>NC_041729.1:46362147-47562828 GCF_004115215.2 Ornithorhynchus anatinus
CGGCTCGGTGGGCCCTCGGCTGCCGGGTGTTGAGCTCGGGTGGGGGGGGGGGAGGGGGACTGCATGTGGTTTGGATGATAATAATAATAATGTTGGCATTGGTTCAGCGCTTGCTATGCGCCAAGCACTGTTCTAAGCGCTGGGGAACGTACAAGGTAATGAGGTTGTCCCACGTGGGGCTCCCAGTCTTCAGCCCCGTTTTACAGGTGAGAGGACTGAGGCCCAGAGAAGTTAAGTAGTAATAAGAATAAGGTTGGTATTGGTTAAGCGCTTACTATGTGCCAAGCACTGTTCTAAGCGCTGGGGTATGTACAGGGTAATCAGGCTGTCCCACGAGGGGCTCACAGTCTTCAGCCCCGTTTTACAGGTGAGAGGACTGAGGCCCAGAGACGTTAAGTAGTAATAATAATAATATTGGCACTGGTTAAGCGCTTACTATGTGCCAAGCACTGTTGTAAGTGCTGGGGAAGATACAAGGTAATGAGGTTGTCCCAGGTGGGGCTCACAGTCTTCATCCCCGTTTTACAGGTGAGGGGACTGAGACCCAGAGAAGTTTAGTCATAATAATAATGTTGGTATTTATTAAGTGCTCACTATGTGCCAAGCACTGTTGTAAGGGCTGGGGAAAATACAGGGTGATCAGAGTGTCCACGTAGGGCTCACAGTCTTCACCCCCATTTTACAGATGAGGTAATTGAGGCCCAGAGAAGTTAAGTGACATGCCCATGGTCTCCCAGCTGACGAGCGGCAGAGCTGGGATTCGAACCCATGACCTCTGACTCCCAAGCCTGGCCTCTTTCCACTAAGTGACTTGCCCAAAGTCACAGCTGACAAGCAGCGGAGCCGGCATTAGAACCCACGACCTCTGACTCCCAAGCCTGGGCTTTTTTCGCTAAGCCACGCTGCTTAACAAATACCAACATTATTATTACTGACCAACATTATTATTACTGACCACTGGCATCGTGGCACAGTGGTCCGCAGGCTGTTGGGGTAAAGGAAGACTCACACAGTATCCAACAGCTGTAGACTTCCCTCTTCCCCTCCCCAAAGCACTTGTGCATATTTGTATATATTATTTATAACTCTATTTTATTAATGATGTGTATATATTTATGATTCTATTTATCTTGATGGTAGTGACGCCTGAGTACTCATTTTATTGTCTGTCTCCCCCCTATAGACTGTGAGCCTGTTGTTGGGCAGGGATTGTCTCTCCCTGTTGTCCAATTGCACATTGCAGGCGCTTAGTATAGTGCTCTGCCCATAGTGAACACTCAATAAATACGATTGAATGAATGATAGGGCTGGCCCCTATGGAGAGGGAACCTTGACCTCCTAGTTTGGGTTGTACTCTGACCCCTCCTTCCTCCGGTGCTCGGGCTTCTGAAGAGTCCCGTGAGCCAGGAAATCAAATTTGTGTTAAATAGTCTAGAATGAGGAATTAACGCCTCATTCAGTGCCTTGGTAAGATGATTTGGTGTTCTGCTAATTCTAGATTCGGTGGCCCTCGCTCCACCCGCATTTTATAGTTCTTCAAAGAGGAGAAAGCCCCAGATCCCTTCTTCTCTCCCCCCCGCCACCCCCCTCACACAATTGGATAGTCAAGTCAGTACTACTGTATGTTTCCTTTCAGGTATTTGATACAAATATTCAGTGACAGGGCTGTTTGCATCGATTGCCATTTTTATCTCTGTTCCTGATTCCTTACACATCGGTAAGGATTCGTAGCCTGCTTGAAAGGAAGCAAATCAGAGAAAAGTGAAGAGGTTATTTGGAAAGGAAACATTTGCTACCGTTTTATTTTCTGAAGGCCAAAAAGAAATGGTGTGGGGATGTTTTTGTAAATTTTTTTATTCTGTGAGGTGCTGTCTGGTTCATAACTGGTAGGTGATCTAACGTGCTTCCCGCTTGGATGGTTGTAGAAAGTTTTCTACCTTTATTTTACTTGTGACCCAGTCTTGAAACTTTTTTGAGTGCTTTATGTAGGCCAGGACTATATTTTTTTAAAGACCTTCTAAGAGATTTGGATTGACCAAACTTCTCACCGGAGGATTGATCAAGGATAAAACTGTTCGACTCCACGAAAGAACTCTGGGACCTTTAAAAAGGAATTTTTCTATTATATGAAGAGGAACCCCCTTCCCTCAGTTATCAAGAAATTAAGGTGCCGATAAGATTTGGTAGATGAAATAAGTACTCGGGCCTATAATTCAATCTTTGTTACGGTAATGAAGGAAAAGTAAGGTAACCTCTCTAGAACCCTGCTACTGCAGTATTGAGGGAAAGTGTTTTGTGAAGAGGTTCAGACCGAAGAGCAAATAAGCAAAGAAAACCAAAAGGAAAGTGTTAACTGTGCCGTTCCAGCATCCCGAAGCCATTCTAATCTTGGTGTTTTTGAGTGTTAGTGCTTATTCTCTTCCAGGTGCATTGGTGTGTTATGATCATGGGTGAGTTAGGGAAAAGACAATGTACATATACATAAAGGCAATGTCTTATGTACATATACATAACATGTTTACATCATTGTCTATCTCCCCCTTTAGATTGTAAGGCAGAGAAGGGGCCTACCAACTCTGTTGTACTATACTGTCTCAGTCGTGGAGTACAGCTCTCTGCGCACAGTAAGCGCTCAGTAGACATCCTTGATTGATTGATTAATTGACAGATAGTCCCCGTGGTGTCTTCTGGCTGATGGAATGAGCCTCCGAGTCCTGGCTGTCCCATGCCAGAATCCAATGGGATGATCAGCTGTAGTTCTCTTAAATTATGACATGGAATTTGCAGTTATTTTTAGGCAGTTTACTCTAAAAATTGTTCCTGGGTCAGAAGCCCTCTGTTTTCAGCCCTAAGTAAATCTGAAGGCTTATTCCTCTTCTCCATCCTAATAAAAACAGTTTGGCAAGTCATGCATGTTGCTGCACCCTCCTGATCCTTTCATTTTGAGGTCATTAACCCTCTCAAGTTTAGTATGGCAGGATAGTCTGTTTAAGATAATAGGCCCCTTAAATTTGACTCGTTAAATGAAGCACTTTGATGAGCCATCTTGTTGGACAAAATTAGAAAAAAAAATGCTTCTGGAGTAATACTGGAGCAGAGAAGCAGCACGGTCTAGCGGAAAGAGCACGGGCCTGGGGGTCTGAGGACCTGGGTTCTAATACCGACTCCACCTCCGGTCTGCTGTGTGACCTTGGGCGAGTCCCTTAACATCTCTGAGCCTCAGTTCCCTCATCGACAGAATGGGGATTCAATACGTGCTTTCTTTCTTGCTTAGGCTCTGAGCCCCACGTGAGACCTGATTATCTTGCATCTGCTCCAGTGCAGAGTACAGTGCTTGGCACATCGTAAGTGCTTAATAAATACCACCTTTTTAATATTTCATATATTTTTTAATTACTGAACTAGTAAACACTGCATTCTTGGGGAGAGCTGGCGTTTCTGAATGGTGTAGTAAAGGCTGTTAGTGTATCTATAGCTAATATCAGAGCTACTAATTTTTAATTTTTTTTGTAAAAGAGGAATCAGATATTAAGGAAGTCAATGGCACTGTTTTTCAGGTACTTTTTCCCTGGCAAATCTTTGTGGTAGTCTCAGAAGCCAGCCAGAAAGTTCCTTCATGGACAATCCATAACCGAAAAAGCATTGGAGAGACAGGAGAAGGGTGTTAACTCACAAAAAAAGCCCCCACACTGAATGCAAGTAAAATGTTGGTGTACCTATATATAGCTACTCTTTGCAGAACAGCGCTAAGGGCTTAGTTTATACAGTGCTCTACACACAGTAAGGGCTCAATAAATGCCATTGATATTAAAATGCTATAGTCAACAATTCAGTCCAAAAAAAATCATGACTCTCCCCCCCCAGCCACCACACTAAAGAGGAACCAGCTCAGTCAAAGGAACAGGGACTCTTCATTTATTTGGCATTTTGGGGTTTGGCCCAGGTTAAGAAATTTTGACTTACTCTATATGCTAATACTGCACTTAAAATGCTCTAGCCAGCGGGCCGACAAGCTTTCCACTATTCATCCTTATTTCAATGGTTTATTATTACTCAAGGATGAAAATATCCTGTGGGCTGAAATTTCATCAGTCAATTTGGAAGCTGGTGACTTTTTTTCTTCTTTTTCTGCATTCAGAGAAGGATGAGGGGGAAGAAGGGAGTGGGAATGGGGACTGGGGATTTAATCGTAGCAAGAGGTGGGCTTGAGAAGCACCCCACCCACCAAATCATAGGATCAAATTGGCGCTAGGTGTACCGGTGGCGATTTGTATTTTCAAATCTGACAGTCCAGGCCACTGATCATTTATAGATTAATTTCTATCAAATTAGGGTGTTCCAGTTTTGCTGCTGCCCACACAGCAGGGCCTTGAGGCCCATCAAGTGCTGTTTAGTGATTCAAAGGCTATACGTTTCAGCAGACGATTTCAAATTGAATCAGATTATTTTGATTTTGATTTACACGCTATGTTGACAAGTTGATTGCCTGCTGATTTTTGGTTGTTTTTAAGGTGAGGACCTGATGTCTTAGTTTGAAACAATGGTAATTACATGGTAACTGCTGTTACCATGTCTCTTAATAACTTACAATTACCTCTTTGTATCTGTTTACAGATGTTGACACTATGTACTGGCTGAATACCAGTGTGTGACAGTGTTCAGAAGCTTTCCCCTCAGCCTAGTTTAGTATTAAGATGAGCAGCTGTCTTGCTATTCAGGCCTTAAAATGATTCTCTGATCTAACTTTACAAATGATTGGTAGTCTTTTTTTTGAGGGGGGAGGGGTTTGGGTTATCAGACTTGTAACTACAAATGATCACTTATTCATGAATTTAGTGCAGCACTGAAACGGTATCTTGGGAACTCTCCAAATCTGAGCTATCTAGAGTCTGAAATATATTAAAGGGAGAGATTATAAGAGGGAGAAAAGTACAATGGCAGCCTTGGTTTAGGGGAGTCTGAATTTACCTAGGAAGCACCATGACTGCTTAATGCCCAGACAACAGAGAAGCAGTGAGACTAATAATCTTTTCCTGCCTAAGGATCGATTGATTGAGCACTTCCTGGGCGCAGAACACTGTACTGAGCACCTGGGAGAGTACAATATAAGACAGTCGACAGACACTTCATTCATTCAATAGTATTTATTGAGCGCTTACTATGTGCAGAGCACTGTACTAAGCGCTTGGGATGAACAAGTCGGCAACAGATAGAGACAGTCCCTGCCGTTTGACGGGCTTACAGTCTAATCGGGGGAGACGGACAGACAAGAACAATGGCACTAAACAGCGTCAAGGGGAAGAACATCTCGTAAAAACAATGGCAACTAAATAGAATCAAGGCGATGTACAATTCATTAACAAAATAAATAGGGTAACGAAAATATATACAGTTGAGCGGACAAGTACGATCCCTGTCCTCAAGGAGCTTAAGTCTAGTGGGGGGAGCCAGATGCTAAATTATAGGGGAGGCAGTTGAGTATCAGGATAAGAACTTAAGGGTTGCGGAGCTGGGGGTGGGTTGGATATCAGATGCTTAAGGAGTACAGACCCAAGTGCGTAAGCGACGCCGAAAGAAGGAGGGATGGGGGCGGGGAGGGAGCAGAAGTTAATTAGGGAAGACTTCTTGGAGGAGTTGGATTTTAGTAGTGCTCTGAAGATAGGGAGAGGAGCAGTCTCTCAGATATGAATCAATCAATGGTGTTTATTGAGCACTTACTGTGTGCAGAGCATCGTATTAAGGTCTTGGAAGAGTACAGTGCGCTAGAGTTGGTAGACACGATCCCTGCCCACTGGGAGAAGGGCCTCTGGTTGGAGGGAGGGGTCGATGGCGAGAGACGGAGGTGGCGGTACAAGGAGGAACAAAGTGTGCCTGCTAAATTGTGGAGGGTGGACTCGCGGCTTCCCACTCTCTATTACGTTCTTTCCCAACCGCTTAGTACAGTGCTCTGCACATATCAAGCGCTCATTACTGTTGATTGCTAGGGAGATGAGTGGAGCATTCTTTCCTCTGAGAATGGTTGTGGCCCATTTTCCAACTAGCACCTCTTGACATTCTTGATTGCACATGAAGGTGAGCACTCAGTTATATTTATTGAGCACTTACTGTGTGCCGAGCACTGTCCTAAGTGCTCGGGAGAGTACAACACAACTGGTAGACATGCTGCCTGCCCACAAGAGCTTACTGTGCGGCCGTTCTATGCCTCCACCCAAAGAGCTTCATGTTTCCTGGGATCTCTTAGCTTTCCTACGTTGAATTGCTCCAGGTCGAATTACAACAAATCCTTGATGCACTCCATCTCCTTGTCCTTTTAAGTGCCACTGCTCCTCACAGGGAGATGAAACTCCACAACGGTTCCACTCCAGGATCTTGCTGTTGGAACACGACCTGTCATTTTTATGCGATTTTTATGTCATGGACCCCGGTCTCACACTGGTAAAATCAGGGAAATTGACTGATGCGCTTGTGAACTTGGGTTTTGTCCTGGGGCTCGCTCCCCGGGTCTGCCAGACAGTCTACCAGAAAATAGGCCAGTTTCCTTAAAGTGGTTCACTTCCTTGTTGAGAAGTAGATTGTTGGATAGTATGCTGTGTTTGGGTGTTGGCCTTTCGCTCAGCAGAGTCGGTGAAGGTGTATTTTTACTTTGGTGGGATTGGTATGTGACATTTATCCTTTTGGCTTGAGCAAATATTAAAATTCTGTTTTCTCTATTAATTTGGAAGCTGAAGAGAAAAATGTCCCTGCGTGCTACTCTGCTCCATGTGTATCCCCCAGATTTGATTCTTCCCTTTCAAGTTTGTAAAGAAGCATGAGTTCTTGGCTAACCCGATGTGGCCAAAATAATAAGCAATTAATGGACTTAATGATAAACAAAGAGATGAATTCTTGCCAGTCTCAGGTAATGGGGAGATCTTCCTAAGAAGATGACGGTGGTAGTGGTGGAGAGTTTAAGCTGTTTACTGAGGTTCTGAAATAAGCCTTTCCCCTAATGAAGTCATTTCTGACATGAAACTGGAGGTGAGACCTTGCAGGTATTTAAAAGGTGGGAAAGCTAGAGAGAGTAATTGTGCAAAAGACTGAGGCTCGTCATACCTCATACTCCCTATGACCTGGTATCTATCTGAACAGGAAAACCCAGTTTTGCCCGTTGGTAGAATTGTGCAGTAGAGCAGATTGTGTGGAAGCAGCAATAGTAACCAAATTCCTCATCTCTTTCCATTAGAACCAGGAAGGTTGGTTTTTTTTTTTGGGTCATTCCACTTTTCTCATCTAAATTTCTCCCCGCAATACTCCCACAAAATGAGGACCTATAGTCTTCTGTGGCCCTGGTGCTTCGATAGCTTTTATTCCAAAATGAGGAAGCATTGGCAACCCTGAATGGAGGATAAGGTTCTTTTCAGCTTCTTCACTCAATCCATGACCAAGAGTAGGTCCCAGACCCAACATGCTTGTGTTCTTGGCCATAAAATGAGGATTAGCTTTGCTTCCTCCTCCACAAGCAAGGAGAAAAATGGGATAGTGTTGTTAGTGGTTCTTGGATGAAAGCTGCCGCATTCATTTGAATTTCATTTTTGAAGTGCTTTTAATTAGTCGCTCTGTCCCCTCAGTGTTTCCCATTGAAATAGTACAATTACTCATCTTATAAGGTGTGTTCATTCCCAGTCAGCATTTGATACCTCAGGAAGGAAAGATTTTTAACTTTCCTGGAGTCTGTTTGCTGGTTGGCCTTATTAGTATAGTGGAGGTCAATAGTCACTAAACAGTTGCGTATAAGGTATCCTCGTGTCTAATTAAAATTTTAAATAGCGGCCTTGTAAGAGCTAATGTTCAATGTGGCTATTATTGCTGGGGCAATGTGAACTATCAGGAAGGAAAATAACGTTCACCGCCAAAGATTAAGGTAGTTCTTCAGAGAGAAATTGTAAAGAATTGAGTTTTTATGATGAGAGAGAAGTTAGTTGTCGTTCGAGCATGTCTTTGGGATAGGTGAATTATGGGAAACTAATTTTGTGGGCATATTGGAGGTAAGTCTGTTAGTGGCTTTCTCATGAGTAGGTATCCTAACCCAGATTCCAGAGAAACCGAAACATCATGTTAAGAAATCAAAATCTTCCTGATTTTTCCATGAATATCACAACTACATTTTTGTCTAGTAATTTAATTAACTCTTCAGTCTTAACAACTTCCTCATTTTTGTTTCGGTTTTGTTTTTACTAGGTGCCCTTGTTTCTTAATAGTGTCAGACTTCCTGCTCCCACCGATACTTCCCAGCATGTGCTGAAGTGGTGACAGCCACAGACCTAGAATAAAGCAAGAAGTCTATTTTCAAGGTGAGTTCACTCTTGTTTAATATCGACCCATTCTTCCAATATTCTGGTTTTGAGTTCCACAGAAGGGAAGGAATAAAGTTGTTAAATGTGGATTAGGTGACAGCTAAGGCTCTAAGCAGATACTTTGATTCAATTCACTTGGACATTCAAGTTCTGTTCCTTTAATGGCATCAGGTGATAAATATGCTGGTCCAGAATGTCCCCCTCTCCCTAGCTGATAAGATTTCTGTTGGGGGAAATGCTGTTATTGGGATAGCATTCGGTTCAGCATAGAGACTGAACTTGAGAAGATCTGGATGTATACAATCTGGGCATATAAAATCCTTAGTACTGAGCACTAAGTTTCTAAGTATCACAGAGTAAAAAGTATCCAGGTGGAAATTAGACAAAGGCCTTGGCCCTCGAGGTACGCTCATTCTATGAATATAGAAGGTGGGGGAGGACTGGAGACAGACACATCAGGAGCAGTGAAACATTAAAATGGCATAAAGGACAAATGTGCAATACACAAAATAACAAAAGTCAGCAGAGAGCTGTGGTTAAGAGGAGCAGAATTTCTCCTCGTGATTCAGAGTCCGCAGCACTGGCTATGCGGTTGCTAGCTTTCCCGGTGTCCTCTGAGGTCTCATGCTGCTGGTGCTGTTCTCGTTCCCGCCCGGGCGGTGAAAAGCAGGATAGGCTAGGGTCACCTCGGTGCTACAGAGGGGAGCCGAGGCTGGCCCTGAGTGACCGGGGGAGGGATGGTGGCTCGCTCAGCCGCGGTGAGAGGGCCCGAGAGCACGTAGGGAGGCGAGCCTGCAAATGTCGGATGGTTCGTTCGGCTCTGGAGGTGGTGAAGGGCTGAGAAGGCACAGCAGCACAGCCTGGGAATTCCTCAGTCACGGTGGGAGGGTCGAGGGTACGAGGGGTACACGTTTCGCTCAATCGCGATGGAAGAGAGGGGCCGAGGACACCCGACAGTGGCTTTTATCCCCAGTCCGGCAGGCACCTGGCATAGTGGGGGCTGGCAGAGAGCTCCTCTGCTGCGGTGGCCGGGGGCTGAGGATGCCCAGGGAGGCGAATACCAGATGTTCCTCCTCGATGGTGCGGAGGGGAATCGGTGCCGTAGGCCCCAGGTGGCAGGGAAGGTACACTTCTCGCTCGGTGAGGGAAGCTGAGAGCACAGGGAGCTGAGGCTGCAATTGCTCGATGTTTCATTTGGCTCCAAAGGCCAAGGAGGCCGAGAAGGCACTGCAGCGACTCTCCTACCCATCCTGGAATGCCTTCTAATTTATCCATTCCTTTATCCCAGGCTGCATCTTTTTTTCTAAATCAAAATTGTTTTTGTTGTCTAGGGGCTTACACCTGTTGGACTCAATTTCCCTTGTGCTTAGGATAGGTGTCTCCCTCCAAAGCTGCTCGTGCTTCAAATGATGAACTTCACACCAAAAAAGTTCCACTGGGTTTTCGTAGAGAAGGCAAGCCCTTTCACTAGGAAGGGCAAAGTTTGACTAGGAGTAGTAGCCCAGTGGATAGAGCACAGACCTGGGAGTCAGAAGGACTTGGGTTCTAATCCTAGATCTGCCACTTGGCTGCTGTGTGACTTTGCGCAAGTAAAAATAATGATGGTATTTAAGCGCTTACTATGTGCCAAGCACTCTGCTAAACGCTGGGGTGGTTACGGGCAAATCAGGTTGGACACAGTCCCTGTCCCACATGGGGCTCACAGTCTAAATCTCCATTTTACTGATGAGGGAACTGAGGCACAGAGAAGTGAGTGACCTGCTCAAGGTCACACAGCAGTGGATCTGGGATTAGAACCCATGACCTTCTCACTCCCAGCCCAAGCTGTAGCCACTGCACCATGCTGCTTTTTTTGGGCCTCAGATTCCGCATCTGTAAAATGGGGATTCATTCATTCAATTGTATTTATTGAGTGCTTACTATGTGCAGAGCACTGGACTAAGCGCTTGAAATGTACAATTCGGCAACAGATAGAGACAATCCCTGCCCAATAACGAGCTCACAGTCTAAAACGATTAAGACTGTGGGCCCCATGTGGGACATGGATTGTGACCAACATGATTACCTTGCGTCTGTCCCAGCGCTTAGAACAGTGCCTGGCGCGTAGTAAGTGCTTAACAAATGCCATCATCATCAATATTATTATTATAATAGATGTTTAACAAATACCATTAAAAAATAGAAAAGGTACCATTAGGCATTTTGCTTTTTGCTGAATCTTCATTTTTATGCTGTTGTTTAAACACGATGTGCCAGGTACTGAACTAAGCACTGGGCTAGTGAAGTGGACAAAGCCATTTGGTTTTGTGGGAGTAATGGAACAAATTCTGCGAAAATCAGTTCAGCTGGTCAAAACTCCAGACTGGCCCTTCTTCTCAAGGCCAGTTAAACTCATTCCATGTCCTACTTGCAAATGCCGCAAGATGAATTCACTCCTTATATGATCAGGAGCAGTGTAGGGATAGCTTCAGCACATACCGAGTGGATTTATGCAGCCGTCTAAACCAGCACTTGAGTTTACCAAAACTGCATATTCTTTTATGGCGATTTTGTTGGCGAAGGGGCCAGCTTGAAATGAAAACACAGATGATCTTTGTGTTCCCCGCAGTGCAGATTTAATATTGGCCAGGACCAACTTCCCCAATATGCCGAGGGCTTGGTTTTGAGGAGGAAGAGCTGGGCTGAGTTGGCTATGCCTTTGTGGTTGGCCCAGGTGGAAGAGGGGAAGAGGCTTAAGACTGGGTGTGTAAACAGCCATCTCGAACTAAAGCCAGGGTATTCAAGATCTGGTGCTCTAGAAGGGCAAGAGGACCCACCCTGTCTGGTGTCGGACCCTCCTGGGCGTTAAAGCTTAGGAAGGGGGCACACAGTTGTCATAAATGAGATGGAGCTCTAAGGCGATTTCTATTTAAAAATGACTTTTCACTTTCCAGCTTCTTGCTCATAGATCAAAATTTTGGGTGAGCGGGAAGCAGGGGATATGATGCAAGAAAACTGTGGGAGAGGGTTGTTTTTAAGGTTAAAAAAATTCAAAAGTGAAATCTAGCTGTGGGCTTAGTGAAGGAGCCAAGAAAGATACTTCCAAATGCAGGCTATGGTCCCTTGAAATGTATTTTATTGAAGAGAAACCATTAATGGTCTGTGCTTCCTCAACATTTTCTACACATCTTACACTATCATCTTTCATTATGTATATTTGTTCATCGGTCTGTTTTCTGCAACTAATCTTGTTCTATAATTAACTCGGCATGAAAGGCTGGAGGGCTGGAACAACTCCTTTTAATAAATTGTTTAATGCTTCAAATTGTAGATTTGCCAAGCCCCTTTTCTCTCCACTCAACCCCCCCCCCAACCCTTTTTGTGTGTTTTTGTACAGACTTGGAGAGTTTTTAAATAAAGCCAAATGCGTGTCTTCCGTTCATATCCCACAAGGGAGGGACGGCTGCTTATCGGTCGTTCTGTCCTAGATTTTTCTCCTCATTTGTTTAATATAGTGTCTAGACATGATCATTTAATGAAGAACCATCTGATGTTTCCCAACTGTGGTTTGACCTGGGCCTGCATACCTTGCATGATGGAATTTGCAAATTTACTCTACTAATGTGTCTGTCTCATTCTTAGTTCTGCTAATTTGCTATAAAAAAAGGTGAACTGAGGTTGGGGAAGGTACTCAGGCGCTTCTTACAGACCTTCGTGAAGGCGAAGAAAAATCTGTATTTCTGTTCAGGTTTCTCATGATCTCCTTCAGCTTGGAAATGATTGGGTCTCTGGGTTGGGACAGAGTTTTGAATTTTAGTAAGGCTACTTTCCTGTCTTGGGGCAGGATGGGATTTCTGGAGGACCAGAAGAGTGGCTATTAGTTATGAGTACTTTAGCCCTCTTCTCTTCCAAAGTTCACACTTGGTCAGAGAGAAATTATTCCAAGTTGGGGAAAGGAAGAGTGAGCCCTGCCTGCCTCTGTTTATGGTGGGAGTTAGATGTTTAAATGAAGATGAGGATGTAACTCTATGAGGAAACATCAGCAAAAACAAGGCCTTTAGAGATTGAAAGGTAGCCTTCCAATGACGGCACTTGAAGCTCCCAACTGCATCCCACCCACCATTGTATTCAAATTGAGTGTGTTCCACCGAAGTCTGAATTTTTCCCTTTTTTTAATGCTAAACACATGACTAAGAAGTGGAGGAAAGGGATGTTCCGTCCCTATTGTACTCTCACAAGTGCTTAGTACAGTACTCTGCACACAGTAAATGCTCAATAAACACCATTGTTTGATTGATTAGCAGTCTGGCTGTGATCCTGAACCTCTGAGGCATCTGCGGATGAAACTTTGTAACCTCTTTATAGCATCTCACACCCTTATGTCTAGGGGTCAGCAAGTGGTCCTCTCTAGCAGAGTTTAGAGGAAAGTGGCAGGTCGAGAAAGTGGATGGTTCTCTGATGACTTAATTGTTATTGCCTGGTGATTCTCTTTCCAGAAAGAATCCCAAATATATGCTTAGGTTTTATTTGGACATTTTGTTCTCTTCCAAGTGCTTAGTACAGTGCTTTTGCACACAGTAAGTGCTCCATAAATACAATCGAATGAATGAATGAATGACATTTTGGTTTGGATGAGCCCATTGTGAAAGTTTAACTCCACTGAAGTAGTGTGATGTGGATACTTGGCCTGGGGACAAGATTTGGATAGATTTGGAAAGCTCCTTGAGGGCAGAAAACTGCTTCCTATGCTTATGCTTAAGCACCTGGTACCCTGAGGTCCCATAAGTGACCCCCACATACCTCCAGGTGATATTGCTGAACAGACAGTTAACCAGGCCAGAAAATAGTGGGGAAGGCTTATAATAATAATAATAATGTTGGTATTTGTTAAGCGCTTACTATGTGCAGAGCACTGTTCTAAGCGCTGGGGTAAACACAGGGGAATCAGGTTGTCCCACGTGAGCCTCACAGTCTTAATCCCCATTTTACAGATGAGGGAACTGAGGCACAGAGAAGTGAAGTGACTTGCCCACAGTCACACAGCTGACAAGTGGCAGAGCTGGGATTCAAACTCATGAGCCCTGACTCCAAAGCCCGTGCTCTTTTCACTGCGCCACGCTGCTTCTCTATGTATATGTATTATACATATGCATCTATGTATGCAATATGTATGCAATGTATGTATGCAATATGTATTATACATATGCATACATCTGCTTATATGTATTAGACTGAAAATAGAGTTAAACCAGTATACTTAAAGCCTAGGTGATACATTCCCTCATATTGGATTATTTGCATGGTTAAATGGATAAAAATTGTCAGTAGTGTATATTGTACAATATGACGATGTGTTTTGGACCCCATTACTCATGATAATACCTTCTGAAGCTCTTTGAGTAATCTAGTGTTGTCGAAATGGTAAACCTAATCTTTTGTGGAGCAACCTGTAAAATCTCTGTTCTTGGGGTTTTTTTTGTTCAGGGAAGAATGTTAATCAAAAACAATGCAGAACCCAGAAACTTAAAGAAATGTTTCAGTTAATGATTTAGAAATAGGGCTTAGGTTCCTCTGTCTCTTCCTCTCTCTCCCCCTCCTCACCCCCACCCCATCCCAGTTAAATCAGTTCAACGTCTGAAAATGAGTCACGTGTAACATTAAAAAGTTTTCTTTTTGAATAGTCTCAAGAAGAGGCCCATTACATTTCCAACCCTGTAAATACTGCCACAATTCAATTGTCAGTTGTGCCGCTGTGCCATAGCTGAAATAAATGCATGAGAAATGTCAGTTCGATTTTTTTTTTCTCCTCATTCGAAGTGAGAAGACTTTTTATTAAAGAGGCGATGGATGTCCGTCCTTTTAAACAGTCCTTTACTATTTTCTGACTCACTGTGAAGTCATGTGTTCTGAATTTTCAACACTTAAACTTGTAATTTTCAATGTATTGTGTTAAAACACATTTCTAATTTTGGCGTTTTCTTTTCAGTTTTAATCCTAAAACTGGAAACGCTATTTATAAAGTGCCATGCATGGGTACAGAACTTGCATATGCTCTGCTTTCCACGCTGAATCAGATAACTGTAGATGGGGGTGGGGAACAATAGCCGGCTATTTTCAGATCTTTAAAGCCTGGCAAGAAGCACTGTGTAGGCCAGCCAAGGTGGAAGCTGCTTTGCACTTTCCTGGCAAGTGTTTGGCTCTGAACTGGTATCTAGGTCCCAGATGATATGAGTTTGCTTTTTGGCCTTGCCAAAATAAAAAAGTTAACTCTCTCTACTACCCGATGCTAAGGAATAAACTTGACTACGATGGGCTGTACATTTTGTCCTCTTCACCAACATGTGCTCTGTGGCCCACGAAGTTAAAAGCTACTCTGTCATCTAATGAACTTTATTAAATGTCTTTTCCAACTTAGGACGTTAAATTAGAGTAATAAAACATACTGGTCTTAGTATTTAACCTCTTTCATCAGTCATGTTTTAGCAAACTGAATACCTTTTTAAAAATAAGCAGTACCCTAATATGGCTATTTTTGCTCCTACATCTTCTCATGCTTTGAATCTCTTTATTAGAGTGAGAAGGACTCTGGCCCAAATCAATTACGAGAGTGTTATTTTTTTTTCCCCCCAGATTTCCACTAAGTCCCCAGGCACCTAGGGAAGCTTTCATTCTATAACTCAATGCTGTGTTCACCGAGTGAACCCTTTGGGGTCTTAAAGCTAGAAGTGGGGTGGCAAAGTGCTGAGATGAGCTTCAAAGAGACTGTTGAATGGGTGGAGCAATTCGTGGCGAGGTGGGAGGTGGCACTTTGCCCCTAAATCAGCCAGTGTCCAGTTCTGACTTCTTTGTACTTGAGGTGAACATTTTCAAGGGGGAGAAAGAGAGGTGAGAGGGAGGAAATAGGACTGTCTTGGCAGTGCTTAGATATTGAAAAAGGAGGGAATGATTTGAACATCTAGAAATAATGCCGCCTTGTGGCGAGCTGGAGGCTGGGTCAAGGAGGTGACATTTCTCATCTCATGGCTTCCTTTTTCTCAGAAGAGAGTGAGGGAGCCTTATTTATTTACACTCAGCAGCACTTTTACGTACTCCGTTCCTCGGTAGACGTATACGCCCCCTCTAGACTGTAAAATCCTTGTGGGCTGTGATCATGTCTACCAACTCTTTCTCAGACATTTAGTACAGTGCTCTGGGCACAGTAACTGCTCAAATACCATTGAATGATTATTCGATTATTTGTCTTTACTCAGTTGTAAATATTTTTATATTAAGCTGTCTCCCCTATTGGAGTGTAAACTCCCTGTGGGAAGGAAACATGACCTTTCTGTAGAACTTCCCAAGTGCTTAGTACACTGTGTGCTCCGTAAATACCATTACTCATATTTCGAGAAATTAACTTTCAGAAATCAGCTTCCACGAGATGTTCACTTGAGCATTTAGTTCTCATGGGGTTGCTGTTTTTAACTCCGAGACTACGCTGAAACTCGAGAGTAACTCATTTTTTTCCTCGTTTGATCCACATTTTGATATATTTTTATGAATGTAGGTAAGGGTGCGGCTAATAGGTGAAGAGCTCTAAATATGGCCGGATTCACACTTAATATGTGCCCTGAAAATGTGGGTGTATTGTGAACCGGCGTATTGTGGGGTAGAAAAATGTAATTGGTTAATCTCCCGTTGCTGGCATGCTGCCCTACGGGTAATTACAAATCACACTGTGGATGTCTCTCTAATGCCCTTCCCCATTATTCCTCAGCCCTGCAGCACTTATGTATATATCCATAATTTATATTAATGCCTGTCTCCCCCTCCAGACTGTAAGCTTGTTGTGGCCAGGGAACGTGTCTACCAATTCTCCCAAGTGGCTAGCACAGTGCTGTGCATCCCGTAACCACCCAATAAGTACCACCGATTGATTCCTCGGGATTTTTCTGACCCTGTACACCCTCGTTTCATCCTCCCTCCAGCCCCTCACCATGCTCCCGGGCCCGCCCCCTCCCAGTGACTGATCAACTGGATCTTAGCTCTGGGCCCTGTTTGGCCTGGCTACCTCACTGCTAGGTCTGGCTCTGATCTTCAGGTTCCATAAAGCCTGCAGCCTCCCTCCTAGGTCCCTGATCGCCCTCCTCCTCTCAGGTAGCCTCCGCATCTCTTGGTCCGTCCTTTCTCTCTCATTCCTCCCTCCCTCCTTCTGGCTCCTGGGAGTAACCACACCCCTTGCCTTCCTGCTGCTGCTCCTGCTGCACACCAGCAGGGACTGGAAGGGAGATGACTTTATCAGTGATTGCTCTGAAAAAAGAAATGCATTTGAAGGAAGACAGGCAAGGGAGGCACATAGTTACTATTTTGGAGGGGGAGGAAAACTGCTCAGAACAGGGCAAAGGGAGAACAGCACCAGGGGAGGGGTTTGAATTCCCTGCAGGGATTGGGCATTATGTCACAGGGGGCTTTTGGATCTTGGGCTGTGTCAATAATAATAATAATAACTGTGGTATCTGTTAAGCACTTACTATGTGCCATGCACTGTTCTAAGCACTGGGGTAGATACAGGGTAATCAGGTTGTCCCACGTGGGGCTCACAGTCTTCATCCCCACTTGACAGATGAGGTAACAGGCCCAGAGAAGTTAAGTGACTTACCCAAAGTCACACAGCTGACGAGTGGCAGAGGCAGGATTAGAACCCACGACCTCTGACTCCCAAGCCCGCACTCTTGCCACTAAGCCGTGCTGCTTCTCCGTAATTAGCACGTGACATATCTCCAGACTTTATGCACCGTGGTCATTCCGTTTAGACTGTGAGCCCGTCGTTGGGCAGGGATTGTCCCTATCTGTTGCCGAATTGTACCTTCCGAGCGCTTAGTCCAGTGCCCTGCACATAGTAAGTGCTCAATAAATACGATTGAATGAATTCTGGAACCAGGGGCAGTGGCCACTAGATGGCACATTTCAAGGTCAGGGTGGCTATTTGGGAGGGCAACTTTTTAAGAGGAAATACAAAACTGGGGTAAAAACCATTTACACTCCCCGCAAACTCTCCCCAAATATCAAGATTGCTCTCTTAAATTCCAAGGCTCATTTTCATTTTAATCATCTAAAAATCTTAAATCCGGTTAATGTGCCCTAAGGTCTAATGGCAAAGATTGCAGTTAGCAGGGAATAAATGTTGAAAAGCAGAGCCTAAATGTCTTAGCCTCAAGTTTAAACCTGTTGGGAATGTACTTCCAGTAAACCAAAATACACGTGTGTGTTCGTGAGGTGTTCCGTGTTTTTTCCATCAAGCAGCGATTTTTTTCTGCGGGGACTTAAAGCGGCGGAAGATTGGGTGAAGGGCCGCCATTCGAATTGAACACGGCTCAAGCCAAAATAAATTTCATTTCTGAGCTCCTTTATTGTTCCAGTATTTCATCCGTAAAGGTTTAGCGGTCCTTTACTTTGTAGCTTTTCGAGTGGAGTTCTGAAGTCAAGAGGCATACAGACCCGTGTGTGAGAAGATGGTGGCAGAAAGTGGGATCGTGTTCTTACCCGTCGAATGAAATGGCAAAAGTGTTTTGTTGGACTGTCATTTAGGTAAGGTCCAGTTTCTCAGAAGATTAGGAAAAGGCCTGTTGACTCTGTCCCTTCACCCACCCTTGACATTTAGGTGTACGTATGATCAGTTGTAGATTCCATTATTTCTTCAGCCATTTCAGCCCAACCTACTTCCTCATGTCTCCTTGTGTTTCTTTGGGCTCCTTTTGTTTGTAAATCGCTTACGACTTCCTGTCTTCCTTCGATTTCCCTAGATTGTAAACCCAGCGAGGGCAGGGACCAAGGTCCTTTGCTTCTGGGCTACTCCCCCAGATACCGCAGTGTCCCACGACCAGTAGGCGCTCAATAAATATGGTGGTTTGATGGGCAACTGACTCTTATTCAGCCAGTGCAGGACGGCTCCCTGAAGGATACTGAGGGACTCAGGTGTGCCCTGCAGTTGGGGAGACTGTCACACTGCCATTCAAGAAGCAAGTGGGCCGTGTTGCGGGATAAAGGTGCTTGAGGTGCCGTTGGATTTTTCCAACAGAAAATTACTGGATTCAAACAGAGCTCAGACATTAGAGTGCCAGGCTGAAAGTCAGGAGGCTTGAATTCTAGTCCCGACTCCTTTTCTGCCTCGTCGTGTTGGATTTGGCAAGCGGTATTGCATCTGTGGTCCTCGTCAGGTTGCCCAATTTTTAAAAAAACAGACCCCACCTACCCGCCTCTGCCCTCTTTATCAGGGTGGCATGAGAGTAGAATGGGATGCCAGCAAATTGTTTTCCATAAGACATCTGTGAGGATGAATTGTGGACCCAATAAGGTGTCCTAAGCCCCTCTGAGCCAAGAAGCTATAAACCAAAGGTCAGCACCCTATGGTCTGCAGGCTGAAATTATTATTAGCCCAATTTGGTGATTCATTAGTGGGTTTTGGCTCAGGTTTGGGACTTATCGCTGGCCCTATCTAACTGGGACCCAGCTGCAGCCACTGAATCACAGGCAGCTTGGAAATGTTCATTAGGCTGGATTTGGCATGTCCCCCACCCCCTCTTCCAGGACTCGACTGCACGCCCCCTTGTTGTTAAACATTAGGTAGCTTTGGGCTTTTTTTGTTTATGGCAGATTTTCCTTTTGCACGTCAGGGACCTTTTTAGGCCATTAAAGAGAAAAGGAAACCCAAGATTGAAAGATGTTCTCTGACTCGTCATCCCGTCTTGTTTTCCCTGAAATATTTTGAATCATTTTGGAATCATTCAAAGCTTTTTGCTTCCATTAAAGGGCACATTTTATCCATTTTCTCCTCGATGCTCTAAAAAGCACTTCCTTCTCTTTCTTTACCACTTTAGAACCCAGTCCTCTTCTCTTTCCCCACTCTTTCTCTGACCTGAATCGTTTTTACCACGGCTCTTCTTGAGGAGGGAAGGTCTCCATTTTGATTTATCTCTCCCGTAAAACGGAAATAATGCCGCCCTTAATCATCAGCCTTTGGGTTGGTCATTTAGCAGCTGAGAGCTCCAGGCTTGCTTCCCCTTCTCCCCCCATGAGCAAGTAAGCTTAATCACGGTCCTCCAGCAGAAGTCATAAAAAAAATCATCCTAATGGCTTCGGCCCTTTTTTGCAGTGAAATGATGAATTCTGAAGATCGGTACCCACCGTGAGGTGGACTCGGTGCCTTCTTGAGGGGAAGAAGTTCCTTCCCTACTCTTTCAGCTTGCCCCATGGTTTCCTTGTGAAGTCTCTGTTTTGCTTAGGAGCAAAAACCCAATCTGATCTCCAGCAACTGTTGTTCAGTCAGGCAACTGCCGAACACCGCATCCTTTGGAAAGCGATTGAGAGAGAAAGAGTTGATGTGGTAATTGGGTGTTTGAATACTAATCAACTATAATTAGGTAAATCTCCAGGGGAGCTGGGATCCATAGGCTAGGCTGGTAGTGTGGAATTACTGCCTAATCAGTGGTTTACCTTCAACACGGTCTAATCTCAGTTGCTCTACTTCAGCGTGGAGGCGTATGTGCAGAGAGCAGAACGGACCTGCAGTGAGATGACTGCCGGGAGGCTGGTCGATGACATTTTTGTTACCAAGCTGACTCGTTCATCTGTGGGTACTAAAAGCCTGGTCTTCTGCAAATAACCAGATGCTGGAAATGCTTTATGCAGTCACGTAATTATTGATTATGTATTCCTTCAATCAGTAGCATTTATTGAGTGCTTACACTTGGGATGTACAATTCGGCAACAGATAGAGACAATCCCTGCCCAATGACGGGCTCACAGTCTAAACACTGATGCCTGACAACCTGTTTTGTCATCTGTCTCCCCATCTTAGACTGTGGGCCCATTGTGGGGCAGGGATTGTCTCTATCTGTTGCTGAATTATTCTTTCCAAGAGCTTAGTACAGTGCTGTGCACACAGTAAGCACTCAAATACCATTGAATGAATGAATAATTGCCTCCACCGCCCAATCACCCGCGATGCCGGATTTCTGAGGAGGATATAAACTTCTTTTAAAGTAGCATTAGCAGCAGATGCTGGGGTAGGAAGAGAGGTGTTAGGATGCCTGAGATACAGGCTCCAGCAGTGAAGGGGTCCGTCTCTAGACTGTCAGATCCCTGTGGGTAGGGACCGTACTTGGCTATACGCCCTATTGCGTTTTATTCTCCCTAGAAGTTAGAACAGTGCTTTCCACACGGCACTCAGTAAATAGCCTGGATTCATTGACTATTAATTGAATCTCACCACCTTGGAGTAGGAAGAGAAGCGGAAAGGTAGGGTTACCATTGTGTTCCTGTTGTATGCAGCATCGGAGAGAGTGCGGTACAAGTGCCCTCTTACCTTTCTCTTCCTTCTTCCCTCTGTTTTTCTTTTTGTCCCCAGCTGGCATCACTGCTAGACTTAATTCCCTATGTAATAGCACCCCCCCCAAACACCATTTTTGAGTTTCAAAACTGATGCTAAAAGTGGGGCAGTTATGCTTCCCTACTAAAAAGGAACAAACAACCAAAAAATAGGAACTCATAAAGCTACCGAAATAATTTTTTTTTTAACTTCAACAGTTTACAAGAACCGGGGATATCCAAGTGCCATATGTGAAATTGTCTGGTTGTAAAGGAATTTCCAGCAAGGGGTAGCACAAAGCATGGAGCTTATTTCAGCTATTTCGGACCACAGTGTATTAAAGCAAGAAGCTGAGGAACCCGGAGAATAAAAGTGCTTCATCGTTTGGTATTTGGAAACATTTTAGAGGGTATGTGTGTGTTGGCTCAGTTGCATTTGGCAAGGCGCAGTAATATAGCAGGCTCACAGAGCATCTAGTTTTCATGCCCTAACTAGGTATATTATCATTCTACTCTAGTACTAAGGAACTGGAACAGTAGAGCGTACTTTGAGAGAACTTCATGCCAAACGCCATGCCACTGGCCAGACCCAGCCATGTGACCAAAAATAATTTTTGCCAGTTTACTCCTGGTTTATTTTGGGGGTCAGGGAGCTCTTTAGGGATGATGATGATTTGCTAAGGCACGGTCACGGGAGCCTGCCTTACCCAGACTCGAGACGCCTCAGCCTACTGCTTCAGTACATTTTAGGACAAAAAGTCTCGGGGAAAGTATGAAAACACAGACACGAGCGTCGTCGTTGACTTTGGACAAGGGAACCGAACGCCCCGCTTCCCCCAAACAGCCAAAAGGTATTTTTCAGCCTAACGGTGACAGCGTTGACTCTTCAAATTCCATCGTGGAAAAAGTTCTCAGTAGCATACGTTTTCCTTTTCATCTGTCAGGTTTTCTTGTGAAGAGACCTCTGCAGGTCGAGCCTTTCTGAAAGCAGCATTTGAGCTTGCTTTTGTCCCGAATGGTGAGGTGTTGCAATGGAGCTACTCTTCTTTGGTGGAGACTTGGTCCAAAGACCCGGTCAGAGATTTCATACTGGAATTGAATCCTTTTGCCACGAAGTCAGACTTTGCCAATGTAATGTGCGTTTCTGGCAGCTGGTCGCAAGCTGTGTAAAGAATTCATGCACCGAATGTCCTTTTGCATTCAGGGTCTGGTATCGTTATTTTGAATAAGCAACCCAAAAAACGCCCCCAGTGAGCGCTATTGGGTGAGGGCTAAAAATACCATTGTTCATAAGAACATATGAAACGTCTTCCTGCTCCGTACTGGGGAAGTCGATCGGGGATGGAGAAGTTTATAGGTGGGTACGGAAGTTGTAAGAAAGTCTGTGTGTCGTCCTCTTTCTTGCTAACTGATAATAATAAATACAGTGCTCTGCACACAGTAACCGCTCAATAAATATGATTGGATGAATGAATGAATAAATCACCCTAAAGTATATGACGAAAAGAGAAGCAGTGTGGCCTAATAGAAACAGCATGGGCCTGGGAGTCAGAGGGCCTGGGTTCTAATCCCAGCTCTTCCACGTGCCTGCTGTGTGACCTTGGGTAAGCCACTTCTCTGTGCCTATTACCTCATCTAGAAAATGGTGACTAAATCCTTTTCTTCTCAGACTCTGAGACCCATGTGGGACAAGGACTGTGGCCAACCTGATTAACTTGTACCTACCCCAGTGCTTAGAACAGTGCTTGGCACATAATAAGCACTTAAGTACTATCATTATCAGAAGCGGCATGGCCTAGTGGCAAGAGCACAGGCGTGGGAGTCAGAGGTCATGGGTTCTAATCCTGGTTTTGCCACTTGTCTGCTGTGTGATGTTGGGCAAGTCACTTCACTTCTCTGTGCCTCAGTGACCTCATCTATAAAATGGGGATTGAGACCGTGAGCCCCACGTGGTGCAATCTGATTGCCTTGAATTTACCCCAGCGCTTAGAACAATGCTTGGCACATAATAAGCGCTTAACAAATACCATAATCATTATTATTAGCACCTAGCTGGCACCTTTCAAATGCCAGAACACACTTCATGTATTCCACTTCCTAGACGCACAAGGATATCCTTGGGTGATAGACAGCTAGTCAGAAGCCAAAATAACATTCCACTTCCGTGGCTCACTGACCCAGCCAGTTGTAGAAGAAAGCCAGTTTGTTTTTAGTCTGCTTTCCATGTATCAAGTCATGCCACTGACCCTGTAGAGATCAAAATCTGAGATACTTGGAGGAAAATTGACAGAAATAGCATAGCTATCAGTAGGTCATACACCTTTCTCCCCCCGCCTTGCACGTCTCTTTGGATAGGCTTTGAAGGTGCAAAGTGAAAGGAAGGAGAGTAAAGAAGAAATAGGACCAAAGTAGTAGGTCTAGGCCAGTCTCTGGGGCTCCTCAGAGTTTCCACTTGCGAAGCAGCATGGCTCAGTGGAAAGAGCCTGGGCTTAGGAGTCAGAGGTCATGGGTTCTAATCCCGGCTCCGCCACCTGTCAGCTGTGTGACTTCGGGTAAGTCACTGAACTTCTCGGTGCCTCAGTTACCTCATCTGTCAGATGGGGATGAAGACTGTGAGCCTCACATGGGACAACCCAATTACCCTGTATTTATTTATTTTGATTCTATTTATTTGCAATTGTTGTAATGAGATGTTCATCCCCTTGATTCTATTTATTGCTATTGTTCTTGTCTGTCCGTCTCCCCCGACTAGACTGTAAGCCCGTCAAAGGGCAGGGACTGTATCTGTTACCGATTTGTACATTCCAAGTGCTTAGTACAGTGCTCTGCACATAGTAAGCGCTCAATAAATACTATTGAATGAATGAATGAATGAATATTTACCCCAGCGCTTAGAACAGTGCTGGGCACATAGTAATTGCTTAACAAATACCAACATTATTATTATTATTAGAGGGTCGTGTCAGGGAGGGTATCAGGCTGTCTGCTCTGTCGATATGTCACCTATTTTCTCATCTCCCCCTCCTCCCCATTCCTTTTCCGCTCCCTGGTCCACGCCACCGACAATTGGTATATATTCCGGCAAGTCACTTGTCAGAACTTCATAGACACTTACTTTGGTTAGAGCGCTGTACTAGACACTTAGGAAACATTCGGAAAAAGTGTAACATATTTTTCTTGCCCTCAAGTAACTTACAGCCTAATGAGGGAAAACGGATTTAAATGAACGTATAATGGTGTGGGAATACAAAGAGGCCATCTTTACTGTGGATTTATAAATCAATAACCAAGAACAGATAAATACATAGGAGTGCTGAGGTGATGGGGGTATCATGAACCATATGGTGTTGGTGGATTGCTTAGCACCCCCACACTTCCTAGTCCCTGCCCGGCATGTTCCTTTTGGGGTTTAGAGGGCAAAGAGTGGTAGGTGGCCAAGTATGCAGCACCCATAGGGCAAAGTGTGCTTGGAGGTTTTCTGCCTGGGGCCTCTGTGGGATGATGATAATAATAATTATGGTATTTAAGCACTTACTATGTGCCCGGCACTGTTCTAAGCACCGGGGTTGATACAAGGTAATCAGGTTGGACACAGTCTCTGTCCCACATGGGACTCGCCGTCTTAATCCCCATTTTACAGATGAGGAAACTCAGGCACAGACAAGTGAAGCGACTTACCCCAAGTCACACAGCAGACAAGTGGCAGAGCTGAGATTAGAACCCATGACTGTCTGACTCCCAGACCTGTGCTCTATCCACTACACCAAAGTGACCACAACGTGCGCTGAAATGCCATGACCCAGCATCGGGCCTTTGTAGCTGCTGTGGTTTAAAAACTTGCACCGAAATGGGTACTAAAGGGAATAGATTGCCAAAGAAGCAACAGGTAAAATAAGAGCATAGAGAGAAGTGGTAAAAAAAAAAAAGGGGGGGGGGTTAAATAAAAGCAGAGACATACCCGGCAACGATGGGGGGCGAGATGGTGTCTGAACTGTTGCTTGCGAGCCACTCGAATAGCGCTTCGGCTGCTCTGGTGTATCCTGTAAGACCTTTGGGCCCTGAGTGCGAATGCAGCTCTTTGGCCCTGGGGCTCAGAGTGGAGGGGCCAGAGAGCCTTTCAGTACACTCCTCTGGCCCACTGCTCAGGTCCAGAAGTCAGTGGTATTTATTGAGCGTTTACTTTGCACGGAACACTGTACTGAGTCCTTGGGGGAGTACAATCCCAGTCGGTAGGCCCGATCCCCGCCGTGAAGGAGCTTACAATACGCGAACTGTGTGTTAGGCTTGGCAACCCTGGCCGTTTGCCCGATGGAGTGGTGGCTTAAAATAGAAGGCCCAGACGAGTTTGTCGTGGGCAGGGGACATGTCTGCCAACTCTGTTATACTGTATTCCCCCAAGTGCTTTGTACAGTGCTCTTCATTCAGTCGTATTTATTGAGCACTTACTGTGTGCAGAGCGCTGTACTAAGCACTTGGAAAGTACAGTTTGGCAACAAATAGAGACGGTCCCTCCCCAACAACGGGCTCACAGTCTAGAAGGGGGAGACAGACAACAAAACAAGCATCAGGCATCACTACCATCAAAATAGATAAATAGAACCATAGGTAAATGCACTCCATTAGTAAAATAGAGCAATAAATATGTTACAAATGTATACAAGTGCTGTGGGGAGGGGAAGGGAGTAGACCAGAGGGAGGGAGTAGGGGCGATGAGGGGAGGAGGAGCAGAGAGAGGAGCAGAAGGAGCAGTATTTCAGTCAGTACTCAGTAAATACTACTGATTGATTGAGTTGCTGGAAGTGGCTGATTTCTCCGGAAGCAGAACGACGTAGGAGACGCTTCCGGTCTTACTTTCCCATTTGTGCTTACACGGTGACATCAGAACTCCAGATGGTGTTTTCTGATGTCTGCTCTGTTATATCGTACTCTCCCAAATGCTTAGTACGGTGCTCTGCACACAGTAAGTGCTCAATAGATAGGATTGTTACCTGCTCCCTCTCCTTAGATGCCTTTCCACCCCTTTGATGTTGACTGACTTTGTTAAACTCCCTTTTATTACTGATCTTATTCCTGGCTCACTCGTCCCCAGTCCCCATCACTGGGCCGGCCTCTCCCTAGGCAGGGCCTCACTTTTTCACTTTGACCTCACTTTTTCACTTTCACCTCGCCCAGGGGAAGGGGAAAGAGTTGCTGCTGCTTGTGGTCCCCGCCCCCCACCATGTTTCTTTCACTTTCTCATCTCCTCTTCAATCAATAATGGGTGGTATATATTGAATGCTTACTTTATGCAGATCACTGTACTAAGCACTTAGGGGAGTACAACAGAGTTGGTAGAATTGATCCTTGCACTCAAGGAGCTCACAGTCTAAATCTGAGACCCGAAAGCTTGTGGGCAGGGAATGTGTCTGTTTATTATTGTATTGTACTCTCCCAAGAGCCTAGTACGGTGCTCTGCACATAGTAAGCACTCAATAAATGCGATTGACTGATATTAACATAAATTACAGGTAGGGAAAGGAACTAAGGAGAGAGAAATCACACTCATCCATCTCAACCATCTATTGCAGCTAATAGTCTCTGATCTCCCGCCCTGCTGATCCTGCCTCTGCATTTCTGACTAACTCAGATGCCGCCTTCTCCTTCCTTCTCTCTGATCAATAGATCACTGGCAGTTTACGGAGCACTTACGGTGAGCAGGTGAGCAGAGCTGCTGTGTGCAGCACTTGGGAGAGTGCTAAGAGGAGCCTGTAGACACGATCCCTGCCCTCAGGGAGTTTATAATCTGGCAGACTTGGGGAACTTCAGCCTCCATGTTGCAGATATTTATGAGCCCCCAGCAACCTACTTCCTCATCTTGCTCAAGTCTGCTGACCTCTTGCTTCACCTCAGCCATCCATCAAAATGGAACCACATTAAATCTCATCATCTCCACAAAATACTCCATCTCTAACCTCACCGACTTGGACTTAAAACTATCCAACCACAACCTTGTTACTTACCACCTCATCCACATCCTTCAAATTCAGTCATCACTTCCCCACCGCGACCTCGGGTCTGTGGACTTGCTCAGCCTATCTCCCGTTATCACACACCCTCCCGGACTCCCTTCCAACTCATCCTCGCTCTCCAGCGTCACCGTCTACACCAAACTCGACTACCGTGCCCCCATCCCCAGGCTCACTCTCACACCACCAACCCTCGACCACCCCCGCAGTCCACTTCCTCCGCTCCTGCACCTGTGCAGATGAGACTACTGGGGAAAATCTAGATCT
Source organism: Ornithorhynchus anatinus (assembly GCF_004115215.2). Taxonomy (NCBI): domain Eukaryota; kingdom Metazoa; phylum Chordata; class Mammalia; order Monotremata; family Ornithorhynchidae; genus Ornithorhynchus; species Ornithorhynchus anatinus. Next base: position 46,389,077 of record NC_041729.1, read on the forward strand.
GAAGGGGATCACTTCAGATTCCCTCAGACCTGTTAAAATCAACTCTGTCTTCTGATAATTTTTCCATTCTCCTTCCATTGACTCTTTACTCCCGTACTTTCCCTCCTATCTTTCCAGTTCTCCGGAAATCCCCAGGGCTTGTCCAACCTAATTTGTTTGTATTCACCCCAGTGTTTAGTCCGGTGCCTGGCATATAGTAAGCATTTAACAAATACCAAAATTATTATTACTTTCTGCCACCCTAAGCTCGGTAACTTTTCTAACTATTTTGGGAAGTTTAAGCCTAATGTCTTCTCTTTTACAAAGTCCCTAGCATCTCCATCCTAACTGCTACTAGGTTGATCCAAGCACTTTATCCTATCCTGCCTCGATCGCTGCGACGGCCTCTTTGCCGACCTCCCTGCCTCCTGTCTCTCCCCACTGGATGGGTGGTTGCCCATCCACCTCCACATCAAACAGAAACACCGTCCCATAGACTTTAAAGCGTGCAATCACATTGCCCCCTCCTCCTTTACCTCCCTGATTTCCTACTACAATCCAGTCCACACATTTTGCTTTCAAAACTCACCTGTGCTGGGAAGAGCGGCCCGGGAAAGAGTCGAGGGCGGAGACTCAAGTTTACTGCGCGGAAGGAGGCGATGGTAGACCACTTCCGGATTTTTCCCAAGAAAACTATACGGATCCACTACCAGAACGATTGCAGATGGAGAGCTGGACGTTCCGGGAGAATTGCGTCCGTGGTGTCGCGATGGGTCGGAAACGACTCGACGGCATAAGACAAGACAAGCAATGCCAACCTAACCGTTGTACTCCGATCCCGTCTAGCTTGCCACCGACGCTTTACCCATGTACTGCTTCTGGCCTGGAATGCTCTCCCCCTTCATATTTGACAGACGATCATTCACCCCACCTTCAAAGCCTTATTGATATCCCATGTCCTCCAAGATGCCTTCCCCGACTAAGCCTTCCTTCTGTGTCTCCCTTGCACTTGGATTTGGCCCTTTATTCATCCCACCCTCAGCCCCACATCACCTATGTACATAACTGTAATTTAGCGTAATGTCTGTTTTCCTTCAAGACTGTGAGGTCCTTGTGTTCCGTGAATGTGCCTATCATTGTACGCTCTCAAGTGCTCAGTACAGCGCTCCGCAGACAGTAAGAGCTCAATAAATGCCACTGAATCCATCAGCTTTTTCCATTTGGTACATCAACTCTCTTCCCCCGATACTCAGTCACACCTTTTTTTGCTCCTTCCAAGTTCAGCTTTTATAACTACACCCTGCTCTCGACTCGAGTTGCCTCTGACCCATTGCTCATGCTGTTCTCCTGGCCTGACCCGCTCTCCTTTTCCCTCTTCATTTTCAAAGCCCTCCCGAAGTCATACCTCCTTCAGCAAGTCGTCTTGGAATTAATCCCCCAAACCCTAAGTCATATCAACAGAACAGCCTCCCTTAGTAATCGCTCGGTGGTATTTTTCGAGCACTTATCCTGAGCAGAGCAGGATACTAATTGCTTGGGAGAGTCCAGTAGAGCTAATAGATGTGATCCCTGCCCTCGAAGAACTGGGGGAGTTTAGAGGGGGAGACAAGGCTAAAATAAATTACAGGTGGGGGAAGCAACTGAGTTTCAAGATACATAGGTGCTCTGGAGAGGGTATGGGGTGAGTACCCAGGTACTTAGGGAGTAAAGGCCATGATCCATTCATTCAGTCGTATTTATTGAGCGCTTACCACCGTACTAAGCACATATGATCCACGATCACCCGATCCAGAAATATGGAGCGACACCACCCCCCTAGTTAGCATGAACTGTAGGATCCATTGAATTTTAGACCTGTGAAAGAAAGGTGCCAAGAGAGACACAATTTAACAGTCCTGTTAAGATATGCAAATTGACCCATAGCTAATATATTTTGGGAGGGGGATGGAAGGGAGGAATGGAAAAAATCTGTCAGGGCTTTCTGGGGACAGTAAAGCCAGTTCTGTTTTGTCAGATTCCATGTTGTTAGCAAGGATCGTTTGGGCAAATAACATTTGATCTCTTTGGGAGACCCATCTGCACTCTCCCTACCTGAAGTCCTAATCCTTTGTTTGACACCACACTTTTGAGGAAATGAGAATAATGAGGCATCCGTCTTGCTGTCGGAACCAGGAGACCTGGGGATTGGAGCACAAAGGCACAAAATCTCCTTGGGTGTTGGTCACCTTGGCTGCAGGAGGACAGCCGTGAAGTCTGGTGATTCACACTACTGGGAAATAGGAGTTGCCCGTTAGTGAGCATGTGGCATTTGTGTAAGTTTGCTTCTTTTGTTTCTTTCAGCACTCCAGTCTTTAGAAGTAGAGATCTGGCCAACAAATCCTCCACGTGGGCTGAGCCTCCTGGGTTTGGAAATGACAAGGCCAATCCAACAATTGTTATCCTTGTATGATGTAGTCTTCCGAGAATTAACCTTGCATTTAAATACAAATAGTTCAATCGTGACTCTTCCAAAAGGGAAATAACCTATGGGTTCGTCACTTTCCACTCTGAAAGCCTCCCTCTCCCCTCTCTCCTCCCCCTCACCCCACCGCTTGCGGACTTCAAAGGCCCGCAAAAATGCAGCATTTTTAGAAGTCATGTAGAGACGCGTCCTTTGTGTTTTTGGTAAGGGTGGAGGATGGAAAAGAATCTTGATGTGATTAGGGGGAAAAGAGGGAGAGAGAAACAGCGTGGCGGACCTGGGTTCTAATTCCGGCTCTGCCGCTAGTCCGTTGTGTAACCCTGGGCGAGTCACTTAATTGCTCTTGGCCTTAGTTACTTCATCTGTAAAGTGAAGACTGTGAGACCCGTGTGGGATGTGGTTATGTCCAAGCTGATGATCTTGTATCTACTCCTGTGCTTGATAAAGTCACTGGTACTGTGAGCCTGTCATTGGGCAGGGATCGTCTCTATCTGTTGCCGAATTGTACATTCCAAGCGCTTAGTACAGTGCTCTGCACACAGTAAGTGCTCAATAAATGCTATTGAATGAATGAATGGTACTTATAGTATTTGCTATCCTGTGATTATATGGCATACTGCTAGGCTTAGGGAACTCCATTTGAAGAGGGCCTGTGGAGTCACCCAGGAACTTAGAACAGCACTTAGAATAGTGCCTGGCACTTAGAAAGGCTTAACAAATACCATAATTATTATTAATTATTTAACTTTGTTGGGGTGTTTAAGTCTTTCACCTGGGTAATGGTTGCTTTAGCCTTTCACAATAGGTAGGTTCCCTCCCTCTTTCCTTCAGGCTGTCTGTCTCCCCCGCTCCACCCCTCCCCTCCAAAATATTTTATTTGAACCACACGTTCAAATAGAAGGCTTGAAATATCTTCAGGTTGTGCCATTCCTGTTCCCCCTCTAGACCGTGAGCCCACTGTGGGCAGGAATTTGTCAGTTGTTATATTGTGCTCTCCCAAGCGCTAGTACAGTGCTTTGCACACAGTGCAAGTTCACGAGGTTAGTTCTCGAGGGTTGCTGTGGCCGCCCTGGGTCCCGTAAGGGACGGGAAGACGGGAACCTTGGGACCCAGCTTGGCCGTCATGACGGTCGGGACCGGAATGGGAATTGGGAAACTTGAGGTCTAGTCGCGATTCTGCCACAGCCCAGGGGGAGGGTTTTGGGCCAGTCATTTTAAACCTCTTGGTTTCTGGGTTTCCATAAAGCGGACGGGGTGGGAGGACAGTGCAAAGCACTGTAAGCGCTCAATAAATACCACTGAATGAATGAATGAATGTTTTCCCCCATCTCGGTTGCCCCTTGAAACTTTTTGAGGAGGAAATGTCTTCATTATTATTGCCGTTATCATTATCGGTGTTATTGTATTTAAGTGCTTGCTATGTGTTAAGCATTGTTGTGGATACAGATAAAGCAAGTTGGATATGGTCCCTGTCTCACGTGGGGCTCCCAGTCTAAGTAAGATTGCGTGGCCACATGGCCGCAGGTCCAAATGGCCTTCTCTCTCCTCCCCCCGCCCCCAGAAGATAGAGCCCTTAGGGAGTGTGAGACCTGTGGGCATTTGAAACGTTGTTGACCTCTGCCACGCAGCCTAATCGGGGTCTGTATGGTATCCTTATGTGCTGTGGTCAGCATGTTTTAATTATTTCCCCTGAAATGTCTCCGGGTTGGCGCAGTCTTCCTTGATGAGTTCCGCACGTGAATCAACCTCTTTGTAACCTATGTTTCGGGAAGAATTTTTGGAATTTCCTTTATTAGATCTGGTGTACTAGAGCCACTGAGAGAACTGCGTTGGCTTGGGAGGTACAGCAACGTGGCTGGTTCGGAAATGAAAGAAGTGTGCGGTATAAACCAGAAAGCCTTTCACCCTGTTCACTGTGAACCGGGTTTACGAAGAGAGACCGGTAAAGGCGGAAGCAGCGTGGCTCAGTGGAAAGAGCCTGGGCTTCGGAGTCACAGGTCATGGGTTCGACTCCTGGCTCTGCCACTTGTCAGCTGTGTGACCGTGGGCAAGTCACTTAATTTCTCTATGCCTCAGTTACCTCATCTGTAAAATGGGGATTAACTGTGAGCCTCACGTGGGACAACCTGAATACCCTGTATCTACCCCAGCGCTTAGAACGGTGCTCGGCATATAGTAAGTGCTTAACGAATACCAACGTCATTATTATTATTATTTCATGTCTCAGCCCCCCAGAACTCTCCCTCCGGCTCAAGTTGTGTGCCCTGGTTTTTTTTTTTTTTTTTTTAGAGAGTGAACTGATGTATAATGATGATAATAATAGTAATTGTGGTACGCGTTGATCACTTACCACGTGCCAGACACTGGGCTAGCTACTGGGGTGGATACAAGCAAATCGGGTTAGACGCGGTCCTTGTCCCGTGTGGGGCTCACAGGCTCTATCCCCATTTTACAGGTGAGGAAACTGAGACCCCGAGAAGCCGAGTGAGTTGCCCAAGTTTGCACGGCAGACAAGTGGCGGAGCCGGGATCCGAAGCTGCTCGTGGGCGGGGATCGGGGCCGCCGACTCTGTTTGTATTGCATTTTCCCAGGCACTTGGTCGAGCGCTCTGCACCCGCCAAGTGCTCGGTCAACGCCGCCATCGTTTGACTGGTTGTCTTCCAGGTTGGTCGGCGCCCACCGATGGCATGTTGAGACACACCGAGCAGCAGTGGAGAGGGCGTGCGATCGGCAGGGTGCTGCTCTGAAAGCCAGACCGCCTGAACCATGGGGCAGTGCGTCACCAAGTGCAAGAACCCTTCGTCTACTCTGGGCAGCAAAAACGGCGACCGAGATCCCGGCAGCAAATCCCACAGCAAACGGAGCGCGGGCCCCAGAGATGACCACTCCCCGGCCGGGGGGAAGTCCGCCGGGGACATCCTCGTCAACGGGACAAAGAAGGCCGAGGCGGCCACGGAATCCGGCCGGCTTCCGACTTCCTCTGGGGAGGCGGGGAAGGAGCCTGGGCAAAGTGCCCAGGAATCCTCGGGGCAGAGGATGGAGGAACTGTTTCGGCGCTACAAGGACGAGCGGGAAGACGCCATCCTGGAGGAAGGCATGGAGCGCTTCTGTAACGACCTCTGCGTCGACCCCACGGAATTCAAAGTGCTCGTCTTGGCATGGAAATTCCAGGCGGCCACCATGTGCAAGTTCACGAGGTTAGTTCTCGAGGGTTGCCGTGGCCGCGCCGGCTTATGGGACCTCGTCCCCCTAAGGGACTGGAGGACGGGAACCGTGGGACCCAGCTTGGCCGTCGTGACGGTCGGGACCGGAACTGAAATTGGGAAACTTGAGGTGTAGTCGCGATTCTGCCACAGCCCAGGTGGAGAGTTTTGGGCCAGTCGTGTTAACCCTCTTGGTTTCCGGGTTCCCGTAAAGTGGACGGGGTGGGAGGATAGGCCGTCTAGAAGCCGACTACCGTGATCTGGAAACTTAGTGAAAGAGAAAGCCTTTTGAAGTCCATATCCTGAAATATGTGCCCCGATTTTTTTTTTGTCTTTATTCCCCGCTTCGGACCGTGGTGTACTCACCCACCAAAGAAGCAGCGTGGCTCAGTGGCAAGAGCATGGGCTTGGGAGTCAGAGATCGTGGGTTTGAATCCCAGCTCCGCCACTTGTCAGCTGTGTGACTGTGGGCGAGTCACTTCACTTCTCTGGGCCTCAGTTACTTCATCTGTCAAACGGGGATGAAGACTGTGAGCCTCACGTGGGACAACCTGATGACCCTGTATCTACCCCAGCGCTTAGAACGGTGCTCTGCACATAGTAAGCGCTTAACAAATACCAACATTATTATCAGTGACTCTGTGGTCCTGAAATCCTAGATGTTACATAGTTTCTTTTTCCACTGACTGAGTGCTGACTTGGGGCCCTGAGCTTGAGTGAGAATGTTTCTCTTCCAAATTTTGAGAGGTTTTTTTTGTTCTTTTTAAGGTTTTTGTTAAGTGCATATTATGTCCCAGGCACTGTACTAAGCATCGGGGGTAGATAGAAGCTATTCAAGTTAGACACAGTCCTTGTCCAATATAGGGCTCACGGTCTTAATCCCCATTTTACAGATTAGGTAACTGAGGCTCAGAGAAATGAAGTGACTTGTCCAAGGTCAGTGTCAGTCAGTTGTATTTATGGAGTGCTGAGTGCAGAGCACTGTACTAAGCGTTCGGGAGAGTACGCTATAACAATTCCTGCCCACAACAAGCTTACCGAGGAGACAGACACACACACAAAGCGGACATATGGCAGAGCCAGAATTAGAACCCAGGTATTGTAGTATTTGTTAAGCACTTAAGCATCCGGGGTGGATACAAGCAAATCGGGCTGGACCCGGTCCCTGTCCCACGTGGAGCTCACAGTCTCAATCCCCATTTTGCAGATGAGGGAAGTGAGGCACAGAGAAGTGAAGTTTCTTGCCCAAGGTCACCCAGCAGACAAGTGGCGGAGCTGAGATCAGAACCCGTGACCTTCTGACTCCCAGGCTCGTGCTCTATCCACCACGCCACACTGCTTCTCAGGGTAGATGGCCCCCAGAGGTCTCTCTGAACTCAGCTGTGCAGGACACACCTGAACACACCGCTCGCTACAGAGGGTAAAAGTGTTTCCCTTGGAGTGCATGGGGACGTTATATACTTCACATCCAGTGCCTCTCTAAGTAGCTTCATGCCGGGAGCGGCTTCGCTCTTGCCAATATTCTAGTGCCATCAAGTGCAGCTTGAGGTCCGCTGCTGAAGTAGAGTCCCGGATGGCAATTTCCCACCATAAAGCTGTTTGTTCTTTTTCACACAAAGCCATGGAAGGGAGAGGTAAGTGTTGCTTTTAACACTAATGAACTTGAGTCACTGATGGCAGGAGCTTCTGTGCAACCAGAGCGATTGGTCTCTGAAAGCCTCTTTGCCCTTTGGTATTCATCCATTAAAAAAAAAAAAGAAGAAAAAGGACAGCTTCACAAGAAACAGTCACCTTTTAAGAGATGCATTTATGGCTTTTATATGGCGGCGGACTAGATGCTGTGACTTGAGAGCTGCTGCCGAGCAGCTAGAGAGCAGTTCCGCTTCACGCCCCGGGCAACCCGCCCGGGGTGCAGAGCGGTGCAGAGCCGCTGCGAGTGAGGGGGCGGGTTAAAACCAAACAAAACTTGAGGTGAATAGGTCTGGATCCTAGCCATTCGGGGGGGTCGGTCACTTGGGCATCGTAGAGAAAGAATCCGTCTTGGCGGTGGATGGACTAGGGGAGAATTCATTCAGTTGTATTTATTGGGCACTTACTGTGGGCAAAGCATTGTACCAAGTGGTTGGGAGAGTACAGTACAACAACAAATAGACACGGTCCCTGCCCATAATGAGCTCACAGTCTAGAGGAAAATGAAAAAGGGTAAAGCGGCATCTTCCTCCCGCCCCTGGGAAACATAGAAATCTTTATTCGGGGGCTCCTCGTGAACCATACTACTCTACTGCTCAGTTTGAACCCAAGACAGGGCCTTGGGGTGGCTTGCTCATAGCCCAGGCAACAGTCCGGCCCCCACACTCCACATTCTCCTCGACCCGGAAGCTTACGTTCCGGAAACCTAGCGACCTAGCAAGGGGAACTTCATCTCAGGTAGCCCCTGAAGGGTGAGCCGCATCTCTGACTTTGAGCTGGGTCCCCGGGTGTGGTCCCCATGTAACTTCATCTCCCTTTCTTTGTGGCTGCCAACAAGGCCAGTCACACCTTGAAGCTGAAAGCACGTTCTGACCTCCGGAGAGGGGCTTGTCCCAAGCCCCAGACTCTCTCCTTCCTGGCATTCAATGGCTATGGCCCAGAGGGAACTCCCATCCTAGAAGCAGTAGCTGTAATAGTATTTATCAGGGGCTCCCTCGTTGCAGGGCCCTGTACTAGGTGCTGGCAAAAAAAAAATTAATAAAACAGTCCCTGGGTGCCTCCAGGGGCACACAGTCTTAAAACAATTCAACAGTCCCCCTCCTACCTGATGGAAGAGCCCTGCTAGATGTAAACCGAGCGCAGGCCTAAATTTCATAGCCCAGCCTGCCTGCACCTCGATATTCGGAAGTTGGTCTCGGGCAGGTCTGAGGGTTTTTCAGGCAGGTTCAAGCCTTTCCAAGTCACGTCAGGCAGCGCCGCTACAAGTCGTGGATCGAGTTGCCTAGAGTGCACTGCGGCACACCATCGTAGCAAGACTTTTGTTAGCTGCACCTAGTTAAAAAGATTTGGAGATGTTTTTTCTTCTTGGGTGAGGGAGCAAGCATTCCGAATGTGGTTTGAATATCTTTCCTTATGCTTCCGTTCATTTCCTCACTTGACCTTTCTCCTCACCCCCACCCCTTGCCCCTTGCCTTTTAGACTGTGAGTCCACCTGGATCGGGAACAGTGCTCTTCACAGAATAAGTGAGGGATAAATGTCGTGCCCAATAGTCGTAGTGGTTTGACTGGGGCCTGGCGGGTGGGGGCAAGCTATTTCTCCCTTCCCGTCCAACCCCCAGCTCACTGGCCGATTAGGCTCAAGATCCCCTTGGGCAGGGATCGTGGAGAAGATGCGGTGTATACCCCTGGGCTCAGCTCCCAGGTGTTCGGGGATCAGCTGCGAAGCCAATTTACGGTGCTGTAAACCTCCCCATGGAGAGTTCAAAACCAGCTGTCAGTGCCGTGAGCGTGTCAAGGGAGAGGGCGGAGGGCAGAGGCCGGGGAAAGCGCCTTCTGCCTGGCTTGCGGTGAACTGGGGCCTCCGGGCTCGAGTTTGGACTTATCCAGGGAATGGCATCCAGAAGCGGGAATGGGGGCGGGGGTGGGAGGGAAGGTGCGTGTGCTCGCACGCTCGCAAGCAAGCGCCTAGCTGGGCCCTCTCGGGGGGTGGCCCGATTGATGTCCAGCCCAGCTTTTAAGGAGAGGAATTGATCCCTGCTCTCTTTGCCTTCCCCCCTCATCACAGGAAGGAGTTTTTCGAGGGTTGCAGAGCAATCAGCGCGGACAGCATCGACGGGATCTGCGCTCGCTTCCCCAGCCTCTTGAACGAAGCCAAACAAGAGGACCGATTCAAGGATCTCTACCGCTTTACCTTTCAGTTTGGCCTGGACTCGGAAGAGGGGCAGAGGTCGCTGCACCGGGAAATAGCCATCGCCCTCTGGAAGCTCGTCTTCACCCAGAACAGCCCCCCCATATTGGACCAGTGGTTGAACTTCCTCTCCGAGAACCCCTCGGGGGTCAAGGGGATCTCCCGGGACACGTGGAACATGTTCCTAAACTTTACTCAGGTGATCGGACCCGACCTTAGCAACTACAGCGAAGACGAGGCCTGGCCTAGCCTCTTCGACACCTTTGTGGAATGGGAGACGGAGCGAAGGAAAAGGGAAGAGGAGACCAAATGGATTACACCTTCAGACACAGACGGGCCTTCTCCAGAGGAACACACCTAAGAGTGGGGACAAAAACAGCCTGGCGTTCTCCTTTCAGTGTAAAACTCTGAAATCTTCTGGAAATCGCTGAGGATCCAGATATTTTCTACTTCAAACCTTTCTCTGCCTTGTATCCGAAAGGGCTCTAAAATGCTGTATCATGTTTTAGGCACTTTCCTCATTTGGGTTTTTCCTCTTTGACTTTTTGGTCCTGAAATATTTGACCCCGGCTACAAGTTAAATCCAGTTCTCTGTCCCCGTCCCATCTCCCTCCCCTCCGTCCCCCCCCAGCCCCGAGCCTTCGGAGAAGGTGTCTCTGCCGTGTCTTGCACAATTTAGATGGTTGTTTTTTATGTCAGTTAACCTGACTACGTGATACAGTGCCAGATCTCAATTTTGCATACTACATTTTTCAGGGCAGTTCTGTACTGTGAGTAGTGCTGTTTACATGGTTGAATTTAGGTTGTAAAAATTATTTAAAAAGATTTACACGGAGTTGAATAGCAGTGTTAACTAGTAACTACATCGCATTAATAGGCAGGCGATTCTTAGGCTCTGCCAAGAAAGCAAGCAGCAGCATTTTGCAGTCCAAATCCCGTTTTAAGCTAATCAGAAAAACAGTCTTCTTCCCCCGTCCGTTCCTTCTGTGAGCTATTGAGTTGTGAACACGGATTCTATTTCCGGGCGCCCCACGTCCATCGGTCAAGCGAGCGGTCCCCATCCCGGCATCTGATACGTAAACCACTTGAGCGTCAGACGCAGAGAAGGCAGTGCTACCTCAGTTGTGCTGGAAGTAGAATTCTTCGAGAGTTTTTATTCTTAATCGAGTTGCTGTATTTTCACGTTTCTGGTGGAAATACTTTTTATTTGACTTGGAGCCAAAGGTTCTGTTTCTGGCGGGCGAAGCGTGCCCGCCCCCTTGTCCCGTCGTCCCTCTCTCCCCCTCACCTCCCAGCCGACTTGAAGGGAAATTCGTGGCGAGCAGGTCTGCTTTCATTTCATTTCACGTTTTGTACGGAGTCCTGTCGGCTTACTTGTCTGGCGAGTGCGGGTGACCCGGGTCGGTCTGAATATCGCCGGGCGAGCTGTTTAAGGGAGTGCAAGATAGCCGGAACCCCTTTCTGGCTCTCTTCACCTGCTGCAGCGGTGACGCCCCCGATTGATTATTTAATGTTCTTAATCGAGGGGTCGGTCTGCCCGAACGAGGCAGCGACGCTCGGGACTCACACGGCCGCAGCTGGGTTTTCGCCGCCTCGTGGGGGGATGAGGGGGTAGCCTCCCTGAGCCCGGGGCTGGGGGTGGAGAAGACCTGGTGATGCCGGAGGCCGAGCGTGGACCTGCGATGGCCAAAGAGAGGATGCCAGCAGCTCGCGACCGTGGCCTTGTCCTTCACCCCTCTGCGCTGTTCGCCGGACGACCCTCTGCGGGACAGAGAGCTGTCCTCTGGGCTAGAGTGAACCAACCGACTCCTCGTCCATACGGGGTCTCGGAGGAGGGCCGGCTTTAGCTTTTGACTTTAATCGGATTAACCGAAGTTGAGCAGAGGAGGTGGCGGGCTCAATTTTTACTGTTTTCCACCCGTTTCGGAAGGTGCCGGACGGCTCGAAAGGGATCCCTGTCTCCAACTGGCACGTTTTAATTCCCGTAACCCTTTGTGGCGACTTCGTTTTTTGTTGAAATTCTCCCTACCCCCTGGGGGCGAGAGCCTCCTTCCGGCGGTGCCGGGACGACGGTTTCGTGAGTCCCCGTGCGGTAGGGATCTTCCCCTTAAACGTTTCGATTCTTTAAAAATAACAAAAATGACTCGGGCCGGTTTCCGCGCTTCAGACCACCGGCCTATATCTTAAAACCGCGGCAGTTAAGGTGCCCTCCGAGCCTGAAGGAAACCTCAGCCTGGCTGCTGGATCCGTACCTGCCCCTTCGGCGCCGACCCCCACCCTATCACCGGCTTGCAAGGGGCTGGGCCAGGGTCGCTGCCGAACGATCATCTTAAACAGGGATCCGTAATGACCTCGGGCTGCACCGGTGCCGGATTTTTGAGTCGTTGCAGCGGCCGCCCGGATCCGAGTGTGTGGAGGGAAGAGAGACGGGCGTGTCTCCTTCCTCAGCTCAGCCCCGTCCTCTGGCCGTGAAGGTGCCGTACCTCTGAAGAGGGGCAGATAGCAAACTGCTCTGCGCCTGAGCAGCAGCGAGGAGTGAGGAAGTACGCGGTAGGGCCTGCTGAAAGTCTCCTCATCCACGTTTAGAGAGAAGGCATTCCATTAATTAGCTGTAGGTGTGAGGGTTTTTAAAATTGCAAATGATTCCCCCCCACCCCAATTTTTTTTTTTTCCCAGGAACTACCCACTTTATCTTTTAAATTCCTAATATCGGTTGATAATAGAAAGAAAATGCGAAATCGGTTCATCTCAGTTGAGCTGAGACGGAAACGCTCGTCCCTAAGTTGTAGGGTGGTCTCTCTCTCTCGGAGTGTTATCTGCCTCCGCACTGGCCTTTTCTTGGATTTATCGTTCTCGTGGCCACAGATGAAGTTAGGCATCGGCTGTTAGGTTCAATGCCCGTCATGGGGGAGCAGGTTTTTCATTCACACTTCTTGGAAATGAAAGCTTCATGAATATTAATCGCTGCAAATAGGCTTGTCGTATAACGATCGAACTGTGAATCTGTGGAATAGGCCAAATATGTAGATATAAAAGCATATGTACCCATATAGGTATCTTCTGTTTATCGTGTCCGAGATCTTGGAATGAATTGGCGTGATGCTCGTGCGGTTTTTGAAGCCATTAGAGAGATCTGTCCGCAGCTGATTACAACCGACCGTATCAATCAGTGCCCTTTGTAAAACTGCTAGGCCCCTGGCCGACCGCTGTAGATCTGCATTTTGGTAACGTTCCTTCAGTAATTTACTAGAAAGCGGGTCCGAAAGAAAGCACTGTGGCATTTATTGCTTTCCCCTCTACACCTGAAGAATGTGACTCGAATCGAATAAATTCCCTTTTGGCATTAAAAAAAAAAAATAGGCCGTTTCGGTTCGTCGCCCAGCAATGTGCCTCCTCCAACCTTTGAGACTGAATCCCTTCCACAGACGCGTCTACGTGTCCGTGAATAGAGTCGGTGCATCTGCATTTTGATTTCTTGTGAATGTTTGGCAGGTGCTATTTTGAAAGAGGAATCTTAGGCTTTAGTGGGTAACGTGCTATTGGAAAATTAGGGGTGGGAGAGGCGACCCGCCTCGGGATGGGAACGATACTCGGAACTGCCCAGATTCAGAACATCCCATAACCAAGGGGAGCCCCGATCAGCGTGCGGAGAGGTTCAGAGCTGTCGGTGCAATTTCTCCTCCTTTGTAACGTGGGAAGGCAGGATAGGTCAGGTCACTGAGGGATGCCTCGCCAGTGGTTCCGGTCCCAGGGGGCGCGGGAGGAAGAGGTGCCAGAATCCCATCCCGGAACCAGAGTGCCGATCCCCGGGCAGCTTTTACGATTTTGATAGGGTGGGCCAGGAAAGCGCCAGATTCCCACGTTGAACGGTTTTACGATGCATCTCGATGACAGCGACGGAGAAGTTGACCGAGAGGCGGGGCGGAAACCCAGAGGCTTCTCCTCCGAAAACCCAAACACGTCTGTCGTCCCCCTGGCCGTATTTCAAGCCCTGAGTCTCACCCCTATTAGGAAGGCAGAGGGGGTCAAATCAAAATTGGGCCCGACTAAAATAAAATGCAGAGAGAGATCTTGTCCGAAGGATCCTATTCGGAGCAGGTTCCCCCGTCACCCACATTCTCCAAGTGCGGTTGGAACGCGGATTCCTCGGATTAACTGGGCAGTCCTCCGTCGCACGGGCACGGGCTAAAACTCGACTTCTGTAGGAAGGGCGGACAATTCTGGGCGGTGAAAGGCTAAACGTTTCTCTTCATTCGTTGCCTAGTTGAACTCGACAGACTTTCTTCCGCGGAAGGAGTCCCCCGGTGTTAAAGAGGCCGGCAAGTGTCTAGAAAACCGAGACTGTGTTGTGTAGCCCAACCCGTTTGATCCCAGAAGGGACTACCTAACTCATCTCTACCTGAGAGACTGTAGCAGATGTATTTGAGCGTCTTTCCCCAGTCTTAAACTGCGATCGTAGCATCAGAAGTGGAAGGCGTCCAGTCTGACCAGCCTCTGAGGTTGGGTTTTGCTGAGTATCGGAGGTTTTTTGTTTTTTGTTTTTCTGATAGGCACAATCCAAAGGAGTCTTTGTTTTCGTTACAGTTGTTGTAGAAGCGGAAAAAGGTGCGAACAACCAAATCATCTCTGATTTTTCTTAGAATCCATGAGATTGAAAATATCTGGTCCATACGTGCCACCCCTGTGTTTTCTCCCCATAAAAATTCCCCCCGTCCCTTCCCTCTACCCCTCCGCCGCCCCCCGCCGGGCCCCCCCCCCAACAGAAAAAAGGATATCCCTTGAAGTGTCTTGGAAATCAGTAGATGCCACTTGACAAAAGCTGCAGTTCACATCAAGTTCATTTTACATGGTGCATTGTTCTCTAGCCAACACTTCTTCCAGAAGTTGTTGCTGTCCACTCCCTCCTTCTTTTCTTTTTTCCTCCTTCCCACCTCTCCCTCCTTCCCTCCTCTCCTTCCCCCTCCCTCCCGCCTCTCCTGTCTCCTTTCTTTTCCTCCCTTCTCTGCCTCTCCTCCCGAAAGTTGTCGCTGTCCATTCTCTCCCTCTTTTCTCTTTTCTTCCTTCTCTCCCTCCCTCCCGCCTCTCCTTTCTTTTCCTCCCCTCTGCGTCCCCTCTTTTCCCACTCCCCTCTTTCCCTCCCCACCCCTTTTTCCTCTGTCCCTTCCTTACATCGCTCCCTTGTTCCACCCCCTCACCGGCCCCCCCACTCCTTGGGTTCGCGGTCTCTCCCTCTGACCTGTTGCACTAAAGGGCACCGATCCCGGTTTCCAAATGAGGGCAGCCCGTAGCAATAGGCAACAAGGATTGGGGGGACTGGGCCTGCAAACAATTTGCCTTAATCTGTTGAGTTGTATGGCTGACGTTGTAATCCTCCACCTCGCCTTTTTTTTTTTTTACTGGTTTCGGACGAGTAGATCCTTTTCTTCGAAGTTGCCTGGACTGTTGATAAGCTACCTTTCGTGTTCTCTGCATCGTTGCACTCTTCAAATGGCCCCTTTAATATTTTTATTACCGTGTTACCTACAAACGGAAAGCATTCTGTCTCTGATGTCTACACTATTTTTTCCCTAAGATGTATTTTATTTGACGGTTACCTGCTGTTGAATTTAATAAATTTGTTTACTTGACTATTGCTATTTATGCAGAATGGGTAGTGAAGTTAACTTTCTGTTCCGTCTATCCGAGAAGAGCTCGTTTAGGAAAATAGAGGCCGGGGAACGAGACGGATTCCGAGCGGCCTCTTCACCGCCCGAGGAGATGGCCGTATTTCTGGGAAACCGGAGCTCCGTGCCCGGCGCCTTACTCTCCAGACGGCTGATGGGCTGTCAGGTTTGCAGCCGCGATCTGCGAGACGTAGCCGGAACGTGAAATTAAGCGTGAATTAAGCGTAACTTCCCGATCGCAGATAAAGCCGAGGCAGCCCCGAGAAGTTAATGACTTAATGGCGTGCGGTGTTTCCCCATCAGAGCATCGGTATCGGAGCCTTGGTTACAGACGGGGCGAATGCCCTTTCGGCTTTGATCTTGATGCGAAACAGCTGGATTCGGAATCCGGCTTCGAGATCTGGCCGTCTCCCTCCCCTCGCCCCGCCCGTTGACGTGCTCTCCTTCCGAAGTCCTTCGGGCCCCTGGGAAGAGAAGATTCCCGGTGAGGAACGGGGGGGCCGACGGTCACGGCTTCTGGGGCAGGGCGGGCTGCCCTAGCTATAGCCTGTCCTGCCCCCCTGGGAGCCAGAAAGGGGCTGGAGCCAAGACGTTGGCCGGTCCCCGCGAGCACAGCGTGGTCTCCAGCACGGCCCCGGAGCGCGTGGGGCCTCTTACCTCCTCCCTGGGCTCGAGGGCCACCGGAGGCTCTTTGCCTGCTTCCCCCAGGTTGAACAGGCCACGTGGCCCAGAGCGGGTACCGGGCGGCGGAGTCGACGCCACTTGGAGCTGCTGCCCAAGCTCCCCGATGCCCCCTGCCCTCGCCCCCTCACCTTCTTACTCCCTTTTAATAATGATATTGGTATTTGTTAAGCATTTGCCGTGTGCAGAGCACCGTTCTAAGCCCTGGGGGAGATACAGGGTAATCGGGTAGTCCCACCTGAGGTTTCCAATCCCCATTTTACAGATGAGATAACTGAGGTTCTCCCTGTCACTGTTTTCCTCCAAACCGCCCCACCCGCTTGATGCTCTGCCCAAGTTCTACCTGATCTGAAAATGAAGCGGGCACCTCTGCCCGGGCGCTCTCCGGAGCTTCGGTGAAGTGGCTCATCGTAACGTGCCGAACACCCTCCCGGTGGGTCGATTTCACTGACTCCCTCCCCTCCTTAAGCTACCGGGCTGGCGTTTAGGGTTTTTTTAGCGCGAGAACGTCGTCATCTGGTTACGCTGTCTCACGAAGCAGTGTGAGGGTCGTTCCGATCCAAGTTCTACCTCGGACGGGGCCGGATGTCTGTTTTAACTTTATTTTCTCCCTCTTTCAAGCTGTCGCTTACAAGCTCGTAGACATTTCTGACAGTTTCAAGTCTACAGATCGACCCTCGCCAAGCTCCAGCCCATCCCTTCCGGTAAGGCTGGGGGAGAACAGCTAGAAGAGTTTGTGTCCGGCCATTTTTGAATCGTCGCGGGGCCGTCCGAGGTGTGGACGTCGGGGGTGGTGTGGTTGTGGAATGGACGAAAGAAGTGAATCCGTTTCTGGCCAATTGGCAACCGAGGGGAAAAGGAGTTGTTTTCCCTGAGTGAGAGACCTAACTTCTTGCTGTGTGATACTTGCTGTGCCGGGCCTGCGGGAGAGTAAAATACAACAGTTAGCAGACGCGTTCCCTGCCCACGGTGAGCTTACGGTCTCATCATATATGTCACTTATAATGTATAATTTAAATATACGCACGGATGTACTTTTATATATGAGGAGCAGCGTGGCTCAGTGGAAAGACCCCGGGCTTGGGAGTCAGAGGTCATGGGTTCGAATGGCGGCTCTGCCACTGGTCAGCTGTGTGACTGTGGGCAAGTCACTTAACTTCTCTGGGCCTCAGTTCCCTCGACTGTAAAATGGGGATTAAGGCTGTGAGCCCCACGTGGGACAACCTGATTACCCTGTATCTACCCCAGCGCTTAGAACAGTGTTGTGCACCTAGTAAGCGCTTGACAAATATCAACATTATTATTATTATATATAATTTCTAGCAACAAAGGTGTCCCGACAGCTTCCCCTTGTGAGGTTCAGAGCCCAACATTCCCAAAATAAATAAGCGGTGAACCTGGGCTCTCCAGCTTCCAAAAGGCAAGATGGAAAATGAATCACTCAAGCACTTAAGGTTCGTTAAGGCTGTCAGTGGGCCCCAAAAGTAGAACTGAGAAGGCTGCCTGTTGGCTTTCTGCCATCAAGAGGAAACCTCCCCTGGGCTCTAAACCAGACTCCAAGCCATCTCGCCGCCTAAGGCATTGAGGTTTTCCCGGAATCCGGCTAACCGGGATGCCCTCCAGCCTGGGGACGGAGGAAACCTCATCGGGGCTACCGAGGGACTATTCTGATGGTCTCTGGGTTTCTGGGTCTCTATATGTTGCGAGGATGGAGACGGAACCAACGCGAGCAGTCGGGTGGCCTAGTGGAAAGAGCGGGGGCCTGGGAGTCAGAGAAAACGGGCTCCGATGTCGGCTCTGCCGCGTGCTGCTCGTGTATCCTTGGGCGAGCCATTTAACTTCTCTGGACCTCAGTTTCGGTAAAATAGGAATTACCTTTTCTCCCTTCTACTTAGACCGAGCCCCCTGTGGGACGGGGACTGCGCCCGACCCGATCGTCTTGCACCCCAGCTCTTAGTACAGTATTTGACACATAACAGGTATCGGTTATCATTATTATTATTATTATGTTACCTCCTCCTCAGCTGCTCTGTTCCCTGCACCATGTGACACCCTGGAGCACGTGGACACAATTTCACTTCCAGAAGAGGCTGTTTTATAGCCTACCGGGGATAATCAGAGATCAGTTGGGTCCTAAAGTTCCCCTCTGCAAAGCTGAATTCAGTCTCAATCCTGGGCACCAGATAGGGTTAATGGAAATACATTGCCTCAGGCCTCCTGGCTGCAGAGAGGCCGCATGGCTGAGTGGAAAAAGCGTGGACCAGAAGTCAGGAGAGCCTTGTTCTAGCCCCAGCTCTTCCATTTTCCTGTGTGACCTTAGGCGAGTCACTTAGCCTCTCTCTGTGCCTCAGTTCCCCCATCTGCAGAATGGAGACTAAATTCCCACTCACCCTCCCTCTTAATACTTTGAACTCCAAATGGGAGAGTGACTGTGTCTAAATGTAATTACCTTGGGTCTGCCCCAGTGTTTAGCACAGGACTTCTCACATAAACTCTTTATTCAATTCCAGTGTTATTCTGGGGCTTTCAACCACAGATGACATATTTATCCAAAGCAAAAATCCAACGCTTCTCCTGAACCCCAGGCTGGTGGAGTTGGTAAGCACGCGTTTCTCTCGGGAAGATCCACCCTGAGGGGGGTCGTGCTCTGAGCCCACCACTGGCCTTCCAGCAGAGTGCTGATGGTCCTGTCTCTTACCCAACCCTGCAGAGTTGCTGGTTCTGGGCCAGATGAACGTTACCTGATGAGGCCAACCTGATTCCTCCCCCCCCCGCCCCGACGCTGGGAGCGGGCAGAAGTCTTTACCTTGGCTTCTAAAGTGACTGAGGGGTTCACTCAGGCCTCAGTCCTACTCAGAATTACAATAATAATAATAATTGTGACATTGAACGCTTACTATGTGCCAAGCACTGAACTAAGCACTGGGGGAGATTCGGGACAAGCTGGGGACAATCCCTGTCCCTCCTGGGGCTTACAGCCTCAGGGGGAAGGAGAACAGGTATTGAATCCCCATTTTATAGCAGGAAACTGAGATCCCGAAAAGTGAGGTGACTTGCCCGAAGGCATACGGCAGGTAAATGGAAGGGGCTGGGATTAGAACCCAGGTCCTCTGGCTCCCAGGCCTGTGCTCTTTTCTTTAGGCCATTGTGCTTCCCTAAAATTCAGGAGCATTTTAAATTAGAGGAGTAATGTGGCCTAGTGGTTATCTTGATTCTATTTATTGCCATTGTTCTTGTCTGTCCGTCTCCCCCGATTAGACCGTAAACCCGTCAAAGGGCAGGGACTGTCTCTGTTACCGATTTGTACATTCCAAGCGCTTAGTACAGTGCTCTGCACATAGGAAGCGCTCACTAAATACTACTGAATTGAATAGTGGACAGAGCATGGGCCTGGGAGTCAGAAAGACCTAGGTTCTAATCCTAGTTCTACCATCTGTTGTGTGACCTTGGACAAGTCACTTAATTTCTCTGTGCCTCAATGACCTCATCTGTAAAATGGGGATTAAGACTTTGACCCTCACGGAAGTGTGTCCAACCTAATTAGCTTGCTTAAAAAAAAAATTCAGAGGGGAAGACTGAGCTCCGAGCATAACCTCTAGATCTCCCTCAGAACTGCCTGGAAGGGGACACAGGGCACCTCCCCAGAGAGGGGTCAGCTCAAATGGAACTGGACGGACATCCAGAGTTTGGGAGGGCAAGCCGACCCAAGTCTTGGCTCCATTGCAGAATTCACTGCTCCAGGGCTTCAAGCCTGTGAGCTAGCAGGGATTAAATAGTAGTAAGAATACTTATTTCCCCTCAGGATCACACCAGGAGAGTTTCCAGTCCTCTACCAGTCTCAGCTACGGGAGGGAGAGTCAAACAGAGGCCTACCCATTCCACTTGTGGCTTGAGCAGTGGCTAGTGAGCGGACGGCCATCTGTTACAAGTCAAAACTCACCTGTGCTGGGCAGCAGCGGCTTGAGAATCAAGGGAGGAGACTCAAGTTTCCTGTGCGGAAGAAGGCCCCGGTGAACCGCCTCGGTATTTTTACCAAGAAAACTCTACGGATACGCTACCGGAAAGACTACGGATGGAGAGCGGGGCGTGCTGGGAGAGATGTATCCGTGGAGTCGCTATGGGTCGGAAACGACTCGGGGCCTAAAACGAGAGTAGTACTTATTAAACGCTTACCGCGTGATGGGAGAGTACGTGGGTGGGAATTGAACACGGACCCTGCCCCTCTCGAGGGGCTCACAATCTATATGAAGTATATCGTTACCCAGAAAGCAGTTTTCCAAATCATTTCCTAGTTAAGAGCTTCGGAGAAGCCCCGGTCTCTCCAGGGGTTCAGACTCTTATCCGGAAGCCGCCCTCGCACCGAAAGGGGCTCGGGACATGCGGAGCGTGGGCTGTGATGCTCTTTGAGCGGGGAGGCCGCTGCGGGAACGGAGTCTGGGGTGCCGCCAAGGGCGATTGTTTTGTTTGCTGTTTGTGTTGGTGGAGAATTGCCGTGGGGACGGCGATCTCACGGGTGAAGCTGCCAGGTGCTTTTGAAAATTGCCTCTGGAATGGAGATCCCAGGAACTTGACCATCCCGCCGATCGGGAGACTCGGTCCGAGCTCAGCTACTTTACCTCGGCTTCTAAAGTGCCTGAGTCACAAAGCTGTAACCGTGCATTTCCCTTTCCCCAGAATCAGATATCCTTCCGTGACGGATAATCTCGATTTGGGGCTTTCCCCCCCCCCTTGTCTGTCTCTAGCTTATGTAAATGTGGGCGAAAGGGGCTCGAATCGGAGATATTGGTATTCTTGGGAGTTGTCCTTTTCCGAAACCAGTTCTCTAGCAGCTGCTCTGGCGAGGCCTGAGTCTGGGTTTTCTGAATTGAATATAAGGGTGTGGGAGGGAAAGGCGCATAACCCATCTGTGAATGGAATGCGCCTCTTGGAACGGGCCTCGTGGCAGCGCAGAAGGAAGCAGAGAGGGAGCAGCGCATCGCACAAGAGAACGGACTGCAGACAAAGGCGCTGGATGGGACCGAGAGCCTTTCTCCTCCAGGTACGATTTGCGGTCATTTAAAATCTCCGCATCCCCGGCTTGGAGTTCAAGCTGCTGAGAGTGATTGGTTTGAGGTCTTTGGTGATCGAAGTGGGAGAGGCTCGGCTGCCCCGGGGGAGACACAGACCTGCTAGGTGGCTGACCCGGGGTTTGACTTCGGCTGTTCTTCTTTTAAACGCTTTATAATTGTCTTCTTTGCGAAAGGGGCTCCCGGCCTTAATCCCCATTTTACAGAGGAAGATAACTGAGGCCCAGAGAAGTTAAATGATTTGCCCGAGGTCACGCAGCAGACAAGTAACAGAGAAAGGTTTGGTCCCCAGGTCTTCTGACTCCCAGGCCCGTGCTCTTCCCACTAGGCCATGCTGCGCCTCCGTGGGGGCGTTGACTAGGGAGTGACTCTCTGGGCGCTCTTTTCACTGAGAACCGGGCGTGGTGTTTGAGGAGAAAAGACAGGGATGGAGCTGTGCCAGGTTGGCTCAAGGAAGTCTGCCTCACCACTCCGGGATCAGCGGGCAGACCGTGATCTGTATGCGGTCGAAGCCCCCAACCCCCACGGCCGACTCCAAACCCCGGCGTCTCAAGGGCAAAACCCGAGCCCGGGCACGGACTGCTTGTCAGAGCCCGCTGCCCGCTCCCGTCTCACAGAATCTGCCGAGTTAGCGTGTGCTAGCGGTGCCCACCCGGGGGCCAAAGAAGGGATGAGAATGGCTTCAGATCACTTTATTTCACCTCCCGCAGCATCTTTAGGGCAGCGGCGTAAGGCAGCAGGGGAAAGCGATTGCTGTGAAACAGCTAAGGCGCTTCAGAACAGACGGGCACCTCCCAGGTCATCCTTGATCCCCATCATCCCCAGGCCGGGTAAGGATCCGTGCGCACTGTAAAGAACAGGAAGAATTGGTCAGGTTTTAGGATTTGGGGGAACGGCAAACTATTGTAATGTCCTGAGCAGTCCGGAGTCGGGGTGTGGAGAGGAACGAGAGAGACACGGAGAGACCATCAATACAAATCGGCATTCATTAATCCAGGTGTGAAGACCTGGAACTAGAGGTCTTCCAATAAATCCTTTCATGGATTTTTGGAGCTGGTGTAGGGCTGGCGTTTGATACTCCTGGCTCCCTGAGTTAAACCTAGCACAGTGATAGGGACTCCAATGTTCACAGTAAAACCGGAAAATTTAGGGTGACCGTTTACTAAGGAGTAGAAGGTGGCTCTTTGGAACTAGCTAAGATGGCTGCCTTCTGGCCTGGGATGGGGCAGCACCCATCCTGTGATTGAGGACCCTCTGCATCTGCCGTTGGGTTGCGTCGCCGCTGCTCCTGCCCTCGGGGGCTCCGGAATTAGAGCGCGTTTGTCGGTGGTCCCGGCAGCTTACTGACTCTCTCTCTGCTCCTCAGATTAGGCCCTCTGGCTGAAAGCAGAGCCGACCTCGGCTGCAGGGGGAGCCGACGGCCTTGGGGCGAATTGGCTGTTTGCAGCGGGGGCGGGAAGGGAGAGGGGAGAGCAGTTAAAATCGTCCGGGGCCTTGGGAGGGGAGAGCCAGGGGGCCCCCCCAAGAAACCCCGTAGGTGGGTTTAGAAGTTCTAATGGACTTCCCCGCTCTCCTAAGGCCCGCCTTTCCCTGCCTTGGGGCTGCCGGAGTTCTGAAGTGGCCGGGCTGAGGCGTGACCGTATTCGCCCCCTGCCCGGGCCACCGGCCAGGTCTCATGGAACAGGACGGCTGCCTGGGGCCCGTGGACGAGCCCACCTCTCCTCCTGGACCCTTGGGGAGAGTCTCGCTGCAGCCTTTAAGTCCTTTTAGCACTTGCTTTCTGGTTGCTTGCAGGCCTCTCTCTCTCTCCTGCGGCTTTCCAAACCCACCAGGCTGTTTAAAGTAGGACATGATTCAGCCTGCCTTTATTTTTTAAACGTCACCACTTAACACCTGTCCCTCCTTTCGGCGTGTCATCCGAGTCCCCGGAGCGAGCGGCAGGAACTATTATTAGCGGGTGGGCCCAGAGCGCTGCCTCGCCCGGGCTTCTGTGACCACCACTGAATCTCTGCCCCTACGTGAGTCCTGATTAGCTCGCGTATCTATCCCGGCGCTTAGAACGGCGCCTGCCGTACAGCGAGTACTTAACGATCGCCATAAAAAATAATAATAATTAAAAAAACTCGGAGCCTAAGCCGAGCGCAGTGCTCCGCACACAGTAAGCACTCAATAAATGCCATTAATGACGACAGCTGGGTCAGGGCCACGCTCTGGCGAAGGCCCCCTGGGGCCGGCTCGCTTCGACGCTGGCCGGTTGGCTCTAGCTTCTCCCCAGGCAGCGGCATTTTACCTGTTCACCCCGGGCAGGAGGATGACGCAGAGAGTGCTGGGGCGCAGGCTCTCGTGTAGGCTTTTAATCCTCCGGTCTAAATGGCGGGTGACTTTCTTCAGGTCTTCTCCCTGTGGGAACCAGAAGCCTGGCGTCACCACCCAAAACAGGGGTCGGGGCTGGCGGGGAGACGGGGGTGTAGGTTCTCACCCGCGCTCTGACCCTTCCTTCTTTTGCAGACCTCCCCCGGTAGTTGTGGGCGTCAGTGAAGGCTCGAGACCGGGCCCTGGACGTCCCTCCTTCAACCCTCGGTGCTCACCCCTTTCGGCATATCGGGCCATCTCCCGCACGCCCCGCCGGCACCTTACGGGTAACGGACCGCCTCTTCTCTCTCGCCCCGACCCTCCCCGGTTCTTCCCGATTCCAAACTTGCGATTTTAGGATCATCTGTGACTCCTCTCCCCTGCCCCTCACATCCAATCAGCTTTTGCTCTGCCATTTCTTCTTCGCTTTGATTTCCCGGCTCCACCCTCCTTGTCCCACTGCCCACCCCCCTGCCCCGGGTAGGAGTTGGTGACTGGGTAGGACGGGCCCCAGGGCCTTCTGGAAAACCGCGTTGCAGCACTCGGCGGAGTCCCTGCCGGCCACTAGACAAAGAAAGCCACAGATCGTTGGTGTTTCCCAGGGAGAATGTGGCTCCGGTGGGGGGAAAGCATGGTAAGGAGGGAGAGTGGCTTAATATGCTCTCTGCATGGGGTTGAGAAAGATGGTGACTGGGAAATAGATTTCCCAATGGGGGGCGGAGGTGGAAGCTGAGCCCAGGGGCTGAAGCGCTGGATGATTCACCTCTCTCTGAACAATGGCTCTCCAACATTTTAGCCCATGCACCCCTCCCCCTATTCTTCCTCAGAAAAACTAATTTCCATGTGGTTTAGAAGGGCAGGGTGAAAAGAATTCTTCCCCCTTGTCGATTTCCTAACCGATACTAAGAAGAGTGGAGCGGAAGGAAGTCGCTGTGGGCAGGGATCGGGTCTGTTATAGTGTACTCTCTCAAGCGCTTAGTGCAGTGCTCGGCACACACTAAATGCTCGATAAACGCCACTGATTGATCGACTGATTGAGGGAAGGAGGCCAGCTCTGCTGAGAGGGTATGCGGTGGTGTCCCCCCAGATCGCGTCCATTCCCCGCTCTTCACGCTTCTCTTCAACAGGGCCGTCTGCTGCGTTTTTACTTCAGCTGTTGTCTGCGCGGGAAGCGTTTCGTCTGCCCACTCCTTGAGTTTCTCCTCTAAGCCTTGCTTCTCCCTCCGTCACCCTCCTCGGTTCCCTACGGTGGCTTGCGATGCCACTGCGAGGAGGCCGAGGAAGGTGGTCTTTCCCTTTCTTTTCCCGGTCCGGGGGCCGGGAAGTCGCAGATAGCGTTTTGACCTTGAGAGGGCGGGGGCGCGGACCGCGGACCGGGGACCCCTCCCCGGGCGGGACACTCCACTCACCGAGGCAGGCTGCGACTCCGAAGCCCGGGAGGGGAGGCTGGGGTCCGACGGATCTCTGGGCCGCTGTCGGGCCCACTCGTGGAGGTGGCTCGGAGTCAGAGCTTTCCGGCACTTCAGCCCCCGACGCCGCCCGGTCCCTCTCTTCAAGACGTCCAGGGCGTCCCGGGCGCTCGCCGGGGTTCCGAACCCTAAAGGCCAACAGACCCCACCCGTGCTGGGTCGGCGGTCTCCCGGGGGGGCGAGCAGCCCCGGTGCTGCACTCGCCCCTGGGAGGGAGATGGTCCCCGGCGACGAGAGAAGCTGGGGCTGCTCCGCCGGCCCAGCCCGCTCTCCCTTTGGCTGCGGGACCCGGTGACCGGTGTGCCCGCCCCACCTGCACGGCTGCCGAATGTTTCGGTCCTGATGGTCAGCAGGCACACTGGGTTCAGCACAGCTTGGTTCTGCCCGGCCCCGGGGTCTAGTGAGGGGAAGGTGCGCGTTGAATCTTCGGGGAGGAAGAGACCTTGACACCCGAGTCTTTTTTATTTTTAATGATATTTGTTATGCACTTACTCTGTGCTAGGCACTGTACCAAGCGCAAGGGTAGATACCAGCTAATTAGGTTGGACTTAGTCCGTGTCCCACGTGGGGCTTCCAGTCTTCATCCCCATTTTACAGATGAGGTTAATGAGGCAGAGAGAAGGTAAGTTGACTCGCCCAAGGTGACACAGAAGACCAGCGGCGGAGCCGGGATTGGAACCCAGGTCCTTCTGACCCCCAGGCCCGCGCTCTATCCACTGGGCTATTCCGCTTCTCTCAAAGCTAGGTGACTGTTGCGTTGGCTCCGTGATCAGCTTTACCTTTCAGGGGGCCTGAGGAGTCAGAGCTACAGCAGCTTCAGCGTGGGTGGACCGTGTCCGGCCCCTGCCGCCGGCTCCGGGGAAGCCTGCCCCGCCACCCCCTTCCCTTTCTCTTCGAGAAGAGGCAGCTGGACGTTCCGGCAACCTCCGGCAGACAGAGGTACCTGTTCTCGACACCTCTCACGTGACCTCTCTGACTGGGAACGTCAAAAAGAGCCGCGGCTCTGCGTTAACTCGACTTCGACCCATCCATCGGATACCAGTGAGCGCTCACTGTGTGCAGTGTACTGTATTAAGCACTCGATCCCCGTACTCCGTCCAATCCGGCTATCTTGTACCTACCTCGACACTCAGAGTGCTCTGACCCAGAGCCGACACGCAGTAAATACTATCATTAGTAGTATTACTTTACTCACTAGCCCTGGGGTCAAAATCACGTCTCACACACATCGATTTGTTCTCTACAGCCCTCCATTTTAAACCCCGCTCCACGTCAGCAGAAGCGTCAGGGGCATCGAGACGGTTATCTGGAAACAGGTAAAAGCTACCATCGCTATCTCCAACTCTCAAGACTTAAACACCCGGTCGATATTATTTGTTGAGCGCTCACTTTGGGCAGAGCGCTGTACTAAGTGCGTGCGAGAGTACGATCGTTAGACAGGAACCCTGCCCTCAAGAGAAGCAGCGTCGCCTAGCGGATAGAGCACGGGCCCAGGAGTCAGAAGGACCCGGGTTCTAATCCCTGCTCTGCCACTTGTCTGCCGTGCCCCTTTGGGCAAGTCAATTTACCTACTCTGTGCCTGTTACCTTATCTGTAAAATGGGGATTAAGAGTGTGAGCCCCATAGTGGGATAAAGGACTGTGTCCACACTGATTAGCTTGTATCCACCCCAACGCTTGGTACAGCGTGGCGTAGTGGAAAGAGCACGGGCTTGGGAGTCAGAGGTCGTGGGTTCTAGTCCCAGCTCTGCCACTTGTCCGCTGTGTGACTATGGGCAAGTCACTTCACTTCTCTGTGCCTCAGTTACCTCATCTGTAAAATGGGGATTAAGACGGTAAGCCCCACGTGGGACAATCTGATAACCTTGTATCTATCCCAGTGCTTGGAACGGTGCTCGGCCCATAGTAAGCACTTAACAAATACCATTATTATTACGGCGCCTAACCAAGGTAAATGCTTAACAAATAACATATTAAAAAAGATAGGGGGGAAGACAGATCCTATATTATATTATATTATAAATTCCAAGCAGGAGAAGCAACCGACCATAAAGATCTGAACAGAAGTGTTGACGGGGTGGACTGAAGACCTAAATAAATACGACGTGCTCCGGGAGTCGAGCGCGGGGATGACGGGGTGAGGGGATGAGAGATTGACAGACTTACTTAGGAAGCAATAGCCACGGTTACGTCCGCTTTCTCGATCCACGGGCAAGAAGACGGCTTTCAGATCGGGCAAGAGGCTGAACTGCTCATGTATGGCCTCTTCGGTGAGGGTCTTGTTGAGGCCGGAAACGTACAGGGCCTCTTGGTTCTCGAGATCGCCCTCCAGCTTCCTCAGCATGGTGTCAACATCGAGGGTCAGCTCCTGGATGGGTCTCAGAACCTGGGGGGGACAAGAATTGTTTGTCCTTACTTGCAAAGCTGAAGAGAAACCCAAGCTGACCCTAGCTAGCTGACTTGAGTCTATAACAGCCTTGGGAATTCCTTTTTGGGAAAGCATGGAATTCAAGTCTCCCTCTCACTAAAAGACTCCATTTCCCTCCTCTTGTTCCTCTCTGAGCTCCTCACAGGGGCTGCAGACCCCCACTCCCTTCATTTCCTCCGCATGACCCTCTTCCTGAACCCCCATAGGAACTCTGACCCGTCCCCAGCCCCGAGCCCACTCTCTCCAGGGTCAGCCGTGATTCTCTTCCGCCTGGGCTCAAGGGGCCTCCTCGATTCTGATCCTCCTCGGCCTCTTGGCTGCTTTTGACGCTCCAGCTCCTTCTCTCCCTTGGTTTCAGCTACCTGTTCTACGTGAGTGCCTCCCAGATCTCTCCTCGGCCCCAACCACTACTTCGTAGCCTCCTTTTTCCTCCTGCCTCCAGAGCATCGCCGGGTGGACGATATAGACGCAAAAATGGAACTTATCTTCCCTCCTAAGCCTCTTAGCGAGCACAGCTGACAACACCACCACCCTCCCTGCTCCAGACCCTTACAACCTCAGTGTCATCTTTGGCTCATCTTCTCCCTGTACTTTCGGGCTGACTTTAAATCAGACCGGTTTTTCTTCCACGGTATTTCTTGGATCGGCTCCTTCCTATGGACCCTGAAAGCCACCAGCCTGGTTCAAGCCCCTGCCGCTTCCCGGAAGCATCGCTGAATGAGTCTCCTTACCGCCTGCCGAGACCTACGTAATTCCTGAAGCTGACAGTTCTACGACTGGGTTGGTACTTCTTGCCCCGCCCCTGTTTTAGAAACTTCCTGAGAGTCCCTAGCTGTTTCGCCCCGCACCGAGGAACCCCATTTCTACCTCAGTCTCCTTCATTTACGTCTCTGTCTCGGCCCTGGGGCCGTTCCGGGATTGGTCCCGGCAGGGTCCTGGCTGATTAAGGGAAGCTCCAGAAGGCAGCTCGACCTGCTGACAGAGAAGGTCCAGGTGCCGGTCTTGGGGCCCGTGTGCCACCTACCTTGATTCTGGCCCCTTCGATAAAAGTTCCATCGATGGTTTCCACGGCCAGCTGGGCAGCCTCCAGCACTTCAAACTGGATGCACGCGTACGGCTGCAGAGGGGAAAGACGACAGCACGGTGAGCTGCGACCAGCCGCCCCAGCTCTGGGCTGTCTGCCCTTCCCTCTCACCCCGTGAGAAAGAACCCATGAGACCTTGCTACTTTCATTCAATAGTATTTATTGAGCGCTTACTATGCGCAGTGCACTGTACTAAGCGCTTGGAATGTACAATTCAGCAACAGATAGAGACAATCCCCGCCCATTGATGGGCTTACAGTCTAATCGGGGGAGACAGACAAAAACAATAGCAGTAAATAGAATCAAGGGGATGTACACCTCATTAACAAAATAAATAGGGTAATACAAATATATACTCTCCTGCTACAGTCCAGCCCCCACACTTTGCTCCTCTAATGCTCCCCCTCTCACTGTACTTCGATCTGACCGCCGACCTCTCGCCCATGACCACAGTCTGGAACGCCCTCCCTCCTCCTATCTCCCCCAGCTTCGAAGCCTTTTTTGAAGGCGCATCTCCTCCAAGAAAGCCTTCCCTGACTATGCCCTCCTTTCCTCCTTTCCCAGTCCCTTCTGAGTCACCCTGCCTTGCTCCCTTTATTCATCGCCCCCTCCCAGCATTTGTGTACATATCTGTAATTTTTTTTAATCTATATTAATAATAACGTTGGTATTTGTTAAGCGCTTACTATGTGCCGAGCACTGTTCTAAGCGCTGGGGTAGACACAGGGGCATCAGGCTGTCCCACGTGGGGCTCACAGTCTTAATCCCCATTTTACAGATGAGGTAACTGAGGCACAGAGAAGTCAAGTGACTTGCCCACAGTCACACAGCAAAGTGACAGAGCTGGGATTCGAACTCATGACCTCTGACTTCAAAGCCCGTGCTCTTTCCACTGAGCCACGCTGCTTCTCTTAATGCCTGTCTCCCCCTGTAGATTGTAAACTTGCTGTGGGCAGGGAACATGTCTGTCATATTGTTATACTGTACACTCCCAAGGCCTTAGTACAGTGCTCTGCACACAGTAAGCGCTCATTAAATATGACTGACTGACTGACCGCCTGACCGAATGACTCAGACTGTCGTGGCTTCCCCTGGCTCTCCCGAGCCTGCATGGCTTTGGGGGCTCTGATTTTTGGGGCAGCCATGTGAGCAAGCCCGGCTGGGCTACCAATTTGACTTCTGGTTTGATTCCAGGGAAACAGCATGGCCGAGCGGACAGAGAGCGGGCTAGGAATTCAGAGGAACTGGGTTCTAATCCCGGCTCCGCCGCTTGTCTGCTGTGTGACCTCGGGCAAGTCACTTCACTTCTCTGGGCCTCAGTCACCTCATCTGTAAACTGAGGGTGAAGACTGTGAGCCCCACGTGGGACTGTGTCCAACCCCATCCCCTGGCATCTGCACCAGTGCTTAGTACGGTGTCTGGCACATAGTAAGCGGTTAACGAATACCACCGTGATTATTTTTCCTTCTGCTTATCCGGGCTATCCCCCCACTGGGATGGGACAATCCCTGTTCTGAAACCCCTGCATTAAGTCCCGTCTAACCCACGGTCTTTATCCCTGCCTCCCGGTCCTGATGGACTGCCCTTCTCTAGCCTCGTTTACCTGATAAGTTTCAGGAACCGTCCGTATCGATCGAATCGGGCCGCAGCTCTGGAACAGCTTCTTCAGAGCCCGGAGGCTGATGCCGATCCTAAAAGGTCCCGCGTAAACTGTAGACATCGCTACCAACTTGGCTCTCATCTGTGGAAACAAACGGAGCGAGCAGGGGTTAGAGGAGGCGGGAGAGACAACAATTCAACTTACGAGACGCGGTACTTTCGGAACCCACCCAAACACTGTTTCGTATTCTCAGATTTCATCTCCCAAAACGTTTGAGTTGGCCCACCAGACTGTGTTACCTTCTCGTTCATGTCTGCGGCGACCTTAGGGAGCAGGGGCTCAGTCCCCAGCGAGAACTGAATTACGCTGAAGGGAGACAAAGGCACCCGCTCTCTGGCTTCCTGAAGAACCTGGAGGGAAACATGTTAACAGAGCAGAGATGAGCAGACTGTAAGCTCGCTGTAGGCAGGGAGCTCTGTTCTACTGAACTCTCCCAAGTTGTCAGTTCAGTGCTCTGCACACAGTAAGCACTCAGTAACTAACCACTGATTGACGGGTAGGAAACCGGGAATCCTGTTCTGCTGCCAAAAATGAACCTTGTGGCTTTTATCACGATCGTTTCTATACTGACGCAGGAGGCCGAGGAGCTGGAGAAGGGCCCACGTCTGTGCCTGACCTGATTATCTTGGTTCTGTCCCAGCACTTAGTACACAGTAAGCACTTGCCAAAGACAATTATCATTACTATTTTTGTTGCAATTTCTCCTGCAGGAACTCAGGAGAAACAGATGGAAGGAGTTCCGGCCCGAGAACCTGAGCAGAGGGACTGATTGATTGATTGTGGTGCCAACTCGCCCTCTCTCATCCTTGACGGCCACGTTCCCGCTGGGGCACGGACTACCGTGGGCAAGGAGGTGGGTGAGCTTCTGTTCTTCTAACAATTGGTGGAGTCTCAAACAAGATTTTGCACTGAAATTAAATCTCTGAGGCTTGCCAAATTGATGCAAATTATTGGCACGGGCGCTGGCGGGGGCACTTTTCTTGCTTAACTTCCAAAAAAGTAAGACACACGCAATGCGGTGTCATTACTACGGCTCTCTTTTGAAGGCTCATGGGCTCAACGCGGGCTTGCTCTAGGGGTTCCACGTTAAGGGGACTGCAGTGTCAGCTGAATTTGAAAGATCAGAGAAGTAGTGGGGCAGAATTTCCTTGGACGGCAAAGACTGCAGGTCTCTTACCTCTTGATTGGAAGAGCAAATCACACTCTTGGGAGAGCTGGGAGAAGTGAGTTTATTCCCATCTTTCTTCCCGGTGAGCAGGAGATATTTTCGACCGACGGGGTCTAAATCCCTGAGAGAGGAAGGAATGGGCACTTGTGGGAGACGCCGCCATCACCAGTGATAATCGACTCTTCAGATTCATTTAAAGAGGGGCAGGACAAAAGGGAGCCCCCGCCCCACTTCCCTTCAAAGGTCCAAACGTCTACTGGCCCATGTTAGATCAGCCGCCAAACACCCGACCGGAAAGGCGGGTTCAGAGATATCGCAACTCTCCTCCTTGAGAGGGAAGATGGACTCGTTTTGGGACAACTCGAGGCATGAACTGCCCCCGTGCTTCCCTGAGCCAGGACAAGAAAAGGTCCCACTGGGTTTAGAAGGCCACGGTGACGCTCAGTACAGTGCCTGGCACATAGGAAGCACTTAAAGCCATTAAAAGGAAGGCAGGGAAACGGGCAGGTGATTACCTTGGATCCTGCTGCTGGGTTAGTCCTGCTTGGGGTTCTGACTGTGCCTGGAACCCGTTGGGAGGTGACGACAAAGTGGTTTTCTGCTCAGGGCTCGCAAATGGCCTTTGGGGTGTAAGGCAGATGTCCAGCTTCAGCTCGGCGATCTTTAATGGAGAAAAGGCGGGTGAACGACGGTTTCCCAAGTGTCTCTTTCCAGATTTAGCGAACTCAACTCAAAAGCTGACCCAGTGTATCTTCCTACTAATTCAGATTTGGTCGTTTCCCAAAGGTTAATACACTTCTGAAACCTACCATCTTGATTTTCTACGGCAGCACTGTCCTCAGAGCTTTCTCACCAATACCCCCGAGAGACGGGGAGAGATAGGTATTATTATCCCCATTTTGCTGATGAGGAGACTGAGGCTTAGGTGGAATGACTTGCTTGTGGCTTGGGACTCTTCCCTAAACTTGTGCTCTTTCTATTAGAATGTGCTGCTTTCTTGAATATTCAATGGTCAATGGAAGTGTTTTGGGTTGCTTAGCTAGGAACAATAATTCATCACAAAAGATCCATCTTTTAGGTGTGAACAGGAAGTGGCAAAACGAGGCTAAATGAAAGAAGAATAGCAGTTTCGACTCGTTATTTGTTAGGGCGGGGATCCTGTCTACCTACTCTTCTAAGTGCTTAGAACAATGAGAAGCAGAGGATTCCTTGAGGGCGAAAAAGCCCTGAAGGAGAGAAATGTTTTCAAATTTCAAACCCGGTTTAAAATAAAAGAGACTTGCAGCAAGAGGCAAGTAAGAGGCCTAAAGCCACACACGATATTTAAAAAAAGCATCTCAGTGAGCACTTGCGTGGGCCAAGTGCCTAGTTCAGTGCTCTACATACAGTAAACGCTCAATAAATACCATTGACTGATGCACATCCACACCCACCCCGCTAAAGTATTCAAAGGCACAAACCTTCCTGGGGCCATGCTTGATAAAATACTGGGCCAGTTCAAGGGCGGTGACGGCATCTTCGGTGGAATCGTGCCCTACCCTTTCAGGACTCTGTATTTCCTTCCTAAAAAGGGTCAGAAGGCGGGAGAGGTTTCAGTGAACTACTTCTCTCTCCGTGGCACAAGACAGGGACTGTGTCCAACCCGATTTACTTGCTATCCACCCCGGCGCTTAGTACGATGCCTGGCACACAGTAAGCACTTAACAAATACCACAGTTATTATCAGCAATTTGGAAGAATGGATCCAGGTTTCTCTTGGTGGGCTCTGACCATCTACGCTGTTGATCAGAAAAGGCGCAGTAAGGGGACGGAGCCTATCCTGTCAGTCCTCCCAGGGCATTCTGGAAAGGCGCCCACCCTCCCAGTCCAACTGTTAATTTCACGCACCCGCAGAAGCAGCGGGAGGGAACATTCTTCCCCCTTCCTGAATTCTGCCACATTAGGGAGCTGTCGGGGGAGAAAAGAGGCAGAGGGGGCCAAAATGCCAGGAACGTCGTCCTACTCTCCAAACCGCGCGTGCCCAATGAGCCTCCACCACAATTCCGGGGGTCGAAGCCCTCCAGGAAGTCTTTCCCGACTACTCTCTCTCATCCCCCCCCCCCCCGACTACTGCATCACCCTCTTCCCAATGGCACAGTATGTACTTAAGGTCTCTTCCGTCCCCCTACCTCTAATTGATTGTAGCGAATGTCTCCCCGGCTAGATTGGAAGCTTCTCGAGGGCAGGGATCGTGTCTACCTACGCTATTACACAGTAAGCTCAATAAATACCGACTGATTGATTGCAGAATAGGACCCCATGTGCTTGTCTGCCATTTCATCTTTCCTTCCCATTAAATCAGTGCCCCTGCCTCTCCCGTGGGACTTAATCTATGAGGTTGTTTAATGCTTTAAGTTATTTCTGAGCATAGATTCTAAAACAGGAACTACAGGAAATTAAGCCACGTCTTTCCAAAGAACTATAAAAGGCAGAGCTGATTCCTCTGCCCTGACCCTGCTGCCAAGACAAGGAATTTCATTTTAGCTTCAAATAAAAATAGAAATATGCTTGGGCATGAATGCAGGTGTTAAAATGGATTTCCATCACACACACACATCCCCACCCCCAATCTCCACGCCCCCCCAGTAGTAAACTTACCCTAAAACAGCTTGGGCTAAGAACTTGAGCTTGAATCTTCGTCCAAATTCTCTTACATAAAGCAACGAAGTATCGATCACGTTGGGATGAATCATCTGCAGAGAGAAAGGAACGGTGACCATCTTCCTGGAGCAGCAGACGATGACCGGGGAACCAATTAAGGTGGGCCTGGCCTTAAAAAACCAGATCCTTGAGAGGCTACGCACCTGGAGAGCTTTGAGATCCACATTTAAAGAGTGGCCCACTAATACCGCGTCACGTGGAAGAAGACTCTTCAACTTCCTCTGGACATCTTTTAGTTTTGTTTTCACTGGTCGGAGCGTATCCCTTGTGATGCCCGAGAACCTCCGAATTGAAAGCAAAATGACGAGAGATCATTAATTCAATTCACTAATTAATTTAGCCGTCCCGGGAAATCATTTCATACGAGAACAATTTCTAAATCAGCACGTGTATGTTTACAGACTCCCAGCCTGCCACATTTGGAGAGATGTATATCCTGAACATGCAGCCCTAAACTTTCCCTCCTACACGGGGGAAAAAAATAGATTTTCCTTCTTGTGGTATATTAAGCCTTTAGACCAACTTATAAAAGCAGGGTAAGAAAGAGCAGCCTTATTTGAATGCCAAATTACCAGACTGACAAGGGTTTTATTAGACAGAAAATCCTATCTGCTTGCCAGTTACCAGATAATGATGATGATTAGGAAGGAAGTCAGCAATCTTCTGCTGGCATGAGGTCAAAAGCAGATTACAGAGGAGAAAGGCCAAGAGTTTTACACATCAGAGAATCCAACTGACACGGACACTCAGTAAAAATCTGCCCTAAAAAGCCCGTTCACCTGGAAAGGAGAGGGAGAGTGGGGGTGTCAAACGGAAGCTGAGGGGCGTTCTCCAGAAAGATGTGGAAGTCTTTCTGTCCACAGATAATACACTCTTCCTGTGATTAGACAGGGAAAAGGAGGTTGATGGTACTCTTTGGTCCCGGGTTTGGGAAGCAGCATGGCCCAGTGGATAGAGCACAGGCCCGGGAAAGACCTAATCCCGACTCCACCGTTCATCTGCTGCGGGCCCTTGGGCAATCACCTCTCTATCGCTAGCGGCGTGGCACGGTGGAGAGAGCAGGGGCCTGGGAGTCAGAAGGACCTGGTTTCTAATCCAGGCTCCGCCACTTGCCTGCTGCTAGGCGACCTAGCGCAAGTCACTTGTCTTCTCTGGGCCTCAGTTACCTCCTCTGTAAAATGGGGGCTAAGACTGTGAGCCCCAAGTGGGACACTGGACTGTGTCCAACCTTGTATCTACCCCCGGCACTTGTTAGTGTTAAGTAAGTGCTTAACGAATAGCATAAGAAAGCCTTGGGCGAGACACTTATCTTTTCTGTGACTCAGTTCCCTCGTATGCAAAGTAGGGATTCAGTGCTTGCTCTCCCTCCTACTTAAGGGACAGGGACTGGACCAACCTGATTAACCTGCATCTACCCCAGCGCTCGAAACGGTGCGTGGCACATAGTAAGTGCTTAACGACAAGAGAAGCAGCGTGGCTTAGTGGAAAGAGCACGGTCTTGGGAGTCGGAGGACACGGGTTCTAATCCCAGCTCTGCCACATGTCTGCTGTGTGACCTCGGGCAAGTCACTTCACTTCTCTGTGCCTCAGTTACCTCATCTGTAAAATGGGGATTAAAAGTGTGAGCCCCACCATGGGACAACCCGATTACCCTGTATCTACCCCCAGTGCTCAGAACAGTGCTTGGCACATAGTAAGCGCTTAACAAATACCGCAATTATCACTATTAGTATTATTAAGAAATAGCATCATTATTATTATTCTCCCGAAGCATTTCACTGGACAAACGGTAACCTCACGGGCACGGAACGAACGCCGAACGGCTAAATACCTGGTGAGGTAGTTGAGGATGGGATTGTCGGGCTTCACAAGTTCGTCCAGAAGGCAGCAACCGTCCGCTCGCACCAACGAGACACGGGTGAGCTCGCTCCCCGTCGTCGTAAGGCACTGAAAGACAGCGGACCCAGTCGGGTGGGCCGCCCCCATCGCAAGACCCCGACCCCCAATCACCTCAGGAATGCCCACCGTGAGTCGGGGGTGCTGGATTGAAGCTGGCTGATTAGAGGGGAAGCTCCAAGTGGGTCTGGTGCTCCCTGGGCACAGTGCCCTCAGTGGGCGAGCAGTAAAAGCTCCGACTGTTACTATGACTACAATAAATCTCTCTCAAACTCCTTCCAATACTGATCAATACTGAAGCAGCGTGGCTCAGTGGAAAGAGCTCGGGCTCGGGAGTCAGAGGTCAGCTGTGTGACCCTGGGCAAGTCACTTCACTTCTCTGGGCCTCAGTTCCCTCGCGTATCAAATAGGGATGAAGGCTGTTAGCCCTACGTGGGACGACCTGATGACCTTGTATCTCCCCCAGCGCTTAGAACAGTGCTTGGCACATAGTAAGCGCTTAACAAATACCAACATCATCTTCATCATTTACACTTCCAGACATCAAAAAGCCACCCACCCACCACCACCTCGATCGCAGAAAAACCCAATGACTAGAATAAGTTTGGGCTGCCCAGCCCATGGCTGCTGTGTCACCTTGGACAAACCACTTGACTTCTCTGTACCTCGGTTACATCGTCTGTAAAACAGTCTGGATGATGAGGGTATTTGTTAAGCGCTTACTATGTGCCAAGCACTCTTCTAAGCACTGAACGCTGTTCTAAGCACCGTGCGCCCGTTGGTGGGTAGGGATTGTCTCTATTTGTTGCTGAATTGTACTTTCCAAGGGCTCAGTACAGTGCTCTGCGCACAGTAAGTGCTCAATAAATACGACTGAATGAATGAATGGGGATTGAGACTGTGAACCCTATGCAGGACAGAGACTGTGTCCAACCCAATCTACTTGTATCCACCCCAGCGCTTAGTACGGTGCTTGGCACACAGTAAGTGCTTAATCAATACCATAGTTATTATAATGTGAAGCAGATGACCGGATCTGATGGCCCCGCCGCTCCAATGACCCCCGTGGCCATAAGGGACAAGCTGAGCCCTAAAATTCAGGCAGGAGATGAGCGAGACTATAGCTAAAAAAAAAAAACCCCATCTCGGTCTGGGTCCCAGCTGAGATCCTTTGCTAGGGCAGAAGGTGTTAGATGAGCAAGAAAGCGTAGGGGGACACGGGGACCTATTCTCCCCCCTCTACATCGCCCGAAAGGTTGTCGACATGAACTGAGTTGATGTGTCCACAGCAGACCGTATGATCTTTATTCTGAGATTGCGTGGGCCAAGCCTCCCTTATGGCTCATATTTCCTACTGAAAGTCAGTCAGTGAGTCAACCGTATTTACGGAGCGCTTACGGTGTGCTGAGCACTGTACTAAGTGCTTGGGAGAAAAATAATACTAATAATAATTACGGTCTTTGTTAAGCACTTACTATGTGCCAGGCACTGTTCTAAGCACTGGGGTGAATACAAGATAATTGAGTTGGACACAGTCCCTGTCCCACACGGGAACTGAGTCACGGAGAAATGACTTGCCCAAGATCACACAGCAGACAAGTGGCGGAGCGGGGATTAGAACCAATTACCCGCTCACTCCTATGCCTCTGCTCTATCCACTAGGCCACGCTGCCTATCCACTACAATATAACAATAAAGAGACACATTCCCTGCCCATAACAAACTTACAGTCTAGAGGTTCTCAAAGCTCATCAGATTTTTCCCCACTCAAATCTCCAGGTCTACTGGCTGCTTCCATTTTCTATCCCATTCAATCAAATACCAGACCAGACTGGCTTTGCTTCCTGCTTCCTAAAACAATGGAAATGAACACCCCCGTAGGTGGAACTAAGCTTCCACCTGAAGGAAGCGCCCGGAGGAAAGTGGAATGAAATGAACTACGAACGGAAACAGCCGTAACCTAAAGTAGCTTTTAGCTTAGGTGCTATGTAAGCAATGCCATTATGCAAGGAATGAAATGAAAAAAATTTTTGCTCCTCTTCCATTGTATCGTCTTTTCCTAGTGATTTCTATTTTCCTGAAACGACGTTGCTAATCGTGATCGCCTAACCCTCTACCGTCAGCTAGCCATGACACTGACAAAACACACCACCTACGCATGAAACTACAATGCACTCTAAGAATTACTGTGGGTCAAATTTCTGCTCATCATTTTCTGATCCTCAGAGGTTCACAGCCGGTAGGATAGAGGAGCTTTGAAGAGAAAATCTTATCTACAGAACACGAGGTATAATAGGGAACTAAGTCACATTAAGCCTCTCCCCTAGCTCTTCGCAAGAGAACTAATTACATGTGCTTACGCACACGGAGGAGGAAGGAAGCTGGGTTAATTTTTCTGCCCTTGCTGGACCCCTCCAGATCTGTTTTCCTTCTCTGTTTAAGATTTTAAAACTCTCAGCGGTATTTGCCTTCCACAAAACTTTTAGTAGGGACACTTAATATGTACAGTTCTCAAATACAGTATTTCCAAATTGTATTTTCAATGTTTGAACATTTTGCAAGAAATGGCTTGAAACAGTTGTTCGAGGGAATGCATCTGGTGCCCAAGATGAATCTTCTAAGTACTCTCTCCCTCCTATCTTACCTGGATCATCTCCTATCTCAACCCGGCCCAGACAGCTCCTCTGAAATCATCTTACTCTCTGTACCTCAGTCTCCCCGTCTTTCCGCTGACCCCTAGGCCAAGTCCTCCCTGTGGCCCAGGGCTCCCCCCGCTTCATATCTAACACACCACCACTGTCCCCATCTTCAAAGTCCCACTACTATCCTATTGCCTCCAAGAGACCATCCTTAAATAACCCCTCATTTCCCCACCCCCTAGTTGCCCTCTTGAGCCCTTGGATACCCACCTTGGATACCCCACAGTCGTCATGTACTTATCCTTACACTTTGTGTTCTCCTAACTCTGCATCAGACAAAAACTCCTCACCATTAGCTTTTAAAGCACTCTTCCACCTTGCCTCCTCCTACCTCACCTCGCTACTTTCCTCCTACAACCCAGCCCGCACACTCTGCTCCTCTAGTGCTAACCTCCTCACCGTGTCTCGCTCTTGCCTGTCTCGCCGCTCGTCCCTGGCTCACGTCCTGCCTCTGGCCTGGAATGCCCTCTCCACCTCAAATCTGACAATTACTCTCCCCATCTTCAAAGGCTTATTGAAGGAACATCTCCTCCAAGAGGCCTTCCTTAAGTCCTGCTTTCCTCTTCTCCCACTCCCTTCTGTGCTGCCCTGACTTGCTCCCTTGGTTCTTCCTCTCCAGTCCCACAGCACTTCTGTACAAATCTGTCATTTATTTATTCATATTAATGTCTATCTCCCCGCCTCTAGATTGTAAACTCTTTGTGGGCAGGGAATGTGTTTATTGGTATACTGTACTTTCCCAAGCGCTTAGTACAGTGCTCCGCACACAGTAAGCGGTCAATAAATACGACAATGTATGAATGAATATAATTTATTTTAACCCCTGTCCCCCACACCGGACTGTAAGCTCCTTGAGGAAGGGATAGTATCTACCACGGTTCTTGTATTATACTCTCCCAAGTGCTTAACACAGTGTTCTGCGCACAGTGAGCGCTCGATAAGTACCACTGACTGACTGACACCAGCAATACAACTCCCCTTCAACAGAATCTGCGGATTACAGCTATTTCCGTGCCTCCTTTTTCAGCGGTGACGAGAGGCGTTTCATACCATTTCACAGTCCAGTCCAAAGACGGGGCTGTTGTTGGTTATCTGGCCAACACATTCCGTGGGAACGAAGTTTTCACAGCCATCAGAACCTAGGGAAGAACATAAAGACGCCTGAGTACGAACGAGAGACGCGCTGTTCGGGAGGTATTTCATACTCGCTCAGAGAAATCAGAGGCCGAGACAATTTCGCAAGGAAATTGCCAACTGTGTCACACAGCAGGAGTTTCCCAAATGAGTTCCTCTTCCTTTGTCTCCAGGTTTGAAAACTCACCTGAAGCAGTCTACTCTGCTCAATTTCTCAAATGAGTTCTTCTCTCACACATTCTTTAAGAATGAAACGCACATTACGAAACCCCGAGTTCTCCCATAACCTCTGGCAAGCAGTGTGGCCTAGTGGAAGTCGGAAGGACCCGGGTTCTAATCCTGGCTCCGCCACTTATCTGCTGTGTGACCGTGGGCATGTTATTTAATTCTCTAAGTAATCCTCACCTGTAAAATGACAATTAAGACTAGGAGTCCCACGTGAGATACGGACGGTGTCCAACCTGAGTAGCTTTTATCTACCCCAGTGCTTAGTAGTGCCTGGCACGTAGTAAGTGCTTAACAAATACTATTTTTTTTAAAAAATCACATTATGGTAACAATCAAAAGGGATGGATGGTTTGAAGACTCCACCATGACTGACAGCCCCTCATACAAATTCCTGAAGTTACTGTGATGTCCACCACAGGCAGAATCCTTCACCCCCTTGTCACTCATGCCGTTGTGTTGTATCAAACACCGGAAGGCTACAAAACACCAAGTCACACAAAGTACAGGACCGTACCAATGTAGACTGTAAGCTCGTTGTGGGCAGGCAATACGTCTGTTATGTTGTTACTCTCTCGAGCGTTTAGTACAGTGCTTTGCACACAATAAGAGCTCAATAAATACGGTTGAATGAGTGAACGAATGCCGTTAGGCACAGTTAAGCTGAGGCAGAGGTTAGAGAAGCCTGGTAGCATCACTCCCCCTCTCCCTTCCCATCGCCTCAGCACCGTACTCGTCCGCTCAACTGTATATATTTTCATTACCCTATTTATTTTGTTAATGAAATGTACATCGCCTTGATTCTATTTATTTGCTATTGTTATAATGAGATGTTCATCCCTGTGATTCTATTTATTGCCATTGTTCTTGTCTGTCCGTCTCCCCCGATTAGACTGTAAGCCCGTGAAAGGGCAGGGACTGTCTCTATCTGTTATTGATTTGTTCATTCCAAGCGCTTAGTACAGTGCTCTGCACATAGTGAGGGCTCAATAAATACTATTGAATGAATCACTCCTTGACAGATATGGGGTAGTGGAGAGACCACGGGCCTGTAAGTCAGTCAGAAGGAACCGGGTTTTAATCCCAGCTCTGCCACTTGTCAGCTGTGTGACCTTGGGCAAGTCGCTGCACTTCTCTGAGCCTCAGTTGCCTCATCTGTAAAACTGGGGATTAAGATAGTGAGCCCCATGTGGGACAAGGATGGCGTCCAATCTGATTAGCTTGGAGTCACCCCAGGGACTAGTCCAGTGCATGACACATAGTAAGTGGTGCAGTGTGGCTCAGTGGAAAGAGCCCGGGCTTGGGAGTCAGAGATCATGGGTTCGAATCCCGGCTCTGCCACTTGTCAGATGTGTGACTGTGGGCAAGTCACTTAACTCCTCTGTGCCTCAGTTATCTCATCTGTAAAAGTGGGTTTAAGACTGTGAGCCTCATGTGGGGCAACCTGACTACCCTGTATCTACCCCAGTGCTTAGAACAGTGCTCTGCACATAGTAAGCACTTAATACCAACTTTATTATTATTATTATATCCTGTGCGTGTGCCCATCGGTTTCTTCCTCTAGACAGTTTAGTTCACCAGCGCTTAGAACAGTGCTCTGTACATAGTAAGCGCTTAACAAATACCATCATTATTATTCACTGTGGGAGAGGAACAGGCCTATCGACTGTTGTATCATAATCTCCCAAGCGCTTATATGCAGTCCTCTGCACGCAGCAAGCGCTCAATAAGTACCAGAAAGTACCCAATCTGCTCACGTCCTGACTTGTGAATCGCGTCAGAGCCTATTCACGCCGGGAAAAGAACGCTCCTTAATTCTTCCATCAAGCTATGGCCAGGTATTGAAAACACATGTTAGAGCGGTACAGATTGCACTCATGCCTTATTCGGTACTGTGCGGGTGTGTGTAACCATTTCTCCCACCATCGCATCAAAGTCTACCCAGAAAAGCATTTGGTGTTGCAAGAATGTTCCTGGATTCCTCTATGGCGCTCCAGGAATAACTGAGCAGCGTGGCTTAGTGGAAAGAAGATGCGTTTGGGAGTCAGAGGTCGTGGGTTCTAAGTCTGGCTCCGCCACTTATCAGCTGGGTGACTTTAGGCAAGTCACTTAACTTCTCTGTACTTCAGTTACCTCATCTGCAAAATGGGGATTAAGACCGTGAGCCCCACGTGGGACAACCTTGGATCTACCCCAGTGCTTAGAACAGTGCTTGGCACATAGTAAGCACTTAAAAAATGCCATCGTTACTATGATTATTATTATTAAAAGCGCTACTGCAACAGAGAGGGCCGGGGCGGTTGGCGACCAGGGCGGTTGGTTAAAGACACGTGTCGAAAACTGGAATGAGTGGGACTTGCTGAGATTTTTACAGCCCTGTCAATACAACGCATCGCAACCCACACCAACCTTGGAGAGGAAAGTCAAATTTTCTCATCTCTTCTTCCGAGAGAAGGCACTCGGTGAGGCCAACGTTGTCATACCCGTATTTCTGGATGATGGGATCGTTCTGCAGGTCTCCGCTGGCTTGTGCGGCGGGCCGTGATGCCTCTAGCGAAAACAATATAACGACGGGGGTTATCGCCCTGGACAGGTGGGCACAGAACAAATCAAGCGACAGACTGAAATGGCTTCCACCTTCACGGAATTAAATGCGATAGGCATCTCAGGGCCCCAGAGGGTGGCCGAGGGGGAAGGGAATCAGGCGGTGGTTGGAAAAGCCTGAAATGCAGTCTGTCAAGAAGCTGACCGCAGGCCGACGTTAGAATTCCCAAGGCACAGCTAGTCGTCTCCCGCTCTAAGGGCATTCATCCTGTCTGCCCAGTACCATCTCCGCTAATGATAAGTCAGGGCGTGCCACAGGTCTAGACCAAAAATGTTATTTTCTTCAGCAATGCTCGCTTCAAAAAGACACGTTTGGCAGATGAGTCTTTTGGTATTTTTTAAAAAGGCCTCGAGAACCTGCATCTCTGCTGTGAGAGTACTGACCGTGGCTGCCATCTGA
Organism: Ornithorhynchus anatinus; assembly: GCF_004115215.2. NCBI lineage: Eukaryota > Metazoa > Chordata > Mammalia > Monotremata > Ornithorhynchidae > Ornithorhynchus > Ornithorhynchus anatinus. The sequence goes on from NC_041729.1 coordinate 46,431,825, forward strand.
GGCTGAAATGGAGCTCCAGCTAAGTGTTGTAGGATAAGAGTGGTTGCTGCTTCCTGGAAAAGGGAGTGTTTTGATAAAGGGATTGGAGCAATTAGAGTCCCGAGGCGAAAGCCTGAGAGCGCTCCCCAAAATAGGCTTACTAGCCTCGAAGAGAAGTTGACGGCTCTAACCCAAAGACATGTTTTCCTTAAAAATGGGCAGAGGGATACTCTTGGCCAACCCCCTACTGTCATTCACTCAAAGCAGCCCCACCTTCTTTGTCCCACTGAATGCCAAATTCAAGATATTTTCCCATTTTAGGATAAGTCGAGACAATTTTCCTACTCCCCACTGTGTATGCCACATTTTTAACACTAGGGCTAGGAATGGGAACATCATTACCAAAAAAAAAAACATGATATTTCCCGGTTCTAACCTACTGCTAACCACTCTCTCCCCTCTTCGGGACTGCTCAAGATTCCCGTCGAGAAGCCTCCCCAGAATAACCCCATCTGGTTCTCATCACTCCATTGTGGATATATATCTGTTCAACCCTAGTTGATTAAGGATAAGGTTAAAGAAGCCATTGCTTTACTATATAATTTTATCTGCGTGTCCCCCCTTTAAATTCTTCCAGAGCCGAATAATTATAAGTACTAAAATTACGATATTTACTAAAGGTTTCTCCGAGCTAAGTGTTGGGGGTAGATGTAGGATAACCAGATCACATCTAGCCCTTTCCCCACGACCTAGGAGGTCGTAAACCTCTCATGCTTAGTACAGTGCTCTCCTGCCTGGGCTCTCAATTCGGATTGATGTCATATTTAATCCTAATTCTACCACTGGTTTGGTAAATCCCAGCCCCACCGAAAGGGTGACTGTGTCAAAATGAAGCTAACAATCCGGGACAGTCTTAAAAGCACACAAAGATGGAAAAGTGATGTGGAAACACAACAGTTCTAAAAAGCCTCAGCACTGAAATTCTTCAATATCCTACTTTAGTCTTAGAATTTAACTCCTTTTAATAAGGTTTTCCTTAAAGGAAAGCAAAGAGACATTTTTAGAATCTATATCCCCCTGAAAGTGACCCAAAATGACGTGATTTGATGTATGCCGTTTCCTCTCTGTAGAAAACTTTACTTGCAAACATTTTGTTCACAAGCCTAATCAACAAACGACTACGGAGAGGAACCACTCATTGACGTTCATACCTTCTGCCGCGCTGAGATGATCCTTATTCGTTCTCATTTTTTCTCCAACCCTTTGATCCAGCTGCATCCCAATCACGTCTGCCAGGAAATCTGCCGAAGGAGGTGGCAAACGGAATCTCTATAAAATCATAAAATCGGTTTTTACAAAGGTTCTCTGAAAAGGAACAATGGGGTATCAAAAAAGTTGTCCCCGTAGCACCCCATTAATTTGCTAAACTGCAGCACTTGTGGTGATGCCCTAAAACTGAAAATTCCTAACTACACCTAGACCGCATCCAAAAGGCCCAGGAACTGGAAACTTTATGTTCTGAAATCTGGCTTTGGGTCTGACAGTTTGGGAAACTGAGGGCACTGTCTGTGATTTACTCTTCCTTTTCAATGGCGTTGACAAGGACCCATCAACACCACCTCTGCTCTTTCATGAGGAGCTAACATTTTAGACAAGGTGTAAATACACTCCCTGTGGGATGGGCGAGCCACTGGCATGTTAAGAAAAAGGTGAGCAAAGCAGGCTATTAAGAAAAACCACCATTTCCCCCAGGACTCACCCACTGACTACACCCTCAACTGTCCCCAAATCATTTCAGAAAGCCTACCATCACTGCCTTCTAAATGAAAGTGGACTCGACCTAATCTGAGGCGAACATTCCTTTTAATGGCTGAAAGAACTCAACGAGGTGCAAGGGTGCTGTTTCAGAACCAATTCCTCGGGGGAATGCTGAGTGAACCAACTGTGATCACTAAGTACAATACCTGGGAAAACACACTGGACTTCAGGAATGCAAAATAGGATGGAAAAAAGGGCATTTTTTAACTGTGGGACAGATGATTGCAAACCCTGAACTATTTTGTAGCCCAATTCCGGAAGGCAGAATCTCCCCAGCAAGGCAATGGTCCACTGAAGGGGAAGATTCTCAAGCGTGTCATAGACTGGGCAAAGCAGTAGTAAACTGTACTCTCCAAGGGCTGATTACAGTGCTCTACACCCTCTCGAGCTGCTGAGCGCTGCTGGCGAAAGTCCAAGCACCAAGCCGACCTCACACACTTCAAATTTATCCTTTCCTGCCTTAACTCTGCCCTCTCCTCCGCCAGGCAAAGCTTCTTCTCCTCCCTCATCGACACCCATGCCCGTCACCCCCGCCGATTGTTCCGGACCTTTAACTCTCTCCTTAGGCCCCCTGTTCCTCCCCCTCCCCCATCTCTCACCCCTAATGATCTGGCCACCTATTTCCTCACGAAAATCAACACGATCAGGTCTGAGCTCCCCAAAGTCACCCCTCCGCCTCTCCCCTCCCCCACAACAACCCCCTCCCCTACTTTCCCATCCTTCCCTGCAGTATCCTCAGAGGAGATCTCCTCCCTCCTCGCAAGTGCCACCCCCTCCACCTGCGCCTCGGACCCCATTCCCTCTCACCTTCTTAAAACCATCGCCCCTGCCCTCCTCCCTTCCTTAACTTCTATTTTTAACCACTCGATCTCCAAGGGCTCCTTCCCCTCTGCCTTCAAACACGCCCACGTCTCCCCCATCCTAAAAAAAACCCGCTCTTGACCCCACTTCCCCCTCCAGTTATCGTCCTATCTCCCTACTACCCTTCCTTTCCAAAATCTTAGAACCAGTCGTCTACAATCGATGCCTAGAATTCCTTAACTCCCATTCTCTCCTAGACCCCCTCCAATCTGGCTTCCGTCCCCTCCACTCTACCGAGACTGCTCTCTCTAAGGTCACCCGTGACCTCCTTCTTGCCAAATCCAATGGCTCCTACTCCATTCTGATCCTCCTTGACCTCTCTGCTGCCTTTGACACTGTCGACCATCCCCTCCTCCTCCGTACCTTATCTCACCTTGGCTTCACGGACTCTGTCCTCTCCCGGTTCTCCTCTTACCTCTCTGGCCGATCATTCTCGGTCTCCTACGCCGGAGCCTCCTCCCCCTCCCATCCTTTAACTGTTGGAGTTCCTCAAGGGTCAGTTCTTGGCCCTCTTCTGTTCTCCATTTACACTCACTCCCTCGGTGAACTCATTCGCTCTCACGGCTTTGACTACCATCTCTACGCAGATGACACGCAGATCTACATCTCCGCCCCTGTCCTCTCCCCCTCCCTTCAGGCTCGCATCTCCTCCTGCCTCCGGGACGTCTCCACCTGGATGTCTGCCCGCCACCTAAAACTCAACATGAGCAAGACTGAGCTCCTCATCTTCCCTCCCAAGCCTGGTCCGCTCCCAGACTTCTCCATCACCGTGGATGGCACGACCATCCTTCCCGTCCCGCAGGCCCGCAATCTCGGTGTCATCCTTGACTCGTCCCTCTCGTTCACCCCACACATCCTATCCGTTACCGAGACCTGCCGGTTTCACCTCTACAATATCGCCAAGATCCGCCCTTTCCTCTCCACCCAAACGGCTACCTCACTATTACGGGCTCTCGTTATATCCCGGCTAGACTACTGTGTCAGCCTTCTCTCTGACCTCCCTTCCTCCTCTCTCGCCCCGCTTCGGTCTATTCTTCACTCCGCTGCCCGGCTCATCTTCCTGCAGAAACGATCTTGGCATGTCACTCCCCTTCTTAAACAACTCCAGTGGTTGCCTATCGACCTCCGCTCCAAACAAAAACTCCTCACTCTAGGCTTCAAGGCTCTCCATCACCTTGCCCCTTCCTACCTCTCCTCCCTTCTCTCTTTCTACCGCCCACCCCGCACGCTCCGCTCCTCTGCCGCCCACCTCCTCGCCGTCCCTCGGTCTCGCCTATCCCGCCGTCGACCCCTGGGTTACGTCCTCCCGCGGTCCTGGAACGCCCTCCCTCCTCACCTCCGCCAAACTGATTCTCTTTCCCTCTTCAAAACCTTACTTAAAAATCACCTCCTCCAAGAGGCCTTCCCAGACTGAGCTCCTCTTCCCCCTCTACTCCCTCTGCCATCCCCCCTTTACCTCTCCGCAGCTAAAGCCTCATTTTCCCCTTTTCCCTCTGCTCCTCCACCTCTCCCTTCCCATCCCCACAGCACCGTACTCGTCTGCTCAACTGTATATATTTTCGTTACCCTATTTATTTTGTTAATGAATTGTACATCGCCTCGATTCTATTTAGTTGCCATTGTTTTTACGAGATGTTCTTCCCCTTGACGCTGTTTAGTGCCATTGTTCTTGTCTGTCCGTCTCCCCCGATTAGACTGTAAGCCCGTCAAACGGCAGGGACTGTCTCTATCTGTTGCCGACTTGTTCATCCCAAGCGCTTAGTACAGTGCTCTGCACATAGTAAGCGCTCAATAAATACTATTGAATGAATGAATACACCCAGTAAGTGCTCAATAAACACCACTGATTATCTGGGGATTATGACTGTGAGCCCCACGTAGGGACAGGGACTGTCCCCAACCTGATTACCTGGAATCTACCCCAGCTCTTTATTCATTCAATCGTATTTGAGGGCTTAACGAACACCACAATTATAATTATTAAATACGACCGACGGACCAACTGACTGAATCCTCAAGGGCCTACAGAGACCGTTTCTCTTTGAGAGGGCATATTCGGGATTCCCCCGGGGGCGGAGGCACCCTATAGAAACTTACGTGTCTGAATGTCTTTCGGAGGTGTTTGAACTGCAAATAGAATCTGTAGAAGTGCAGCTGGCTCATTCCCTCCAGGACAATCACTGCCACGCTCCTGAGGTGTCTTTGGTGGAAAAGTTGGCACCAGCTGGTGAGAAACCAAGGCAGTGAGACGTTAAGAACAAGGAAAGCCTAAGTAGGGACAGAGGGGAGTGGGCAAAACCTTCAAATGCAAGGGAAAACTGTTCACTGACTTCTTGCCGCAGGGCTGCAGCAGAGGCAGAAGACGAGAGGCTTCAGGCGAGCCCCCTCATCCACTGCCGCATTCCCTTCCCTAACTCTGGATAGAAGTCGAACTCTCGTTTCGTCGAAAGCACAAGATACGCGGTAAATTTGCTGAGGAAAGTCAACTGCATTCCATTTCAGCAATTTTTTCCATCAAATGAAAAGCAAAATAAAAATAATCAAAATGTTGCTTTTTGGAAAACTTCAGCATTAGCTCGAAAGCTGAGGTGCCTGAAGCTGTAGGGGGGTAAAATATATACCGAAATCTAGCAGTAGTCGCAGTAAATATCTGTTCTCCCTCCTTCTAAGACTGTGAACGCCACCTGGGAGAGGGACTATATCCGACCTGTTTACCTTGAATCTACCCTAGTGCTTAGTACTACCACTAATAATAATAATTATGGTATTTATTAAGTACTTACTATGTGCCAGGCATTATACTGAGCGCCCGGGTGGATACAAGCAAATCTGGTTGGACACAGTCCCTGTCCCAGGTGGGGCACACGGTCTCGCTCCCCATTTTACAGATGGGGTAAGTGAGGCAGAGAGAAGTGAACTGACTTGGCCGAGGTCACCCACGAGACAAGTGGTGGAGCTGGAACTAAAACCCGTGACTTCATTATAATAATAATAATAATGTTGGTATTTGTTAAGTGCTTACTATGTGCAGAGCATTGTTCTAAGCATTTTTTTTTATTTTGTTTAATGAGATGTACATCACCCTGATTCTATTTATTTGCCATTGTTTTTATGAGATGTTCTTCCCCTTGACTCTATTTATTGCCATTGTTCTTGTCTGCCCGTCTCCCCCGATTAGACTGCGAGCCCGTCAAAGGGCAGGGACTGTCTCTGTTGCCGAATTGTACATACCAAGTGCTTAGTACAGTGCTCTGCACATAGTAAGCGCTCAATAAATACTATTGAATGAATGAATGAATACAGGGTCATCAGTTTGTCCCACGTGAGACTCGCAGTTAATCCCCATTTTACAGATGAGATCACTGAGGCACAGAGAAGTGACTTGCCCACAGTCACACAGCTGACACGTGGCAGGGCCGGGATTCGAACCCATGACCCCAGACTCCCAAGCCCGGGCTCTTTCCACTGAGCCACGCTGCTTCTCTCCAGTGCTTGGCACTGATACGGATATCTCACTCTAATTGGGTTCTAAGTATCTCTTCCTGTTACCTTACTGATAGTAGCTCCGTGCAAGTCAAGTTCAGGAAAGAAACACAAGACTCAGGTGCTCCCTCTCGACTGTACGTTCGTTGAGGGCAAGGAATGTTTGTGGTTGTACTGTACTCTCCCAAACGCTTAGTACAGTGCTCTACACACAGTAAGCGCTCAATAAATACAACTGAATGAACAATCCCCATGAGTGGTGACGAACACCAGGCCAAAACTTTTTCAGGATGTTTCCTTCACGTGAATCAGCGTGGCTTAGTGGAAAGAACACGGACGTGGGAGTCAGGGGTCGCCTGACACTTGTCAGCTGGGTGACTTTGGGCAAGTCACTTAACTTCTCTGTACCTCAGTTACCTCATCTGTAAAATGGGGATTAAGACTGTGAGCCCCCACCGGGGACAACCAGATGACTCCGCATTTACCCCAGCGCTTAGAACAGTGCTTGACATAGAAAGTGCTTAACAAATACCATCATTATTATTATTATTTAGGTTTACGAGGAAAAGCCGGTGGCATTTTTGTAGGGACATCACTTCGGTCAAAGATACACATCCGTATTTACAATACGCTCAAAACAACACGCATATGCACTTAAGCACACCCTCTTGGCAAAAGTGCTGCTTTCCCAAAGCCCAACCCCACCCACCTCAGATCTTGCCACTCCTGAGGTACCTCCGACGGAAACGTAACGAAGCCGATCTGTGATTTCACTGTTACGATATTCCCACGTGATCGGATACCGTTGGGAATGTGAACCTACAACCTAAACGCTCATCGGTCTTCGGCTGGTCCCGTACCTGGGTTTGGCTGCTCTGTGCTGTTTCCCCAAAGCTGCGTACCGCAGAAGTTCTTGTATCTGACCATGGTTTACTTCGCAGTTGTCACCGAACAACACGGCAGACAAACGGGCTTTCTGCAAAGAGGAGCACAGAAGAAAACTGCAGTCCGTGTTTATTAAGGAGAGGGAGCCAATCGATATGATCCTCTCTGTGCGGACCCAAATAAAAACACTTATTTAGACCAGTCAAATGGTATTTAGCAACCACCCAAAAGCATATTGTGCTCTACCCAACTGAATCCAAAATGACACTACACTCTGGGATTTTACATTTTAATGAAAAAATTAAAGAGACACGGACATTTAGATTTAGAATGCTTCCTACACCGGGTTTCTAAAATGGCTCACACATTCCGGAAATGACCAGTTCTACAGTTTTCCCTCTCTGCTTCTACTCCATCTGAGATACAAAGGCACGCTCTCCTACTTTCCTATTAGACATATCTCTGGAAACGCCTCAGATGAGACTGGACTGTATGAATCTTCAAAAGAAGTAACATGCGATAGAAAACTGGCTAAGAGCTCAGAAACAAAAAAATCAGGTTAGACGGTCACTTTTCTGGCTGGAAAAATAGTAGCGAGTGGGGTCCACCCCAGGGATCAGTGTTAGGACTGATTTTATTTAAGAGTTTCCTGAGGGATAATAATAATAATTACGGTATTTGTTAAGTGCTTACTATGTGCCAAGCACTGATCTGGGAGGGGGAGGGCACGGTCAATTCTTCGAACTTATAGATGACACTGAATTCTTCTGGGTGATGAAATGTCATGTTTTTGAGGAAAAACTGCAGGAATAGCTCAGAAAACCGAGTGAAAGGGCAGAAAAAAGGAACATGAACTTTGATGTGAGTGTGAGGGAAACTAAAATGATGATGGACTCAGCCATCAAACTAAATTCAGGACAAGTGATCAACAATTCAAATCCTGTTCTGCGGAAGGAAAGTGCAACGGTCAAGGCCAGAGGACCAGAGAAACAAGAAACAAGAGATCACCAAGGAGACTTCACTCTGTCCCCCCAGAAGCCCGAATAATCATGATGTTGGTATTTGGTAAGCGCTTACTACGTGCAGAACACTCTTCTAAGCGCTGGGGTAGATACAAGGTAATCAGGTTGTCCCACGTGAGACTCACGGTCTTAATCCCCATTTTCCAGATGAGGTCACTGAGGCCCAGAGAAGTGAAGTGACTTGCCCACGGTCAACCAGCTGACAGGTGGCAGATCCGGGATTCGAACCCATGATGTCTGATTCCCAAGCCCGGGCTCTTTCTACTGAGCCACTCCTAGCTCTCCCACAATTTCCATGCCTCGGTGGTCAGGATTGACTGCCCTTTAACAGATAGTTCCGGTTCCTTAATAAGCTATTTCGCACTTACAAATGTTGGAAAACTAGTGTGAATATAGTGTTTAGTGGGAAAAGACGAGGCAACTTTTTACCATTCAAGCCCCGCAGTTGCCAGACCCCCCGTCTCGAGCGGCATTTTTCTCTCTCCACCCTCCATCTAGATTCTGTGACGTTCTGTCTGATTTAGGTGTTGACCAAAACCCTGACTATAACCCGGAATTAGCCAGCCGGCCAACACTTTGTACTAAGCACCAAGTCTCTCCCTTCTAAATAAATAAAATAAATAAATGTTGGTATTTGTTAAGCGCTTACTATGTGCAGAGCACTGTTCTAAGCGCTGGGGTAAATACAGGGTCATCAGGTTGCCCCTCGTGAGGCTCACGGTTAATCCCATTTTACAGATGAGGGAACTGAGGCACAGAGAATAATAATAATAATCATGTTGGTATTTGTTAAGCGCTTACTATGTGCAGACCACTGTTCTAAGCTCTGGGGTAGATACAAGATAATCAGGTCGTCCCACGTGAGGCTCACAGTTAATCCCCATTTTCCAGATGAGGTCACTGAGGCACCGAGAAGTGAAGTGACTTGCCCACAGTCACACAGCTGACAAGTGGCGGAGCCGGGATTCGAACCCATGACCTCTGACTCCCAAGCCCGGGCTCTTTCCACCGAGCCACGCCGCTTCTCCTTCTACCTTGGCTGTCTACCTGAAAGATGTATTGGAAAGGTCAAAATGAACGCGTCAGTGCTTTGGAAAATAAAAGTGCTACAGAAAAGCAGGGTGGTATTATTGCTGCGATAATAACTTTAGAGAGTGTTGACCTAGTGGAAAGAGCGTGGGCCTGTGTGTCGGAAGGATCCGGGTTCTAATTCTTCCTCCATCACTCGTTTGCTCTGTGACCTCGGGCAACTCACTTAACTTTTCTGGGCTTCCGTTCCCTCATCTGTAAAATGGGGATTAAAACTGTGAGCCCCACGTGGGACCCGAGTCTCCCAGTTCCTAACAAATTCCATATTTAAAAAGCAAAAAAGAACGCTGCTGAGGCTGCGTCTCTCGTTAATGCTGGACGATGAATATGAAGAACCTGAAAAATTGTTCCTCTAGCCACAATGTTCAATTGCTTTCTGTATCTCTAGCTTTAAACATTAAATACACGAAAACATCACAGATGTTTCCTCCCCGGTTAGCGTGGCCTAGTGGAAGGGGCAAGGTCCGGCAGTCAAAGGATCTGGGTTCTAATCCCAGCTCCGTTCTATGCCTGCTGTGGTCTCTTGGATAAGACACTTAACTTCTCCGAACCTTAGTTTTCTCATCTGTAAAATGGGGATTTAATATCTGTTCTTTCTCCTACTTAAATAGCGGGCTCCTCATGAGACAGGGACTGTGTCTAACCTGATTATTTTATGTCTATCCTAGTGCTGAGTACAGTGCTTGGCAACTAGTAAGCACTGAACAAATGCCACTGTAATTCTCTTTGCTTATGTGCCTTTCAAAAGCAGCGTGGCTCAGTGGAAAGAGCCCGGGCCTGGGAATCAGAGGTCATGGGTTCTAATCCCAGCTCCACTGCTGGTCGGCTGTGTGACTTCGGGCAAGTCACTTCACTTCTCTGTGCCTCAGTTCCCTCATCTGGAAAATGGGGATGAGGACTGTGAGCCCAACATGGGACAACCTGATCACCCCGTATCACTCCCAGCGCTTAGAACAGTGCTTTGCACAGAGTAAGCACTTAACAAATGCCATTACTGTTATCATTTCACCAGCTCCTCCCGCTTTATTCTTATATTGTGAGCCCCTTGGGGGGCCAGGGACTAATTCTCACATGCTTGTTTTTTCCCTGGTTTTCACGCAGTAGGTGTTTAATAGATACTATTACTCTTTTTTAATGGTACTTGTTAAGCACGTACTACGCGGCACACACTGTACTAAGCGCTGGGGCGGTTACAGGCTAATCAGGTTGGACACAGTCCACGTGCCCCTTTGGAGTCACATACTTAATCCCTATTTTACAGATGAGGTAACCGAGGCACAGAGAAGTTAAGTGTCTTGCCCGAGGTCAGACAACAGACAAGCAGTGGAGCCGGGATTAGAACTCAGGGCCTGACCCCCCAGGCTCGTGATCTTACCACTGGGCCATGTATTTCTCTAGAGATCGGGCCCCAGGCAAAGAAAACCCGCCGGGCTCTCCCACAACGATAAGTTAAAAACGTTTCTCTCACCTCTCACCTTTAACTTGGGCGGACTCAGAGAATCTCCATCCATTTCTTCATCGGCTGGGTGGCCGTTCACCTTGGTGACGCTGGGGTCCATCACGACTCCATTCGACAGACGCTTCCTCTTCTGCTTTTTTACACAGGGGGCCTCGGCCATTTCTCTGGACAACAGTGCTCATTTATTATTTGACCTGTTTAGGAACCCAAAAAATCATTAGCGAAGGTCAGGTCCTGTGGGGGAATCTGACATCTAATTTCTACGTAAATTAACAGGGCCTCCTTTGGAAACTCTTAGAGAAGAAACCATCCTAAACTGAGACCGGGACCTACTATGTCTGGCGCCAGTTCATGAGTCAGGAGGGCGGAAAAGGGAGGCAGGGGAACGAAAACAGGGGAGTAAAGAAGAAGGGAAGCGATGCGGTCAAGCGGAAAAAGGATGGCCCTGGGAGTTAGAGGATTTCATCTTTAAAAGTGGGATTTAAAACCTGTTTTCCCTTCTACTTAGACTGTCAGCCCCCTGTGGGGCAGGGACCATGTCCTACCCGATTACCCCGTATCTACCTCAGGGCTTAGTACCTTAGTCTGTAACTTAACTCTAAACTCATCTGCCAACTTTTCATTCAATTGTATTTATTGAGCACTTACTGTGTGCAGAGCACTGTAATAATAATAATGATTATTATTATGGCATTCGTTACCACGTGCCAGGCACCGTATTAAGCGCTGGGGTCGATACAAGCAAATCAGGTTGGACACAGTCCCTGTCCCACATGGGGCTCGTAGTCTTCATCCCCATTTTACAGATGAGGGAACTGAGGCCCAGAGAAGTAATAATAATGTTGGTATTTGTGAAGCGCTTACTATGTGCAGAGCACCGTCCTAAGCGCTGGGGTAGATACAGGGGGATCAGGTCGTCCCACGTGGGGCTCACAGTTTTTTAATCCCCATTTTACAGATGAGGCAACTGAGGCACAGAGGAGTTAAGTGAGTGAAGTGCCTCGCCCCAGGTCCCACGGCAGACGAGCGGCGGAGCCGGGATTAGACCTGCGGGCTCCCGGGCCCGTGCTCTAGCTCCTACATCACGCTGCTTCTCTCCACATTATCGTTCCTGTGGTGTGCACATCACCGTGTGCTGCACGTGCCGCACCCCCTTGGTGCACTCTGTGCCCTAGTGGGGGCAGAACCGTCAGGAAGGTCAGAGTGCGAGTGGAAGTCCATAAACCACTAGCATAATCAGTTCCTCCTTTCGGATTCTTGATTCCCAAGTCTTACGGTGCGCTCGAGGATCGCCATCATATTCATTCAATAGTATTTATTGAGAGCTCACTGTGTGCAGAGCACTGGACTAAGCGCTTGGAACGTACAAATCGGCAACAGACGGAGACGGTCCCTGCCCACCGACGGGCTCACGGTCTAATCGGGGGAGACGGACAGACAAGAGCAATAGCGATAAATAGAATCGAGGGGACGAACATCTCATTAAAACGACAGCAATAAATGGAATCGAGGTGACGTACATCTCATTAACAAGATAAACAGGGTGATGAAAATATATACAGTCGGGCGGACGAGTACGGTGCCGAGGGGAGGGGAAGGGAGAGGGGGAGGGGCGGAGGGAAAGGGGGGGAAAGAGGGTTTAGCTGCGGAGAGGTGAAGGGGAGGTAGAGGGAGCAGAGGGAAAAAGGGGGGAGCTCAGTGTGGGAAGGCCTCTCGGAGGAGGTGAGCTTTAAGTAGGGTTCTGAAGAGGGGAAGAGAATCAGACAGACGGAGGTGAGGAGGGAGGGCGTCCCGGGACCGCGGGAGGACGCGGCCCGGGGGTCGACGGCGGGACGGGCGAGACCGGGGGACGGCGAGGAGGCGGGCGGCGGAGGAGCGGAGCGTGCGGGGTGGGCGGTGGAAAGAGAGAAGGGAGGAGCGGTAGGAGGGGGCGAGGTGATGGAGAGCCTCGAAGCCCAGAGTGAGGAGTTTTTGTTTCACGCAGAGGTCGACAGGCAACCGCTGGAGGTGTTTAAGAAGGGGAGTGACAGGCCCAGAGCGTCTCTGCGGGAAGATGAGCCGGGCAGCGGAGTGAAGAATAGACTGGAGCGGGGAGGGACGGGAGGAAATACGGTAACCAACACATTCCCGCCCAGCTCACGGTCCCGAGGGGGAGCGAGACATTCATATTCACCAATAAATCAAGAGATCACTGATAATTCCATGTAATTCCACGGACGGAGCGGGCAGGGTGCCAGAGAAACTCTCACTACTGTCAGGGAGGTGCTCCTACCACCGCGATTCATTCATGCAATCGTATTTATTACGCGCGCTCTGCACGCAGGGATAATAATGATGGTATCTGTTAAGCGCTCATTCTGGGCCAAGTGCTGTTCTGAGCGCTGGGGCTAAGCGCTTGGGAAAATACAACCCCCACCAGCGACATTCTGGGCCCACAACGAGCTCACAGACACTGCTCTGCGGGGAAGCAGCGCGGCTCGGCGGAGAGAGCCCGGGCTTCGGAGTCAGAGGTCACGGGTTCGACTCCCGGCTCCGCCGCTTGTCAGCTGGGTGACTGTGGGCGAGTCACTTCACTTCTCTGGGCCTCAGTTCCCTCATCTGTCAAATGGGGATTAACTGGGAGCCTCACGTGGGACGACCTGATGACCCTGTATCTCCCCCGGCGCTTAGAACAGTGCTCTGCACATAGTAAGCGTTCAACAAATACCAACATTACTATTATTATGTACTCTCCTAGGCGCTCAGTACAGTGCTCCGCACGCAGGAAGCGCTCAATACGTATCATCCATCGCCTGATTGATAAGCAGCGGTTTTTAATGGCATCTGTTAAGCGCTGACTATATACCAAGCGCTGGGGTAGACAGGAGCTAATCAGGATGGACACAGTCCCTGTCCCACGTGGGGCTCGCGGTCTCAGCCCTCGTTTTAAAGACGAGGTAACTGAGGCGCGGAGGAGTTAAATGACTTGCCCGAGGTCACCCAGCAGACCCGTCAAAGGGCAGGGACTGTCCCTGTTGCTGATTTGTCCATTCCAAGCGCTTAGTCCAGTGCTCTGCACCTAGTAAGCGCTCAATAAATACTATTGAATGAAAAGGGGCCGAGGCAGCATTAGAACCCAAGTCCTTCTGACTCCCGGGCCCGCGCTCTACCCGCTGGGCCACGCGGCTCGCGTGGCACAGCACGGGCCCGGGAGTGGGAAGGTCATGGGTTCCGATCGCCGGTCCGCCACAAGGCTGCTGTGTGACCTTGGGCAAGTCACTTCACCTCTCCGTGCCCCAGTTCTCTTTCCTCTGGGCCTCGCCGATTCTCATTAGAATCACCGATATACACACCTCGTCAATAAAACAGAGGAATGATATAGACAGAAATACACAATTATGGCACTGCACTGTCCCAAGCGCTTAGTACGATGCTCTGCACACGGTAAGGGCTTAATAAACAAGACTGAATAATAACGATGGCATCTGTTAAGCGCTCACTATGTGCTGAGCACTGTTCCGAGCGCTGGGGTAATAATAATAATAATGTTGTTGGTATTTGTTAAGCGCTCACTACGCGCAGAGCACTGTTCTAAGCGCTGTGGTAGACACAGGGTCATGAGGTGGCCCCATGTGAGGCTCCCAGTATTCATCCCCATTTTATAGATGAGGTCACTGAGGCCCAGAGAATAATAATAATAATGTCGGTATTTGTTAAGCGCTCACTCTGTGCAGAGCACTGTTCTAAGCGCTGGAGTAATAATAATAACGATGTCGGTATTTGTTAAGCGCTCATTCTGTGCAGAGCACTGTTCTAAGCGCTGGGGTAATAATAATAACGATGTCGGTATTTGTTAAGCGCTCATTCTGTGCAGAGCACTGTTCTAAGCGCTGGGGTAATAATAATAACAATGTCGGTATTTGTTAAGCGCTCACTATGTGCAGAGCACTGTTCTAAGCGCTGGGGTAGATACAGGGTCATCAGGTTGTCCCACGTGAGGCTCCCAGTCTTCATCCCCATTTTATAGATGAGGTCACTGAGGCCCTGAGAATAATAATAATGATGATGGCATTTGTTAAGCGCTTACCTTGTGCTGAGCACTGTTCTAAGCGTTGGGGTAATAATAATGATGTTGGTATTTGTTAAGCGCTTACTAGGTGCAGAGCACTGTTCTAAGCGCTAGGGGAGATACAGGGTCATGAGGTGGCCTCATGTGAGGCTCCCATTCTTCATCCCCATTTTATAGATGAGGTCACTGAGGCCCAGAGAATAATTATAAAGTTGGTATCTGTTAAGCGCTTACAATGTGCAGAGCACTGTTCTAAGCGCTGGGGTAATAATAATAATCATAATGATGTTGGTATTGGTTAAGTGCTTACTATGTGCAGAGCACTGTTCAAAGCGCTAGGGTTATAATAATAATCATAATGATGTTGGTATTTGGTAAGCGCTTACTCCAGCGCTTAGAACAGTGCTCAGCACATAGTAAGCGCTTAACCAATACCAACATCATGATGATTATTATTACCCCCAGCGCTTAGAACAGTGCTGTGCACATAGTAAGCAAAGCACTTACCCAATCCCAACATCATGATGATGATTATCCCCCCGGCGCTTAGAACAGTGCTGTGCACATAGTAATAATAATAATAATAATGTTGGTATTTGTTAAGCACTTACTATGTGCAGAGCACTGTTCTAAGCGCTGGGGTAGACACAGGGGAATCAGGTTGTCCCACGTGGGGCTCACAGTCTTCATCCCCAATTTAACAAAGCACTTACCAAATCCCAACATCATGATGATGATGTTCCCCCAGCACTTAGAACAGTGCTGTGCACACAGTAAGCAAAGCACTTACCCAATCCCAACATCAGGATGATGATGATGATCCCCCCAGCGCTTAGAACAGTGCTGTGCACATCGGAAGCCCTTACCCAATCCCAACATGATGAGGATGATGATCCCCCAGCGCTTAGAACACTGCTGTGCACATAGTAAGCACTTACCCAACCCCAACATGATGATGATCTCCCCCATTGCTTAGAACAGTGCTGTGCACATAGTAAGCCCTTACCCAATCCCAACATGATGAGGATGATGATCCCCCAGCGCTTAGAACAGTGCTGTGCACATAGTAAGCCCTTACCCAATCCCAACATGATGAGGAGGATGATCCCCCAGCGCTTAGAACACTGCTGTGCACATAGTAAGCCCTTACCCAACCCCAACATGATGATGATCTCCCCCATTGCTTAGAACAGTGCTGTGCACATAGTAAGCCCTTACCCAATCCCAACATGATGAGGAGGATGATCCCCCAGCGCTTAGAACAGTGCTGTGCACATAGTAAGCCCTTACCCAACCCCAACATGATGATGATCTCCCCCATTGCTTAGAACAGTGCTGTGCACATAGTAAGCCCTTACCCAATCCCAACATGATGAGGAGGATGATCCCCCAGCGCTTAGAACAGTGCTGTGCACATAGTAAGCCCTTACCCAACCCCAACATGATGATGATCTCCCCCATTGCTTAGAACAGTGCTGTGCACATAGTAAGCCCTTACCCAATCCCAACATGATGAGGAGGATGATCCCCCAGCGCTTAGAACAGTGCTGTGCACATAGTAAGCCCTTACCCAACCCCAACATGATGATGATCTCCCCCATTGCTTAGAACAGTGCTGTGCACATAGTAAGCCCTTACCCAATCCCAACATGATGAGGAGGATGATCCCCCAGCGCTTAGAACAGTGCTGTGCACATAGTAAGCCCTTACCCAACCCCAACATGATGATGATCTCCCCCATTGCTTAGAACAGTGCTGTGCACATAGTAAGCCCTTACCCAACCCCAACATGATGAGGAGGATGATCCCCCAGCGCTTAGAACAGTGCTGTGCACATAGTAAGCCCTTACCCAACCCCAACATGATGATGATCTCCCCCCCCCATTGCTTAGAACAGTGCTGTGCACATGGTAAGCCCTTACCCAATCCCAACATGATGATGCTGAGGATCCCCCCCCCCAGCGCTGAGAACAGTGCTGTGCACATAGTAAGCCAAGCACTTAATCCAATCCCAACAGGATGATGATGGAGAGGTCAGAGGGCATGAGCCCCCCCCCCCACTCACCTCCTTGGCTGCAGCAGGCCACGCCTCATCGATCCGCTCGGCGCTCGGCTCCCCAGCCTGAGCGCCCTTCCTCCGGCGGCCGGCTCGGCCACCCTCAATCGAGCGGCCCATCGCATCGAACTGACGTCACGGGCCCGCCGGGGAGGGGGCCGGAAGTGACGTCGCCCGGCGGGAGGCTCGAAAGGAGCCGGAGCGGAGGGGCAAGATGGCGACCAAGGCCTTGGCCCAGTAGGTGCCCGGCGCTGGCGCGCTCGGTCGGTCGGGTTGACGGGGCGCGGACGCCGCGCCGACCACTGCGTCAGTGGGGTTTCTGGAGCCCTGACTGTGTGCGGAGCACTGGGCGAAGCGTTCGGAAGGGGCAGTTGGGCCCAAAAGAGGGAAAATCCCTGCCCAACCAAGGCCTCACAGGCTAAAGCGGGGAGACAGACAGCGGCGCAAGCGGACCGGCCTCGCGACCATCGAAATAGATCGAGAGCATCGCTGATATCTGCACGGCATTAATAAGAGCATTCATTCAGTCGTATTTTGGGAGCGCTGGCTGGGTGCGGAGCGCTTGGACGGAGCGCTTGGAAGGGACAGTTGGGCCCCAGACAGAGACGGTCCTTGCCCCATGAAGGGCTCACGGGCTAAAGGGGGGAGACAGACAGGGAAGCAAAACAAGGAGTCAGGCATCGGGACTATCAAATAAATGGAATAATAGATATCTGCACGTCATTAATAAAATCATTCAGTCGTATTTTTGGAGCGCTGACTGGGTGCGGAGCATTGGACGAAGCGCTTGAAGGGACAGTTGGGCCCCAGGCAGAGACGGTCCCTGCCCCAAGAAGGGCTCACGGGCTAAAGGGGGGGCGACAGGGAAACAAAACAAGCAGTCAGGCATCGGTACTATCAAATAAATAGAATAATAGACATCTGCCCATCATTAATAAAATCATTCAGTCGTATTTTTGGAGCGCTGACTGGGTGCGGAGCGCTGGACGAAGCACTTGGAAGGGACAGTTGGGCCCCAGAGAGAGAAAATCTGTGCCCCATGAAGGGCTCACGGGCTAAAGGGGGGAGACAGGGAAACAAAACAAGGAGTCAGGCATCGGGACTATCAAATAAATAGAATCATAGATATCTGCACATCATTAATAAAATCATTCAGTCGTCTTTACGGAGCGCTGACTGGGTGCGGAGCGCTTGGACGAAGCGCTTGGAAAGTCCAGTTGGGCCCCAGACACGGTCCCTGCCCCATGAAGGGCTCAAGGGCTAAAGGGGGGAGACAGGGAAACAAAACAAGCAGTCAGGCATCGGTACTCTCAAATAAATAGAATAATAGATATCTGCACATCATTAATAAAGTCATTCGGTTGTATTTTTGGAGCGCTGACTGGGTGCGGAGCATTGGACGAAGCGCTTGAAGGGACAGTTGGGCCCCAGGCAGAGACGGTCCCTGCCCCATGAAGGGCTCACGGGCTAAAGGGGGGGCGACAGGGAAACAAAACAAGTAGGCATCGGTACTATCAAATAAATAGAATCATAGATATCTGCACATCATTAATAAAATCATTCAGTCGTCTTTACGGAGCGCTGACTGGGTGCGGAGCGCTGGACGAAGCGCTTGGAAAGTCCAGTTGGGCCCCAGACACGGTCCCTGCCCCATGAAGGGCTCACGGGCTAAAGGGGGGAGACAGGGAAACGAAACAAGGAGTCAGGCATCGGTACTATCAAATAAATAGAATAATAGACATCTGCACATCATTAATAAAATCATTCAGTCATCTTTATGGAGCGCTGACTGGGTGCGGAGCGCTGGACGAAGCGCTTGGAAAGTCCAGTTGGGCCCCAGACACGGTCCCTGCCCCATGAAGGGCTCAAGGGCTAAAGGGGGGAGACAGACAGGGAAACAAAACAAGCAGTCAGGCATCAGTACCATCAAAATAAATCAATAGAACCATAGCTATCTACACATCATTAATACAATCATTCATTCATTTAATCATATTTATCGAGAGCTTACTATGTGCAGAGCACTGGACTAAGCGCTTGGAAGCTCCAATTGGGCAACAGAGAGAGACCGTCCCTGCCCAGAGACGGACTCACAGGCTAAAGCGGGGAGACAGCAAAACAAAAGAAGCAGACAGGCATCAATACCATCAAAATAGATCAATAGAACCATAGGTAAATGCACATCATTAATAAATAGAGCAATAAATAATATCTACAAATCTGCACAAGTGCTGCGGGGAGGGGAAGGGGGTAGAGCAGAGGGAGGGAGTCGGGGGAATGGGGAGGAGGAGCGGAGGGAAAGGAAGGGCTCAATCTGGGAAGGCTTCCTGGAGGCCTTACGTGGCTACTGATCCTCACCTTCAGCTCTTGTGCAAAGACGTTTATTACGCAGTCGATGCTTTACGATGTATTTATTGAAGGCGCATCTCCTCCTATTGAGCAACAATACTGAGACTGTCGCTTCCTACCGAGAAGGCTCGGTGGAAAGAGCGCGGCCTTGGGAGTCACAGGGTGTGGGTTCGAATTCCGACCCCGCCACTGATCGGCTGTGTGACCCCCAGTTCTTAGAACAGTCCTCAGCACATAGTAAGGGCTTAACAAATACCAACATTATTATTGAGGGTTGTCAGTTGCCACAGGTTCTGATGGTAAAGCAGGGATATTTCCTCCTGGGTAAAAAAATTGCTGTTTCTAAGAAAAAAAATTAAATACCCTCTTCTTCCTGGAAAAGGCTTGACCTGAATTTGTGCTTGTTGAGATATTAAATCGGTAAATGCAAATGTCTGAAATTCACTTCAACAGGATTGTGCCCCATACGAAGGCGGATACATCCATTTCATTTTAATGATCTATCTGAACTGATTTATCTTTCAGGCAGCTTGGATTAATTAGGAAAAAATCTGCCACTCCAGCTAACCAGAAAAATCAGGGTAGGAGTAAATCAAGTAAGTAGAGTGCTTAATTTCTACATTTGATGTCATTACATCTTAAACTCCAGGAAGCACTGACATTTTGGTCTGTTGCAGAGCAATTGTTCGACTATTTAATCGTTATTGACTTTGAGTCAACATGTTGGAATGATGGGAAGCACCACTACAGCCAGGAAATAAGTAAGCATGAATGAATCAATAGTTAAAAAATTGAGTCGATTTGCGTTGGCATAGAAAAAGTCATCTGAATGATAGAAGTTTTAATTTTGCAAGGAAAAGTGATTCTAATCAAGAGGTTAGATTCTTTAGATTCAAATTTAACCAATGCCAGTACTTTTCTAAACAGTATAGACTTTGGTTGTGATTTTGCCTAATTAGCTTTATTCAAATCAGGGCTCTCAAGGCAACCCTAAGTATGTCAACAATGAATAATAGATGAATCTACCAAGAACTTTAAAAAAACCCAACAAACCTAGAAAAACAAATATACCGAGCAAATACTTTTACCAAAAAAGAGTCCGTTCCAGGATTTATTCAGCTTTCACCTCTAATGGGTTAAAATGCCACTGTAGTCTTCTTCTCTGCATACAGAAAGCACTCTATAAAACCACTGATTGATTTTTCACTTTTGTATATTTCATGCTATCTGTCCTTAGATACACCGAGTTCTAATTCATAAGATTGTATACCGGATGATAGAGGTGCATTTTGAAATTGAAAATTTTAAAAACTATTTATTTCAAGGACTCTCGATAATAAGCATCCTCTTTAATTAGTTGAATTTCCAGCCGTCTTGTTAAACACGTCAACTGGAGAGATTGAGTCTGAATTCCAATGCTACGTTCAACCACAGGAGCATCCAATTCTTTCCGAATTCTGCATTGAACTGACAGGCATAAAACAGGTAAGCCAGAGATGAAAAGAACATCAGAGCCCCCTATGTAATTTAAGGAGAGAAAGCAAACTACAAATGTCTGTTGCTATGCCCTCTGAGTAAATCCCATAAAAACCTGGCTGAGCATTCTAGAAAATAGAAATTAAGACGTCAAGAAACACAATTTTTCTTTAATCCAAGGATTTCAAAACCTTCTTTACGTTTGGATGCGATGGATATTCTTAGCCGTGAGGCCACTGACGATGATGAATGGCCCCCTGTGGACTGTCAGCTCCTGGTGGGCATGAATGTGTCTACCGATTCTTTTGTATTGTACTCTCCCAAGGGCTTAGTACAGTGCTCTGCACATAATAAGTGTCCAGTAAATACCTCTGATTGATCGATGTGTGCAGCGTGCCAGAAAAGAACCCAATACGTGACCGAAGATCCCTTCGGCAGCAAGAGTGCACACGCCAAGCGAGCCTTTCGTTTTGCTTTTATGGTATTTGTTAAGCGCTTACTCTGTGCCGAATTCTACTCCCTCCTGCTTAAACAGTGAGCCCCATGTGGGCGGGGGACTGTGTCCAACCTGATACATTTTTATCGACCCCAGCCCTTAGAACAGTGCTTGACACAGAGTAAATGCTTAAATGCCGTTAAAAAAAAATACTGAACAAAGCGCTGGGGTAGTTGCAAACTAATCAGGTTGGACACAGTCCATGTCCCATATGGGGCTTGCAGTCTTATTCCCCATTTTACAGATGAGGTAACTGAGGCACAGAGAAGTTAAGTGACTTGCCCGGAGTCACATAGCACATAAGTGGTGGAGCTGGGATTAGAACCTATAGCCGTCTGACACCCAGGCCCGTGCTTTATCTACTAGGAAGCAGCGTGGCTCAGTGGAGAGAGCCCGGGCTTGGGAGTCAGAGGTCAAGGGTTCGAATTCCGGATCTGCCACTTGTCAGCTGTGTGACTGTGGGCAAGTCACTTCACTTCTCTGTGCCTCAGTTACCTCATCTGTAAAATGGGGATGAAGACTGTGAGCCCCACCTGGGACAACCTGATTCCCTTGTGTCTACCCCAGCGCTTAGAACAGTGCTCTGCACATAGTAAGCGCTTAACAAATACCAACATTATTACTAGGACACAGTTGCTGCTCATTGGTTTACTGGATTGGCAGTTTGCAGCACCTGGTTTGTTTTCAATTCTGTCGCTCTTCAACACAAGCCTTCCAGAAACCTTTGAATGAAAAGAGCTTACCCCATCCCTGATGGCACAACACGAAAATGACTGATGAATTTATTCTCACAGTATTCTTTTAAAAATTAGGTCAAGTTTCGTGAGCCCATCATTGGGCAGGGATCGTCTCTATCTGCTGCCGAATTGTACATCCCAAGCGCTTAGTACAGTGCTCTGCACATAATAAGCGCTCAATAAATACGATTGAATGAATGAATTAAAGTCACGGTAGATTGAAGCCCAAAGACATCTAAGAGACCTTATTCCAATTAAAGGATGAAGCATAGGATTCGGAGCTCGTTTAACTGATCTTATATATTAATCAATTGTATTTATTGAGCACTTACTGTTCATTCAATCATATTTATTGAGCGCTTACTTTGTGCAAAGCACTGAATTAAGCGCTTGGGAGAGTACAATATAACGGAGTTGTTAGACATGTTCTCTGCCCACAGTGAGCTTATTTGCATGAGATTCATTATTGCTTTCACTTCAGGCTCAAGTGGATGAAGGCGTTCCGCTGAAGATTTGCCTATCTCAGTTCTGTAAGTGGATTCAGATGATTCAACAGAAGAAGAAAATTATTTTTGCTCCAGGGATTTCAAACCCTGCAACCTCAGAAGTCAAATCGTGTGCATTTGTTACTTGGTCAGGTAAGAAAACACGTAGTTTCTGGCTTCTGACATGTGTTTTTTTTTATGGTCTCTGTTAAGCATTTACTATGTGCCAGGCACTGTACAAAGCAGTGGGGTAGATACAAGGTTGGAGACGGTCAGTGTCTCACATGGGGCTCAATCTTAATCCCCATTTTACAGATGCGGTAACTGAGGCACAGAGAAGTGAAGTGACTTACCCGAGGTCACTCGGCGGGCGAGTGGTGGAACCGGGACTAAAACCCAGGTCCTTCTGACTTCCAGGCCTGTGCTCTATCCACTAGACCACACTGTTTCTCCAGCTTAACTGGGCTCGATAAGCTCAGGCGGATACTATTCAGATTTCCCAGGAGTGGACATTAACTGAAAGCTTTTTCTAATTCTGTAACCACTTTCTATTCAGTTCATGTTTTTAATTACATTCATGGGCTTCATGAGCCAGAAAAAAAGATTGGCATGTAGTAGATCTGTACTTGAAATTATTGACCACTGCATTTTTTAACTCACCATGATGAGATATATCCTCAGGGACCTCGTTTTAACTTCAGGGATGCCCTCAGATTCTCTGTATATCATGGCCCTGTGATGCCAAGGAAAAGGTAATTGGACGAGCACCTTTTCAGAGCCGGTGGCCATTCTCTTAAATATTCTAGAAGTGTGTTATTCTGCTTTACAGGCCTCTTTTTAGCGTTCTGAACCCTTGTCCAGAGGGCCAGAACTAAGATCGGCTATTTAGCGTAGACTGTAAGCTCGCTGTGGGCATGGGATATGTGTACCAACAGTTCTCTGCACATAGTAAGCACTCAATAAATACCACAGATTGATTGATCGATTGAGAAATATCCTTGATTGAGTGTATCCTCACTAGATCATTAGATGGGTTACTTTAGTAGAAAATTGTGTGAATCTTCTCTGCTCAATATCAATTTAGTTTGTTAGATCACTTTTCCCCTTTCCATCTTCTACAGAGACTGAATAATGACTATTTAAGAAATGCCCTCCTTCTTGAATATTCTGTAAGCCTTAGGGCTTGGACACACTAGAAATGCCGGTCACGAAACAAATGTCCTTCTAGGCAGCCGTGATAAATGCCCAAATTGCATTTTCAAGGGTCAACTGAGGCATAAATGATCTGACCTAATAGCCAAAAAAGGATGACCAGGTGACTAATTTTCCTAATTTTTATAATTCCCCAGCATTTTATTTGGAGAAGATAGATATTTAAATGAAGCTCCTGAAAGTGGAAATAAAAATAGCTAGGTGATCTAACTTTGTTTTATTTTTTACTCTACCTTGTGCAGACTGGGATCTGGGAGTCTGTTTGGAATACGAGTGTAAAAGGAAGCAACTACGAAAACCTGAGATCTTGAATTCTTGGATCGATCTCAGGGCAACTTACAAGGTAAAAGCTTTCACAGAAGGTGAAAACTTATTATTCATGTTTCACCCCTTCTTCACTACTTCACAGTTATAGTGCTTCAATGTCTACACCTGAAAATCGTCCCCATCGAGGTTTGTTAATTATCTATAAAGCACACTTCAAATCGGGGGGGGGGGAGACAGGGGACTAAAATTGGGAATTCTAGAAGTAGGTTAATAATACTTTCTCATCACCCAAATCAAATGCCTATTTACGTCTCTTTGTCCGATTAGCTTTTCTACATGAGGAAGCCAAAAGGGCTAAGCGGCGCTTTGCAAGATCTAGGATTAAAGTTCTCGGGACAAGAGCATTCTGGTGAGTAGAACATGAAAGCCTATTTATTCCCAGCGATAACCGAAATGCCGAGAGAGCGCGGGCCTGGGGGACACAGGACCTGCGGTCTAATCCCGGCCCCGCCACTTGTCTGCGGTGTGGCTTTGGGCAAGTCACTTCACTTCCTCATCTGCAAAATGGGGATTAGATCCTACGCTCGCCTACGTAGGCTGAGAGCCCCACATGGAATAAGGATTGTGCCCAGCCTGATGATCTTGTACCTACCCCAGGGATTACTACGGCGCTCGACACATACTGGGCGCGTAACATGTACCGTAGTTATTATTAAAGGAGATCTTAGATTGCCTGGTTTCGATAGCATTAACGTAGGAAAGGAGCTCCGCAAGGCGTCTTGTCAGATAAGGCGCCGGGCATCGTGTGCTGACAGACCGATCCGCCGGCAGCCTGTCGGTTGCCCGCGAGCCTCACTGACACTGCCCGGAGTGCTGCCGGGCTTTCCTCCGTCCCGCCCTCTGGTTCGGGGAGGATCTCCTGGAGGGCTGGGATGGTTCTGATTAGCTCGGGACCCTGGGATTTCCTCTCATCAGCCGCAGCCACTTTCTCTGAGTCTCTCCGGCCCCCGCAAACTGCCCTCGTCTATCCGGAGGGGGCTCCCCAGGCAGGGAACAGGCCAGGCCCGCACCCCGCCGTGTCCTAGAGTAGGTTCTCCCCAGCTCTCATCAACCCCGGGGAAGGCTGGGGAAAGGGGGCTTTCCCCAAGTGAAGCCAGAGTTGTGGAGTTTTAGGGAACGTGGCAGCCCTTCAGCCCCGTGACAGCCTTGGAGCAGTCGATGGGGCGCCCGGCAACTGCTTTTGCCGCCTTTGGTAAGGTAATACTGCCATCTAATGGTTTTTAACGAAGAAATTAGGGAAAGAAACAAAGAAACAAAGCAATCTCCAGCGTGGTGAACAGGGGATCAGGAGGATGATCACCGACCGGAGCGTTTTGGTATAGATGAAGGCCAAAAGACTGAAGTGTCCAAGGACGATTGTTCCTTCAAGATACCGATCAAATTTCAGTGCTCTTTCCCGCTTCACTAGGTCCAACTGGGAGGTCTCAGGCTCCTGTGATATCGATCCGGCAATTTACCCGAACGCCAAATTTTTGCTTAAAAAGAAACAACCCCAAAGAAGATGAGAGGGCATAAATACGTTCCCACTAACCTTTCGTTTCGCTGGTCCCGTGTTCCTTCATAGTAATATTCTGTTGGTCGGTATTTGACTTTTCCTCATGCAGGACTGGACGACTCCAGGAATACCGCCCATCTGGCTTGGAGAATGATCGGGGATGGTTGCATAATGAAAATCACTAAATCTCTGAACACGGTGAGTAAGGTTTTCTACCCACCTGTTTTTCTCTTGTCTCGTATCTAAGCAGCCAAGGGTTCAGTGAAAAATAGACCGACATTTGAAACGTGCAGTTACTTTAAGATTTGCTCTATCACAAGATATTCTCTTGCGATTCTGACCGGCCAGTTTCAAAAGCTCTTGGATGATTTGTCTGCGGAACTCACAGGTGCAGCCGAAGAAGAATTCCAGTTGCCTTGCTAAAGCTTTAACTGTGAACCAGGACAGAGAGACTGCTAGATTCAAGAGCGGAGTGCACGCTCCAAGCCCGGATGGGGTTTGGGTCAGCGACTCCTTGGGTGACGAAGAACCTAAATTTGGTAAAAATAATGTAAGTCCTAACGGAAGAGTTCGGAGAGGGATCGCCTATTCCCCAAAGTCCCATCGAGATCCGCCATTCTGCAACGTCAAGACGGGGAAATACGATGAAGTTCCAAGTCCTTTATCCTTTCACATTAATGCACCCTCCGCTCCTTCCGGAAAGTTGCAGCCCGCTGACTCGAGTTCCCCGACGATCTTTCAGAATCGAATTAAAATTGGACATCTCACATCTACTCCCAAGTATAATTCTTCTGCCCTCGGTTCAGAGTTAGTGCTGGTGCCTACCACCGTTTCAGTCGCTGGCAACATCTCTGATTCGGATATAAATCTTAGTCCTGATTCTTTGTCTGCGTTGGCTAACTGGGAAGATATAGCTTTAATGCCAGACTCGCAAGTCATTAAAAATTCAGACTCTGGGCAAACCCCAGATGACTCAAATCAGGGGACTTCATCGAGCCCTGAGAAGACCTCGGTGGTTTCAAAGGAGTCTGCAGGGGCGAATTATAAGAACTCTGACAACTTGGGAATGACAGTCAATTGTGAGACCCCTCAATCCGTTGCCTATAAAAGCCCTCTTACAACTATTTATAACGTGAAAAAAGCCAAGAACCAGACACTAAATGGAATGACCTTTAAGTTACCTAAAACAAAGGCAAATGATTTGGGCCTTTTACCAAATCTCTCCAAATCAGAGAATCAATCTCCTGTCTACGAACTTTCTAAAAGGAAACCTTCCAGTCCCCAAGCCTTCCCACCGGCTAAAAAGCAGTCCTTCACTCTTCACGAAGAGCAAGTTTCATCGACCGATGGCCCCCGGACACCGGGAGGCCGTAGCGCTCGTAAAGTGCCCCCTTCTGTCCTGTCTTCCATCATAAATCTCCAGGAGCCTCGGAAGACCCCGCGTGTCAGAATGACACCTCCCTTATGTAATTGTGGCCGGAGGGCTAAGAGGCTCGTCGTTTCTAATAACGGTCCAAATCGTGGAAGAGCCTTCTACAGTTGTCCCGTGGGGAAATCCAAAGGAAATGGAAAGAGCTGCAGTTACTTCAAGTGGGAAAAGACCCTTCAAAAGGAGAGAGCCAACGGCTCTATTTTGTCTCTCTCCACCACCGGGTTCGGTGTCAGTTCTCCTGCAACAAGCCTCAATTCTTCAGGAAGTTTACAGTTTACTCCTAAAAAAAGCTTAGGGCTCCGGCCTTCTATGAGGACGTGAGTTGCATGTCTTTCCTGCACAATATTGCTCTTCACTAAACTTCATAAAAATGAGAGGCACCCAGCAGACGGCTTCACGACGACTTCAATTCGCCTCCCGTGTGGTCGGAGGGATGTCCCTGAGCTGCTTTCGTCTGGAAAATGGAAGCCGGTTAGCTCTGAAATGATGGAGAAAAATTCCGGAAACTAGTTGGAACAAGGAATTGCCGGTAAAGACTTCTAGTTTCAACTCCAACTCTGGGCCAACTTAGTCCGCGATTGAAGCTAGATTTTCCACCTTAAAATCTGAGGGGGGTAAAAGGTGTCTCCCGGGTAAAAGGCATCTGCCATCCACGAGCATGAGCCAGTCTGGACCAGGCCAGGCTCGCACGCTCTGTTCGACTCCCCAGACCTCCCTTTGAAGACCGGATCGGGCTCGGGGCACTGAGATTCAGTGGATAGCTGAGTTAACGACCGACCCGGAATCACCTTCCACATACGGTTGGCTGTTCCAGTAGGTAACTAGGTAACTGGAACAGCCCACCAGAACAACCCGTGTGTGAGAAGAGCGGTGTGTGATAGCATCCCTTAGATGTAACCTCGGACCCACAGGTGAACGAATCTAGCCCCACTTGGCTCCAGGCTAGACCCAGACAGTAAGATGGAACAGTGAAATTTTAGCTCGTGCCAAAATTTTAGATCCTGGGTATACCGCCTTTTCGATTGTGCTGGGTGTGCGTGGTGATTTTAAGAATTTGCTGCCTGGGCACAATCTTCCGGAGGCACCCCGAAATCATCCAGTTGGGCACTATTGTGTTGCAACCCCCGGGTGGGAAGCGTGGTTTTAAGGCACTCTGAATATCCTGAATACGGAGATAATTATTGGTCACTATTTCATATATTAGATGTATTGATTTTTTCTTTAACCGACTCATAAACAGTCGGATTACCAAGATATCTGTGTCATGAAGCTACCAAGAAATGTTTTGTACGATCCGGGTTTGCGACTCTAGATATTTTACGGTAATGCCGCACGGTACCTATGTTTTCATTCTTAAAATCAGAATTTGAATCAGTGAAATTTTTAAAGCACATTTTTTATTAATAAAATAAACGTATAACTGATGACGGTGCTTATTTTTATTTTTTAAAGGTGGTAACTCACTGACTGATGTACTTCTTTAATGTATAGTAAGCTAAAAGTTACGGGACCAATTTCCAGGTTTTCATCAGGAAAATCTAGCAGTTTTATGCAAAAAGAGCCGGACTAAATTGCAACCCATTCACTCTCTCTGAATTGAAGTTTAAAATCCCAATACCTTACGTATTGTCAGAATATTAGAAAATGGTAGTTATATTCAAGCAGTGATTTACAGAGTGAATAGTAACAGAAAATATTTCAGTAGTTCAGCTTTGCGCTCGGGTTGCTCTTTTCATTAAACAATTGCAGATGCCAAGAACTCCGAAAGAAGGGATGAAGAAAATAAATGAAGCCACCTGGGGTCAGGTAGCGTACAGGCAGTGTATACAATGAGTGTATATTAAGATAAAGAGTTTATGATTGCAGAACGAAACCTTTCATTGGCAGAGAGGAGCAGTTTTGTTGCAGACATACTCCTAAAATACATTCGTTTTTCTTACATTTCATTTTTCTCCCAGTTGTCAGCACTGTTACGAACCGAACCCTGAGAACATTTTGGATGCTAAAATGCCAATGCAGTTATTGAATAATCCATATTGTTTTGAAATACCAATATCTAGTATTGCTTTAAAATACATTTTAACTCTGTAAAGTCTTTAGCCCAATATTGCAGGCCACTGCCTCTCGATCTCACCTTGCCATAATTTGGGGTTTCCAAAAATACCTCGTTTCTTCAGGTGCCCTAAAAAGATGAAGTCCTAGGCAGAACCTACAAAATGAGTCTAAACTCTTCCCCATTCTCTTTTCCGTAGTTCATTTCTTCTTATCTTTCCACTTATGGTCTTTGGCAACTCTTTAATGAATTCCACCTATTGGGGTTGAGAAACAAATATACAATTCTAAATTATACTTAACAGAAGTAAAATGGGTTAAACAAGTAAATTTACACATAGGTACGTTTTAAGGGACTCATGTTGCGTTTTAGGATATCGCTGTGGTGAACTCTATGGTTCCTATCCTGTTTTCTTCTATGAATCTGGCAAACTGTAAGGTGATTTTGGTGCCCTTTTTTTTGGGTAATCTCAAATATTGCACTTTGAATACTTGCCTTTCTGGGATACTTGTAGGGTGCGGTACTTTTCTTGACATGCTCCTGTAGCTCATTTGTCAGTTTTTCTGGATCGTGTGACACGTATTCAGGAGACAGAACAACGAAGGCTTTTACCACCTAAAATAAACATTTGAAAGCATCAAGAGAATATGCAATCTTTTTATGCCCTTACAGGTTTATCTTGTTTGTGTCTCCTGGTGCATCGGGACTGTGCCTCTTTAGTAGAAACTACCTGAACCCTCAGCCGCTTGCCGGGAATGTTAAGGCTGTAGCTTTCTCTCCTTTTTAGTTCCTGCCTGTCTTCCCAGTTGGCTTTTTTTCCAGCTGGTTCTTACTCTTCCTGCTCTGGGTTTTTTGACGCCGCTTCTCTCTCTGGACTCCGATTTGAGGCTGCCCGCGTTCCATTCATTCGTCGTCTTTTCCTTAATCTCCTCCCCTTCTCTATGGAGTCACAACACCTCGCTGGTATTCAAGATTTTGGTCCTTGAACGGTCAGTTGGCCAACTGATGTTTTTGATGCAAATGATCTAGGTGTAATCAGTCTATTTGAGTGTTTACTGTGTGCAGACCTCTATACTAAGCGCTTCGGAGAGTACAGTTCGACAGAGGTGGTAGACACGTTCCCTGCCTGCAAGAAACTTCCAGTCTAGAGAGGACCTTAGACCTTACAGTCTATTATAAGATTCTGGTACTATCAGCCCCAACCCAACTTCTGCACTAGCAGAAAACCTGGAGCGAGCCAGATGTGTACGGTTAGTCGACATCAATTAAATTGGACTCTCTCTTATAATAATAATGATGGTATTTGTTAAGCACTTACTATGTGCAAAGCACTGTTCTAAGCGCTGGGGGCGGGATACAAGGTGATCAGGTTGTCCGACGTGAGCTCACAGTCAATCCCCATTTTACAGATGAGGTAACTGAAGCACAGAGAAGTTAAGTGACTTGCCCAAAGTCACACAGCTGACTAGTGGCGGAGCCGGGATTAGAACCCGTGCTCCCAAGCCCGTGCTCTTTCCGCTGAGCCACGCTGCTTCTCTTATCTGCAATTCCATGTCCTTTCCTTCAGTCGTATTTTTTGAGTGCTCATTGTGTGCAGAGCACTGTACTAAGCGCTTGAGAAGTACAATTCAGCAACAAATAGAGACAATCCCTGCCCACAGTGGGCTCACAGTCAAGAAGGGAAGTCCTGTCCTGTGGCAACCACGGTGCAATGCTGAATAATAATAATGGTACTTATTAAGCGCTTACTCTGTGCCAGGCACTGTACTAAGCGCTGAATCTCAGCCAACTAGCTTCCGGTGGGGCAGAAGAGGTAGTTACTTTGACCTGGGCCCTCTTCTCCCTTTAAGAGGGCTCCTGGGCACTGCTGAATCATTTTGAAGTCTATGGGTCACTCTTTGAGTCACTCTTTGATTTAGAGCAACAGCAAATAGATTGCTTGAGTAATTCTGCTCTATCAATCGTACTCATTGAGCGCTTCTGTGTGCAGAGCACCCGTACTAAGTGTTTGGGAGAGTGCAATACAACAGAGGTAGTAGACATGTTCCCTGCCCACTTTGAGCTTAGAGTCTAGAGGGGGAGACAGTCATTAATAAAAATAAATTATGGATATGTACGTTAGTGCTGCGGGAGGGGTGAATAAAAGGTGCGATTCCAACGCAGAAGGGAGTGGGAAAAGAGGAAATGAGGGCTTAGTCAGGGAAGCCCTCCTGGAGGAGATGTGCCTGCATTAAGGCTTTGACTGGGGAGAGTGATTGGCAGCCTTGAAGAGGGAGGGCGGTCTAGGCCAAAGAGTCAGATGCTTCTGAGAAATGCTAGTTGACTTTTTGCCCCTGTATTGCGTAAATTCAAAGTATGAGCTGACTCAATTCCTTCACCTCTCCTCTGATGGGGTCTGGGCTGCTGACAACAGCTGATTCTATTACCGCCGGATGCTCAATCAGGGCACTTTCTACTTCAAAAGGTCCAATTCGGTATCTAAGGCGAGAAAAAAAAATTAGAAGAATTCAAAGAATGTACAGTATCTAGAGGGGATCGTGGCAAAAGACCGATTCCCGACAGCCTACACCAAACGAATACAAGCAAGAAGAATAGAAATTACCCAGAAGATAGGATGATATCATCCGTTCTTCCAAGAAACCAGAAATATCCATCTTCATCCATATATCCCCTGTCCCCAGTGATATAGAAGTCCCCACGTAGGGTCGAAGCAGTTTTTTGGGGATCATCCTGGAAAATATTAAAGTGCATTTTATTAAGTTAGTTCTTTGAATTCTTAATTTGCTATGTGGAAGAGAAATGCTGTGGATGCTTGAATTTTGGTCACGATGAATCCCCATGAAATGTGTTAAAAAATCATCTCTCAACACAGCTGAACGATGCTCAGTTCCTGGAAACTCCTGCACAAGCAGCGGAAGTTTCCAACAAACCCCAACCTCTAGATTGGGGTGAAAACCAGTCCCGAACACCTTGGTGGAGAAGGAGCAGGAGAACTACAGAGAGTCAGTAGGATTTTCTTTTATCAACATGAAGGGAAAATCTTAGTACAGATTAGTATAGCGTACAGGTCTTTTTTTTTTTAATAACTACAGATTACAGAAGAGGGAGAACATAAAGTTACATATGATCCCAAAACTACATTAGCTATCTCCCCCCACCAAGCCAAAAAATAACAAAATGGACTTATTTTTCTTCTAGTCTCTCCAATGCTCAGTTCACCACGTAATGGGAGTGCTCATGAGCCATTCAAGAGGTAACTGTGAAATGCCTTTACAAATTCTTGCTCTGGTTTGTAATAACCATTAAGTCCCACAGCATTTTTTCCATTGCGCATTGCTTAGTCTCCATCATACAGACTTTTTGCAATGTGCTCCTATTGACCTATGTCTTTTTTCTTCCCTAAATTGTGTGATAGAGTAGAAAATCTCAACCCATATTCGACAACCTAAATTAACCTAAAACACGTCCACAGTTAACCTCTAAATTCTACATTTCCCTTGGACTGAGGTGGTTAGTGACTTAAAAGATGCACAAACTCATGTCATAAAAGTTTCCTCTTTACCACATAGTGGGTGAAAAGAAAAGGTCTGCGGGGGTGAGCTCGGATGGCAATGTCTCCTTCTTCTCCAGGAGGCAGAATGTTGCCATTTTTATCTACGATCTTAAACAAAACAAAAATAGCCCGTTAGTTCGTCTTTTCGATCCCCGCCCGCTTCCGTAAGGCGGAATCCCAAAACCTTAGGAGGATTGACGTTATTTGAGTGAATGTCTCCCTTCAGATGTCACAAGTAGAGAAATCCACTTCAAGCTTCTTTCCTGTAAAAGCCTATTTTAGCCTGGTGTCCCTGTGGAGAAGGGTAGTGGGGGAACATTTTAGCCAAATGGTGAGCAAGCATTGAAATAAGGAATAAGGAAAACCCCTTATCCCATTTTAACAATAGTAATAGCATTTGAGGGGCCACCAGATATGCTGCACTGAATAAACACCCGGGAAGCCCAAAGCAAAGAATTGACGTGTTCCCTGCCCCAAAAGGGATTTTAAACTCTAATGGGGGAGGCAGGCATAAAATTATCAACGAAGATAAACTCTGTAAAGAAGCACTGTGGCCTAAGGGAAATATCACGGCCCTGCCTCTGCCAACTGCTTGCTGGGTGACCCTGGACAAGTCACTTACCTTTTCTGTGCCTCTGTTTCCTCAACTGTAAAATGGAGAGTAAATACCTGTTCTCCCTCCTACTTAGAATGTGAGCCCTATGTGGGCCAGGAACTGTTTCTAACCTGATTAACTTGTACCTACCCTAGTGTCGAGAGCAGTGCTCGACACATAGAAAACACTTAACAAGTACCATATTAATAATATGTACAGTTGAATAAATGTATCGATTCCAGGGCTGAGGATGGGTGAAAACTAGTCCCTAAATGCTAATAAGTGCTAATTCAATGTAGGGTGTTATAAACAAATCGGGGCAGACTTATTGGAGGAGATGGGATTTGAGGAAGGCTTTGAATGCAGGGAGAGTTGTGATCTGTCACGTCTGTGGAGTTGTCCATTCCAAGCGTTTAGTACAGTGCTCTGCACATAGTAAGCTCTCAATAAATACTATTGAATGAATGAATGGATGGAAGGAAGGAGTTCCAAGTTAGGGGAACAACTTGAAGGAGGGATGGAGGTGGTTAGAACCAAGAGCAAGGTACATTTAGAAGGTTGGCTTGGGAGCAACGAAGAGAGCGAGCTGGGGCAAGCTGAAGAAGAGAGCAGATAGGTAAGGAAGGTCAGATTTTTTTGACGGTTAAATGCTTTCTACATGCTAGGCACTGTACTAAGCACTGAGGTAGATGCAAGCTGATCAGGTTGGACACAGTCCATGCCCCATACGGGACTCGCAGTACGAATCCCCATTTTACCGATGAGGTAACTGAGGCACAGAGAAGTTATGTGACGTAGCCGAGGTCACGCCTTAGACAGGTGGTGGAAACGGGATTAGACCCCAGGTCTTCTGACTTCCAGGCCCGTGCTCTATCCGCTCGGCCACACTGCTTCTCGTCAGATGGTGAGAAGTCATGAAGCTGTCGGTGAGATCTTCTTTGAGTCGGAGGGGCGTGGGAAGCCAGTGAAGGGTTTTGAGGAGAGAAGGGATGTGCGCCGCGTGATGCTTTATTTAAGAAGATGATCCGTGCAGTAAGATTGAAGTGGGGAGAGGCTGGAGGCAGCGAGAAGGCAGATAAGAGAATCTAGTCACTATATGGCCAGAACTTGCCCGAAGGATGGTAGCTGATTAGATGGCGGGGAAAGGGTAGATCCCAGGGAGCTTGTTTAGGAGGAACCAGCAGGATATGACAAAAGATTGAACGTGAGAGTTAAGGGACAGCGAGGAGCTGAGAACGACACACAGGTTGCAGGTTTCTAGGACAGGAGGACGGCGGTATAGCAACTGAGATGGGAAAGTTAGGAAGGAGTTAATTTAGGGGAAAAGATGAATTTTAGGCATCGACTGAGGTGCTGTCAGGGAATCCCAGTGAAGGTGTCCTAGAGGCAAGAAGACATGTGGGACTGAAGTTTAGATCAGAGGTCAGGGCTAAAGAGATTGATGAGGGAGTCATCTGCAAAGAGGTGCTAGCTCGAACCATACCAGTGGACGAGAGAGCGAGCGTAAAGCGAGACTATTAGAGGTCTTAGGACAGAACGTTAGGGTCATCCAGGGAGAGGATGATGATACAACATATGAAAAACAGCATGACTGAGCGTGTTTGGAGGCAGAGAGGAAGGAATCATCGGAGAGTGAGAGGTTGAAAATAGCAGTGAGAGCCGGGGGGAGAGGGTAAGCTCAAGCTGTTTTGGGCAGTGAGAGGGGTTAGGGTCAGAGGTGCAGGTAGAGGAGGTGGATTTGGAGAGCAGGTGGGAGAACTCTCGAGAAATGGCTGGGAGGCAGGAAAAAGCCGAGGAAAGGGTGATTCGATGTTGAGGGGGGTCGATGGGTTTGTTAAAAGTCTTGAGTTCTTTTTTAAAAAACTGTGATACCCAATAAAAAGTATGACACTGTGGGCTTGAATGTGGATGTCGGGACAGACTAAGCCTGTTCCTCCTTACCATTTTGACTTTAGCAATTCAAAATGGTTGAATGTGGCATTCCAGACACATGAACGAGTTCTGCAGTGGTGAATCCCGGTCCCCCAAAGTATAATCCTATGGGGCAGCCACACCTATTTCTCTGCAGATCTTCCCCAGGGGCTCTGCTTCAATAGGGAAGGTCCCTATTTGGGGGCGGGGTGGGCGTGCAAATCTCTGACCCCCATAATTAGAATCAAAAGGGCGAGCCTTGGTTGAACCCTTCATGCTGACCCGTCCCACGGATCTTCTAAACAGAGAAGCCACTTTCTGATCACCATGGATGCGGTACTCCTGCCGTAAACCTCTCAAGGGCGAGGTTTGTATCTGCCCACTCTACAGTACTCTCCCAAGCCCACAGCACAGTGCTCTGCACACAATAAGCGCTCGATAAATGCCATCGATTGGCTGCAGCTGGGATTGTAATCAGATTTAGGGTAAATCTGGTGGTGGGGTATGTGGTTACAGCAAGGATTATTTGGTCTGTAGCTCAAAAACCTGCACCCGAGTGTAACTCCGCCTCCTCTTGGAGCTGCCGACTGGCAAATGAAAACTGTGGAGGAAAGGGTGGTGAGTCCAAATTTGAGAATGGCGACACATTTCGAGCAAACCCAGACAAATTGCCCCTAGAGTTCAGCTACTGCTAAATCCCAAGGGGAAACTATTGAACACGAGGGCCAAAAAACCTCCTTCTTCTTCCTTGTTCACCCAACCTTTGCAAAAATGACGTACGGACCTGAACGTCGAAAGCTGGAGAAGGCCTTCCCATAGAGCCAGGTTTAATTTTCATCCCCTTGAAAACTCCACAGACTAGCACCTCGAAAAGAAAGAAAGAATCTAAGCACGGGAACTTCAGATCTTGTTTGAAAATGGACTGTGTCCAACCTGATTTGCTTGTATCTACTCTATTTATTGCCATCGTTCTCGTCTGTCCGTCTCCCCCGATTAGACCGTAAGCCCGTCAAACGGCAGGGACTGTCTCTATCTGTTGCCGACTTGTTCATTCCAAGCGCTTAGTACAGTGCTCTGCACATAGCCAGCGCTCAATAAATACTATTGAATGAATGAATACTCCAGTGCTTGGTACAGTGCCTGGCACATAGAAAACGCTTAACGAATATCATAAATATCTAAATATATATTTATACGCACACATATGTATGTAAGTATATGTAAGTATAGATATATACAAGCTAATGCTTTGATTTCCATCCTTTCCTTTTGATTCCTTTCTATAACTTTCACATTCTGTCGCAAAAACCGGTCAGTTCTTTCTCCATGATATTTCTTTGTCTCCACCCCTTCCTTTCCACACAGAAGGGCGGCACCAGATTCAAGTTCCTCTCATCTCCCAGCAAGTCTACTGCATTATCTCCTCACTCATCTCCCTGCCTCCACTCTCTTCGATCAACATGTAGGCACGCGAGACATACAGACGGCATGATAGGCATCCATCATGTGCGGAACAGGCATCTTCCTAGCTCCAGATTATAAAACCGAAAACAAGGGAAGAGAGATATAGGGTCGGATTCATTCGTGCCCTTCCTCAGAAGAGCTTAACGTTCTCCTGTTTTTTCCATCTACCGTATCGTGTAGCTCATTCAAATTCATTTCTTTAAATTTTCCGCCTCCTTTTCCTCTTCTCTCAGAAGACGATAAGAAAGGTAGGTGAGCCCGTATACCTTTTTCTGCTACGTGGCTTGGAAGGGACCCATGGCTTTAAAACGAATGATTACCGTTTCAGTCTGCCCAAAGCCCTCGTAGATATCCAGGCCAGTGCTGTTTTTCCACTGCTCAGTCACTTCGGGGTTGATTGGTTCCCCTGCACTCACACAGTGCTTCAGGCTGTTGAATTTATAACTTCTCCGAAAAGACATAAGGAGCGGGGAGAGGGGACCGAGAAGAAGATTGAATTGGCTGTAGGGGGTTGTTCTGTATTTTGCAGCAATATACGGCAGGGATGACATCACTGCCAGGAGTCAAAAGAATGGCATATTGGCATATTGTGCCAAAGCCTTGGAGCTAGGACCAAAAATATTTACACACCCTTCTAACCCCAGAAGTATATGAGAACTCAAATGAAGTCAAAATCTTTTCTAGGCACAGATTATTTAATCACTGTAGGCAAGGAGGTGAGTGGTTATAGTTTGTTAATATTGGGCTGTTGCTTAATGGGAGCGTGACATTATACTCCGTAGAGCTGTACTCACACTAATAGTTTTGTCATTCAAATTAAAATTGCAGTGTCCGTGGCTAAGAGAAACAGGTTTTATTGCACATGTGCTGATTAAAAGCCCAAGAGGCTTTCCCTGGCTCCTTGCGGGCAGGGAATGTATCTGTTTATTGTGGTGTTGTACTCTCGCAAGCGCTTAGCACACTGCTCTGCACACAGTAAGCGCTCAATAAATACAACTGAACGAATGATTGAACAAATGACTGAGCCCTCATTTCCTCTTCTCCCAATCCCCTCTGCATCTCCCTTGCATTTAGATTTCCACCCTTTATTCATCCCTCCCTCAGCCCCACAGCAATTATGTACATACCCCTAATTTATTTATATTAATATCTGTCTCCCTCTCTAGACTGTAAGCTCATCGTGGGCAGGGAAAGTGCCTACCACCTCTGTTATACTGTACTCTCCCAAGGACTTAGTACAGTGCTCTGCACTCAATAAGTGCTCAATAAACACATCTGGT
This sequence comes from Ornithorhynchus anatinus, assembly GCF_004115215.2. NCBI lineage: Eukaryota > Metazoa > Chordata > Mammalia > Monotremata > Ornithorhynchidae > Ornithorhynchus > Ornithorhynchus anatinus. The sequence goes on from NC_041729.1 coordinate 46,469,390, forward strand.
TGATTGAGGAAGAGTTTCCTCTGGGATGAGTCGGTCCTTCGGTGGTGAAGAGGGATCATTATTTCAAGTCAATATTTATCCAAAAAATTGGCAAATTTCATTGGGTTTAATACCTTGTGCTAGTTTTTATGATTTTCATTTACCTTTCCAGTGGATTCACCACAAGCATTCGATATGCAGTTGGAGCAGAACAGAAGACAGAAATGGGAAATCTGGACAGGGTCTAGAATTTGGAAGAAATAAGTCACAGATCTGAGGACCAAAATATCATTTTGCTATTGCTTTCTAAGTCTCCTCCCCCAACCCAAGTTGAAACTGTTAAGACTAGCCGGCACACTTGAGATTAGGGGTTTCATTCAGGATGAGACGAGAAAATTCACCCCAGACACCTCTCTACACATCAGTACGGAGTCATTTACTCCTAAAAATTCTGATTACGCCTTGTGTCTGCATGTCGTCATTCACCAGTGCCTTGAAACTCAAAATTCTGATGCCCTGTTCTCAGCCTTACATCTAAGATGGTGGAAGGCTCGAAACGTGGCATGTAATGTGCAAACACACAGGCTCCTTGAATCCACGGGGCAAAGAAACTGCTCCAAGCAGACTTCGCCCAGCCCGTGTCTGAAGTATTCCACATCACATCTGAAGGGGTCAGATCCAGCCAGTACCTGAGAAAAGAAAGGGCGAGCCATAAGGTGTCTGTCTGGTGGCAGGAAGCCCAACTAAGATGAGGAAAAGCTAACGGTTCGATCGTCACCGAATCGGACACGGTTCGGATATCCAGGCGACAGGCAGCACTTTCATTCTGTACCTTCCATTTACAGTTAATCCGATGCCAAAACTGCAGTGGGAATGTTCGGTCATTTTTGGAGATCCAGTTGTCCCGCTGGTAAAGTAAATGGTCATTGCCTCGTTGTGTCTCGTTTTCACACAGGAGTGATCATCGGGTACCTGTCTTTAAGCCGCACCACAGGGCGTTACAAACGAATCCACCGATTTCGTTTACGGAAACTAGAGACTGATGATAAACAGAAACTCTCTTCCTCTCTCTCTCCTTCTCTTCCTTCCCCCATAATTTTGGTTTTTCCTCCATCAATCTTGGAAGATTAATTTCCCAAGGGCTCAATATTTTATCCTCTCACTACATGACGAGAAGCAATGTGCACGGGGTTGGAGCCTCAGAGAAAAATACAAAATCTGATCCCCTCTCCAGCAGAAGCACGTCTCTGTAGTCTCCCAACCCCAGCATCAGTTCTAACTGGTTGTGGAAGGAGCCGTAAAACAGGGTGTTAACAATAATAATAATGTATAAAAATAATAATAACGGTACTTGTTAAGCGTACTATGTGCCGGACACAGTTCTAAGCACTGGGGTGGATCCAAGGTAATCGGGTTGGACACAGTCCCTGTCCCACTTGGGGCTCACAGTCTCAATCCCCATTTTACAGATGAGGTGACTGAGGCACGGAGAAGTGAAGTGACCCACCCAAGAACCCACGACCTCGATGCGCTAATCGTGAATCCTGTCGCTTACGGGGGGATCTGTTTTAATTTAACCAGGTGGGGGTAGAGGGGCTGATATCCGAGGAAGAATCACAGCCCACAACGGGTAGCAAGGGACCTTTTCCCTGAGGAGCTGCCAGTGAGAAAAGTTTATGGCACCCTGGCTATTTCCAGTGGCGCTATCCTCTCTTCTAAATACAAACATTCCACCTTCATTTTGCTCCCAGTGTAATCTTTCTTCACACTTTCGTTTCATGCTCCTGCAGTATTTTCGTGGTCACTCACCTCATCGACTCTTTTAAGTTCAGCCACCCTTCCCTGGGGTCCTCAGATACAATTAACTTGGACTTCAGAGTCTTGCATTCACCTGCGATGGAATCTACGACTGGGGCCAAGTCGTCACTGGTAATAATGCAGTTGGCTTTCGAAACTTGCAGCCTGTAGAGAATGTCCTTCTTTGTCAGCTGCGTGGTTCCAGGGATGACCACAGTTCCTAAAGAGGCCCAGAGAAGATTGAATAGGAAGGCTGAATTGCTCCAAGTCTATAATCCCGGTCGATAACAGGTACCTTTTGTATCAAATGGGGTGGACCGACTGATTTGCCCAGCTTTGGGTTCACCGCTTTTAGAAGCTCGCTGTGGGCAGGGAACACGTCCACCGACTCTGTTGCATTGAACCCTCCCAAGCGTTCAATACCATCGATCGACTGACTACTCTGACATCGCTTTCGGCTCGATGCGGCCGCGTGAGCACTCAAATCTATCCAAGTCCGACCTTAATGTCATCTGAAAGGATGTTTAACGTCGGGGAGCTTCCTCAATGTGTCGGATATCGGGTGCGAGCTCCTTGTGGACAGGGAATACGCTCTGGGGTGAAAGTGACAAATTCCTTTTTGCCAGAATGGCGAGGCAGCGTTCCTAGGGGATAGGAGGAGACGGTCAGCGGTGGGGACCGGGTGCTCCCGGAGGAAGAGCGGAGGGGTGGATGGAGGCGAACGGTAAGGTCACAGTGGGGGCAAGAGGTCCACTGGCCCTCCCCCGCCACCGCCTTAGATGGGCCTAGAGCCGCAGCGCGCCTCAGTTGGCCCTAGAGAAATCATTTTCATCCCCTAGCAATGTTGACCCATCTTCCTGGTAAAAGGAATCTATTATTTTCACCCCAGAACACAAGACGTGTTCCCTGTCCACGAGGAGCTTACTCTCAGCAGTACTCTTCATACAGAGGAAGCTCCCCCAGGTTAAACATCCTTTCAGATGACCTTAAAGTCAAACCTCAGGAGATTTTAGCGCTCGTGCTGCTATGACAAGCCGAAAGTGATGTCAGAGGAATCCATCAATCAAGCGTTTTTATTGACCACTGTGTGCAGAGCACTGTACTATGCACTCGGGAGAGTACGGTACAACGGAGTACCGGGCAGCCTTTACAGGTCTTCTTGTTGTACTGGAACCGAGATCCAGCTGATTCCAGTTTATTTTGGAAGCATCAACTGAACTCATCAGGGGCTTAGTACAAGACATTGCATTCAGGAGGCACTCAATAAATACCCATCTGTGCACTTCGGTCTGTGACCTTTGGACATTTGCTATCCACCCCACCCCCACAGCGCTTATGTATATATCTTTAAATTATGTATTATAAATCACCCATTTATACGTACAGTTATAAATTATTGAAAGTTAGTTATAAATTAAATATCCATTCACATTAACGTCTGTCTCCCCATCTAGACTCGAAGTTTATTACGGAAAGGGAACGTGTGTGCTGATTCTGTTGTACTCTCCCAAAAGCTCAGTACGGTGCTCTGCACATAGTAAGGGCTCAGTAAATATGACGAAATGATTGATCTTTACTATTTCTACTACCTTGGACTTGAAGGGCTTATAATGGTTTTATATTTAGTCAAAAAGGAAATTAGGAAGCTGGCAACGAGGAATATATGGATCGCTCTTCCAAATAGACGATGATTCTCCACATCATCTTCTTAGCCAGAACTACACACACACATATTCAAAACTAATTAACGTATTAAAATCGACTGAACTGGATCGGAGAAAAGATCACTAGATTTTGGGGGCTTCTCCTAACATGTTAGGTTGGCTGATTGCTAAACTGAAAGGAAGCAAAAGTTTGTCACAAGTTTCATTCATTAATACATTAAAATGCTCTTGACTGTTTGGAAAGTCTTATGGCAAGGCCATAAATTCTTACTGTGAAATGGCAAGGAAATTCTTACTGTGAAAAAACGTAGTCCCCGAAAACGTTACCGTTGCATTAAATGTGGAAAAATCTCACGTTCATGAATTCTCAATTCTTAGCAACGCAGTCCTTTAGGAATGTGATCCGAAATGTCCCGCAGATGACGTTCTCAAGTCTCGGGTTTGAATGAACACGTTTACTCACCCGTTCGTATACAAGCGATGTTTACCAGCCACCATTCTGGAATTCGGGGTAAAATCAAAAGGACCCTGTCTCCCTTCTGCAAGCCACAGACTCGAGAGAGGACATTGGCCACTTTCTTCGACAGAGACCCCAGTTCCTCGAAGCTCCACCTCACTTCATCTCCACTGCCATTTATCCACCAGAAAGCTGGGTTCGAGGGCCTCTTTCCAGCCTAGGAAAGGATAGGAAGAATGACAAATGAAGCCCGATGCTCTTGTTTCATGCCCTTCGCACCCGTCTAATTGAATCTCTTAAGAAGGAAAGTGCATACGTTCCTTCACTTAGACTACGCTCGTGTCCGGGCGTGTATTTTTCTTGATTTGCTCGTTCGATCATTTATTCAGCTATTCTACCCTGACATACGTGTCCCACTTCCTCTTATTATCCGTACTTCCCTTCCTGCTTTAACTATCTGTAGAGATTTTTTGTTAAGTCTCCTTCGAATCGCAAGCTCTTTGAGGGCAGGGGACGTGATTAGAAGCAGCTAGGTTTAGTGGAAAGAGCCCGGGCTTGGAAGTCAGAGGTCGTGGGTTCTAATCCCGCTTCTGCCACTTGTCAGCTGGGTGACTTTGGGCAAGTCACTTCACTGCTCTGTGCCTCAGTTACCTCAACTGTAAAATGGGGGTGAAGAATGTGAGCCCCACGTGGGACAACATACTTACCTTGTAACTACCCCAGTGCTTAGAACAGTGCTTGGCACATAGTAAGCGCTTAACAATACCGCCATTATTACGATTGGCTACGGTTACTCCTCTCCCAAAGGCTTAGGATGGGGCTTAGCTGTCAGCATGTGCTCAATAAAGATCAGTGATTGATTCTGTGAATATCTTAAACTTCTCCCCCCTGACTTAGAGGATCTCCATCAGGTGGCTCTGGACTACTTAAATGCTCAGTTCTCAGTGCTCCTCGTGCATTATTAAATAGGCGACCATCGCACTGAGACGTACTAAAAGGTGGACGGCACTCAAGGAATGAGAAGTCACCTCTTTGCTTTTCTCTCTGCACTCTTCAAACCCATGTCACGTTACCACGTCCTGTTTTGGTGACTGCACTTTAAAAAGGTTGGGGGGACGGTCGAGTAAGGACAGAGAAACAGTTCTGGTGCGGAAACGTGAATGGAATTGCAGAGAAGAGGCGAAGGGATGAGTTTAATAGCTATTTCTATGAATCGAAGTGCTTTTATGAAGAGGCGGCTGGCCATTTTTTCTCCATGCCTTTAGAGGATTAAATTAAGAAAACGACCTCACATTAAAGCAGGAGCAATTTCAATGGAAAGAACTTCTGGACTCCCAGGGGTATGAAGTATGAGAAGAGGTTAGCAAAAAAGTTGTTAACTTTAAGGAGAATATTACCAACTCCCTGAATGTTTTAGTCATTGATCTGTGAGAAGGCAGAGCATGACCCAGACAATCTCTTGAGGAAGCAGAGAAGCAGCGCGGCTCCGTGGAAAGAGCACGGGCTAGGGAGTCAGAGATCATGGGTTCAAATCCCGGCTCCGCCGCTTGTCAGCTGTGTGACTTTGGGCAAGTCACTTCACTTCTCTGTGCCTCAGTTACCTCATCCGCAAAATGGGGATTAAGACTGTGAACCCCATGAGGGACACCCTGATCACCTTGTATCCCCCAGCGCTTAGAACAGTGCTTTGCACATAGTAGGCGCTTAACAAATGCCACCATTATTATTATTACTGAGGTACGTGGGATGATGTGCTTTGGGGATTCTCTCCAACAGAGCCAGTCCTAGCCTAGTAGAACGACCACAGGCCTAGAGTCAGGGAACCTTAGTTCTAATCGCAGCTCTGCCATTTGCCTGCTGTGGGACCTTGGTCACTTAACCTTTCTGTGCCTCGATTTCCTCATCTATTAATACGGGGATTCAATAACTGTTCTCCCTCCTGCTAAATCTGTGAGCCCCATGTGGGACAGAGACTGCGTCTGACCTGTTTATCCCAGCGCACAGCATGGTACTTGGCATAAAGTGCTTAGATAATACAATTATTATTACTCCTCTGTTACCCTCTCCCTTAATTCCTAGCCCTTAATGCACTCTGTTCTCCCTCCTTCAAACTACCTTCCTCTTTCACTTCTAAACCCTCCTCAGGTTAAATCCTTTTTGTTTCTCCAACAAGAAAAGCACGACACCTGCACTCCACCCGATAGACCCCTCAGAGATATATGGTTCCCTCTTGTCCGAAAAAGCACAGAAGGAACAAAAGGAAACCTTTCTGAGGTTTGGAAGAGTGTTTACAGTCCACAGAACATTTTATTATAGGGTTATGTAAACGGAGGTTCTCAATAAATATAAAACAATGTTGGCAAATCTTTAATTTCATATGATAAAGAGCCATTCCCCAAACAAACACTAAACGCTGATCTCCTTGCTTGTCAGGAGCGTGTAGCGTTGTCCCTTATTGTTTGCCAAAGCAGTTTTTCCCAATGCTTAAACTCCATGTTTGGAAGCCTCATTAATTCGAGCACTTTTGATATGTACTAAATAGCACTCAACTGCCCAGAAAAAAAAAAAGTCTATCTTCCAAAGATGTTTAACGTATATCCAGGCAGTAACTTAAGCATTGGAAGAATCTGAATTAATCATTCTAGATTTACAGGAAATGACAATATTGCAGATTATCTGGGCAAGCAGAGCTTCGAGTTTGGGCTTTATTAGCGAGGATATAGAGAAGCTCGGTATCTAATGTACGTTCTTGAGAACGCTAGTCTTCCAAATGATCTCCTTGAGTCACTTCAGAAACCAGAGGGAGAGGTGGAACAGTGATGCTGTAAATTCTGTAAACCTTTTCACCGGATATCAGTGGTATTTACTGAGCACTTATTTTGTATAGAGCGCTGTCCCACATGGGGCTGACAGTCTTAATCCCCATTTTACAGATGAGGTAACTGAGGCCCACAGAAATTAGGCGACTCGCCCAAAGCCACACAGCAGACAAGTGGCAGAGCCGGGATTAGAACTCAGGTTCTCTGTCTCCCAGGCCTGTGCTCTTTCCAGAAGAACACTCTGCTTCTATTTGGGTTTCGCATACCCCTTTATCAAAGAACCTGCTTGTGCACAAGTGCAGGGTACTACAACGTATGTTTTCCTTGGCAGAGAGTTTAACGAGAACCGGGAGAACTAGTATACAGTGTTCTGTACCTAGGAGGTGCTCAGGAAGTACTTTTAATTACATGCAGTTACTCCAAAACCTCCAGGAAAATCCGATCGACTGGAGGACACTCACGGCTTCCCTTCGGATACAGACAGTGGAGGTTAAACTGGGTCCTACTTCACGGCAGTGTGGGCAAACACGCCCCGGGAGATCCGCTGGCTCTCGCGACTTGAACCAAACAGCTGAACGTGTCGGGGGAGTGACGTACAAACTGGGAGAGCCCACAGGGTACCGGCCTTTCGTGTTTCCCTCTGCCCCAAGTCCGTACCTTTTCCTTTAAAGTCCACTGATCCAGCACATCTCTTGCAAAATTGAAATACTCCGGCAACTCTGGTTCGAATGGCTTCAAAGATTCGTAATCTGAGAAATTCTGCGGAGCCAGTCGTCTGGAATCTCTGTGGAACGCTCGGAAGGACGGCCTACTTGTCCACGGGGATCGAAAGGGCTGGGCTCTGAAGAAAATCCTCACAGTGATAAGGAATGCCATCGGTCCTCTGGGGTTATTCTGCATTCAGGATATTCATGGTGAGCACCATCAGTCTGAAATGACAAATAGTTTTGCTGAGCTGCCCTAAATGCGCCGCCTGCAAAAACAGCCGCCACACACTTGGTTAGAAACTCAGTTTTCAAACAGCGACCTTCACCTAATGCTCTCCTCCTTACCTCCTTAGGGACGATCTAAATGGGATCTACCTAGCGATCCCATCTTTTGCCTGATAATTTGGAGAGCGTTTTACGAACATTAAAGAAGACTCCCAGAAGACGGTCGTTCTTCTCCACACGAAGAAACTGAGAGGTTCGAAAGTCTAACACCTAATTATTAGTATTGCTTAGGCACGTTCAGAGATGAGGATTCGACCTTGATGGCTTTTAAACTGTTCACGTGGAGGCACGGTAAAACTCAAGGTTCTCGTGTTCAGATTAACAGCCCGCACCGCTTTCCGAAAGAGGCCTGGAATGACTTCTGTTAATTATGTTTATCGAAGAGTAATGTTAGGAGGTCTGGGAAACCGGAGGGATTACTTGGGGTTCTAAGTGTTGGCTTTAGGCTACTTTTGCTTCCTTCTCTTGAGGAGAAGTCTCCGAAGAACTCCTCGGCTCTTTCGAGTTCTGTCCTACGGCTTTTGCGAGTGTTTTCCCACTTCAGATGTAAAACTAGGCAGAGGGGAGCTAAATTCTTCTCTCTGGTTCCAGAGTACCCTTTCAGTCATTCAATCGTATATTTTTGAGCGCTACTGTGTGCAAAGCACTGTATTAAGCACCTGGGAGAGAACGATACGACAAGAACAGACACATCCCCCGCCCACGACGAGCTATTGAGAGCGGCCCTCTCTCCCCGCCCCTCCAAAAATCACGTCAGGGTCAATTCCACGGCCCAAGAACGGGAAAGGTGGTCCCAGATGGTCACGGGGATCTGAAGAAGACAGTGTTATAAACTGCGAGAGTTCATCACGTGATTTTTAAGCAGCGCGGCTCAGTGGAAAGAGCCCGGGCTTGGGCGTCAGAGGTCGTGGGTTCGAATCCCGGCTCTGCCACCTGTCAGCTGGGTGACTGCGGGCACGTCACTTCACTTCTCCGGGCCTCAGTGACCTCATCTGGAAAATGGGGATGAAGACTGTGAGGCGCACGTGGGACAACCTGATGACCCTGTATCTCCCCCAGCGTTTAGAACAGTGCTCTGCACCTAATAAGCACTTAACAAATACCTACATTATTATAATGGGGATGAAGACCGTGAGCCTCACGTGGGACCACCTCATGGCCCTGTATCTCCCCCAGCGCTTAGAACAGCGCTCTGCACATAATAATCACTTAACAAACAACATTATTATTACCTCAACGTTTAGAACAGTGCTCCGCACATAGTAAGCGCTTAACAAACACCAACATCATCATTATTCTCTGTGCCTCACTTCCCTCCTCTGTCAAATGGGGATGAAGACCGTGAGCCTCACGTGGGACCACCTGAGGACCCTGGACCTCCCCCAGCGCTTAGAACAGTGCTCTGCACATAATAATCACTTAAACATCATTATCATCATCACCCCAACGCTGAGAACAGTGCTCCGCACCTAGTGAGCGCTTAACAAACACCAGCATCATCATTATTCTCGGTGCCTCAGTCCCCTCCTCTGTCAAATGGGGATGAAGACCGTGAGCCTCACGTGGGACCACCTGAGGACCCTGGACCTCCCCCAGCGCTTAGAACAGTGCTCGGCCCAGAGGAAGCGCTTAACAAATACCGACATTGGAGGGTCCAAAAAGCAGCAGAGGGGCGGCTCACCTCGGGCAGGGGGAGGAGGGAAAGGGGAGGAGCGGAGGACGAGTAGGTGGCGAGGGAAGAGGCGTCGTTGCTAAAGGGAGGGGGAAGGAGGAGGCGCGGGGAACCCTGCGCTAACCGCTGCTCCGCCGCGGCCCCGCTGCGCGCTCCCGCCCCAGGCTCCGCCCACCCCCCCTCCATCATCAGCATCCTCCTCCTCCTCCTCCTCATGTTGGTATTTGTTAAACGCTTACTAGGAGCACTGTCCTAAGCGCTGGGGGAGATCCAGGGTCACGAGGGGGTCCCACGTGAGGCTCCCAGTCTCCATCCCCATCTTCCAGAGGAGGCCACTGAGGCCCAGAGAAGTGAAGCGACTCGCCCACAGTCGCACAGCTGGCAAGAGTAATGTTGGTATCCGTTAAGTGCTTACGACGGGCCGAGCACTGTTCTAAGCGCTGGGGGAGACACAGGGTCATCAGGCGGTCCCACGTGGGGCTCACAGTCTTAATCCCCATTTTACAGGTGAGGTAGCTGAGGCACCGAGAAGTGAAGTGACTTGCCCAAAGTCCCACAGCTGACAAGTGGCCGAGCCGGGATTCAAACCCATGACCTCTGACTCCAAAGCCCGTACTTTTCCACTGAGCCACGCTGATGTTGGTATTTGTTAAGCGCTTACTGGAGCACTGTCCTAAGCGCTGGGGGAGATCCAGGGGAGTGAGGGGGTCCCACGTGAGGCTCCCAGTCTCCATCCCCATCTTCCAGAGGAGGTCACTGAGGCCCAGAGAAGTGAAGCGACTCGCCCACAGTCGCGCAGCTGACAAGAGTAGTGATGTTGGTATCTGTTAAGCGCTTACGATGGGCCGAGCACTGTCCTAAGCGCTGGGGTAGACCCATAGAGAAGCAGCGTGGCTCAGTGGAAAGAGCGAGGGCTTGGAAGTCAGAGGTCGTGGGTTCTAATCCCGGCTATCCCGGCTCTGCCACCTGTCGGCTGTGTGACTGTGGGCAAGTCACTTCACTTCTCTGGGCCTCAGTTCCCTCATCTGTAAAATGGGGATTAAGACTGTGAGCCTCAGGAGGGACAACCTGATTACCTGTATCTCCCCCAGCGCTTAGAACAGTGCTCTGCACATAGTAAGTGCTTAACAAATAACAACATTATTGCTGCTCTCTTTCCCAACGCTTAGTGCAGGGCTCTGCACGCTGTGAAAGCTTAGTAAATACTATTATTTTGAAGAAAAGCAGTGTGGATTAGTGGATAGAATACAGGCCTGAGAGTAAGAGAGACTTGGGTTCTAATTCCAACTCTGCCACTTGTTTGCTGTATGATCTTGGACAAGTCACTTCACTTCTCTGTGCTTTTATCTGTAAAATGAGGATTGAGACTCTAAGCCCCATGTGAAACATGGACTATGTCCAACCTAATTAGCTTGTATCTACCCTAGTGCTTAATCTCTTTGTTAGAATAATAATTATGATAGTATTTAAGCGCTTACTATGTGCCAAGCACTCTTCCAAGCGCTGGGATAGATACAAGGTAATCAGGTTGTCCCACGTGGGGATCCCAGTCTTCATCCCCATTTTACAGATGAGGGAACTGAGGCCCAGAGAAGTTAAGTGACTTGCTCAAGGCCACCCAGCTGACAAGTGGCGGAGGTGGGATTAGAACCCACGACCTCTGACTCCTAAGCCCGTGCTTCTTCCACTAAGCCGCACTGCTTCTCTGTTAGTATAGTGGCTGGCAAATAGGAAGCGCTTAACGAACACGCTCATTATTATTACACAGTAAGTGGTTAACAGATACAGTGGGACACGCGAATATGCAGTTGTGGAATTACTGTTTAAAATGGGGTGGCTGATCTCAGATGGCACAGAAAGGTTGTTAAAATAAAACATCACCAGGGAACTTTAAATACGTCGTCACTAAATGGATTACACGTTATTCATTCATTCGTATTTATTGAGCCCTTACTATGTGCAGAGCACTGTACTAAGCGCCTATAGTTTATAAGCCTCTATACCACAATTTACTGGGGCTAAATCACAGATCAAGAAATCCAAGCGGGACACTCTCCTACCTCCTACTTGATAATCGCAGAAAAAAACAACAGCAGGGGGATATAATGCTATCCTGGTCCTTTTAAACTGAATCATTCCAGGGAAGGTACGAGTGCACTGGTTTGACAAAAGAGATCAACAAATCTGGAGGTTGAAATAGACCAAAGGAAAGCCGATTATCCTCCTGACTTCTCAAGTGGTTCCACGTACCCCAGAGAAACGTCTCAAGAAAGAAGGGATTCATTAAACGCTGACCTCAGTCCAGAAAGCACTTATTATGTAACCAAAACATTTTCATCTCAGCTAAAGAGAAAAAAGTAATATTCTCAGCTAATGCCTGCGTTGTTTTAATACCTAAAAGTCAGATTAGTTTGAAAAATAAAAACGAATAGAAGACGCCATAAAAACAATCCCAGGTTTATTAAGAGCTCAGATTTTTCCATAGTCCACAGCTTTTTTTTTTTTTTTTGGTCTCCTCTCTGTTGCCCCTTCTCAGCTTTTTATTCTCCGCTATTGGAGCTTAGAGAATCATTTGACAGAAGGTTTGTTTTTACTGGTTGACTATTTCTGGCAAGGAGCAATATAGTCGGAATGCAACGTGACCTCTGGGTCTCTCCCCTGCCACTAAGTAAGGAGGAGTCGATTTTGAGAGGAGACTTTGGAGTCTGGCTTCGGAGAAAGCTTACGCTACGGAGGAGAGTGCCCAGAGAAGTATAGTCAGCAGAAGCTTGGAACAAATATGCTTCAAAAACAGCAGCCTATTAGGATGAGCTGCCCGTTATGTGGGTCAGAGCAATGATATCCTCTCTACTTAAAAAATGAAGCAAAAAAATAAATAAATCTTCCCTTCCTGGTAGAGATTCCTTCCCCGAACTCCATCTCCTGCTGTCAATCGATCACTTGTACTGATGGAGCGCTTAAGGTGTGCAGAACACTGTATTAAGTGCTTGGGCGAGTACAATATAAAAGATCCATTTTCCGAGTTTCAGCTTAATGGACTGAGCCTCTGAAATCTGGCCAAAGGCCCCGGAGAAATCCGCGCCTTATTGGAAATACTTCGTCCTCTGTCTCAAGAGTCCAACTTGATTATTTTGTATCTTCCTCAGTGCTTAGTTCGGCCTCCTGGCCTATAGTAAACACTTAAATGCCATTTAAAAAAAATCACTGAAAAGAAATAGGTTTCACTGAGCAGAAAAGACCTGGGAACTGTAAGTTATTCATCCCCTTATCTAATTCGGTGCCTCTCGCTTAGCAAATTAATATGCACTTTTTGGGTGCTCACAAGGCCTCGATGATGATGATGATGACATTCACTCATTTATGGAGCATTTACCATGTGCAAAGCACTGTACTAAGCGCTTGGGAGGTGAACGCTCAAAGGACAAGGAGAGAAAATGCTGTCGCTTCTTGGGGATGTGGTTTCTGGGAACTCCCCCATAGCAAGAAACACACTCCAGAGATTGACATTGCAAAGACAGATTGATTTTTGCTCCAATAAAGCGCTCATCTCCGGTGTCTAATTAAAGTGGGTAAACACTTAGGTCGACACTGCAGAGACGACGACGATGGTCCCACGAAGACCGAATCCCGTGGAATCGCTCCCTTTTAAAGCTCCCCGGTCATTTCACAGTGCAGAAAGTCCCTTTCGCGATGCTAAAAGACAAACCAAAGCCACCCAATTGGGCAAGGAGCTCCCGTTTCCAGTTTCTCAGAGCTCAGAGCTGTGGTTGCCGGGCCGGCTTTTCTGGGATAAGGATCACCACCAGGGAAGGAGAGCTGCACAATAAAGAAGGCAGAAAGCAAGCGTGGCCCCAGGAGAGCAGCTCCGGCATTTAAATCCATTTAATGCCTTTGTCTAGGTAGCCAAAAGGGTTGGAGAGAGGATGGGGGAGTGGGAAGGGGCAGGACCTAAACCGATTGCTTGTCGCTGAGTGGAGAAGCAGCTGCGTGCATCTACCTGCCCTATTTTGTACCTGCTGCATAATCACTTCAATTTCACAGTGCCTGGTTCACCTTGGCAATAACCCCACTTGTCTCTCCCTCAGGCTCTGCCCTCATCAGTGACTTGGACCCAGTCGGTAAATAATTCTCAGAAAAGCAACTCGGCCCAGGGGATGGAGGCCCGGGGCCTGGGGGTCAGAGGACATGGGTTGTGATTTCCCACACGGCCGCTCGGCCGCTGGCTGATCTCGGGAAAGTCACTTCACTTCTCCGTGACTCGGTTCCCTTTATCTGTACAATGGAGATGAAGGCTGTGAGCCTCACGTGGGACAACCTGATGACCCTGTATCTCCCCCAGTGCAGATAGTAAGCGCTTAACAAATACCACCGTTATTATTATTATTATTATCTACCCCTGCACTTAGCACATAGTAAGTGCTTAACAAATACCACAGGAAAAAGGAAACAGGATGAATCCACCCAATTCACTGCAATTCTGAAAACAATCAGTGATATTTATTAAGTCCTTACTTTGTGTAGAGCACTGTAGTAAGCACCTGGGAGAGTACAACACAATCCCTGCCTTCAGGGAGTGTACAGTCCGGCAGAAAACTACTATCCTTCAGCAGTCCTGCTAGGAGAGCCAGACGCCTTTATGGATGAACATGTTCTGGGCCCCTCTGAGTCAATAAACGCTAACTGGAAGCTCCCAAGCCCCCTTTTGGCGATGACCAAGCCCACCTCAGGGCAAGCCACCCATCACTCAATTTAATTTAAAACTTAACACTTAATTTAACTTCTAGTTTAAAACTTAATTAACACTTGGTAGTTTTTATTCTGCCCGCGGTGGTGGGACCCTGCCTCGCCAGAAACCCCCAACTTTCTCAGACTCCTTCCATCCCCTCCTTTCTTAACTTCTCCTTTTGGGGGAAAGGTGACTTCGATTCACCAGCCCCCAGACTCCAGAACCTGCAGAGTCTTCTCCGAACTTCTATTTCTCAACCAAATGTGGATTAAACAATAATAATAATAATGATGATGTTGGTATTTGCTAAGTGCTTACTATGTGCAGAGCACTGTTCTAAGCCCTGGGGGAGATACAGGATAATCAGGTTGTCCCACGTGGGGCTCACAGTCTTCATCCCCATTTTCCAGATGAGGGAACCGAGGCACAGAGAAGTGAAGTGACTTGCCCATAGTCACTCACCTGACAAGTGGCAGAGCAGGGATTCGAACCCATGACCTCTGACTCCCAAGTCCGTAAACAGAGGAGTGGGGGGAGAGGTTTCAAGGAGACACACACACACGGATATATATTTGAGAGGATAAAGAGGAATAAGGAGAAACACACCTCCCAACTCTATCTTGACAACCCGAAAGACTTTATAGGAGCCATCTTTCTCCAGGGCTGAGGTCAATCAATCAATCAATCAATCAATGGTATTTATTACGCGCTTACTATGTCCCGAAGTAGTGTTCGGACTCACTTTCCTGCTGCCAAGTCCTCTGGAAGGGGGTCAGGTCAGCTCAGATCCCTGTACGCGCCTTCTCCCTGTGGAAATGAGAAAGAGTGTGAAAAGAGTGTCCGGTCGGGGAAATATCAACTGCGGCCTCGGGTTCAGTGATTAAATAGCCTTTCGCAACCGTTATCGGCACGTGAGACCTCTGAACAGCTCCTCCTCCTCCCCTTGGCAGGATAGAGGGGAAGAGAATTAGGGAGGATCCAGAAGGATTTAAACGGGATCCAAAGACTGATTTTGGCTGCAGCCCAAGCGTGAAAATGAAACTTTTCCGGCCCTTCCCGCTGCGGTCCCTCCCAGAAAAAACAAAAGAAAAGCGTAGACCAGGTGAATTCCGAGGAAGCCGGCCAGCTGGAAAGAACAGGACTTTGGTCAACATCAGTTTCATTCACTTGGTGACAATATCGTGCTCCGGACAAATCGGAAACTTTCAAGATTTTTCGGAGATTTTTCTCTCGGAAAGGCGGTCTCCCTTAGGCCCGGCCGGCGGGCCTAAGGCCGGGGGAGGTTCGGACGGGTTCTGATCTCGATTTGAGGTGGAAGGAGGGGGTTCGTAAAAGTTGCTGGCACCCCTTTCTGGGCTGGATCATTTATTCAGGCATTCAGTCGTATTTATTGAGCGCTTACTGTGTGCAGAGCACTGTATTAAGCGCTCGGAAAGGACAGTTCAGCAACAGACCCAGTAATAATACCCACAGTACCCACAGTAACACCCACAAGAATAATAATGATGATACTATTTGTTAAACGCTGATCTTGTCCCACGGGGGGCTCGCCGTCTTAATCCCCCTTTTACAGATAAGGTAACGGAGGCACAGAGGAAGTGAAGTGACTTGCCCAAAGTCACACAGCTGACAGGTGGCGGAGCCGGGATTAGAACCCACGACCTCCGACTCCCAAGCCCGGGCTCTTTCCGCTGAGCCACGAGAGCTCACAGTCTAGAAGGTGGAGACAGACATGGAAACAAGTAAACAGGAATCAACGGCGTCAATATAAATAGAATTATAGGTATATACGCATCGTTAATAAAATAAATAGAATTATAAATACGTGCAAAGAGTTGCAAAGAGTGATGCGGGAAGTCATGCGACTCTGCCTCTTGGCCCAGACCCTGCCCCTGTCTCGGCCCCCTTTGAGGGTATTTGCTAATTGCTTACTATGTGCCAGGCACTGTACTGAGCGCCGGGGTAGATACAGGTCAATCGGATTGGGACGCAGTCCCTGTTATGGGGCTGACAGAGAAGCAGCGTGGCTTAGGGTCAGGAGCCCGGGCTGGGGAGTCAGAGGACGTGGGTTCTAATCCCGGTTCCGCCACTTGTCTGCTGTGTGGGCGAGTCACTTTGCTTCTCTGTGCCTCAGTTACCTCCTCCGTCAAATGGGGATGAAGAATGTGAGCCCCACGTGGGACCACCTGATGACCCTGTATCTCTCCCAGTGCTAGGAACAGTGCTTGGCACGTAGTAAGCGCTTAACAAATACCGACTTTTTAAATCCCCATTTTCCAGATGACGTAACTGAGGCACAGGGACGTTAAGTGACTTGCCCAGGGTCACACAGCAGGGGTGGAGCCTCTGCCTTGGACCCTGCCGCTGTCTGAACTCCTTCCTCTCCCTCCGCCCAACCTCCCAAGCGTTTAGTCCAGTGCTCTGCACACAGACTAACTCTCTTCCCCTCTTCAAAGCCCCGCTGAGAGCTCACCTCCTCCAGGAGGCCTTCCCACACTGAGCCCTCCCTTTCCCTCTGCTCCTCCTCCCCATTCCCCCGCCTCATTCATTCATTCCCTAGTATTTATTGAGCCCTTACTATGTGCAGAGCCCTGGACTCAGCGCTCCCTCCCTCCCTCCCTCCCTCTCCCTCCCCACAGCACTTGTGCACATTTGTAGACATCATTTATTGCTCTATTTATTTTTTTCATGAAGTAGCGTGGCACAGTGGAAAGAGGCCGGGCTTGGGAGTCGGAGGTCGTGGGTTCGAAGGCCGGCTCAGCCACTTGTCAGCCGTGTGACTTTGGGCAAGTCATTTCACTTCTCTGGGCCTCAGCCACCCTATCTGTCAAATGGGGATGAAGACTGTGGCTCGGCAACCTGTCAGCTGTGTGACTGCGGGCAAGTCGCTTCACTTCTCTGGGCCTCAGTTCCCTCATCTGGAAAATGGGGATGAGGACTGTGAGCCCCACGTGGGACAACTTGATTCTCCCGTGTCTACCCCGGCGCTTAGAACAGTGCTCTGCTCATAGTAAGCGCTTAACAAATACCAACATTATTACTGTGAGCCCCACGTGGGACCACCTGATCCCCTTGTATCCACCCCAGTGCTTAGAACAGTGCTTGGCACCTCCAAACTGAGCTTCCCCTTTTCCCTCTGCTCCCCCTTCCCCTCCCCTCAGCTGAGCCCCCCTTTCCCTCTGCTCCTCCCCCTCTCCCTTTCCCTCCCCTCAGCACTGTGCTCATTTGGATATATATATTTTATTTCCCTATTTATTTTGTTCATGAGGTGCCCCTTCCCTTGATTCTATTTGGCTTAGTGGAAAGAGCCCGGGCTTGGGAGTCGGAGGCCGTGGGTTCTAATCCCGGCTCCGCTACTTGTCTGCTGGGTGACCTTGGGCAAGTCACTTAGCTTCTCTGTGCCTCAGTTCCCTCATCTGTAAAAATGGGGATTTAAAAATGTGCGCCCCACGTGGGACAATCTGATGACCCCGTATCTACCTCAGCGCTTAGAACAGTGCTCTGCACATGGTAAGCGCTTAACAAATACCATAATTATCATTATTATTTATCGTGATTATGTTGTCTCGTTTTTGTCCGTCTCCCCCGATTAGACTGTGAGCCCGTCACTGGGCAGGGATTGTCTCTATCTGTTGGCCAACTGTATTCAATAGTATTTATTGAGCGCTTACTATGTGTAGAGCACTGTATTAAGCGCTTGGAATGGACAAATCGGTAACAGATAGGGACAGTCCCTGCCCTTTGAGGGCTTACAGTCTATAATAATAATAATAATGTTGGTATTTGTTAAGCGCTTATTATGTGCCGAGCACTGTTCTAAGCGCTGGGGTAGATACGGGGGAATCAGATTGTCCCACGTGAGGCTCACGGTTAATCCCCATTTTACAGATGAGGTAACTGAGGCACAGAGAAGTGAAGTGACTTGCCCACAGTCACACAGCTGACGAGTGGCGGAGCCAGGATTCGAACTCATGACCTCTGACTCCCAAGCCCGTGCTCTTTCCACTGAGCCAGTCTAATCGGGGGAGACAGGCAGACGAGAACAATGGCAATAAATAGAGTCGAGGGGAAGAACATCTCATTAAAACAATGGCAAATAAATAGAATCAGGGTGATGTACATCTCATTGAACAAAATAAATAGGGTGACGAAGATATATGTCCATCCCAAGCGCTTAGTCGAGTGCTCTGCGCATAGTAAGCGCTCAATAAATACTACCGAATGACTAGTAAGCGTTTAGCAACCAGAAAAGCCATCCCTCGCTCGCGGCCTCCGGGGGAGGCGGCGGTCCCCGTTTCCATGGAGACGAGGAGCGTTTCCACGGAGACGAGCGCCTCCACCCGGCGGGCTTTAGGACCCGGCCGCACTGGGGAGGAGAAAGAGCGGGTCGGGCGGGAGGGGGGAGGGAGAAGCGCCCGTGACGTCACCCGCCCGCGCCGGCGAGGCAGGGCGCCCGTGACGTCAGCGCCCCGCGCCGACGGGCGGGCGGGGGGGGGCGGCGGCCCTCGGAAAATGGCGGCGGAGCAGGCCGCCGCGGCCGGCGGGGGGAAGCGGCGCGCCAAGGCGCAGTTCGTGGCGGCCAAGCGGCCCCGGCGCGGCGGCGGGCCTCGGCAGCTGGAGCCCGGCCTGCAGGGCATCCTCATCACCTGCAACATGAACGAGCGCAAGTGCGTCGAGGAGGCCTACAGCCTCCTCGGAGAGTACGCCGACCGCCTCTACGGCCCGGAGCAGGTGAGGCCCCGCGCCCGGCGGCCGGCAGGGGGCGCCCGCCGCGCCCCAGTGCGCCTGCGCGGGGAGCATCCCCTCTCCCCCGCCCTCATTCATCCATCCACCCGATTGGATTTCTTCATTCATTCATTCCTCCCTCCCTCCAGTCCTATTCGTTCCATCGTAGGGCCTGAGCGCCTGCCATGTGCAGAGCACTGTCCTAAGCGCTTGGAGTGGACGGCATTCACTCGTACTGATTCATGCATTCGATCCTCCCTCCAATCCTATTCATTCCATCGTATTTATTGAGCACCTACTATGTGCAGAGCACTGTCCCAAGCGCTTGGAATGGACGGCATTCATTCATTCACTCGAATTGATTCATGCATTCGTTCCTTCCTCCAATCCTATTCATTCCATCGTATTTATTGAGCACCTACTATGTGCAGAGCACTGTCCCAAGCGCTCGGAATGGACGTCATACATTCACTCCATCCAATCCTGTTCATTCCATCGTATTTATTGAGCACCTACTATGTGCAGAGCACTGTCCTAAGCGCTTGGAATGGACGGCATTCATTCATTCACTCGTAAGAAGCAGCGTGGCGCAGTGGAAAGAGCATGGGCTTTGGAGTCAGGGCTCATGAGTTCGAATCCCAGCTCTGCCACCTGTCAGCTGTGTGACTGTGGGCAAGTCACTTAACTTCTCTGTGCCTCAGTTCCCTCATCTGTAAAATGGGGATTAAGACTGTGAGCCCCACGTGGGACAACCTGCTTCCCCTGTGTCTACCCCAGCGCTTAGAACAGTGCTCGGCACATAGTAAGCGCTTAACAAATACCAACATTATTATTATTCATTCATTCCTTCCTTCCTCCAATCATATTCATTCATTCCATCGTGTTTATTGAGCGCCTATGTGCAGAGCGCTGTCCTAAGCGCTTGGCATGGACGGCATTCATTCATTCACTTGTATTTCATTCATTCATTCCTTTATCCAATCGTATTCATTCATTCACTTGTATTCATTGAGCACCTACTATGTGCAGAGCACTGTCCTAAGCGCTTGGAATGGATGGCATTAATTCATTCATTCCTTCATCCAATCGTATTCATTCCATCGTATGTATTGAGCGCTTACTATGTGCAGAGCACTGTTCTAAGCGCTTGGAATGAACGGCATTCATTCACTCATATTTCTTGATTCATTCATTCCTTCATCCAATCGTATTTATGGAGCACCTACTAAGTGCAGAGCCCTGGCCTAAGCGCTTTGAATGGACGGCATTTATTCATTCGCTCGTATTTCTTCATTCCTTCATCCAATCGTATTCATTCAGTCCTACTTACTGAGCGCATACTATTCATTCAGTAGTATTTATGGAGTGCTTAGTATGTGCAGAGCACTATACTAAGCGCTTGCCTATGTGCAGAGCACTGTCCTAAGCGCTTGGAATGGACGTTATTCATTCACTCACATTGATTGATTCATTCATTCCTTCATCCAATCGTATTTATTCAGTCGTATTTCTTGAGCGCCTACTATGTGCAGAGCACTGGACTGAGCGCTTGGAAGGTACAATTGGGGCACAGATGGAGACGGTCCCTGCCCAACAACGGGCTCACAGTCTAAAAGGGAGGGGAAAAGACAACAAAACAAAACAGGTCGTCAG
The DNA here is from genome assembly GCF_004115215.2 of Ornithorhynchus anatinus. Classification (NCBI taxonomy): domain Eukaryota; kingdom Metazoa; phylum Chordata; class Mammalia; order Monotremata; family Ornithorhynchidae; genus Ornithorhynchus; species Ornithorhynchus anatinus. The sequence goes on from NC_041729.1 coordinate 46,489,874, forward strand.
GCGTCAATAGCATCAAAATAGATCAATAGAATCATAGCTATGTACACATCGTTAATAAAATAGAGCAATAAATAATATCTACAAATGGGCACAAGTGCTGTGGGGCGGGGAAGGGGGAATAGGGAGAGGAGGAGGGGCGGAGGGAAAGGGAGGGCTCAATCTGGGAAGGTCTCCTGGAGGAGGTGAGCCCTCAGTGGGACTTTGAAGAGGAGAAGAGAGTAGCGCGCAGAGCACTGGACTAAACGCTTGGGAAAGTACAGTGCAACCATAAAACACATTAGACACATTCCCTGCCCACAACGAGCTCGCAGCCTGGGGGCAACAGACATCAGTACAAAGAAATGAAATAACACGGGCTCGGCAGTCAGAGGACGTGGGTTCTAATCCCACCACCGTCCCTAGTCTGCTGTGGGACCTCGGGCAAGTCCCTTCCCTTCTCTGGGCCTCAGTTGCCTCATCTGGAAAATGGGGATTAAGGCTCTGAGCCCCAGCTAATAATCCCTAGGTTTTCTATAGCAGTTTATTCCCCAAACGCTGCCACATCCATTAGCTCACTTCTGCCCTCCACGACCCCTAGAGGTAGGTGGAGGAGGCAGGTATTATTATCCCCCTTTTACAGATGCGGAAACTGAGGTACAGAGAAGTGACTCACCCACAGTCATTCATTCTTTCACAATATATTCATTAAATCCTAGTTAGGGCTTACGGCGTGCAGAGCGCAGTACTAGCGCTTGGGAAAGTACAGTACAGCAATAAAGAGTGACAGTCTCTGCTCACATCCTAGAAGAGGGGAGCTTGACATCGGTACAAAGAAACAGACAGTATAAATATGAGCTCATTGTGGGGCAGGGATTGTCTCTATCTGTTGTCAAATTGTACATTCCAAGCGCTTAGCACAGTGCTCCGCACACCGTAAGTGCTCAGTAAATACAATTGAATGACTATACGTCCCATCTCCTGCAATAAGTCTTCCCAAAGTCCCTCTCTTCTCCTCTTCCATTCCTTTCTGCACTCCTCTTACTTGCTCTTTCATTCATCCTCCCTCCCATCCCCGAATCACATATGTATATGCCTGTAATTTATCTATTTATATTTGTATTAATGTCGTTTTCCCCCTCTAGACTGTGAACTCATTGTGGGCAGGAATATTGTCTGTTCATTGTTATATTGTACTCTCCCAGGCGCTTAGTAAAGTGCTCTGCACACAGTAAGTGCTCAATAAATATGACTGAATGAATGGCAGATAAGCAACACAACAGCGTGGGTCAGTGGAAAGAGCCCGGGCTTGGGAGTCAGAGGTCATGGGTTCGAATTCCGGCTCTACCCCTTGGCAGCTGTGTGTCCACGGGCAAGTCACCTAACTTCTCTCTGCCTCGGTTACCTCATCGGGAAAATGGGGATTAACTGTGAGCCTCACGTGGGACAACCCGATTACCCTGTATCTCCCCCAGCGCTTAGAACAGTGCTCTGCACATAGTAGCGCTTAACAAATACCAACATTATTATTATTAACTCAAACTCAAGGGTCCTCTGGCTCCGAGACCGGCGCTCTACCACTTCCCTACAAAGCTTCCCTTAATCAGGTATACGTTAGGCCCTTACTAGGTGCCGAGCACTGTGCTAGGCACTGGAGGGAGATACAGGATAATCAGGCCGGATACAGTCCCAGTCTTACCTGGGCCTCACAGTCTAAGAGGGAGCAGGTATGATAATGGTATTTATTGAGCACTCGCTGTGTGCAGAGCGCTTTCTGTGTGCAAAGCACCGTACTAAGCGCTTGGGAGAGTACAGTGCAACAGAGTTGGTAGACGCATTCACTGCCCACAAGAAGCTTATAGTCTAGAGGGGGAGACATGCATTAAGATAAACTGTAGCATAAAAGTTAAAGATGTGAACATAAGTGCAGTGGGGATGAGGACCCAGGTCCAGAGGGATGAGCCTCATGTGGGACAACCTGATTACCCTCTCTCTACCCCAGCGCTTAGAACGGGGCTCGGCACATAGTAAGCACTTAAATACCAACATTATTGTATTATTATTATTATTATTATTATTATTATTGAGGGACTTGCCAAAGATCACACAGCAGGCCAGTGGCGGAGCCGGACTGAGAATCCAGGACCTCTGACTCGGTGACAGGGAAAGGCCGACAGGCGGGTCCGTGCTGTGAGCTCGCCCCCGGTCCCTCCCGCCCGTCGAACTGGGTCTGGCCGTGGAGCCCAGTCGTCCTGAGGTGCCCTGTTTTAGACCACTTTTCCTTTCAACACAGTAGGGAGATCTCTGATCCGTACCCGAAGGCCGGAATCCCGATCCCCGGCAGATCGCGGGAGTTTGCCCGGTGTGCTCCCGAAGCCTCCCGTTCTTCCGTTTCTCCACCAGTAACCCGGAAGCGTGTGTCCAACACGATTAACCTGTGTCCACCCCAACACTTAGAACAGTGCTTGGCACCCAGTAAGTGCTTAACAAATACCATAATATTAAGTGGTTTTTATTCTGGCTTAAAATCGGGATCCGCTAAGGTTTAGAGGCGCAGGTATAACGGCTCCTCAGGAGAAGATGCAATATTAGGAACCAGGGAGATTGAATTGGTACCGTGAAGTGATTGATTCATTAACTTTCCCCCACCTATGCTAGGTGGCCCCCTCAAAAAAAAAAATGGTGCCAATCCATTGTAAATTGTCTGCACTTTCTCACTCCAATTAAGGTTTAATTGGCCATCTGACCCGTTCTGGATTCTACCACGCAGCTCAAGCTCCTGAACATTTGATGACCGGTTTTAAATGTTCAGCGGCGTCACCATTTTAAATTTAAACCTTTCAACTTCTTATAAACAGTTTACAGACAAGGATGATAAACCACCAGGAAGCGAAGAGGATGATGACATGGAAGCTGCCTTGAAGAAAGAAGTCAGCGAGATTCAGGCCTCCAATGAACTGAGGTTAAGACGATTCCAGTCGGTGGAGAGCGGAGCAAATAACGTGGTCTTCATCAGAACGCTCGGCTTAGGTGTGTCTGACTTGCTCAGCCCAGAGCGGCGGGCTTGGATATTTAGATCTGGGATGTGAGAGGCTCTGCATCTGTTCTTTTATTTTGTATTCATTGAGTGCCTTTGGGTGGTGGGGAAGCAGAGCTCTGGACCCGGCACTTGGAAATAGACAAGGAACGACAGATCCACGCGTTTGCCCTGGAGTTGCTTCCTCCCTGACCTTGTCTCGTCCCTCCTCGGTGTAACAGCAGGAGGAGAAAAACACTAAAACACTGAAAAGCATACTAAGGGAAGGGTCTTTTTACCACCCCTCTGTTTTGGTAGTCTCGCTTAAATATATCTCAAGTGCAAAATTTTCCTTCCATCTCTCCTGGTTATGATAGTGGTCTGAAATGACAACGACCTACGGGAAGTATTTGAAGTTAGTGAATATCGATGTGTCTGATGCCTCAATTCTTTCAAACCCAGATTTTATCGGTTCTAGCAACATGAGTTTGAAAAGATCCCTAGACTATGTAAATGTAATTCGGGGGATCTATTTTTCTTTATTTTTTTTGGTCACGAACGAGGCTGTGCCTCTTTATTTTGAAGGGCGTAGCCAGAGACACGTTCTTAAACTTGTTCTTACTCACTGTGCTTTTTTCTCTTTGCAGAGCCTGAAAAGCTAGTGCATCATATCTTGCAGGACATGTATACCACTAAGAAGAAGAAAACCCGGGTTATATTGCGGATGTTGCCCATATCGGGCACGTGCAAGGCTTTCCTAGAAGATATGAAAAAGTATGCTGAGAACTTCTTGGAGCCTTGGTTTAAGGTTCCTAATAAAGGAACATTCCAGATTATTTACAAAGCGCGTAACAACAGCCACCTGAACAGAGAAGAAGTCATCCGAGAATTAGCAGGTGTGTGTGAATTTCATGTAATTACAATGATAATTGAGTGAGCAGTTTATTCAAAACGGGCAACTGTACATTGATCAAATTGTTGGTAATGGACCGATTTTTTTTTACCCCTTCAAAGAATGAGCACATTAAAGACGTATTTCCAACCAAACTCAGCGCTTGAGTTCCATGCACTGGAACTTGCTGGAAATTTTTTTTTTAAGGTAGTAAATGGAGAATTTTGAGGTGAACCTTTTTCAGATCAGTTTTAAACAACATTTCTGCCTTAACAAGTGACTTGATTTACTTGTATTGATTTTTCAGAAGAGTCTCAAAGAAGAATTGCAGGTATATTTTAATTTGAAGGTTATGCTCTCAGAATATTATTGGGGGATGTTTTGTAGCAAAAAAGAAATTGCAGGTGTATTAATTCGTTTGAAGGTTATGCTCAAGATATTATTGGGGGATCTTTGGTAGCAAAAAAGAAATTGCAGGTGTATTTTAATTCATTTGAAGGTTATATTCTCAAAATATTATTGGGAGATCTTTTTCTAGCAAGCCAAAATGGGCAGGAAGGAAAACAATCTCCTTCAGATTTATAAAGATAAGGGATGTCTTTTCTGGCTAAGATTTTTTTTTTCTCTTTCTGTTGCAGGAATAGTGGGCAGCCTAAATCCGGAAAACAAAGTGGACCTTAGCAATCCACAGTACACTCTCATCGTAGAAATCATCAAAGCTGTCTGCTGCTTGAGTGTGGTGAAGGATTATATGTTGTTCAGAAAATATAACCTTCAGGAAGTGGTGAAGAGTAGCAAGGAGGTGGGCCAGGCGAAACCAGCTCAGACAGCGGCTCCAGAGGGAAATGGAAAGCGAGCCACGCCGGAGGATGAAACCCAATTAAAGGAGGAGCCCAAATCCAACGAAGGCGATGCCGAAGAAGATCGAAAGAGGAGTCCGACGGTGCTGGGGAGCAGTAAGGATGTGGGACAGCCAGACCCGCCTTCCGAAAGCCAAGAAGAAAACGGGAAAGAAATCAAAGCGGAAAATGGAAGCCAAGACCGGGAGGACTCCAAATGAGATGAACGTGATCTGCCCGGAAAGAAGAAGTAATCAAAGAGGGAGGGGGCGGGATAGGACAGAGAAACCACCGGCAGCTTTCCAAATGAACTGTTCAAATTCAGATGACAAAATTGGCTCTGGAGGAGAACTGGATCCCGAACGCTAAAGGTCACGCAGAAATGTTCGGTTAGAAACTCCTTTCAGTTAAACAGCATTTGTATTTATTGGATGCCTCGGGGACTGGGTCAGCAACTTAATCTCTAATTACTGTTTGGTTCCTGGGCTTTTGGGATGGGCCTCTGAATTCAAAAAAGAGAAAGGAAGCTCTGCTAGCAGAAAGATTATCGGTTCAAGAACTGCCGGCGTACACTGGGCTGCTCCGGCAGATTGCGTCGCTAGTGGAGCGTGCCTTCCCAAGGGACGGGTGGTGATTGCGGAGGAGATGCTAGAGCCTCGGAGGCGTTACCGAGAGGGGTCTTAGAGGAGAGAGCACTCTGAGGTCTTTCTGGCGGACTCTCGTTTCTAGCAAGGTGAAGATATTTAGTTCCTTTACAGGGGAGATGAGCCTAGGAACGTCCCCCTCTCTCCCACAGCTTGGGCAAAAAGCACCAAAGGGTGTAAAAATGGCCATATATGTTTTTTTAATCCATCGTATGTCCCTGGATGATAGGTTCCCTTTTTAGATCATTTCTAAAAGTTATTTGATACCATTCATGTTGGTTTATGAGTTTTTATATTGACTGTGCGATTAAAAAAAAAAATCTCATGTAAACAGATCTTCCCCTTTAGTAATTCTTGGTACTCTGCGGTGCTTGGTGTTGAAGATGTTTGGTCGTTCAGCGTGGGCTTTCAGTTGCCCAGGCTGTCCGGACACCGACGTTGCAGTCTTAAGCGACAGATTCCAAGACGGGGTGAGAATTGAATGGTTTTGTTTTTTAAACCTTGAAAGGCAGATCGGTTATCTCAACAGCTCCACTTCATTTTAGTGGCGTGCTAACTTGTTTTTGCCAGGTAGAGAAGAGTAGGTAAACTCTTGTTGCAAAGTATGCCTGGAGGGAACTCGTTCAGTATGATTTTAAAAGTCAACGATACACAATGGTTTACTTTCTCGTTTTGATTTCGTTACTGATTACCGGCAAGTATGCCCGTATTGTTTCTCAGTGTTCACAGTTCCTTTTAAGAAATGTGAAAATAAACTTTTCTTTAGTCATTGGTGTGTGGGGTTTCTTTTTTTTGGCTTTCGGTTTGGCTGTTTTGTTTTTTTTTTTAAATACTTGTCAAGTGAAGCAGAGAGAAGCAGCGTGGCTCAGTGGAAAGAGCCCGGGCTTGGGGGTCAGAGGTCATGGGTTCAAATCCCCACTCAGCCACTTGTCAGCTGTGTGACTTGGGCAAGTCACTTCACTTCTCTGGGCCTCAGTTACTCCATCTGTAAAATGGGGATTAAAACTGTGAGCCTCACTTGGGACAACCTGATCACCTTGTATCCTTCCCAGTGCTTTACATATAGTAAACACCTAACAAATGCCATCATGACTGTTATTAACTGATTACTTGTTATTTGTTGTCTGTCACCCCATTTAGACTCTGAGCCTGTGATAAGGCAGGGATCGCCTCTATCTGTTGCCGAACCGTACGCTCCAAGCGCTTAGTACAGTGCTCTGCACACAGTAAGCGCTCAATAAATACGACTGAATGCATGAATGCCAAGCACTGTTCTAAGCGCTGGGGAAGACACAAGATAATCTGGTTGGACACAGTCCCTGTTCCGTATGAGGCTCCCAGTCTCAGTAGGAGGAAATAGGATTTAATCCTCCATTATACAGATGTGGTAACTGAGGCACAAGAGCAGTTAAATGACTTGGCCATGGTCACACGACAGGGGATTAGAACTCAGGTCCTCTGACTGCCAGGCCCGTGTTTTTTCCACTAGGCCTGGGAAATTTAGCTTAGAAGAAACCTCAGGGTGGTTTTGTGGGTTGCAAAACGAGGATTGGAGGAGTATCTAAGTCCGTAGCTTACTTACATTAATGTAATAATAACGTCGGTATTTGTTAAGCGCTTACTATATGCCGAGCACTGTTCTAAGCGCCGGGGTAGACACAGGGGAATCGGGTTGTCCCACGTGGGGCTCACAGTCTTAATCCCCACTTTACAGATGAGGTAACTGAGGCACCGAGAAGTTAAGTGACTTGCCCAAAGTCACACAGCTGACAAGTGGCCGAGCCGGTCCGTCTCCCCTCTCTGAAGTTTGTTGCGGGCAGGGAATTTAGCGACCAAATCCCATGTATAGTACTCTCCCAAGCACTTAGTACAGAGCTCTTCACACAGTAAGCGCTCAATTAATACCTCTGACTGAAATCTACTGCCGGCGGTAGCTCCATTTGGATGAATGTTCCTTTCCCTCCTCCAGGATGTTACAGCCTGGGATTCCTGGAATTGGGCCTAAGAGCGTGTGGCTTCAGTATCGTTCTAAAAATGGCTCCAGAGGAGAAGGAGCGGGGCCTAGGTAGGGGAAAGACCGTGGCCGTTTTTTTTTTTAAAAGACAATCAGGTCAGGCAGAGTCCCCGTCCCACCCGGGACTCGCAGCTTTAATTACTATTTTACCGAGGAGGTGACTGAGTCACAGGGAAGTTCTTTGCCCAGGGTCAGACAGGAGGCAGAGCCAGGACTAGAACCCAGGTCCTCCGACTCCTAGGCCCATTTTCTGCTTCTCACCCTACGGTGCTTAGGGAGTCAAAGGATCTGGGTTCTAATTCCCACTCTGCCGCGCGCCTACCATGTGATCTCGGGCAAGTCTCAACTTCTTAGTGCCTCAGTTTCCTCATCTGTGTAATTAGGATTCATTGCCTGCGCTGCCTAAGTCTGATGCGGGGCTGCGGCTGACCTGATTATCTTCGATCTAGCCCGGTGCTCGTTACAGTACTTAGCACACAGTAAGCACTTAAACACCACAATTAGGAATGAGAATCTGTCCTGGTCACTGTAGCACTGAATAGTTTTCCTTGCCCTGCAGTTGAGACGAACTCGGGTAGTCTGTGAACTGAACTGCACTTAAATCCCAATTTAGCTGAACAAGCCAGGCCCCTAAACCAAATTTGGCTACAAAGGGATCTTCCGTAAAAGCCAACTGAAGTCCACGTGATTCAAAGATTACGACAGGTGAGACAGACGGTAAGACAAATTAGAGATCGTCTGCAAGGAAGCGTTGCAGAAATTCCACCTCAAGCAACACTACGGGGAAGCAGCGTGGCTCAGTGGAAAGAGCCTGGGCTTCGGAGTCAGAGGTCATGGGTTCGAATTCCCGGCTCGGCCACTTGTCAGCTGTGTGACTGTGGGCAAGTCACTTCACTTCTCTGGCCTTCAGTTCCCCCATCTGTCAAATGGGGATTAACTGTGAGCCTCACTTGGGACAACCTGAAGACCCTGTATCTACCCCAGCGCTTAGAACAGTGCCCTGCACTTAGTAAGCGCTTAACAAATGCCAATATAATTATTGCTATTATGGAGAGTACGTTGAGTGGGACTGTGGAAAAAAAGGTCTTGCGGAATTGAAGAGTCAAAACCCTACCGTGGCCATTGGGTAGTTCCCAGGACACGCCGCTCGGTCGTGGACGGGCTAAAAGTCAAAACCGGTGGCTTTGGGATCCGTAATTGGAATCTGAGGAAAGAGCACAAGACTGGGAAGCAGGAGTTCTGGGTTCGAGTCCCAGCTCTGCCACTGACCTGCTGCATAACCTTGAGCAAGTCAGCTAACCTCTCTGGGCCTGTCTCCCTGTCTGCAAAATGGGGGCGAGATAGATATTTGAGAGCCGTCAGGGAAGGTGTCCGATCTGATAACCTTGGTTCGGCTCCAGGGTGCAGCGCGCAGTAAGTGCTTAAATGCCGTGAGCCCGTCAATGGGCAGGGATCGTCTCTATCCGTTGCCGAATCGTACATTCCGAGCGCTTAGTACAGTGCTCTGCACTTAGCGCTCAATAAATACTATTGAATGAATGAATAAATGTCTTTATTATTAATTAGTGTCTCTAGAACAACACAGTTCAGTGGCATACAGGCTACCTCCCCCCTCCCCCTCCCGGAACTAATCTCTGGGTGGGAAGAGGGATGCGACGCAGCAGTGTGGGTCAGTGGAAAGAGCACAGGCCTTTGAGCCTTAAATTCCATTAAGGCCACTTACCTGCCGTGTGACTTTGGGCAAGTCATTTGCCTTCTCTATGCCTCGGTTTCTAAATCTGCAAAATGAGATTGCGATACCTCTTCTCCCTAAGACTGTGAGCCCCGTGGGGGACAGGGACTGTGCCTGACGCGATGACTTTTTTACCCACCCTGGCGCTTAGTACAGTGCTTGGCATTCAGTAAGCACTGAACGAGTACCACAGTTAGTTATTATTGCTAGGGCCTGTTCAACAGGGGTAGAAATGCCTAGGCCGATCCCATATACAGTTCCCCTATAGATTAAACTCGTTAGGGGCAGGAAGTGTCTGTTATTTCGTTGTACTCTCCCAAATGCTTACAGTCTTCTGCCCCCACTAAGTGCTCAATAAATACAACTGATTGATCTATTTTAGGTCCAAAACATGCAATTGTATTTTAATCCTTACCAGTGTTTTCAGCAGGCATTGAATTAAATGTTGAAGCAATAATTTGCTTTGCAATAACCAGCTGAAGCTACTCGAACACTTTCATAAAATAAAAATCAAGAGGATTCATTCTCCATTTTTTTAATTCCAACATTTGACTCAATCTTCCTTAGAATATCCCCTAAGCAAGTCAATCCTTCCTCTTGTACTTAAGCAGTTTAACGAGTCATTTTCCAAATATTTAAAAAGACATTCTGTTGATCGAGTCCTACCAGATAGGATTAAGATGAGAAATTTAAGCTTTCAATTTCTTCACTAAAAACTCGCCCCATTTGGCATTATAGCAAATAGCAATAGTGCCTGCTCATTGGACCTTAGTAATATCAGAATCATAGACGTAAGAAAAAATAAAAGCGGCTATTCAAACAGATTACTTTCTCAGTTTCCCGGTCAGGCTAGGCCTGTCCCCACTCTTGCTTTCTCAGTATATTCCGCTGAATTTTTCCCGTGATGGTCTTTGGTAGCTCTGTGACGAATTCCACCTGAGAGAGAGAAAAAAATCCCCGAAACCAGTGATTTAGTTCCTTTCTAATCGATTCCGTTGCCGCTTCAATCATTGCAGATGTCTTATCGGGGCAACACCAAGAGGCTGGGATTAAATAATTTTCGGGAATAGCTGAAAGAGCTTTAAGGACTCAATTGGACCATTGAGAATATGCTTGGAGAGGAGTTCTGTGTTTCCCCCCCAACACCTCTTCACCCCCGCTCAGCTGCTCCCAATTTGACCACTGAGATTATCCCTGGAGAGAATAACGATAATCATAACTATGGTATTTGTTACACACTTATGTGCAGGTGCTGTACTGAGCACTGGGTGCTCAAAAGGCCTCGATGATGAGGATAATGATGACATGAATAATAATAATCATGATGCTATTTATTAAGTGCTTACTCTGTGCCAAGCACTGTTCTAAGCGCTGGGGTAGATACAGGGTCATCAGGCTGTCTCACGTGGGGGCTCACAGTCTTAATTTTACAGTCTCATTTTACAGATGAGGTAACAGGCACAGAGAAATTGACTCGCCCAAAGTCACACAGCTAAGTGGTGGAGCCGGGTTTAGATTCAAGCGTTCAGTACAGTGCTCTGCACATAGTAAGTGCTCAATAAATACTATTAAATGAATGAACCCACGACCTCTGACTCCCAAACCCGTGCTCTTGCCACTAAGCCACGCTGCTGCTCTTCTCTTTCTAGCCCTCCTGCCCCTGCCCTCTCCCCCAATACCTGCTCCCTGTTTGGCCACCGAGATCCTCCTTGGCGAGAAATATTGTGGTTATTCCACCCGTAGCTCGTCCTGCCTTTGAAGTAGCCTGGCAAGGCGAGGCCAGGCAGCAGGTGCGTTCCCCTTGGCACAGGGCCCTTTTTAAGAATCGCATCCTTCCAAGCTAGAGTCCCCGAAGCTCAGGTTGTAGGCACCTTGGATGCGGTCCGTTCCCTGGGGGCCGTTCCTCTGATTGAAGGGAACTGAGCCCTCGGGAGTTCTCAGCTTCCTTGCGAGTGGGGTGGCTGAGCCGGGGATCCCTAATGTAGAAGCGAAGTTGTGGAAAGAGCACGGGACTGGAAGTCAGAGGACCCGTGGGAAGCAGCGTGGCTCAGCGGAAAGAGCCCGGGCTTGAGAGTCAGAGGTCGTGACTTCGACTCCCGGCTCTGCCGCTTGTCAGCTGTGTGACTGTGGGCGAGTCACTTCACTTCTCTGTGCCTCTGTGACCTCATCTGTAAAATGGGGATTAACTGTGACCCTCACGTGGGACGACCTGATTCCCCTGTATCTCCCCCAGCGCTTAGAACAGTGCTCTGCACATAGTAAGCGCTTAACAAATACCAACATTATTACTATCCCTGCTCCTCCACTTGCCTGCTGAGTCACCTTGGGCAAGTCACTTATCGTCTCTGTGCCTCAGTTCCCTCATCTGCAGATTGGGGATTCAATACCTGTTCTCCCTCCCACTTAGACTGTGATCACCAGGTGGAACCTGATTATCTCGTATTGACCCCCGACTCTGGACTCTAAGCTCACTGTGGGCAGAGAACGACTGCTAATTCTGTTATTGTGCTCTTCCAAGTGCTTAATATGCTGTTCTGCATATAGTAAGTACTCAGTGCTTATGATCGATTGACCTCGGCCCTTAATACAGTGATTGACATAGAGCTTAATAAATACTATTATTAATTATTATTATTCTGGGCCATCTGCCCTTCAAAGCTAACTCCCCAGGGCTGTTCAGGATCCCGGCACCCCCAAGGTACTAATAATGATATCGATGGTATTTGTTAAGCGTTTACTATGTGCAAAACACTGTTTTAGGCACTGGGGCGGGGGGGGGGGTCCCAAGGTGATCAGGTGGTCCCAAGCGGGGCTCACAGTCTTAATCCCCATTTTATAGATGAGGGAAGTGAGGCATAGAGAAGAAGTGACTTGCCCAAAGTCACACAGCTGACAAGTGGCGGAGCCGGGATTCGAACCCATGACTCCCAAACCCGTGCCCTTTCCGCTGAGCCACGCTCCTTCTCAAGGTACCCAAGGCTGTCGGGGACTTGGGGAGGTCGGGCTCTTCGCAGCTCCGCTTTGCCCATCAATGAATTCAGTGGTATTTATCGAGCGCTTACTATGTGCAGAGCATTGTACCAAGCGCTCAGGGGTGCACAGCTGGGGTCTGGAAGCAGGAGCCGATAATGGGCCGCCAGGGAGACAGGACGACTGCTGGCCGGCCACCCCGACTCCCACATAGCTGTCCGTGGCACCACCGGAATGAGGCCGGTGACTTAGCGGGAGCTTGGATCCTGCCCACTGCCTTAAAACTCCAGTCTCTAATTTTAAGAGGGAGGAGAATAAAGTTCACTATTTTTCCATTTATATTGCTTTTCTTCACCTTTGAAAGTACCTCTGTGATTAAAGCCAATCAGAGATTTCTAGGGCAAAGAAGGACTTCAAAAGGTCAGCTTGGCTCTGAAATATGTCCTTAACTCACTTCAAACGGATAGTTCCATTCGTTTCTTAGAAAGTTCCAGCCAAGATTGTTCAGCACCTCTCTTGGCCAACCAATCCTAGAGAAGCAGCGTGACTTTAGTGGGTAGAGCACGGGCCTGGGAGTCAGAAGGACCTGGGTTCTAATCCCAACTCTGCCACTTGTCCGCTCTGAGATCTTGGGCTAGTCATTTCACTTCTCTGTGCCTCAGTTACCTCATCTCACCAAGACTAGGAGCCCCATGTGAGTCATAGACTGTGTCCAACCTGGGGCCTGGCAAGTAGTAAGCGCTTAAATTGTTTTAATGAGATGTTCATCCCCTTGAATCTATTTATTGCTATTGTTTTTGTCTGTCTCCCCCGATTAGACCGTAAGCCCGTCAAAGGGCAGGGACTGTCTCTACCTGTTACCCATTTGTACATTCCGAGCGCTTAGTACAGTGCTCGGCACATAGTAAGCGCTCACTAAATACTATTGAATGAATGAATGAAATAACATTAAAGGAATCTTCAAATGATAACTCTTATAGTGAAGACAACTCTTGATAACTCGATAACTCTTATAACTCTTAGGGTAATCCCAACACACCTCAGAGTAACTCTGAGGAATCTGAGGGATGAGTTGGTCCCCCACGGTGATGGTGTGAGAGGCAGGGGGTCAATAACACATCCCCCTACCCTCTGGGACCACCCCCATCTGTAAAGTCACCTGTTTCTGCCGCCCTGCTTTCGGCTGGGCTCCGGATGGAGCCGAGAACTCTAGGGAGAAGGCAGCGTGGTCTAGTGGAAAGCGCACGGGCCTGTGAGTCGGAGGTTCATCCCGTGTCGCCACGGACGAGTCGCCTAACGTCTCTGTGCCTCGGCTTCCTCGTCTGTAAAATGGGGATTCGACGCCCGCTATCCCTCCTGCTTAGATTGTGAGCCCCACGTGGGACAGGGACCGTGTCCAACCTGATCATCTCGTGTCTACCTCTGTGCTTAGTACGGTGCTCGGCACGTAGAAAGCACTGAACAAATATCACAATTATTATTATTACTAGAGGAGAGGGTGGAAGGGAGGAAACTTCCGAGGAAGCTTCCTGTTCTGGGGTCTGAGGCTGCAGCCCAGAGCAACAGAGCAGGAGCAATGAGCCTTATTTGACGTCCCCCAACCCTCTGGGACCACCCCATAAGCCCGTCAGTGGGCAGGGATTGTCTCTATCTGTTGCTGAATTGTACATTCCAAGCGCTTAGTACAGTGCTCTGTACATAGTGAGCGCTCAATAAATACTACTGAATGAATGAATATAAAAGCACACGCTGTTCAACAGCTCTGCGGCTCCTAATGACTGAATCCGGAAGTAAAACCAGATGCAGTTCCAGTGAATCAGCAACTGATGTTGGTTCACTCGCCCCCATTTGTTGTTGTTGTTTTGGTATTTGTTAAGCGCTTACTATGTGCAGAGCACTGTTCTAAGCCCTGGAGTAGATACAGGGTAATCAGATTGTCCCACGTGAGGCTCACAGTTAATCCCCTTTTACAGATGAGGTAACTGAGGCACAGAGAAGTTAATAATAATAATAATGATGTTGGTATTTGTTAAGCGCTTACTATGTGCAGAGCACTGTTCTAAGCGCTGGGGTAGACACAAGGGAATCACGTTGTCCCACGTGGGGCTCACAGTCTTAATCCCCATTTTACAGATGAGGGAACTGAGGCACAGAGAAGTTAAGTGACTCGCCCACAGTCACACAGCCGACAAGTGGCAGAGCTGGGATTCGAACTCATGAGCCCTGACTCCAAAGCCCGTGCTCTTTCCACTGAGCCACGCTGCTTCAATGACTTCAAGTTAAGTGACTTGCCCACAGACACACAGCTGACAGATGGCAGAGCTGGGAATCGAACCCATGACCTCTGACTCCGAAGTCCAGCCTCTTTCCACTGAGCCACGCCGTTTCCCCAAGAATTTTTTTTGGGATTTCTTTGTTCACCCCTTGCTGAATAAAGCCACAGATCTGGGCTCAGGCAGAGTGCACTCACGATCCCGGGGCTGCTTGTTGGAAAAAATGAACTCTTTGGGATGCCTTTGATGTTTAAATGGCTCGCAATCGGAAACCAAAGTGCAGGCAGGGAATTTGCTATCACAGTGTTAGCGGACACAAAGAAATCAGTTCTACACAGCTCCTTTTCTGTATGTCAATCGGTGGTATTTACTGAGCGCTTACGGTGTGCAGAGCGCTGTACTAAGTACTTGGGAGGGTTCAGTACAGCAGCGTTCCCTATATTTGACCGTGATTTCCTGCGTCTGTCTACTGGTTTTCAGCCTCTGGCTCCCTTTCCCGACCCGAGACAGAGCCCAGAGCCGTGCAGCCTTTATAGGTCACATTTTCACTGCTCCAGGTGTGATCTGCTTCCTTAACAATGTCGTGAGGGGTGACGGGCTACTGGGCGGCCTCTCCCGATAGCGATAACCTAAACCGATTGGATTAGTCCCTGGCCCCTGGTTGGCGGCCGAGGTACTCACCTTCCTGGGATATTTGTAGGGAGCAGTCACTCTTTTCACATGGTTCTGAAGCTCGAGAGTTAATTTCTCTGTATTTGAAGATTTAAAGGGCTCGGACAAGACCACAAAAGCTTTCACCACCTGTAAGTGAAAAATCCATCAGAAGATTTCGTTTTGCTTTTACCGCCCATTAAAGATCCCAGTCTCGGTCCCACAAAATGTAGCTCCTCGAGGGCAGGGTTCAGGTCTACCCACTCTATTGAACTGTACATAATAGAGAAGCAGTACGGCTTAGTGGGTGGAGAAAAGGCCTGAGAGTCAGAAGGACCTGGGTTCTAATCCCAGCTCCGCCACATGTCTGCTGGGTGACCTTGAGCAAGTCACTTCACTTCTCTGGGCCTCAGTGACCTCATCTATCAAATGGGGATTAAGACCGTGAGCCCCATGTGGGACAGGGACTGTGTCGAACAAGATTAACTTGTATCTATTCCAGCACTTAGAAGGGCTTGGCACAATGTAAGTGCTTACCAAGTACAATAATAATAATAATAATATTCTCCCAAGTGCTCAGAAGAATGCTTTGTACACAGTAAGCACTCAACATGGCCTAGTGGAAAGAACACGGGCCTTGTAGTCAGAAGGACTTGGATTCTAATCCCAACTCCTCCATTTATCTGCTCTGTGACCTAGGGCGAGTCACTTTAACTTCTCTGTTCCTCTATTTCCTCATCTAAAATGGGGATTAAGGGTGTGAGCCCTACGTGGGAGGGGACTGTGTCCAACCTGATTAGCTTATATCTACTCCAGCGCTTAGTTCAGAGTCTGGCACAGAGCAAGTGCTTAACAAATGGCATTAAAAAAAAAGATAGAGCAGAGATGAAGAAAGGATAATCCTTCATGAATGTAGCCTTACGCTTATGTAATAGTCTCATAGCCTCAGTAATAAAAATAATAAACATTATGGTATCCGTCGAGTGCTTACTTGGCACGGTATTAAGTGCTGGGGTGGATATAAGCAAATCGGGTACCCAGACCATTCGACTTCTCACTGTATACACCTGACACAAACGTGCGTTTCCCTCACATACACTCTTGAAAACACTGAGTTACTTTCGTCTTTCAAAGGATATACTTTGAAATAGCACTCAGTGCTATTTTTTGAGGTCTTTCTGAGTTCAGAGGTGCTTGGGAGAATACAATCCGATAGCGTTGGTGGATACAAGCATAGTAAGCACTTACTACGTGCAGAGCTCTGTTCTAAGCGCTGGGGTAGATACAGGGGAATCGGGTTGCCCCACGTGAGGCTTCATCCCCATTTTACAGATGAGGTCACTGAGGCCCAGAGAAGTGAAGTGACTTGCCCACGGTCACACTGCTGACACGTGGCAGAGCCGGATTTCAAACCCATGACCTCTGACTCCCAAGTCCGGGCTCTTTCCACTGAGCCACGCTGCTTCTCTAAGCAGCGTGAGGGGAGACTAGAGGGGAGAGTATAAGGATAGGCACATAAATGCTATGGGGTAATTAGCAAGTGCTTCAGGGGTATGAATCCAAGCATATAGGGGCTGAGGGTGAATAGGGGAAATGAGGGCTTAATCAGGGAAGGCCTCTTGGAAGAGATATAATTTTAGTAGGGGAGTGAGTGCCATCCGTGAATAAATCGATCAATTAATGGTATTTATTGAGTGCTTACTATGTGCAGAGCCCCATACTAAGCACTTAGGAGAGCGCAATACCATAATTAAAGACGGAGCCACGGATTCTGCTCTTTTTAAACAAATACACCTGTTTGTTTTACCTCTCCTCGGATGGGATCTGGACTGCTGACAACTGCCGCCTCCACCACAGCCGGGTGCTCAATCAGGGCACTTTCCACTTCGAAAGGTCCAATGCGATACCTGGAATAGAAAAACCACCTCAAGGAACGCCCTCCTGGGCCTCCCAGTCGCCTTTAGAAAACGTCATTTGCTTCGGCTCGGCCATTCATTCATTCGTTCGGTCGTATTTATTGAGCGCTTGCCGTGTGCGGGACGCTGTACTAAGCGCTTGGGAAGTACAATTGGGCAAGAGATAGAGACGATCCCTACCCAACAACGGGCTCACAGTCTGGGGGGGGCACAGATGACAAAACAAGTAGACAGGCATCACTACCATCAAAATAGATAATTAGAACCATGGGTAAGTGCACATCATTCATAAAATAGAGCAATAAATACGTTGCCAGGCCGTAAATGGGCCAGATGTACACACCCAGAAGATATGATGACGTCGTCAGCTCTGCCGACGAACCAGAAATAGCCATCTTTGTCCATCACCCCTCTGTCCCCGGTGATGTAAAAACGTCCCCTCATGGTAGCCGCTGTCTTCTCGGGATTATCCTGGAAATCGTAGGAGGAAAAAAACTTAATTTTGACTAGAATATGGGCAGACTGAGATCCCAGTCACTGACTGTGGGACAACTTTCTGAACAAGCTTTTAAAATTCCAGAATCATCTCATTCCAAGTTTCCATACCACATAGTCCGAGAAGAAACAAAAGGGCCTCGTGGTCTCCACTCTGAGCGCAATGTCTCCTTCTTTCCCAGCTGGAAGAATATTACAGTTTTCATCTATAATCTAGAAGAACAAAAATATCTTTCTTTGCAAGTCCCCCTTTCAATCCATCAGTGGTATTTATTGAGCGTCTACCGTGTGCAGAGCACTGTAGTAAGCGTTTGGGAGAAGTACACTGTTACAGAGATGGTAGAAACATTCTCTGCCCACAAGAAGTTTACAGTCGAGAGAGGGAGATGGACATTAAAATCAATTAAGGATAAGTGGGAATTAGAGATTCCAAACGTAACGGCTTGACGACTTCTCCTTCTCAGTCAGACCAGTCACGGGATTCTCCACTTACCTGGACGTCATAGGGAGCAACTCCTAAGCCCATGGAACCGGGTTTAATTTCCATCCCTTTCTGATTAGCACAGATTATCCCCTGTCAAGAAGAAATCTGGGTGTAAGTCTGGGGTCTTTATTTGGGACCCAAAACAGAATCTTCCTTTACTACGTCCCTAAGTCCTCCCTGAGTTAGGCACTTTCTGAGTTGTGTTAATTCTTCCAGACTCCCGGAGCACTGTTTAATGTGTTTTAGCAGGATGGTAATTTGTTGTCCGGCTCTCTGATGGGCTGAAAAGCTTGAATCTCCAGAAACACTAATGGGCCTAACTCACTCCTTGGTCATTTTTTACAGAGCGCAGTGAGAGTAGAGGCCTGAAAAATGATCTGATCACTTGGGTTTGGTGAAGAACAATATTTCAAACCCCAAGACTCAAAACTGGCCGGCTACACTGACCTGAAGTCACTGGAAAACCGCTCATATCCTCCTCTTTGCTTTGGTAGTGAAGTCAGTATGTCAGGAAGACTACCACTGAGAAGCAGGGTGGCCTGGTGGAAAGAGCATGAGCCTGGAAGTGAGAGGACCTGAGTTCTAGTCCCAGCTCCATCCCACTCCTGCTGTGTGACCCCGGGCAAATCACTTAACTTGTCTGTGCCTCAGTTTCCTCATCTGCAAAATGGAGATTAAAGGTAATACTAATTATTATTAATGATGATGATGGCATCTGTTAAGCGCTTACAATTTGCAAAGCACTGTTCTAAGCGCTGGAGAGGATACAAGGTGATCAGGTTGTCCCACATGGGGCTAACCGTCTTGATCCCCATTTTACAGATGAGGTAACTGAGGCACAGAGAAATGAAGTGACTTGCCCAAAGTCACATAGCTGGCAAGCGGCTGAGTCGGAATTTGAACCCATGACCTCTGACTCCCAAGCCCGGGCTCTTTCCACTGAGCCACGCTGCTTCTCTAGACTCTCCCCATTAGACTGTGAACTCCAGGTGAGACAGGAACTGTATCTGACTTGGTAATCTTTTCTCTGCTCCAGTGCTTAGTAAAATGCTAGGCGCACAGTAAGTGCTTTAATATAGTGCTCTGCACACAGTAAGCGCTCAGTGAATACCTGCGATTGATTAGCAGATATCGTTATTACGCCGCATAGAATCATTTTTATCATGCAGCGAGGTATTTCTAAAAGGACCGTAGATTAAACTGTCCTTCTCATTTGATGACCTGAGAATGTCCGTGTGGCTGAAAAGGCCAAGGTGGGATCCGTGGTCCCAGCCGAAAGCAACCATTTCAGGAGTCTGACACGTCCACGTGTTGCCGGGGTAAAACCCATTCAGAAATGTTCAGGGCGTGAGTTAATAACTTTCCTTGGCCTCGAGTACCCATGGCTTCCTTAGAAACACTTTTCAATGCCCCTAAGTCAGGAAGAATTTGGTTCTCCTGTTTCTTATAATAAGAATATTAATTTAAATAAAAAATTTCTTCCTTGTGGAAACCTAGGCTGCAGAGACAGGGAGAAGCCCACTTTCCCTGACAGGAAGCATGGAAGGAGGGAAGCATGGCCTAGTGGAAAGAGCACGGGCCTGGGAGTCAGAGGACCTGGGTTCTAATTCTGGCTCTACCATTTGCCAGCTGTGTTACGAGGAGCAAGTCACTTCCCTTCTCTGGGCCTCACTTTCCTCATCGGTAATATGGGGATTAAATACTACCTAATCTCCCTCCTCCTTCTGACCGTGAGCCCCGTGTGGGTCAGGGACTATGTCCGATCTGATCAACTTGCATCTACCACAGTGCTTGGCATATGGTAAATGTTTAACAGAGACCACGATTATTGTTATGGGAGTAGGTTTTCCCCTTTCGGAGACTCCGAGGCAGCTTAGCTCGCTGGTGGAAGCAACGGTAGCTAATAATAACAACTACGGTATTTGTTAAACCCTTCCTATGTGCCGGGCACCGTACTAAGCGCTGGTGTGGATACATGCAAATCGGGTCGGCCACAGTCCCCGTCCCACGTGGGGCTAACAGTCTTGATCCCCATTTTACGGATGAGGTAACTGAGGCACAGAGAAGTGAAGTGACTTGCCCAAGGCCACACAGCAGACAAGTGGAGGATCGGAATTAGACCCCTTGACCTTCTGAGTCCCAGGCCCCCGTTCTGTCCGTTCCAACGCAGAAGCAACATGGTGTGCTTCTCCTGGTCCTACCCCCGTTCCCAGGGTGGTAAGACCCAGGGATTCCTGGTTGTTCTGGAGTGCTGTTTTGTCCACAGTTGACAGGGCTTGTATTCGTGGGGAACTGGGCTGTATCAGAAGGAATATTATCTGTGAACTAGAAACGGGTATTGAAATGTACCACTTCAGTCTGTCCGTAGCCTTCGTACAGCTCCAGCCCCGTCTGGTTCTTCCACTGCTCCCAAACTTCGGGGTTCAGGGGCTCCCCTCCGGTCAGGCAGTGTCTCAGGCTCTTGAATTTATAACTTCACAATGTCCGAGTTGTGTGTGGGTCACCCCGGGGGAAAGACATTTTCGTTAGATTTCCAGCCTCTTTAATGACTGTAGCAGATTGAAAAGTTTGATCCCCCCTTTTAGACTGTAAACCCGTGGGCAGGGAATGTGTCTATCCACTCTGTTGTGTTCATTCCTTCGGTCGTATTTATTAAGTGCTTACCGTTTGCAGAACACTGAACTAGGCAATTAGGAAAGTCACAACACCACAATAAATAGTGACATTCCCCGCCCACAACGACCTCACAGTCTAGAGAGGGCGAGACGGACATCAATACAAACGAATAAAATTACAGATACATAAGTGCTGCGGGGCTGGGAAGCAGGGGGAAGGGCAAAGGGAACAAGTCAGGGCAACACAGAAGAGAGTGAGAGATGGGTCCCGCACCTCAGCCAGGGTGATGCAATGTCACGGCAGGTGGCGGACTGTGTGTGATGCTAAAGCCAAATCCACTAGACACCCCACCCCTTCCCCAACCTGCCCACAGACCCCACCCCAAACCCCACCCCTGGATGAAACTGCCAACTACCTAAGGTGACGGGATATGCGATGCCTAGGAACCCAGATATGGTCCCTGTTCGTAGCTCGAGTCAGAAACTCATCCTAGAACAACAATATTACTAATAATGCCACAAAATAACACCATGATTAATAGTCATAATAACAATCCAGGTTTAGGAGAGGGTGTGCCTGAGCCTGAATTTACATTTTGCATTCCCACTGCGTCCTCCTTTCTGATCCAGCCCTTTAAGGGGTTCATTGTGGTTAGAGGCACATCTAACCCCAACTTTACTCCCAGTCACTGCTGCGCACCTTGCACAGAGAGAGTGTGGTTAGGGGGAGGGGGTTCATCCTCTCTCCATTTTATCTCCATCTCCCTCCAGCCTCCCTCATCTGCTTAAAAAGGTTTGAACCTAAAGAAAGGAATCTAAGGCTCCTAACGGGGTTGACTCCAATTTTCCCTGACTTGGGCCAGAATCAGAGCTTCGTAAATCCGTAAGAGCCTCCCCCCAAGAGGGATAGATTCCCCCGAGGCAGGGCCAGAATAGCAAACTCAGGGAGAGAACCTCGGGCCCTTTCCACCAAAACCAGTTTGCTTGTATCCACCCCAGCGCTTAGTACAATGCCTGGCACATAGTACGCACTTAAATGCCGTAGTTATTCATTATTATTATTCACTGCTCTCAGGCTAGAATTGAAAATAGGACAATTCCTACCTCTAAGCTGTAAGCCCATTGTGGGCAGGGAATATGTCTGTTATATTGCCGGATTGTCCTCTTCCATGCACTTAATATAGTGCTCTGCACACAGTAAATAAATACAATCGACTGACTGACTATTGGAACGGTATGGGGAAGTAAGATTTCCTCCCTCCTCTACCCTTTTCCTCCCCTTCTCCTTGTCCACACAGATAGGACAAGAAATGAAACCAGTTCTCTTTACCTGACTGAAAGTGTCCAAGATGGGTCGTTAGTATTATACTACCACTACTGATCAGTATCAACTGTGATTGGCTCCAATCAGTGGCTACTCGGGAGGCCGAGTTACAGCTTCTCTGTGGGGTCACAGAGGAGAGATTTTGCCCAGTACCTCTTGAGATCTTTCTGCACGAGCATCCGGAAGACGGTAGGAGCGCTGCACAGGGTGGTGATGGGAAAGGAGGTGAGAGTCTAAGGGAGAGACAGACGGGAAAAATTACAAATAGACCGACAAGTGTAAACGAAGGTGAAGAAAGAGGTTGAGCGTTTCAAAACTCAAAAATTCCCTTTAAAGTTCTGCCACACCCCTCCACAAACCCACACACCGAAAAATACTCCGCCTCCTAGGTGTAACTGCTTAGTGTTTACTAGTTTCCCTGAAGTTCATCATTTCTGGATCTGTGGGCTTGTGTCTCTTTCGACTGTCAGCCTCTCACACGTTAGTGAAGAGCTTTACGGTTAGCTCCTCGGAAATCTTCCCAGGATTTTGTTTAGGGAAGTCGGGTAAGACGTAATTATCACAGTCAGGAGAACCGAAAAGCTGCATCAAGGACCTTTCAGCAGTCAGAGCCTGGGAAGTAGGGGCAGGGAAGGACAGAAATTCAACTCTTCTGAGAACACAGAGTCTCCCTGCCAAATGAGAGTTCCAAAATAGCTCCTTGCTGCTTTTTCCGTTTGAAATGAATGAATAAACTATTCCCTATAGCTGATTCCAGATTCAGTACTGCCCATCAGAGAAGCCCAGGACTGCATCGCATTTCTTAAAGATCTGGGGAAACTTAAGTCTACCGAGATGTCCCTCCAGTCCCGTGTGACTCAGAGAGAGTGAAGGAGGGCTCTGCTGAGCAGCGTCAGGTTTGGGGGATTAGCCAAGTGAGAAGTAGAGGGAGAACAGATGGGCCTTTGTAGGAGAAAGGTGATCTGGGCACCTGACCCAAGAAGTCTGGCTTTGTCAGGTATTTGCCTGGTTTCACGTAATCGAAATATTTGTTTAGGCTTGAGACGGTTGGCTCAGGATCATTGTTTCTTGGGTTGGGTCTCTTTGGCAACAACAACCTTGAGCGACACTAGCAGAGCCAGAAAGACTCGCAGTAAGCTGCCAGAATTACACCTGAGCGTCCTGGAGGGTATCAACTTCGCAAGCTATTGAGGGTATCAATTCTCTGGCTAAACGAAAGTTCCGCCACTCTCCAGACAAGACTCCGTCTAATACTCCCTAAAGCTCCACATCCTGAGCAATCATTAGTTTGTGGTTTTCCTGGGTGCCGTAGGAGAGCTTAAAGGATAAACCAAGGGAGAGATGATCACTCTTACATCTAGGAAGGTTTCCACATCAAACTGATCCATGCTGTGCACGAAGACACACGCTCCCTGAAGCCACGAAGCAAAAACGCTGCCAATGGCCGCTTTGATCCAGCCAGTGTCTGCCATGTTCCATATGATGTCTGAGGGTCTCAAGTCCAGCCAGTACCTGAGCAAGATGGGGAAGATTAAAACAGCCTCGAACTCCGTTCCTCTTCTGACAGGGTGGACCTGGGAGGAGGCAGCCTTAAATTTCTACATCCTCAATTATTTTCTCACAAATTTCCTGCTAGTGGAATAATGTCACTCTCATGCTCATTTCAGTTTTCCCCCAAAAGTTCTGGTGATTTGCCCTTTCTCAGGGGAAGGGGCAGCAAAAGAACCAGAGCCCATCCATGGAGACCCCTGAATCACACTGCCCCGGGAGGTGAGACTGCAAGATTCTTGAGGGCAGGGTTTGTGTCTACCCACTCTATTGTACTCTTCCAAATACTTCGTATAGAGCTCTGCACACAGTAAACAGAGAAGCAGCGTGGCTCAGTGGAAAGAGCACGGGCTTTGGAGTCAGGGCTCATGAGTTCGAATCCCAGCTCTGCCACTTGTCGGCTGTGTGACTGTGGGCAAGTCACTTAACTTCTCTGTGCCTCAGTTCCCTCATCTGTAAAATGGGGATTAAGACTGTGAGCCCCACGTGGGACAACCCGATTCCCCTGTGTCTACCCCAGCGCTTAGAACAGTGCTCGGCACATAGTAAGCGCTTAATAAATACCAACATTATTATTATTATTAGTAAACGCTTAATTAACATCATTTGATTGGGGGCCCGGGAATGGAGATGAACTTGGAGCTAGCTGAAGGCCAGTCCATTTCAGTTGGATAGGTCGACCCCCCACTTTGTTTTTACTTCCAGTGGTATTTGTTAAACACTTCCTATGTGCCAGGAACTGTACTGAGTGCTGGGATAGATACGAATTAATCAGGTTAGACATGGCCCTTGTCCCACACGGGGTTCTCAGTCTTCATCCCATTTTCCAGATAAGGGAACTGATGCAGAATGAAGTGAAGTGACTTACCCAAGGTCACAGAGCAGGCAAGTGATGTAGTCAGAATTACAACCCAGGTCCTTCTTACACCCAGGTCCGTGCACTATCCAGGAGATCATGGTGCTTCTCTATAATGTCAATGGGTCAAATGGGGAATGGGACACTGGATCCTAATGAGTACTGACCGCTGCAGCTTTGGACAATGACAAGCCTACTCGTTTTCACCTCTGGAGATGGACCATTCTATAGACAAGTCCTTCCTACTGAAATGCTGATGGTACGGAGGCAGTCTAGCCTAGTGGAAAGGGTATCGGTCTATGAGACAGGAGTCCTAGGTTCTCAACACAGCTCTGCTATTCAACCGCTGGGTGGCCTTAGGCAAGTCACTTAACCTCAGAGCGTGAGTCTCTGACAGGATCTCTGAGGCTCAGGGCAGAGGGCAAATTCAGGTCCCTGTCTATTCGTGCCCCAGAGAGTGAGCGGAGCCATTTGGCCTACCTTCCGCAAAGAGTGAAGCCAATCCCCAAGCTGCTCTGGGAATGCTGGGCCATTTTGGGGGCGCCGGTCGTTCCGCTGGTGAAATAGATGGCCATCGGGTCCCGACTCCCTGTCTTCACGCAGCTGTGCTCCGTGGAGGCCGACCTGCAGGACACAGAGCCCCGTCAGGGATGAAGGCTGAGGGAAGCGCTCGCCCCCCGCAGACATTTTGCCAGGTCCAGCACCTTTAACCCCGTGGGTCACCTCCTTGCCTCCCCACAGAGGGCTGTCAGACAAACTCCACTCATTTGGCAGGAAAGGACAGGAAACACTCCTGGCTCTATTCACCCTCCCTACGGGACACTTGACCTGTAACTCAGAGACAACTCAGCTAACGGTCCATGAGCCACGATTATTGGAAATGGTGCCGGGGGAGAGTGGAGATCTAGAAAATGGAAATCCAAAGATACTCTACTACACTCACAGAAAACACCAGACATTTCAGATTTGGGCCAGAAGAGATCCGGTACTCACTTAAACAGCTCTCCATAGTTCAGCCACCCCTCCCGTTGGGTTCCCGACACCAAGAGTTTTGTTTCCAGAGCGGGACACTCTGCCACGATCGAGTCGACCGCCGGGGCCACGGCATCGCTGGTGACAACGCACTTGGCCTTGGACACCTGCAGTCGGTACTGAATGTCCTTCGCTGTCAGCTGAGTGGTCCCCGGCATAAAGACGAGTCCTGGAGGAGCCGAGAATTCAAGGGTAGACGTATTCAGGAACTCTGTGAAGGGCCAGTGAGTTCATCTCTCTGGTGGGCTAAATTTTAAAACACTTGGTGCCTTATCAGAGCAGTAAGGTAATGAAAGGAACAGTAAGGTAATGAAAGGAATTCAAGAAAGCTAAAGACTTTCAAGAGTGTTGAGGACAGGAGGAGGGGACAGAGATTATCCAGGGTCAGAAAATAAGTCGTTAGAAAGTCAAGTGTGGGTTGTAATCAGCAGCAAGTCTTCCGGATAGAAAAGATTTCATTTAATTCCTGATTCTTCACTGGGGGTAAAAGATAGAGTCGATCAAATATCATTAGTTTTTATTTTGTTGGTAAGTATCTGGTTGATGGATATACTCGCTCGACTGTGAATAACTGGAAAGGGCAGTCAACTACGCTTCAGATGAACCCAACGCTTCCCCAAGAGAAAGATTTCTTTCCACTATCCCAAGGGAAGGGCCCTACTAAATCTGGGGAATTAGTAAAATACACACAAATGGGGAGAATACACTGGGCTACTATTGTGTCCCAGTGACTGTCCTAATGTCAGTGAGGCAGCTTGGGCTCTACTCACATCCAACACCTCCTCCTCTCTAAGAATCTTTCTGCCTGACAATGGCTTTCTACTTGAAAGCTGCCTGGCCTATTTGAGGAGGGGTCCGGAAGTCAGCAGACCCAGCCAATTCCTCCTGTTAAGGTCTCGGTCCTGAAGCTCAGGTCTAAGGCTCACCCATCTTTCCTGTCGGATAACTCCGTCGGCATATATAGGTAGTGAACGTAAATGGAATTCTAGCTGCGCAGCAAATAAAAGCATCCGGTCATTCAACAACTAATTAAGACTCTTTCCAACAAGCTAGGCCACACTGATTAACTTTAGTAAGGCCCACAGACACTGATAAATTCTCAGTTAAGTAACATCGATACGAAGAATGAAATCAGTGTACTCAGACCTCTCAATTCAATGAATCCTGAAATAGTTTGCGTTCTTTAAGACCTTGTTTAGTTACTTTGAATTTTATGCCTTGGTCTTTGCTTTTCAACTTATCCATAAGCAGGGAGTACCGACATTTCTAGCAATAATCAGGGTAAACATCGATCTCCTGGGTTTGGGCTTGCCCGGCGATTTAGCGATGTTAAGGAATGCTACTGACCTGTTCGCATACAAGCCACGTTGACAAGCCACCACTCAGGGATCCGTGGGAGAATTACTGCCACTCTGTCTCCCCTCTGCAGGCCACAGGGTTTGGAGAGGACATTGGCCACTTTCCGGGATAAGATGCCTATCTCCTTAAAGGTCCACTTCACCTCTTCTCCTTTCCCATTGACCCACCACAGGGCTGGGCTGGCTGATCTCTCTCCACTCTGGGCCAAGGCAAAGGAGAGACAAGTGAGGGCTCAGAATCACTGGAAATGGGCATCGAGGGAAAGTGTTCACCCTCCTTTCCTGGGCAGTGTCTAAGCAGGCACTAAGAAGGCACCTATCTATCTGAAATCACTTAGCAGCAGCCCAGGCTGGTGACCGGGAAAGGGGCCGGGAGACCTCTGGAGATCTTAAGGGACTATGAAGTGAATCACTCATCCCTTCCGGATCTCCAGGCATTGGACGTTCACAAGTACGGATTTCAAAAAGCAGCTCTTTGGCGTGTCACTTGACCTGTACCTCATCTGTAAAATGGGAATTAAGCCCCATGGGGGCACCTCCTGTGTCCAAGCCGATTTGCTTGTACCCATCGCTGCGTTTAGGTCAGCGCCTGGCACATAGTAAGGGCTTAACGAATACCACAATAAATTAATTTTGGATCACAGGGGAGGAATGTAGAGAGGCAAATCACTTGCTGCTGAGGAAAAAGAGACAGCGGGGCTGGTTGGAGTTGAGTCATTTCTCCTATAATACTGGGGTTGGGTTCCTAAAGAACCGGGTACTCATAAAACTTACACGGAAGTACACGTGGTGGAAGTACACCACGTACGTGTAAAAACTGACAGTGGGTTATATTGTATAAAGATGAGTGCGAATCCCAGCTGCGCCACTGTACCTGTGAACTTGGGCAAGTCACTTCGCTTCTCTGTGCCTCAGTTACCTCATCTGTAAAATGGGGATTAAGACTGTGAGCCCCATGTGGGACAGGGACCTTGTCCAACCTGATTTGCTTGTATCCACCTCAGTGCTTAGTACAGTGTCTGGCCCATAGTAAGTGCTGCTAACCTCCTCAATGTGCCTCGTTCTTGCCTGTCCCACCGACGACCCCTGGCCCACATCCTACCTATGGCCTGGAATGCCTTCCCTCCTCACATCTGCCAAACTAGCACACTTCCTCCCTTCAAAGCCCTACTGAAAGCTCACCTCCTCCAGGAGGCCTTTCCAGACTGAGCCCCCCCTTTTCCCTGCTCCTCCTCCCTTCCCTATTGCCAATATTCCCTCCCACTGCTCTACTCACCTCCCGACAGCACTTGTGTATATATGTACTAATTTATTATTCTATTTAATGCATACATGTCAATAATTCTCTTTATTTATTTTGATGCTATTGATGCCTGTCTACTTGCTTTGTTTTGTTATCTGTCTCCCCCTTCTAGGCTGTGAGGCCGTTGTTGGGTAGGGATTGTCTCTGTTGCCGAATTGTACTTTCCAAGGGCTTAGTACAGTGCTCTGCACACAGTAAGGGCTCAATAAATACTATCGAATGAAAGTGCTTAACAAATGTCATAAAAAAAGTTGGACACATTCTTGGACGAATGTTTCCTAATAACCCAACTGCATTATATCCATAACATGTGTCACTGACTACTTGGCTATGGGGGAATGAGGGTTCATAAAGGATGAAAGAATAAATTAGAAATGACTATGCATATCAATCTGAAAAAACCAACATGAGCAGACATCCAACTATTTAAACATGTTCTCAGTCACATAGCTATCTTTCCATTCTCTTTTCCTCCAATTTGTAATTATTCTGTCTTGCACTAAGCTCTTTGAGGGTTATTAATTCTAACTCCATTGTACTGTCCACAAGCATGTCAAACAGGGTCTTCACACATTGGGTGCTCAGTAAATGCTATTGTTTGATGGATTGATTGATCACTGAAGGTCAAAAATGTCTCTACCTTTTCCAAATGAGCCCATCTGTCCAACACATCACCAGCAAAGTTAAAGTGTTCCGGCAACTCCTGCTCACAGCGGTTTATGGCCTCGCAGTCCGCGAAGCTCAGCGGGGCCCAAGTCCGGGTGTCCCTGTGGAACCACCGACCTCGTGGCTTAGGGCTCCAGAGAAACTTCAGGGTTTGGACCTGGATGAAAATCTTCATGGTGCAGCAGCGTCTTAGAAAACAAACATATACTGCGACAGGAGAAATGAGGACAGTATCAGCCCTTTCTTTCCCGCCCAAAAATGCTCTCAAAAAAGTTTTGGGTCTATCCACGATCTACAATTATGAAGCTCCAGGTGGAAATCGAGTCACTTTTAGATAGGGAAGGAGCTGAAACCTGGGGAGGGTTTTTAGAAACCTGATACCTGCCAAACTCCTATTACTCCATCAGAGCTGGGAGACATTTTGGGAAGGTACCTTTAGAGTCTGGGTAAATGGATGGAATCAATCAGGATGGGAATGTAAAATAATAATAATAATATTGAAAATAACATTTGGCAGTCACTGCAGTGAGCTCAAAATGATCAGGTCAGACCCAGTCCCTGTTTCATCTGGGGCTCACAGTTTAAGGGAGAGGGTAAAATAGGTATTTAATCCCTGTTTTACAGATGAGAAGCAGCGTGGCGCAGTGGAAAGAGCACGGGCTTTGGAGTCAGGGCTCATGAGTTCGAATCCCAGCTCTGCCACTTGTCAGCTGTGTGACTGTGGGCAAGTCACTTCACTTCTCTGTGCCTCAGTTCCCTCATCTGTAAAATGGGGATTAAGACTGTGAGCCCCACGTGGGACAACCTGATTCCCCTGTGTTTACCCCAGCGCTTAGAACAGTGCTCTGCACATAGTAAGCGCTTAACAAATACCAACATTATTATTATTGTTATTAGATGAGGAAACTGAAGGCCAGTTAAGTGACTTTCCCAAGCTCACAAAGCAGAAAAGTGATGGATTAGAATTCCAGGATGGCAGGGTGCCAGTTCTTCCCTCTTGTAAATAAGCATACCTCAATAGAGAATGCATCTTGAAAGGGGGTAGTCAGAAGGGAGTGGTAACTGGGGGAGAAATGGGGTTTTCCGAGGAAATATTCATCCCTTCTCTCCTTGAAAACTCACAGACGAAACCTCCTCATCGTAGATTCATTTTTTTCCCCTAAAGGATTAGAGATCCCCGTTCTTTACCACAAACACCTTGAAGAAATCCCCATATAAGTCCAGAAATAAGGCTCATTACCTAACATGGCTCCCTCCTCAGGGACATCGTGTCAAGGAGATCGTCTCCTATCCCCTGGCAACCTGAGACTGAAGAACTTCAGAGGCCCACTTCAAATGAGGCTCACCCGGGGGCTTTAGGGTCCAAATGAGAAGCAGCATGGCCCACTAGAAAGAGAACGGGCCTGGGAGGCAGAGGACCTGGGTTCTAAAGTCCGTTCTGCCATTTGTCTGCTGTGTGACCTTGGGCAAGTCACTTTACTTCTGTGGGCCTAGGCTACCTCATTTGTAAATTGGGGATTAAGACTGTGATTCCCCCTATGGGTCGTGGACTATGTCCAACCTGATTATCTTGTATCTACCCCAGCGCTCGCACGCAATAAATGCTTAACAAATACTACTGAAAAAATGGCCCTGAAAGCCACCTGCAGCTTGTAAGGTCAAGCTGGTTGCCCTGCAAATGGAAAACCCACACAGGAATCTCTTGTGTGCAAGTGTTTTTAGGCCCGTGGATTACAGTGAACCAACAGAGAAACAAAGAGCCGCTCAGTCAGCTTGCCCAAGAAGCTGCCTCACTCAGAGCTGCCTTCAGGAGCCGGGAGGGATGAGAGGAAACTAGGTCCGTTCTTTTTCTTAAAAAGCATAAGCACCATTATTGGCCTCTTTATTAATATACAGGCAAGCTTAAAATGCTTACAATGTCTTAAACTTTACAGGCCATCTGTTTGGGGGTTTCATCATAGCCTCCTTTACAGCACTAGCTCCAGAGGCATGGAGAAGGGTGGTGGGTGGACAAGCAAACCACAGGGAAATGGGGAAAGGATTTTCAAATCTGCGGGAGGGAGGGGAAGAAGTTGGGGAATTAAAAGAGGACGGGGGGAGTAGAGTGGGAGAGATTGGGGGTGGGTGCAGAAGGAAGGAGGAGAGGAGATTATCCGATTGTCAGGAGAAGTCATCAAGGAGGGGCAACATGTCCATTTTACTTCCAATGAAGTAAAAGTCTGCTCTTCTACTTGTGGGTAGGAAAGGTGACTTATAGCTCTTTTATACTGTACTCTCCCAAGCGGTTAGTATAGTGCTCGGCACACAGTAAGTGCTCAATAAATGTGATTTATTGAATGAACTTTTCTAATATATAATATATATTTATATATTAATGCGGGTCTAGTGTTCACCCTGCATTCATTTTATACAGAATTCTAAGTGATTCCGGTAAAAAATAGGGTATCCAACTCTGATCTAGGAACAAATCCCCCATTTATAACTTCCTTCCTTTGGGATAATTTGCTCTGATTTACAATGCAGTTTCTAGGGAACCAATGCCCTTATCGAGACAATCAATAATAATAACGGCCCAATTAATGACAGCAATAATCATGTTTTGACCTGAAAGGGTTTCCAGGCCCTCCCTAGGAATTTTTTGGTCTTAATAATATTTAGAGAGAAGTGGGATGAAGCCAGGCTAGAGAAGCGGGAGAGGAGAAAAGGAAAATGGAGAGCGAGTGAGGAAGGGAGGGAGATGGTAGGCAGGTAGTTGGTACCGTGCTTTAGGTTCGACTTTCTCAGCCGTAAAAATGAGAACATCGACTCCACCTTGGGAGAGATTAATGCATTCACAGTCCCAGCTGTAGGGTTTATCTTCTTTCTTTCAGAAATAAGCCACTGACTAAATGGAGCCATGAGCGATTTTTTGAGTGGTGAAGGATAGCTCACTTTTTCAGGCCCCTGATTTCTTTCGTGCTACATTTTTCAGAGCAAAAATCATTCAAAGAAAGTATCCTAAAACCAACATTTTCAGGAGCAACAGCTCCGAAAAGCCCTCTTCTTTTAGAATTAACATTTCTGACTGCCTAGTATCTTCGCACTGGTTAGGACAAAAGGGTTTCTGTTAAGTGAAAACAAATTTGGAAGAAGTTCCACAGTTTTTAAGAGGATGGAAATGACTGTTACAGTAACCCATCAGAGACTTCCCAAACCCTGCCCGGGTGGGGAGAGCAGCTGGTCTCCGTGCCAAGGAATCAAAGTGACCGAGATTTTGTCTGCATGGGGGAATGGCACTCAAAGACTAAGTAACACCAGGAGGCAAAGACTGCCTAAGACTGCTTAGGCACTTAATGAATGTCAAAACCATATACCAATTCTCCTAATCCCTCATGATCAGGGTTCTTCAGTGCATCATCAGACAGGTTTATCCCTACCTTAAGACGTTCAACAAAAGTCCTTACCGTGCTGTTTTCAGCTCAGCAGAACTCCTCTGTGGCCCAGGTCTGGGAGTGCCAGAAATCCGATCCTTCCCTAAACTCCTTCTCTGTTTGTCTGTCTAAACCATTGCAGCACCGAACGACTAGTGCTCAGGAGGAAGGACTGTAGCCTCCTGGGAGTGGAGATTTTGTTTCTCTGGACAACCAGTTGTTAAAGGGGTAATATAAGGCCGTGAGGTGAGAAAAGAGGAAAAAAAAATACCGACAGGACGTCCCCCTTTTGGTTCAGTACCGGAGAAGAATGGATAATCCATTTAGTTTTCAGCTGTGTTTTCTTTTGGGGGAGTTAGTGGTATCGCAAATCACTGGACATAAATAACCTGACACTAGATCATCAAAATAATTGTCCCACAAGATCTTATGTGGGATTCAGAGCTGGCGTTCTCTGTACAGATGGGTCTTGCCCGGCAAGTCTGCTGTAAGGACTTAAGTGGCAAACCCTTGGGCCTATGACAGATACAGAATGACCTCCCACACCCTTAGAGGCCCCTTGGACTTATACTCCTTCAGAGAGGAGGGGAACAATGCCTTTAAAAATCAGCCAGAGCCCTGGCTGGGGAATACCTTGGGTGAAGCTAAATACCCAAGCTCATTCAGTAAAAGAGAATGAATTGGGTGATGGGTAAGTCACTAAACATTCTGTTTAGAGAATGAGTTGGTTCTGACAACCTTATGGGATGCTATTCTCCTGCCCTACAGTGGGAAACTGAACAGGGACACACAACGTGATTGACTTCTAATGATAATAATGATGGCATTTAAGAGCTTACTTTGTGCCGAACACCGTTCTAAGGGTTGGGATAGATACAAGATTATCAGGTTGCCCCCCATGGGGCTCACAGTCTTATCCCCATTTTACAGATGAGGTAACTGAGGCTCAGAGAAGTTAGGTGACTTGCCCCAAGTCACACAGCTGACAAGCGGCAGAGCTGGGATTAGAACCCACGACCTCTGACTCCCAAGCCCATGATCTTTCCATTAAGCCATGCTGCTTCTACTCCTTTACTACACACTGAGGGGAGTTCGAAGGCGGGAAATGGGGCAACCATGTGAGTTGGCAACCCTTCCCTGGACCCCAACACGGAGAGGAAAGACAGCAGAGACAGGAGAGAGGAGAGCTTCTTCTTCCCCTAAAATGTCCAGACCTGTCATTCAGCCAACATTTCCCACTTGGAGAAGAACCCTTTACAGGACAGTGGAATTTATAAAGGAAAAATTTTATCTCCAAAAGGAGCTTTCAATCTCCCGGGGAAGGGAGGGGAATAGGGTGAAATACCCTGTTTCTGGGAGCCCGGCCTTCTGTTTCCTTGGACTTGGGACCAATTGGTCCCTTTTATCTATAAAACTAAATTATTTCATTTTGACAACCAGGAATTTAGCTAAGGAGAGAGAAAGAACCCCCCAAATCTGCAAACGTTACTCAAGGATGAAGTCAGGAATCCTCTGTAATGGGATAAGAAAAGTGAAAGTGTATATTTATGCTGAATAGGGAAGGCCAGTGCCTTCTGGGTGTGTTGATTCTTTTTCCTGAGAGCCAGAAAGAGACATCTGAGTCAGTGGGGAGATAGGATAGAGGTGAGAAAAGGAAGAACCTTCAGAAGCTAAAGGAATCAGTTATAGGGGAGAGTGGGAGAAAGGTAGACAAAGCTCTGGAAGGACCAAGACATGAAGTAGGACAAAAAATGATCAAAAGTGAGATGCCTAAAGGTCAATCATCAAAAATCAAACATTTAAGGTTTAATCAGCAACATTCCAGTCAATGATGAATCAATTATCAGTGGGTGATTCCAAGATTTAGCCAACCTACTCACTGTGCCATATTCTCATCTCTCTCACCACCGACATCTTACTCACACTTTCCCTTCTGCCTGGAAACATCTCCCCTTCACATCCAGAATATAATGTTGGTATTTATTAAGCGCTTACTATGTGCCGAGCACTGTTCTAAGCACTGGGGTAGACACAGGGGAATCAGGTTGTCCCACGTGGGGCTCACAGTCTTCATCCCCATTTTACAGATGAGGGAACTGAGGCACCGAGAAGTTAAGTGACTTGCCCAAAGTCACACAGCTGACAAGTGGCAGAGCCGGGGTTCGAACCCATGACCTCTGACTCCAAAGCCCCGGCTCTTTCCAGTGAGCCACGCTGCTTCTCACTACTCTTTGCTTCTTCACAGCCCTTCTGAGATCACAGCTCCACCAAGGGGTCTTCCCTAATTAACCTCTCATCTTCTCATCCCATTTCCCCCACCTGCTGCCACTCCATCACTTTCACACCACTTCAGGCCTTGGGTCCTCATCCCCACCTGCCTCACCTGTAGGAGACAATCTCTAAACTCTTGGACTTCCCCATACCTGTAGTTTGTTTTAGTATTTGTCTTCCTTGATAAGTTGTAAGCTCCTATAGGTCACAGTCTTGTCTGTGAACTCTGTGATATTTTCCCAAGTGATTAATACAGTGCCCTAGAGAAGTACTCAGTAAATAATACTACTGATTGATTGATTGACTTAGGTCTCCCCTCCAAGGCAGCCAGTTTTGGGAAGCCAACAAATTGGGAAAGAAAACCCCAGGTAGATTACTTGGAAGCAAGGAGTCCAGCCCAGGTGGGTTTACAGGCAGAATTATTGTCCTGTCTAGTCAGTAAGTAGTTCCACTCTATAAACCTTCCCGTCTTGTTTAATGATGCCCCTGACTGACGTGTTGGAACTTCACAGGAATTGGCCACTTACCACCTGACAATGATGTGGCTGGGACCTGGCCCTGGTCTTGACTTCGGAGTCAGGTTGGCTCTAGAGGATCCCTAGAGCCTAGGTAGGGGTAGGATTCTGGTCCCAAATTGAGTGGAGGAGACCAGGCCCCCTCAGACTTCTCTGCTCCAAGGGTCCGACTGTTGCAGGCGGAGGTTCCGGTAGATCACGATTTCTTGATGATTGACCTTCTGGATGGCTTTATTTTGATTTTTGGAAACGCTGATTGTCTTTTGCCAATAATTCACTTTTAGAAGTTTAATTCTGGGTCATCTGTGCCCCGCTTCACAACCAGCTTTAAGAGAAAGGCCAGAGAAAGTTAGACTCCTGAAGATGAGGCCTGACTTGGCCAGCCAAAAAACAGAAAAGAGACACTACATGCAGACAAGATGATCAGAAGCTTTTCAGATATGGGAAGTCTCTGGGGAGGGATGGTGGCGGCCAGGCAACGGACCATTATCAGAAGCTACTGTCAGCAGTCTCTGCCAATTGGCAACTGGCCCCAGAGGGATATATCAGAGTCATCTTACCGCTTTCCTCTGGCAGAGAGACAGTGCTCCTGGGGAGAGGATTGGTAGGTTTGGCCATCACCAACAACATTTCTTTCTTGCTCTCCCAGTGTGGGCAGAGCACTGTACAGGGTGATTGGGAACACATGTACAGTAAGAGAAAGACACTTGGTTTCTGTAGTGACCAATCTTTCAACCCCCGATCGCTTGATTCCTGGACAATTTCACTCCTGACCGTATCAAATCCCATGAGCAAAGCAGAGTAGTGGTACGGTAAAAATAATAATAATAATAAAGACATTTAAGTGATTATTATATGCCAAGGTATTAGGCATTGAAGTATATACATAAAAATCAGATTGGACACAGACCCTGTCCCACAATTTTAGGTGGAGGGAGAACAGGTTTTTAATCTTTATCTTACAGATGAGGAAACAGACCCAGAGAAGTTAAGTGACTGCAAGTGGCAGAGCTGGGATTAGAACTCAGTTTTTCTGAATCCCAGGTCTGTGTTCTTTCTATTAGGTCCCGCTGTTTCTCAAAAAAGAGACGCTATGGATGAGAAAGGTTGTACAAGTCATCCCTGCCTCCTCTGGGAACTTCCATGTTCCCATCAGTACCCTCATCTACCCGCACACTGGGGTGGAGAAGGTAGGCCAGAGGGGTGCCAGCCCCTCATGGGCCCTGACCTGGTTCCCAGGCTCAGGGACCGGAAAAAACAAACTGGTGGAAGGGGAGAACTTCTCCCGTGCCCTCCCCTCCCCACTGCCAGAGGGCGCGGCCGTGGCACAGTGATCTCGAGAGGCCAGTTGTGGAAATGCCAGCAAGGAAATACCCCTCACCTTCAAGCTAAAATCAGCTTCAAGTGTGATTTCTGTCTTTAAACCCACGGACCTTTCCTTCCACTCCTTCTGGCCCAAGTATGGAGCGACCGTCCCCCAACCCTGGAGACCATCTTGGGACCATCGCCCACCTGGCTCTTCTTCTGTGCTCCCTGAATGGTAGTTTTGGTATGCGGGTATGGGAATCCTGACAGGACAGTGGCAATCTCCCCCAAGGCCTCCACAGAATTTCTTTCATATGCTTCATCTAATTCTTTATGTGCTGCCATTACTCACCAGAAATGAAATGACTCAGAGTGAAACGACCTGAAGTCAAATGACTGCAAGTCGAATAATGTAGAGCCAGAAATTGCCTACCTGCAATTTATTGAAGTGTCACTCTTAAATAACATTGGTATGATCTTCGAGGGCAGGGGTTGTGTCTACTAACTCTAAAGCTCTAGTACCCCAAGGCTCTGCACACAGTAAAAGCTCAATAAGCACTACTGATTGATTGCCCTGGAAAAGTTTACCATCTAATAGTTTTTCTTACCACACTAGTGTTCCTTTCATCACTGGGCCATGTGGGCTCCAGGGGCGCTTGCTATATTAGAACATCACAGCAGAAGGGTGTTAAGGGATTGCTCTGGTGAGGCCTCTACAAGACGCTTGTGGAGAGCCCAAGTACTTCTTCACTAACTAGCCTGATTGACACATCTGGGGCCTCATTATAAAGTCAACCCCAGCGGGCATGTGGACGTGCAATCTGGATCATTAGCTATTTCATCAGGGAAGACCCATCCCTCTCTCGCAAACACGGGAGCCGGGTAATTACAGGCCTTGCAGGAGATGCAATGCGTAGAATGGCGAAAGAGAAGGGAGTTTGCATTCTGTCTCCGGCCCAACTTTTTGACTTTGATCATTGGGAGATGGAGCCCAAGAGCTGAGAGTGTGAGTCATAAAGTGATCCTGGGAACTTGGTCGGCACACCCAGCTCTGTGCATGGATTATGGCTTCCTGGCCCCTTAGGACCTCTCGGAAGAGGGGAAATATAGTAGCCCAGTAGAAATCTCTGGATCATTGTAATAGGTCTGTTGTAACTAATCCTTTGCCTGAGTCTTCTGTAATGGGAGCATAGAGAGTAATCGCTGGGAGGATGAATGTGGAGAAGGGAAGTTGGATAAGAGGACTCCCACTGAGGCTATGAAAACAGAATGTGTGTATGTTTAACTCTGTATGGATATGTAGGAAGAGAGGAAGAGGTTTGCCACCGAGCCTCTAGACTGTAAGCTCCTTGTAGGGATCACATCTACCGGCTCTGTTGAACTCTCCCAAATCCTGAGTTCAGTGCTTCACACGCAGTAAGAGCTCAGTAAGCGTCACTGGTTACTTGAGCCTTTGTGTGTCTGCAACTTTGGGCAGATGGTCTCTGGTTGTCGAGTCCCTTTCCACCCTTTCTTCCTCACTCTCCTGTTGCCACCAGATTTCACGTCTAGCAAACAGCAGCCAGAGAATTAGCGGGTTACCTCCTGAAGCTGAGTGCTGGTTGTTCCCCCATGGTGTACAAGTTCATTATCCTTGCAGGGGGGAAAGCCCCGTACAAGGGTGCAGAAGAGCCAGAGAGAGTATTCTGGGAAGTGTCGGCTTCTCCCTGCCCATTTCTTTTTAGGAGGGGGAGGGGGCAACACCAATTTCTGTAACCCCTCGCCTCCCTGAGGTCAATATATGAAGATCAAGCCATCTGGGATTTCTACTCTCCTGTCCTCTGACAAATCCATGGGGCCCAGAGGCCCTGGACCCAGATCCTACTTCTACTAGAAGCCGGTGAAGAAAGCAGGTCAGAGTCAGAGCCTGGAAGGTCAACCTTGTGTAGCCAAAGGGATTGGGAAAGATGAGGCTGGGCAATTGACATCTGGAGACGATCCCTCTCCGGACCCAGCACAGGCTTCTCAGAATCTTCCTCCTTCAACTCTTCTTGTGTAATGGGGATGACCAGCTGCATCACAAAGCCAAGGATCAATGGCAAATTCCCTAGGTCCGGGCCATCGGCCCTCGCCTTGAGAGCGATAATGATAATAGTTAATAATTTTGGTACTTGTTATGCGCTTACTATGTCCCTAGTGCTGTACACGATCCTAACACGATCCCTGACCCAAATAGGGCTCACAGTCTAAGTAGGAGGGTGGAGAGTGGCGTGAGTCAGAAGACCCCCTCCGGCAACCTCCCCCACTCATCTGAACCATTTTGTGTAGCTTAGGTAATTAAAATAACTCACCTTAACGGTCATTTTAAAGGTCTCTGTTTAAAGGACACACATAAAACAACCACTCCTATGTCTCATATAACAACCCCTCCCTAAAAGATTCATTTTGTTTTGCTGACGGAGATTATTTTTATCTGGAAGACTATCATGGCTGCAAATGTACTTGTGAGGTAGTCAGGTGGGTTAGAGGGAAATAACAAAGCACACGTATGGAATTTT
The DNA here is from genome assembly GCF_004115215.2 of Ornithorhynchus anatinus. Classification (NCBI taxonomy): domain Eukaryota; kingdom Metazoa; phylum Chordata; class Mammalia; order Monotremata; family Ornithorhynchidae; genus Ornithorhynchus; species Ornithorhynchus anatinus. Next base: position 46,528,516 of record NC_041729.1, read on the forward strand.
AGAAATTTTTTGGTTTGGTGATGCAGAACTACAAGTCCAGAGATACTACAAGTTCAGAGATATGGACAGCGAATGTGTCTGTTATATTTTTATACTGTACTCTCCCAAGTACTTAGTATAGTACTCTGCACACAGTAAGTGCTCAATAAATATGATTATATGCCCATCGACAATATCAATATAATATCAATAAATATGCCCATGAACTCGTGAGCAGAGTTGTCTACCATGTCTACCAAAGCTATTGTACGCTGCTTTCCCGAGCGTCTAGGACAGTGCTCTGAATTAAGTGCTCAGTAGATACCACTGATTGATATACTGATTGATCACCATTTTCAAAAGAACTCACACCCATCCTCTAACTCTCTAGACTACCTGCCAAGTACATCTGCAACCAGTACAGTCTTTCAGCTAAAAACACCCCCTCTTTCAGCAAAACTAAAGGGACCTATTGGAGAGAGGTTGTTCTATAGATGTCCTTTAAACAGAGATCTTTTAAATGTCTATTCAGTGAGTTGCTGGGCCTATCCACATTTCTTTTTCTAGGAAAACTTCTGCAAGAAGACAGGCTTGTTATGAAAAGGTTTTTTACTGCATAAATGATCATTAAGTGTTTGTATGCTCTTCAGATGTTGGCATGGTTCTTATTGATCACACCCTGTCTTAGCATGTTGGCTCCCAGGGTCGGTGCGACTTCTGGCTGGGTTCTGAACCGGGTCTCTCAGTCGAAGTGGACAATGACAAGAATCCTCTGAAGTGATCAAAGCGACCATCAAGTTTGGTCAGAGCCGCTGTGCTTCTCCTGCACCGCCTTGAGCCTGAGAAGGGCAGGAAAATCAGCTTCATCTACAGCCCTGCGCCTCCATCTGGGAGGACTAGCACCTCCACACAATGAAAGCAGTGCATCCTAGTGGATAGACCACGGGGACTGGGAATCAGAGGACCTGGGTTCTAATCCAGGCTATGCCACCTGCCTGCTATGTGACCTTGGGCAAGTCACTTAACTCTCTGTACCTCGGTTTCTTCATCTCTAAAACTGGGACCAAATACTTTCTTTCCTTCCTACTGAGACGGTGAGCCCCATATGGGACGAGGACCGTGGCTGAATTTGATTCCATAATATCTACCCTCGTGTTTAGTATAGTGCTTGGCACGGAGGAAGAACTCAACAAATACCACACGTATTATTATTATTACTAACACTGTCCCTCTCCCATTCACAGAAACAAAACGTCTTAGGAAAGTCTCCATTCTCCAGCAAAGGGGGTAGGACCGAGAACTCCCAGGTGCAGCAAGTGGAAACAATGAAATCTTTGTGTCTCTCAGTAGAAACCAAACACCAGAATACTTAAGCTTTTAAGCCCCCCCTAGTTTGCATTTCAGGGCTCTGGGAAGCAGATGCTTGCTCCTCAACAAAATGTTTCCCCATTCTCAGATACCAAAAAAACGCTTCCCCATTCTCAGATGCAAAACAGCTCTGAAAAACAGTCAAGGAGCAGGATTGGGAGGGGGAGAGAAGAACGCAGCTTTGTGCCTGCTCAAGAGAAACCCAAAACCTGTACTTAAGGATTTAACCACCAACCTCTCTCTTTCAGGATATCAGAAGTGCGGCGATTGGGTTACAGAGCTGACTGAGCTAAAACGTGCCTTTAGATGTGTGTGTGTGAGTGTGTGTGTGTGGTTGTGTGTGGGGTGTTGATCTGTGTGTGTGGTTACTGCCATGTATGACTCTTTAAAACAGCGTATGGAGAAAACTCCTATCTGGCTGGCTGGATTATCTTTTCTACTCCAGTGCTTATCACAGTGCTTGGTTCATAGTACATTTAAGAAATACCATCAGTAGATTGATGATGGCAGTGAAATGATTCTCTTGCGTCCAAGGCTTGGCCCTCCAAACCCTCTTGCTCTTCAGTCCTAGGACTAGCCCCAGTGTGTGTGTGTGTGTGTGTATCTGTGTGCGTGCACAGTGCTCCGCATAAAGTGATCAAGAAATTCCACTGAATGATTGACTGACATCTCCTGATGCTCACCTGCTCTTCTGCATCGTCTCTACTCTGACTCATGGTGCCCCTTTCTCAATGGTATTTATTGAGCGCTTACTGTGCGAAGAGCACTGTTCTAAGCACTTTCTCAAGGTGGCACTATGACCCTGCAAAGCGAGATAACACCCCAGGCACTGTTCTTCAATCTCTAGCTCGCAGTTTACCCTTGGCCCAAGTCTTGGGTTTTGGAAATCCCTCCCTCCCTCTTCGCATCCGACACTCTCCCCACTTTCAAAGCCTTATTAAAAGTACATCTTTTCCAATAGGTCTTTCCCGACTAAGCCTTCGTTTTCTCTTTCGCTCATTCATTCATTCAATTGTATTTATTGAGCGCTTACTGTGTGCAGAGCGCCGTACTAAGCTCTTGGGAAGTACAGTTCGGCAACAGATAGAGACAATCCCTAACCAACAACGGGCTCACTCTTCTCTCACCCTCTTCTGTGCCTCCCTTGTCCTGGGGTTTGCACCCTTTGTTCACCCCTCCCTCGGCTCCACAGCACTTAAGTCTAATCCTGGCTACACCGCTTGTCTGCTGTGTGACCTTGGGCAAGTCACTTAACTTCTCTGCGCCTCAGTTACCTCTTTTGTAAAATGGGGCTTGAGATCGAACCCCATGCGGGACAGGGACTGTGTCCAACTCAACTTGCTTGTATCCATCCCAGCGTTTAGTACAGTGCCTAACCTAACAAGTGCTTAACAAATACTATTATTGTTATAATATCTGTCATTTATTTATTTACATTAATGCCTGTCTCCACTTCTTGACTGTAAGCTCATTGTGGGCAGGGAATGTGCCTGTTATATTGTACTCTCCTCAGTGCTTAGAACAGTACTCTACCATCGGAAAGCACTCAATAAATATGATTGACCGACTGATCTCTAGACTGTAAGCTCATGTGGGCAGGGAATGTGTCTGTTTATTGTTATAATGTACTCTCCAAAGCTCTTAATACAGTGCTCTGCACACAGTAAGCACTCAATAAATCTGACTGGCTGATCTGAAATAAGAGAAGAAAATAAAAACTGCAAATAACACAACTCAGAGTCTGTCCACATGCCTCAGGGGGTGTACGCAGATTGAGACTCTACTGAACCTATTGGAAAACAAGTAGAGCTACTGTAGTTGACATACGTGCAAATCGGATGAGGCTTCTGTATTGCAATTCAGCCCTCAAGCCGCAGACCCTAGCTCCTCACCACCCATTCCTTCTGCACAGCCAAGTCCTGGGAAGTTGGTCAAAGGTACCGGCCGATTCCGGGTCACCAGCACCAGGAACGGAGATTGGGAGGAGCCCTCTGAACAGAAACTCAGCCCCGGACCAGGGCTACCAGACAAAAAAGAGGCGAGGTTGGACACATTCCGACAGTCCCAGCTCTGCCCGGACGGGCCACGGACAAATAAAGCAAACCCCAGCGTGTCATCACCTTCCACAACCGGAGAGAGCCGGAGCCATGGAAATGAAGGCTTCGGCTGGCCCGGGGGGACAGCTAGCCCCAGGCCCCTCTCTCTTCCTCAGTTCGCTCCTTCGGGTTTGCCCGTCGAGGGTCCGTGGCAATTCGGGCACAAATTCCACCTGATTGAAAGAAAGAGCATCCTTGGGGTGAATGGAAAAACAGGGTAGGTTTCCTCTTTTCTCTCCTTCCCCTCTCGCCGTTACCATCATCAGAGATAGGAATAATTCCACCTTGTTGGTTAGTACACATTGGTTTTTCTTTGCACTTTCATACCAATTATCTAGGCACTTTCTAGGCGTACCAGCTAGATACTTTCATACCGATTATCTCGTTTTTATCCTTCCAGTGACCTTGCGAGATAGGGAAAGAAAAGTATTATCCCCATTTTACAGAGGAGGAAACTGGGGCCAGAGTGGTTAAGGGACTTGCCCAAGATCACACAACCAGCTAGGGGCAGAGCTGGAGTCAGAACCTGGGTGTCCTGAATCCCAGTTCTGCACCCACGCCACTAACCATGGCTGCCTCCCTATATATACGTAATGTGGGAGGGACACTCTTGAAACTCACCTCCCGATCCCTCCAATCTAAAGAAGAACAATTTTTTAAAATGGTATTTGTTATGCGTTTACTATGTGCCAGGCATTGCACTAAACACTGGGGTAGATACAAGATAATCAGGATAGGTCCAGTCCCTATCCCACAGAGGGTTCCCAATCTTTATGCCCTTTTTATAACTGAGTCACAGAGAAGTTAAGCCTATAAGCTTTTTTTTTTTGGTATGTGTTAAGTGCTTACTATGTTCCAAGCCCTGTACCAAGCACTAGGATAGACTAAAGCTAATCAGGTTGGACATAGTCCCCGTCCCACATAGCGCTCGCAGCCTTAATCCCCTTTTTACAAATGAGGTAACTGAGGCACAGAGAAGTGACGTGCCTTGCCCAAGGTCACCCAACAAGCTTGCTCTAACATGGGCTTTCCTTGACCTGGAGTTCATCAGGAGTGTAATCCCTGCGTCAGAGGAGATCTGAGTACATCAGGCAACGGGCAACTGAGAGAGTTGGGACTGTCTTGAACGTGGCTTGGTTGGGCAAAGTGGTGTGAGGCTGGCTGAGGGTCGGGGAGAGGAAGCTGGCAGAACTTGGCGGGGGTGATTGCCATCTCATGTGTCTGTTGAGCTCCAGCCTAGCCTCAGAAAGGGCCTAAACCACCTCTCCCAGCGGTGGATTCATCACTCCCTCACTTCCCACCCCTCTATAGAGGCAGGATGATATTTATTAAGTGCTTACTATGTGCCAGGCACTATACCTGGCTTAGTACAGTGCTCTGCACACAGTAAGCGCTCAATAAATGCGATTGAACGAATGAATGAATGGCAAAGACAAAAGCTAATCAGGTTGGACCCCGTCCCTGTCCCACGTGGGGCTCACGATCTTTATCCTCATTTTACAGATAAGGTAACTGAGGCACAGAGAAGTGAAGAGATTTGCCCAAGGTCCTACAGCAGGCAAGTGGCAGAGCTGGGATTAGAACCCAGTTGCTCCTGACTCCCAAATCCAGTCTCTATCCACTTAGGAACCCTGTCTCCGCTTGCTGCAGCTTCTTGCGGCCACAGTTGAGGCCCACATTGATCTACCTCCAACCCCTAATGACTGTAATATTTGCTAAGCGTTATCTATGTGCCAAGCACTAAGGCCTTGTCTTGTCTTACACCGTCGAGTCATTTTCGACCTATGACGACACCACGGACACATCTCTCCCGGAACACCTCGCTCTCCATCTGCGATCGTTCTGGTAGCGGATCCTGAGAGTTTTCTCGGTAAAATACGGAAGTGGTTTACCACTGCCTCTTACCATGCAGAAACTTGAGTCTCCGGCCTCGACTCTCTTCCACGTCGCTGCTGCCCAGCACGGGTGAGTTTTGACTTGTAACAAATTGCCTTCCACTCGCTAGCCACTGGCCAAGCTAGGAATGGAATGGGTAGGCCTCTGCTTGACTCTGACCCATAGCCAAGACTGGTAGAGTCCTGGAAACTCTCCAGGTGCGACCCTGAGAGGGAAAGCACTAGGATAGATACAGGATAATCAGGGTGGACACAGTCCCCATCTCACATGGGGTTCTCAATCTATGAGGGAGGGAGGATAGATATTTAATCCAATCCCTCTAGACCGTGAGCTTGTTGTGGGCAGAGAATGGGTCTACCAACTCTGTTGAATTGAACTCTTCCAAGCTCTTGGTAAGTGCTCAATAAACACTGATTGATTGATTAATCCCCATTTTAATAATTGTGGTATTTTTTAGTGCTTACTGTGTGCCAGGCAGTGTTCTAAGCTCTGAAGTGGGACAGGTAAAACAGACTGGACAAAGTCCCTGTCTCTCATGGGGCTCACAGTCTTAATCCCCATTTTACAGATGAGGTAACCGAGGCAACGAGAAGTTAAGTGACCGGCCCAAGGTCACCTAGCAGACAAGTGGCAGAGCCAGGATCAGAACCCTGATCCTTCTGACTTCCAGGCCTATGTTTTTTTCACTAGGCTATGCTGTTTTCTGAGGCCCAAATTACGTAACTGGTTTATCCAAGGTTCCACGGCAGGAAAGTTGTCGAGTTGGGATCGGCTCCCCTGACTCTCAGGCTCATTCTCTTTTCCTTAGGCCACGTGGCTCCTTCAACTCCCGCTCCCGGCTCTCAGGTGAGGCAGGCTGGGAAGGAAGGAGGCGAGGGACCCCTCAAGCGAACAAGGTTGGTGATGTCCCACCTTGGTGTAGGGTGGCAAAATGCCCATTGACTGAACCCCTGAAATTTCAGAGAATTACAGGTCGGATGGGATCTCAAAAGAATGAATCGAGAAAGCAAGTGATTTGCCCAAGGGCACACAGCCGATGCAGGAGAGATTGGGATTTTCAGCCCTAAATTTTCAGTCTGTTATCTAGACCATTCAGTAATACAGGTTGATGTGTTCCCAACCTTGAAGAGCTGAAAATGGGAAGCCCTGAGGGCAAGAGAAGCAGCTTTTCCTAGAGGAAAGAGCTCAGGCCTGGAAGTCAGAGGACCTGGGTTCTAATCCCAGCTCTAGCAATTGCTTGCTGTGTGACCTTGGGAAAAATCACTTAACTTCTCTGCAAACTGTAAAACTCAACTGTAAAATAGGGATTCAATATCTGTTCTCCCTCCTACTTTTCTAAGGACGGGATCCGAGTCTAACCTAATTCATTCATTCAATCGTATTTATTTAGCTCTTACCGTGCTAAATAAATGCTTGGGAGAGTACAGTATAATAATAAACAGGTCACACAGCAGACAAATGGCGGAACCGGGATTAGAACTCGGGTCCTGTGACTCCCAAGCCCATGCTCTTTCCACTTGGCCATGCCGCTTCTTACCATAAGTGACATGAATGGCATAGAAATGCTTAGAAGCTGGACTATATTGGGAATATTTCCTCAGGGAGTTAACCGCTTCCCAACCACAAATTCCCTGCCCACAGTGAATTTACAGTGTAGAGGGAACTAACACGTATCAACCCCAGTGCTTAAAACGGTGTTTGACACATGGTAAGCGATTAACAAATACCATTTAAAAAAAAGTGGCTCCCTCAAGGTAGCGGCTCCACTTACTTTCCTGGCACATTTGTGGGGATCAGCTACTTTTTTCATATGCCGCTGCAGCTCAAGCGTCAGATCATCTCTGTTACGGGAAGAAAAGGCGGGAGCCAACACCACGAAAGCTTTCACCACCTGCCAGAGAAAGACCCCGGTAAGAAGAAACTGATAATCATTTGGAAGCCCCAGATGCCAGCTTCAGGGAACGGCAGCAGCAGACACCAAGAGACAACGCGTGGCTGGTTGGAAAGAGGTTAACTCCCTGAGGAAATATTCCCAATGTAGTCCAGCTTCTAAGCATTTCTATATCATTCATGTCTCATGGGGTAAGAAGCAGCACGGCTCCGCCGTTTGTCTGCTGTGTGACCTGGGGCGAGTCATTTAACTTCTCTGTGGCTAAATTACTTCACCTGTAAAATGGGGATTAAGACTACGAGCCCCGTGTGGGGCAAAAACTGTGACTCGATTATCTTGTATCTACCCCACGCTTACTACAGAGCCTGACACATAGTAAGCACTTAAATACCATTATTATTATTTTTAGGAAGTTGAAACTTCTAATCCATTAGAGACACTGCTGTGTTCTGCCGAAGTGTATATATTTAAGTCCTTTGATTTTGAAGGCGATGTTACGGATGTTGAGTTTTTATCAGTATGTGCAAGTGGGGCTGATAAGACCAAGGTGGGCACTCTCTTACTCAGCCTGGGAAATAGACCCTCGCTGTGGGAGCCCATCTGCCATCCCCAGCACCAGTCACCATTTCTGTTTCTCCCTTTGGATTGCGATCTTCCCACGGCCTTCGTTTGAAGGCACTCGGCTCATTTCTAATCGCTCTGCTCCAGCCTGATCTGTGACCCGCCTCCCGCAGGCCCTTGGCTTTGCCCGATTGTCTTTAAATGCTTCTTTTGCCCGTGCTAATGGAACGGCAGCAGCAGACGCCAAGAGACAATCGGCGGCTACCCCATTTTGGCTCATGCCAGTCGAGTGGCCTGGCATCCCGCTGTGGTCCATTCTCGGTCCCCGTCTTACCTAGGGACGTGCCACAACCAGACGGAGGGAGGGAGAACAAGCAACGGGCCTCTATAATCTGACTTGGCTAAGGGGAAGGTCCTGGATCCATGGAATCACTGATCATCCGCAGTCCTTTCTTCTGTTCCCCCGAGGATACCCTGAGTGCTGAATAGAAATAAGTTAGAAGAGTTGGGAGGCTCAGGGCTGGAAAACAAGTCCACTTGTCTGCTGTGTGACCTTGGGCAAATCACTTAACTTCTCTGCTTCTTAGTTACCTCATCTGTAAAATGGGGATTAAGACTGGAAGCCTCATGGAGGACATGGACTCCTCTCCATTGGCTCTAAAGCAGTCCATCACCTAGCCCCCTCCCACCTCACCTAGCTTCTCTCCTTCTACAACTCAGACAGCATACTCCGCTCCTCTGGCGCTAACCTTCTCACTGTCCCTCGATCTCGCCTGTCTCGCCACTGACCCCTAGCCCACATCCTGCCTCTGGCCTGGAACGCCCTCCCTTCTCTAATCCAACAGACAACCACTCTCCCTCACTTCAAAGCCTTAACGAAGGCCCATCGCCTCCAAGAGGCCTTCCCTAAGCCCCACTTTTCCTCACCTCCCACTCCCTTCTGGATCTCCCTGACTTGGTCCCCTATGCTTCTCCCCCCTCCCAGCCCCAAAGCACTTATGGACATATCTGTAATTTTATTTATATGTATTGATGTCTGTCTCCCCAACTCTAGACTGTGAGTTCGTCGTGGGCAGGTAATGTCACTGTTTTTCGTCGTATTGTACTTTCCCGATCACTTAGTACTGTGCTCCGCACACAGTAAGCGCTTAATAAATATGATAGAAGGAATGAATGAATGGATTGGGACCAACCTGATTAGCTTCTATCTACCCCAGCACTTAGTATAGTGTCAGGAACATACTAAGTGCTTAACAAATACCAGAATTATTAAATACCATTTAAATAAAGAAAAAAAGTCCAGTTTCTAGAAGCATACATTCAAGCAAATGCTTTCCTTCAGACTGTAAGCTCTTTGTGGCAAGGAATATGTCTGTTTATTGTTGCACTGTACTCTCCCAGTGCTTAGTACAGTGCTCCGCACACAATAAGCACTCAGTAAATACGACCGTGAATGAATGAATGAATTTCCCCAACCTATGCTCAACACAAGCCAAAAACCCAACCAAGGGAAAATCCTTGGCTGGTCCGAAGAACCGGCCTTCCATGCTGCTCACTAGCTAGCTCAGTTCTTGCGAGAAAACATCTTGTAGGGGGAGAGTGTACCTCCCCTACCTTCTCCCCCAACTCAGTGAGAACGTGGGTACCTCGCCTCTGCCGGGGTCCGGGCTGCTGATTGCAGCCGACTCGACCACCGCTGGGTGCTTGGCCAGGACATCTTCCACCTCGCGTGGCCAGATCTGGTTCCTGGAAGAGAATAGTCTTTCTTGCGGTGGTGAGTCCATATTTCCGGTAGCCCCCGTGCCCTGGAAACATAATCTTTGTTTCCAGGAGCTGTTTCCAAAACCGGAGGCAGATTCACATGGATAGGACAAGCTTTTCCACCGACCAGGGCAGGCTGAGGATGGCAAGGAAGTGAGGCAGAGGGGCAGAGGACAGAAATGGAAAAGGGCTAGCCTGACAGAAGCGGCCCTTATGCGAACACAGACCTGGTAGGAGTTCACAGGGGGTAGCCTGGGGGTTAGAGTAGACTTCCACACGATGTCACGTAGGTTAGGGCGATGATGCATATGGAAGGCTCAGGCAAGCTGGTAGGGGTGACAAATTTTTCCCTGCCTCAGGACAGCCAACATCATTTAGCCATGCTCACAGCATGAAACCATGTTTTTCTTTCTCTGCAGTCCCCTTCCTGATGTAATGAGGAGCCATGCTTGGTGGAGTGGAGGAAAAATCACTGACCATTAAAGGATCCAAGAGGCCTTCCCCAACTAAGCCCTTATTTCTTCTTCTCCGACTCCCTTCTGTGTCTCCCTCACACTTGAATTTACACCCTTTATTCACTCATTCATTCATTCAATCATATTTATTGAGCGTTTACTGTGTGCAGAGCACTGTACTAAGCGCTTGGAATGTCACCCCGCCCTCAGCCCCACAGTCCTTATGCATATACCTGTAATTTATTGAAACATCTGCCTTTGGTTCGAAATTATAAGCTCCTTGTGGGTAGGGAATGTATCTTCCAACCCTTTTATACTGTACTCTCCCAAACTCTCAATACTGTACTCCGCACACAATAAATGTTCAATAAATGTGATCGATTAATTGCGTTCTAGTTTTTTAAAAACAGCAATAGCAACTCAGGTTGCTATACGGGTCCAGAAAACACACCTATGTCTCAATTATCTAGTTTTACATTAATGTCTGTCTCCCCCTCTAGACTGTAAGCTTGTTTTGGACGGGGAAAGTGTCTACCAACTCCGTAGCACTGTACTCTCCCAAACGCTTAGTGCCGCGCTCTGCACACAATAAGCACTCAATAAATACCACTGGCGACGATAATACGTAGGCCTTAACTGTGTAGATGTTTTCCACGTACCGGCTCAAGAAAAGGATCCAAGATACTACATAAATCACGGGTAACATCCAGGGGTTGTATTTACATAGCAAAAGAGAAAGTGGAGGAAGACGCGATTGTCCAGTAAATAAGGTACCATTGCACAGCCTCTCTGGGTCTTTCAGGCAAAGGAGAATTGTTCAGCTTCTGGTCTCTTGCTTGGTGGATTCCATTCAGAGGAAGGGAGAGTTTCACGTTCACCAGACCAGAGTGTTGCCTTCCGCCCTCTGGGACCAAACCAGGACACAGTGAACAAATTTACTCAGAGGCATTGATAATGTCATCAGCTCTTCCAGCGAACCAAAAGTAGCCTTCTTCATCCATAACTCCCTTGTCTCCGGTGAGATAAAATCTCCTGGGTTCTGCCAATGCCGTCGGCTCTAGGTTGTCCTGTTGCGACAACAAAATGACATCGCGTTTCTGGTTAATGGCGCAATGTCAGTCGAGGAGCAGCGTGGCTTAGCGGAGAGAGCATGGGTGTGAAAGCACCTGGGTTCTAATCCCATCTCTCTGCCACTTGTCTGTTGTGTGACCCTGGGCAAGTCACTTCTCGGTGCCTTGGTTACCTCAACTGTAAAATGGGGATTCAACACCTGTTCTCCTTCCTACTTAGACTGTGAGCCCGGTGTGGGACAGGGGCTGAATCTGATCTGATGATCTTGTATCTTCACCAGTGCTTAGAACAGTGTTTGATACACAATAAGCGCTTAGCAAATACTATTATTATTATGACTCCTGGCCCAAATCCCCCTCGAGCTGGCTTAGTCTAGTGGATGGAGACAGAAGCTTTGGAATTCTCTCTGAATATCATCAGTGACATTGTGGAAACGGGACAGCACGTCATCCCACCCCACTCACCCTGCTCCGCCCTTCCCTTCCCTGCTCTATCTTTTTCTGCCCTATCCCATCTCACTCACCCACACCATCCGGCCACGACCGATCCGAAACAACACTGCCCCTTATAGCCTCTCTGGGTTGTGGACTTTTTGAACCTTCCCCATTTAAACTCGGATGATTCTGATCATTCGAATTCATCATCCACATCATCATCATCACCATCATCAGAATCATCACCATGGCATCTGTTAAGTGCTCACAATATGCCAAGCACCGTACTAAGTGCTGGGGTTGATGCACATCTCACATGGGGCTCACAGTCTAACCAGAAGGGAGAACAGGTATTGAATCCTCCTTTTTCAGATGAGGTAAATGAGGCACAGAGAGGTGAAGTGACTTGTCCAAGGTCATACAGCTGGTAAGTGGTGGAATGGGGTTTAGAACCCAGGTCTTCTGACTCCTAGGCCCGTGCTCTTTTCACGGCCCCAGTCGTCAGCGATACATCTACTGAGTGTCTCTTGTATGCAGAGCACGGTATGAAGAGTGAACCCAGCAGAATATGGAAGCGTTAGGGTGAGAGAAACCGAGACTGTGGGCTGGCGTGTGGGAGGAGAGAGGGGATAAGTAGGAGGTGATTGAGTGCTTTGATGCCAATAGTGAGACGTTGCTGCCGGATGTGGAGAGGAATGGATAGTCACTGAAAATTTTTGATGAGTGAGGAGGTGTACACAAAACAATATTTTAGAAAACCGATCCTGGCAGCAGAGGGAGGTATGGCCTGGGATGGTGCTAAGCCTGGGGGCAAAGAAACCAATGAAGAGGTTGGTGCAGTAAACAGGCCAGAATGTTACAAGGGCCTGGACCAGCATGGAGGTCCTTTGGGTGGAGAAGAAAAGATTCTAGAAAAGTTGGGGACGAAGAATTGACACGATCTGATAGATCGAATAAGGGAAATGAAAGAGGAGACAGGGTGAGAAGCAGCGTGGCTCAGTGGAAAGAGCCCGGGCTTGGGAATCAGAGGTCATGGGTTCGAATCCCAGCTCTGCCGCTTGCCAGCTGTGTGACTGGGGGCAAGTCACTTAACTCCTCGGTGCCTCAGTTCCCTCATGGTCAAATGGGGATTAAGACTGTGAGCCTCACGTGGGACAACCTGATTACCCTGTATCTACCGCAGCGCTTAGAACAGTGCTCTGCACATAGTAAGCGCTTAACGAATACCAGCATTATTAACCACAGGGTTGTGGGTTCAAAAGACAGGGCGGAAGGGAATGTTGTCAACTGTGGTGGGAAAGTTATGTGGAAGAGAGGATTTGGGAATTCAGGGAAGATGAGTTCACTTTTAGCCATGAATGCTCTAGTTACCCCAGCACCCTTTGAATACTTGGGGGAAGCAGCGCGGCTCAGTGAAAAGAGCCCGGGCTTCGGAGTCAGAGGTCACGGGCTCGACTCCCGGCTCTGTCACTTGTCAGCTGTGTGACTGTGGGCAAGTCGCTTAACTTCTCTGTGCCTCAGTTACCTCATCTGTAAGATGGGGATTAACTGGGAGCCTCACGTTGGACAACCTGATTACCCTGTATCTCCCCCAGGGTTTAGAACAGTGCTCTGCACATAGTAAGCGCTTAACAAATACCAACATTATTAATACTTCACTCTAAATGATGTATAGATGTTTTTGTGGAACTAATGGTTCTTTTAGGTAATAACTCTCTTTTTCTTGCTCTTTATGTTACTTTCATAGTTGGATAAATAGCTGTCCTCTGTTGTTTATTAGACTGTAAGCTCCTCAAGGGCAAGGGAATTGTTTTGGTTTCCTCAGCCCTTCTTCCCAGAACCTAGTAAAGAGTTCTGCAGACAGAGGGAGCGCAATCCGTTGATTGGTCCAAACTGTCAGACTTGATCGGAACGTGGCTTATAAGTGAGGCACGTGAGAGGCAGTGTTGCCTAGTGGAAAGAGTCTTGGACTGGGGACTCAGGGGACCTGGATTCTAATCCCAGATGTGCTTATTTGCTGCATGAAGTTAAAGTCACTTAACACCTAATGTCCCAGTTTTCTCATCAGTTAAATAGGGACAAAATCCATGCTTTCCCTTTCCTTCTAGACTGTGAGCTCCACAGGGAGAGCAGTGACTATGTGCTTTCTGGTTACTTTGAATCTATCTTAGCACCCAGCATCGCGCTTGGCACATAGAAAGTGCTTAACGAATACCATCGTTATTAGAAATCAGGTGGAACAAGCCCTAAAGTACTGTGGTTGCCCACAGTGAATTGCTCAGCGTCTGATAAGGAAATTTGAGTTTTACTTTTTGGGTGACTATAAAGAGAAAGATATTCATTCGTTCAATAGTATTTATTGAGCGCTTACTATGTGCAGAGCACTGTACTAAGTGCTTGGAAAGTATAATTCAACAACAGATAGGGACAATTCCTGTCCACTGATGGGCTTACAGTCTAATCGAGGGAGACAGAAGAACAAAAAACAAGATATGATAGGGAGGGAGATTTTTCACTTTGCTCTGCGTGTTCTCTATAAGTAATCAATTTGATAAAAGAATGGGAAAGCTTTCCTTACCACATAGCGAGAGAACAGAGAAAACGGCCGATTTGGTTGGGTCTGGACAGCGATGTTTCCCTCTTCTCCTGGAGGCAGGATATTTAAGTTTTCATCTACAATCTGGAATCAGAAGATCATTAAAGCGATGGACTGCAGGAATATCCCTTTCAAGTGATGACACGTCACAGAAGTATAAGAAATAAATCCCTAGATCCACTATTTAATACAAGATTGTCACAATAATTTGCTTTCTAACCTGCCTATGCCTTAGTTTTCCCATCTGTAAAATGGGGATAATAAAAGCTGAATCCTACCTTACAGGGTTGTTGTGAGGAGCAAATTAAAATAACTACTGTGGTGGAAAGAGCCCGGGCTTGGGAGTCAGAGGTCGTGGGTTCTAATCCCGGCTCCACCACTCGTCAGCTGTGTGACTTTGGGTAAGTCATTTCACTTCTCTGTGTCTCATTTACCTCATCTGGAAAATGGGGATTAAGACTGTGAGCTCCACGTGGGACAACCTGATCAGCTTGTATCCCCTCAGCACTTAGAACAGTGTTTTGCACATAGTAAGTGCTTAACAAACACCATCATTATTATTATTAATACTGTAAGGTGTTTCGGCAACAAAAGCACCAAATGGAAACTGAGAAGCAGTCTGACCCAGTGGCTAGAGCATGGGGTTGGGAGTCAGAAGGACCTAGGTTCTAATCCCACTCTTCCACTGGTCTGCTATGTCACCTTGGACAAGTCACTTAGCTTCCCTATGCCTCAGTTACCTCATCTATAAAATGGGATTTACTACTGAGAGCAGTAAGGGTTGGAGGGAAGCCCAACTTTGATTTCCAGAGCCACCCTGACTTAGATGGAGCAGCGGGGAAGGGAGGAGAGGGTATGCCAGTCTTCCTATATTATAAAATTATGAAATGACTCTGGAGCACATAGGCTTTTGAGAGGAGACAGGGTATAAGGAGTTGAAAGGTGAGATGAGCGGTAATTTCCCATGCAGAAAAGAAAGGAAAGGAAATCATCAGAAAGGAAAACCTAAGTCTGGGGGCCCTCAACTTTTTTTTGCAAAAGAGCCAAACAAAATGAAACCATGGAGTGGTCGGTGGGGCAGAGAGCCAATCATACAATCTGTGGCCCCCAGGGTGACATGGGCTGTCATTAGGCTGAGGAAAAAAGGGGAGGAGAGAAAGGGAAGGGAATAGAAGAATGGAGGGAAGGAAGGAGGGTTGGATTAGCCAGGAGAATTAGCCAGGAGGGGGAGGAAAGGGCAGGGAGAATGAGTGAGATTGGCATCTGCCTTACCTTCAAAAGGAGAGAGAGCACTAGAGATAGATAAATGGATAGATAGATGGATAGATAGAGCGCTAGAACTGAATTTTCATCTCTTGTTTTTTTATTCCTCTCTGTCGCAGTAGCTATTGGGACTGATGCTGTTTCGGAAGTTGGCTGCCCAAGACCTGACATATGTGGGGGCCTACAAATAGTATTCTTGGTACCAGACAAAGCAGCTGTAACCACCCCTGCCCGGGCACTAACCCATCTGCAATCACTATCAGTGTTCGTCATGCCCGGGGCCTGCCAAGGAGGTTACCCTTGGGGGGTGAAAATTCCCTTTCCTTCCCGGCTTACCGGGCCCACTTTGGCACTGCTGCTGTTTTCTGTCAGAAGGTGGAACACAGGATGTAGGGGTTGGGGAAGAAGAGAGATGCTCTAGCTCACGCTGCCATCCGATGAGGCATGGAGCCGCCAGATTGGCTCCCCTTCAGCCTTTTCTAGCTCAAAGGGGTGGCCAGCTACCTCCTGCTCAGTTTCCCGCCTAGCTTTTTTGCGGTGGAGTGCCCAGTCTGTGGGTAGGCCCCTGTGCTCAAGAACCACACTTGGCTCCAATAACAGGCACATCCAAGTCCCGAACCACAGGTTCCTGACTTGAGGAGAGAAGTGGGGGTAAATTTGGAGTCTATCTTGACAGCAAGGAAAATACTGTAAAGGCTTTATGTGCCGACTATGCAGTCCTAAGACACTGGGTGACACTGGGCTACAGAAAGGACAGTAAAATTCTGGAATGGATGAATAAAGAAGAGCTCTTGAAAGTTGTTTTAACCAGGTGCAAGGAGACAGGGCACTAGACTTGGTGACTTTCAGATAGGTCCGCCGCTCTGAAAGTACATGATTAGGTTTATAAAACTAATACGAAGGGAGGCAGCATGTCTTATGGAAAAGGCAGAGAACTGGAGGTCAAGGGACGAGGATTCTAGTGCCATCTCCCTCACTGACTTGCTGCTGCCTTGGGCAAGTCATTTAACCTTTCTGGGCCTCAGTTTCCTCATCTGTAAAATGGGGACGGGATGCCATACACCAAGAGATGTTATGAAATGAAATATGATTGATATGATTAATGTGGAAACAGATTAAAAATATAAAAAGGGATATGTAAAAATTAGATATTATCATTATGTTCGGCATCATTTAATGGTATCTGTTACGTGCTTACTATGTTCCGGGCAATGTATTAAGCCCCGGGGTAGACACAAGCTAATCAGGTTGGACACAGTCCCTGCCCCACGTGGGGCTCACAGTCTCAATCTCCATTTTACAGATTGAAAAAGATTACAGAACTGAGGCACAGAGAAGTTGTGACTTGCCCAAGGTCACACAGCAGACAAGTGGTGTTTTCAGAGCCACCGCATTTTACTCTCTCTTACCTGAACGTTGTAAGGGAGAACCGGCTTCCCCAGCGAGCCAGGTTTCACTTTCATTCTTTTATAGGTGGCACAGATGAGTCCCTGTCGAAGAAAAGATGGAAGGGCCATTTAAATTCAGCATCCTCAGGTCTGGGGGCTGTTGATCTGGACTCCCCCGCTGCCCTCACCTATGGGAATTCCTAAGGAGAAACCCGGGATGAGATATAGGATAAGCTTTACGTGCCAACTCTGCAGTCCTAAGCCACTGGGTGAAGGGTAGGTGATATGAGCCAGCAGGGCCAGTCTTCTCTGAAAATGACACAACTCAGCTCCAACCCTTCAGGTGCGGCCACCCGAGGGCGTCAAGTCCTTCTCGCATGTCTCTACCTGGAAGCCCCCCTGCCTCTGGATGCCCGTTGACAAAATTCCCTTTCTGTTGCTCTCAGGGCTCACCCAGAAACCTTTCACTATTGGCGATGTCTACTGTCTTTGTCTAGAAACCCTACTTCCTTTTAGAATGAGGAGGGACTGAGCCACCCTGTTTTTTCATAGCCCGAATCGTGCCTACCTCATTGTATTTTCTGAAGCGTTTAGGACTCTATACTCGGTACTCTGCTAATTGTTCATTAAATGCGATTGACCGATTTAGTGATTAAAACTCAATCTGTATAATTGCCCCCCCAAATCCCCGTCCCTCCCAACTAGGCGAAAGTGTTTTCCGGGTTTCTGGGCTTTCTCCGTAGCCCTGTCGACAGATCCGCCTTCCAGCCAGACATTGCTTTTGGGTGGAATTGATTCTCACGACCCGGGGCAGTTGGCGGATGGACACTTATCGGGGATCATCTTCTGCCAGGATCTTCTCCCTCCGTAGAGGTGGCTCTCAAGCAGCAGCAACTTAACAGCTCATTTCCTTTGCTGGGCGGAGAGCCTTCCAGAAGCAGGCAAGCTCTTCCCAGCTCCCAGCATTCCCACATGAAACATTCTCAACTAGCACGGCCTAGTACATAGAGGCATCAGAAGGTCCTGGATTCTAATCCCGACTCCACCACCTGTCTGCCGGGTGACCTCGGGCAAGTCACTTCACTTCTCTGTGCCTCAGTTACCTCGTCTGTAAAAAGTAGGTTAAGGCTGTGAGCTCCACGTGGGACAGGAACCGCGTCCAATCCGATTTGCTTATATCTACCTCAGCGCTTGGCACGCAGTAAGCACTTAGCAAATGCAACCATTATTAGCAATTATTATTAGAGAAGCAGCGTGCTCAGTGGAAAGAGCCCGGGCTTGGGAGTCAGAGGTCATGGGTTCTAATCCTGGCTCCCCCGCTTGCCAGCTGTGTGACTCTGGGCAAGTCACTTCACTTCTCTGGGTCTCCGTTACCTCATCTGTAAAACGGGGATTAAAAACCGCGAGCCCCTCGTGGGACAACCTGATCACCTTGTATCCCCCCAGCGCTTAGAACAGTGCTTTGCAGATAGTAAGCGCTTAACAAATACCACCATTATTATTATTATCTTTATCCTCGAGGCAAATTTATGCAATCAGTGGCAATAAGGAGTCAGTATCTACATACGGTTTCTGTCTGTCCGTAACCTTCGTAGATGTCCAGATGAGAGAGGCGCTTCCACTCCCGATTCACCCAAGGTTTGCTGGGCTCTCCGGCAGCCACGCAGTGCTTCAGGCTTTGGAATCTATAGCTGAGGAGATCCCAGCGGTTAGTGTGGCCTGGTGGAGAGAGCGCGGGCCTGGGAGTCAGAGAGCCAGGGTTCTAATCCTGGTTCTGCCACTCGCCTGCTGTGGGACCTGGGGCGAGTCACCTAACTTCTCTGTTCCTCATTTTTCTCATCTGTAAAATGGGCACTCAATACCTGTTCCCCCTCCCACTTCCTCAATTTCCTTATCTGTATCTGTTCTCCCTCCTACTTAGACTGGGAGTCCCATGTGGGACACGGACTGCATCTGACATGGTTAACTTGTATCTACCCCATTGCTTAAAACAATAATAATAATAATGTTGGTATTTGTTAAGCGCTTACTATGTGCAGAGCACTGTTCTAAGCGCTGGGGTAGATACAGGGTGATCAGGTTGTCCCACGTGGAGCTCACAGTCTTCATCCCCATTTTACAGATGAGGTAACTGAGACACAGAGAAGTGAAGTGAGTTGCCCACAGTCACACAGCTGACAAGTGGCAGAGCCGGCATTCGAACCCGTGACCTCTTGCTCCCGAGCCCGGGCTCTTTCCACTGAGCCACGCTGCTTCTCAGAAATGATATGGACACAAACCAAGAAACGACGCATGGCACACAGGAAGCATTTAACAAATACCATTATTATAAATGGCATTATTAGTCAGGGGGCTCTGGAGAGGTGCCTGGAACACAAAATCCCCATTTTGGATTGGACGAGGGGGTTCCTCTCTCTGGCTAATAATAAATGGTCATTATTAAGTACTGTCTTTGTGCCAGTCATTGTGCTGAGGACTGGAGCTGACGCACAGTCCGACTGGACACATTCTCTGTCCCACGCGGGTGTCAGAGTATAAGAGGGAGAACTTGCATTTCATCTCCACTTACAGAGGAGAAAACTAAAACACAGAGAAGTTAAACGATTTGCCCAAGGTCACATAATAGTCAGCTAGCAGAAGTGGAAACTAAAACCCAGATCTCCTGACTTTGTCAATACTTTGTCCTTTCCACCAGGCTACTTCGCCTCCCTAGAGGGCTGCTTGTCTACATCCCATTGGAGGACTATTTGATGACCTTCATTAGATGGTAAGTTCCTTGAAGGCAGGGACTGAATCTTCTACCTCATCCATGTCTGATCCTGGGGGCTTCGCTCAATGGGTGCTCAAGTAATGCTCTTGAATGTTGCCGTCTACAGGAGCAGTGGTGAACTAGAACAGGGCAGCGAGATAGCTGCCCTGGGGGCAGTCCATTAGAGAAGCAGGCTGGACACCTGGGGTGAACAAACCACTGAGTTTATATTCCAGAAAACCAGGGGGAAAAAACCTCAACAGAGACAGTTCTGAAGTGTAAATTCAGTGCTACACTCACTCTGGAGACCCTCACGGCCCCCATCTTCTCACCCTCTTTTAGAATTCAGTGGGCTAAAGACGGGGACCCACCGGCCCGTTTCCCCCCACTGCCCTCTGACCCCGATCTAAGGATGCCAGGAGGGGAAGGGTGTAACGGTGGACTCTTTATGGCCTCACTGACCGTGGGGGCAAATGTGTCATGTCTTTCCACAGGAATAATCCTTATCCTTTTTACCTAAACTTATACTGTCTTTCAAACTTCATATGTAAAAATATACCCCTACGATATAAAATATAAGTTCAGGCGGGTTCTCTGGAGGGAGAAGATATGAGTTCTGTGTTTCTAAAAGATTAGAAACCCATTAACCTAGTGAGTCTCCATGCTAGGAGGAGTGGTTCCTTGGAGTAGGCTTGAGGTAGTGAGATATGTGGGCTGTCTGACTTGTGTTGGAGTTCCAGCTCTGCCCAACTTATTTTGTGCCTTTGGACAAGTCACTTTACATTCCTGGGCCTCAGTTTCCCCACCTATACAATGAGGAACCCAACTCAGAGGGAAGTGGTAAGGCCCCATTACAGGTGAAGGGGCATGAAATCCCTCAGAACCTCGGGATTCTAGGAATCCAAGCGGTTATGAAAAGGAAAGAAGGTCTTTAGTTCTGTTTCAGATCCTACAAGATCTTCATCTCATAGATTGGGATTGTTCAATGCTATTTTACCTGCTGAAGTTACAGTCCTGCAACAATCTCTGGTACAAGGATGGCCGCCCGTAGAAGGTGGTGATGGGAAATCTGGACAACGCCTGGTCCGCAAAGAAAATTAAAAATGAAACCCTAACCATGAAAATGGAGAAGGTAAGAAGGGGCTGAGGAGAGTAGAGCAAACAGAATGTATTTCATTTAGACATTTAGCCAGAGCATCACAACAGTGACTCTGAATGAAAGGAAAACAAACCAGAGTCATTTTTTCCAGGGCAGAACATTTACCTTAGAGACTAGAAGGTGATTTAGTCTACCCTGGAACAATTACTCACTTATGAGCTCCGACCAGAAGCGCTAGGCATCTAGAAACTTATTTGGCTCTGTTATTAGGCCGCTGGAGTGAAGGAGTATATTCATTCCTAACCAAGTATGACTGGTACTTGACAAACACCAGTGGAAGGAATTGGTTTTCCAACCCACTTTTGAATGACTTGGATTGACTTTAGGGTCAGTTCCTATTTCCTTCCTTCCTGCATTCATTCAATCAATCGTATTTATTGAGCGCTTACTGTGTGCAGAGCACGGTACCAAGTGCTCGGAAAGTACAGTTCAACAATAAAGAAAGACAATCCCTGCCCACACCGGGCTTACAGTTTAGAGGGGAGGAGCCAGACATCAAAACAAGTAAACAGGCATGGATATAAATAGAATTATAAATATACACACATCAAAACAGGTGCACAGGCATTCATATAAATATATAGAATTGTAGATATGTACATATATACACAAGTGCTGCGTGGCGGGGAGGTGGGCTGGAGCAAAATGTGTCCTCTTAGTGTACCGTTGGCTTGAATGGCAATTGCTGCTGACTTTGAGGGTTTGGCCTTGGGAAGACTACGTCTCAGCACACGATCAGGCTCCAACTACTCCGGAGACCTCTGTGTTGTCTGGAGGTTTTCCGGGTGACCTATTCTTACAGCTCCTTTCTCGAAGGGACCAGATGGAGGGGAAGCTCTTGAACTTATTCCCAACCTCCTCCTTAGGGCTGTTACACAGAAGCCTCCGTTCAGTGAGCTGGCATCTTGGAATTTCTCTGGCCTGTTTGGTGGCGGTAGACCGTGCTCTCACTGACCCCCTTTGGCCCTTCCCAAGGACGGACCCACTGAACCCTCCCTTTGGGAACGGTTTCCCTGACTGCTTTCCCTAGTCCCTCCCAGGGAACCGTTCTTACGTCTAGCACCGTCTCCGAGCTGATTTTGGGCATGTGATGCAGAAACAGACAGGCCCCTTGCAGCCAGGCCCCCAGAGCACTGCTCAGGGAGAAGGGATCCGCCCCAGAGGCGTCACCCAGACCCCACACAACATCTGCAGGTTCCAAAGCCATCCACCGCCTGGGAAGAGAAAGGAAAGACCGTGTGAGAGTTTCTGGGTGAAAACCAGGGCTATCACCTTCGGGAAGAGAACCGAGGGATGGAACGAATGGGTAGAATATCAAGGACTAGGTCTCTCCAACTAAAGGAGAGGCCACTGTGCAGATAATTTATTAACTGGCCCTCAGATTTACTCAGGTTTAAGTGATTAGAAAGCTCTATTCTTCCCAATTTTACAATTTGAGAAGCAGCGTGGTCTAGTAGAAAGAGCGTGGGCTTCGGAGCCAGAGGAAAGGGGCTGGGTTCTAATCCTGGCTTTGTCACTTGTCTGCTGAGTGTCCTTGGGCAAGTCACTTGAATTCTCTGTGCCTTAGTTACCCCATCTGTAAAATGGGTATTAACCCTGTGAACCCTATGCGGGACAGGGACTGTGTCCAACCCGATTACCTTGTATCTTATCTCAGTGCTTAGTACTTTGTCTGGCACATAGCAATCACTTAAATTCCATTAGAAAATAAGAAAAGCTTAGTTCTGGTCTTGGGGCTTTATGGGACCAGGGTGTCAGAAACTAGAACGCAGGGGAGATTTGTATGGCTTGACAACTATGCAGTCCCGATGAGATGAGCTTACAAAATAGAATCAATAAATCAGTCAGTCGATCACAATTATTGAGCATTTACTCTGTGGAGAGCACTGTACTGACCATTTGGGAGAATATATTATAACAGAGTTGGTAGACACGTTCTCTACTCACAGTGAGAAGAGAATCATTGGATGGGGAAGCCTGAATCTGTGTGTATATTTTTTTCCATGTTTTAGGATCACTAGATTCTCTCTCATCACTTTATGCATGAATAAGGAGTCCACTGATTTTTACTTTATGGTTTCGTTGCCTAGGATCATCGTGCAATGGTTTAATAGCCAGAGGATCAACTGGACTTCCGGATAAGAGAACTCTCAGTGATCCGATATCACCAACAAGGGTAGCTTTTGGAGTGGTAAGATGGTAATTCTTCTGCCGGTAGAATAATATCCCGACTGGATTACTGTGTCAGCCTCCTCTCGGATCTCCCTTCCTCTTGTCTCTCCCCACTCCAGTCTAGTCTCCATTCCTCTGCCGGGACCATCTTCCTACAGAAACGCTCTGGGCATGTCACTCCCCTCCTCAAAACCTCCGGTGGTTGCCTATCAACCTTCGCACGAAACAAAAACTCCTCACCCTTGGCTTCAAAGCTCTCCGTCACCTGGCTCCCTCCTCCCTCACCTCCCTTCTCTCTTTCTACCGCCCACCCCGCACGCTCCTCTCCTCTGCCGCTCACCTCCTCACTGTCCCCCGTTCACGCCTATCCCGCCGTCGACCTCTGGCCCACGTCCTATCGCTGTCCTGCAATGCCCTCCCTCCTCACATCCGCCAAACTAACTCTTTTTCCCTCTTCAAAGCCCTACTGCGAGCTCACCTCCTCCAGGAGGCCTTCCCAGACTGAGCCCCCCTTTCCCTCTTCTCCCCCTTCCCTCCCCTCCGCCCCGACCCTTTCCCCTTCCCCTCAGCACTGTGCTCATTTGTATATATTATTTATTGCCCTATTTATTTTGTTAATAAGGTGTATATCTCCTTGATTCTGTTTATCTTACGATGTTGTCTTGTTCTGTTTTGCTTTGCTGTCTGTCTATCCGGTTTAGACTGTGAGCCCGTCACTGGGCAGGGATTGTCTCTATCTGTTGCCGAATTGTACGTTCCAAGCGCTTAGGACAGTGCTCTGCACATAGTGAGCACGCAGTAAATACTATTGAATGAATGAAAGAGATTCTTGGGTCCCTTTAATGATCTAAGGGCGCCCCACTCAAGGACCCCCTCACTCCCTTCAGTTGGAATTTGGGGAGGGCAAGATTAAAACAATCCAATCTTCACTCCAAATTCTGCGTGGATTTGGGCTGATATTTATTAGCAACTAACCAGAATGGTCGCTATCCCCTTGCTTTTCTGGCCTTATTGGTCCAAAGAGCTACCCTTCCTTTTGTCCCCCTCAAGTCCACATACGTAAACTTACCTGCTTTTCCAAAGGGTGCCACCATTTTGAGTCAGACCTTGATCTGAGCTCACTCTTAAAGATGAGAAAGCCAACATCTTACCCAACGGAGTGCAATCAGGATCACTTCCACAGTTCTTTAGGGATCCAAATGTAAAGTAAGTGAAGAGTGAGTCTGGATTGAGTCTTTACCTGGCAGCCAGGCTGAATCCCATCCCCAAACTGTAGTGAGAATGTTCCACCATTTTCGGAGCCCCCGCCGTCCCACTGGTGAAGTAGATGGCCATGGCATCACGACTCTTGGTTCGAACGCAGCGATGATCGGCGGGGGCAGAGCTGCAAATCCCCGGAGAGGAATCTGTGGTTATTCGTTCTTTCGGTCGTATTTACTGTGCACTTACTGTGTGTGCAAAGCACTGGATTAAGTGCTTGGGAGAGTAAAATATAACAATAAACAGGTGCATTCCCTGCCCACAACAAGCTTATGGGGAGACAAGAGGGTTATCTAAGTCCTCGGGACCACGGCAATCTATTAGAGCCCCAAACTCTAACTCAGCCGCTTTAAGCTGTTTCGATCCATTCTTGAGAAGCAGCATAGCCTAATGGGAAGAGCAGAGGACTGGAAGGCAACAGACCTGGGTTCCAATTCTGGCTCTTCCCCTTGCCCGTTGTATGACCTGGGGCAAGTCACTTAACCTCTCTGTGCCTCAGTTTTCTCATCAGCAAAAGAGGGAAACACTATCTGTTCTCCCTCCCCCTGAGGCGGAGCGCCCCGTTTCGAGATAGGGATTCAGTCTGACAGATTGTGTTACTTCTTGATACAGAGCTTGGCGAATACTGAAGTGACTTACAACTTCTATCATTATTATTACTAGTGTGTGGATGCTCCTTTCCATTAACCCAACCCTGCAAATAGAGTCCTAAATATGCCAATCTACAAACATCATTTAGTCCTTTTTAATTTTTTTAAAAATAGTATTTGTGCCAGGTACTGTATTAAGCACTGGGGTGGATATGAAATAATCAGGTCGGATACTGTCCATGGCCCACATGGAGCTCATGGTCTTAATCCCCATTTTACAGATGAAGTAACCGAAGCACTGAAAAGTTAAATGACTCACCCAAGGTCACAAAGCAGGCAAGGGGGAGAGCCAGGATTAGCACCCAGGTCCTCTGACCCCCAGGCCAGTACTCTATCAGGCCACACTGATTCCTCTTTTGGTCTCACTAATGTCCCTGTAATGATCCTCTAGTGCTAGTGACCAGAGGAAACCTGCAGTCACCCAGGAAAATAGTATGAATCATAAGGTTTCTTTTTAATATGTTTCTCCTCAGAGCATAATGGGCTTTATGCTCCCCTTTGAGCTGAGAGGACTCTAATTCTAGCTCCCTCTAATACCTCGCATGTAGTTTGCTGCCTCCATGCACGCGCCTCCACCGTTCTCTTCCAGGACGGCTGCTTGGGGAAGTTGGAGTCAATTCTTTTCATGGCCAGTGAAGCCGGGGCCTGGCCTAAATTACTGGGTAAAAGAGAGTCCTGCCCTTAGGGACTTTACCATTTAGCGGTTAACCCCAAACGACACCGGATGGTTGCAGAAAATGCCTGATCTGGCAAACCACCCCTCTGCGCGCCCTCTGGGTAAGAAATTCGGGGCCATCGGATTGCTTTCAGGTGACCAAATGAGCTCCAAATGAGCCACCTGGACCAGAGGAAAGGGGGGATTAGTGGACCCAGGAGGCTGATAAGAAAGTGGTTATTTCCATTCAATCAATCAATCATATTTATTGAGCACTTACTGGGTGCAGAGCTCTGTACTAGTGGGGAGAGAACAATATAACGGAGCTGACAGACACCTTCCTTGCTCTCAAGGAGCTACAGTCTGGAGGGGGAGACAAACATTAATATAAATTCCGAATCTATACATAAGTGCTGTGAGGCTGAGGGTGGGGGGTGAATATCTAATACTCAAAGGGTGCATAGGTGACACAGAAAGGAGAGGTAGCAATGAAAGTCAGGGCTTAGTTGGTGAAGGTCTTTAAAATGAATTCTAAAAATACTGTTTTTTTCTGGGGATTTTCTGGAATCTGGAGTTTCCTTGGGTTTCTGGCAGATGTGGCCAGTATTTGCTTATCTCACGTAGGGACTGGTAGAGAGCATGCTTTGCATGTATGAGGCCCAGGGTTCAATCCCCGGCATCTCCACTTTAAAGAGAAGCAGCGTGGCTTAATGGAAAGACCAGGGGCTTGGGAGTTAGAGGACATGGGTTCTAATCCCAGCTCTGCCACATGTCTGCTGTATGACCTTGGGCAAGTCACTTAACTTCTCTGGGCCTCAGGTACCGCATCTGTAAAATGGGGATTAAAAGTGTGAGCCCCATGTGGGACGACCTGATTACCCTGTATCTACCTCAGTGCTTAGAACAGTGCTTGGCACATAGTAAGAGCTTAACAAATACCATAATGGTTATTATTATTATCCCTCTCACCCCAGTACATAGCCCTAATCTCCAAACCAAATTTTCTATCTTTTCAAATTTGACATTAACACTAGAGTCTGAATTTTGCCTCACCACTGCTAGCTATGCCATCATTTCTGATGATGGACATTAATTCACCGTTTGTGTCGTTTGAAAATGCCAAAAATGATTTAACATTACTGGAAAAACACTGGTTGTGCAGATAATAATAATAATAATAATAATACTAGTATCCATAATATTTATTGAGGGTTTACCATGAGCCAAGCACTGTACTAAGTTTTGGGTTTACCCAAGATGATCATGAAGGGTGATTATGGTTCACTTAAATCCTAGCAACTGGCAAACCCACTGAGGTTTGAGGATGGTAGGTTCTAAGCAGACGAAAGGAAAGACTTTTTCACACAGTGATGATCAGCATATGGGTTTGTCCCACAGAAAGGTGTCCAGGAAGTGAATATTAGGAAGTCTAAGACAAATTTGCTTAATTTAATGCATGATTGACTGATCCGATGGGTTTCTAGAGGGAAAGCTAAGAATACAGAAGGGAAAAGTTAAGGAAGCTAGAGGATCCATTCTGAAAAATTAATATACAAGTCAAAGAAGGCGACTGTCACTCAGTGTCTGCAAACATTCTTTATCTCTTTTTGGAGATGTAACCTTGAGATGGATGGATCATTGGTCTTACCCAGTAATAACACTTCTTGATATTCCTCTGGGAATGATTTAATCTCTTCGGTCATGATATTTGGGGAATTGGGCTGTACAAACTTGTGATCCTGCAGGCACCAATAAGCTCTCCTTATCTCATGCACATCACATGCAAGCGTGCCTATCAATCTTCCAACACCATGATGCGCTGCTCCAAACAGGCACACCGTTGGACTAATGTTCATAAAGTTGCTAATAACACTCTGGCCAAAATGTAAGTTTGACCGGCACACACATCTCTATTACGATGACTGTCGCTTCTACTTCTTCTACTGTACCCTCCTAAGTGCTTAGGATGATGCTCTGCACACAGTAAGTGCTTGCAAATATCGTTGGCTGTTAGACTGAGCACCATAATGAGACTCTTCTGTAATTTAGCGCTCTGCACGAATGCAATCCCTGAATTACAGATGTGGGTGTATCCCATCGATATTTTTGCCGTGTGCTTTTTTCTCCTCAGCTACTCTTGCGTATCGATTCTTCCATTCTTAAGCTGATTTGCTTAGCTTCCCCCTACAAGGTTCCTCTTCCCGCCTCATTCCAGACTTGATCGGTTACACGACTAACCCCGGATCTCCAAGGGCCGGACAAGGGCCCTACCTTCTCTCGACTCCCCAGTCCCCACCCCAAGGCCCTCGTAGTAAGGAGTCAGACTCAGCCAGATGGCTAGGCCGAGGACACTCACTGGATCAGCTTCGGAAAGTTCAGCCAGCCTCCCCGGTTGTCGTCCGACACCAGGAGTTTGGTTTTCAGAGAGGGGCAGCGAGACTCGACGGAGTCGACAGCCGGGGCCGCGGCATCGTCGGCCACGACGCACTTAGCCTCGGACACCCGCAGTCGGTGGAGAATGTCTGGAGCGGTCAGCTGTGACGATCCTGGCACAAAGACGAGTCCTGGAGGAGAAGCGAAGCTGGAAGTTGATTTGTTCTTGAAAACCTGCGACGTTTATTTACATTCCTCTCTCGGCATAGATGTGACGCCTTGTTGGGTCGGGACTCTCCAGGGGATGTTCGGGGCTTTTCATGTTTGAAGAGGAGCCTGCGTCCCAGGGGCGGGGAGGTGGGGAGGGGAAAGGAATGCAGTGGCAGCAGGCTCCACCCTTTCCCACCTCTTAGTGATGTCACATGGAACGTCACCAATCGCTTCAAGACCCATGCCCGGAAGCTCCGTCCCGTGGCTTGGCGCTATGGGAAAGCGGGGCCTGCTGCGTGGAGGCCATTCATGCTGCTTAGAGAAGCAGCATGGCCTAACGGGTAGAGCGCGGGCCTGGGAGTCAGAAGGTCACGGGTTCCCGGGAGTCAGAAGGTCATGGGTTCTATTTCCAGCTCTGCTGTTTGTCTGCTCTTTCGCCCTGGGCAAGACACTTCACTTCTCTGGGCCTCAGTTACTTCATCTGTAAAATGGGGATTAAGACTGAGGCCCCGAAGGGCCAGAGACTGTGTCCGACACTATTTGCTTAGTACAGTGCCTGACACAGAGTAAGCGCTTAAAAAATACCACAGTTATTAACTCTATTCTGGTCCTCTCTGACTCCGGGAGTCCTCGATTTTGAATTGGACACGGGGTTTCTCCTTCGACTGACCTGTTCGCACGCAGGCCAGGCTGACGAGGTACGACTCCAGGCCTGGGGGTAGCACCATGGCCACCCTGTCTCCCTGGCACAGATTGCCGGCTTCAGTGAGGACCCTGGCAGCCTTCCTGGAGAGGATGCCCAGCTCCTCAAAGCTCCATCTCACCTCGACTCCTTTGGCGTTGACTTCCCACAGGGCGGGGTGAGGGACTTTCAGCCCGTCCTAGGGAAAAGTCACGGGGGAAGAAAGTTCAGTTCTGATTCGGGCATAACTCACCTGGGGCCAAGGCCCTGGGAACCTGGGAGAACTTTTCAACTAGTTTGAAGCAACTGCTGCTTTCCCAGGCCCGTCCCCATTTGTGGCTTGGCTTTCTGGTCCTTTTTCTGTAGCTCTTGGCATCGTTTGGGGAAAAAATAGTTATTTCTGGCATTTAACCAAGTTTCCTCGGTGCGGCCGGTAGGAAGAAGGTTAGTGTCCGGGATGGACTAGGTGTCAGATGCAGCACGGCAGTTTTTCGTGCTTCTTTTCATAATGATGATAATAATAATAGTGGTACTTGTTAATTACTTACTAGGTGCCGGGCACTCTAATAAACACTGGGGTGGCTATAACAGAGAAACAGCGTGGTTCAGTGGAAAGAGCCCGGGCTGGGGTGTCAGAGGTTGGCTCCAGTCTCGGCTCCGCCGCTTGTCAGCTGTGTGACTTTGGGCAAGTCACTTCACTTCTCTGGGCTCCAGTTACCTCATCTGTGAAAGGGGGACGAAGATTGTGAGCCCCACGTGGGACAACCTGATTACCTTGTTGTATCCTGCCCAGCGCTTAGAACAGTGCTGGGCACATAGAAAGCGCTTAACAAATACCATCGTCGTCATTATTATATAAGCAAATCAAGTTGGACATAGTCCCTGTCCCACGTGGGTTCGCAGTCTCAATCCCCATTTTACAGATGAGATACCTAAAGAAGGAGAAGTTGAGTGATTTGCCCAAGGTCATACGACAGATAAGTGGCGGGGGCGGGATTAGAACCCACGACCTTCCGACTCCGAGGTCCATCCTCTATCTACTACGTCATGCTGCTTCTTCTGTTCTGAGCAGGACTGGATATCCCCACCTAACGAGGACAGGGAAAATTCCCAGGGTGCCAAGACGCCGGGTGGGGAGTTCCCTGCCTGAGGCCTTTGAGGACCGGTGACATCCTTTATTAGAACACAGGGCTGAAGTTGGCAGAGGGCCAGGGAGGGTTTTTGCTCCCTCTGTTCTCTGGGAAAATGCCAAAAGGACAGTTTAGCCGTTGAGCTTCTGGGAAAGCCCCAGAGCCTCCTGGAATAGTACAACCCTGGTTCTAAGGCCCAACCTCAGAGAAGAACATCTCCTCGTTTCTCTTCGCCACAGAATGGAACAGGGATGAGGTGGGCCGCCTGAAGCAGCTGCCAAGCGCCCATCTGGGGAGGCAGGGCCCGTGTCCCAGTGTCCACTATCCTGCTGCCGAAACAGGGGGTAAGAGTGGAGGTGGGGGTGGAGGGAACATTTTTGAAGCATCTCGTCCTGGTCTCTGTCCCTCGGGTAGGCAGCAGAGGCGGTGACGAGGAGGTGATTGATTGAGGTGAGCAGGGGGTAGAGAGGGGGCAGATTTCCTTCCAGAAGTAGCTCCACCCTCTAGTTCATTCATTCGTTCATTCAATAGTATTTATTGAGCGCTTACTATGTGCAGAGCACTGAGCTAAGCACTTGGAATGTACAAATCGGCAACAGATAGAGACGGTCCCTGCCCACCGACGGGCTTACGGTCTAACTGGGGACAGACAGACGGACAAAAAACAATAGCGATAAATAGAATCAAGGTGATGTAAATCAATGGCACTGAAGGAAAGGAGAATCCATGAAGGAAGTGCAATTTGGCAAGCTGCAGAAACTCTCAATTCGTTGGACCAATCAATCAATCGATCGATTTATTGACCATTTACTGTGAACAGAGCACATATGTACGTAAGTGCTGTGGGACTGGGAGGGGGGAAGAGCAAAGGTAGCAAGTCAGGGAGACGCAGAAGGGAATGGGAGATGAGGAAAAGTGGAGCTTGGTCTGGGGAGGCCTAAGAGAGATGTGCCTTCAACAAGGCTTCGAAGGTGGGGGGAGAGTAATTTTCTGTGGGCTTTAGTAGACGCGGTCCCTGCCCACGATGAGCTTCCAGTCTAGAGGGGATTGAATTCATACAACTGTCGTGAACCCCTCTGAAGTTACCCCCAAGAGGCCAGAGCCACTTCGTTAATGGATCCTAGGAATTTTAATCCGACAGTCCGCCGTTCTCCCATTTATAACTCAATCAGGGGCCTTCCCTGACTAAACCCTCACCATCCCTATTCACTCTCCCTTCCGGGTCACCCTCTACGCCTTAAGCACTTTGATTTTCTCCCCACCCCTACAGCATTTCCGTGCTATACTTCACGTTTACGTCCGCCTCCTCTTTTGATCCTTAAGGGCAGGGGATTGTGACCACCTACTCTATTGTGTTGTACAATGGGACGGGGACTGTGTCCGACTTAACGATCTTGAATCGCCCCGGTGCTCCGCTTACATTATATGCTCGATAAATAGCACCGATTGCTTGATCGATTGATCTGGTGCGACGGAAAAACCAAGCTTCGGAACACCGGGTACTGTTCCTAATCAAGGCACACGGTGGCAGTCTGGGCAACGTTTCCCTTCTCCCCTCTTCGAAATAACTGTGGTATTATTTATTCATCTAATCGTATCTGTTGAGCGCTTACCGTGCGCAAAGTACCATACCAAGCTCTTGGGAGAGTACAATATAACATCATCCAGACACATTCCCGCTCACAACGAGCTCAGAACTTACTATGGGCCAAGCGCTTTACCGATCACCGAGGTAATCGATCGGTCAATCATTTGTATTTATTGAGCGCTTACTATGTGCAAGCAAAGATTCCCAACTCAGAAAAAGTCCCTGTCTTTGTACCGCATTCATTCAAGAGCGTTTATTGAGCGCTTACTAGGTGCAGAGCACTGTACTAACCGCTTGGAATGGGCAATTCGGCAACAGAGAGAGACAATCCCGGCCCAGTGACGGGCTCACAGTCTAAGGGGGAGGAAGAACAAGTACTGAATTCCCATTTTACAGATGAGGAAACAGAGGCACAGAGAAGTTAGATGATTTGTCCGAGGTCACACAGGAGGCGAGTGGCAGACCTAGATTAGAACTCAGTTCCTCCGACTCCCAAGCCCGTACTCTTTCCCCTAGGCCACTCGGCTTCATAATAATTGGGATATTTGTCGGTTAGTCAATCAGTCCTATTTACTGAACACTTACTATGTGCAGAGAGAGCACTGTATTAAAAGCTTGGGAGAGTACAATATAAAACTATAACAGACACAGCCCCCGCTCACAACAAGCTTAAGCACTTTGTGCCGGGCACTGCACTAAGGACTGGGGTAGATATAGTATAGGCAGATCGGACAAACCTGTGGTATGTTGTCTCCAGCGTGGTGATCAAGGCCAGCAGAGCTGTACCGGCACTTACTGGGCCTGGGTGGCCTGGCCACTTGGGTTAGCTCTGCTACTTCTTTCGGGTTGGCACTGGTGAAACGGCCTATCCTAGGCTGCCTTATAACAGCCACCATTTCCGCTGCCTCACCTGAATGGCCCTGGAGGAGCCGGTCCAGATGTGCCAGTTTGCCAAGGCCAGGGCCACTATTTTTATCACCCAGGCCCCGGACTACATTGGCCCCTCTCGAAACAATAATAATGTCGGTATCTGTTAAACGCTTACTATGTGCAGGGCACTGTTCTAAGCGCTGGGGGAGATACAGGGTCGGCAGGTCGTCCCACGTGAGGCTCACAGCTAATCCCCATTTTACAGATGAGGTAACTGAGGCCCAGAGAAGTGAAGTGACTTGCCCACAGTCACACAGCTGACAAGTGGCAGAGCCGGGAGTCGAACCCATGACCTCTGACTCCGAAGCCCAGGCTCTGAAGTCTTCAGTGGGCATAAGGGTCAGAGGAAGAGGCAGTGGAAGCCAAGGAGGTGGATTCTTTCCACCCATTTCTTTTCCTCCTTCCTCCCTCTTCCTTTTCCATTCTCCACCAAGTCCCCTCCCTTGTCCTCCCCTGGTCCTTCCGGCTCACACTTTCTTTGGTTATTTTGGGTGAAAACTTGATAATAACAATTATGCCATTTATTAAGCGCTTACTGTGTGCCAGGCACTGTACTAAGCAGGGGGTGGTAACGAGCAAATTGGGTTGGACGCAGTCCCCGTCCCACATAGGGCTCAGAGTCTCGATCCTCATTTTACAGATGAGGGAACTGAGGCTCAGAGAAGTGAAGCGATTTGCCCCAGGCGACACAGCAGACAAGTGGCAGAGCAGTATTAGATCTCACGAACTTCCAGGCCCCTGTTCTACCCACTGTACCATGCTGCTTCCCAAGGCTACACAACTGCAGCTAGAATAATGTAGTAATCACGTTATTACTAGGTTAATACTCTGTGATTTCTACGTTATTCCAGCTGCAGTTGTATAGCCTGGTGGAAAGATCCGGGGTCTGGGAGTCTGGAAACCTGAAGTCTGAATCCTAGGTCCTTTACTTGCCTTGGACAAGTCATTAGACCTCTCTGGGCTTCAGTTTTCTCATCCATAAAATGGGGATAAAATTCTTTTTCTCCCTTCCTCTTAGACAGCGAGCCCCATGTAGGCCAGGGACTGGGTCTGATGTGATCACACCGCTATCTAACCCACTGCGTGGAGCATAGTAAGTGCTGAACATATAAAACCGTTGTAATTATTAAGGACTATTTTTATCCCTTTCTGTTATTCCTTTGACCAACCCCTCCTTGAAGCAAGTCCCAAGAAATAGCCCCCAGAATAAAAAGAAATATCATTTTTACCTTTTCCATTTGGGACCACTCGTCTAGAACGTCACCCGCGTAGTTGAAGTCCCCGGGCACCTCTTGGCTCAGACGTGCCAGTTCGGACACCGGGGCTCGCCGGGAGACGCATTTCCGGCTCGGGTCTGGGCACAGTCGCCTGCTCAGCCCGAGAGACCTGACTGAGGCAAGAGCCCGGCACAGGTAAGACATCATCACCGTCCCAGATGGCTGGAGAGTATTTTTCGGCAAGAGAAAAAAGCCTCTGCACATTTGCCGGGCGGAGGGAGCTAGTGGCTACCTGCAGTGCAAACACCTTGAACGGAAACCCAGAGCTCCCAGGCACCGTTAAAGAGAGAGGAACAGAGACAGTGAGCACAGAAACTTGCAGAGAAGCAACAGCCTCCAGGAGGTTTTGCAAGAGGCGAAGAGAGAGTGGGAGGCTGCCTACGCTCTTCCCTGCCCCGCCAGGGACACCACTGTCCACCCCCCGCTGCTTCTACGAGTCTCCGCTCCGGGTCTACGGAGGGTTGGGGAGAGGCCGGGGTGGGTCTCGGACAGAGCAATGGTTTTACCGTGTGAGCTGCTTTCCGACGGGAGCGGGCACGGCCTCTTTATGTTTGGCCCAGGGGGTTGCAACCTGTGCTTGGAGGTGTGGGGCTGGGCTGACTGGTTGGCTGGCTGGTTGGGTAGGTGTCACCCAAACACGAAGAAGCCCGTAACGGCCTCCCTCTCCCAAACCACACCTCGTTCCCATCCACTCGCAAGGGAGAGGTCGTCCGCCAGGCTGGGCTTACCCTCCCCAGGGGCCACGTCGGCCCCTTACGTCGGCAGGTCTCCCAAGAAGTGGAGCGAGAAGAGCTGCGATGGAAAACAAACGAGACAGTGAGGAGGAGAAGGGCTTCCTTCCCTGTAGCTCGGACGACGTCCCGAGACCTTTGTTCTCGCTGTGGGGATCCACTGGGCCTTTCAGAGCCCTGTTTATCGGATGCTTTTGCCTTCGCAGTCACAAAAGGAAATAATTTTGTTTCGGGAGCCAATTCCTCGCTACAAAATTTGTCTTTGAAAATGCATGGCAGCAGGTGGACAGGGACAATTTAATCTTCAGGTCTAATTGACGTGTGCGGCGTGAAGCCAAAGCAGGAGACTGGCTACGAAGCGGGCGTATGCTCGGTAGACCAGAATCTTGGGAAGAAGCAGGTAACGATAATAGTGATGGGGGAACAAACACGGGCCTGGGAGTCAGAGGACCTGGATTCTAATCCTGGACCTGTCACTTATTTTATGGTATTTGCTAAGCACTTAACTATGCACCAGACACTGTACTGAGCACTGGGGTAGATGCAAAATAATCAGGTTGGACACAGTCCATGTCCCCTGTGGGGCTCACAGTCTTAATCTCCATTTTATAGATGAGGTAACTGAGGCACAGAGAAGTGATTCGTACAAGGTCACACAGCAGACAACTGGCAGATCTGGGATTAGAACCCAGGTCCTCTAACTCCCAGGCCTGCTCTCTATTCGCGAGGCCACGCTACTTCTTTTTCCTGCTGCGTGCCCTTGGGCAAGTCACTTAACTTCTCTGTGCTTCAGTTTTCTCATCTGTAAAAATGTGAATTTAATTAGCCAATTCTCCTTCCTACTTAGAATGTGAACTCCATGTAGGACAGAGACCATGAACAACCCAATTAACCGGCTTCTACGCCAGCAGCACTTAAGAACAGTGCTTGACACACAGTAAGCACTTAAATATAATAATAACAATAATAACAGCAACAAAATAGTATATTAACAACAATAATAATATTTGTTAAATGCCTACCTTATGCTGAGCACTGTTCGTCGTGGTCAGGGAATATGTCTGTTACATTATTTTACTGTACTCTCCCAAGCACTTAATACAGTGCTCTGCACATAGTAAGAGCTCAATAAATATGAACGAATGAATGAATCCAGCGCTTGGTACAGTGTCTGGCATATGGCAAGCACTTCACAATACCATCATTATCATCTGGCACAATCCCTCAGATGGCAAACTGAGGTTAAGCAGCTTGCCCAAGGTCACACAGCAGTGAAGGGGCCTGGCTTAGACCCCAGATCTTATTCTCAGTTCTGTGCTCTTTCCACTATGTCACATTGCTTCTCAAAGTTTCAAGTGTGGAATTGCCTATATCTGATTTGATATTCCATAAGGAAGGGACTGGAGGAGAACGTTTGTTTCGGGAGAAGATGAACACAGCTATGTTTCCTCTCAGAGAAGGGACCATTTCAGTGGAGGGCACTTCCCTTAGGGAGTCATTTCGTTCATTCATTCAATAGTATTTAATGAGCACTTACTATGTGCAGAGCACTGTACTAAGCGCTTGGAATGTACAAATCGGTAACAGAGACCGTCCCCGCCCTTTGACGGGCTCACGGTCTAATCGGGGGAGAGGGACAGACAAGAACGATAGCAATAAATAGAATCAAGGGGATGAAAATCTCATGAAAACAATAGCAAATAAATGCAAGTAGCTGTCGGGTGCCTCCAGAGACTACGGGGGTAGGAAAAGACGACGATCACTTGGAAGCCGCTTGCTGGGTCTTTTTCTTGAGGTACGGTTTAGTGATTACACTGCTAGGCAAAAATTTGCCTCTATCGCTAGTAGGTTCATTCAATCTTATTTACAGAGCACTTACTGTGCGCAAAGCACTGTACTAAGTGATTGAGCGACTACAATGCAATGATAAGCCTACGCGTTCCCTGCCCACGATGAGCTTACAAGGAGCTCAGAAGGGGTAGACAGTCATTGATATGAATAAATAAATATAAATAAGGCTCATCCTGATATCTGTGTGCCTTTAATATACAAATTAATGGAATCGGCCGCTAACTGGTTTTTCCTTCTCTGGATGGCACCCTTTCATCCGTTCGGGCACCATTCGGACATGTTTCCGAGGAGCTTTCAAAACTCGTTTGCAACAGCTGAACGTCGGCCAGATCTTTCAAAGGCTCCACTCTCTGGTTACGAGACCTGCCCTGCCGAAGCGGTCCGCAGGCGGATCCCACTAGTGACTGGACAGGAATGCGATTTGCATGACAATCGAGCGGTTGATCTCCAAGCCTGTCTGGGCTCCCTGTCGAGGCCACCACCCTCAAGGCGAAGGGGTTGACATTACTCTCTTGCATGGTGCCTCCTCACCCCTCCTACCCTTCCCCTTCATCTTTCCCACCCCCAATCATGAAACGATCCCGACAATCCCATCCTTCCGTGTTTCGGAGCGACGGAGCTTCACCGGAGCTTCTTACTGGAGCTGCGTTGAGAGGTTCGTGTGAGGGAGAGTCCGGCCTTAATGGTGAGAGACTGTGGCATTGAGCTTCTAAGATACTGGGGGATTGGGGCAAAAGTGAAGCAGAAGGTTGAGCAATTATTCAGGAACTTTGGAATGCGAAGTCAGGAGGATTCGGGATAACCCATTTCCTCCCTTCCCAAGACGATCCTTTCGTTCCGTTGCGATCCAGCCATTAGAATTGGTGCTGCCTCTCTCCCCTTTCAGGGTGCCTACGTAGGTTCCTCCTTTGAGGAGCGGAAGAACCTGGAGGATCAGGCGCCCTGGGTCCACTACGCGGCTTAGACTCCCTCTCCCCCAGCACCATGAACAGAAGTCGGGGAGAGGGGAGGCGGGTGCTGTGGTGTGACTCTAAATGGCTGGATTCTGGATGCTGGATTAGTTGCTCAAGAAAGGGGGTGTCTTGTCACAGGAACAAAGTGCCACTAACTGGACCTTCTAATGTCCCCAAGTGGGCCTTCTTGGTTTAGAAGTCCCGGTGCATAAATTGTGGGTTTGCACCTAAGCTCCTCGTTGCCCTATGATTCCATGGCAAGTCCCTTGCCCTCTTTTGGCTGCGGTTTGAGTAGAAGCAGCGTGGCCTAGCAGATAAAGCCCACGTCTGAGAGTCGTGAGACCTGGGTTTTTATCCCAGCTCTGTCATCTGTCTGCTGTGTGGCCTTGGGTGAGTTACGTAACTTCTCTGTACTTCGGTTTCCTAGACCGCAAGCTCCTCGTGGGCTGGGATTGTGTCTACCAACTCTGTATTTTAGGTTCCCAAGCATTTAGTACTGTGTCTGCACATAGTAAGTGCTCAATAAATAACACTGATCGATTGTAAAATGAGGATTAAGTATTTGTTCTCCGTCCCCTTAGTCCGTGGTGTAAACTCGCTGTGGGCAGGGAACATGTCTATCAACTCTGTTTTTTGCACCCTCCCAAAAGTTTAGTGGAGTGCTCTGCACACAGTAAGCGCTTAATAAATACCATTGATCGATTGATCGTGCGAGTCCCCTATGGGTCGGGAACCATGTCTGATCTTATTGTATCGTAACTACCTCAGCGCTAGTGTAGCGGTTGGCCGACGGTAAGTGCTTAAGTGCTAAACGAATTATTTTTATCAAT
Organism: Ornithorhynchus anatinus; assembly: GCF_004115215.2. Lineage (NCBI taxonomy): Eukaryota > Metazoa > Chordata > Mammalia > Monotremata > Ornithorhynchidae > Ornithorhynchus > Ornithorhynchus anatinus. Next base: position 46,566,475 of record NC_041729.1, read on the forward strand.
TATTTACAATTTTTTAAATCTTAAGCTGAGAGGAACGATCAGTCCCTTTGAGGAAATGATGCCTGCAAGACGTTTTGCAGTTCCTTCCAGAGCTTAGCTGCTGTCCCTCTAACTTTGTAAAATGATTGTGCAGAGAGTCTTTAATGCTTGAATTGGGGTAAATCAGCCTAGGATAATAATAATAATAATAATTATGGTATTTGTTAAGCGATTACTACGTGCAGAGCACTGTTCTAAGCGCTGGGGTAGTTACAGGATAATCAGATCATCCCACCTGGGGCTCACATATTTTAATGTCCATTTTTGCAGATGAGGTAACTGAGGCCCAGAGAAGTTAAGTGACTTGCCCCAGGTCACACAGCAGACAAGTGGCAGAGCCGGGATTAGAACCCACGACCTCTGACTCCCAAGCCCAGGCTCTTTCCACTAAGCTAGGATGCCTCCCTTGTAAAGTAGTTTTCCTCTCTTGAAGCACTGTGACTCCAAGACTCAATAAATCTTATTCCAAGTAAGGTGGCAGGAGGAGGCAGTGACCTGTAAGGGGAGACTGAGAGAAACTGAGGTATCCATTGGCTAGCAGGGGCAGAGTAGAAGCGGAGCTCCCCGGGAAATGGTGTTCCGTCACCACGCACATCTGCTCCAAATGGTAGAACAAGAAGTGTCTGGTAAGGATAAGGAGGGCCCTGCCTGTCTGATGCTGCCTCTGCCAGGTTCTCTAACATAGATGTGGCCTGGTATTCTCCGACCCAAGCAGAGTACGAGGGTTTGGTCCAGGTGGGTCAGGAGAGCCCCAGGCTGGATGCAGACGAGGCCCTGTCCCTGAAAATGTACTTTTGGGGATTAGAGGTGAGGAGGAGCAGGGCATGGTGGGGGAGAAAGGCCTCTGTGGGTCTTTTTCTTCTGGACTGGCCTGGCCCTAAATAAGGGTCAGGTCAGACTACCCAGAGGTCGCTTGGGCATTCATGCAGTATCCCACAGGACATCACGTTTCTTTTCGATAAGAGAAAGGAGTGGTGACTCTGCCTTGCCCCAGTTCTCTCTTGGGTAACCATAGGCAGGGCACCCCCAGTTCCTGGAAGCTCTCTCTCCCCACTCCCAGCATGTCCAGTCTCTTTGACCTTGACTCCGAGGATTGACGTGGGAACTGATAGGCCTGGGTTGTCCAACCCTCAAGGTGGGATGGAAACCTGGTTTACTGATATCACATTTTTTCCTCCTGTGATATCACATTTTTTCCTCCTTTGCTTATTATTTACCCAAATTGACTGTCTTTCAAGTTGGTGAATGCTATGGCTTTATTTTTTCTACAGGTCGTTCTGACTCCCAGGCCTGTGCTCTATCCACTAGGTCAAGCCGCCTCCCCGTGTGAATTTTGTTGCACTTCATCTATCATTAATCAAGCAGCATTGCCGGAAGCACATTCTTGTCTAGAGGATGAGCATCTCGACGTCTGTGTTGAACCGTCGTGGCCACACGTACCCAGGTGGGCAGGATTATGCTTACGCCCGACCCCACTCTTGGTCCCTCAGTTTATTCCGTCTGATTTTGCCTGTATTGGTCTTGGGCAGCTCTTTGACAAATTCCACCTGAGGAGAGAAAACCCACATGTCCGCCTTACATTGCTCTGCTGGATTCCGACTGCCCCCAATACCCAACAGACAAGAGGCACTCAATAAATTCTCTTAATCGCTTGACTGAGGGATGTCGAACGGAATATAAATGCCCTTTGAGGGGAGAAAACCCCTCACATCTGTTTCACAGCGCTCGGCGTGCTCTGCTGCAATGGCCGAATCTAGGGCTTCCAACGGACCGAGGGCAGTTGAGGGGAATCCGTGTCTCCACTGAGATGGGTGGGACCAATAGGAATAACCCGCTGGTTCAGAATGCGACCCTTGGGAGGCATGGAAGGGAGCTGAGATAAAGTGACAACTCCACGACTTGAGCAGGAAGTCAGAGGGATGCCAGAGTTCCTCCCCCACAGTCCCGGGCAGCCTCCCAGACAAGTGGGTAACCTTCCACCCGGGCCCTTGCCAGGCAGGGGAACAAAGAGGCCTCAGCCCTTACTAGGTCTTGGGAGTGCCCAGCCTGGGAAACACGCGGGTGCAGGAGGGCTGCGTAATACTTCCCTTTCCTCTACTACTCCCTCGACCCCTGCTTCCCATCTCCGGGCTCTGAGAGAGAAGCCGGCCCATTAGCTATCTCACGGCGAAGACCGGAACCACAGCGGCGAGAGGGGTGGGTTTCCCAAGACCGGGATCGGTGGAACGGGGCTCACCTTCCTGGGATACTTGTAGGGGGCGGTCACGGTCTGCACGTGCCGCTGCAGCTCCAGGGTGAGACGTTCCGGGTCGTGGGAGGCGAAGTCGTCCTTCAGTACCACGAATGCTTTCACTACCTGCAAGTGGGGAGGCCTCACCGCTTCTCTTTTCGAGTCAAATCCGGCCCAACCCATTGGAAAACAAAGTTTCTCTGGGGACACGGCGGGGAAAGTCAGGAGAGCGTCTAGGCCGTGAGCTCATTGCGGACAGGGAATGTATCTGCTTATTGTTATATTACACTCTCCGAAGCGCTTAGTACAGCACTTTGCATACAGTAAGCTTTCAATAAATACGACCGGCCGAATGAATGTCGTCACCGTCCGGAGAATTTGGAAACGTTTACAGGCCGATCATTTGGGAAAGAAAATCAATCAGTGGTATTTATCGAGCACTGAGTGAATGCAGAGAACTGTACTAGGCACTTGGGAGGGTACAATAGAATGAGTGGACATGACCTCTGTCCTTAAGGAATTTACAATCTAGCAAAAATATGCGGTCTAAAGGAGGAGACAACTTTGCACCCCTCACCCATTCACCCTAACGTAATGCATGTTAACAGATCTTGCTAATTTGAATATCTTCAGATTTCTAAAGCACTTCACCTCTATGCTTCCCTGTCCTAGTTTGATTTTCTACTCCTCCATCATGGTGCCACTAGGGGTTTGGGTTAACCGAGTCCAGCTGAAATTTTGCAGAGCTAGGCGTTCTAAAAGCGTCCATTAGCTTATCTCTTTCTATAGGGGGAGCAACACTGCTTTGACCACCAACCTTATATAGGTGAATAAAGTTTTCCTGTTTCCTTTGATATCCCTTATACTTTATCTTTTTAGCTTTCTCAATCTTGCACCATTCTCTATTCCTCCACTATGGTTGGGCCTGATTTTCACTTTGGGCGATTTTCCCATTTGCCTCTGAGGTCTCCGTTCAATTGTGAATTTTCCCACCCAAATTTTGTCTCCCCTCCTTGCCTTCCTATGTCTTGGGATAGTTTGTTGTGGCCATTGGGCAGTTTGTTTAGAGAGCATTTCCCTTCCCAGGACGTCTTTGTCCTTCTGACCTCAGCCTTCCTCATCTTCAGGATCCTCCTAAAATCACACCTCTTCCGAAAACACTTCGACAATTAATTTTCAGCATCCGAAACCTATCAACCAATCAGCCTCTGACACGCATATTTAAGTATTAAAAGCAGTGTGGCTTAGCGCTAAGAGGGGAGAACCTGGGTTCTAATCCTAGTTCTGCCACTTGCCTGTTGTGTGACCTTGGGCAAGTCACTTCACTTCTCCGGGCCTGTAAGCTCGTTGTGAGCAGGGAATGTATTTGTTTATTGTTATATAGCATTCTCCCAATCGCTTAGTACAGTGCTTTGCACACAGTAAGATCTCGACAGACACGAATGAATGACTAGACCTTACTTTCCTCATCTGTAAAGTAGGGATTCAATGCCTTTTCTCCTTCCTAGTTAGACTGTGAGCCCCATGTGGGACAGGAATGTGTCCAGCCCGATTATCTCTTATCTACCTTAGTGCTTGGCATAGTAAGCACTTAAATATCAAAATTCTTATTTACTCCCATCTTCCGCCCTTGTGTCTACACAGAGATACATTCCTGACCATCCAATTTATTCTGATTCCACGGCTTGTGAATACTTTACCGGTCTCCGCCATCAGGGTTTAAGTTCTTGGTGCACACCATTCAGTTATTCTGATTCCACCACTTGCAAATACTTGATCTGTTTCCTCCATCAGAATGAAAGATTTGGTGCCCAGGAACCACGTCTTGGGCTTCTGCTGAGCTTCCCCAGGTGCCTAGTTCAGTGGATGCTCAGTAGACACCATTACTACTTATTAGATTTTTCTCCGCATCGGGATCGCCCCTTCTTACCTTAAGCTTGGAGCAATCTGCCCTCCTGAGTTTATTCTCTCTATCTCGGTCAGCAGGGTAATTGCCTCACTCCCTTTGCCACTCGTCTTGGATGTGGAACTGGTCACCTGCCAAGCTCTGCGAGCGGCCACAGCTGGTTTCTAAACAGGTTTGGGCACCAGGTAGCCTTAAGGAGGGAATGACCCAGGTGAGGAAGGATCAATCACTGACCTTTCTCCTCCTAGGCAATAATGGCCCTCCTGAATTTCAGATGAGGAAATGCATATGATAATAATAATAAATGTGGTATTTCTTAAGCACTAACTACGTGCCGGGCATAATCGGGTTGGACACAGTCCCTGTCCCACATGGGGCTCGCAGTCTCAATCCCCATTTTACGGAGGAGGGAACTGAGGCTCAGAGAAGCGAAGCGACTTACCCAAGGCCACACAGAACACACGAGGCGGAGCTGGGGATAGAACTCACGACCTTCTGACTCCCAGGCCCATGCCGTATCCGCCATGCCACGCTGCTTCCCAAATGATGTCAGCGGTGTTAGGCACGGCCTATAACGTATCGTGACGATGTCGTAGACATCATTTGGAGATGATGTGCTTTTTTCATGTATCCTCCACTCGGTCCCCAACACTTATGTCCCCAGAAGGGGGTCAATGTTAAAAAATGAAACCTGGACATAAAAGCAACCAATACTGAATGAGAACTGAAGAGGGAATGCTGAAAACTGGACCACCTGGTATGAAACCAGATGACTGGCCACCTTTTAGACATCCCAGACGCAAGGCCCTAGGCAAGATGGCCATCCCCCTGCCTCTGCAGGAAGTCGCTCAGTACCCACGGGGAGCAGAGACCAGGCGTCAGCAAGTCCTTCCCACGTGCTTTCTTTACCTCTCCTCTGACGGGGTCCGGGCTGCTGACCACGGCTGACTCCACCACGGCCGGGTGCTCGATCAGGGCACTCTCCACCTCGAAGGGGCCGATCCGGTACCTGGCAGGGAATGTTAGACCCCCATAGAGAACATAGGAAAGCAGCATGGCGTAGCGGCTAGTGCACGGTCCTGGGAGTCAGAAGATCACGGGTTCTAATCCCAGCTCCGCCACGTGTCTGCTGTGTGACCTTGGACAAGTCACTTCACTTCTCTGGGCCTCAGTTACCTCATCTTTAAAATGGGGATTCAGACTGTAAGCCCCAGGTGGGACAGGGACTGTGTCCAACCGGATTTGCTTGTATCTACCCCAGCGCCGGAAAGATCCGGGGCTTGGGAGTCAGAGGTCATGGGTTCGAATCCCCGGCTCGGCCACTTGTCAGCTGTGTGACTCTGGGCAAGTCACTTAACTTCTCTGTGCCTCAGTTACCTCATCTGTAAAATGGAGATTAACTGTGAGCCTCTCGTGGGACAACCTGATTACCCTGTATCTATCCCAGCGCTTAGAACAGTGCTCTGCACGTAGTAAGCGCTTAACAAATACCAACATTATTGTTAGTACAGTGCCTAGCACATAGTAAGTGTTTAACAAATACCATAATTAGTATTGTTTTTATTATTCACTCTCTGGGATGTTGAGCAATAATTTGGCTATGTTTGGGAGAATGACATTCTTACGCTGCTCAGTCTAATAAAAATAATAATAATTAATAAATTGCAGTATTTGTTAGCCCTTGCTATGTGCCAAGCACCGTACTAAGCCCTGGAGTAGAAACAAGATAATCAGAATGTACACAGTCACTGCATGGGGCTCACAATCTAAATAAGAGAGAGAACAGATAGCTCATCTCCATTTTACAGAGAAGGAAACTGAGGCTTAGAGAAGTGCAAAGACTTGTCCAAGGTCCCACAGCAGGTGAGCGGCAGAGCTAGGAGCCCAGGTCTCCTGACCCCCGGGCCTGTACTCTTTCCACTGGACCACACTGGTTCCCCACACCACGGACCTGTAGTTCACCGGTTCTGTGTCGTCTGATGTCCGGAATCCCTACGTGCAGCATTAAAAAAACTAGCCTCCTGAATCCCACGGTGTAAACTCCACTATAGGTTCATTTAGTTGGATAAACGAATAAAGTTGTTTTGTCTGGGTATGTGCGCCACGAAGCACATACACCTCCTGCTGCCAGGTGTCAGTGGCAACAATATTCACTGATTGCCAGGGTTGGGGCAGAGCGCTGTACTAGGTACTTGAGGAAAGGGCAAAAGAAGTAAAAGTTGGCCTTGAGGCGCTAACAATCAAGTTTCAGTGTGGCCTAGTAATGATAATAATAATAATAATAATAATGGTATTGTTAAGCGCTTTTTATTTATGTGCCAGGCACCGCACTAAGCCCTGGGATAGATAAAAGGAAATTAGGTTGGACACAATCCCTGTCCCACATAGGACTCACAGTCTTAATCCTCATTTTACACAGTTGGGATAACGGAGGCACAGAGTAGTTAAGTGACTTGCCCAAGGTCACACAGCAGACAAGTGGCAGAGCCAGGATTAGAAATCAGGACCTTCTGACCCCCAGGCAAATGCTCTATCCATCGGACTAAGAGCCAGGGAACCGAAGCCAGGGGACCTGACTTCTGATCCTGCTCTGCCGCTTGCCTCTGCGTCATCTTTGGCAAGTCACTTCTCTAATCCTCAATTGCCTCATTTGTAAAATGGAGACGAGTTACCCCTTCTCCTTTCCCTTCGGGCTGTGAGCTCCATGTGGGATAAGGACTGAGTCTGATCTGATGATTTTGTATCTACCCTAGCGCTCAGTACAGTGCTTGGCATGGAGTGAGCGCTCATCAAATATCACAATTATTAAAATTAAAAGAACAGATCATCGATAGGAGTGAGAGATAGGTGTAAATAATAGTCACAAGGAAGGGAGCCAAGAGTCTGGATAATTTCAAGCTACTATTTGCCAGAAAAGATCACTTCAGTCATTTGTTTTCAGCCTCGTCCCACCAGGCCACTTTGGGAAGCAGCATGGCCTAGTGGAAAGAATACGGGCCTGGGAGTAAGGGGACCTGGGTTCTAATCCCAGCTCCACCACTTGCCAGCTGTGGGACCTTGGGTGAGTCACTTGACTTCTCGGAGCCTCAGTTACCTCATCAGTAAAATGGGATTTCAACGCTTGTTCTCCCTCATTCTTAGACTGCGAGCCCCATGTGTCTGACCTCATTAACTTGTACTTACCCCGGTACTTAGAACAGTGCTCAGGACATAGTAAGTTCTTAAAAATCGCCATAATTACTATTATTATTATTATTATTTGTTGCACTCCACCAGCCCCTGCCGCTGCATGACCTGATGGGCACTTAGGGGAAGGTGCTTAAAGGGCAGCGAAATGGCCAAAGGGTAAGTGGTAAGAGGGAGAAGCCAAGGAATTGGATAATCCCACATACTGGACAATTAGTGCCTCGGTAATAGAGAGGTGACTGTATTTGCTCAAGTCCAGGGCTAATGATTCTTCTGTTGTCCCCCTTCCCCTTCTCTCCCTCCCACACCCCTCCTTTCTACGGGAGCCGTTGCCAGTAGGGAGTGAAAGCGAGGGTGTCGGGCAGCTAGGTTCCCGTGGTGTTGTAGCTGACTCTTCGATGTGGGGCAGAAAAAGGGCGTTAGGAATAAACCTAGATTGGAAAAAGCATCGTTTACCCCGAGGAATTGATGATGTCATCAGCTCTTCCGAGGAACCAGAAATAACCATCTTCATCCTTAACTCCTCGGTCCCCGCAGATGTAAAAATTCCCCCGTTCAGTGGCAGCCGTCTTTTCTGGATTGTCCTGGTAACAGTGGGACAAGGGGGTCACTGAAGATGGTCGCCACTGGCCTTGGGACAGGCAAGCTGTGCCTCCGCTGCTTGGGAGAAGGCGAGGTTTCCCCATGAGCCCTGCTGAGAGTCGGGGCAGCGGAGGGTCCTTAATTCACCCAGTTCCTAAGGGGCTCTGGCATCCAGTTGAGCAGGAACCCCGGAGAGGTCCCTGGAGGGGATAATATCTTCCGGCCTTGGGGGCGGGGGGGGGGGGAACTGTCATGGCGCTCGGGGTCAGGGTGATCCTGTAGCTGCCAAACTCCAATAACCAATCCCCGGTAGCTGTAGGGGAGTGAAAATTCTAGGGACAGAGTGAACCTGCTTCTTCCCATCTTCCAGGCCCTCGGCCTCCACTCCTGTCCCCTCAGTCTTTAAGATCTGGCAGACTGTCGGCCTTCAGTTTGAGCCTTCAGTTTGATGGAGGAGGGGACGAAGAAGCCAGGGCAACTGAGGACCTACAGCCGCGATCTGGAGTCTGCACCCACCGTAGAACCCAAAGCGGGAGGGAGAAGGGTTCCTTACCACATAACCGGAGAAGAGGCTAAATGGCCTGGTGGGTTTGATCCTGATGCCAATGTCTCCTTCCATGCCAGGAGGGAGGATGTTGGCATTCTCATCTACAACCTGCAGGAGGAGGGCACAAGGACTGGGTGATCGGGGTCGGGTTCCTTCCTTGAAATCGCTATTACCATCACGGCTAAATACCGTCGTTTGAGCGTCTGCTGCTCGTTCTAGCCTCTGGGGAGGGAGGAAGAGACGCACAGAGTCTAGAGAAAGAGGAGCTTCCCACCTAGCGCTCTCATCTCAACTGATCAATCAAACAAGGGTATCCATTGCATGCTTATCGTCCGCAGAGCACCGTACCGAGCCCTCGGGAAAGTACGGCACGCTAGAATTGGTAGACACCCGAATACAATCCGTATACGTTTCCCTCCTAATGCTTAGTACGGTGCTCTGCACACAGTAAACACTTCATAAATACTATCACCACTACGAGTGGACCTGATTCCTGCTTTCAAGGTACTGACGATCAAGTGGGGGACACAGACCTGAAAATAAATTACAGACAGGGGAAGGGGCATAGTATAAGGAAATGAACATCAGCGCTGAGGACTTGAGGATGGGGTGAGGATCAAAGCGCTTAAAGGGGACAGACCCAAGTGCGTAGGTGTTGCTAAAGGAAGGGGGAATAGAGTGGGAAGATGAGAGGGTAGTCGGAGAAGGCTTCTTGGAAGCGACGTGATTTTAGTAGGGTTTGAAGATGCGGAGAACAGTGGTCTGGTGGGTATGAAGGTGGAGGGAGTTCCAGGCCAGAGGGAGGATGTGGGCCAGGGGTCAGTGATGAGAGAGATGAGATTGATGTACACAGAGTAGGTTGGCATTAGAGGAGCAAAGTGGGTGGATTGAGTTTTAATGGGAATTTTGTAAGCTTAGGTAAGAGGCGATACCAACCTGAACGTCGTAAGCGGCGGTGGGTTTCCCCATTGAGCCAGGCTTGATCTTCATTTCTTTGGTTACAGCACAGACCACTCCCTGACATGAAAGAGAAATGCAAGGGCATATTTCAAACTATTGTTCTGAGTCTTTTCATGCAATAATGATCCGTTACAAGGAGGAGAACTGTAACAACGGAAGCAGGGGGGAAGGATGCAGAAAGCTGAAGTTCTGGAGATAGTAATAATAATAATAATTACGATAATTGTGATATTTTAAGTACTTACTATGTGCCGAGCACTGTTCTAAGCACTGGAATAGTACAAGATAATGGGGTTGGGCACAGTCCTGACTCTCACTGGGCTCACAGCCCTACTAGGAGGGAGAATAGATATCCAATCCCCATTTTACAGCTGAGGGAACTGAGGTGCAGAGATGTTGAAATGACTTGCCCGAGTCATAAGCAGGCAAGTACCAGAGTCAGAATTAGAACACAGGTCTTCTGACTCTCAGGCCCAGACTCTTTCCGCTCAGTAATGATGATCAGAGGTGACTGAACCCGGCATTCAGAGACTGGCCTATTGGTAAGAGGCTGGTGGGAGAGTCTTCCCCGTAGCCCCATGACAATACTCTGGTAACACTGAGCTATCTTAATCCCGAAGTACTGCTATTCTGTCTCTGCATTAGCTGCTCCCACGGGAGCAGCAGAGTGTGGGAGGGAGAGAGCTACCCACCGAGGGATAGGAGTCACTCTGTCCTGGGATTAAGGGAAAAGGAAAACTGAGGGAGGGCTGAGAAAGTCAAAGAAAGAGACTGCAGAGGCGGCTGGAAACAACAGAAAGAAGAGCTGAATGGGGCTGAGGGGCAGCTGGAGGTGGAGTCCAGTGGATGAACCTGGAAAAAGGTGGCAGCGAGAAGAGAACGTGGCTTAGCGGCTAAACCTGGGCTTGGGAGTCAGAGGTCGTGGATTCTAAGCCCGACTCCGCCACTTGTCAGCTGTGTGACTTTGGGCAAGTCACTTAACCTCTCTGTGCCTCAGCTACCTCATCTGTAAACTGGGGATTAAGACTGTGAGCCCCACGTGGGACAACCTGATTATCTTGCATCTACTCCAGCACTTAAAACAGTGGTTGACACATAGTAAGCACTTAACGAATACCACCGTCATCGTTATTATCATTATTATTTTTAAGACAAAGGTGAGAGCTCAGTTTCCCTGAACACTTTTTGGGGGTTTCCGCTAGTTGAAGCACTCAATTTTAGTTGGTTTAGATGATATGATCTCATATAGCCTTTTTATATGGCTACGGAAGCGGAGGAGCGCTTTTCGGACAGAATTCCGCAAAATGCCGCATGCGACGTCAGGTGGAACGTAAGGAGAGGCACGATTCCCTCTGGCTCGCGGTAGCCAGATGTCTGAAGCTGGAGGCCACGAGGTGGCCGGAAGCCTTACCAGGGTGGGTCCTGCTGGGGACCAACTGCAGGATCTGGTGGGGAAGGAGGACAGAGGAGAGGGAGAGAGGCAGGTGCCAGTGAGGAGAGGCCCCAGGCTTTTTGAATCCAGAGTGGGGTGAGTCCACTCATCGCCTCCCTCATCCCTGGTAGGAAAAACACACATCTTTCCTTCCTTCCCTCTCCCTCACCCTGCTCTCTGTGTGTGTGTGTGTGTCTGAGAGGGTGGGTGCAGGTTTATTGGTTTTAAGGCGTTCAAATTTCTGGGAGCTCAAAGTGGTCCAGAGTGGGGTCTTAGGGAAGAGGGGATGAAAAGGCCCCAGACGCCTTCCTGGGCCCTACACATCTCAGGTTTTAGAGGCATCCAGGGTTAGAGATGTACTTGGCAGGGCCTGACCCGTATAACCTCCCTTGTTTGGGGAGTTCGAGCTGGGCAGATCATGGCATCCTGTCAGGGGATGCCACTGGCCACCTGTGGCTCTTGGCCAATGGGTGCTTGTTTCAGGACGCTGTTGAGACCGTGAGTCCCCGCGAGTCACTGGATGTGTTTGAAAATGTTTGGATGTGGAGCATGTGTTTGAAAATGTTTGGGTGGCCGGTGTCGCCACAAGCCTCGGTTCAGATTCAGCCCAGACTTTCCTCCAGGTCATCTTGATGCAAGAATATAGGGGCCCAGAGGAGGGGAAAGGAAGCAGGGGAGGAAGTGGGGGAGATTCGGGATGAGGATTCAGGTGGACGGCCAGATTTCAGAATCAGCTGTTCAAAGGCCAGTGACCTATTTCCGATTTTTACAAGAGTTAATCCTCTCTAACTGCCATTTCTCCCTCCTCTTCCACCTTTTGACCTGCAGGAATGAACAGAGTTTACATCTCTCTTCAGCTGTTGGGTGCACACAATTTCTTGTGCTCCCTGCTGCCTCATGAGAGGAGAGTGAATGCAGAGATAGAGAGGGGCTTTGAGGGGCAGAAGTGTGTGGGCTGAGGCTGTTGGGAAATGTCTCACGGAGAATGATTGAATGCCACAGCACAGGAGATCGGGGGGCAAGGGACCTAGGGAGCCAGTGTGGAAAACCGCCTCTCGGGGACACCAATCACTAAGGGCCGATAGTAATAATAATTACGATTACGGTACTCGTTAAGTGCTTACTACGTGCCGGATGCTGTTCTAAACACTGGGGTAGATACAAGTTAGGTTGAACACAGTCCCTGTCCCGCACAGGGGCTCACACTCTTAATCCACATTTTCTCTGGATGAGGTCCAGAGAAGTTAAGTAACTTGCGCAAGGTCACACAGCGGACATGTGGCAGAACCGGGATTAGAACTCATGACCTTCTGACTCCCAGGCCTGTGCTCTATCCACTAAGCTGTGCTGCTTCTCCGTCGATGGGTATACTGTACAGGGCAGGCAATGGAATATAATGATGTCACAGGCAATGTTTTGCAGAAGTCTGACCATGTCCACCCAAACCTAACACACATCTTTGGGTAAGGGTGGGGGCTCCCTACTGGCTCCTGAATCTTTGCATTTCCTTCAAAAATTGCGTGAATTCCGGCACCACCTCTGAGCCCGGAGGCAGGAGGAGAAAGGTTGGGCGATCAAAATATTGGCATCCAGTGCTGGATGTGTACCCGACAGGGTTCAGATCATCTGAAAACCAGGTTGCCCTTTAAAAGACCAGATGGTGGCCACCCTATCTGCCACTTCTGGGGAGAGATGAAGAATGACAGAGCAGAATAGGAAAGAGGGAAAGGCTCCAGCTAATGGTGTCACAGAGAGAAACAATCAAGGAGGAGAAAAAGAAGAGTGAGGAGGGAAGGTGAGAAATCACTGTCGGTTGCTCTGCCTTAACAGACTTGGGAAGAAGACAGACTGCAGGGACATATCTGTATGGGGTACAATTGATAAAGATAAGAAATGACCTGAGTTCGAGTCCAGGCGAGGTCAGATCCCCCCACGCCACGGTCCAGAGGGGACATACCGTTTCCGTTTGGCCGTAGACATCGCGAATCTCCAGGCCGGTGCTGGCTTTCCACTTTTCCATCACCTCGGGGTTCAGCGGTTCCCCTGCACTGATGCAGTGCCGCAGGCGGCCCAGTGGCTTCCTGGAAGATATCACGGGAAGCCGGGGATGCCCCTCAAGCCTGATCCGTACCACAAGGAAGCTCTGGGGTCTCAGGTCCGCCCCGTCAACCAAGACAGCACCCCGGGACTGAGGTACCTCATCCCCTCCCCCTTCGGCCCTGCATCTTGTTTCGCTAATGAGAGGATCCTAACCACGATGTCCAAGAAGGGGAGGCTGAGAAAGGGATGCCGGGAATTCCGACACCAGACTATAGAATCCCCACTCTCCGCCCCGTCCCACGCCCTCCCCAGCCCTCAACTCTCAGAGGAGGACCCTGTGGGGAAGTCTGGCTATCCCATTTGGGTGGGGGGAAATGAAAAGACCACCAGTGTCCCTCCGCCACGGGGTTCGGAGGTGTGTCCTGCAGTGTGGTGCGGATCTGGGGACCCTGCATTCTGCTGGGCTGCTGTTCTCGCCATGAGCCGGTGAGCCCCAAGCTGGCCGGATCCACTGAGGGGAGCACTGGCTGGGACTGTGAGAGTTCAGGGCTACCCCCGAGCTATCCCCCAGGTACCTGGACTCTAGGTTCTGCACCATGAGGCGATATGCCGTTGGGGCCATGGATAAGGCCGTGATGGGGAACCGGGAGAGAGTCTGGAGAAAGAGAACCAGTGGATAAAGCCAGGTGAGTGAGGGGTCTGCAAGGAGTTAATCAAAGGAAATCGAAGGGGGTGTTTTTAGTTTTCACTCTGGGGAAAGCAGATGCCAGACCTAGGAGGGGAGAAGTCGCCCTTGAGACCTGAAAAGTTACCCTCTGGACCCGTCAGGGTCAGGAGACAGTTCCTCAGCCTCGTCTTGGGAAAGTCCCTTGTCCTTACTGGTCTCAGTTTCTCCTCTGGAAACTAACAGAAACATTGTAGTCTACTTTCTAGGGGTCTCTGAGGAAGAATTTAGTCAAACATTCAGGCGAAGGCCTTTGGTCAAAGGAGAAAGATTGAATTGTTCTTGAAAGTGTTCCATGGACCTAGAAAACCTCTCCCTAGGCCAGATCTGAACAGAGTATCTCTGCAGAGACGGGAGATCCCCAGGCCAGGCCAGTCCAGGGAGATTCTCGGGGCCCTAATGCCTGAATTAATCTCACTCCTGCCCTTCCCCTTTCCCACTGTGCCCTGGGGAAACAGGTCTGTTTAACAACCAGGAAATTCTTGCATGGCAAGTATCTCTGCCCCCTGGCATGAAGATGTACCCGAAGACTTTTTGCACTCTCGTGACAGCCTCATCTGCCCCACAAGAGAGAAGAAGTGTAATTTAGTGGCAGGAGCACCGGCTTCGGGGTCAGAAGTATTGGGTTCTAATGCCGGCTCCGCCACTTGTCAACTGTGTGACTTTGGGCAAGTCACTTAGGTTCTCTGTGCCTAGAGAAGCAGCGTGGCTCAGTGGAAAGAGCCTGGTCTTGGGAGTCGGAGGTCGTGGGTTCTAATCCCGGCTCTGCCGCTTGCCAGCTGTGTGACTTTGGGCAAGTCACTTGACTTCTCTGTGCCCCGGTTACCTCATCTGGAAAATGGGAATTAATTATCCCCCAGAGCTTAGAACAGTGCTTTGCACATAGCAAGCGCTTAACCAATACCACCATTTATTTTTATTACTTAAGTTACCTCATCTATAAGATGGTGATAGAGACTGAGCCCCACGTGGGACAACCTGATTACCTTGTATCTACCCCAGAGCTTAGAACAGTGCTTGGCACATAGTAAGTACTTAACAAATACTATTATTATTATTAACAGAGGAGCATAGGGACAAACCTTCACAAAGGTCAGAAGAACAGTAAACACTCTACGATTTGGAATGCACAGTTCCAAGCATGGTCCTGATTGATTTTTCTTGATAACTGAGTTTTCAGCGTTTTTATATTATTCCCCCCTTTCCCAAAGGCTGCAAGAACTTCGGGGCCACTAGTAATTGGACTTCTAACTCTTGGGGTCACTCCAGAGAGCTCCATCGAGTCACCGATGAGCTCCGAATGCCAGTCTGGTGTCTCCGAGATTCTTACAGCCCCACTATTGAAGACACATTAGATGAATCAATCACTACTATCTTTCGGGCACCTGCTGGCTGCAGAGCCCTGAATGAATTGTTCCTAAGCAGCAAGCGGGTTAATTTGCCCATAGTGATGCTTTGGTAGTGGGATGGGCTGCTGTGTTTATTCCGGTTCTTGAGTTTTCCAGATCTGCAGGGTTGAGGTAGGTGAAGTTTCATCAACTAAAGGGCTCTTAAGGGCAGATGTAAGGTTTTCTCTCTCCCGTTGCTCTTACGGTTAAGATGGTTGCTGGTTCAAACCTCTCCAACCTGTGGACAAACACCCCGGCGCCAACGCTCCAGGAGCCAAAGAGAGCCAAGATGGCAGCCACGATCCAGCCCGTGTCCGACGTGGACCAAAGGATGTCAGCATCGGTCAAGGACAACCAGGACCTGGGGAGACACACAGCAAAGTCCACAGCCCTTCCGGAAGGGGAGGAGGTGGTCCGCTGAGTCCCATGATTGGACGTGCTCGTCTGAGTCAGAGTATTATCCGACTGAGTCAGAGTACTTACTGAAGCCCGTCAGAGGCCTGAGATGAACCCCCAGTTTCCTGGCCCCATTCAGTTTCTCCTAGTCCCGGCCCCTACTTGGCCCCAGCCGGGATGCCAGATCCCTCCACCCCTCCACGCCACCCCACGAAATGATCTAGAATATGAAAATACAATATATTTTGCCTGTTAGAAGAAAAAAAGCAAAGTATTTTAGAAAGTCCATCCTTCGTGTCAGACAATATGTCTGCAGGCATTCGAGTTTGCTATTGGCCGAGTGCAGTCCTTGCACAACTCTCGACTGATGGGACCCGTGGACTGTTCTAAGTCTGTTCCCAACTCTAGTCGGGGACTGTGCTTTGTTTCCTCCTTGCGCTACCCTGACCTCGGGCTCACCGGCATTCAAGCCGGAAGGTAAGGATTCCCGAGGGAGGGTGGGGACCTCAGGGTGGCTGAATGGAAATAGCAAGGGACTGGCAGGGAGCCAGGAGACACGGGTTCTAATCACACCTTTGCCATTGGCCTGCTGTGTAACCATAGGCACATCATTTAGACTCTTGTTAAGCGCTTACTATTCTATACTATTACCATAAGATGGTGATAGAGACTGAGCCCCACGTGGGACAACCTGATTACCTTGTATCTACCCCAGAGCTTAGACACTGTTCTAAGCACTGGGGTAGATACAAAGTAATCAGGTCGGACACAGTTGCTGTCCCCGGTTCACAGTCGTGATCTCTATTTTACACCTGAGGTGACTGAGGCCCAGAGAAGTAAAGTGACTTGCACGGCAGACAAGTGATGGATCCGGGATTAGAACCCAAGTTTTTCTGACTCCCAGGCCTTTGCTTTATCCACTGGGCCACACTACTTCAGTTTCCTCCTCTGCAAGCTGGAAGGATGATGTAGGCTCTCCTCACCTCCTAATTTAGGAGCCCTGGGTGGGACAGACACTGCCTCCCCTGGTTGTCTTGTTTCTCCCCCAGGACTTATCCCAGTGCTTGGCCCAATTTAAGTGCTAACGAAATATCCTAGTTAACCCCCACAGCCAGAGGACCGCCGCAGCTCACTGCCCCCACCCTGTCTTACCTGTCATATTTAACAGCCTGGAACCCCAGGCTTCCGTGGGAGTGCAGCACCATCTTTGGAGAGCCCGTGGACCCGCTGGTAAAGTAGATGGCCAGCGGCTCTCTGCTCTTGGACTTGACACACTTGTGCTCCTTAGGGGCTGTTCTTTAAGACAAAAAGATCAGATGGTGAGCATCTCGGTAGAAACCGGACGGACACGACGGCACCGGGAGGCTCGACAACATTTTTGCCTGTTAGAGGAAAAAAACAAAGTATTTTAGAAAGTCCATCCCTCACGTCAGAGTGGGCAAACAACCCTCCTCTTCCCATAAGATGGGATGTGCCAGAGCTCAGAGTCGGGAGCAAGGGGCGACTTGTTTGTGGTTTCAAATATATTGAAAAACAAAGTTACATAAATAACATCATTATTGCTTGAGTTAATGGTCAGAGAGCACAAGAAATGTTGGGCCTGGTTGATCCCTGGTGTGACCTGATGTGGTATTTTTTATGTTACAGAAGCAGTGTGGTCTGGTGGAAACAGCCCCAGGCTGGGAATCAGGAGACCTGGGTTCTCATTCTGGCTTGGTCACTTGTCTGCCGTTTGACCTTGGGTGAATCGTCTCCGTAAGCCTCCGTTTCCTCTTCTGAAAAATGGGGAAAAAATACCTGCTCTCCCTTAGAGGTAAGCCCCAGATGGACAGAAACTGTGTCAGATCTGATTATTTCGTATCTACCTTAGGCTTTGACCCAGTGCTTGGATTATAGTAAGTGTTTAACGAAAACCACAATTATTATTAGTAGTATCGTCATTCTTACTCTTATTTCCTTTTTTCACTCTGAAGGAACAATAAGTGGTTCCTGATGTAAGTCTTTTGGTTAGTAATGTGTTAGGAATGAGTTCAGGAATAGAACTCAGTTGGGTGAACTGACTACATCTGATCCTAGACAGAGAACCAGACTAATTCTAGAAGTTGAAGGCTCAAAGGGAAGGGCTTATGATTACATACATTTTTTATTCTGAAACACCGCAGGAGCTTTTAAATCAAGTTAGAGCATAAAAGTAGAGCTCAAAGGACATTTCTATCACCAGAGAGGGAGCTGGAAGGGTGGGAGTTAAATCTCATTCGCGGAGGGTTCTGAGAGTCGCCAAGCGCAGTAGGAAGCAATGAGCTTTTTTAACGATTAACAAAATGTGTGCAAATGAAATAATTATTCATCATGACTACTAATTAATTATTAATAACAATTCTCCCAGTTCCAGCTGCCTGATCGTTAGGGTGACCATTTGCCCCATTTTATAATCAAACAGTCTAGTTGGCAGAGATGGCACCGGGATTTTTCTTTTTAGTGCTAGCCTCAACCCCTGACGCTGAGTTCCGTGGCTCAGAAGCGTCACACGTGTTCAGTAGAAACTGGAATGGTGAAGCCGAAGCTCTGGAGCAAGAGGGGGTTCAGGAGTCCCCTTGGCGGAGTCTTCTCAGTTTGGGCAGACTTCCACGAAACGCTCTTTTCCCCATCATTATCATAAGGTAAGGTGCCCGGCTCTAATCCCGTGACATCACATGAGTCCGTCTGTCCCGTGTCTGCAAGTGCTGTTTCCGGCTTCCCTCGTGATCCCCTCCAAGCTCCCAAGTTCATTCTCAAGGTGTCCCGTTGGATACCTTGGACCCCTCGTCCCATTCCCACCGTGCCCATGGCGTGCTCACGACATTCTGCAAAATGAAGGAATTCTTGGAACAGGGAGGCAGCTACGGAGACTCACTTAAGCAGCTCGTTGAAGCTCAGCCATCCGGCCCGGCCCGCGTCAGACACCAGGAGTTTGGTCTTCAGAGTGGGACAGCTTGACACAATGGAGTCGACCTCTGGGGCCACGCCATCGCTGGTGACAACGCACTTGGCCTTGGACACCTGCAGTCGGTACTGAATGTCCTTCCCGGTCAGCTGGGTGGTCCCTGGCATGAAGATGAGTCCTGGAGGAGTCACAAAGGGAGGTTCAAAATAATATTCTGTCCTCCCTCCCTTCCCCACCCCAACGGGCGGGGTGGGCTACTGGAAAGAGCGTGGGAGAAGGAGTCGGGATACCTGGATTTTAGTCCCAGCTCTACCACTGGCCTGATTTGTGACCTTGGGCAAATCACCTAACCTCTCTGGCCCTCACTTTCCTCATCTATGAAATGGGGAGTGTGCACGATATGATAACCTTATATCAACCCCAGTCCCTAGCACACAGTTAGCTCTTAATAAATTCCATAATAATTCCATAATAAATCCAGGAAAGCAGCTTGCCCCGGTGGAAAGAGCTCAGGACTGGGAATTAGGAGACCTGGGTTCTAATCCCTGCTCTGCCACTTGCCTGTTGACCTTAGGCAAGTCACTTAACTTCTTTGAGTCTCAGTTTCCTCATCTGTGAAAAGAGGTTGTTGTCCCTCTCCCTCAGACTGTGAGTCTCTTATGGGACAAGGATTGAGTCTGATCTGATTATCCTATTCCTACCCCAGCATTTATCAGAGTGCTTGGCAGATAGTAAATATTATTATTATTATTAATATTATTATTAGTATCATTCTTATTACTAATGATGATAATAATGAAATTCACCCTGCCTCCCTTCCTTTACAAATTTCCCCACTTAATCTAGGCACATTTGGGTCCTAGGTAATGAGGAGAGCAGTAATTAGAACCAAGGAGAGAAAAGCAGGAAACATTTCAGCCAGACTCTCGAGGTCACGGGAGATGTTCCTGACCATCAGATCACTCAGTGCCGGAGCTGAAAAGGTTCCTCAAGAAGTCTTTTGGCTCAGTGTTATGCCTGCTGGCGGGAGAGCCTACAAATTTCCCAGGACAGATGATGCCTTATTATAATATTTTTGTAAAAGTTTCTGGCACCTGAAAACTTTCCACATTTCCTCAGCACCCTCCTTTTCAGTCAGGAAGCTCTATCCTTAAATCTGCACTTCCTCACTCACTCATTCATTCATTCATTCAATCGTATTTATTGAGGGCTTACTGTGTGCAGAACACTGTGCCAAGCTCTTGGAGAGTTCAATTTGGTAACAGAGAGAGACAATCCCTACTCAACAACGGGCTTACGGTCTAGAAGGGGGGGGACGGGCAACAAAACAAATAGATAGGCATCAATTGCATCAAAAATAGCATAGCTCTCAAATTTGAGGCTTTTACTTCTTGTTCTGTTTTTTTTGTTTTGTTTTCTATGGTATTTGTTAAGTGCTTACCATGTGCCAGGCACTGTCCTAAGCACTGGGGTAGGTACAAGCTAATCAGATTGGATACAGTCCATGTTCCCACATGGTGGGGGGGTCACAGTCTTAATCCCCATTCTATAGATGAGATGACTAAGACACAGAGAAGAGAAGTGACTTGCCCAAGGACACAAAGCAGACAAGTGGCAGAGCCAGGATTAGAATCAAGGTCCTTCTGAATCCCAGGCCCGTTCTCTATCCATTATGCTATGCCGCTTCTCTTTTGGGTCTACATGGAGGGCAACTGTGCCCTACTGAGAGCTCACCTCCTCCAGAAGGCCTTCCCAGACTGAGCCCTCCCTTTCCCTCTGCCCTTCTCTCCCTCCGTATTCCCCCTACTCCCTCCCGCTGCTCAACCCCCTTCCCCCCGACAGCACTTGTGTATATTTGTATATATTATTACTCTATTTTATTAACGATGTGTACATATCTATGATTCTATATACCTATTTTGATGGTATCGATGCCTGTCTACTTGTTTCGTTTTGCTGTCTGTCTCCCCTTTTTAGACTGTGAGCCCGTCGGCCAGGGATGGTCTCTCTCCGTTGTCGAATTGTACATTCCGAGCGCTTAGTACAGTGCTCTGCACACAGTAAGCGCTCAATAAATATCATCGAATGAATGAATGATTGAAGGCCCATCTCCTCTAAGAAGCCTTCCCTGACCTTTCCCTGTATTTTCCCCCTCTTTCCACTCTCTTCTGCTTCAACCCGACTTACTCCCTGTATTCACATCTCCTGCTCCCAGCCCCTCAGCACTTAGTGTACATATCCATAATTTATTTATATTTACATCTGTCTCCCCTTCTAGATGTAAGCTCTCTGTGGGTAGGGAATATGTTACACTGTTTCATTATACTCTCCCAAGCACTCAGTACAGTCCCCTGCACACAGTAAGCGCTCACTAAATACAATTGATTGATTGATCAGTTCTCTCCTCAAGATTGCCCCCCCCTAAAGTTGGCGACCCCAGCTGGGACTGGGGACTGACCTGCCCGCATGCAGCCCACGCACACCAGCCACCACTGCGGGACCCGGGGCAGGATCACGGCCACCCGGTCCCCCCTCTTTAGGCCGCAGTTCTCCGAGAGCACGTTGGCCGCCTGGCGGGAGAAGATCCCCAGCTCCTCGAAGCTCCACTTCACCTCGTCTCCCTCGTTGTCCACCCACCAGAGAGCAGGATGCCGAGGCTCCTTGCCGTCCTGTCCGAGAGCAGAGGGGTAGAGTCCTGAAGTCTGTCAGCAGGGCCTGCTGCCCTTGAGCTCCCCAGAGAGCTGTCATCAACAGAGGGAATCCGAGATGGCCACCCTAATTGAACATCCTCAGCCGGGAGGTTCATAAGACAGGGTACCTGGATACTAGCCCATGAGTAAGTCTACACAGAATGCTCTGGACAAGTCAAGTGAAAAATCCCCTTCGTGGGGATGATCAACACAGGACCTTATCTCCAACTGAATTTTCATCCCCACTGCTCATACAAGTCCAAGGTGGGCATCTGAATCCATTAGGTGATATTCCCAGAACGAAGAAGTATCATTCCTTCCGTTTGGGCTGATACAAGCCCCGCCCCAGTCCCCACCACTCTCCCTTTCCAAGGTCTCTCCCGTGCCCACCTCTTCCTCTCCCCTTACCTCCATTTCCATCTTGGCTACCCCACGAGATTCGCTCTTCCCGGGATCTCCCTTTCTCAACAGCACAGCATTCCTGCCATATTTTGAGGTGGGGAAGGGATGTACGAGGGGGGTTGTAGCAGGGGTCCCAGGAGGCATGATGGGATGACAAAGTTTAAGGATTGCCATCAGAGGGAAATCAATCCGCCTTACCTTCTCCACACGCGCCCACTGATCCAGCACGTCGCTCGCAAAGTTAAACTCCTCAGGCAACTCCCGCTCCGCCCACTGCAGAATCTCTGTGGCAGCGGGTTTCTGGGGCACCAAGACCCTAGATTGCCGGTGGAGCCAACGAGAGGAGGGTCTGTGGACCCACAGGGTCCAGGGGAGTGGGAATTTCTTCATGGTCTGTGAGGTGAAGGATCAGAGGTCCTGCGATTGGGTCAAATGACAGGAGACGTTGTGCTCCCTCAGAGATATTCTCTGCTAAGAAGTGATTCTATGGCTGCTCTTTTTGATAAATCCCTTGGAAGGGGATTTTGCTGTCTAAATTGAGAAATCTATTCATTTCATCCTGGTATTTGATAGAGTCCAGGAAGGAGAGTCCAGCCTCTCCAGAAACATTTGGAGAAAGAGGGGCTCTCCTCGCTTTCTCGACTTTTCCACCCTATCCCTTGTGGCCACCCTTCTCTAACCCCAGCTCTGCCCTATACCTGTTCTATGACCTTGGGCAAGTCACTCAGGGATGGAATATCTTTTCTCTCTCTTCTACTTTTTTTAATGATGCTTTTTAAGTGCTTACTGTTACAGGCACTGTACTAAGCGCTGGGGTAAATACAAGTAATCGTTCATTCATTCATTCAATAGTATTTATCGAGCGCTTACTATGTGCAGAACACTGTACTAAGCGCTTGGAATGTACAAATCGGCAACAGTCCCTGCCCTTTGACGGGCTTACAGTCTAATCGGGGGAGACGGGCAGACAAGAACGATGGCAATAAATAGAGTCAAGGGGAAGAACAACTCATAAAAACAATGGCAGATAAATAGAATCAGGGTGATGTACATCTCATTAAACAAAATAAATAGGGTGATGAAGATATATACAGATGAGCGGACGAGTACAGTGCTGAGGGGAAGGGACGGGAGAGGGGGAGGAGGAGAGGGAAAAGGGGGAGAAGAGGGTTTAACTGCGGAGGGGTGAAGGGGGGGTAGAGGGAGCAGAGGGAAAAAGGGGGGAGCTCAGTGTGGGAAGGCCTCTCGGAGGAGGTGAGCTTTAAGTAGGGATCTGAAGAGGGGAAGAGAATCAGATTGTCGGAGGTGAGGAGGGAGGGCGTTCCGGGACCGCGGGAAGACGTGGCCCAGGGGTCGACGGCGGGATGGGCGAGACCGAGGGACGGTTTGGACACCATTCCTGTGCCACATGGGACTCACGGTCCAAATAAGAGGAAGTAGGATTTAATGTCCATTTTACAGATAAGGTAACTGGAGCATCGAGAAGTTAACTGATTTACCCCAGGTCAAATAGAAGGCAAATGGCAGAGACCGGATTAGAATCCAGGTCCTCTAACTCCCAGGGCTGTGCTCATTCCACTAGCCTATGTAGTTTCTTTACTTAGTCTGTGAGTCCCTTTCAGGACAGGGACTATGTTCAACCTGATTATACTGCATCTATTCAAGTGACAGAGAAGCAGCTTGGCCAAGAGGAAAGAGTATGGACCTAAGAGTCAGATGTCCCGGATTCTAATCCTGGCTTTACCACTTACCTGCCACGTGACCTTGAGTAAGTCACCGAACTTCTCTGTGCCTCAATCTCCTCATCTGTAAAATGGGGATTAAATCTTAATTTACTCCCTCCTACTTAGACCGTGAGCCCCACATGGGATATGGATTGTGTCCAACCTGATTATCTTACACCTCAGTGTTTAGTACAGTGCCTGGCACATAATAAGCACTTAACACCACCATAAGAAAGTGCCTAGTTCAGTGTTTGGCAGTTCAGAGCTTGGCATATAGTAAGTTTCAATAAATATAACTACTAGTAAGAAAGGGAACAGCAAGAGATACAGACCCAGTGGCTCCTCTCACTCCAATCTCTCCCCGGGCCTTAAACCAGCCTCGTCTGCCAGATTGCGATCCGTCTTGGGAAGTTGGTTTACGGACACCGAGTGACCCGGAGAAGAACTCCAGCGAGACCTGATGCGAAGAATGGCAGAGAGTATTTCGACAGTGTTTTATACTAGACCTTTACCTCACCTCCCATCTTCTCATTTGGTTGAAAAAAAGAATAATAGTTAACTTCAAAATGTGCTGAATAATAACCCTGAGGGGGCCAGGAGGGTAACCTTTGGGTTCACCTTTCTACTTTCCTTTGCGGGGCCTCAAGTTCTGTTGGATTTGTAACTTCCAGGATGCCTCAGGTGGTATCTCTGTTAGGCTTTCACACTGAACCGCAGGAGGAACTTCGGCTTGAGGTAAATACATTTTATCCCTCCCTGGAGCTACGTGCCCGATTGTTGACAAAAATCCTGTCAGGCAGTGCCCTCTCCCCTGGGGGTGAGGGAGGCCCACTGCCCACTTAGGAGTAGTGATGATGTTGTTTATTGAGAAGCCCCCCGACCCGGTCGCACTGCACTGTACTAAACACTTGGGAAAGTACCACAGAAATAAGCAACACATTCCCTTTCCACACGTTGCTTACGTTATAGGGGAGGGCACAGAACTAAAATATTTACAAATAGAGTACTCAGAATAAGTGGAGGGGAGGGCACAGAACTAAAATATTTACAAATAGGGTATTCAGAATAAATGGATTATGTCTATAGGTTCAAATACCGAGGGAGACTATAAGTCAATATGTACATATTGGAGGTGGCTGATGGGTTGCTGTGTTTCAGGGTATTGGGAGTCATCTGGGGAAGGCTGGTTGGAGGAGGTGGGATTTTTGGAGGGCTCTGAATGAAGAGAGAGCTGTGCTCTGTCTGATGTTGGGAGGGAGGGAGGGAGTTTCAGGCTGAGGGAACAGTGTGAGTGAGGAGACAGAGGTAGGAGGCTCAAGAGCAGTATACAGTCAGAAGGTTGGCCAGAGGCGGCAAGGCCTTTCGTCCCAGTTTTCGGAGCCTGTAAGGGTGTCACCCACCCACCTCACCCTTGGTTTGTCCGGGCAGCCTGGAGGATTCTGAGGTTGAGGCGGGGAGCTAGTGTGGCGGCACAGATCTCATAGTTCCACAGTCCCTGTGTCATTTCCTCAGGCGGGCTTCCTCAGTGTTTACGTGATGGTGATGGTGGTGGCTCCGTGAAGAGAAATGGCTTAGAAATTGAGGCCCCGTGGTACTGAGACCCCACAGCAGCTCATCCCCAGAGCTTCCTTCAGTCTAGAGGTGAAGGGGAAAGAATGGCTCAATCCTCACATGGCTCCAGGGGTGAGAGGACCCTCTGATCTGGCCCTGTGGCTTGATCTGGATGAGGGGAAGGGAAAGCATTTGGGCAAAGGCAGGCAGGGATAGTGAGAAACTTCCTTTTCTCTTCCTTTACTTTTCCACCTCAAACTTTAAACTGGACTGATGATATTCTTGGGAGTCTTCAGTAGCCACAGGCTTTAGAATACTTAACTTCTGTTGTTTTAATTTTGAGGATTGTTCGAGAGAGGGCTAAGAGTTGGGTTGGATGAGGGTAGAGTAAAGACTAGAGTTGGTAGGCACGATCCATGCCCATGTATTATGCCACCCGTGCAGCATGAGACGACTTCATCAGTGCCGTTTTCTGGAAGTATGTGGATTCTTCTCCCTCCTAGAACATTTCTTGAGAAGACTCAAAGAGGAGCAGTGTGGTCTAGTGGAAAGAACATGGGCCTGGGAGTCAGAAGACTTGGGTTCTAATCCTGGCTCTGTCATTTTTCTGCTCTGTGACCTTGAACAAGTCACCTAATTTATCTGAGCCTCAGTTACCTCGTCTACAAAAGGCTGAGAGTCTAATGTACCCAACGTGGTTAACTTGTATCTACCCCAGGACGTAATGCAGTGCCTGACACATAGTAAGAGCTTAACAAATACCATATAAAAAAAAGACTCCTGAACCTCCCACTTGCTCCAGAGCCCTTGGAGGGGTGGAGGCTGCCTATCATCTGATCGCAGGACCTCAGTAGCACTGTACGAAACGCTTAATACTGTGCTCTGCACGCAGTAAGCACACAATAAATACGAAGGAATGCGTGAGTTCTGCGGAGGGAGGCTTGGGCCTGAAAGTAAGAAACGGGGTGTCCAAGTGGCCGGCTCCTAATCGGTTCCAGGTTGAATAATAAAAAAACAATCAGACACAGCTCTGATCTGCCTCTGGTCTCTCTGGATTTGCCACCTCTCGTTCTGTGCTGTACGATGTACACCTATTCTCTCTATTTGAGAGAATTCCCTCTCAGTGGGCTTCCATCTGAATATTAATGCCAGCTGGCTCTCAATCATATTTACTGAGCTCTTATTGTATGCAGAGCACAGTTCTAAGCACTTGGAAAAGAATAACAGCGTAGGAAGACATGTTCCATGCCCACAGGGAATTTACAGTCTAGAGGGAGGAATTTGCAGTTCTCTCCTCTCTGGAGGGGAACTCTGGGGGTCGACGCAAGCAACTGGTGCCTGCAGACTGGTGCAATCTCTCCTACTTAGACTATGAGCCCCATGGGAGACAGGGACTGTGTCCAACCTGATTATGCCATACCTATCCCAGTGCTTAGAAGAGTGCTTGTCACATAACAAATATAATACTGATGATGATAATAAAAAACTGAAGACCTAGAAGACTTTATGGTCGAGGGGAAGTTCCCGCAGCTCTGTGGGCAGTGCAGTAAGATAATTATAATTGTGGTATTTGTTAAAACACTTACTATATGTGTCAAGCATTGGATAATAGAGAGGGTCTTGTCTTCTGCTGTAGAGTCGTATCCGACCCATAGCGACACCATGGACACATCTGTCACCTCCTCCAAGAAGCCTTCCCAGACTGAGCTCCCCTTTTTCCTCTGCTCCCTCTACGCCCCACTTCACCTCTCCACAGCTAAACCCTCTTTTCCCCCCTTTCCCTCTGCTCCTCCCCCTCTCCCTTCCCATCCCCTCAGCACTGTACTCGTCCGCTCGACATTACCCTATTTATTTTGTTCATGAGATGTACATCGCCTTGATTCTATTCATTTGCTATTGTCTTAACGAGATGTTCATCCCCTTGAGTCTATTTATTGCTACTGTTCTCGTCTGTCCGTCTCCCCCGATTAGACCGTACGCCCGACATAGGGCAGGGACTGTCTCTATCTGTTACCGATTTGTTCATTCCAAGCGCTTAGTACAGTGCTCTGCACATAGTAAGCACTCAATAAAAACTATTAAATGAATGAATCTCTCCCAGAACACCCCACGTCCAACTGCGGTCGTTCTGGTAGTGGATCCATAGAGTTTTCTGGGTGAAAATATGGCAGTGGTTTACCATTGCCTTCTTCCTCATAGTAAATTTGAGCCTGTGCCCATTACTCTCTCCCATGCCGCTATCTAGCACAGGTGAGTTTTGACTTGTAGCAGATGGCCTTCCATTCACTAGCCACTGCCCAAGCTAGGAATGGAATGGGTAGGCCTCTGCTCGACTCTCCCTCCCGTAGTCGAGACTGGTAGAGTACCGGAAACTCTCCAGGAGTGACCCTGAGAGGGGATTAGAGAGGGAGAATAAGCATTTTATAGTTCAGGAAACTGAGACATAGAGAAGTGGATAGAGCATGGGCCTGGGTTTTAATCCCAGCTCTGCCACATGTCTGCTGTGTGATCCTGGACAAGTCACATAATAATAATGATACTAATGGTATTTGTTAAGAGCTCATTATGTGCCAAGCACTGTTCTAAGTGCTGGAATAGAGACAAGGTAATCAGGTTGTCCCATGTGGGGCTCACAGTCTTTATCCCCATTTTACAGATGCGGTAACTGAGGCCCAGAGAAGTTAAGCGACTTGCCCAAGGTCACACAGCAGACAAGTGGTGGAGTCGGGTTTAGAACCCACGTCCTCTGACTCCCAAGCCCGTGCTCCTCCCACTAAGCCACGTTGCTTCACTTCTCTGAGCCTCAGTAACCTCATCTGTAAAATGGGGATTGAGACCGAGCCCTACTTGGGACAAGGGACTGTGTCCAACCCTTTTTGCTTATATCGACCCAGTACTTAGTGCTTGGAACACAGTGAGTGCTTAACAAATGCCTTTATAATTATTAAGTGAGGTATCCCACATCACACACAGACAAAAGACTGAGCTGGGATTAGAACCTGGATCTCCTGATTCGCAGTCCTGGGGTTTACTCAGCTTGGCTCAGTGGAAAGAGCCCGGGCTTGGGAGTCAGAGGACTTGGGTTCTAATCCCGGCTCCGCCACTTGTCTGTTATGTGACCTTGGGCAAGTCACTTAGCTCCTCTGGGCCTCAGTTACCTCGTCTGTAAAATGGGGATTAAAGGTGTGAGCCCCACGTGGGACGGCCTTATTACTCTGTCTCTACCCCAGTGCTTAGAACAGTGCTTGGCACATAGTAAGCGCTTAACAAATACTACCATTATTATTGTTATTATTAAGCCACGCTGACGGGCGGGCCCTGAGAGCTATTTACTCCAGGATTTGGATGAGGTTGGTGAGCCTTTCCTGTTGGGTAGCATCCTGCCACGGAAACAGGGCACGGGCAGAGGGAACCTGCTCCTGCTCTTGTTTTCTGGACTCTTGTCTTGCAAACTGCCGGTCATGCCACAGGGAGGGCTTCTCTGACCCAGTCGGCCTGACCCTGGGTAGTCTGTAAACTAATAAACAACGCTATTAACCATTCTTGGGATGTCTAACTGAGCAAAGTCGCATTCTTGCTTAGGGAAACCATGCTGCCCCCCAGGGCTTCGACCAGGTCACAGACCAACTCAGTCAGTCAGTCTATCAATAAATCATATTTATTGAGCGCTTACTATGGGCAGAGCAATAGACTGAGTACTTGGGAGAGTTCAATACATCAGCAGTAGCAGGGACATTCCTTTCCCATAACAAGCTTACAGTCTACAGGGGGAGACTGACATTAATACGAATAAAAGACAGTAACATGAATAACAGACATCAATATGAATATGAATGACCGCAAGTCAGCCTCGCTTACATTATTCATCGGAAATACAGGTCAGGCTGCACAGCCTGAGCATCACTGTGTCTATGAAGTCTCAGCTAGGAAAGCAAACATCAGTAAATGTCCTTCCCTAAGGACACACATTTCCAGCCCACACGCTTCACTTCTTTAGCACCAACCCACTCACGCTACGTCAATCTCGTCTCTCTTGCCACCAATACCTGGCCCACATTCTTCCTCTGACCTGGAACTTCCTCCTTTTCATCAGTGGTTACCATGTGTGGAGCACTGTATTAGGCTCTTGGGAGAACAAGAAGCAACAGAGTTGGTGGACACGTTCCCTGCCCACGAGGAGCTTGCAGTTTAGAGGGGACTATCCTCATATCCCACTCACCACACCACATCACCTTATTCGAAGCCCACTAAAATCATATTTCCTCCAAGAAGGCTTCCCTGATTAAGCCCTCAATTCCCAGTCACCATCTCTTCTGCGTCACCTACCTATGCACTTGGGTGTGTAGCCCTTAAGTAGTTTGAGGTTCACCCCACCCTCAGTATCCTTAAACTCTCCCATTCCCCCCTCTGTAATTTATTTTTGAGGCCCATTTCCCACTCTAGTCTGTAAGATCCTTGTAAATAGAAATTATGCGCACAGTAAGTCCTTAATCTTCTCACTGTGCCTCGATCTTGCCTGCCCCACTACCGACCCCCGGTCCCCATCCTACCTCTGGCCTGGAACGCCCTCCCTCCTCAAATCAGCCAAACAATCGCTCTTCCCCTCTTCAAAGCCCTACTGAAAGTGCAACTCCTCCAAGAGGCCTTCCCAGATTAAGCCCCCTCTTCCTCAGCTCTCCCTCTCTTACACGTCATCTCAACTGGCTCCTTTGGCTCTCCCCCACTCTCCCCAGCCCACAGCATATGTATAGATCTATAATTCTATCTATTTGTATTAATGCCTGTTTACTTGTTTTGATGTCTGTCTCTCCCCACTAGACTGTAAGCCCACTGTGGGCAGAAATTTTCTCTCTTTATTGTTGTTTTGTACTTTCCAAGTGCTCAGTACAGTGCTCTGCACAGAGTAAACACACAATAAATATGATTGGTTGAACGAATGAATGAATGATTGATGATGAAATAACAATCCAAAGCATCACTGACCTGGGGACTTGAATTTGTAGGATTTATTCACTCTACCCTCACCCCATTGCACTTGTGGACATAACTAAAATTTATTTTCATACCTGTCCCCTGATCCCAGACGGTAAACTCCTTGTGGACAGGATGTATCTACCAACTTAATTATTTTGAACTCTCCCAAGCGCTTAATATAGTGTTCTGAGCATAGTAAGTGCTCAATAAATATGATTGCTTGATGACTGATTGAGTCACCGACAGCTTAGGATCCTTAGCAGTATGGCCTGGTGGAAAGTGTTCAGGTCTGAGAGTCAGAGACCCTGGGTTCTAATCCCAGCTCTGCCAAATGCTTGCTGTGTGACCTTGGGCAAGTCACTTGTACCTCAGTTTCTTCAACTGTAAAAAGGAGATTCTACACCTGTTCTCTCTCCTAATTAGACTAGGAGCCCCGAGCAGGACAGGGACTCTGTCCAACCAGATGAATTGTATCTCCTCCAGTGCTTAGAACAGTGCTTGACATATAGCAGGCGCCTTAACAAATGCCATAACGAAATTACACTTGCTGATACCTAGCGTATGGAAGGCATTTGGATCCTGACCTCCTGGCAGTGATGCTCAGAAAGTGCTCGGGAAAAGACCTTAAACCTTCGGTTGTCCATCCTTCAGGTTGACTGTGTAATCATTAGCCCTGCTCTACCTTGGCCCCGGGTTCCCCTAATTATCTTAGGACATGCTTCAGTAGCCCTTATTCTTATTTGGTTATCAATTAGCTCCATTTCACATGGATGACATTTAGCCTTGGCCCAGCTCCATGATCAGAAAAGAATCTTTACGGTGCAAAGTCTGCAGGAATCACTGGAGGATGGAAAAAATAGAAAAATTCTGACAGAAGCTTCTCATTCACCTGACGAGGCCAAGCCACACCCCAGGACAGACAGGTCCGCAGCCCAGGACGGCAGGTTTGAGAGGAGTGCTGCAACTAAAGGTAGAAGAAGAGGGGCTAAGGTCTGGGGACCAAGCTCAGCAGGACTTGGTTGAAGAATCCCAGCTCTAAGTGTATACTTTAGCATTATGTTTGACTCGCTTAAACTACTTCTGCTTACATCCGCAGAATTTCCGATCGGTTACCGGCCTGCAGACTGTGCTTTCAGGATTTAGGGAACCATCCGCGGGGCTGGCTGGGAGAAAGATCGCCCCAGGCTGATGGCTCCTGCCCTGCCGGGCGAGCAGG
The DNA here is from genome assembly GCF_004115215.2 of Ornithorhynchus anatinus. Taxonomy (NCBI): domain Eukaryota; kingdom Metazoa; phylum Chordata; class Mammalia; order Monotremata; family Ornithorhynchidae; genus Ornithorhynchus; species Ornithorhynchus anatinus. Next base: position 46,597,385 of record NC_041729.1, read on the forward strand.
AGGCTTGGACCTGAGAACAGAGGCCTCCCCCCACCAGAGACATCTCCCCCACCCTGGGCGTCACCCAACCCCGGCAAAGGTCGGTGGTTGTGATGTGCTCTGCAGAGATGGTCGGGGGGGGTGGCTCTGAGCAGTGTTACCAAGTTTGGGGACAAGGAATCACCGCTGAATTGGCTGGATAATTTCCTGGTTGAAGATTTAAAGATTGGAAAAGAGCTAGCAGGTGGAGAACCATCTGAGCTCAGTATGGTTTCTTGTAGGAGCGAGGAGTAGGCCTCAGGCCCAGGATGGCTTCCTCGGCCCTCTTCTCATTTATGGGGACTTTTGGTCCAAATTCAACCTAGACCCATTTTTTAAAATCTCTCTTTTGACCCATCTTGGTGTCCCGGTGGTCTGGTTACTTGCCAACAAACTCTGCATCCTACTGTCCCCACCAGGGGACAGACATCTCTTTCCTCATGTCCCCATTTATATTTGAGTATCAATCAATCAATAGTATTTACCGGTGGGATGATAGACACGGTCGAGGTAACGGTGAGGAGGTTGGTATTAGAAGAGCAAAGGGGAAACTGTCAAGGGTCAGTCAACACACTTTTTCTATTCCTTAGCTTGTCCTGTGGGCCTGGGATGGTGTTTCTGTTGTATGTCTGAGGGTGAAACATTCTGAGAAAGCTTACCTCCACTGAAAGATTTTCCACTGTGCCCCCAGCAGACTATGTCCCGTTGCAAATGCTCTCTGGCAGGAAACGGTTTCCAATTTCAAGGAACCATAGGGCAAAGAGAATTGGAGCGGCATGGCCTAGTGGCAAGAGCATGGGCTTGGGAGTCAGAGGACGTGGGTTCTAAACTCGTCTCTGCCACTCGTCTGCTGTGTGACTTTGGGCAAGACACTTAACTCCTCCGTACCTCAATTACTTCACCTGTAGAATGGGGATTAAGACTATGAGCTCCATGTGGGACAGGGACTATGTCCAAACTGATTACCTTGTATCTATCCCAGTGCTTAGGACAGCGTTCGGCATGTAAGAAGCACCATAACAAATACCATTATTATTATTACTATCAATCAATCGATCGCATTTTTTATGATGTTTGTTAGGTGCTTACTATGTGTAATAATAATAATGTTGGTATTTGTTAAGCGCTTACTATGTGCCGAGCACTGTTCTAAGCGCTGGGGTAGACACAGGGGAATCAGGTTGTCCCACGTGGGGCTCACAGTCTTAATCCCCATTTAAAAAAAAAAATGTTGGTATTTGTTAAGCGCTTACTATGTGCAGAGCACTGTTCTAAGCGCTGGGGTAGACACAGGGGAATCAGGTTGTCCCACGTGGGGCTCACAGTCTTAATCCCCATTTTACAGATGAGGGAACTGAGGCACAGAGAAGTTAAGTGACTTGCCCACAGTCACACAGCTGACAAGTGGCAGAGCTGGGATTCGAACTCATGAGCCCTGACTCCAAAGCCCGGGCTCTTTCCACTGCGCCACGCTGCTTCTCTACATTTTACAGATGAGGTAACTGAGGCACCGAGAAGTTAAGTGACTTGCCCAAAGTCACACAGCTGACAAGTGGTAGAGCCGGGGTTCGAACCCATGACCTCTGACTCCAAAGCCCGTGCTCTTTCCAGTGAGCCACGATGTGTCATACACTCTTCTAAGCACTGGGGTAGGTATGAGTTAATTAGGTCAGACACAGTCGTGCATGGGGTTCACACTTTGAGTAGGAGGAGAACAGGTATTTAATTCCCACTTTTCAGTTGAGGAAACTGAGGCACAGAGAAGTTAAGTGACTTGCTCCAGGTCACACGACAAGCCGTTGGCAGAGGTGGGATTAGACCCCAGGTCCTCTGTCTCCCAGGCCTGTTCTTTATCCACTAGTACCCACTGCCTCCTGTTGTCCCGCCTGAGGCAGGGGCAGGACTAGATGACCTTGTGAGGTCCCTTTGTGTTCAAGGGTTCTCTGAAAACGAGTCTGAGAGCCACATCCGAAGTCTCATCACAGACCTGAACGCCATATCGTGGAACTGCCTTTCCCAAGAAGCCGGGTTTAATGTTCATTTCCTTGGAAATTGCACAAGTTATTCCCTGAAAAACACAAGAACACTTGATTCTTCCAATGAAAGAGACTGTGCTTTTGGAATCACAATCAAGGGACATCTATATCCTATTCCTCATTTCAATCCAAAATACTTGCTGGAAATCTTTATGGTCCATTCATGTGGATCTACCTCTTTCACATGGTCCGTTTTAGTTTTTCTTCCTCCAAATCCCTGAGCTGCAGGATATTCATTATACTAGAGAAGTAGCGTGGCTCAGGGGAAAGAGCCTGGGCTTGGGAGCCAGAAGCTTGGGAATCAGAAGTCATGGGTTCAAATCCCAGCTCAGCCACTTGTCAGCTGTGGGACTTAGGGCAAGTCACTTAACTTCTCTGGGCCTCAGTTACCCCATCTGTTAAATGGGGATTAAGACTGTGAGCCCCACGTGGGACAACCTGATCACCAGCGCTTAGAACAGTGCTTTGCATATAGTAAGTGCTTAACAAATGACATCATTATTATTATTATTATTATTAGGATCAAACGTCTTGGGGCCTGCAGAGCTGTTAACTGCCGCCTGCCCGCAATTCCACTGGGCCCATCCCCATTTACCCTTCCTTCTCTTTCTCACCATCCCCAGGGGCTGCCTTATAGAGAAGACAAAAGAGCCGAATCCATAACCTGTGAAGGGGAGGAAAAAGTTGAGCCATAATCCAAGGCGTTCGTTCAATCAGTGTAAACAGCCGTTCTGGATAATTTAGGCCAAAACAGCTTGCTTTTCTCTGAAGAGCATTCTCCAAAGAGCCTGAATCATCCCAACTGTTACCTCAAATCTTCGGTTCCTTTGCTGTCTAAACATACCTCCAGAGTTTCCCCAAAGACCCAGAGTACCTTGAAAACCTAACCTAAGCAGTGAAAAGAAGTGTCAGAGCTTATTCCATTTCTTTTTGACGGGGAATGTGTCTGCTAATTCTATTGTAGTGTACTCTCCCAAGTACTTAGTTCAGTGCTCTGCACCTAGTAAGTGCTCAATAAATTTGATTAATTGATTGACTATTACAGTCAGAGTCAAAAAACAAGCTTCATTTGATCCCTCGAGCACCCAGTGCACTTAACAGCTCAGCCACTTGGCAGCTGTGTGACTGTGGGCAAGTCACTTTACTTCTCTGTGCCTCAGTTACCTCATCTATAAAACGGGGATGAAGACTGTGGGCCTCACGTGGGACAACTTGATTACCCGTATCTACCCCGGCGCTTAGAACAGTGCTCTGCACATAGTAAGCGCTTAACAAATACCGACATTATTATTATTATGTCCCGGACTGTTCTTCGTTTCCTAGGCTAACCTCTTGCCACTTACCGTTTCTGTCTGGCCATAGACCTCACTGATATTCGGTCCACTCCGCAGCTTCCACTGATGCAGGGTTTGGGGGAGAAGGGTTCTCCACCACAGACACAGTGTCACAGGCTCTTCAACCTGTGGCTTAACCAGAGGAAAAACCGGTAGTCCGGCCACCTGCATTCTGATTACACACAGGGTTCTACAGCAAACTGGACAGGAGAAAAATCCCTCTATACTGTAAGCTCATCATGGGCAGGGATTGCGTCTGCTAATTCTGTTGTATTGAGCTCTCCCAAGCACTTAGTACAGAGCTCTGCGCAAAGTAAGCGCTCAGTAAATACCACCGATAACAACTGCAGTTGTCTTCTGCATCTGCACAACTCCTGTCGGTTAACAATTATTACTACTGTGTCGGTTAAGTGCCTACTACGTGTCAAGCACTGTTCTAAGCACTGGGGTAGAAAGCAACAATCTAATTCCCACATGTGGGGCTTTCTGATTGGCTGGTCATTCGCGCACGTGACATGCAATGTGCCGCTTTCGATTTCCTTCCACCTGGGGCTACTTCCTTTGAGGATGAGCTACACCCCATCACCTGACCTCCAGATGGGTGGTTCTCTCGTACAATTCCTTCATTCACCTGGCCTAGAGCCGGTCCGTTCAGAACAGGACTCTTAAGGTTAGACCCTGCCTAATAATAATAATAATAATAGTAGTAATAATGATTATTGTGGTATTTGTTAAGTGCTTACTATGCGCAAGGCACTGTACTATGTGCTGGGATGGATACAAGCAAATCAGATGGACACAGTCCCTGTCCCACGTGGGGCTCACAGTCTTAATCCCCATTTTACAGATGAAGGAACTGAGGCACAGAGAAGTGAAGTGACAGATTAGATTAGAACCCAGGTCTTTCTGACTCCCGGGCCTGTGTTCCGTCCCATAGGCCACTGTCGCCCAGAACGGGGCGTCTTTAATCTGGCAATAGGGAGGACGAAGGGCTAGATGATCTCAAGAGGTCCTTGGGAGAGAACTGTGATCCCACCTGGTGAGATTCTGTTGCAGCATCATTCGGTTTACGTTGGAAGCCCCTATCAGAATGTGATGGGAAATCTGGAAAGAGTCTAGAGAGGGAAATCCGACAGTTCAGTTATTGGACATTATCAATATGCTTCACGTTCGAAAGGATGGAGTTTAAAACAGCTACAGGGACTTGCAAATAGCAACAAACCAGGGGACCATCTCTGGGACAATGATGCTATGTAGAATCAATCAATCAATCAATCAGTTGTATTTATTAAACATTTATTGTGTAGAGCTCTGTACTAACAGCTCAAGAGGGTACAGTACAAGAGAGTTGGTAGGCACGGTCCCTGTCTACAAGGAGCTTACAGTCTAGAGGGGGAGAAGGGACAGTTTCCTTTAGATTTTAGGCTCCTTGTAGGCAAGGGTTGTGTCTACGAATTTTATTGTACCGTACTTTCCCAAGTGCATAGTAAAGTTCTCTGCCCACAGTAAGCACTCAGTAAATGTCACTGATTGATTGACTGCCAATCCGTATGTTCAGCTGAACAGTATGGAGGAAAACTATGCATTCTGTTAAAACCACGGTCTCTGAACTCTGGTCCTAATCAGAAAACTCAGTTTCTCCCGCTGCTACTGGGACGCTTGTTCGTCTGGCTGAACTGCACTTTTGCATCCTATTCATAGGTAAAACACCAGTGGAAATGTGGAAATAGCCTGAAAGCACTAGGTTAGAGAAAAGGTCGACGATACCAACTCGGTTCTACTCTCTTTACCACTTCATTCAGTGCTGGGCACACAGTAAGTGCTCAGTAAATACTATCGATCGACTGATACCCAAATATAAATGGGGACATGAGGGCAGAGATGTCTGTCCTCTGGGCGGGGGGCGGGACAGCAGGATGCAGAGAATATTGACAAACAACCAGACCACAAATAATGCCCGGAGACTTTCAGTCTTTTCATTGCTTTGGCCATCTTCTTTTATAGGTGATGTCGTAAAGGCACAGCTGCTGGATTTTGATTCCCACATATAAAAGCCCAAATTTGCAGGATACTCTCAAAACCAGGCCGAGCTCGGTGCCAGGCATTCTGGCTAACTGAATATACAGCACTCCTGAACTGCAGTCAGCTCTCAGAGCTCCCAGGTTTCAGTTTCACAGACGTTGTCTTTTAGGCGACGTCGGTATTCAAGTGTAGAACCAAAGATAGCACCGAGTTGAGTTTTTTGTCACTGCTTTAGTTGTTGAGCTAGCTAGTTTGGGAACGATGGTTTTCTAAAAGGCTTTGATCACCTCTTTGAGTTTCCGGAAGCCCGGAGAAGAGAACGGAAGCTCTGCTAGTTTCCTCCACCTCAGCCCCACAACACTTATGAATTTACCTATAAATTATATAGTATACATTATAATAATAATAATTTTGGAATTTGTTCAGTGCTTACTCTGTGCATCCAACTCGATTTGCTTGTATCCACCCCAACGCTTTGTACGGTGCCTGGCAGTAGTAAAAGCTTACCAAATACCATTTTTATTACTATGTGCCAGGCACTGTACTAAGCACTGGGGTGGGTACAAGTAAATCAGGATGGACACAGTCCCTGTCCCAAGTGGGGCTCACAGTCTCAATCCCCGTTTTTCAGATGAGATGATTGAGGCCCCGAGAAGTGAAGCGACTTACCCAAGGTCACACAGCAGACTTGGTGGAGCTGGGATTAGAACCCATGACCTAACTCCCAGGCCGGTGCTCTATCCACAAGGCCATGCTGCTTCTCATTTACTAATTTATACTGACGTCTGCTTCCCCCGCTGTAGTCTGCAAGTTTGTTATGGGCAGGAAACGTGTCTACTAACTCTGTTGTACTCTACTCTCCCAAGCCCTTAGCATAGTGTTCTGCACACTGTAAGTATTCATTAGATATGATTGATTACTAGATCGATTGATTCTTGACCTCTCTTTCAGCCTGTATTCTCTCCTTAAACGGGCACCAAGGCTGCAAATCAGAAACAGGTCTGACCCCTCCAATCTGAGAGTAACTCTTCACCACCGGGAATTTTGTAGAAGTAGCATAACGTAGGGGAGAGGACCTAGTAATGGACCTAGTGGGTCTGGGAATCAGAGGACTCGTGTTCTAATCCTGGCCCTGGCAATTTTCTTTATTGGTATTTGCTAAGCACTTGCTATATGCCAGAAAGCGTTCTGACTGCTGGGGTAGATATAGCAATCAGGTTGGACACAGTCCATGTCCCACATGGGGCTCAGAGTCTTAATCCCCACTTTACAGGTGAGATTTCTGAGGGACCCTGTGTAATGACTTACACAAGGTTGCAGGGCAGACAAGTGGCAGAGCAGAATTAGAACCCAGGTCATGCTTACTCCCAAGCTGGTGTTTTATCCTCTAGGCCAAGCCTGCTGTGGGACCTTGGGCAAATCACTTAACTTCTCAGTGCCTCACTTTCCTCATCTGTAAAATGGAAGCCCCTTGTGCGCCGGGATTGCCTCTCTTGCTGGTACTTTCCAAGTGCTTAGTACAGTGCTCTGCATACAGTAAGTGCTCAGTGAATACGATTGAATGAATGAATGAACATCTGTTCTCCCCTTATTTAGACTGTGAACCCGAGGAGGGACAGGGACTGATAATCTTGAATCAACCGCAGTGGTTGGCACGTAGTAAGAGCTTAACTAACACCGCCATTATTATTTTGGTATCCTTGACTCATCGCTCTCATTCAGCCCACATATTCAATCTATTACTAAATCCTGTTGGTTCAACCTTCGCGTCAGTAAAATCTGCACTTTCCTCTCCCTACACGCTGCCACGACATTCATCCAAGCACTTATCCTACTTCACCTTGATTACCGTATCGGTGTCCTTGCTGACCTCCCGACCTCCTGTTTCTCTCCCAACTCCAGTCCATACTTCACTAGCCTGCCCGGGTCACTTTTATTCCAAATCTTTCAGTCCACATTTCCCCACCCTTCAAGAACCACCACTTGTTGCCCATCCATCTCCACATCAAACAGAAACTCCTTATTATCAGCTTTACAGCACTCAATTAATCAACCCGCTGCTCTCCTACTATAATCCAGCCCGCACACTTCACTCCTCTCATTCCAACCTACTCACCATACCTTGATCTCATCGACCTTGCCGCGGACCTCCCATCCACACCCTGCCTCTGGCCTGGAATGTCCCCCCTCTTCATATCCGACAGACAATTACTCACCCCACCTTCAAAGCCCTATTGAAGGCACATCTCCTCCAAGAGGCCTTCCCTGATTAAGCCCTCATTTCCTCCTCCCCCACTCCCTTCTGCCTCACCTCGATTTGCTCCCTTTATTCACCCCTCCCTGAGCCCCACAGCACTTCTGTACATAACTGTAATTTATTTATTTATTCGCATTTCTCTCCCCCTCTAGGTTGTAAACTCATCATGAGTAGGTAATATGTCTACTAACTTTAATGTATGGTCCCAAGTGCTTAGTTCGGTGCTCTACACTCGCTAAAGCATTCAGTAAATACAATTGATTGATTGGTTGATTGATGATGATCCAGTTATAAGGGACTGGGCATGGTGGTGGGATGGAGCAGTTATGCCCTTACCATGTCCCACGGGCCTGGCCATGTCTACTAATGCTCCAGGGCTGGTTGGTTCCCATGCCATGCCAATGCACAGTGGCATCCACACCATGTGGTAAAATGGGATTGACCCTTTGGACCCACGACCTGCTCCCAGCGAACTTGATTCTAATTCATGTCAAGCTCAGCCCCGCCAAGGAAAGCCAGGACCAGGAAGCCCAGTGTGTTACTTTTGACTCCAACGGTCAAACCTAACTCTGTCCTGTCAGTTGACAACCTGTCCTATGAGTCTGAAAATCTCCAGAGTGTGCTAAAAGTCAATCATTTAGTATTTATGGAACCCTTCCTGATTATCCATCGTGAGCCTTTCCGAGAGGCTGGGGGTTCAGGTATGTGAAATACCCTTTGCTATTATGTTTATTGCGGATGGGAGGCAGAACAATAGAGAAGCAGCATGGCTCAGTGGAAAGGGCCCGGGCTTGGGAGTCAGAGGTCATGGGTTCGAATCCCGGCTCCGCCACTTGTCAGCTGTGTGACTGTGGGCAAGTCACTTCACTTCTCTGTGCCTCAGTTACCTCATTTGTCAAATGGGGATTAAGACTGTGAACCTCATGTGGGACAACCTGATTACCCTGTATCTACCCCAGCGCTTAGAACAGTGCTCTGCACATAATAAGCGCTTAACAAATACCAACATTACTATTATTATTATTAACAATGGGGACAAGATGGCTGAAGAGTGGAGAGTAGGACTTAATTGGTGTCGAGGTTTGCCAGAGCTCAGCCTGCCTCTCTGGGTTTGGCATTCGCGGCTCTAGAACCTTTTGTCTTGTTGTTTCAGTTACGAAAGCGAAATTGAAATCTAGATTGGTAAACAGCTGAGATGTTGAAAGCACCTCACCTTCATAAGCTTCTCTTTTGGTAGGCTATTGTTTCACCTACTTTGGTTATGAGTAAATGGGCAATGGCATTATTGAAATCACATTATCTGTCAATCAATCAGTGGTATTTATTGAGCAATTACTCTGTACAGAGCACAGTATCAAGTGTTCGATAGAGTTCAGCAGAACAGAGTGGGAAGACACACTTTCTGTCCACAAAGAACTTATAGTCTAGAGGACTGTCACAAACAATGTCTCTGCTCACTCAAAGTTGTTAGAAATTGAAAATGTACAATGGGACAATCATGTGAGACCCTGACTTCTTTCATTACATGTTAAGCAGTGGTCAAAAAACCTATAGGGATGCAAAACTTAGAATTTTAAATGGCCCATCTAGACCTTTCCTTCCTTTTTTCTCAGTGGCTTTGGTTGTGCAAAATGCATTTGAAAAGAATACAGTAAGACTTACCCATCTTGTTACTTTACCATCTTTGTCATGGGGGAAGAGGCAGTTTTTCGTTATCTCTTGATATGACTGCCAAAAATCTAGCATTTTCGCAAGATACGATGTTAGGGGGGAAAAAGAAATGATAGTTCCCGGAGAACACGTCTACATTTCCTGTGTTGATGGGCGGGATATGAGAGAAGTGCTCAATCAGTCAATCAGTGGTATCTATTGAGTGCTGTACTGTGTGCAGATCACAGCACTAAGCACTTGGGAGAGTAGAGTACAACAGGGTTGGCAGACACGTTCCTTGCCTACAACAAACTTTCCTTGGGAGGGTTTATGATCATCAACCCTAGCCTACCCTGGCCAGGTTTGTTTGATTAGCCACCTTTCCATTCTGTTCCCCCAGTCAATAATAATGTTGGTATTTGTTAAGCGCTTACTATGTGCAGAGCACTGTTCTAAGCGCTGGGGTAGACATAGGGGAATCAGGTTGTCCCACGTGGGGCTCACAGTCTTCATCCCCGTTTTACAGATGAGGGAACTGAGGCACAGAGAAGTTAAGTGACTCGCCCACAGTCACACAGCCGACAAATGGCAGAGCTGGGATTCGAACTCATGAGCCCTGACTCCAAAGCCCGTGCTCTTTCCACTGAGCCACGCTGCTTCTCCAATCAATTGATTGGATTCAATCTAATCAATATAATCAATTGATTATATTTATGGAGAGTTTACTCTTTGCAGAGCACTGTACTAGATGCTTGGGAAAGGACGATATAACAGGGTTGGTAGACACATTTCCTACTCAAAATGAGCTGACTGTTTAGAGTGGGAGATATACATTACTATAAATAATTGAAATAGATATAGTAAGTAAATTACAGATATACTATCCACTTTGGAATGCAGGCCAATTAGACAATCAAATTTCAGACAATTAGCTTTTCTGGTGAATTAGAAAAGACAAGCTTGTTTTCCTTAATAGGAGACGGATGAAAAGAATGGCACTCAAAGCAGGTGTTTGGTACAGAATTTCATTCTGCTGTTGATTTTGTACACTTTTCAACAATGGGAACAGTGGTCTTCCTTATGTTGATGATGGTTGTGGCATGTGGAGTACCAAAAAACCTGATCTCAGTATTTGCAGCACCCAGCCTGTATCTGACATACACCACACTGTGTCGGAGATTCTCATGTCACTCCCACGCCTAATAAGTCAAAGATAAAAGAGTGATTTCATAGTCTCAGGCTTTTGGGGGAAATATGCAGGTTTTGGGAGAACAAGTGGAGGTTTTTGTGCGCAGACCTGGAAGATACATTGCTCGGATAGTTGCATATTCCTCTCAGGTACTCCAGACTGTAAGCTCCTCTCTAGGCTGAGAGCTCATTGTGGACAGGGAATGCGTCTGTTTATTGTTATATTGTACTCTCCCAAGCGCTTACTACAGGGCTTTGCCCACAGTAAGTGCTCAGTAAATATGATTGAATGAGTGAATGAATACTGGCCCTGAATTGAACATCAGCATCTCCTATTCTCTGTCTTCTCAAGTCGGTCAGTCAATCATATTTATTGAGCACTTTCTGTTACAGAGCACTGTACTACTCGGGTCATGGGGCCTGATTTTTATCATCATCCATTCATTTCCCTGCCTCCCACAGCCACCCTTGTGGGACAGCATGGTTACCTCATTAGTAAGAAAAATGTTAGATCTGCTTACAGAAACGTTCATATAGCCAAGTTCTCCCAAACTAGTTCTTTCAGTTTCATTACAAAGAGCTTTTTAAAATGGTATTTGTTAAGTGCTTATTATATACCAGGCACTGTACTATGTCCTGGGGTAAGTACATTGGACCACCCTAAACCGCAGAAGACAGCAAATTAACTAACAATCCAGACCTAAATTATGCACTGTGGCTTCAATTATCCAGATATTTCCCAGATAAAAATGCCCTTTCCCCTGAAATATCAGGCAATTGAGGCCAAACTGTATATTGTTGAGGTCCCATCATTTGCTAGCCCAGACCAAGTGTGAAGGCCGCCGTCACCGAGCAAAATCCCGTTACCTTGTCCATGTGTGTCCCCTGATCCAGCACGTCGTTCACAAAGTTAAACTCCTCGGGCAACTTCTGTCCCCTCCATTGTGGCCACTCCACCGCTGACAGGATCCTGGCAGGTCAGTGGAACCAGCAAGAGACTGCTCCGGGAGCCCAAAGGATCCGAAGAAACAGGCGGTTATGTAGAAACTTCAGGTCACCCAGTTCTCCTCTAGGATCTGGGGACCACGTACAGAGAAATGGGAGCAGTGCCAGCAGCTGAAAGTATGAGTAAAGAGTGAATCCTTCTTGGAAAGACCGTTGAGTGAGTCTGAGAAGGCAGCGGGCAAGTCTGGTTCCCAAATTTCTCCTCAGGCTTGGGGAAGAGGCCTCCCTGTTGGGCTTGCATGTGAAAAAATGTGGGGATACTCACTTGCTGTGTGACCTTTGGCAAGTCAATGAACTTCTCTGTGACTTAATTCTCTCATCTGCAAAATGGGGATTCATTCATTCATTCATTCAATAGTATTTATTGAGCGCTTACTATGTGCAGAGCACTGTACTAAGCGCTTGGAATGAACAAGTCGGCAACAGATAGAGACAGTCCCTGCCGTTTGACGGGCTTACAGTCTGTACTTAAGACTGCGAGCCCTATTGTGTCCAACCGGATTATCTTATATCTACTTCATTGCTAAGAACAGTGCCTGGTACATAGTAAACAATTAAAAAATACCATTATTATTATTATTATTATTATTATTTTGGTTAGCCTCATCCTAAAATAAACTTCTATTTGGTGAAATGAGAATGGGGCTGGACAGGGGAAGAGAAAGAGGGAGGAAGAGGGGAGAATTCTTAGGGTCTGAGGACCACTGCTGAGCTGCATGGCGTAGTGGACAGAGCATGGGTCTGGGAGTCAGAGGTCATGGGTTCTAATCCCCGTCCCCCCAACAAAACTGCTGTCTGACTTTGGTCACTTCACCTCGGTTATCTCACCTGTAAAATGCGGATTGAGACTGTGTGCTATCACATGGGATAGCAACTGGTCCACCTCGATTTGTTTGTATCTACCCCAGCGCTTAGTACAGCGTCTGGTGCATAGTAAGTGCTTAACAAATGCCATCATCATCCTCATCATATTCTCATACTGGTGTGAGATTAGATAGAGGTTAGAAAGTTTGCCGTAAAACATGCCTATTGCCACATTTCAAATGGAGTAAATCTACTATAGCATCTTCTCCTTCACACCCAGAACAGGGACTCCATCCACTCCCCACATAGTAATCATGGACATACGTTTACACTCTGTTGCTTTCCCCAACTGTAATTTCTTTTCATGTCTTTCTCCCCCGCTAGAGCGTAAGCTCCTAGCTGGCAGGTCGTGTCTACTTCGTTTACTGTATTCTCCCAAGCATTTAATATAGTGTTTGGCACACAGTGTGCACTCAGTAAATGATATTGATTGATTGATGGCGAACAGGAGGAGGTTAGGCAGTGAAGCAGCATGGCCTAATGGAAAGAGCGTGGGCCCGGGAATCAGGGGACTTGGGTTCTAATTCCAGCTCCGCCAATTGCTCTGTTAAATGACAGCTCTGTGTGACCTTGGGCAAGGCATTTCACTTCTCTGTGCCTCAGTTGCCTCTACTGTAAAATGGGGATTAAATACCATTTCTCCCTCATACTTAGACTGTGGGACAGAGACTGTGTCCAACTTAACCTGTACCTGCCCCAGCACATAGAACAGTGATGGAGACATAGTAAGCGCTTAACGAATACCGTAAAAAAATGGGGGAGTGAAGCCTTCAGTGACATAGGGGTCTTCAGCCCCCGGGATGGAAGGGAGTGGGCAGTGGGTAGGGGGAAGGCTCCCATGATACAAGCCCTGCTGAGATATAAAGTTTCCAGGAATTTTTTTGTGGCATTTCTTCAACTCTTACGATGTTCCAAGCACTGTGTTAAATGCTGGGTTGGTTGCACAACAATCAGAGCTAACACAGTCCTTATTTTTTGGGGGGGTCACAGACTAAGGGGGAGAGAGAACAGGTATTGAACCTCTATTTTACAGAAGAGGAAACTGAGGCACAAAGAAGTTAAATGACTAGCCCGAGGTCATACAGCAGGCAAACGGTGGAACTGGGCCGGAATTCCCGACTCCACCAGCCCATACTGGTTCTTGAATCACATGCTGTAACCCGAGAAATGCGTAGGGAAGAGGATGCAACGTTTGTAATATGAGGCCACAGGAGAGGGAGTAGCTAGTCTCCATTTTCTCACTGCTACTGTGGTGGTGGGGATTCTGGCGGCAGCTATGGAGGGTTGGGATCTTTTGCAAGTCTGGAGTCTGGTTCAGCGAAACCTCTGGAAGTGCCATAGGACTACCTCTTTTTTGGCCAACATGCATCCTCTGTCTACTTGACTTGGGGCATTCTCTCTCAATCAGTGGTATTTACGGAGCACTTACTTTAATCATTGTGGTATTCGTTAAACACTATGTGCCGGGCTCTGTACTAAGCGATGGGGCGGATACAAGCAAAACGGGTTGGACCCAATCCCTGTCCCGCATGGGGCTCCCAATCTTAACCCCCATTTTACAGATGAGATAACGAGGCTCAGAGAAGTGAAGCAACTTGCCCAAGGCCACACAGCAGAAAAGTGGCAGAGCTGGATTTAGTACCCATGAGCTTCTGACTCCCAGGCCTGTGCTCTATTCACCATGTCATGCCGCTTACTTTGTACATGGGACTGTACTGAGTGCTTGGGAAAGTACAATTCCAAGAACTGGTACATTCGATCGCTGCCCATAGGATTTACAGTGTGCAGGAGGAGCTTAAGAACTCCCTCCTTGAGGTTATGGGATCAAAGAGTAGAGCTGGACAAATCTCCTGGATTATCTGGTTCTTTCCATGATTCTGGCCTGCCCTCCAGCCACCCCTCCCCAGAGATACCATCTGGGATCTAATTTTAAAAATCTCCTGACTGTAAAATTCTCCAGGTCTCTTAGTCCTGATAGTCAAAAAAAAATCCCTCCTAACCCCCACCCTTAAATCCTTCCTGCTCCTGCTCAAGGCCAGTCATGATTCTCCTGTACTTAAAAGATTAATCGATCCATTAGTGATATTTATTAAGCGCTTACTGTGTGCAGGGTACTGTATTCTGTGCTTGGGAGAGTACGATATAACAAAGTTGGTAGTTATGGGGCCCCACGGGCCCTAAAGTTTAGAGGGGGAAACAGACATTAATTTATGTAAATAAATGAATTATGGATATGTACATAAGTGCTGGATGTCAGTGTCAATTATTGGAACCACAGAATATCTGCTTACCACCAATTCCCCTGCTTTACTACCCTTCGCGGTCACTCTTTGCCAGGGACCGTAATAAGTGCTGGGGTGGATACAAGCGAATCGAGTTGGACAAAGTCCCCGTCCCATGCGGGGCTCACAGTCTCTATCCCCGTTTTACAGATGAAGTAACTGAGGAACGGAGAAGTGAAGTGACTTACCCAAGGTCAAGCAACATACAAGTGGTGGAACAGGAATTAGAACCCATGATCTCCTGACTCCCAGGCTCGTGCTCTACCCACTTCGCCACGCTGCTTCTCAGTTTGAAATCCTCCTCCGATCATCGAGAGATGAATAGCTCTGGGTATTCCCTCCTCCCCTCTCTGCCCCCATCTCATGACCCCCACTAAAAGGATCTGTCCACATACCTCTTTTGTGGTGGTGAGTAAATCTGCTTTGAGTCCACTACTAGCTGAGTCCTCCAGGGGCCAGGAGGCAGGTGAGAAACTACTGGGTCAGCTCCCAGTCTTAAAATAACAGATCTCTCTGTTCCGTAAAATGATCAACCCCCCCCCCCCCGCGCGAGGGTGCGTTTCAGTTTCCTGAAATAATCATGCAGAAATTAGAAGAACGGTGATCAAGTTTTAAAGGATTAAATTCCAACCTGAGCTAGTTGGCGTTCTCCAGGTATAGCTTAATAATTCACCCGGGAGATCATCTTTGGGCTATTCTGGGGCTTATTCTCTCTGGGGATTTGTTAGGGGTTGACTGATGGCTCAAACGCTCCCCACTGCAACACTCTCTCTCATGGAGGGCCCAGCCTGGGGGCTTTTCATCCTGTTCGACCTCCCACATCTGCCCCATTTGAAAGCATTTTTCCTCAGCTCTATGTGGTCGCGTGGGCAGAAGGAGAGCAGCCCACATCTTCCCCAGTGATGGGGCCTCTTTGGTGGGGACTTCCCATTTCTTCCTTTCTGCCAGCCTCCCGCATCCTGGGGTTTCTCGGCTGATCCTCTGATCCCTTCTGGCGTTCTTTGTCTTGGCTGCAACTCTCACAAAGCTCAGTTTGGAAAACGTGTTTACAAGTCACTGTAATCCTATTAGGGCAGGTGGAGGATGGGTTCTCCACGGGTAAGAAGGATTGACACCTGAGCCCTGCTCCTGGGGCCCCAAATCAGTGGTATTTACTGAATACTTACCGCCTGCAGAGCACTTCATTAAGCTCTTGGATTTACAAACAATAGAGTTGGTAGCCAAATTCCTTGCTCACAATGAGCTTTCAGTCAACCAATCAATCAATCACATTTATTGAGTGTTTCCTGTGTGCCGAGCACTATACTAAGCAAGTGGGAGAGTTCATGGCCTAGTGTCAAGAGCATGGGCTTGGGAGTCAGAGAACGTAGGCTCTAATCCCAGCTCCACCACTTGTCTGCTGTGTGACCTTGGGCAAGTCACTTCGCTTCTCTGTCCCTCAGTTACCTCATCTGTAAAATGGGGGTTAAGATTGTGAGCCCCACGTGGGACAACCTCATTAACTTGTATCTAACAGCGCTTAAACGGTGCTGAGCACATGGTAAGCACGTTATACCGTTATTATTATCGTGACAATATAACAGTCATTCCCTGCCCACAACGAGCTTACGGTCTAGAGGGGGAGCTCCGTGCCCTTCCACTGTCTCAGGGTCAGAGCTCCTGGTAAGGAGACTGAGCCAAGGAATGGATGGGGCAAGAGGAGAGCTCAGATGACTTAGGGCTCTGGCTGGATCCTGGAAACTGCAATCAGCCCAGGAGACAAGCTGCCCGGCCACTCCTGCTCAGTGGTGTCGAGCCCAACTTGTTCCCTGGGAGAGACCGGGCTACAAGACCAACGATGAGTGACTCCCCTGGGGTTGCTCCGCAGCTCTGTGCGGGCTATGCGGGCTGGACTGGCCGTCTCTCTACTGTGCCTTAAAAACACCCACATCCCTCCACGCAGTCTCGCCATCGGCAGCGTCCTATTCGAACCGCCGTCTCTTTGAACCCCGCGGTGGGGTTGTGAGAGAGGACTGGATCGCCGGCACCCTGGCCCCTCGGCTGTCGATCATGCAGACTCCTAGGCCAGTTGGGTGGCCAACCTGAGAGATTACGGACCTTGGGCCCGCGGCTTTGTCTCCACAGACCCAATTAGTTAAACCTGCATGATTCTTGCGGGGCATGTCTGTGGCGTTAGATTCTGCCCACGCGATCACATAGACCTGAGTAAAAACGCTTTCAAATGGGGCAGTATTTGGCGTTACCGAGAGCTCTCCACCGTGCCCCAAGGACTTGGTTTGAGAGAGAGAATACCAGTAGATCCCAACCTCAGAACCAGCTGAACAAGTCGGGAAATGCAAGGTGATGCCGAAATAATTTGTTGTTAGGAAGGAGTGGCTGGCAAATAGTCTGGACATAATTGCCCTTTAATGGCTGTTTGTCTTCTTAAGCATTGAGATCCGGGGAGGAGGTCTTGCTATCAAGGGCTGATTGACATTTAGCTCTGACACCTAAAGGGGGTGGTTTCAGGCAACAGAGGTTACTTCAGTCTTGGCTGGCTGCTCAGTCAGCAAATCTTTGCCTCTTTTATCTGTCGCCTGCATCTCCCAAATTGCTCTCCCGGATACCAGGGGATTTCTGGCACCTTTTCAAATACAACCTCAGGTTCGATATTGCACTCCGAGTTGGTTCCAAGGTCACCAAGGAAGGGGTCGGTAGAAATGGAAGGTTTAGCCACAAGGGGCCATCGGTTCTGGCCGAAGGCAGTGGTCAGGTTTCTGCCATATTTTGGTGAACCGTGGCTTGGTACTGGGTAAGGCAACCCTCTCTGGGACTATTTGGTGAGCACCGGTAGGGGAGAATCTCTTAGCCCGTTGGTCTGGATGACTGGTGGCGGGTCAGATCAGCTTTTAAGAGGTGGGGAGGATTATGGAAGAACCACAATCAACGTCCCCTCCCTCCTTTCCTCCCTCTTCAGAGCTAGGCTCAGCATAGAGAAGCAGCGTGGCTCAGTGCAAAGAGCATGGGCTTGGAAGTCAGAGGTCATGGGTTCGAATCCCCGCTCTGCCACTCGTCAGCTGTGTGACTGTAGGCGGGTCACTTAACTTCTCTGTGCCTCGGTTACCTCATCTGTAAAATGGGGATGAAGACCGTGAGCCTCACGTAGGACAACCTGACGACCCTCTATCTCCCCCAGCGCTTAGAACAGTGCTCTGCACATAGTAAGCCCTTAACAAATACCAACATTATTATTATTATTATAGACCTCCAGAGGGTGTCTTCTCCCTTGTGGGCCAGGGTTCGGGAATCCTCTCTGGCCCTGAGAGTATCGGGACCATTTAATGCTTGGATTTCCAAGAATCTGAGGCAAGAGATGGATCCCGTAGGGAGGCACAGAGAACCCATTAAAGATTTTTGTTGCTTCCGTTGATTTACCCTTAGGAACAAGCATCTTTCACCCGAATCCCGAGCTGCTCTGACTTGGCTCCTGCCTCGGCTTTCTGCTCCCCCTCCCTTTCCTCCCCAGGCGGGGATTTGATGATTAACTGACACTTGGGCTGTGTTTGCAGAAGGGACTATTGGTAACACATCAGTCCCCTTGGCCACCCTCACCCAGAGTTATCGGCCATCTCAACGGTAACTTAAATAGAGGTCGGAATGGCCTGTGTGCTTACATTTGCTTGTGTATGTATGTAAATATTACCGGTGTTTTTGTCTGTCCTTCTTTATTTCCACATGACTCTCGTGTGACTTTCTAGCCTCCCAACCTTCTACACTACCAGTGTAGGATCCAGTAACTCACCCACCCCACTCAACTCTCACTCTGCATGGTCCTCCACAACCCTCCCCATCCCCACAGCTCTCAGGGACCTGACCTCTTCATCCTCCATCCTTATCGCGGGCCGTCACCCCAGTAGAACCACCTTCTAAAACCTCATCCTTTTATTCTTATCTCCGCTCCCTCCCAGGAAATGATCCTTCCTTGCTCCTTTCTGCTGGGCTCAGGGAAACCTCCGTTCTACCTTGGGCAACTCTGGGACCTAGACAATCCACTGGAAAGTGATCTAATAGGATTGGATCTACCCGACGCTTCGTACGGCGCTTAACAGACAACACAGTTATTATTTTTCCACCCCCTCCGGTTAGGCATATCCACTTCCGCTTTCTCAGGAAGGCTCATTCCCTTCCATTCCCCTTTTCCAGCAAGAAAAAGGAAAGAAAAGACAGCCTTCACATCCCTCCTCTCCCTCCCTGCACACTTAGTCCCTTAATGTCAACCTACCCACGGTTTCTCGATCCTGTCCCTTGCCCACATTTTCCATCCCCCTTTCATATCTGACAGATCACGACTCTTCCCATCTTCAAAGCCTTAATGAAATCACATCTCTTCAAAGAGGCTTTCCCTGACCAAGCCCTCATTTTCCCTATCCTTTCTTCTTTCTGCATCACTCCTGCATTTGGATGTGTACGTGATATTCACCCCGCCCTCACTCCCACGTCGTGTATGTGCCTGTCCACAGTTTATTTTAACGTCTGTCTCTCCTGCTGTGAGCTCCTTGTGGGCAGCGGTCGTGTCTAGAGCCTCTGTTGTATTGTCCTGTCCCAAGGACTTAGTACGGTGCTCTGCACAGAGTAAATACTCAATAAATACCATTGATTGATAGGTGGATTCCTTTCAGATGATTAGCGACCTCTCTCACCTTCATTTCATTTAAAACTCCGGGCACTCCTTCACCCACTACCACCGGTGCCCGCTGCCCAGGTACGCTAGGGAAGACTGCCCCTCCAGTTGGGTGAGCCGAACACCCCCCTCTAGACCCTAAGCTCGTTGTGGGCATGAATTGTCCGTCTTTATTGCTGTATTATACTTCCTAAGCTCTTAACACGGTGCTCTGCACACAGTAAGCACTCATAAAACGTGATCGTAGGGATGAGTGAACACCCAGACTTGCTTCTCTCAGGCCTCTGACAAGATCTGAGAGTTTCCAGTAAAAGGCTGAAAAGAGCCAAACTGGTGGCTTTCCAGCTGACTGGCTCCTTGAATGCTGCACCTTCCCAGCCCGCATCCCTACTCAAATCCTGGCCCCGCTCTCGCCCTGAAGCTCAAAATGAAAAGTTGGCCACTCTCCCAACTGCTCCCTCCTCCATGTGGTTCCACGATTTGGACTTTTGGCTTGCTGGCTTCCTCTTCGCGTTGCTTCCTGAGCTGGTCAGCGGGGCCTAGTGGAAAGGGCACGGGCCTGGGAGTCAGAGGACCTAGGTTCGAATCTCGACTCCAAAACACTTGCCTGCTGTATGAACTTGGGCAAGTCACTTCACTGTGCCTTAGTTTCCCCATCTGTAAAATGGGGAACTGGTACCTGTCTTCCCTCCTTATTTAGCTTGTGACCCCCCAGGTGGAAAAGGCCTTATCTGACCCGATCATCTTGCACCTACCCTGGTAGAGTGCATGGTATGTAATAAGCCCTTAATGAATTCTACTATTATTAGGATTAGCAACCCTCAGAGGCTTGAACGACTATATCGATGCTTCTTGACTTCTCCAGTCTCCTGGATTCCGCTGACCTCCAGCTCCAACTAGAACGTGAGCCCCATGCAGGAAGGCACTGTACCTGATCTGCTTATGTTTGTATCCGCCCTGGAGGTTCCCACAGTGCTTTGCATGTAACATTTAATTTAGAGAAGCAGCGTAGCTCAGTGGAAAGAGCACGGGCTTGGGAGTCAGAGGTCATGGGTTCGAATTCTGGCTCTGCCACTTGGCAGCTGTGTGACTTAACTTCTCTGTGCCTCAGTTACCTCATCTGTAAAATGGGGATAAAGACTGTGAGCCTCCCGTGGGACAACCTGATGACCCTGTATCTACCCCAGCGCTTAGAACAGTGCTGTGCACATAGTAAGCGCTTAACAAAGACCAGCGTTATTATTCCCGATTAGACTGTAAGCCCGTCATTGGGAGGGATTGTCTCTATCTGTTGCCGAATTGTATATTCCAAGCGGTTAGTAAAGTGCTCTACACATAGTAAGCGCTAAATAAATACTATTTAATGAATGCATGAATTTAATAAATGGCATAGCTTGCCCTGATTTGTTAATCATCAACTAGGGCTCCTTAAGATCTCATCATCACAAAATGATATTCTACCTTTGAACATACCAGTTTGGTAGCTCCTCCTCCTCCTTCTCCTCTTCCTTCTTTCTCCTCCTCCTCCTCCCTTCCTCTCCATCACATTATCCAATATTGCCACGTTGGGCTAACTCCCTTTCTACCTCGTCAGCTCGATGACGATGATGATGATGATGATAATGATAACAACAATAATAATGATATTTATCTAGCGCTAACTAACACTTTCCAACTGCTTTCCAGTTGGGGAAGGTTCTTGCTCCTCGGTGGGCTCATAATCTAAGAATAATAGTGGAGAGAGGAGACTGGCCCTAGATCCATAAGGTGAAATGACATAATAAAAGCAGGAAATCACATTAGGCAATAAATACCACTGAGAGATTGACGGATTGACAGATACACCCAACTGTGCATATTTGTCTATATTATTTATTACCTTATTTATTTTATTAATGAGGTGATATCTCCATGATTCTATTTATCCTGATGATGTTTTGTTTTGTTCTGTTTTGCTTTGCTGTCTGTCTCCCCCTTTCTAGACTGTGAGCTTGTTACTGGGCAGGGATTGTTTCTATCTGTTGCCGAATTGTACATTCCAAGCGCTTAGTACAGTGCTCTGCACAAAGTAAGCGCTCGATAAATACTATTGAATGAATGAATGGAAAGAAACAGAGCAAAACCACAGCCGAAGGGGAACATATTGCTAGAGGAGCAGAGCTGTGGGCAGTTGGCGACTCCAAATCCAACTGGCATCTTGGAGGAGATGTGATTTTAATAAGACTTTGAAGGTGGAGAGTGGTGGTCTGGCATATATGAAGAGGATGGGAAGAACTCATTAACAACATCAACATCGACATTGGTTCCAGCGTGGCTCAGTGGAAAGAGCACGGGCTTTGGAGTCAGAGGTCATGAGTTCGAATCCCGGCTCTGCCACTTGTCAGCTGTGTGACTGTGGGCAAGTCACTTCACTTCTCTGTGCCTCAGTTACCTCATCTGGAAAATGGGGATTAGGACTGTGAGCCCCACGTGGGACAAATTGATTCCCCTGTGTCTACCCCAGCGCTAAGAACAGTGCTCCGCACATAGTAAGCGCTAAACAAATACCAACATTATTATTAGTTCCAACATCAGACCGTAGCCTTCCGTTTCTTTTTTAAGTCTGTTGATTCCCTGCCTCCAACCACCATCTCCTATCCTAACAGTCAACAGATTTGCAGCGTATTTTGAGAATAGCAGGAAGGAATATGGAGCCGGATCACTCCCGGGTCAGCCCCCAACCCTCTTTAACGCTTTCCTGCCCCTTCACCCACTGTCTCTTTTGTCCCTATTGTCTCTCAGAAGCTTTCTGTAGTCCTTGTGGACATCTTCTGCAGAGGAGCAGTGGGGAAGGAAGAGAGGGTGGGCATAGGGGGAGGAAGGGCAGTCTTTGGGGGAATTACTTCTAAGAGTTTCAATCTTCTTACTGAAACTGGCTGTGAACTAGATGAAACTAGATCAATGCTAATATTTCCACCTGTACCTTAGATATTCACCTCCCCCTCAATCAATCAGTGGTATTTTTTGAGGATGTATTCTATACAGAGTATTGTACTAAGTGCTTGAGAGTGTTCCAGTACCAATAGAGTTGGTAGACACAATCCTCTACCTCATTAGAAGCATTCATTCATTCAAGAGTATTTACTGAGCGCTTACTCTGTGCAGAGCACTGTACTAAGCGCTTGGAATGTACAAATCAGCAACCGATAGTGACAGTCCCTGCCCATTGACGGGCTTACAGTCTAATCCAGGGGTTTACAGTCTAATCGGGGGCTTACAGTCTAATCGGGGAAGCAGCATGGCCTAGCGGATAGCACATGAGTCTGCAAGTCAGAAGGACCTGGCTTCCAATCCCAATTCTGCCACTTGTCTGCTGTGAAATCTTGGGCAAGTCACATCGCTTCTCTGTGCCTCAGTTACTTCATCTGTAAAATGGGGATTAAGACTGTGAGCCCCATGTGGGACAAGGACCGTGTCCAACTTGATTAGCTTGCATCCACCCCTGCGTTTAGTGCAGTGTCTGTCACATACTAAGTGCTTAACAAATGTCATTTTGAAAACCCCCAAACCAATGAATGAATGAACGATTGAGTGAATGAGGAGTTGAACGAGGACAGGATGCCCAGTTGGGTGAGGGATTAAAATCCAACTCACGTGACAACTAACTGATCCCCTGGGCACGAGGCAAGGTGGCACATGGCAATTGTCTCAGACTACCTTATCATTTGAGGACCTGTTCTTGAATCTTTGGCTCTTCATCCAAGGACATAAGTTAAGACCACAGAAAACAAGCGGACTGGGAATGTATTCTCAGGAGAAGGTCAGATTGAGTATACCGCGCTCCAAATAAAATCAACTCAGGGCTGAAGGAAACACGAATGAAAAAGCTATGCCTATTTCCACGCACAGGAGATCCACTATGCAGATTATCTGTAGACTCACCTGACCCTTTCATCAACCACACGCCGGCCTGTGGAAGTCTGACCAAAAAACCGACAGCTTGGCGGGGGTGAGCTGGGAAAGGCTTATCCGAGAAGGGAGGGGATGGGAGTGAGGGAGTATGAGACAGAATGTGCAACTGCAAATTCAGACTGACTAAGAATGTGTTCAAGAGAGAGTCATGTGGCTGAGCCTGGAAGATGCCAATAGTGATGGTATCTATTTCTGAAGAGAAGAGATGCTTCCCAAACCAAGTGTAAATTTTCACCCCTGCTGAGTGCTCTCAGTGGCGACACCTTATTTTCGGGGCTGATCTCCCCATTCTTTTATTCTCAGTTTGTTCCTCTGGATCTTTCCAGAAACGGTCTTTGGCAGCTCTCGAACAAACTCTACCTACGAAACAAGCAAAACAAAATCAGTTGTTTTCCTCTAGTGGTGTTGTAGTCTCCCTAAGTAATAAACTCAAAATTCAAGTTATATAGGCAGGGCCTGGGGTATAAGATGCTCAGGAAGGTCTCCTTTAATTTTTTTCAATGATACTTGTTAAGGGAGAAGCAGCCTGGCATAGTGAAGAGACCGTAGTCCCGGGAGTTAGAGGACCTGGGTTCCGATCCCAGCTCCGCTACTCGCCAGATGAAGACCGTGAGCCCCATGTAGGACACGGACTGTGTCCAACTTGATTAGCTTGTATGTATCCCAGTGCTTAGCACAGTGCTTGGCACATAGTAAGTGCTTAACAAATACCCTAAAAAGTGCCTACTATGTACTAAGCATGTACTAAACATTGGAATAGATACAAGATAATCAGGTTGGACACCGTCCCTGTTCTACATGGGGATCACAGTCTAAATTTGAGGGAGAAGGATTTAAATCCCCAATTTACAAATGAAATAATTGAGACCCAGAGATGTTAACTTGCCCAAGGTCACACAGCAGACAAATGACAGAGCCAGGATTAGAGCTCAAGACCCATGCTCTTTCCACCAGGCCTTTGGGCTTCTCCTACCATAACTCATGGCTAATACAGGATTCCGCTTCCTGGGGACCTCAGAAAATGGTTGGTGATAATCATTAAGCACCCGCTGCTAGATGAATCAATTAATCAATCAGTGGGTTGTATTGAGAGCTTACTCTGAGCTGGGTACGTGTTCTTTCCCACGGATCTGGAAGTCAAAGGACCTTGGTTCTAATCCTCCTATGCCAGGGGACTGTTGCATGACTCTAGGCAAGTCGTAACATCTCTAGGCTTCAGTTTCCTCATCTGTAAAATGGGGATTCAATCTTCCTACTTAGGGAGTGAGCCTCGTGTGGGACAGGGATTGCGACCAATCTGATCATCTCGTATCTACGTTAGTGTTTACCAGAGGGCTCGCAATATAGTAAGTACCAAACGATCACATTATTATTGTTAAAATTATAGACAAGATCTCTGTCTTCAAGGAGCTTGCAATCTAACGGGAGTAGAAAACGACAATAGAATAAATGACAGGTGGAGGAAATCGATAAAATGTAAAGATGTCTGCAGAGAAGGTGGTGGTGGAAGGATGAGACTCCAAGTGCTAAGGTGAGGTGAAAGTCCTCAAGTGGCAGTAGATGGAGAAATAGGTCGGTGAGATGAGAGATTAATCTCGAAAGGCCTTCTGGAGGAGATCTTATTTTAGAAGGCTTCTGAGGGCAGGGAGAGCAGTGATCTTTTGAAGGCAAAACTGGAGGGAGTTCCAGGCCGGAGGGAGAGTTTGAGCAAGAAGTCGGCAGTAAGAGAGATGGGAATGAGGCAAGTGTGTAGGCTGGCTTGGGAAGAGCGAGGAGTGAGAAACAAGGTGAGGATAAATAGGCGGGAGAGAGATGATCAAGGGCCTCAAAGCAGATGGCAAGGGAAGCAGCATGGTCTAGTGGAAAGAGCATCGGTCTGGGAGTCAGAGGACCTGGGTTCCAATCCCAGTCTGCCACCTACCTGCTATGTGACTTAACCTCTCTGCTCCTCAGTTCCCTCATCTGCAAAATGGGGATTCAATACCTGCGCTTCCTCCAACTTAAACTGTGAGCCCCATGTGGAACCCGATTATCTTGTATCTACCCCAAAGCTTAGCACAGTGCTCGGCATATAGTAGGCACTTAACAAATACCACAATTATTCTTTATGGTATTTATTAAGTGCTTACTACGGGCCAGCTCTTCATTAAGCTCCTGGTGGACACAAGCTAATTAGGTTGGATACAGTCCCTGTCCCACATGGGACTCACAGTCTTAATCCCCATTTGACAGATCAGGTAAAATGAGGCCCAGAGAGGTTAAGTGATTTGCTCAAGGTCACGCAGCTGTCAAGTGGCTGACCGTGGGTTAGAACTGAGGTTCTTCTGACTCTCAGACAATTATCGTTATTAGACGGTCAGAAGTTTCTGCCTGATGAGGAAATGGATGGGTAGCTTCACCTAGCCCCCAGACCCACGCTCTGTGGGGAAAATGGAAGCTCAACTTGCAGTTCGGAGACACTTGCCTTCCTGGGGTACTTGTATGGCGCGGTCACTTGTTTCACGTGATCCTGCAGTTCACGACTGAGCTCTGCTGGATCCTGGGAGATGAAAGCCGGAGCCAAGACCACGTATGCTTTTACCGCCTGCATGAGGAAAATCAAGAGAGGGGCTCGTTGCTCGGCGTTCTGATTCTTAGAAAGTCTCCATTCCCTAGGCAATATTGATTCTACAAAATAAAAATTGTGGCTTTTGTTAAGCGCGTCTACGTGCCAAGCACTGTTCTAAGTGCTGGGATAGGTACAAGGCGATCAGGTTGGACTCTGTCCCTGTCTCACATGGGGCTTACAGTCTTAATACCCATTTTAGAGATGAGGTAACTGAGGCACAGAGAAGCTAAATTACTTGCCCAAGGTCACCCAGCAGAGCTGGGGTCAGAACCTCATCGCCAAACAATCACACTTCCCCCCTTCAAAGCCCTACTGAAGGCTCACCTCCTCCAGAAGGCCTTCCCAGACTAAGCCTCCCTTTTCCTCTGCTTCCTCTCCCTCCCCAAAGCCCTGACTCACTCCCTTTGCTCTGCCCTCTCCCCCACCATAGCACTTATATATATGTACATATTTATAATGATATTTGTTTATATTAATGATGTGTATATATCTATAATTCTATTTATTTATATTGATGCTATTGTTGCCTGTTTACTTGTTTTAATGCCTGTCTTCCCCCTTCTAGACTGTGAGCTCCTTGTGGGCAGGGATTGTCTCTATTTGTTTCTGAATTGTACTTTCCAAGTGCTTAGTACAGTGCTCTGCGTATAGTAAGTGCTCAATAAATACGATTGGATGAATGAATGAACCTGATATGCATTGTACATAAGCTCCAGACATTTTCTAATCCACGCTGATCTTTTATTAACCTGTGCTTCCTTTGGGAACAGGTCAGTGTGGTAAGATGAAGAATACAAGCACCCTTTTCTTCTTCTGCCTGTCATAAATGGGTGAATAGGGGAAAGGCTTTTGCCAAGCTCATCTAATATTGTTAGAATTTCTTCTCCCTTGGTCAGTAGGGTCATCTCCACTGGGAAGAGGTAGCATGGCTCAGTAGAAACAACTCGGGCCTGGGAGTCAGAGGACGTGGAGTCTAATCCCGGCTCTGCCATTTGCCTGTTGTGTGAATTTGGGCAAGTCACTTCACTTCTCTGAGCCTTAGTTTCCTCATCAGTAAAATGGGGATTCAGTACCTGTTCTCCCACCTCCTTAGAACGTGAGCACCAGTGGGACCTGAACTGTACCCGATCTGATTAAGTTGTAGCTACCCCAGTTCTTAGAACAGTGCCTGGCCTGTCACACATTAAGTGCTAAATAAATGTCATTTAAACCCCCCCCAAGCCCCCAAACTGGGATTTTAGTCCAGCTATTCCTGGGACGTCTGCACCAGGCTACAAAAAACTAGTGTAAGCTTTAAAATGCATTTCTTGTATGTGGGTCTACCCTCGTCAGGAACTACATTCATTTCAAAGGTTCTCTGCATACAGAAATGGAGATCTCTTTTTCAGGCAGCGATGAAAATTCTTTCAAGAAAACAATGGTAGGTGGAGCAGTGTAGCCTGTCCTACAGCTGAAAGGATTTTTCAACAAAACTGATGGCAGCCAGCAGGGGACAATCTACTCTGCAGAATTTAGAACTGTAGTCATTTCCATAAAACAGCTTGTGAACGAACAAGACTAACGAAAGGCTCTCTTTCCTGCCTCTCCCTCTCTACCATTAGTAATCAAAAGTCCTGTATTTAGAAGGACTCATAATATCTAAGAGAAACTGACTTTCCTTTTTCTCCTGGAAAAGAGAACTAAGGAAACGCCTTCCTGGACTCAGCCCGTCAATATCCTGACTACCTCCTGGAAAAGCTATGTGTGAAGGCAAAACAAATTATCTTCTGTCTTTTATATCTGTGGCACTTATTATGTGCTGACCAAGTACTAGGTACTGTCCCAGCCCGAATTCATGATCTATCTCATCCCCACTTTGCAGATGAGGACCCTGAGCCCAGAGAAGTTAAGTGATTTGCCCAAGGGCACACAGCAGGCCAGAGGCAGAACTGGGACTTAAACCCAGGTCATCCAACTCTCAGAGGTGGACTCTTCCTTCTAGGCCAAGCTACCTTCGACATTACCTCTCCTCTGATGGGGTCTGGGCTGCTGACCACAGCCGACTCAACCACGGCCGGGTGCTCCATCAGGGCACTCTCCACCTCGAAGGGGCCGATCCGGTACCTGGAAGGGAAAATGTGTCTGGGCTGCGGAAAATGTGTCTGGGCTGCGGAAATGCTTCGAAGGATTCCTCAACCCACTCCTCAACATGGCCACCAGGCCCAGTATTCCAGCACAGGGCTGAAGATCTGGGAAGAAAACCAAATCCAAGGCAGCGTTACCCCGCGGAGTTGATGACATCATCGGCTCTTCCCAGAAACCAGAAATAGCCCTCTTCATCCATGCGGCCTCGGTCTCCCGTGACATAAAAATTCCCCCGTTGGGTTGACTTTGTTTTCTCTGGATTATCCTGAAGGCAAAGAGACATCTCTTTAGAGAATAACCCTCCGAGAAGGCTCTCGTACGGTGGTTCGGCAAGCCCTGGGAGGGGCTCGCTTCATTCTCAGGTCCAGTGGACTCCCAGAGCTATGACCAGGGTGCTATAATCCCATCGACGGTCATCCGAATTGTACTTTCCAAGCGCTTAGGACAGTGCTCTGCACAAAGTAAGTGCTCAATAAATACGATCAAATTGAATGAATGAATCTGGGGAACAGTCTTCCATACACATTGGTTGTAGCCATCACCGGAAACGGGCTGGTTAAATGAAGAGGACAGCAATGCCGTTACGGTGAAAAGCCAATGACCTACATGTCAGAGAGACAAAATAAGGGAAGAATGTTCGAAAGCTAAGTCTGAGTAGTGAACGGCATTGGCCCCGGGGCTCTCTGAGGTGGCAAAACCCATTCTCTTTGGTTTTCTGAACTCTCTGATTAGCTGAATGATCCGTCCCAATCCATTTGGGAAATCAGTGTTTGACTTTATATGCAGCTTTCTCTTCCCAACCTAAGGGCAAAGATCTTTGCCGGCAAAACCAAAGCCTTTGAAAACAGAGGGGATTTGGGATTCTTTCATGGGTTTTATCATGCTGGGTAACTTTTTTTTTAAAAAGTACGTAGAAGCCTTCTAAGCTTGATAGCTATAAAACTGTTCAAGTTGCAAGAAAAATCAGTGTTACTGTAGCAGTTAATTCATAAATACATAAATAGAGAAGCAACTGTAACAGTAAATTTCTGGTAACTGGGAGCATTCAACAGTTCTGGGAAGTTCCCTGTGTTAATGGTACAGAACCATTGCTTCTGTCTGAGGTCTGATGCTTGGTTGAGAGGGGAGGGGGTCGGGTGTACTGGGAGGCCTGGGGGTTGGGACTGAGGCCAAGGAAAACTAAGTTTACTCTAAACTGTTACCCGTGGGAGCCAAAACGCAGAGAACATATTTAAGTATGCTTGACTAGGAGAACCTGCTTATGCATTGGGGACAACTTGGATCATTGTGAATCAAAAGTTCCTTTACCAGGTAACCAGAGAAGAAACAGAAAGGCCGTGTAGGTTTAATGCGGATTGCAATGTCTCCTTCCTCTCCAGGAGGCAGGATTTCACCATTTTCGTCCACGATCTAGAATTGGATAGCAACACAGCTCAGTAGATGAAGGAACTTCCCTTAAATCCATTTAATTCTGAAGTTCCTGGCCATTGAAGACATTTTAATTTCTTTATTTAGATAGGTTTCAAGCCTCCACAGGTTTATTTTATTTTTTTTAAGCATTTACCTTGTGCCAGGCATTATACGAAGCACCAGGATCAAGCCAACCTAGTCAGGTTGGACACAGACCATGTTCCATATGGTGCTCACAGTCTTAATCCCCATTTTACAGATGAGGTAAATGAGGCACAGAGAAGTGAAGCGACTTGCCCAAAGTCACACAGCTGATAAGTGGCAGAGCTGCAATTAGAACTCAGGTTCTTCTAACTCCCAGGTCTGGGCTTTTCCACTAGGCCACTCTTCTTCTCATATTTGGCTGTTAGAAAATATTTAAAAAATCCTTTATAAGGTGTTCTCCATAGAGATGTCCTCTATTAATAGAATTAATAGTCTTTATAGAGGGCACTTAGTATCGATGCCTCGTAACCCTGATCTTATAATTTTGTTACAAAATGGAGGTGAAATAGAGCAGGCCTGATCTGTAACAAAACCCTTTTTTAAAAAGGTTTTTTTTTCAATTGAAATAGGTTTGAACTGCTCATAAATGATAATGGACAACTCGCAGGAAGGAATTTTGATTTGGGAGAAACGTCAACAATTCACAAAACATGTGGAGCTTGTGCTAGTGTCTGAAATAGAAACCTTTCTAAGAACTGCCTGCTTTCTATATATTAAAATTAGTTTCTGTTCAGTTTCTGCATTTCTATCCTTATGTATGAGGGTCTGCCTGACCAGGGAATTGCTTCCCTCCCAGGAAACTGAAACATCATCTAGAATGTAAACCCAACGTGGACAATAACCCAATTCTGTTATATTGCATTCTCCCAAGGGCTTAGTGCTCTGCAAACGGTAAAATGATCTTGAAGGAACACTGTACCTCAAATGGTTTTGAAAAAAACTTCCTCTCTGAGGCAAAATAATGTACATCTGACCTGTAGCTGAGACCTGGGATACATGATCATCATCAACAATGACATTTATTAAGCACTTACCGTTCGCAGTGCACTGTTCTATGTGCTTGAGAGTATAATACAACACAATTGGCTGATACATTCCCTGCTCAGAATTGACAGGAAGCCACACCTATATTTATGTGTATCTGAAAGTCTTGGCTAAAAGCTCAAACCTTTCCCCTAGATACCATTATCTGCCTTCTACACATAGGTCACTGGAGGTGAATTTAAGACAAACCATGCTAAAATACGAAACACATTGGGTACAGAACAACGGTGCATCTATGAAAAACAGATTCACTTAATACAGATTTACCCCATCAGGAAAACAGCTGCCTACCTGCACATCATAAGGAGGAGTCGCTTTCCCCATGGAACCGGACTTGATTTTCATGGCTTTGTTATTTGAACAGACTAACACCTGCAAAAAAATGTTAGCCTTTTTCATCAACTACGCAGACGCTAGCCCGAGCCATCCAGCAGGCTGCGTGAGAGGTTGCGAAAGCTCTGGGGATCGGGAATATTTGACTGGTCTCTGGCAGTTGCTGTCATCATCGAAGGATCACCTACTAAGTGTGACACGCTAAAATTCTCTGAGGAAGTGGGGATTCAAATGTCCAGCCAAAGCAGTGCTTAGGTACCCATGGCATGACCGTATTGCTTCGGCATTTACCCTCAGCTTCGCTATCCTCCTCGGTCCTTGTCTTCGCTACTCCTTCTCCAAAGTAAAATGCAGCTTTGATCTACATCATCTTGAGACACATACTGAGTCCTGACTCCCTTCTCAGTCCTTTTTCTCCTGACCCTCAGTGCCTTGAGCAAGTTTCTAAGAGAGGAACAACAACTTGTGTCTGTTATACTGTTGTATTGTTTCTGCCCAAATGCTTTGCACACGGTAAGAGCTCAGTAAATAGCATTTATTGCCTGAACTGACTGACTCCCATCCCTATCTGATCTTTAAGGAGGAAATAAAAGATTGTTTTTGTTAGGGTTGTATTCTGGGAAGAGGAAGTGATGGCAACTGCAAACTGAGGGTCAGAACCCCCTGACCCCGCAGATACAGATTTAGAGGGATAGTGGAAGCTTCAGGATGTGGAGGAGGGGATTATCATAATTAATTGAGTGCCTTTTGTATGCAGCACTTGGAAAAGTGTAATTGAAGTAAAAGATGCAGTCTCCAATGTCTTCATCTTTCTTTACTTGCAGTCGCCAGTGTCCTCATCTTCCTCTTCCTTCCCCCCTCCTTCCCTCCTTTTCTTCTTGACTTTCTTATCCTGTTCCCCTTATTGCTAGACATAATTCCCCAAGTAATAAACCCTTCCCCTTATGGGGGGGTTGAAAAAATTATACAAAAAGTAGGGGTAATTCTGTGAATAAATATGGGATCAAACATTATCAAGCCCCTGCTTTCTGTGTAGGTTTGGTTTTTCTTAGAGGAAATGAACAACCTCCTAACATACATCAGTTCTTCAGCTGGTAATGTTAATGAAAATTATTTTGGGTTCGCCACGTCCTTTCATTTTTCCCTGTCATTTGAGAGACAGCTTGGCCTAGAAGAAAAAAAATAATATAGGACTGGGAGTCAGGAGATCCAGGTTTTAATCTCAGCTGTGAAGCCCTCAGAAAGTCACTTAACCTCTCCTTGCTTCGGTTTTCTAACTTTTTAAAGGGGGTTAAGATATTTGCTCATGCCAGCTTTTACATTGGGAGCCTAGAGTGGGAAAGAGAGGGTGTCTAATCTGATTGGCCTGTATCTGCCCCAACACTTAGCACAGAGTAAGCGCTCTCTAGACTGCAAGCTCATTGTGGACGTGTCTAACACTTCTGTTGTATTCTTCCAAGCGCTTAATACAGTGCTTTGCCCATAGTGAGAGGTCAATAAATATAACTGATGATGATAACTAATAAATATCATAATTAATTCAGACTATGGATCCACATCCTATGACATTCTTGGTCTAGCTTTGAATCCCAGAATAAAAAGTGATGAGAAGGCCCGCAGTCAGTTATATTTGGCTTGTTTGAATCTTGCCCCCCATCCCAATTTTAATAACGCCATAGTGGAGTTGTATTCCATGACCGTAAACACCAGATGCATAAAAAAACTCAATCCTAGTGTTCAGGGTTCCAATTTGCCTCTTATTTAATAATGCTAATAGTTATGATGGCATTTATTAAGTACCTGTTATTTGCCAAGTGTTTGGGTAGGTGGGTAGGTAGAAGATAATCAGATCGGACATAATACCTACCCAAACAGAGCTCACCACCTAAGAGAGAAGGGAGAACAAGATATTTCATCCCCATCTTAAAGATGAGGAAATAGAGGCACTGAGAATAATAATAATGATAACTATGGTATTTGCTAATCTCTTACTATGTGCCAGGCCACCATACTAAGCACTGGGTTAAGTACAAGCAAACTGGGTTGGGCGCTGTCCCTGTCTCACCTGGGACTAGCAGTCTCAATTCCCATTTTACAGATGAGATAACTGAGGCACAGAGCAATAAAGTGATTTGCCCAAGATCGATACAGCAGACAAGTGGCAGAGCCGGGATTAGAACCCATGACTTCCTGCCTCCCAAGCCAATGGTCTATCCACTACGCCATGCTGCTTCTTTAAAAGTTGTTTTAAAGTTGTTTTAAAAAGTTTTAAAGTTGTTACTTGCCGAAGGATCACACAGAAGGCAAATGGCAAAGTCTGACTCGACCCAAGTCTTCTGACTCCCAGTCCTGTGTTCTTTCTACTAGAACTTGCTGCTCTCTTATTAATTCATTTCTTTCAGAGCTGGTCCAATTTTGTTTCAGGCCCAAAGCATGGGGGCTCACACTAATTGGTACAGACCATCCCAACTATCGCAACGTTCGGGGAATGATGGCCAGAGTTAATAGAGGGAATACTGCATCTTTATAGGTTCAAGACCTACAGATTAGGCCAGACCCACAAACGTGGGACCCGAAAGAAATTAGGGCAAGCCTGAAAGAAATAAGCCTGAAGGCAAGGAGGAATTTGACTGGGAATTGGCTCTGCTCCCTCCTAAGCAGACTCTACGTTCTGTAATTTTTTTAATGGTATTTGTTAAGCGCTTACTCTGTGCCTGGCACTATACTAAGCGCTGGGGTTGATACAAGTTAATCGGTTTGGAAACAGTCCCTGTCCCACATAGGGATCACAGTCTAAACCCCTTTTGCAGATGAGGTAACTGAGGCAGAGAAAAGAAGTGACTTCCCCCAAGTCACACAGCAGACAAGTAGTGGAGCTGGGATTAGAACCCAGATCCTTCTGAGTCCCAGGTCCATGCTCTGTCCACTAGCCCATGCTGCTTCTCTCCAACTGCTGCTGGCTAAGAGTTCCAGGATCACTCTGGACCCGATGCTAAGGGTCGAAGGGGCTGCGGGTCACCAACTGAGGGGTCGACTCATGATTTGAGTCCATTTATGGCATCTTTCTGAAAGATCTAATTTGACCACAGGGGATCAGCCTGAGAATTTGTCACACACATACAGTTTCCGTCTGTCCGTAGCCTTCGTACAGCTCCAGCCCCGTCTGGCTTTTCCATTGCTTCCGCACTTCGGGGTTCAGGGGCTCTCCTCCCGTCACGCAGTGCCGCAGGCTCTTGAACTGGTAACTGGAGAGAAAGAATGATAAGGCAGGGACTGTGTCCAACCTGATTAACTTGTATCTTCTCTAGCGCTTAGGTCAGTCCTTGACACACTAAATTATTAACAGATATATTAATGTTAATGCTAATACTAATTATACTAATACTAATAATAATATGGTAAAGCCGAGGGGCACAGTTTCCCAAAGACAGAGTGAGCTTAAATCTCCCGAGTTAGCTCCATGCACAAAAGAAGAGCAGAAGCAGTTTATTTATTTATTTTCAATGATATTTGTTTAAGTGCTTATTATCTGCCGGGCACTGTATCAAACGCTGGGGTAGATACAAGTTTATCAGTTTGGATAGAGTCCCTGTCCCACCGAGGGCTCGCAGTCTTAATCTCTATTTTATAGACGGGGTAACTGAGGCATGGAGAAGTGAAGTGACTTGCCCAAGGTCACACAGCAGAGGAGTGGCAGAGCAGGGATCAGAATCCACGTCCTCCAACTCCCAGGCACCAGGATTAGAATGCACGTTCTCCGACACCTAGGTCCATGCTATTTCCACTAGGCCATGCTGCAGTCGCTTGAACACGGCTCACTGGGAGGGATCTCGAACGGGAAGTTGGTGGAACGTAGAAAACTGCTCAGCAGGGACCATAAGCTGCACTGGAAGAAGGCAATTCCTAGAGATTGGGGCTGAGTTTTCCTCAGTTTTCCTGAGTTTTCCCCTCCCCACCTTCCCCCATTCCCCTCCCGGCCTCATCCTCCTCCTCTTCCTCCTCCTCGTCCTCTTCCTCCATTTCTCCCTCCTCCTCCCTCCCCCTGAACGTTCCGTTCCATGTCCAGCAAACCTTGGCCACTCAATCAGCACAAAACCAACAGCGCATACCTTGCCAGATCTTGCTGAATAAGCAACCGGAACCCAGTGGAGGTCATGCAGAAAGTGGTGATTGGAAAGCTGGAGAGAGTCTGAGCGACAAAGAAACGTCTGAAGTACACATCCTGAATCAGCAAAAACGCTTCTCCTTTAAAGGCCCTGGACTCCGTCCACGTGGAGTCCGGGGGGCCTTTCCGTTAGCGGGTCATACTGTATTAACCATTCCTGCATGGAAACCCCCGAACCAAACCTTACATCACCCTGTACTGAAAGTTTTGCTCCAACTCCCCAAATTACCTATGTTTTCACCAGAGCTGTTCACAGAGGGCAACACTGACCTTTCACCATGCCCCACCCCCCCTCCCGGAGGGGAGCGACTGGAGAAATTAATTGATTACGGTACTTGTTAAGCACTTACTATATGCTAAGCACCCTTCCGAGCTCTGGGATAGACCCAAGTTAATCAGGTTGGGCACAGTCCCTGTCCCACATAGAGCTCCCAGTCTAATGGGCTGAATGTACTTTTTTTAATCAGCCCTAATAATGAGCCAAGCACTACTTTTGTTTAATCAGACTCTCAAGATGAATCCATATTTGAAGCTGGGTCATCCCTGGGGCAGATTGCACTGGGAAGGCAGCTTTTTGTCTCACTGACCTGCCTCCACCCCCATTCCTCTGCCTCCACATCCCTGGAGCCCAGATCTAGAGGATTATTTCTACTTCTCTTCATTTGGCTGGGGGTGGCCATTCTTGGGGTAGGGACTATCTTCTTAAGCTATTCAGGGGGCAGACACTCATTCATTCATTCAAACATATTTATTGAGTGCTTACTGTGTGCAGAGCACTGTACTAAGCGCTTGGAAAGTACTATTCGGCAACAGATAGAGACAGTCCCTACCCAACAACGGGCTCGCAGTCTAGAAGGGGGAGACAGACAACAAAACAAAACAAGTAGACAGGCAACAATACCATCAAAATAGATAAATAGAATCATAGATGTATACACATCATTAATAAGAGTACAAATATATACAAATGCTGTGTATAAGAGGGCAAGAGCTGCCCTCAGCAAGCTCCCATCACCTTCTTGCTTATTTCTATTCAGAAGCATCACCCACCCTAAAAACCGTGGAGTTCAGTATGGATAACGATGTCTATATGAATGCATTTGTATATAGATATGTATGTGGTTCCCTCTCTCTCTCTTTTCCTTCCTTTTTCTCTCTCTACGTATTTGTTAGTATCAGCGTGGCTCAGTGGAAAGAGCCCGGGCTTGGGAGTCAGAGGTCATGGGTTCGAATCCTGGCTCTGCCACTTGTCAGCTGTGTGACTGTGGGCAAGTCACTTAACTCCTCTGTGCCTCAGCTACCTCATCTGTAAAATGGGGATTAAAAAACTGTGAGCCCCACGTGGGGCTACCACGTGGGGCTACCTGGTCACCCTGTATCTACCCCAGCGCTTAGAGCAGTGCTCTGCACATAGTAAGCGCTTAACAAATACCAACATTATTATTATTATTATTGTTAAAAGTACAGAGGCCTCCACTTGGGTCTCTTCAATAGTGCGACCTCTATTAGACGGTGAGCCGATTGTTGGTTAGGGAGGGATTATCTGTCTGTTGCCGAATTGTTCTTTCCAAGCGCTAGTACAGTGCTCTGCACCCAGTAAGCGCTCAATAAATACGATTGAATGAATGAATGAATGGTAAGAACACTAAATAAACAGATTTCCCCCCACTTACATTCAGGACGAGTTTGCTATCAAACTGTGGCATCTGGTGTACGAAGACACACGATCCATGAATCCAGGGACAGAAAACGTTGGTCCAGGCAGCTTTGACCCAACCGGGATCTGACATACTCCAGAAGATGTCCGAGGGAGACAAGTCCACCCACAACCTGATCACACAGGGAAGGAGAGAAAGGAGGAAGTTTTCTTTGGCACTTCACTGAGTTTATGGTTGGGTAAAATCCCTCTGAGGGAGAATTCACCCTTTATAAAATGTCGCCGAATGTCCAACCGATCTTTACTTGGGAGGATACAGTTCGCAGTTGAACTCCGTCCCTTGACTTTTGATCAGTCAACTGGAGGGTGGAAAAAAATAAGGAAAGTAAAACGTGTGATGGGTGGCCAGTTAAAGATCTCCACAAATCCCAGGTGGAATGGGACTAGATCTTGGGTTTTTTTGCCCTGGGAGAACTGATAACACTGGACCACCTAAGAAACTGATCCCTGATCAATCAATCAGTGGAATTTATTGAGGGCTTACTCTGTAGAGAACTGTACTAAGCACTTGAACGAGTACAACTAGGTACTGGTAGGTAGACATGGAAAAGATTGAACCTGATCTAAGGGACTCCTCTCAGGGACGTACCTGGAAAGTTTCCAGCACTCTACCAGTCCCAACTAGGGGAGGGACAGTCGAGCAGAGGCCTACCCATTTCATTCCTAGCTTGGGCGGTGGCTAGCGAGCGCAAAGCCATCTGCTACAAGTCAAAACTCACCTGTGTCGGGCAGCAGCGGCATGGGAGAGAGTCAAGGGCCGAAACTCAAGTCTACTGCGCGGAAGGAGGCAACGGTAAACCACTTCCATATTTTTACCAAGAAAACTCGATAGATACGCTATCAGAAAGATTGCAGATGGAGGTGGGGCGTTCTGGGAGAGATGTGTCCGTGGCACTGCTATGGGTCGGAGACGACTTGACAGCACAAGACAAGACAAGGCAACCTAAGGGAGTGACTGAAATTTATCAGACCTATAAAAAAGTTTCCTTGTAAGGTTTTATGGGCTATAAAGCAGGAATGTGCCTCTTGTCAAAGGGCACCGAACTCAGATTCGAGTCCTGGGAACTGTTCCAGAACAACAGCGTCTATGGCTACTACCGCCCGATTTTCCCCAAACACAAGGTTATTTAAGGACAGAACTATCTTGTGGCAGCAGAACTAATTGCATACCAAATGTTCCTACAATGAAGGAATAAGAACAACAATAATAATAATACTGGTATTTGTTAAGCGCTTACTGTGTGCAGAGCACTGTTCTAAGCACTGGGGTAGATAGAGGGTAAGGAGGTTGTCCCATGTGGGGCTCACAGTCTTCATCTCCATTTTCCAGATGAGGGAACTGAGGCCCAGAGAAGTGAAGTGACTCGCCCACAGTCACCCAGAGGACGAGTGGCAGAGGTGGGATTCGAACCCATGACCTCTGACTCCCAAGCCTGTGCTCTTTCCACCGAGCCACGCTGCTTCTCTGATAATAATAATAATGGTGGTGTTTGTTGAGTTTCCACACGTAGGAAAATTCTTGATGTAGGACTCCCCCAACCGTAGCCACATGCAGTACTCAACGGTTCTTCAGCTCTAACACTACCTGTTGTGTTGTTGGAAAGAACAGTCCCTAAATCTGCTGTTGTGTTTGAGTCACATCGTGTTGTGCAGAGGTGCTTTTTGGCAGACCCGAGAATCTGTGC
The DNA here is from genome assembly GCF_004115215.2 of Ornithorhynchus anatinus. Taxonomy (NCBI): domain Eukaryota; kingdom Metazoa; phylum Chordata; class Mammalia; order Monotremata; family Ornithorhynchidae; genus Ornithorhynchus; species Ornithorhynchus anatinus. The sequence continues at coordinate 46,635,783 of NC_041729.1, forward strand.
TTCCGCCTTTTCCAAGTTGCACGCAGTACTAGAAAACTACATAAATCTCAGCTAGAAAGATGCTCGCCAAATGGAGGCCACCCAGTGGGCTGAGTTCATCCCATCCCAAGGCCAGGGATCTATAAGGAGTTATGCAACTCCTGGGGCTTCTAGGGGATTGTCCTTCTGATGGGAATCACTTCCTCCTCAAATCCTACGGACAATGACTCTCCCCGGCTTCAAAGCCTTATTGAAGGCACATCTCCTCCCAAAGGCCTTCCCAGTAATTAATTAATTAATGTTGGCATTTGTTAAGCGCTTCCTATGTGCAAAGCACTCTTCTAAGTGCTGGGGAGGATACAAGGTGATCAGGTTGTCCCACGTGGGGCTCACAGTCTTAATCCCCATTTTACAGATGAGGTCACTGAGGCCCAGAGAAGTTAAGTGACTTGCCCAAAGTCACACAGCTGACAAGCGGCAGAGCCGGGATTTGAACCCATGATCTCTGACTCCCCAGCCCGTGCCCTTTCCACTGAGCCACACTGCTTCTCTAAGTCTAAGCAGTCTAAGCTCCCCACTTTCCTCTTCTCCCACTCCCTTCCGTGTCATTCTTACTTGTTCCATTTGGATTTCTCCCCTTCCCTGCCCCACAGAACTCATGAACATATCTGTAATTTATTCATTTGTATTGCTGTCTGTATCCCCCCCTCTAGATTGTAAGCTCACTGTGGGCAGGCAATGTGTCTTGTTTATTGTTCTATGGTACTCTCTCAAGAGCTTAGTACAGTGCTTTGCGCATAAAAAGCGCTCAATAAATACTATTGAATGAATGAAAGGATGAAATTGTCCCAAATCCACACGGTAATATCTATTCCATTTGCCTGCTGCGTTCTCTTGGGCAAGTCGCTTAACATCCCTGTGTTTCTGTTCCTCACCACTAAAATGGGGATACAATACCTGTTCCTCCTTTCTCTTAGACTTTGAGCCTCAGGTGGGAGAGGAAATGTGTCTGATCTGATTATCTTGTATCTACTCCAATTCTTAGCAAGGAGCTTGGCACATAGTAAGAACTCAACAGAAACCACTATTATTATTGTTATTATTATTATTATCAGGGAAGAACAGGTAACTTGCCATCAAGCCTTCCCTGACACAGTTAATTTCTTGCCTTGTGACCAGCCAAAAATCTGAGCCACCCCAAAACTGTACCTTCCACTGGCAGCGAATCCCAGACCGAAACTTTGTTGGCAATGTGCCACCATTTTGGGGACCCCGGTGCTGCCGCTGGTGAAGTAGATGGCTGCCAGGTCTTGACTCTTGGTCTTCACGTGTTTGTGCTCAGTAGATGCCACTCTTAAAAACAGACAAAAAACACAATGTCCTAGCCCTGCTGAAGTTAGCTATGAACCCCAGTAGGTTATAATTCCCCTCTAGACTGTAAGCTTGTTGTGGGCAGGGAATGTGTCTTTTTATTGCTATATTGTATTCTCCCGAGCGCTTAGTACAGTGTTCTGCATACAGTAAGCGCTCAATAAATGATTGAATGAATGAATGAGTTTAAGTCATAGGTGTCTTGTGATAGGACGAGTCTACAAGGCACAAGCCACGAGATCCCAGACGCACCGGCCCCATACGACTTAGAGAAAAATATGTTTCTGGAGCAGATGAGGGTGAGATCAGGTATCCTTCTGAAGTCCCAGTCCTTGTTGATTCTAGACCAGTCCCAACCGAAAACATCGAGAGATTCTGGGCTATAGGAGACTCCTTTAGAGATATTGATGGATCTCCAACCAGGAGGGACACATTCAATAAAAAGTATACAGTGTTGGGCGTAGATTTTAAAAGCAAAATAAAGAGTTCAGCTCTTTATCTGGTGTCAAAGAACTAGTGTGGGCCTGGTCTAACAGTATCCCCAGAAAATAATTACTATCAAGAGACAAATTATGTTAGTCCCTCAAACAGAGAAGACAGATAGAGCACAATTCCTCTCTAGGGTCAGTTTAACTCAAATTAATAAATTGGGGTTTAATAATAATAATGTTGGTATTTGTTAAGCGCTTACTATGTGCCGAGCACTGTTCTAAGCGCTGGGGTAGACATAGGGGAATCAGGTTGTCCCACGTGGGGCTCACAGTCTTAATCCCCATTTTACAGATGAGGGAACTGAGGCACAGAGAAGTTAAGTGACTTGCCCACAGTCACACAGCCGACAAGTGGCAGAGCTGGGATTCGAACTCATGAGCTCTGACTCCAAAGTCCATGCTCTTTCCACTGAGCCATGCTGCTTCTCATGGGTTTAGGAAGCACATTCGGTCTTTCAGGAGTTCCGGGGAGTGTTTGATGGAGTGCTCTTAAACAAGTCATCCTCTTATCACTGGTTGGCCAGATGGTCCAGGTCCAAGGGGGAAGAAAATGCCATAACTTTCACCACCTGGACACTTTCACTTCTAATAGACCTCCAGTGATTTCGGCATTAGAGGAAAGGACTGAGAAGTCCTACTTATCAACAAGCTAACTTTTTTAAGTCCTCTAAGGATACAGTGGGCATAGAGACGATGTCTAATTCCTGCCTGAATATTCTTTTCAGTGCTTAATAGAGTGCTCTGCACATACTAAGCATTTAATAGATACTAATATTTATGATTTCAAAGTTGGCTGGCACCACTGGCCCTGCTTTGATTCCGAGTCAATCCACCAAGGTCCGGTCCCCAGCTAGAGATCGAAGGGCCACTCGGGATGGCTTGGTGCGCAACCTTCCGGCTCACGGGTCTGGCCAACCCCTGTCCTAAGTTTTTAAGCAGCAGCAGCTCCAAAAGCAAAGGAAGATGTTGCGGATGGGAAAACGCGAAGATCCGAATGCTCCTTCTGGAGGAAGAGGCCAATTTTCTGCTCTTTTTCTGTAGCCATTCCACATTTCCCGAACCGGAGGCACTCACGTAACCAGCTCCCTGAAATTCAGCCATCCCGGCCGGCTGTCGTCAGACACCAGAAGCTTGGTTTTCAGGGAGGGGCACTTGGCAGACACAATATCGACTTGGGCAGCAAGGGAGTCACTGGTGACTATGGCCTTGGCCTGTGATGCCTGTAGCCTGTAAGCAATGTCTCTGGCAGTGAGCTGGGATGTGCCTGGGATGATGACCACCCCTGCCAGGACAGAAAGAGGTTAATGCACCAAACTGTCCCTCACACCACACTATAAGGGATTCAGTCATTCATTCAATCGTATTTACTGAGAGCTTATTGTGTGCCTATTTAGAGCAGTTAGTAAAGCACTGTACTGAGCGGCTTGGGAGAGTACAATACAACCACAAACAGATACAGTCCCTGCCTATAAGGAGCTCACGGTCTAGAAGGGGAGACAGGGGATTCACCCAAATTAGCTTCCGGGCATCTGTTGAACTTCACTATGACTTGTGAACTTTGTATCTAGGTTGACAAGCAGCTTAAAGATCTTCAGTCAGTCAGGCAATCGTATTTATTGAGTGCTTACTGTGTGAAGAGAACTGTACTAAGCCCTGGGGAGAGAATATTATAACACTATCACACTCATTCCCTGCCCACCCAGTGAGCTTAAGTGTGATCTCTTTCTACTCCAGAATCAACTCTTGGATACCTGGGATAACAGAAGGAAAAGTTGGCCTGGTTAATGCTAGCAATCAGACCCCTAACTGGGCAGAGGGGAGGTGTCTGCTACAAGATGAATACACAATGTAAATAGAATGTTTTATGTAATATTAATCATTCATAATACTGGCATAAGACCTGTTTAGGAAAGAGGGAGTGATGGTTCTGGGCTCCCCATCTAGACTGTAATCTTCCCCCTCTAGACTGTAAGCTTGTTGTGGACAGGGAATGTGTCCATTATATTGTTATATCATACTCTCCTAAGCGCTTAGTACAGTGCTCTGCACATAGTAAATATTCAATAAATATGATTGACTGAATGACTGCCTGGGCCAGGATCTGTTCACTACTCACCAGCTCTCAGTCTTTGTTCCTCTGAAAATCACCTTCAGAAAATCACTGTGCCTCATTCTCCTGCCCCTGTTCCCTTGCTCATTCTGTTCCCGTGCCTGGAATTTCTTCTAACTTCAAATCCACCAGATCACGGCTTTCACCATCTTCAAAGCCAACTTGCCATTTATTCCCAAATCCCTAAACCAGGTCACCTCCAGAACCACCTGTAGCACTTATTTACTATGCACTTTTCATTCAGTTCTTTCATCCTGGTTAAGCAGTCAATCAATGGTATTTTTTCAGAGCCAACTGTGTGCAGAGCAGTTCTAAGCACTTCAGAACGTACAGTATAATAGAGAGGATAGAAGCGATCCCTGCTGTTTGGATTAGTATTTGTTATATCCTGATTTTTTTTCTCCAGTTTCCACTCTTAGAAAAAGAAATACCCGTTTCCTCTATTAGATTGTAAGCCTCTTGACGGCAGGGGCCAAGTCTTCGGCTTCTGGTGTACTCTCCCAAGCACAAGTGATCTGCACCCAGTAAGGTATTCAATGAATGGATTCATTGGTGTGAGCAACTTCTGCATAGTACAGGAGCTGCAGCATGGGTGAAGGCTGGAGAAAAGGCAAGCGCCTAGATGGTGAGAGGTCAGAAGCTGTCCTCAGATAAACCACAAAAAAGATAATCCATTCAGAGAAAATCTTGATGTTGTCATACACGGGTGGTTGCTGAGGGGGGTCACAGGAGCCTTCAGGAGGAAGACGTTAAATTCCACTGCCCGGGAGGGTCTGTTGTGGCCTCTTGATTTTTGATCCTAGGGAAGAGACGACTGCAGTGAGGCATTTCCAGTGATTTTTTTGTTTTAGGAGGTTAGTGCCATGGACACTTTCTGAGAGGAAAGGGCAGCTCTTGAAGACAGTTAGCTGGCTGTGTGCCCGGCACTTCACTACTGTTTCGGCCCAAGGGGCCTGAGATGTACGCTGCATTCCCAGAGAAGAGCAACGGGGCTAGAGGGCTTTAAGTTCAGTTTCTGTGGGGAAAGCCTAAAGGAGTTAGGGCTGTTGGGCCTGGAGAAGGGGTTATTGCAAGGAGGATCCCAAATGATCATTCTCCATCATCTTGGAAGACAGGAGTTCATCCCAAGCGCTTAGTACAGTGCTCTGCACATAGTAAGCGCTCAATAAATACTATTGAATGAATGAATCAAGGAAACGGACTTAAATTGCAGCAAGAAAGATTTACATCAGGCGAAAGGAAGAACTTCCCTGATTGTGCAGCTGAATTGTCACTAGAAAGACTCCCAAACCAGACTGTAGAATCCCCATCCCTGAATATCTTTGACAGCAGGATCCCAAACCATTCGTCTTTGATGGTTTAGACGTCTCTGGATCATTGGCCCAGATCTCTCAAAGCCCCTTCCATGGGTGATTTTATTGTTTGATCAAACTTTACGGCCACAGACCTACCTTATCTCCAAAAGGAGATGCCATCTACACTGCAGGCCTTAGCTTTTAGAATGCTTTCTTCTATACTCACCCAATTACTGTAGGAGGATAAGAATGATAAACCCAAATTCAATTGTTAGTAATAATAATTCCCCAGCACAGTCAAAAGGCCAAGTTCAAGCATCAACAAGATCTCTGAAAAAGTGCATTATCACTTGGTTGTTGTATGGCAGTGAAAGAGAAGGGACAGAGAAACAGGGGATCTGGGTTCTAGTCCTAGCTCTTCCACTGGCCAACTCTGTGACCTTGGGCACAGAGTCTTCCCTCCCCTCCCAACCCTCCCCACCTGCTCTTCCCCCTTCCCCTCCCCTCAGCACTGTGCTCATTTGTATATTTTGTTTATTACCTATTTATTTTGTTAATGAGGTGTATATCTCCTTGATTCTATTTATCTTGTTGATGTTTTCTCGTTTTTGTTTTGTTCTCTTTTGCTTTGCTGTCTATCTCCCCCGGTTAGACTGTGAGTCCATCACTGAGCAGGGATGGTCTCTATCTGTTGCCGAATTGTACATTCCAAACGCTTAGTACAGTGCTCTGCACATAGTAAGGGCTCAATAAATACTATTGAATGAATGAATGGGCAAGTGACTTCATCTCTCTGGGCCTCAGTTTCAGACAGGATTCTGTCTGATCCCATAATCTTGTATCTACCACAGCACTTAGACATAGTAAGAACTTAATAAATGACATAATTCCTCTTTACTGATGCTTTGAAGACATGATTGAGTAGAGTAACCCCCTTTTTATGGCCAGAACTACACAAGCAAAACCGTTGGGAGAACTGAGATCCTTATCAGGACAACCAAGACAAAACATTGCTTTCTCTTGAATAACTGCAGAATAACTGAGGTAAGGGTTGGATTTTGGCTTGATGTAAACTAAGAGGCAGTCTTGAAAACAGTCATGCATCTTCATCTGGCCCAAGTATAGCCTAGCAAGATTCCATCTTTACATGTACACAGCGGGTTGGGGTGCGGGCAAGGAGGGTCAGCTCTGTCTTGGTCTTTGTCGACACGCTCGTTGGGTGGGTGGCTGTGAGCTAACCATCCACAGCAGCAGCTTGGAAAGTGACTGAATTCTCCATTTATCAGTGGGAGAGAAAGTCTGGCCTGTCATAGGAGAAGGAAACAGATGCCTGTTTTGAGAGTTTACACTGCTGTTTTCTAAAAGAAGCAATGGGGAAAGATTTATTTTACAAATGAGTTGAACTTGGAGTTGCTTACAGCCAGTTTCTTCAAACATATCTCTGTTGAGTAGTTGGAAACTTTTCCTTTAAATTTCCATTTGAGAACATGGAGGTGATGTTGTCAGAGACACCGGGTGGAAAAGTGAGTCAAGAGAATTATCCTACTACAACATTTATAGCCTTAAGATTATCTATGTTCCTGGGGATTGACTTGTTTCATTCAACATTTGTGCGGATCATGCCTGGGAATTGGGCACCAGATGTTTCTTAATAAGAAGTTAATGATAAAAATAATAATGGTATTTGATAAGGGCTTACAATGTGCCAAGCACTGTTCTAAGTGCTGGGGTAGATACACGGTAATCCAGATGGTCCTGAGTGGGGCTGACAGTCTTAATCCCCATTTTACACACGAGGGAACTGAGGCACAGGGAAGTGAAGTGACTTGCCCAAGGTCACACAGCAGACATGCGGCGGAGTGGGATTAGAACCCACAACCTCCGACTCCCAAGCCCGTGCTCTTGCCACTAGGCCATGCTGCTTCTCAAAAGTTGTTTTGAACTAGGTGGAGAGAATGATCTGGTTGATCATTAACCAGATCACACCTTCTCTCATTAACAAAATAAAGAGGCAATAAATGAAATATACAAATGAGCACAGTGCTGAGGGGAGGGGAAGGGGGAAAAGCAACTAACTTTCTCTTGCATTCAAATGTGAATAGGATCTTCTTAGTTTGAAAGATGACTGGTGGTATTTCCTCCTGAAAACATGGTGGTCAAACAACCAATTAACCAAGAATCAATCCCATTTACTGAGCAGCGTAGTAAGAAGTGCCTCCACTAGGCTCTGTACCAGGCCTGGGAGTCAGGGGACCTGGGTTCTAATCCCAACTTTACCACTGGTCTGCTGGGTGACCTTGGCAAGTCGCTTAACTTCTCTATGCCTCAGTTTCCTCATGTGTAAAATGATCATTAAATACTGTAGTTCCTTCTCTTTAGACGGTGAACCCCATGTGGGACAGGGACTGTGTCCGAACTGATTATCTTTTATTGATTCCAGTGCTTCATACTGTGCTTGGCACATAATAAATACTTAACAAATACCATAATTATTATTACTGGGAGAGTTCATCAGTAGCAAGACACATGATACCAATCTACTTATTGACCCTCACTCTTGTCTCTCTCGCTATCACCCTCTTGCTCACACCTTCTCTCATGCCTGGAACTCTCGCATCATCACATCTGGCAAACTAACATTCACCCCATCATCGGCCCTTCTGAAATCACATCTCCACCAGGAAATCTTCCCCTGATTAATCTCTCAGTCTTTCCACCCTGCTTTTTTTTCTACTCACCTCTAAGCACTTTAGAACTCACCCACAGTTCTCTGGCACTCAGTAAGCACTCAATAAATAGCATTAATTGGTTGATTGATTGAATGGGTGAGAGAGATAAATATTGTTTGCAGGCAGTAAAAGCCAAACGAAGAACATGATAATAATAATAATAATGTTGGTATTTGTTAAGCACTTACTATGTGCAGAGCAAGTTCTAAGCTCTGGGGGAGATACAGGGTAATCAGGTTGTCCCACGTGAGGCTCACAGTCTTAATCCCCATTTTACAGATGAGGTAACTGAGGCACAGAGAAGTGAAGTGACTCGCCCCCAGTCACACAGCTGACAAGCGGCAGAGCCGGGAGTCGAACCCATGACCTCTGACTCCGAAGCCCAGGGACAAGCATTCCAGGAAGGAACAGCCGAAAAAAGAGTTGAGAGTACAAATACATAAGTCACGTATCAGAAAATCAGAATGTACTAGAAGAAACTGCAAGTATACCGCCTGTGCACTGGAGATTTTATTTTGCGGTTTCAGACAAAGAGGCTTGTGATGCCTCACTCACTGACCTGTTCGCATACAAGCCACGTTCACCAGCCACCATTCAGGAATGCGTGGAAGAACTACCAGCATTCGGTCTCCCCTCTCTAAACCGCTTGCTTCCGTGAGGACGTTAGCCGCTTTCCTGGACAGAGCCCCCAACTCTTCAAAACTCCACTTCACCTCCTCTCCTTGGCCGTTGATCCACCAGAAAGCGGGGTTTGGAGGGCGTTTCCCATTCTGTAGGATGATGATGAATCGATCCATTAATCAACGACATTTATTGAGTGCTCACTGAGTACACAGGACTGTACTTAGCACTTGGGAGAGTCCAGTAGAGTTAGTAGACATGATCTTTCACCTCAAGAAGCTTACAGTCTATGTCTTCTCCTGAGAGCTGCTCCAGATGTAAATTCTTCCCTCGACTCTCCTCCAGTTAAGCCAAGAGCTTGACAGCCACCCTCAGTGGAGTCCTCAGCTCTCTTCTCTCCCCAGAACTGGAGCCTAAATACTTTATAAATTCATTCATTCATTCAATAGTATTTATTGAGCGCTTACTATGTGCAGAGCACTGGACTAAGTGCTTGGAATGTGTAATTCGGCAACAGATAGAGACAATCCCTGCCCTGTGACGGGCTCACAGTCTAATCGGGGGAGACACACGGCAGAGCAAAACAGAACGAAACAAAAGCAAGACAATATTATCATGATAAATAGAATCAAGGGGATGTACATCTCATTAGCGAAATAAATAGGGTAATAAATAATATATACAAATGAGCACAGTGCTGAAGGGAGGGGAAGGGGGAAGAGCAGGTGAGAAGGGTGGGGAGGGGAAGGAGAGCAGAGGGAAAGGGGACTCAGTTGAGGGGAGGTGAAGGGGGAAGGGGGAGGAGCAGAGGGAGGAGGGGGAGCAGAGGGAAAAGGGGGAGCTCAGTGTGGGAAGGCCTCTTGGAGGAGGTGAGCTCTCAGTAGGGCTTTGAAGAGGGGAAGAGAGTTAGTTTGGCAGATAAATGAAGGGTTGGGTAATGAAGAGTGGGATAGACTGTACATCTTTGGGAAATAAAATGCTTGGCACACAGTAAGTGCTCAATAAATATGATAGAACGAGAGGATTGGGCAACTAATCAGAAAATTCACAAACCAACTAGCTGGTGAACCGGGAAGATTCTGGTTAAAAAACAATCCAGATTGGTTGTCTAAAGGGACAATTTAGCTCACCTGCTTCTCATTGGTCATTTTTAAGCAGACCCCTTCCTAATGCCCTCTCACACATCCACCTCTCTCCCTTTCCCACATCTGGATCCACTGTAAAATGAGGGAAGACAATTTAACATTGAATCCTTGGTTGTGAAATTTCCCTCCCATCGAGAGGCCAGATTTCATATTGTATTCTCCCAGCATGCCAAATGGCTGCCAGAGGCCCTGGCTGGGAGAGAGAATAGGACTGGCCTCCTCTATCTCCACCTGTCTTTGAGAGCTGGATTTCGCTCAGGGCTCCATGCTCGATAACATCCGCTGGCCCTTTGTTGTTGTTGTTGTTGTTGTTGATAGTATTCGTTAAGCACTTACTATGTGCCAGGCACTGTTCTAAGCACTGGGGTAGATACAAGGTAATCAGGTAGGACATAATCCCTGTCCCACATGGGGTTTACAGTATTAATCCCCATTTTATAGATGAGGTAACTGAGGCCCAGAGAAGTGAAGCGACTTGCCCAAGGTCACGCAGCAGACAAGTGGCAGAGCCGGGATTAGAACCCATGACCTTCTGCCTCCCAGGCCTGTTCTCTATCCAGTAGGCCACACTTAATCCCTGCCGCTATGGACAGAGTCACTGAAACACCCACTGCCCCTCTGAACAAGGTCACCATGGAAGCAGCCAAGAGACGATTTAAAGGGATTTCTCCAAGATGGAAGAAATGCAATGTGTGTGGCTGTCCACAAGGCTCTTGCGTCAGATGGCCTCCTTTCCCTGAGACGGCAAAGAGAAGTTTTCTTGATTGAAAAGGTAGCAAACTAAAGACTCTGTGGGCTTTTCTAATGGTATCTGTTAAGCGCTTACTCTGTACCAGTCCCTGTATTAAGCACTGGCAAGCTAATCAGGTGGAACGCAGTTCATGTCCCACTTGGGGTTCACTGTCTTAATCCTCATTTTACAGATGAGGTAACTGAGGCACAGAGAAGCGAAGTGACTCGTCCAAGGTCACGCAGCAGACAAGTGGCGGAGCTGGGGTTAGAACTCAACTTCTAATATGCTGAAGCCTTTACCTTCTCTATTTGGCACCAGACGTCCAGTACGTCATGGGCAAAGTTAAAATACTCCGGTACCTCCCGCTGCCCCAGACTCATGGCTTCAAAGGCAGAAAAGATCTTCTGAGGAGCCAGGCCAGCGCACCGGAGACGGAAAGAGCGGAAGGAACACCGGGAGGTCCGCAGAGCCTTGAGGAGGCGGCGGCCCGCCAGGAGTAGCCTCATGATTCAGCGGACGGTGATGAAAATTGGACCTGGAGAGAAAGGAGGGGCCCTTGTGAATGGAAAGGGGCGGACATCAAACAGTGAAACAAGATGATATAAATTCCCAACACCCAAAGGAGCTTCAGGGAGGGGTGTTCTTGGGAGGAGTGCTAGCTGAACTTTCTAGCCTTGTCGTGGTCGATCAAAGTTAATCAGCGGTATTTACTTTTTATAGTATTAGTTTGGTGCTTTATTTGTGCCAGGCACCGTACTAAGCGCTGGAGCAGATGCAAGCTAATTAAGTTGACCCTGGGTTGTAGTAATAATAATGTTGGTATTTGTTAAGCGCTTACTATGTGCAGAGCACTGTTCTAAGCGCTGGGGTAGATACAGGGTAATCAGGTTGTCCCACGTGAGGCTCACGGTCTTAATTCCCATTTTACAGATGAGGTCACTGAGGCACAGAGAAGTGAAGTGACTTCCCCACAGTCACACAGCTGACAGGTGGCGGAGCCGGAATTCGAACCCACGGCCTCTGACTCCCAAGCCCGTGCTTAGTAAGAGAGCGACGAGGTGAAGGAGGAGGGGACAAGGCAGGGAACATATCTAGCAACTCCATTACACTGTACTCTCCCAAGCATTTAGTACAGTGCTCTGCACATAATAAGTGCTCGGTAAATACGATTGACCGATTGATTCTACAAACTAAACGGATTTGGAGTTATTTAAAGGACAGTTACTGGAATTCCCCTCCCCGACTTGAAAGAAAGGGACCGTTTGCTGGTCTGGATCGCCCCACGAGGGGGCTCCCCAACATCGTTCTTAAAATCGATTAGGGCCCGTAGAAAGAAGATCAATAAGGTTCTTAACTTCCCAGGCTTTCTTTAGCTATGGCTTCATTTAAAATGTGGCAAGTATCTTCGATGTTTCTACTGGACACTCCTAAATACTTGACTTATCCTTTTCTTTTGTTCATGCTGGCTGAGGCTTTCCCACTGATTTTAGCTGCCTGGCAAAAGAAGGAAAAAAAATCTTCATCGGCATCAGTTACGAGACCCCTGGGCCCAGGATGCCTTCCCTGACTCACCTCTCATATCTCCACCTTATTTCCCTCTACCAATCGATCAATCAATCGTATTCATTGAGCACATACTGTGTGCAGAGCACCGTCTAAGTGCTCGGGAGAGTGCAATATAACTGGGTCGATTGACGCATTAGCAATAATAAAATGGCATTTGTTAAGTGCTTCCTCTGTGCCAGCCACTGTTCTAAGTGCTGGGGGGACGGGTGATACAAGCAAACTGTGTTGGACACGGTCCCTGTGCCAGTGGGGTTGTCTTAATCCCCACTGTACAGGTGAGGAAAATGAAGCACAGAGAAGTGAAATGATTTTCCCAAGGCCACCCAGCAGGCAAGTGGTAGAGCTGGTATTAGAACCCAGGTTTTTCTGACTCCCAAGCCCGTGCTCTATCCACTAGGCCACACTGCTCAACGTCACAGAGAGGTTGCTCACAGTCTACTGTATCACTTATGCCCTTCTATAAACACTTCTATACTCGCCTCCTATCGCCATGGCACTTAAGTACATATCTTTATATTCCACTGTTTCCCCTACCTATAGCTTATCTTCTTCTCTCCTCCACTAGACTGTGAATTCCTCTGAGGGTAGGGATCATAATCTACTTATTCTACCGAACTGTCCCTAGTGTAGTATAGGTGCACAATAAATACCACTGACTGGTGGATTGATTGATCAGCACTTATTGGATTCCTACTTAAACTCTGGGCTGTTTCTCTACGATTTTAAAGTCCTGGAATATCTTTGGAAAAACCTATTCGGTTCCCTCTGACTCTCCAACCCAGAAGAAAACAGGAGAGGTTTATGTCACATTTCACTTACGAAAGAAACGTGTTCAATCCTAAGCCTCTTTTGAGCCCAGGGAAAATGCTTTTCTCCTTCCCCTTCCCTCCAGCGATGCTTTTTTAGGTTCTCTGGAGGAAAGTTTGAAGAAACTGTAGTTGTCTAACCTGGAGAAGGGAGAACTCTGGGTAATTAAGAACTATCCTCCATCAGGTGAAAAGATTTGGTGAGGAAGATGTTGTTCAAGCCTAAGAGATTGACTCGACTGTTCATTCCTTCAGTGGTATTTACTGAGCTCTTCCCATGTGGAGAGCACTAAGCATTTGGGAGAGTACAATGTAAGGATAAACAGACACATTCCCCGCCCACAATGAGCTCAGAGTCTAGAGGACAAGCTTACAGTCTAAGGATGAGCCTTGTTCAGCTGGTCACATGGTTCAGTCCAGATTACCTCTTGTACCCCCTTCCAGCTCTGTGATCTTTACATCAGGGCTAATTTTGAGTGCCGGGGATACCAGCCAGCTAGGGCATCAAACCCAGCTTTCCCGGTAGGGCTGCAGTTTCAGAGCAGAGACCCAGAGCTCCCTTCCCCATCACATTTGATCTTAGAGTAAGACAGGGAAGGTAAGAACCCAGCCTCAGCACAATCATCATTATCTCTGCTCTGCTCGCCCTCCTCCCCGAATGTCCCACCTGTTCCCTTCGCCTCCCTCCCTGTGAGGGCTGGGGTGCTGGAGGAGAAGGTTGAGAGTTTGGGGAGGAGATGGGAGCCCATTTCCCCCAATCTCATCTCCCCAGTCTTGATCCTGGTCTAATTGCTTTGGTAGACTTGGGCCCTGAGACATCACTCCCTGCTTGACCTCCCGGGTTTTATCGGTACAGCCGGTCCCCAGCCGTTCCTGCTGATGGGTCAGAGAGAGGCCGCTGCCCCGTGGAATGCCCTGCTGGCAATTCCCAAACTTCATCTGAACCGACAGCCTCAGCCTCGTCCCCCACCGAACCCATGAAAGAGCAAACCAGGTGGCAGAATGTTTTCTTTCCTCTTCCTGTACAACCCGTTCTCTGATCAATAGATCAATAGGTTTCATTAAGCAACTACTGAGCTCAGAGCACTATATTAATCAGTCAGCCAGTCAGTTGCATTTATTGAGCTCTTAATAAGTACAGGGCACTGTACAAACTTCTTGGGAGAGTACAATATAACAATATAGCTGACAGTCTATTAACCGCTTAAGAGAGTACAAAAGAGCTTGAAGACTCAATCCCCGCCCTCAAGGGGCAGAGAGTCTAGCCAGGGACTAGACATATAAATTATTGTATAAGTTATTAAATTAGGGAGAGTAATAGAGTATGTTCTATACCACACAGGGGCTCTGACCCAGGAGGACTGGAGGCTGTGGTAAGTTAAGTGCTCAGGTAATGGAGGACAGAGGGAGCCGGAAAACGCTAGCCCAACGTGTAGGGTTCACAAACACCCAGGAACAAGCCAGGGGCACAGCCACCAGACCATCACGAGAAGAAAAAAAAAATTGTTACTTGTTAAGCGCTTATTTTGTGCCAAGCGCTGTTCTAACCGCTGGGCTAGGTAGAAGTGCATCAGGGTGGATACGGTCCCTATCCCACATAGGGCTCACGGTCTCAATCCCCATTTTACAGATGAGGTCACTGAGGCACAGAGAAGTTAAGTGACTCGCCCAAGTTTAGACAGCAGATAGGTGGCGGAGCCGGGATTAGAACCCAAGACTTTCTGATTCCCAGGTCCGTGCTTTAGCCACTAAGCCACGCTGCTTCGGTAAGAAGTCAGATGAAATGTCTCCCCAGGTGCAACTTTGGCTTCTTCTGCTGTCGTAGACTCTGTAGCAGGAATTGGCCACTAGCCAACCCAGTTCCAATTGACCTCACCCCACGCCAGGGCCTGTTTTTTGGGGACATCAGGGTTGGACTGGGAACATTTCGATGTAGTCAGCATCACAAATGACTGCATGCTTCAGAGCCAGAGTCAGAAGGACCTGGGTCCTAACCTCGACTCTGCCGCTTCTCTGCTGTGTGACCTTGGACAAGGCCCTAAACGTCTCTGGGCCTCAGTTACCTCATCTGTAGAATGGGGATTAAGACTGGAAGCTCCATGTGGGACGGGGAATGCGTCCAACCTGATTAGCTTGTATCTACCTCAGCACTTGACACCTAGTAAGCGTTTAACAAATACCATCATTATTAACTTCTCTTTGGGCCTCAGCTTCCTCATCTGTAAAATGGCAGTTAATACTCCGAGTCCCATGTGGGATATGGATCGGTCCAACCTGGTTAGTTTGAATCTAAGCACTTGACAAATCCCTTAAACCACTCCCCTACCCTGCCTAAAATGGAAAGGGTCTTGCAGCAGCTCCTAGCAACCTGAGACCAGGGCCTGGTAGATCAGAGCAGCAGGATTGGGAGGAGCAGAAGGGAGCCTGAAGCCCTGGTTTGGGGGATCAAGGACAGATCAAAGGCAGCTTCCCTGTTCCAGAGCTAACTGTTTCACCTCTGTACTGGCTGACAAAATTACAGCAAACAGGACCTTCTATTCAGGCCCAGCTTGTCTTGGACAGAACAGGAATCCAGACCTTTAATTCAAGAGTTGACTATGACCTCCAAGAGCCAGTGCTAATTTTGGTCCTGACCTTCCACGAATGGAGGATAGAACCAGACACAGAGGGCTAGAGAGCTGCTCAGCCAGAGACATCCAGAGATAGCAACAGAGACTGGAGGAGCGAGGCAGAGCCAGAGAAGGCAGATGTTCAATGCAAAACACTAAAGTGTTTTATTCTGAACTCCAGAACTTAGGTGCATATGTGATTTTTATATATCTCTATGTTCATATATATAATATATATGTCCATTTGTATATTCAAATGTTTCAGTTATTTCACCCTGATCTATCTGTACTGCTTCCTGCTATATTCTTGTTTCTCTGACTCCTATTATTTGTAAATGATTTTTATCACTGGGTCTCCTCCATTAGATTGTAAGCCCCTTGGGGGCTCAAGAAACACAAAGCATTGATCCACTCGCAAAGATAAAAGGCGCTGTCGCTTAAAGAGAGACCCTGAAGAATGGGTATTGAACAGAAAAGTATTCAAAGAGAGAAGCCAGAGGATAAAAATAGAGGCAGAGAAAGGCAGGAGCACACTCTTAAACCTCCGCGGGCCCACTCACATCGCCATGTGCAAACTTGCACAGTCAGACCACACTTCTACTGATACATGCACACTCATGTCGTCACGTAGGTGTTCATACCCACAGACGCGCACTCGCACCTACACGTAATAATAATAATGATGGCATTTGTTAAGCTCTTACTATGTGTTGAGCACTGTTCTAAGCTCTGGGGAAGATACAAGGGAATCGGGTTGTCCCACGTGGGGCTCACAGTCTTAACCCCCATTTTACAGATGAGGGACCTGAGGCCCAGAGAAGTAAGTGACTTGCCCGAAGTCACACAGCTGATCAGTGGTGGAGTCGGGATTAGAACCCACGACCTCTGATTCCCAAGCCTGTGCTCTTTCCACTATGCCACTCGGATGAACACATGCACATTCATACTGACACGTGCACACATACCCACATGTGCAAACTTGTGTTGACTCGAGCACATTCATATTGACCCATGCACACTTGAATCAACACATGCACATTTGTACCCATACGTGCATGCTGAAATGTGCACACTCGCACCCAAAGTGCTTTCAGAGGTCCAACCTCGAGGCTCCTGGTCCTCCCTCAACCTCCATGCCCCATGGGGGGGTGTCACACCATCCTTCCCCTCCTCCCCAGCCCCTCACCCAAGACCCAACCTCTCTTTGTCATGATTCTTGGGCACTGGGGGCTCTGGGCAGGGAGGCAGGCCACAAGCGAACTGGGGGAGAAGAAGGGAAAAGGACAGTTCTGACGAGATGAAGACAAAAAGAGAAGTCACCCCAGTGGCTTAGGGTCGTGGTGAGGGAGCTGCAGGAAAGACATAAAGAGGGTGGGGCCATGAGTGATCACAGGTAAGGAGAGGGAAGGGTAAAAAGTAGGGTAAAGGAAAATAAATCCATGCAAAGGCTTCCCTGGCCATCAGGTGGGCTGTGATAAAAAGGCCACCCATTGTGTGTGCAAGTGATCAATCAATCAATCAAGACTGGTTCTGCATCCAGTAGTTTTTCCTTAAGTTTAGTATTTTCACATGACTCTGGCATTTCCTCTGAATCACTAACCTTTCTTAGAGTCTTGGTTTATGTGGCTGCAGCTATGGATGCTGCCTTCAGAGACATGTCCTGGCAGAGAGAGAGCAGTTTTCTGCTCTGATCTTTCTCACAGGAGGAGAATAACTCAGCACATCCCTGCATCCCGGATACATGTGGAGCGGTCAACTGTCTTCTCAGCTGAGAGGGGTAGGGGAGAGGGAAGAGAGAAAGGGAAGAGAGAGAGGGACAAAGAAATCAGACAGCTGAAGAAGCAACAACAGACATCAAAGAGGAGAGGCCCCAGGAGTGGGATAAAGCAGGAAAACAGAAAGAAGTGGTCTGAAAAGATTTTTCCAGTGAAAAATCTTTACAAGCCATAGTGGGGAATTCCCAACTAGAACCCCAGAGTCTCTTTCTGGCCCCACACTTGTAAAATGATGGATGAAAATGTTTACCTTGGTCACGAATCCCTTCTCTGCTAACCTTCCCCCTATTGCAGGTCAGGACCAGCTTCAGACACTCAGGACCAGCCTCAGACACTTGGCTGCCCTGAGACAAGAAATTAAAAGTCTTCCTCCCTCCTTCCCAACAAACTGTCCCATATGATATTATTATATTACGCCTACACACACACACACAGTATCATTCTGATATTCATTCATTCATTCATTCATTCATTCATTCAGTTGTATTTATCGAGTGCTTAATGTGTGCAGAGCACTGTACCACAAGCTTGGGAGAGAACAGCGTAACAATAAACAGCTACATTTCCTGCCCCAAGGGAGCTTATGAATCATTTTCCCTCTGCCCCTCCCACCCCTATGGCTTCCCCTAAATCAAGGACTCTGAATGGTTCAGTTCCAAGACCCCTACTTTCTTCTCACAGTTGGAGCATTTCTGTCCCGCTGCCATTTTTCGCAAAGCGAAACGGCAGCACCATCTTGAAGGCTGCCATCTTCCTGATAGGCCGATAGGCTGTGGACATCTCTGTGAGGGTCCACGCCACTTAGCCCCACCTTGAGATACCCAGAGACAATTACCCACCTTGCTTACCGTCTCAAGTTGGCCCTGTTGCAGGTCACCAGGAACTGGATGGGATGTATCTACCGCAGGCTCCTCCTCTTTTTCACCGATCATGTCCTCCCACTTCGTCCTCACAGACTCTTCCACCTCCTGGACTCTGGAACAGCAGGAAGTGTTGACTTTGTATCCCTGCTGACTCAGAGGTTAAGGCTTACCCCCTGAGGCCCGGGTGCCAGGATCTGGTTGAGCAGAGCCGGGATGGTGACTCTGGGGGCCCCCTGACTAACAAATTGATCCCAACATGAGTTTATGTCCTTAACTGCACAATGTCGATCCTCCCTGCGCTGCACCTCCCCTCACCCCCTCTTCGCCCCCCGATCTCTCCCATTTCATTTGGATTTGGAAAAATGTATTACTTAACAGTCCCCTCACTATGGGTCTGAAAGAGATACTGCTTTTCTCCCTTCACCAGACCCACTTAGGAACCACGTCATGCCCTAGGAAGACCTGGCTCAGGAGACCCTTAATATTGCTTGTGTTTTCTGATATTTGGGGATATCCTTAGTCTCAGATTGTAGGGAAAGGGGAATACCAGAGCCCCACAGCCTGATGATGGCTGTGAAGGGTTGATGCTCAAATGTTCAGGCGAGAAAAACCAGTTTTGAAAACAATTTCTGAGGTGAAGAGGATCGAACCAAACACTGGGTCACCCACCAAAGCCACAAACCTTTCCAAGTCGAAGGCTTACTCCAAAAGTAGCCCCCATGGGGGTTGGCAGTTCCCGGCTAAACATTCCTTCAGCATCTATTAGACATTAACTTCTACACCAACAGCAACGAGGGCCTAGTTCCCGACTTATTGTGATCATCCGTTCTCCAGAACCGGGCCCCAGTCTACAGCCACCCATTGTCAAGGCCGACAGAGCTCGGATGTGTTCGGCAGACATGACCGTGGGCAAGTCACTTCACTTCTCTGTGCCTCGGTGACCTCATCTGTAAAATGGGGACGAAGACTGTGAGCCTCATGTGGGACAACCTGATTACCCTGTATACCCCAGCGCTTAGAACAGTGCTCTGCACATAGTAAGCGCTTAACACATACCAACATAACATGAGGCGGTCTGGGGATTTGGTGCTGCTTCATTTCCACATCATTCAACCAATGGTATTTATTGAGTGCTTATTGGGTGCAGAGCACTGTACCAAGCACTTAGGAGAGTACAATACAACAGAGTTGGTAGTCATGTCCCCAGCCAACAATGAGCTTACAGTCTAGAGGGCGAGGCAGATAGTAATATACATAAATAATTGACGGTTATGTACCTAAGTTCTGTGGGGCTGAGGGTGGGGTGAATACCAAGTGCCCAAAGGATACATATCCAAATGCACAGAAAACTCAGAAGGGAGAGGGAGTTAGGGAAAAGAGGTAGGGAAGACCTGGAAGAAATGTGACCTCCCACATTCATTTGCCACTCCTAAAGGGAGTCATTAAGATATGGCAGTGCCTTGGGGATGGATGGGTAAGACTGGAATTGGATTCAAGGCACCCCCAAAGCCCAGAAGTTGTAGTTGGGTATTGGTGGGTATAGTAGAGAGGAGAGAGGAAGGGGGAGGGTAAGGGCTGAGTGGACCGGAGGCTCCTAGGGGCCCTGAAAGCTCATAGGCCTCTTGGACATCCTTGAAATAGGGTCACTGTGAGAGTTTCTGAGTGTCTTCCCCAGGCTGCCCAGGTAAATGCTTTTTTCCACTAGGCCATGCTGTCTATACTACTTTTACTTATTTCGCTAGTGTATCTTTGGCTTTTCAGCGTGGCTCAGTGGAAAGAGCCCGGGCTTGGGAGTCAGAGGTCATGGGTTCGAATCCCGGCTCTGCCACTTGTCAGCTGTGTGACTGTGGGCGAGTCACTTCACTTCTCTGGGCCTCAGTTACCTCACCTGTAAAATGGGGATTAACTGTGAGCCTCACGTGAGACAACCTGATTACCCTGTATCTACCCCAGCGCTTAGAACAGTGCTCTGCACATAATAAGCGCTTAACAAATACCAACATTATTATTGTTTTCTGCCCTATTAGAGGCAGAAAATGAGTCTTTTACTTCTATTTTATCTTCCAAATGCCTTATAAAGTGGTGCTCTCCATACGGTAGATGCTCAGTGTATGTTATTAATACTAATGACGATGATGCTGAGGAGGAGGAACTTGTTCTAGGCAGGAAATGTGCCTACCAATTCTGTTGCATTGTACTCTTCCAAGCGCTTAGTACAGTGCTCTGCACACAGTAAGCCCTCCGTAAATACAATTGATTGAGGACGATTGAAAAAACTGTTAGGTATTTCATGTGTATACGTTCCTTATAACTGTGCTTCATACGACTGCAAGAAGCCGTGAGATTTTGGTTTACGTCCTTGGAAATTGGGTCTCATTAAGTCTAGAAGTTAAAATTGGAAACATAAAATAAAAGGGAAACCAGTCAATGGAGTGAAGCCAGGCACTGTTTTTAAGGGCTGCAGCGCTGAGGTACCATCCTCTCTTGGTGGGGACCTAAATGGCAGAGAGCATAATTTAGTTTAGAGAGGGCAAAAAACCCCAAAATCCACAAACCAAAAACCCAAAACAAAAAAGATGATTTGGGGGAATTGATTCTTCTCCTCATAGTTATCATTGATTCAAAATTAACATCACTTTTGAAATCAATTTCCTTACTAAATTGAACTGCCTACTGCGATGGAGCCCAGCTGCAATTTTCCCTCCTTCCCCTGCCAAAAAAAGCCTGGGGATTTTTTAGCTTCCATGTGATATGTTTCTTTTCCCTTCCTCTCTCTCCCTCTCCAACCTCTCTCCACACTCCTTCCCTGCTCTACCCACCGTTGGTGTCATTTCAGACTTCCCAAACTCCCTTCTATTACTCTGCTTTGGGATTGGGGTAAAGGTGATGACCGAGAATCTGAGCCAGTTGTCTGCCATCTTTCATTCTCCCTTGCCCAGTGGTGTTGGTGTCTCCAGTGCATCCAGCGGGGTGGGGACCAGGCTACAAGCTTCCTCCCTTTCCCCCAGGAGTTTACCAAGGAGAAGCGCAACATCAGAGAAGTCCACTGGCTGCCCGGGATGATGGATGGGAGGCAGGGAGAGTGATGATGATGATGAATCAGGCAGGGAACCGTAACTGATCACTGAGCTAGATTAAAGGTTCCATTTTTCTATTCATTGATCGGAGATTTAATGAAAATGATCCTTCACTTTCTGATAGCATTAGGTGACCCTTTTCCCGTTGTAGTGACTCAACAACACCTCCCAACCCTCCCAACCCCACCCCTTTCATCATTAGGGAGAAGCAGCGTGGCTCAGTGGAAAGAGCACGGGCTTTGGAGTCAGGGCTCATGAGTTCGAATCCCAGCTCTGCCACTTGTCGGCTGTGTGACTGTGGGCAAGTCACTTAACTTCTCTGTGCCTCAGTTCCCTCATCTGTAAAATGGGGATGAAAACTGTGAGCCCCACGTGGGACAACCTGATTCCCCTATGTCTACCCCAGTGCTTAGAACAGTGCTCGGCACATAGTAAGCGCTTAACAAATACCAACATTATTATTATTATTAGTGTTTGCCCCCACCCCACCCAGCACAATCGATAAAAGTGGTCCCTTGCTGGTCTTCCAGTTGGCACAGAATGTCTAAAGCAATTTGTCCTTCTTCTCACTAGTCTCTCCCCGGCTCATGCTACAGTCAGAAAAGTTTGGTTTGGAAAGGGACCTGTGGTTTTGCTCAGGTCGTATCCTGTGGACATTCAGGAGTCATGGGAAAATAAATGGTTAAGCGTGACAAAAACAATACAGTGTGATCCTCTGAAAGAGAAATTCCCTTTCCCGTGAGAATTCCCGGCTCCAAGCAGAGAGCAGCAGAATCCTGATCACTCCTGAGGGAGAGGTAAGGGGCTTTTAAGCTCTAAGTTCTCCATGCTGGATCATTTTCTCTTTCTCGCTCTGGGCACTCTGACTGAGCTTGGTGTTGGCCCATTGGTCTATATCATTGCAGCCGCTCTCAAGGGTGAGCCAGTGATTCCCGGTTAAAGCCACATACAGAAGGACACGGAAGCCATTGGCTCAAACAGAGACACCAGGAGAGGAATGGAGGGAGGCTTTTCTCTTCCCTGGGTCTGGAAAAACACACCGCTTGCACTGTATGCAGTGCGAGGGAGAGAATGATGGGGGTGTGTTGTTTTTGGTCTTCCCCCAAGAAAGCACTCTGGAATTGGCCCAGGTTATAGCGGCTGGGTATAACTCAATAGGCAGCCTCAGTTGCCAGCACACCGTGTCTTGGGAAAGCTTTTCTCCATGGTTAAAAGAGCCTTGCTCCCCATCCACCTCTTGGTCACAGTTGTAGTTTGGAGTGTCCCACCTGGGAGAAAGCTACAGTGTGGGTAGGGGAGCGACTTCCAGAAAACTCACCTGAGCCCTAACTTAATGGAAAAATAAAGGACCCCAGGGGCTGCAAAGGTAAATGAACTCATGCTCTCTAGTAAGTGACTTCAATCCAACCAGAAGTGATCAACACCCTCACAGGGAAAGTCTTTGGAATGGAGGCCGAGGCTTAGCACAATCTGAATGAAGGGTGACTTGTTTTCCCTAGCTGGGTCCTGAACTCTCTCCTCCGATCTGACTCGAAGTCCATTATGCTGAGTTACAGTTTCTTTTTGCATTAAAATGCTTACAGGCTACCTACCTAATTTCTCTTCATTCAACATTCATTCATTCATTCAATCAATCGTATTTACTGAGTGCTTACGGTTTGCAAAGCGCTGTACTAAGTGCTTGGCGGGCCAGCAGGTGGTAGGCAATGGTTCCGATGGCTGATGACCTGGTCGGGCTGAGTCTGCTTGAAGGAGAGATGTCGGCGTCCTCGGGCAGGTTCGATATTCAACGGTCCGTGCCGGTTTGTGTCTCCTCAGCGGAGAGAACCCGGTATCCTCAGGCGGTCCCCCCGCCCCGGGGGGTTGGTTGATGGTCCAAGTCGGTTTGCGGCCCTCCGGATGGAGAGAACTCTGCGTCCTCAGGTAGGTATCTGACGTGGGGGTGTTGGCTTCTGTGAGCCTAAGCTAATGCTATTGAATATGGCTTCTCTGCTCTGCTGTCTTAGGGTATATGGAGTCAAGGGCACAGGAGTATGACCAATCCACGGCAGCCCTGGACCAAGAGGACTATCTCTCAAAGTCTCTGGGCTCTTTCTTCCTGGCTCTCGGGGACCGAGTGACAGAGAAGTTTGCGGGGAGGCTAAGCCGGGTCCAATTAATTAATTAAAGTGTCCACTAAGCACTCATCATACGTCCAGTACCTTGCTAAGTTCTGGGGTAGATACCAGACGCAGCCCCCCATTGCACACGGACCCTCCAAACAGGTGTCTTCTCTCCTATTTTACAAGTGAGGAAACTGAGGTCCAGAGAGGCTAAATGACTTGGCCAAGATCACACAATAGGCACATCTCAGAACTGGGATTAGAACTCAGTTCTCCCAGTGCCCAGGCTCTTTCCAGTAGGGCATATTGCAGTTAACCCAGCTAATGACGATGGTTCCTCGGGGCCCATGATCTGCTGGTCCACTATATAGGCTCTCGTGGGGCAGCCTGGCTCCCCCTTTGCCCGATGCTGATCATTCCGTTGGGCCCAAGGTAGTCTAGCGACATAGTAGGAGAGGTAGAAGAGGGACTGTGTGTGCAGAGAGAAGGGAGTGTTATTGGGGCTGTGTTCCCTTACTTGACACCACCCAGGAATTCTGTACCTGGCAGGAAGGGGGTCCGATGGGCTGTCAAGTTTACCCTTTATTTTGATCCGGAAGGGTTCAAAGTCTCATCGGGTCAGAGCTAATATCAGGCAAGTCCAGGTTATCGTGAATGTGCCACCCGAAGGCAGAGAAGCCACAGGTCTGAGCTCTAAGCAGGTGCCAAGTGGCTAGAGGACCAGTCATCCGTTTTTGTCCTGCACTCTGTTTTCCAGCCTCTCCATTACAGATGAAGCGCTGGTGGCTTTGTAACTGGTAAAGTGTGCAGTCTCCTTCAGCCTCAGCTCCTGCCGTCGGGTTCCGTGGCTCGGAAACAGGGTCTGGGCCCCTGGGTTCTGGAAGAGAGAAGCACAATAACCTGAGGCAAGAGAGAGTGTCAGGAGTCCTCTCGGTGGGAAAGATGCTAGATCTGGATGGCTCTAGGCACACTTCAGCTAAATGTCAAATATAATGTCGGTACATCATTCTGAGTGTCAGGCAGAAGGCGTGTGTTGTCATATGTAACTACTTGTCTGGTGTCTGCAAGGGTCGTCAGGGACCAATCTCCGTTAAGCACTAGTGGATCAACATGGAGAGCACAATTCCCTTCCAACACATCCAGAGTTTAAGAAGCCCTAAAGGAAAAAAAAAAACACCGGATGGATGAAGTCAGTGATACCCTTCTCCTTGCCCGAAACTCCTTCCCCCTTCCTATCTGATGGACCATCACACTCCCCATCCTCAAAGCCCTACTAAAATCATTTCTCTTCCAGGAAGTCTTCCCTGATTAAATCTCTCATCTCCCTATCTTATTTATCCTCCCTACTGTCGCCTGTGTTTTTGTGTCCGTACCCGCTAAGGACTTAGATACCCCCTAACCCTCCCTCCATCCTCCCACCCTGCCTCCGCCAGCACTTATAATAATAATTGTGGTATGTGTTAAGTGTTTAACTAGGTGCCAGGCACTGTAACTAAGCTCTGGGATACAAGTAAATAGGGTTGGACACAGCCCCTGACCCAAGTGGGGTTTACAGTCTCTAATCCCCATTTTACAGATGAGGGAACAGAGGCCCAGAGAAGTGAAGTGACTTGTCCAAGGTCACACAGCAGATAAGTGGCAGAGCCACTTATGTACATACTGCTGTACTCCTTGCCTCGCCTGCCTGGGATGCCTTTTATTATCTGCCTCCCTGATTATATTGTAAGGTCTCCGAGGGCAGGAATCATGAGAAGCAGCGTGGCTCAGTGGAAAGAGCACGGGCTTTGGAGTCATAGGTCATGGGTTCGAATCCCGGCTCTGCCACTTGTCACCTGTGTGACTGTGGGCGAGTCACTTCACTTCTCTGTGCCTCAGTTACCTCATCTGTACAATGGGGATGAAAACTGCGAGCCCCACGTGGGACAACCTGATTCCCCTGTGTCTACCCCGGCGCTTAGAACAGTGCTCTGCACATAGTAAGCGCTTAACAAATACCAACATTATTATTAACTCTATCGTACTCTCGCAAGTGGTAGAACAGTGCTCTGCTGACGCTAAGTGCTCAATAAAAACCACTGACGAATTGATTTAAGTGAAGCATTGGATCCTGCCACCAGATGGCAGGGATAATCAGCGGCCCAGAAGTCTTAACTCCATTCTAGCTGCAGCTTTCTGGACTTTCCCTGCCTCTTTCCACCTGCCCAGCTGTAGAAAGCTTTAGGCCCGGACTCTGACATCAGGAAATTGTCCCCTCTGGAGTCTCAGGATCTTATTGGGCTCTGGGGGTGGTCCTGTTGCAGACTGATTGGGGTCCCAAAGTTCACTGAATGTGTGTGTGTGTGTGTGTGTGTTCAGGAACCCCACATGTCACTACCACCTGGGACGCTCCTCCCGTGGGGGATTTTGCTTTAGGGTGCCCCACCCCTCCCAGTTCATGGGGAGAGAGCCTCTCGGTCTGAAAGATTCCATCGGAGCTGAACCAAAGGGACACAAACTCTTTTTCTCAACAGGGGCAGGAAGATGAGGGGAGAAGTTTAAGGAGAGGGAGATGAGCCTTTACACTGAAGATAACACATTTATTAAGATGATAAATACAAAGTTCTGCTCCTGGAACTCTCCTCGTCCCCAGAAACCAAGGTAGTCCCGTGATGGCCAATTTGTCAAATCCTACAAGCCTCTAAGGATGGTGGTATTGGACAGGGAAATTTTGCAAGGCGGGTAGGGCTGGGGCAGTCAAAGTTACCTGATTTTCAGCAGCATCAGACTTGAAAGCGGCACAGAAACCATATCAAACCTAGTCTACAGAGACATTTTGAATTTAAAAGTAAGTTCTATTCTGACAGCACTTTTATCTCTGATTAGCTCAGGCTAAGGTACAGACTATCTAAAGAGAACATAAGCTCCTAGAGAGCAGTCCTTGAGTCTCCTGTGTTTTTTATACAGAGCCCAACCATGAGTGGTTGCTCAGTAAGATGATGATGATGATGACGGTGACAAATGCAACTTCCTGGGGTCTTGATCAGCAAAATAGAGCATCAGAAAACCTCCAAAGGCTACTCTGGTAAGATCCTTCACCTAATCCCCAAGTAAGCCTAACTGTGTGGATTCCCCTTGTACTTACCGATCTAGGATAGCTGCCTCTATTGTCAACTCTTTCTAAATGCCTTTATATTAATTATGCATCTACTAAATCCTAAGATTTTGTGGGAGTCAGTAGAAGAAGAACATACATTCCCTGTCCTCAAGGAGTTTACAGTCTAACTGGGGAGAAAGGAATGATTTGCAAAAAGTGGAGGAGGAGGAGGAGCAGAAAGACAGGAGGAGGAGGAAGAAGAGAAAGAGGAGGAAGAGGGGGAAGAGAAGGGGGGAGGAGAAGGAGGAAGAGAAGCAAAAGGAGGAAGAAGAGAGGGATGAAACAGAAGAACCAAGAAGAATGTAGTATTCATACATCAAGGTGAAGTAGGTGAATATATAATATAGTGACCAAATGAGCACGTAAGTAAATAAAAGTAAACAAAGGTCTTTACATATTGAGGGGTCAGTAAGGGAACCAAGGTCCCTCCAAAAGGGAAGGAGAGGGATAATTCTGCAGATGGATCCTTTTCATTCTTTCTGACCTCGGCCTCTACATTGATCCCACGGCAAGTTGAGACCCAGAATATTTGCCACTTAATAGCAGGTGGACATCTTAAGGGACATCTTGTGAGAAGCTGGTTGGCTTTTATGAAGTAAGGGAGCAGATGATATTTGCTGAGTAGGAGGACTTTCTCAGTAATGGTCATTTGAGCACCAAATGCCACAGCATTACCCGGAAGCAACATGGTGAGGTGAGTCTATTGAAGCAGTGTGGCCTAGTGGAAAGAGTACTGGCCTCAGAGTCAGGGAAATGGTCTGCTGTGTGACCTTGGGAAAATCACTTCACTTCTCTGTTCCTCAATTACCTCATCTGTAAAATGAGGATTCAAATTGCGAGACTCATATGAGACAATGACTGTGTCTCCAACTTAATTAGCTTGTACCTACCTCTGCACTACGTACAGTGCCGGGCACATAGTAAGAGCTTAAATACCATTGAAATAACAGGAAGTATCTTCCTTGAAAGATTAAAATATGTTGCAAAGTCAGCTAAACTCACTTGATGCCAGGGATTGTGCAAGAACATCTTCAGAGTTCAAGAGCATCGAGATGATTATAGACTGCTGAGGTCCTGATACAACTCCGGTGAAGCCATCTCTGAGGATCAAGGTTAACACAGAACATAAAAGTGAGTGGGGTTTTGGATAAAAATGGATTTCCACGGAGGCACCTGAATAGTTTGCCTTTGTTATCTGAGAGGTTTTATTTTCATATATAATCTTGCCTCGGTTCAGATCTCGCTAATTGCCTTATGTCCCAGGAAAAGACCTCTGTAATTCTCCCCAGGACGTAGCATAGTTTCTACCTGGAATCGGGTGCACAGACATTGTTGAACGGATTTATGAATGAATTATTTTTATCCTGTATTTTCTCTTGACAGAAGGGAAGGGCCCAGCTACTCATGAACACTTCTTCCCTTGACCTTCTGGAGAACCTTGCAAAGACAGTACAGATTTCCAAACAGGCAGGCCCCAACAGTGCCCAGAATCTGAGCCATTGATTCACTTTCCTGCTTTAGGATGGCTGAGCAGATGCTAAATCTTTTCTGGTTTCAGATTTTGGGGTGGATTTTGACATACCTCTTCTCCCCGAAGAACGCGGGACTGAAATGGATGAAATATTTGAGGTGTGACAGTAGCCCTTGAATTTAGAGGACTATGGGCAGATAACGTGTCAACCAACTCTGTTATATTGCACTCTCCCTAGCACTTAGTACAGTGTTCTGCACACAGTAAGCTCTCAATAAATACTATTGATTGATTGGCCAATGGAGAGGCCAGTGGAGAGGCTGAGCCTTTGCCCATGAAGTCAGTGTGGTGTAGTGGATAGAGCTCAGGCCTGGGAATCAAGGTCATGGGTTCTAATCCTCGCTCTGCCCCTTGTCTGCTGTGTGACCTTGGGCAAGTCACTTCACTTCTCTATGTCTCATTTACCTCATCTGTAAAATGAGAATTAAGACTGTGAACCTCATGTAGGACAGGGACTGTGTCCAATCTGCTTAACTTGTATTTACCCCAGTGCTTAGAAGAGTGCTTTGCACATAGTTAGCACTTAACAAGTACCATTAGTATTATAGGTGAAAGACTAGGCTGTCTGAGGATGCCACTGCTATTTGAATGTCATGCACTTCTCTGTGCTCAGAGAAGAACTATTCCCTGCTAGGTCCTAAATGATTAAGGATCTGTCAAAATTCTGTGGGTAGAAAAAATTTCATGCAGTCCTTAGCAGACGGTGCCCAAAATGTTGACTCAAAATAGCAAATCTAACTTATATATTTACTCACATATAATTCACTTTTTTAAATGCATTTGCTCATTCATTCACTAAGGTACATCTGCCAGGTACTGTACTAAGCTTTAGGATAGATACAAGATAATCAGGTTGGACACAGTCCATTTCCCCTGTGGGACTCACAGTCTTGATCCCCATTTTACAGATGAGGTAACTGAGGCACCGAGAAGTTAAGTGACTCACCCGTTACAGAGCAGATGTGTGGTGAAGCTGGGATTAGAACCCAGGTCCTCTGACACCTAGGCCTGTGCTCTTTCAACTAGGCCATACTGCTCCTATAATGCATTCATTCTTTTTATTTATTCATTTATTTATTTATTTCTGCTACATTTATTTCTGCTACAACACAGTAGCTGGGTTCTTCAAGAACCTCTTGTTATGGGAAAATCATGCTTTAGTGATCACTGATTCAACAGGAATTAAAGGGTTCCAAGAGTTTTGGCAGTTTTGGAGTCAAATTTTATTATCTTTCTACCCACTACTAGCAGAATGCTTTATGTACCCCTGTGACTCTTTGCTGTTTTACTGCATTCAATTCTGTAAAGGTGCAGAAACCCAAGGAACTGTACCCTACAGTGAAACCAAAGAAGAACCTGGAAGCACAGTAGCCTCGCGCCTTGACTGACACCATGCGCAAGCCCACAACCCTTCCTCCCTACGCTGAATCTATTTACGCCAACTTGTGGAACATGTTAGAGCCAGAGAAGACCTCCCTTGTAGAGTGTTCGCCACTTCCTCCCCCAAGCTGGCTCCCTTCACAACTTTTAAAATGTTGGGAAGCTGTTATCTTTCAAGTTCCTGAACATCATCATAGCTCTCCCTCTCTCTCTTCACCATCTCCTTACTCTCCTTCCTTCCACTGCCCCAAACCACCCATCACCGGCAATTCACCTCAGACCCTCACTCCTACCCTCGTGTTTTTCACTCCTTGCGTCATTCCGTCTCCGGTCTCCAACCTACAACCCGTCTAGATGGGACCTGGGGAACCCCTCATCCATTTGAGGTAAATAATAATAAAATAATTATAAAATAATGATGGCATCTGTTAAGCACTTACTATGTGCCAGGTACTGTACTAAGCACTGGGGTGGATGCAAGCAAATCGCATCGGACACAGTCCCATGTGGGGCTCACAGTCTCTATCCCCATTTTTAACTATAAATAATGTCGGTGTCTGTTAAGCGCTTACTATGTGCCGAGCACTGTTCTAAGCACTGGGGTAGATACAGGGTTATCAGGTGGTCCCACGTGAGGCTCACAATCTTAATCCCCATTTTACAGATGAGGGAACTGAGGCACCGAGAAGTTAAGTGACTTTCCCAAAGTCACACGGCTGACAGATGAGGTAACTGAGGCACAGGGAAGTGAAGTGACTTTCCCAGGGTCACACAACCGACAAGTGGCAGAGCCGGGATTAGAAACCGTGACCTTCTGACTCCCAGGCCTATGTTCTAACCATTACACCATGCTGCTTCTCCTTCCCCCTCCATCTATTCCTGGCCCTCTCATTCCTCCTCCTTGCTGCCTCTGGGACCTGGATCTCATCTGAAGTTGTCATCTCCCCTGCCGCTCTCTCTCTAAAGGACCTAGCCTTCTCCCACTCCCACCATGATAGGGAAAGTGCGAGGTGTCAGTCTTTTCTTCAGCCCCGCAATGCCCTTTTCACACTATTCCTCCTCTCCCATCCTTCACCTTCTCTCCCTGAAAGCTCATCTTCTAGACAGTAAGCTCATTGTGAGCAGGGAACAGAGTGTCTATCAACTCTGTTGTACTCTCCCAAGAGCTTAGAACAGTGCTCTGTACACAGTAAGTACTTAATAAATACCACTGATGCGTTTTTTGATTTCATACCCTTTATCTGACTCTACCAGTCACTACAGCTACTAATTGCAGTCATTCCAATCTCCACTCTGACGCTACATACTTTTCTGAGTGATTTTGATGCCTTTCTCATCTTCCTTCTCTTTTTCTTCCCATACACTGACCCTCGAGAACTTTAAAATACACTGGATCTTCCTGATTACCCCCAGACTTCACCTTCCTCTCACTTTTCGACATCCTGTACCTCCCACCTCGCCCCCAAATCAACTTGGACATACAACACATCTCATCATCACTAGTCATTGTGCCATTTCTAATCTATCAACTCTGAAATTCCACTCTTTGCCCACAACCTCCTAATGCACCATCTCGCCCACATTCTCCTTCCCTGAAGTACTACTTTCCCCTAACAGAGACCTCCAATCTGAAGATCTTCCTCCACTCATCCTGATGCCCCACTTGGACTCCCTACCAAACCTCCCCTCTAACAATGCACAGATCTATGACTTCGACGTCACCCTCTCTGCGGAACTCAACTTTCTCACCCACCCTGGCGTCCCCCCAAAATCTCGCACCACCAACCCTCAGCCCTGGCTCCCATCGGCAGTTCGCTTTGCCCGCTTCTGCCTTTATTCGTGCTGCGGAGCACTATCGGTAGAAATCCAGGCTCCATGCCAATTTACACCACTTTAAATTCACCTTCACTTGCTATAATGCTGCCCTTTCTTCCACTCAGTGAAAGTACTTCTTCTCCCTCATCAACCAGCACGCCCACTCCCCCCATCAACTCTTCCAGACCTTTAGCTCCTTCCTGTGGTGTCTTATCCTTCCATTTTCCCCCTCACTTGCCCCTGATTACCTGGTCAACTACTTTGTCAACAAAATCAAAACCATCTGCTGTGACCTCCCCAAAGTTTCACCCTCCCTCTCTGCTCCTACATCCACTCATCCTTTACGGCCACCTCTCAAGAACGGATCTCCTGCCTGCTTTCAAAATCGACCCCCTCTACCTGTGCCTCTGATTCCATCCTCGTTCATCTTTTATAAACATTTACACCCACAATTCTTCCCTATCTGACCATCATCTTCAACCGTTCACTCTCTGAGAGCTCCTTCCCCTGTGCCTTCAAACATGCTCGCATCTCCCATCCATGAAAAAATCTTTGTCTGGATCTCACTGCACCCTCCAGCTATCACACAACCTCCCTGCTCCCATTCCTGTCTAACCTCTTTGAATGGGATGAATACAGCACCTGCCTCCGCTTTTCTCTAAATCCCTTTGGGTTTCTGCCCTCTTCATTCCTCTGAGACTGCTTTCTCCAACTTCACCAGTGACCTCCTCTAAAGGTCCTCTAAAGGAGCTAAAGGTCTGGAAGAGTCGATGGGGGAGTGGGTGTGTTGGTTGTTGAGGGAGGAGAAATACTTTTGTTGAGTGGAAGAAAGGGCAGCATTATAGCACGTGAAGGTGAATTTAAAGTGGTGCAAATTGGCACGGTGCCTGGAATGTGCTTATTGTTGTAGTGGTCTCTCCCCAAGCGCTTAGTACAGTGCTCTGCACGTAGTAAATGCTCAATAAATACGATGAATCAGTGGATGGCATCAGCTAATACCTTTTTATTTGATTTTTACGGTATTTGTTAAATGCCTGCTATGAACCAGGCACTGGAGTAAGTGCCGGGGTAAAAACAAGATAATCAGGTAGGACCCAATTTCTGTCCCACTGGGACTCACAGTCTTAGAGGGAGTAGCATTTAATCCCCAATTTACAGGCAAGGTAACTGAGGCACAGGGAAGGTAAGTGACTTGCCCAAGGTCACTCAACAGACGTTTGGCAGAATCGGGATTAGAATTCAGGTCCTCTGATTCCCAGACCTGTGTTCTTTCCACTAGGCCAGCCACGCTGCTTTCCAAAGCTCTATGTGAATAACTCCCAGATCTATTTTGGTAAGTTCCAACATCACCTCCTCTGCAATCTGGCATTTCCTCTCGTCTCCCGGTCATAACCGCATGGATGTCCTGCCGGGAATTTAAGCTAAATACGTGTAAAACTGAACTCCTCATCTTTTCTCCCAAATCTTCTCCTCCGCCTTAACTTTCCTAATCACAGTTGACAACTCACCATCCTCTCCATCTCTGAAGCCCACAACATTGTTATTATCCTTGATTTTGCCCTTGTTTCCAATCCTCACATTCGATCTGTCACCAGCCCTTATCAAAAGGCTACCACCTTAGTCTAAGAACTCATCATATCCCAACTTGACTATTCAATCAGCCTCCTCAGTAACTTCCTGGCCTCCAGTCTCTCTCCTCTGCAGTGAAACCTTACTATGCTGCCAGATTATTGTTCTCCAAAGTCATTCCACACACATCAGTTATCACTTCAGAACTTTTGTGCCACCTCTGCTCTAATGCAATCCCCAACCCATGTTTTCCTTTTTCACATATTGACTGATTTACTCTGCTTTGAACACTTAGGATTCACACGTTCGTGTTCCTATTCTTTTTTTTTAATGGCAAATTATTTTGGGCCTATATCCCTCACTTGGTGATAAATTCCTTGAGGGCAGGGCTCTTAGCTTTTAAATCTACTGAATACCCCCAAGCATTAAGACTGTACTTTGCACACATTACATGCTTAATAAATACTACTGATTAATTGATGATCAGTCCAAATTGGGTAATGAAAATATGCATTTGGGAAGAAATGATCATACTCAGAAATCTCCTCAGGATCTAAGCCTTTACTTCCAAATGTTCCTACATTGCTCCTCACACCTAACTAGCTTTGCTCCTTTCCTCCATCCCTTGATCCCTGCACTTCCTCATCTTCCCCTGTAATTTCCAAATAAATCACAGATAGGAGAAAGTCACTGCAGATCGTTGGAAAA
Organism: Ornithorhynchus anatinus; assembly: GCF_004115215.2. Lineage (NCBI taxonomy): Eukaryota > Metazoa > Chordata > Mammalia > Monotremata > Ornithorhynchidae > Ornithorhynchus > Ornithorhynchus anatinus. The sequence continues at coordinate 46,669,191 of NC_041729.1, forward strand.
CTTTTTTTGACTTTTAAGAAAGCACAGAAGCCAGAAGATCGGTTAACCGGGGGAGGGGGTGTTCGATCAGCCGTAACCCACAAAGGAAAATGCGTAAGTGAGGGGTAAAAAAAAAGGAAAGGATGGGATTTCTTAAAAAACTTTCTAAGCTCTTTGGGGGTAGGGATTGTGTGTACGAACTCCATTGCACTGTACTCTCCCAAGAACTTAGCACAGCACTTTTCATGCAGTAGACGTTCAATAAATACCATTGATTGATTGGCCCTGTTATCCTTACGTAGCTGTTTCGATTTACTTTTCCTCCTCTCCCACTCCCCCTCATTCCTCCCGGTCTTTGCGACTAATAGTATCTAGAAATATTAATCCCTTTCCAGATTCATAGCTAAGCTTGGACCCAGAAAGTCCAGGAGTGGGGAAAGACACTGGAGTTGGAGTGAATCTCCATCAGGTTGGAGTTCAGTCTATTTCGTGTCATGGTTTGACTGGTTTTATTTGGATTATATCCTACAGAAACAGTGCATCATGGGACCACTTGCCTGTCACTCCCCAAACACTATTCACGACGGTATTTCTGAGAAAAGAGAATGGTTTGGGGGTTACATACAATCGTTCCTTGCCTAGAAAGAACTGAAGGGGATATTTATCAGGTTGTTACTACATCATGATGCTGAAAGGTCCCCAGTTCCAGTAAATTAATATAACAAATCAAATGGCTATTATCTCACCCACCATAATCAATCAGTCAACCAGTCAATGGTATTTACTATGCGCTTACTCTGTGCCAAAGCCCAGGACTTCCTTTTCCAAGCACACTGACTCTACCATCTTGAAAATGAGGTCAGATGTACATCACACCATCCGCTTTTCTTTAGAGAGAGAATCTCTGTTACCAGTTGGGTTGGTTCTCTATCATCTGAGCAGCCTGATGCCTGTTCCCACAGTCAATCGATCAATCGTATTTATTGAGTGCTTACTGTGTGCAGAGCACTGAACTAAGCGCTTGGGAGAGTACAACGGAACAGTATAACAGACACATTCAGTCAATGAGAAGTTCAGGGCGCACTCTCTCCGGCCTTTCTGTGCTTACTGGAAATCGGGGGTTGTAGAATGCCTATTTTGTCTTGCTAAAAGTTGGCTCACAGAAGCAAAAATGGATGCAATTTTCTTTTAAGCAGAACTGCGTCATAATGGACACCAATGTAGAGCCATTAGGCCCCATCCTCTTCCCGCCTATGGCAGGAAGTTCAAAGGCTACTGAGCCCCCAGGGGAACAGGAGTAGCCCAGGGCTTCTTAATGGAGGCACTTGAATAATGGGGTTCCATTAAGGAAATGCACAAAATTCAGAGGCCCTCAACCATCACACCTCCAAGGGAGACAAAGAGGCAGCATTAGGATTGGGGGTGCGAAACTTGCCAAGAGTCAAGGTTACATAAGATGAGCTTGAGATGAGTGTGCCATCATTTCTTTCTTTCTTTTTTTTTAAATTAAGATAAGAGGCACAATTCAGTAAATATACAAGGATAAAACCATTGCAAAGTAGCAGTGCTAGAAGGTTCATTAGGTGGTGGATAATATCTCCTCCTGTATTGCAGGTAGCCGAGATGGCTATGATAACCATCCCCACGCCGCCCTTCTCCCAAGCTTTCTCCTCGGTGGGGAGCCTCCTTTCTCTCGCAAAAGCCCCCAACGCCCCCCCAACTTTATGACCCTACTCCTCTTTTGGGGAGAGCTGCTGGGGGGAGAACCAATCCCACTTTTTCATTCATTCAATTCAGTCGTATTCATTGAGCAGTTACTGTGTGCCAAGCACTGTACTAAGCACTTGGGAGAGTACAAGAGAACAATAAGCAGACACATTCCCTGCCCACAGTGAGCTTACAGTATAGAGGGGCACTTACCATGTGGCAGGCACTGTACTAAGCACTGGGGTAGATACGAGCTAATCGGGTTGGACACAGTCCATGTCCCATGTGGGGATCCCAGTATTAATCTCCATCTTAAAGGGATTATCGTAGGGCAAGCAGCAGAGTCTAGAAATATGTACATAAGAGCTGTGGGGAGAAGGGGTGGGGTGAGTATCTAAGTGCTTAGATACGGACTTCAGTGCACAGAAGACAAATCAGGGAAAGAAATAGGGTTGGGGAGATGTGAGATTAGTCCGAGAAGGCTTCCTTAAAGAGCTGTGATTTAAGCAGGGCTTTGAAGATGGGGAGAGTCTGATGGATGGAAAGGGGGAAGTGTTCCAGGAAAGAGGGAGGGCATGAGCAAGGGATTGATGGCACAAGAGATGACCCTGAGGTTTAGCGAAAAGCTAGTATTAGAGGAGCGAGTGGAGTGTGCAGGCTGGGTTGTACTGGGAGAGGAGTGAGGATAAGTAGTGGGGAGAAAGCTAAAAGAAGCAAATGTGGTCTAGCTTGGGAATCAAATGATCCACGTTCTAAACCTGACTACTTTATGGCCTCGGGCAAGTCATTCGATGTCTCCGTGCCTCAGCTTCCTCATCTGTAAAATGGAGAGTCAATATCTCTTTTTCCCTCACGCTCAGACAGGGACTGTGTCTGACCCGATTACACTGTATCCACCCCAGTGCTTGGCAAACAGAGCTTAGAAAATCCCCCAATTATTATAATTACACACAGGAGATCTGAAGGTATATTTGAGACTATGTGTGGGCATTTTGTGAGCCAACAGCAGAAGAGGAAAAGGAGATGATCTGTCTTATTTTATTTTGTTGGTAACTTTGTGCTCTCCACCAGGATTAAATGTGCAGCAGCTTGGCCACAGAAAAAAATTTTTAGTAATTTATTTTAACCTAAATCAAACAATTCCTCCTATGCTAAGACAGCTAATGGAACAAAATATTTTTCACCACTGGATTTTTGTTGTCTTTTTTTGAAGAAGGGCTCGGACTCAAAGTTGAACCTGCCAATCAAGGCTGTGAAATAGAAACTAAGGAGGAACATTTCTCCCTGGAATGAGTGGAAGGACCACTCTGTTGCCACGAATTAATAATAATAATAATAATGATAATAATAATGATAATATTATTTGTTAAGTGCTTACTACTACTAATGATAATTGTGGCATTTGTTAAGCTCTATTTGCCAAGCACTGGGGTGGATACAGTGTAATCAGGTCAGGCAGAGTCCCTATCTGAGCGTGAGGGCAAAGAGATATTGAATTCCCATCTTGCAGATGAGGGAACCAAGGCACAGAGAAGTAAAATGTCTTCTCCAAGGTCACACAGCCCATAAGTGAAAGAACCGGGATTAAAACCCAGGTCCTCTTACTCCAAAGCCTGTACTCTTTCCAATAGGCCACGCTGCTTCCAAGCACTATACTAAGCAGTGGGATAGATACAGGATAATCAGATCCCGCATGGGGCTTATAGAGTAAGTAGGAGGGAGAAGCTCCCTCTCAGGCTCGCACCTGGAGAGTTTCCAGTACTCTACCAGTCTCAACTATGGGAGAGTCAAGCAGAGGCCTACCCATTCCATTCCTAGCTTGGCCAGTGGCTAGTGAGTGGCAAGCCTTCTGCTACAAGTCAAAACTCCCCTGTGCTGGACAGCAGCAGCATGGGAGAGAGTCGAGGGCGGAGACTCAAGTTCACTGTGCAGGAGGAGGCAAAGGTAAACTACTTCCATATTTTTACCAAGAAAGCTCTTGGATTCACTCCCAGAACGATTGCTGATGGAAGTGGGGCGTTCTGGGAGAGATGTGTCCATGGCGTCGCTATGGGTCGGAGATGACTCGACGGCATAAGACGAGACACGGAGGGAGAAGAGTTACTGAATTCCCCTTTTGCAGATGAGAGAACTGAGGCACAGAGAAGTTAAGTAACTTGCCCAAGATCACAAAGCAGGTAAGTGGGAGAGTTAGGATTGGAACCCAGGTCCTCGGGCCCAGGCCCATGCTCTTTCCACTAGGTCCACGTTGCTTTAACTAAGATCCACCACCCTGCAATACGTACTTGACCTTCCTCAAAGACAGCAGCTGATCTGTTCCTTGGGAAGTGATTGGGTGAAGAAAATCCAGACCAGCACTCCAATTCCAGTTTTTGATTATGGCTGACATGGGAGGAAAACCACAGGGTGCTGACTATTTCCCCAGAATGGGCACATTATCCCACAGTGGAATACATTCCTTCCCTCTAGGGTCAGATATGCCCTCGCCCTTGAAGGAACTGGCTCTCACTGGAATGGCCCACCTAAAAACAAGGTCATAGGCCTCAAGACCAACGCTCCAGGCAGCAGAGTGGAACACAGTCCATTGATTTAAGCTCCCGTGATTTTGCCGAAGTTTTAGCTGGGCCCACGGTGACCCAAACAACTGCCCAACCCCCCATTTCAAGTCACTGATTGTTCTCTGTGACCTGAGAGCAGTGGATCAGGACTTTCCATTAGTGGAAAGAGCATGGGTTTGGGAGTCAGGGGACCTGAGTTCTAATCCCATATCTTCCATTTGTCTGCAGTGTGTCCTTGGATAAGTCACTAAACTTCTCTGTGCCTCAGTTATCTCATTTTTAAAATGGGGGTTAAGAGTGTAAGCCCCATGTGGAACATGGATTAAGTCCAACCAAATTATCTTATACCTACACCAGCTCTTAGAACAGTGCTTGGCACCAAGTACAAATGCCTTTTTTTTTTTTTAAAAAAAGCACTGTTCTAAGTTCTGGGATAGATGCATATTAATCAGTTTATGGGACAGACCCTGTCCCACAAGGGGCTCACAGTTTAAATAGGAGGGAGAACAGGTACTGAATCCCAACTTCACCACAGTTGAGGAAACTGAGACACAGAGAAGTTAAGTGACTTGCCCATTTCTCCTCTCTGAGAGCTCCATGTGTGTCAGTCTAGGCCTGATCTTATCAATGTATATTTATCCTGGTACTGAGCACAGTGCATGACATCGAGGAGGGCTTAATAAGTGTCATTAATAGAACTCCAAAGATGATAGTCTCCTCTCTCAGATCTATCCCCACTGTCCTGATTCCCAACCACAGTAGGGAATACCAACTCTCCCACTTTTGATCTTTTTGGTGCTGAAATCATCTCAATTCCATCTCAGTTTAGTTTAAATACCCCCCCCCCCCCCCCCCACCACCCCCAACTCAACATTGTAGCTCAGTCTGCTGAACCAATGAAGGGTGGAAGGATAGAGGCATCTAGCTAAACTTGTCTGAAGAAATTCTGCACATTGACACTTAGGCCCATCTGAAAAGCTCCTTCCTCTGCTTTTTGCCTCTTCTTTGTTTCTTGGCCTAGTGGAGAGCACGGGCCTGAGAGTCAGAAGAACCTGAGCTCTGCCGTTTGTCAGCTCTTTGACCTTGGTAAAGTCACTTCACTTCTCTGAGTCTCAGTTCCCTCATCTGTAAGGATTAAGAAGATTAAGACTGTGAGCCCCATGTGGGATGAGGCCTGTGTCCAACCTAACTAGCTTGTATCTACCCAAGTACTTAGTAGAGTGCCTGGCACGAAGTAAGTGATTAACAAATACCGTTAAAAAAAAAGCCATACGTACAGTCTGTTAGTGAAGACCAGCATTCATGAGAAAAGTCTGAACAAATATATTTTATCAATGCTACCTCTGGGTTGGGGGACAACAATTTCCTTTAAGAGCTTGACAGCAGGTCCTGCATAATGAATGTGTGTCAGTGCTTTCAAACTGTGCCCAGAGGATAACATTCATGGGTTGAAGAACTCCCTCCAGTTCCCTGGGTTTTACCTGGAGCCACGGTTTCATCTGGATAATAATTATTATGTTATTTGTTAAGTGCTGACTATGTGCCAGGCACTGTACCAAACACTGGGATAGATACAGGATAGAGGCTATTGAGCCCCCAGGGGAGCATGAGCAGCACAAGACTTTTTAATGGAGGCACTTGAATAATGGGGCTCCATTAAGGAAATGCACGGAATTCAGAGGCCCTCATCTGTCACCCCTCTGAGGGAGACAAAGAGGCAGCATTAGGATTGGAGGTGTGAAACTTGCCAAGATTCTGCGTTACATAAAATGAGCTTAACATGAGCGTGCCATCATTTCATTCTTCATATTTTTTAATTGCAATAAGAGGCACAATTAAGTAAATATACAGGGATAAAAGCTCTGCGAAGTAGCAGTGCTAGAAGGTTCGTTAGGTGGTGGATAATATTTCCTCCAATATTGCGGGTAGCTGAGATGGCCATGATATGATCCCCACCCTGCCATTCTCCCAAGCCTGGATCTCTGCGTTCTTCAAGCTAGTCTCATTTCAGCCATCCATTTCATCTGAGCCAGCGAACCTACCCATTGGCCCCACCGAGCCCGGGATGGCATAGAAAGCACTGTGGCCAGAGCCGAGGCAGAGAGAAGCAACGCAGCCTAGTGAAGAGGGCGCAGGCCTCGGAATCAGAAGGACCTGGGTCTTAATCTGGGCTCCGCCACCTGGGACATGGACCGTGTCCAACCAGATCAGCTCGTATCTACCCCAGCCCTCGATACGCTGCCTGGCGCCTAGTGAGCTCTTTAACGAGCATCGTAAAAAAAATTAAAAAGCTGACCGGCTGACTCTGTACAGCTATCACATCCACTAGCCAGAGAGGCTTTTTCTGCCGTCTTCGACTCATCCGCAGGGCGGACATTGGGAAATCACCCTCCAAGAGGGAAATGGGGAAGCTTCTTGGAAAACCCCGACCTGTGCTCCCCCTGCAGTGAATTGTCCCGTGCTTTCTTGCCTCAAACGGAGGTCTATGGAAAATACACGGCTAGCAGGGAAAAAGCAACAGCCTCGGGCTCTGGAACTGGCAGGGTCTGGAAGTCCACAGGGCCAAGGTTGGTTGGTTGGGATTCAGGACACGGTGGGAGCCTCACCTGCTTCTGCCGGAGGAGTCCTGTGGGACTGGGGCAGGCTGAGCCACGGGGGCTGTTCCAAGAATTAATCACGTGGAACGAATCCAGGCCTATGCCCTCAGTGGAGTAGCTGGATGCCCAGAATGAAGTCTACATAATAAACAAGGTGGCTGGATTTCGGATGGAAACCATCTCGCTTTTTGCTGTGGGAGACACAAAAGCAAAAGACATGAAGACAGGATATCTGGGGTGTATGTGAGAGCCCCTTGAAGGACAGGGCTTGGGATTAATTCCCACATCTCTTTTCTTTTCCAGTGCTTAGTTCATTCTTGCATTCATTCAATCATATTTATTAAGCACTTACTGTGTGCAGAGAACTGTACTAAGTGCTTGGGAAAGTACATTAGAGTGTCTGCACAGAGTAAATGCTTAATTAATGCTATTATTACTACTTCTACTATTGAGTGGAATCTGTGTTAGGTCACTTTAGTTTGTCAGCACTTAGGGGTCAGGGTCTATGAGGTCTGTTTGCTCTGTACAGTGCTGGGTGTAACACCTAGTAAAGAAAAGTTTTGTTTGTGTTTGTTTCGTTTTATGGTACTTGTTAAGCCCTCTTCAAACACTGTTCTAAGCTCTGGGGTAGGTGCAAGTCAATTAGGTCGGATATATTCCCTGTCCCACATGGGGCTCAGTCTGAAGTAGGAAGAAGAACAGGTATTGAATGATGTGCTTCGTGAAACTGAAGCACAGAGAAGTTAAGTGTCTTGCCCAAGGTCACACAGCAAACAGCAGAGCAATTGGCAGAGCTAGGATTCGAACCCAAGTCCTCTGACTCCCAGGCCTGTGCTCTTTCCACTAGTCCATGCTACTGTAGGTCCAGGGTGAAAAGTACACTCCTTCAGCTTCTCTCTGCCCTGTTAGATTTGGTTTCTATTCCCAGTCCTTCTGATTATAATAATAATAATAATAATTCGGGTATTTGTTAATTGCTTACTATGTGCCAAGCACTGTTCTAAGCGCTGAATAGATACAAGGTAAACAGATTGCCCCACAAGGGGCTCACAGTCTTAATTCCCATTTTCCCAGTGAGGTAACTGAGGCACAGATAAGTCTAGTGACTTGCCCAAAATTACCCAGCTGATAAGTGGCAGAGCCAGGATTAGAACCCACGACCTCTGACTCCCAAGCCCTGCCTCTTTTCACTGCGCCACGCTGCTTCTCCTTCTGGTGATTTGCTACGACTATCTATTAAAATTTTTGTGGTGTTTTGTTAAGGGCTTACCTCTCAGGTTCACACCTGGAGAGTTTCCAGTCCTCCACCAGTCTCGACTACGGGAGGGAGAGTCAAGCGGAGGCCTATCCGTTCCATCCCTGGCTTGGCCAGTGGCTAGCGAGTGGAAGGCAATCTGCTACGAGTCAAAACTCACCTGTCCTGGGCAGCGGCGGCATGGGAGGGAATCCAGGGTGGAGACTCGAGTTGACTGCATGGAAGGAGGCAATGGTAAACCACTTTCGTATTTTTACCAAGAAAACTCTATGGATCCGCTACCAGAGCGACTGCAGATGGAGGTGGGGCGTTCCGGGAGAGACGTGTCCGCGGAGTAGCTGTGGGTCGGAGATGACTCGACAGCATAAGACAACAACAAGAAGGGCTTACGCTGCAGCAAGCACTGCTCTAAGTGCTAAAGTAGAGGTCAATAATAATAATAATAATAATGTTGGTATTTGTTAAGCGCTTACTATGTGCCGAGCACTGTTCTAAGCGCTGGGGTAGACACAGGGGAATCAGGTTGTCCCACGTGGGGCTCACGGTCTTAATCCCCATCTTACAGATGAGGTAAGTGAGGCACCGACAAGTGAAGTGACTTGCCCAAAGTCACACGGCTGACAAGTGGCCGAGCCTGGATTCGAACCCATGACCCCTGACTCCAGAGCCCATACTCTTTCTACTGAGCCACGCTGCTTCTCTGTAAGCAGTGTCAGACAGTGTCCCACACTGGGGTCTCAGTCTAAGAGGGAAGGAAAACAGGTATTGCATAACCTTTTTACAGATGAGGAACTTGAAGTACAGAGAAGTTAGGTGACTTGTTCAAGATCACACAGCAAGCTAGGGCAGAGCTGGGATTAGAACCCAGGTCCTCTAACTCCCAGACCCGTGCTCCTTCCTCTAGGCCACGCTACTGTAGGTCTTCGGTTGGGTCGTGGCACACAGTAAGGAGGCGTTTACATTCTCTAGGCCGTAAACTGAATGCAGGCAGGGATCGTGTCTACCAACTTTGCTGTACTGCTCTCCCAAGCTCTTAGTACGTTGTTCTGCACACAGTAAATGCTCAGTAAATTGATCATGGGTTCGAATCCCGGATCTGCCACTTGTCAGCTGTGTGACTGTGGGCAAGTCACTTAACGTCTCAGTGCCTCACTTACCTCATCTGTAAAATGGGGATTAACTGTGAGCCTCACGTGGGTCAACCTGATAACCCTGTATCTACCCCGGCGCTTAGAACAGTGCTCTGCACATAGTAAGCGCTTAACAAATACCAACATTATTATTATTATTAAATTCCACCGATTGAGTTGCCAAAGGATTCACGGCACGAGTTGCTGAGGTGGTTATGAGAGTGGGAGGATATATCCGTGTGAGAGGAGGTTCTTATTTCTCTTTAGGCCCTTCCCCCTCCTCACTGTTCCAACCCTTTGTATGACCTTGGGCAAATCCCCAGATCTCAGTAACCTGGGGCAAAAAACCAGACTGCTATTTCACTGGGTGTGCTCAGTGCAGGCTCTTTGGAAAGAGTTGCAGTAAAAATAGCAGACGTGAGTTATTCGGAGGTTTCCAATTAGTAAAGCTTTGCAGAGGGCCACGCTTAGGAAGTCAAAGTGACCGAGAGAAGATCCACGAACTTCCCCATGTAAAGTTTGGGCTCTGAGGTGCTGAACCCTGTCACGAGTTGCCGGGCTTGCTCTGAAACAAACAACTGAAGCGGTGTGGCCTGGTGGAAGGAGCACAGGCCTGGGAGTCAGTGGACCTGGGTTCTAATCCCAACTCCACCACACATCCACCGGGTGACCCCGGGCAAGTCACTTTACTTCTCTGTGCCTCAGGTTCCTCGCCTGTAAAATGGGATTAAGACTGTGAGCTTCGTGTGGGACCTGGACGGTGTCCAACCTGCTCATCTCGTATCTACCCCGGACTTAGTAAAGTGTACACAGAGTGAGCACTTAACAAATACCATTAAATACCATTTGAACAAAACAAAATAAACACACAAAAAAAGCAAAAGGTACTGACCGAAGGGTCGGGATCAGGGGTTGTCCAGCTGGTGAGATGACGGCACACACTAAACTCTCAATAAATACCTCGGATTGATTGATGGATGCAGTCATGAAACTTCTGCCCCTCACAAAGACTCAGAGACCTACTTCTTCACTTGGGGGGATAGAGAGCTCTTAAGGATCTCTTGGGCTCAGCAAATGAAGATACCAAATAATTCTCCCTGGAAATGAAACATGGTGCAATAAACTGGCCCATATCAATCCACCAATGGCTTTTATTGACTGCTTACTTTGCACAGAACACTGTGCTAAGTGAGTGGGAGAGGACACAACAATTGGTAGACATTTCTCACATCTTCCCCTTAGAACCAAGCTGGAAATCCAGTGCAGCAAATCTCTATGCTTACAAGAAGCCCCCTCAACCTGCTCTCCTGACCTATCCTAAATCAGACTAATCAATCAGTCAATCATTCAATCAATCAATTATGTTTAATGAGCACCTGCTGTGGGCAGAGCACAGTTCTGGGAAAGTACCATAGATGTAGTAGAGAAGCAGCACGAGTTTGTGGAATGAGCACGTGCCCGGGAGTCAAAGGAGTTTGAATTCTAAGCCCAGGGTTGCCACTTGTCTGCTGTATGACCTTGAGCAGTTCACTTAACTTCCCTGTGACTCAGTTTCCCCATCTGTAAAATGGGAATTAAATATCTGCTCTTCTTCCCCTTTTGACTGTGAGTCTCACGAGGGACAGGGATTGTGTTTGAGCTGATGGTCTTCTATCTACCAAGTGATGACGACAGCATTTGTTAAGTGCTTACTATGTGCCAAACACTGTTCTAAGTGCTGGGGTAGATACAAGGTAATCAGGTTGTCTCATGTGGGGCTCCCAGTCTTCATCCCCTTTTACAGTTGAGGTCACTGAGGCACAGAGAAGTTAAGTGACTTGCCCAAAATCACCCCGCTGACAAGTGGCAGAGCTGGGGTTAGAACCCACGACCTCTGACTCCCAAACCTGGGGCCTAGCCACTAACCCATGCTGCTTCTCGTACTTAGTACAATGCTTGGCACCTGATACGTACTTAACCAATATCACTCTGACTTAGATCAATTCCTGCCCTTCAGGAGCTTACAATCTAGCAGGGGAGAGTCCAGTGAGGAATTTTATATACGATCAGATCTATTTGGAAATAGAAGAACTCTCAGGCTCAGTGGATCATGGAGAGCTTTATACTCATCTGTTGCCAAATTGTACATTCCCAAGCGCTTGGTACAGTGCTCTGCACACAGTAAGAGCTCAATAAATACTATTGAATGAATGAATGAATATTCTAGATTCTTGGACTTTCAGCCTGGCCTCCAAAATCAGTCAATCAACGGATTGAATGACTGATGCACATATCTATAAATTATATAGTATAAATTATTTATGTACATGAATGGCTGTCTCACCCTCTAGATTGTAAGCTGAATGTCGGCAAGGAACATGTCTACCAAAGACATTGCACTGGACTCTCCTAAGCTCAGAAGTAATACAGTGCTCTGTGCAGAGTAAGCATTCAATAAATACCACTGATGGGTTGATCGATTGATGGTATTTATTGAGTGCGTTCTGAGTGTTCAGCACTGCACCTAGCATATGGGAGAGTACATCTCAATTCTCTGTTTCCCTGAAAGCAAGGAGAGGCAACTGGGAAGGGTGAGGTGAGGGGAAGGAGAATGAAGGAATGAGAGAAACGAGCTCATTTTCAAGACTGATGTCTCCTTCCTGCAAATGTCCCCAGCCCAGTTGCTGGCTGGGTAGTTTTTCTCCGGTTGCAGGGTTTTAAACTGTTGTCAGAATGGAAGGCTGGAAAATCATCTCTCATCACAGGAAAGAGCAGAAGTTCCTGCCTTTGCTTCCCTTTAGGAATAAATGCTCAAGAAGAAGCAGCGGCTGGATTTCTCTTCCTCTCTGATCAGAGGGTGGGGCCTGAAGCCAGGTAAACCCAGCAAAGGACACATTGGGCCGTTTCCTGCCACTCTCGACAGCCTGTGCTTTTAGCCCCTGTAAGGTCGGAAAGCCTGTTACGACTTAAGTATTCACGTTTTTAAAATCACCTCAATCCACATGTCCTAATCACATCAGCAGGGCAAGTTCTTAGTCTATCACATATGCTCACACACACACACACACACACATGAACACACACACACACACACACACGACAAAGTTGGGGTTAGTCCGGAGACCTGACCTCTGCCCCTTTGATTGATTCTTGAAGGCAAGTAGAGAGGAGAGGTGATGGAATGACTAAGATCATTTAGTTGAAGAATTGACAGTGAAGAAAATGCTGTTATGGTCCAAATTGTTTTTGTCAAAGAGCTCGTGTTCACTAGGTATTTGCTACTCTTGAGATGTTTTCCTTTCTACTTACCTCTCTTCTGGTGCATAGCAGCCTGAGTGTCTTTGTTGGACTCACAGAATCAAAAAATTTCAAGATGGATAGGGCTTTGAGAGGTCGTCAAGTCCATCCCCCTGCCTTCAGGAAAGGCCATAATTAATCAACCCGGATGGATGAAAAATATATCTTATGTTTAAAAACATCTCCGAAAAGAAATCCCAAAACTTTCATATCCTGTTTATTTGTTTATGTATACTGCTGGCATAAAACTGTGGAAGTCGGGAATTGATTCTTTTCTACTTACTGTGTGTCATGTCCAGAGGAGGACTTGGTTCATGGGGTGGTTTAAAAAATATAGTTTATCAATCAATCAGTGGTATTTATTGAGTGTTTATTATGTGATGAGCACTGTACTAAACACTTGGGAAAGTATAACAGGATTAGCAGAAGTTCTCAGCCTATAACAAGCTTACAGTCCGTAGTATGGAGCAGGAAACCCAGCTTTGGAAGGAGAAATATAGTTCAAGAAGAGTAGGAAGAGGAAAAGGAGAGGGAGGGGAAGGGGGAGAAAAGAAGGAAGAGGGAAGAGGAGAAAAAGATAAAAAGAGGAAGAAAATGAAGATGTGATGACAAAGAAGATGAAGACGAAGGTGAGACCAAGGAGGGGGGGAGAGAATAATAATAATGATGATGGTATTTGTTAAGTGCTGATTATGTTTCAGCACTGTATTAAGTCCTGGGGGGAGATACACGATAATCAGGTCGGACACAGTCCATGTCGCACAGGGGGCTCACAGCATTAATCCCCATTTTATAGGTGAAGACACAGAGAAGTTAAGTGACATGCCCAAGGTCACACAGCTGACAAGTGGAAATCCGGGATTAGAACCCAGTTCTATCCACTAGGCCAAACTGCTTTGATGACAGTGATGGGGAGGACAGTGACAAGGAGGACAAGGAATGGACAGTGAGGAAGAGGAGAAAGAGAAGAAGGAACTCTCTAGCCATTTGCATGGAGGTAGGCACAGTCTCACTGACCAGAGTCATTGAGCCCACCCTGGCTCTGTCATTGACCCTGAAAATAGCAGAGACCCTTGGCCCTGGTCCCGCTGTTAATGACTAACTAAGGAATCCTTGTCTTCAGACATTTATAAAGCCGATGCCTTTTATTTCCATGTGAGGGTCACACCTCAAGGTGTCGATCATTCAGAGCACTGGCATTTGAGAAAAATCACCTAACAAAAATGGGAAACTGAGTGCCAAATGAAATAAAAAGCAGCATAATGATTTCCTTCTCTCGGGCTATATAACTAGCGACAAATGCTTGGAAACTCACCTGTTCTTCCTTTTGACACCCAGGTAAGTCAAGCCCTATCTAGAAAGCAGTCAGTTATGTTATTTGTCAGTTGCGGTATTTAATAAGTCCTTAGTCCGTGCTGAGTGCTGGGCCAGACATCAGATAATCAGATGACAATAATAGGAATTATGATACTTGTTAAGGGCTTACTATGAGCTGGGTGCAGTTCTAAGCGCTGGGGTGGCTACAAGCAAATTGAGCTGGACACAGTCCCTGTCCCACATGGGACTCACTGTCTTAATCCCCATTTTACAGATGAGGTAACTGAGGCCCAGAGAAGTGAAGTGATTTGCCCAAGGCCACACAGCAGACAGGTGGCAGAGCCAGGATTAGAACTCAGGTCCTTCTGATTCCCAGGCTAGTGCTCTATCCACTAGGCAACACCGTGGCCTTCTCAGGAGAAGACACATAGTGCTCACAATCTAAGAGTTGAGGAGAGCAGAGTTCCGCTCCCAGGGGAGCCTCTCTCTTCTCCCTCCCTCCCTCCAACATGTCTTGTAGTCTGTCACCTAGCCATTTGGCATCTACCTGGAAATCATTCTTATTCTAAATTCGGAAACCCAAACGGACTAACTATATGAAAAACACTGCCACTCCGGTAAATGAGTGGAGGAAGGTGAAAACAATGTTGATCACTGGCTCCTGAATGGCTCAACACCATGATCTTTCAAACCTCTGGACGCAGAAGCATTTCTTCTAAAGACATTCCGAAGAAGCTGTCTCCTGAAGACAGGATATGGACGATCTAGTTTGAGTCTGTGATGAGAGGGGGCGGAGGACTGCTACACAGATGGGCCTCTACATTGCTTTATCTTGTCCTTTTGCAGATCAAGCATCACAGATCCGCAAGGCTGGAGGAGATCATCGAGAGAAGTCTTCGAGTCGCTCCCTCCGACAGCAGGCAGAACGGTTCCTGCAGAGAGACGGAGCCTGATCTGGAAGCATGCGCTGGTTGCTCCGTTTAACACTGCTGTTTGCTGCCGTTCACTTCTGCTCGACCGCGGGCACCTCCGAAGCAGAGCAGAGTAAGTCAAATAGTTGCAGGCTGCGTTCATTGGGCGGTTCCCTCCCTCCCCAATGGCTACCATCATCTTGCATGAGCCTCCTCAGAATGAGGGCTCTTTCTTTATTAATAATAATAATTATTATTGTTATAATTATGGTACTTGTTAAGTGCTTACTATGTGCCCAGCACTGTTCTAAGAGCTGGGGTAGATTCAAGTTAATCAGGTCGGGGAGAGTTCCTGTCCCACATGGGGCTCAAAGTCTTAATCCCTATTTTATAGTTGAGGTAGCTGAAGCACAGAGAAGTGAAGTGACTTGCCCGAAGTCACACAGCAGAAAAGGTGGGGCCAGGATTAGAATCCAGGCCCTTCTGACTCCCAGGACTATTCTCTATCCATTAAGCCATGCCGCTTCCCCTGAGCATGGGCCCCATTTGTTTCACTGGAGGCTTAGAGAGAAAAGAGAGAGATTTTTCATTATGAAATCATCCCTGATGGTTACCAAAGGCCAGGCATATCTACTGATAAGAATCACAACAGACCATACATAAACTAATGGAATGCATCCCTCCCATATTCCTTGGGATAGAGGGCTCTTATTAGACTGCCATTCCCAAAGTCACCTCTGATATAAAAAGTCTATTTGGGTGCACTTTGGGTGGCGGGGGGGTGATTAAGATATGGGACAATGCACTGAAACAATCTGGCCGGGAGATCTTTGCCCAATCAACCTGGGCAAACATTTACACTAGAGCTAGTAGGGAACTCGGGAGATCAGATAATCCAGCCCCCAGTCTCCAAAGATCTCCACGGATGGAGGGCCTCCAGCTTTCCCTGGAAGTCGGTTCTGGGGTTTACAGCTAAATAATTCATCCTTACGGATATGGAATTCCTTTACTTCAGTCAATCAATCAATCGTATTTATTGAGTGCTTACTCTGTGCAGAGCACTCTACTAAGTGCTTGGGAGAGTATCGTGTAACAAAGTTGGTAGGCACTTTTCTGGCCCAAAATGAGCTTACAGTCTAGAGGCGGGCACAGGCCCAAGGCTCTATTTATTTATATAAATAAATACATCACAGATACGTGCACAAACGCTGTGGGGCTAAGGGTTGGGTGAATAAAGTGTGTAAATCCAAGTGCAAGGGTGAGGAAGAAGGAAGTGGGAAAGGAGGAAATGAGACCTTAGTCGGGGAAGATCTCTAGGTAGTTTACTTTACCTGAGATTTGGTAGTTGTCTCACGACTCCTCAAGAACTTCCAGTGACTGACCATCTACCTCCACATTAAACAGAAACGTCTTATCAACTGCCTTAAATCACTCAGTCAGCTCGTCCCATCTTACCTCACTTCACTGATTTACTATAGCCCAGCTCGCACACTCCACTCCCCTAGCACCAGCTTACACACTGTACCCCGATCTCGTCTGTCTCGCCGCCAACCCCTTCCCCGTGTCTTCCCACTAACCCGGAACTCCCACCCCCTCCATAAATGCCGGACCACCAGTCTCTCCACCTTCAAATCATTATTAAGGTCAAATCTCCTCCTCGGGCTTTCCCAGAATAACCCTTTTTTTCCCACGGCTTGCTCTCCCTTCTGTGTTGTCTATGCATTTGGATCTGTGACCTGTGGACATTTGATAATCGTCTCACCCCCGACCCCAAAAGACTTCCGTACATTTCTTTAAATGATTATTATGACGTATTTATACTGTCTGTGTCTCCCTCTGGAATGTAAGCTCATTATGGGCAGGGAATGTGTCTGCTAATTCCGTTGTATTATACGCTCCCAAGCGCTTATCACAATGCTCTGCACATAGTAAGTGCTCAATGAATATCACGGATGGATTGATTGATATGGTAGGGAGGAGGGAAGGCCTGGAAATGATGCTAAATTAATGGTAGTAATTATGGTATCGATTGAGCATCTACTGCGTGGGAGGCACTGTAATAATAATATTAATATTGTTGGTATTTGTTAAGCGCTTACTATATGCAGAGCACTGTTCTAAGCGCTGGGGTAGATACAGGGTCATCAGGTTGTCCCACATGAGACTCACAGTCTTAATCCCTATTTTACAGATGAGGGAACTGAGGCCCAGAGAAGCGAAGTGACTTGCCCACAATCACACAGCTGACAAGTGGCAGAGCAGGGATTTGAACCTAATAATAATGGTATTTTTTAAGCAGTTACTATGTGCTAGGCATCGCACTAAACACTGGGGTGGATTCAAGCAAATCAGGTTGAACACAGTCCTTATCCCACGTGGGGCTCACGGTCTCAATCCCCATTTTCCAGATGAGGTAACTGAGGCACTGAGAAATGAAGCCACTTGCCCAAGGTCATAAAGCAGACAAGTGGCAGAGTTAGGATTAGAACCCATGACCTTCTGACTCCCAGGCCTGTACTCTATCCACTACGTCATGCTACTTCTAGGTAATAAGCTCTTGGGAAGAGACATCAGAAACAGAACACGTTCCCTGCCCGCCAGCAGCTTAGACTCCAATGGCTAGGGCCTGACCCTTCTTTGACCAGATGCATCGCCCAGGTTTGCTTTCCTGCTGCAGGGAGCTGCTCAGAGTGTCACAGCAATGCCACCTGCCAAGACGACGGCGGCTCCCCCGTCTGCTCCTGCCAGCCCGGGTTCTCCGGCGACGGCTTCGTGTGCTCCGACGTGGACGAATGTGCCGCTCCGGGGGCCCATAACTGCTCCGGAGGCCGCTGCGTGAATACGGAGGGGTCCTACAAGTGTCTCTGCCCCGGGGGTTACCGGTTTGCCCCCGAGAGCGGCTGCATCGACGTGGACGAGTGCTCCGGCCCAGAGTTCGGCCCTTGCCACCCGCTGGCCACCTGCACCAACTCCAACGGCAGCTACTCGTGCTCCTGCCCCACGGGCTACACCGGGGATGGCGTCCGGTGCGACTGCTCTCCCGGCTCGTGCGGCCCGGGGCTCGAGTGCGTCTGGCAGAACGGGTCGCGTGTCTGCTCGGACCCTTGCGCGGCTTACAGCCTCCTGGACGAGTACTGGAGAAGCAGCTCCTACCAAGGCGGCTGGACCTGTGACAGCAACAGACGAGGGTGGCATCGGTTCGTGGGCAGGGGCGGGGTGCGGATGCCCGAGACCTGCGTGCCCGTCAACCGGTGCAACACGGCGGCCCCCATGTGGCTGCGGGGCCGGCACCCGTCCAGCGAGGAGGGCATCGTGAACGGCACCGCCTGCGCCCACTGGAGTGACAACTGCTGCTTGTGGCAGACCAGCGTCCAGGTGAAGGCTTGTCCCGGGGGCTACTATGTCTACAACCTAACCGGGACACCAGTGTGCCAGCTGGCCTATTGTACAGGTGAGCGCCACCACCCCATGCCCAGGGAATGATTTTCCGGCGGGGGAAAGGGAAAGGTGGTACTGGAAAGCAGCCCCTCAGAAAGGCAGGTCTGGCATCCTCCCTTCTAATTCTCATAATTCTGGTACTTGTTAAGCACCTGGTACTATGTGCCAGGCACTGTACTAAGCACCGGGATGGTTACAAGTAAATCGGGTCGGATACGATCCCCGTCCCACGTGGGGCTCACGGTCTCAATCCCCATTTTTCAGAGGAGGTAACTGAGACCTGGAGAAGTGAAGTGACTTGGCCGAGGTCACACAGCGGACGAGTGGCAGAGCTGGGATGAGAATCCATGACCTCTGCCTCCCAGGCCTGGGCTCTGACCACTTTCCCATGCTCCTAGGGACCTGAGCTTTTGATTTGGCTGCTATTCCTGGCGGGAAGGTGGGGGTGGGGGTCTCCCCACAAACTCCCCCAGACACCTCCAGTTGTCAGGCCTACCTGTCTGTGTAACCCTCAGACCCCAGCTCCGTGGAAGGGACCTGCGAGGGATGCAATCTGGACGAAGACTGCAAGTCGGTGGATGGAAACTGGAGCTGCCATTGCAAACCAGGATTCTATAATTCGGGTGAGGGCACAGGGCTGGCCTGGTTGGGGGAGGTAAGGGGCCAATCATCAGGGGCACCGTCACGTTTCTGCTTCTCCATCCAACCTCCCGGGCACCATCGCATTTCTGCTTCTTCATCCAAGTTCTCATCCTTTCAGAAACCACAAGCTTGGGAGAGGAGGGAAAAATAACTCAGTCAGGCGTATTTATTGAGCGCTTACTGCCGTGCAGAGCACTGCACTAAGCGCTTGGGAGAGTACACTATAACAATATAACAGACCCATTCCCTGTCCACAATGAGCTTACAGCCTAGAGGGGGAGACAGGCATTAATATAATCTGGCTGGTTTATAATATAATGTAGTATAAGGCTGAATTATCGGTCCAGAGCCTGGGTGCGGTCAAGACCAAAGTCATTCCCGGATGAGGCTCAGGATACAGGAAGAGCATCGGGTGATGCTCCTGTTACTGACAGGAAGACGCGACCTGTCTGACTCCACAGCATCTTTAGTGATATGGCTCTGCCTCAGCTCTGAAGTGGCCAGAGCCTTTTTGCTCAGCCACTGTATTACTTGAGCAGCTGTTGTTACTATATTTTTTAACGGAGTTTGTTAAATGCTTACTAGGTGTCAAACACTGTTCTAAGTGCTGGAGTAGGGGTAGGTACAAGTTAATTAGGTCAGACACAATCCCTGTCCCTCATGGAGCTCACAGTCTAAGTTGGAGGGAGAACGGGTAACCCCATTTTACAGTTGAAGAGACGGAGGCACAGAGAAGTTAAGCGATTCACCCCAGGTCACACAGCAAGCCATTGGCAGAGCCGGGATTAGAATTCAGGTCTCTCTGACTCCCAGGCCCAGGCTCTCTTCACTAGGCCGTACCTCTTTTGCTTTGAGCCCAGACTAGCCCTTCCAGAGCAACGGGAAGGGTGGGTTTGAGTCGTAATTCCCCAGGAAGGTGATTTATTGGTGATGGTTTAGCAACATTCCAGTCAGAAGTGGAGGGGTGGAATTTCACCTAACTGTTGGGGTGGAATTTCAGACATTGGCAGCTTGGATCCTCACCTGCAGTGTGGGGCCAACGACATCAAGGTGTCCCTGGACAAGTGTGAGCTGGAGAGCATGGGATTCCAGAAGATCTTCATGTACCTGAGAGACAGCCATTGTGCTGGCTTCGAAGAAAGGGAAAACAGGACTTCTGTGTCGGTGGTCACCCCTTCCCAAGAGGGGCCGTGTGGGACCACGCTCACGGTAGGTTTCTGTTCCTCACCTGCTTTTCTCCAGATTGTCAGGGAGATGGGATTGACGGGACTGTCAGTCGGCAACACCTTCCTGGCTCTCAAGCTGAGATCTTGGTGTTGGCCTTGACTTCTCCCTATCTTTTTTTTGCTTTGTTTTTTTGGTATTCGTTAAGTGCTTACTAGGCGCTGTACTAAGCACTGGGGTAGATGCAAGCTGCTCAGTGCTTAGAACAGTTCTTGGCACATAGTAAGTGCTTAATCAAGTTGGGCACGGTCCATGCCCCACCTGGGATCACCATATTAATCCCCACTTTATAGATGAGGTAACTGAGGCACAGAGAAGTGAAGTGACCTGGTCAAGGTCACGAAGTTGTGGGCAGGGAATGTGTTTATTATTGTATTGTACTGTCCCAAGCATTAGTATAATAATAATAATAATGTTGGTATTTGTTAAGCGCTTACTATGTGCCGAGCACTGTTCTAAGCGCTGGGGGAGATACAGGGTAATCAGGTCGTCCCACGTGAGGCTCACAGTTAATCCCCATTTTACAGATGAGGTAACTGAGGCACAGAGAAGTGAAATGACTTGCCCACAGTCACACAGCTGACAAGTGGCAGAGCTGGGAGTCGAACCCATGACCTCTGACTCCGAAGCCCAGGCTCTTTTCCACTGAGCCACGCTGTATAGTGCTCTGCACACAGTAAATGCTCAATAAATACGACTTCATGAAGGAATGAATGAACAGCAGACAAGTGGAGGAGCCGGGATTAGAACCCAGGTCTTACAGGCTGGTGCTCTATCCACTGGGCCACATTGCTTCTCTTGCTGTTTCAACTCCCAGTCAACCAATCCATCAATAAATTGCATTTATTGATTGCCTTCTGTGTGCAGGACACTGGTATTAAGTGCTTGGGAGACGACAAAATAATAGAGTTGGTAGGCGTGTTCCCTATCTACAAGGAGTTTACAGTCTAAAGGGAGTTTCAGACGTTAGAATAAATTAGGACATGTACATAAGTGCTGTGGGGTTGAGGGTGGGATGAAAAAAGAGTACAAATCCAAGTGGAAGGTTGATACAGAACGGAGAGGGAGAAGGGGAAATAAGAGCTTAGATGGCGAAGACCTCTTGGAGGAGATGTGATTTTAATAAGACTTTGAAGGTGAAGAGAGTGATTACGTGTTGGATATGAAGAGGGAGGGAATTTCAGGCCAGAGGCAGGAGGTTTGGGAGGGGTCAGCAGTGAGATAGGCGAGACGGAGATACAGTGAGTAGGTTGGCAATGGAGGAACGAAGGGTATGGGCTGGGTTGTAAAAGGAAATCAAGGACGTAAGGTAGGAGAGAGCAAGGTGACGGAGTGCTTTAAAGCCAATAGCAAAGAGTTTCTTTCGAAAACCCAGTCCAACAGCACTGATGTACATATCTGTAAATTATTTCCTTAAAATTACTTGTTTATTCATATCAATGTCTGTCTCCCCCTCTAGACTGTAAGCTCATTATGGGCAGGGAATGTTTCTGCTATTTCTATTGTATTCTCCCACGCACTTAAAACAGTGCTTTGCACATAATAAGCGCTCAACAAATAGCACTGATTGACTAATAGGAGGTGGATGGGCAACCACTGGGGGTTCTTGAGGAGTGGGAAAACATGGACTGAACGTTTCTGTAGAAAAATGATCCATGCAGCCAAGCAAAGTATGAACTGGAGTGGGGAGAGACAGGAGGCAGGAAGGTCAGCAAGGAGGCTGACGCAAGTCAAGCCGGGATAGGATAAATGCTTGAGTCAACAAGGTAGCAGTTTGGTTGGAGAGAAAAGGGGATTTTAGTGATGTTGTGAAGGTAGAACTGACATGAGTTGGTGACTGAATGAAATGAGTAGAAGATATCACCAAGGTTATGGGCTTAAGAGACAGGGAGGATAGTGGTGTTGTCTACAATGATGGGAAAAACAGAGGGAGGGCAGGGTTGGGGAGGAAAGATAAGGAGTTTTGTTTTGGACATGTTAAATTTGAGGTAATAATAATCCCAACAATAATAATGATAATAAGAAGAATTGAGGTATTTATTAAGTGCTTACTATGTATTAAGCACTTTACTAAGCACTGGGGTAGATACAAGATAATCATGTCCCTCATGGGGCCCACAGTCTGAGTAAGAGGGAGAACAGTTATTGAATTCCCATTTTGCAAATGAGGGAGCTGAGACCCAGAGAAGTTAAGAGATTTGCCCAAGGTCTCCCAGCAGGTATGTGGCAGAGCGAGCATTAGAACCCAAGTCCTCTGACTCCCGGGCCTGTCTATTTCCATCAGGCCACACATCTTCTAAAAGAGAACCTTCCCCTGGCTTCCTCTTCAAGATCTTCCCAAGAAGGACCCCTTAGGAGGGGGTTTGGAAAAGCATGGAAATGTCATAACAGTAACAATAATAATAACAGTAACAACGATAAAAGTAATAAGAAGAATAATGATAATGATGGCATTTGATTCCTCTAGACTGTAAGCTTGTAATGGGCAGGGAAAGTGTCTGCTAATTCTATTGCACTGCACTCACCCAAGTGCTTAGGACACTGCTCTGCACATAATAAGCACTCAGTAAATACCACTGATTGATTGATTGTTAATCGCCTACTGTACGCCCATCCCTGGGGTAGATACAAGATAATCAGGTCGGACATCATCTTTGTCCTCCATGGGGCTCACGGCCTAAGGTGTCTGTGGGACTTCCAAGTAGAGAAGTCCTGAAGGCAGGAGGAAATACAAGACTGTAGAGGAGGGAGATCAGGGCTGGAGATGTGTAAATGAGGGAATCATCCTCATGGAGTTGGTAGTTGAAGCCTTGGGAGCGTCTCCAAGGGAGGGGGTGTAGATAAGAGAATAGAAGGGGATCCAGAACTGAGCCTTGAGGGACACCCACGGTTAGGGGGTGGAAGGCAGAGAAGGAACCCATGAAAGAGCCTGGGAAGGTGCAGGTATAGAAGGGGAACCACAAGAGGATAGTGTCAGTGAAACCTCATTCAGCATGTCACAGAATCCTGTTGGTTCTTCCTCCAAAGCATTTCTAGAATCCACCCCTTCCTCACCATCCAACCTGTCACCACACTTGTCCTTATGCTTGACATATCTCGCTTACAACCACCTTCTTGCCAGTAATGTTTTCCTCCTTTCCATCCGACGACCACTGCTCTCCCCACTTGCAAGGTCTTTCCAAGTCACATCTCCACCACGGGGCCTTCCCTGATTGATTTCTTATCAATTTACCCTGCACCGCCTCTAACTACCACTTCAGCACCTCTGTGTCACTAAAATACCTCCACACCTGATAGTATTCATGCACATATTATGCTCTCTTTCTTTCTAAAGTCTATAATATATTCAATTAATCGATCAATCGAGAATACTTACTAAGCATTTACTGTGTGCAGAGCACTGTACTAAGCACTTGGAAGAGTGCAGTATAACAGAGTTGGTAGGCACATTCCCTGCCCACAACTACTCTACAGTCCAGAGGGAATCTATTATAATTTAGTATCCGTGTCCTCTGCTAGATTGTAAGCTATTTGGGAGCAGACATCATGCCTACTAATTCCATAATACTCCCCCAAGGACAGTACTCTGCACAATAAACTATTGATTGATTGAATTGATTGCTGGTGACATCAGAATTAGACTACAGTATTTGATCCTAGGTCAAACCTGCTAAGTCAACCTTACCATTAAATGCTCAAATCACACACACACAGGAGTGTGGTAGCATTTACCCTATTACTGTGCAAGATTTGCCCTATAACATTTCTTCGGAAAAGATGACTTCAACTTTACAAGGGTCAGAAATCTCACATGTTCATGAAAGGCTTGTGCAAGAAGAGCTCTGCTCCTCTGAAGTGATTTAGCATGTCTATAAAGCCCTCAACAAGCAATCGATCAGTGGTATTTATTGTGGGCTCACTGTGTGCTGAGCACTATACTGAGCACTTGGGAAAGTGCAATAGCCTCATGAAGGATTAAGCGTGGAGAGAGTGATCAGCCCTTCACATTTAGTTACTTGGAGTTTTCCTTTCTATCAATCTCTGTATCAAAGCACTGTACTAAGGACTCCAGAGAGATTACAATAGAAGTAGTCGACATAATCCTTGCCCTCAAGGCTCTTACCATCTAGAGGGGGAGACAAGCACTAAAATAAAATTAGAAATAGGAAGAAATACAAGAGTATAAGGATAGGTGCAAAAGAGCGATGCTTACAGGGTGTACGAGTGCTGAAATGGCAGTTGGACAGAGATTAAAAATCAATCAAGGAATGAGTCTTGGAGGCGATGAGATTTCAGAAGGGCTAGACTGTCAGCTCATTGTGGGTAGGGAATGTATCGACCAGCTCTGTGGTACTGTACACTCCCAATTAGTACAGTGCTTTGCACACAGTAAGCGCTCAATAGATACTATTGATTGATTAATGGACTGATTGATTGATGGGGAGAGCAATGGTATATCAAATGTGAAGGGAAAAAGAGTTCCGGGTGGGAGGAAAGTTGTGAGTATGAGATCAGCAATGAGAGACATGAGAATGAGGCACAGAGAAAATGCTAATAATAATAATAATGTTGGTATTTGTTAAGCGCTTACTATGTGCAGAACACTGTTCTAAGCACTGGGGTAGATACAGGGTAATGAGGTTGTCCCACGTGGGGCTCACAGTCTTAATCCCCATTTTACAGATGAGGGAACTGAGGCACAGAGAAGTCAAGTGACTTGCCCACAGTCACACAGCTGACGAGTGGTGGAGGTGGGATCTGACATGAATGAAGAGTACAAGCTGGGGTGTACTGGGAGAAGAGAGTGTACAAGTAGGTGGGAGAGAGCTGACTGAAAGCCTTAAAGGCACTAGTCAGGGGTTTCTGCTTGATGTGGAGAGAGATGGGCTCCCACTGGAGGTTTCTGAGAAGGGGGAAGATAGTCACAGATAAACGTTTTACGACAATGATGAGGACAGCAGAGGAATGTATGGACTGGAGAGGGAAGAGACTACGGGAAGAGAGGAGGCTGACACATCAGACAAGCCAGATTATGACAAGTAGTCAGAAAAGAGTGTTGGTCATTTTCATAAAGAAGAAGAACAGATACTGGAAATGTTATGGAGGAAGAAATGACAAGATTTGTCAACAATGGAGTGAAAGGGAGGAAGGAGACACAGGTAATACCAAGGTTCCAGGTTTAAGAGTCGGGTCCATGGAGGTGTTGTCTTGGATGATTTAAGGGAGAGTGCCTGAGGCAGGTGGCTGGACCACATGACCTTTTGAAGGTCCTTTCATATTTATGATCCCAGCTGTGTGACTGTGGGCAAGTCACTTAACTTCTCTGTACCTCAATTCCCTCATCTGTAAAATGGGGATTAACTGTGAACCTCACGTGGGACAACCTGATGACCCTGTATCTCCCCCAGCACTTAGAACAGTGTTCTGCACATAGTAAGCGCTTAACAAATACCAACATTATTATTATATTATTACAACAGAAGGGATTCAAAATGAAGCTTGTTTAGATGCTTCACATTTTGTCAGATGGAAGAACTGCAATGGACTCTTTTTTTTTTCCTGTAGAGAAATGAGACCCATGTCACCTACAGCAATACCCTCTACTTGGCCAAAGAGATGATCATCAGAGATACCAACATCAACATTAACTTTCAGTGCACCTACCCATTAGACATGAAAGTCAGTCTCAAAACGGCTACTCGGCCCATTGTAAGGTACGATCCTGTTCAGAGACGAGGCATTCCGCGCCTGTGAATGAAATAAACAATTTATAGCAAATCCAACAAGAACATTTGGGATCAACGTTCGAGTTTTTCTTAAGTGTTGGCAACAAAAACTACTTGTTAAAAGCGAAATTCTATGGCTGCCCTTCCAGCTGTAGAAGGAAAACAGTCAAATGCTTAGATTATTCAGAAATCTTTGGAAGTGGCACTAGGCTAAACAAGATGGTGAAAACAGGGGATAAATCAGCTCACATAAGTCACTGAAAATGAATTTTTTCCCAACTTTCCAGCCCCCCCGCGCCCCCCCCCCCGGAGGCATTATGATAGTTATGTGATTTATTAAGCAGGTCTTCCACTTTGGCCACAGATTAATTAAGGAAGAGAAGCAGCCCAGGGGGGAAATCATAAGGGTGACTCATGGTTCAAATAATCTAATCCCAGGACACTCTCACCAGTGTTTCACTCTGGGATTTTAGGCTAAAGTCTCTCAGAAGTCTCTCATCAAATAGGTCCTAGGTAGTCACCTGTAAAGGGGAAGAGGAATATTAATTGCCCCACTCAGCCATCATTTTTGCAACCCCCAAACAGGAGAGGGGCTAAGTTTAGCAATAAGGAAAGCAGGAAAAAAAAGTCAGGGAAAAAGAAGAGGAAGAAAGGAAGGGAGAAGGAAGTGGGCACTTCAGATTATACCTCATTTCTATTGCAGTCAATCAATCAATGGTATTTACTGAGCATTTACTGTGTGCAGAGCACTGTACTACGTGCTTGGGAGAGTACAATGTGGTAGAAAGTAGCCCTGACCACAAGGAGCTTTCACTGGTTCCAAATTAGACAGCCAGTGAATTAACATCCCCAACCTCCTTCTCTTCCTAACCTGGAGTTCACAAGCTTCAGGAAAGAAACTCTCTTCCTTGTGCAAGTGTGTATTCACTGCCTTATCCCAGTCTGGTGTGGGTACCACTGTTACCACTTACAAAAATAATAATTTATTTCTTCCTCAAAAATAACACTGGGGCAATTATGTGAGTAAGTATGGTATCTATACAGGGGAGGAGGGAGCAGGGAGCAGAGAGCAGGGAACAGCTCACATATTAAGACTGTGAGCCCCAGGTGGGACGGGGACTGTGTCTAATCTGATTAACCTGTATCTATCCTAGTGCTTAGAACAGTGCTTGACACCTAGTAAGCACTTAACAAATACTTCCATCGTCATCGTAATCAGCATGGAGAGCTGCTATTGAGGAGAGTGGATGGGGCCAGAAAGACCTACCCACTGGGCTTCCCTGCTGGAAATCTGCTGGCCTTCCTGTAGGCCCAGTTACAAGGGAATCCATCATGGATTTCATTTGGTGAGAATTGTAAAAGCAGCCCCACTCACCCTCCCCTTCTGAGGCTTTCCAGCCTGGAGTCTCTCCTCCCTCCTGACTCCCAGAGGCAAGCTGAGCAGGGATTGAGTCAGCTCTAAGGAGAGGGAAGTGCTGGCTCCTATTATTTCCTCCATGATGTTCACTTCCCTCCTGGACCCAACGCCCTGTCTGGGCAGCACCTTCCTGTTTGCTGCGTCCTTTGATATTGGGACGGTGTGAGGAATTGTAGGCCACAGGTGCAGGCATCCTCCTCCTCCTCCTCAGGGCAGAAAAAGGGACAACTGGATCACTTCAGCCTCAATCCTCCCCACCCAAAGGCTTTTGTGGAGGGGTGAGGCCCTTGATCCAGAGGTCTCAGCCGGACATCCCACCCCACCATATCCTGGGTCCTAGTGTAATCCACCTCTCTGCCAGGCTTCCTGAAGCGACTGGAAGATAAGTTCATGTAATTTAATTCAGAGCTTGGAGATCCTGCAGTAAAATTTCCGTGAGTGGGTGTTTAGACAGACAAAACATTGCATAATTAGAGACGAGGGCCCTTTATCTGACTAATTGGGCCTAAACCCAGTCTCCATAATTGAAAGCTCAATTAACAGAACCAAATTGGAGCAGACAGTTGTGCGCTGGATTTTGCTCTGTTTTCTGGAATTGGTGGGGGAGGGTGGATTTCCGATAACCAGTCTTTTCAGATGGCTTTCGTTGGCATAATGGCTTTCCACTCTCCTGAAGGAACAGTGGCCACGAGCCACCTCCCTGACTCGTGTTCTTCCTTGTCCCAGCGCGCTGAACATCAGCGTTGGAGGAACAGGGATGTTCACGGTGAGAATGGCCTTGTTTCAAAGCGAGAGCTACACCCTGCCCTATGAAGGCTCCACAGTGGCTCTGTCCACCGAGGCCATGCTCTATGTGGGCACCATGTTCGATGACGGGGACACCTCCCGCTTCGTCCTGCTCATGAAGAACTGCTACGCCACCCCCACCAGCAATGCCACGGACCCTGTGAAGTATTTCATCATTAGAGACAGGTATTCAATCAATCAATCAGTGGTATTTATTGAGCACTTACTATGAACAGAGCCTGTACTGTGCTCGGGAGGGTACAATAGAACAGAATTAGCAGACACATTAGCACAGTGAGCTTACAGCCTAGAGGGGAAGACAGACATTAATATGAATGAATAAGTAATTTATAATTTAATGTCCTTCCCGTTGCCTAAACTGCACCTCCCCACACAGGTGTGTGGGTGAGTGGAAAAAAACAGATGTAGGGAAGACTTCTGACCCCCAAATCACTTGGGTCACCTCAAGCTCTCTCCACCCCTCATTCGCTTCTAATGGTTGCCCATCCATCTGTGCAGAAACTTCTCACCATCTGCCTTACGGAACTGTCAGCCCTCTCTTTCTTACCTATTCTTCTCTCCATAATACAATCCAGACTGCACATTTCATTCCTCAAACCAACTTAGACTCTAAGTCTTGTTCTTGTCACTCTCGCTGTTCATCCCTTGCTCGTGTCCTCCCTTCTGCTACATACCCAATGAACAATCACTCTTCCCACCTTCAAAGCCTTATTAAAATCACCACCCCTCCAGGAAACCTTCCCTAACTCATCTCTCATCTGTTTTCCTTCCCTACTGTGTCATCTCTGCACTTGAGTCTGTAACCGCTAAGCACTTAGAAACTTACCCCACTCCCACAGCACTTATGTGCATATCCTTATATTCTGTTGCTTCCCCTACCTGTTATTTTAATACCGTCTCCCTTTCGAAATTGTAAGCTCTTTGAGGAGAGGAATCATCTCACTTATATTATTGTACTCACACAAGTGCTTAGTACAGTGTCCTGCCCACAGTAAGTGCTCAATACCATTAAATGAACCCTGAAATAGTTGGTTAATGAGGGCAGGGAAAACTGAAACAGCTACTGAGGGGGGTTACCCTGGCCACTACCATCTGGTTTATGATGTCATGGCTTAGAATCAGCTCTGGGCTGAGGTCACCATGGCCTCCAATGCGTTTTGAACATAAAATTCTTGAATGCACTTGGTTATGGGCTGCACCCCTGCCCTCCTACCCTCCTGTTGGTTTGTTGCAGTCATGAAATTATTGCTGCTTGTGGACTGTGAGCTCTTCGAGGGACAGGTTCTGGGTCTAATTCCCGCCCGTGTACTCTTTCCCGGAACTCAGTGCTGGGCTCTGCCCATAGCACTTAATAAATGCTACTACTACTATTACCTCCAACACTATTAATAATAATCATTATGGTATTTGTTAAGAACTTACTATGTGCAGAGCACTGTTCTAAGCGTTGGGGTAGATACAGGGTAATCAGATTGTCCCACATGGGGCTCACATTTTTTAATCCCCATTTTTACAGATGAGGTAACTCAGGCCCAGAGAAGTTAAGTGACTTGACCAAGAGTCGGGATTAGAACCTACAACCTCTCACTCCCAAGCCCGGGCTCTTTCCATTAAGCCAAGCTGCTTCTCTATTACTACAACTCTTTGAACAATTAGCACCACAATCAATTTCCTCACACAAGTTCTCAGTCCCCTTGTGACTGAACGGGGCTTGTCCAGTGGTGATGAGGGGAGACTCTAAGCCCGACACTGAATCGGCTGGATGGATGTTCATTCATTCATTTTCATTCATTCATTCATTCATTCATTCATATTTATTGAGTGCTTACTGTATGCAGAGCACCGTACTAAGCACTTGGGAGAGTACAGTGTAACAATAAAAGACATATTCCCTGCCCACAGTGAGCTTACAATTTAGAGGGGTAGACAGACATTCATGGAACCCAATCTGATTTCAGCTTCTGGTGCCTGAGTTCTTCCAGAAGGATAAGAATAACGATATTCTGTTCCTAGGTGTCCCCGGGGACAAGATTCAACCATACGGGTGGAGGAGAACGGGGAGTCCCCACAAGGTCGATTTTCGGTTCAGATGTTCAGGTTTGCTGGAAACCGTGACCTCGTCTTCCTGCACTGTGAGGTGTCACTCTGTGACATCACAAGTGAACAGTGCAAACCCGTAAGTCAGTCGTATTCATCCAACCCTAAAAAAAATCAGGCAGTAGGCCCAGGGAAATATTCTGGAAGAACTCTTTCTCCTTCCTATTCTGCTACTGTTTAGCTTTCAGGATAAATGGAGTTTCAGGAGAAAGATGCTTGCATTCTATATCTATGCTAATGCCCTGGAAAATATTATAAATTCAATGAGACCATGGGCAAGCTGGTGATGCCTGGCATACTGGAGGCGTTTACCCGCTTTGTGTCTCTGGGATGTGTTGTCTGTGTGATAATCCTAGATCTCACTTCCAGTGGCAAAAATTCTTCTAGCCCTTCTTTCTGTGCTGGAGTGGAAAATTTTGATCTCATCTCAAACTCAAAGAAGAAGAGATACTCTAGAACATCAGGGATGCCTTTCTAGATCAAACCAATCTGTATAGTGGTCTGACTCTAACAGTACCAACTGAGGATAATTTGAAACCCATTCTCTTTGACATCCACCCTCATGGTTAGGGATATACTATTGTCTAAAATCCTCTAGTAATTTACTACAGACCTATCATTCTTCAATCTATTAAACCTTTATTGAGCCTTTGAACAATGTTAACTTTTCCCTGAAGTCACCCATTATGGACATATCACATATTAATTTATCTTGAATCTATTCATATTTTCTGCCTACACAACCTCGTGAGGCAGTGAATTCCATAGACTTATCACCCACTGGATGAAGAAATGCTCTCTTTAGTCTTTCTTTGAGCTACTTCCTTTAATCTTCAGGGAATGTCCCTGAGAACTGGGGGCTCTGGGTGCTCAAAACATCTGTATCCTCTTGGTCATAACCTTCATGACATTGCAAATTTCTATCATGTCCTCTGTGAGTGACCATTTTTCCAGACCAAAAGGCCACTCCCTGAATCTCCTGATCACAGAGCTGTTAGGGGAGGAAGGGACACCTGGATCATGTTTTCTGGTGTTGGGGTAAGGTCTGCAAGAAGGGGGACGGGGACCCTAAGCCATATTTCAGCACCAACTTCCAAAATTGGGGGATTGAGAAGTCTGCTCTTCCCTTCTAGTTCCTGACTTAGGGTGGAGGTTCAGTTGAAAGTAGTTCCTTTTAACCTCAGAAAATGGAGTTCTGGGGGAGCTAGAGAGTAGTGGATCCTATTCCTGGTGCTAGGATGGATTTGATCCCAGATTTGATCCCAGGGTTGGAAATGGGATCTAAGTACCATTCAGCCCTAAAGTCCCATCACAGCTGAATTGCAGTGCATCAGGATGGACATTCCTTCAAAAACTGTTACTAGTGTACTGGATTTGTCTAGGAATTTGGGGAGCAGGAAGAGGTAGTTGAGCATAGAAAAATTTGGACATACCCAACTAATAAGAAATTTTGACATGGTAGACCAGTTACTAAATCTCTCATCAAGGCTGCATTCGATTCAATTCTGATGATTAGAAAAAGTGGCTTCCCAAAAGATTTCTTCACTGAATGAGAATCTTGTTAAATTATCACCAGACCCATCACCCTAATGGAAACCTTTCCCTCCACAGTCTTGCTTCAGGACTGGATACCGCAGTGGGACTGTCATAAATCCAGCTCACGTTCTGAACCTGGGACCCATCACCAGGACAGGTAAAAGGCCTTAGGGGTAAAAGGAGTGAGGGGACTTTCCTTCACCCATGGAAAAGGGCCCCGTCCCTTGGGCTCAGAGCTCTCAGCTGAGCTTGAAACCAGGTCCAAATCTACCCCGCTTTTCTGATCTCCAATTTTAGCCTCTAACCAGCTCCTGCTCCTTCCCCCTTTCCTGTGTCATGGCCACACAGAGAAAGAGAAAGACAGAGTGAGACAGTGAGGCAGAGAGACAGAGATTGAGGAGCAAAAGAACCAAGAGGGAATAGTCCCTCAATGAAGCTTAGAAGATTGGGCCTAGATGTGAAATCCCATGTTCCTGGCCACAAGTACAGTAAATTCAGAGGGTCAATGAGGTGGCTGCCTTAGATTCCTGGATGGGACTGGTGGTAAAGTTCAGCAAAGTTCATATTTCTGCAAGTGACTCTCTCCTCCATGAATTGCTTATTGCCAAAATGAATGTTACCTTGGGAACATATTAACAAAAATTATATTACCTTAGATATTTCCAAACACTTGCTTCCCCTATGTAGACACAGCAATTCAGCCCAGAACTGTTGGATCTTGAACACTCGGTGATTGGAAATTCCCCTACTCAGAAAAGAGACCACACAGGTTTTCGCTTCATTACAGACAAGGAAATGGATTGGGACACAGTTCCTTTTGAGTTTCTGGCAACTGGGAGCTTTTTTTTTTAACTTAGGCATTACCACCTTGATATTTTATAGGACAACAGTTAAATAAAGCACAGCAGCAGTTGTTCAACCAAATATCGCGTATTGAGGAAATGTCAAAATATTCTAAAAAAAAAAAGACTAATTCTAATCCCATGAACAGAGTGAACCCAAACCATCAGATTTGTAAACATAAGTGAATGTCAGGGAGGCCAAATCTGACCAGCACATTATAGTAACTAAATCAGCCAGCCTGGAATCGTAGTCAAATGCAACTTATCATTTAGTCCCACGTCTGGCTCAGCCATAAAACTGCCCACATTGCAGGCTTTTCCCCAACCTGCCACCAGTGCTGTTTTTAGCAAATACGAACACTTTGGGATTATTTACATATTTTACATGACTTGTCCTTGGAGAAGAAAGTGTAGGAATAAAATTTCAGAATTTTTTGGTGTGCTAATGTCCCACCGGTCAGCCCGGGATAGCCGTTATAAAATACCCACGTGGGACTAATTCATCAGAAGTAAAACAAATGTGTGGGGTGGGGGGACCACCAGACATTGTCCGCCCTAGGAATTGAGCATCTCAGAATGATACACAAGCCCATGGAGTCGGAAGGGCTCAGTTCCCACTGTGCCCGGGGTTTGCTCATGTCTCTTAACCTCACAGTTCAAGTCCTAAAGCCGCAGTGGAAATGTGCTCAGAAATGTGAACGCGGGGTCCCAGAGAAAAACCGGTCACTCCCTAATGTCAGACTGAGGCAGTAATGCAGTAGCCGCTGCAGTCACTGAAAACCTCCTAACCTTCCCGTTCCTGCCGTAGATTTCCAGGCCTCTGCACTGAGTGATGCCACCAGAAGCTTGGGTAAGTTGCGGGACTCTAGTTAGCCAAGGCCACTGCGGGTACTTGCCGACAGGCCCCTCTTCTCTGGCTTCTGGGATTGATCTGACCAGAGGGCTGTGAGAGAAGCATTGGGGATG
This sequence comes from Ornithorhynchus anatinus, assembly GCF_004115215.2. Classification (NCBI taxonomy): domain Eukaryota; kingdom Metazoa; phylum Chordata; class Mammalia; order Monotremata; family Ornithorhynchidae; genus Ornithorhynchus; species Ornithorhynchus anatinus. Next base: position 46,702,616 of record NC_041729.1, read on the forward strand.
TTAAAAAATACTAGGTAACTGATTATGGGAGAAAGACCTATCACTCATGGTTCAGTATGTCTCTGTGATCATGATGATGATGCTGGTAATACTATTAAGTACTGAGAAACAGCATGGCCTAGTCGAAAGAGCATAGAAGTGGGAGTCGCAAGACCTGAGTTTTAGTTTTGACACACCACTTGCCTGCTGCGTAACCTTGTGCAAGTCACCTAATTTCTCTGGGCCTCACTTTTGTCACCCGTCAAATGGCAATAAGATGCCGGCTCTCTCTCCCCCATAGATTGTGAGCCCCATGTGGGATAGGGACTGTGTTGAATTGTATCAACCCCAGCACTGCCACATAATAAACTCTTATAAAATACCCTCATTATTGTTATTAATAAACATTTACTATGTACCAGGCACTATGCTGGTCCTTACTATGTGCTTGACACTGTGCTAAGTACTGGGATAGATACAAAATAATCAAATCAGACATAGTGCCTGCCCCAAACGAGGCTCACAGTCTAAGAGGGACAGGGGACAGGTACCTGATCCACATGTAATAGATATGGAGACTGAGGCAAGAGAAGTTGCAAGACTTATCCATGATCACAGAGCAGGCCAGTGGCGAAGCTGGGACTAGAAGTGGGGCCAAGCAATTCCCAATGGTCCAGGCTGCCACCCAGTGCCTCTCGAGACTTTTTTCCATTCTAGTTACTTTAGAAATCAATTCTGCCGGTGACAGAGGGATTTAAGATGAATCTGGCAGTGAATGCTTTCTCTCTCTCTCACACACACACACAAACACACCCCACCACCACAACCACCACAAAAGCATAGAGTTGTACTTCAAGAGCAGCTTTCAAAACCCTCAGGGTGAATTTCACAATCCAGATTTCCAAGGGCATTCATTCTCGAAGGGATTAAATTTATTAACTTTGAAGTGGAACTCAAATTTAGAATTCCTTATCCTCTAAGTCCATGGACAAGGTGGGTTAAAATTATGGATTTAAGGCATTGGGTCACACCTTTTTTTAAAATGGTATTTGTTAAGCACTTACTATATGCCAGGCACTGTACTAAGCCCTGGAAGAGATACAAACTAATTAGGTCGGACACAGTCCATGATCCATGTGGAGCTCACAATCTTAATCCCCATATTAACCCATATTACAGGTGAGTTAACTGAGGCACAGAGATGTGAAGGGACTAGCCCAAGGTTGCACAGCAGACATGTGGAGGACCCGGGATTAGAATTCAGGTCCTCTGACTTCTTGGCTGGAGCTCTTTCCCACTGAGCATGCTGTCCTCCATGAAGTTAAGATCTAAGTGTCATCACTTGTTTCTCTCTTTTGTTTCAGGGTTCCTGTCTGCTTGGCCAGTTCTACTATCATCAGTCCTCGTGGTCTTTCTGTTCTAGTATCCTGGCTCAGTAACAGCATCCTTGTGAAATACTACTGTGTTGTCCAACAGAGGCCTAGCCTAGTTAAACACAATGAAATGCTTACATAATAAGTTGACTCCAACTACATTTACATCACTGCAACAAATGATGAGGGATAGAGATAGCTCCAAATTAGGACAAGTATGATTTTTCTTCAACTCACTTTTTTTTTTGCCCTGGGTCTTTAAACCACTTCTTTAGATGCCTCCTTCTTTTTAAGTGGAATTTCTGAGGAGGTATTCGAAGTGCCTGTGAGCAGAAGATTCGGTCCCGAGCCAGGAGAGTCAGGCATACTGCTGGGATGAGACTGCAGAAGTTCATTTCAGTAAGTCACAATCCCAAACAGAGCTTCCACCAATAAAAAAAGGAAAAACCTCCTTCTAAATGGCCAGCTTGCATGTGGGTCAGATGTTCACAATGGAACTGAGGTGACACAGGCTCCAGGTTCCGACATATTCTACCCTGCTTCACTTGTCGACTCTGTTTTTCCCTGATACTTTGAGTTTCAGGCAAGGAATTTAACAAGATTTTGTGCCCAATCAGGATCCTGGCATACTGGGGGGCTGAAACTTTTAAGAAGAATTATTAAAAGCTCGACACCGTTATTCTTGGTCAATAAATACATAAATAAGCAAAATGAAATGTAGAGTAATAAACTGGTTTTCAGGGGAGAGTTAAACATCAGCACCAAAGCGATTGATTACTTTATCCCTTTTCTCTTAACCCTCTAATACTTGCCTGGGGAGACCACATATTGCAGAGTAAAGAGCATGAGGCAGGACCAGAATTTTAAATGTCAAACGGCTGTTAGGTGCCTTCAACTTAATAATGATAATTGTGGTAGTTGTAAAGTGCTTACTATGGGCCAAATGTTAGTCAGTCAATCATACTTACTGAGTGCTTACTGTGTGCAGAGCACTATATTAAGCACTTGGGAGCGTTCAATATAACAATGTAATGGATGCATTCTATCCCCAGAATGAGCTTACAGTCTAGACAGGCACTAACATTAATAAATAAATTACAGATATGCATGTAAGTGCTGTGGGGATGGGAGAGGAGATGAATGAAGGGAACAAGTCAGGGAGAGGCAGAAGGGGGCTGAAGAAAAAGAAAAGAGGGCTTAGCCTGGGAAGGACTTTTGGAGGAGATGTGCCTTCAATAAGGCTTTGAAGCTGGGGAGAGTAATTGCCTGTTGCATATGAGGAGGGAGGGCATTCTAGGCCAGAGGCAGGATGTGGGTTAGAGGTCAGCAGCGAGATAGATGAGATCAAGGTGTAGTGAGATGGTTAGCATTAGAGAAGTAAAGTGTGTAGCTGGGTTGTAGTAGGAAAGTAGTGAGGTGAGATAGGAGGGGGAAAGGTGATTGAATAGATACAAGATAATCAGGTTAGACATAGCCCTTATCTCCCATGGGCTCACATTCTTAATAGGAGGCAGAACAAGAATTTAATCTCCATTTTACAGATGAGGAAATGGAGAAATTAAGTGACTTGCCCAAGGTAATGCAGCAGGTGAGCGACAGTCAGGATTAGAACCCAGATTCTCTGATTCCTTGGCCTACACTCTCTCCACTAGGCTACTCTACTTCTCCACCTCATTCATTCATTCATTCAATAGTATTTATTGAGCGCTTACTATATGCAGAGCACTGTACTAAGCACTTGGAATGTACAAATCGGTAACAGATACAGTCCCTGCCCTATGACGGGCTTACAGTCTAATCGGGGGAGACAGACAGACGAGAACAATGGCAATAAATAGAATCAAGGCGAAGAACATCTCATTAAAGCAATAGCAAATAAATAGAATCAGGGTGATATACATCTCACTAACAAAATAAATAGGGTAATGGAGATATATACAGTTTGAGCGGACGAGTACAGTGCTGAGGGAATGGGAGAGGGGGAGGAGCAAAGGGAAAGGGGGGAGAAGAGGGTTTAGCTGCACCTCCACCCACAGCCCCTCACATCCAATAAGTACAGTATGACAGATAAAAGTGATTATAGTTTTGAAAACTCTTTTAGTTCTTCTGAATGCCACCATAAAAATTCAAGTTATTAGCATCATTATCCTTTGCTTTGGACAATTAAATGTATATAATAAAATATAAAAGCTTTCTCATTAGGCCTGCTGGGAGTTTGAGAAGGGTTAGTTAGTCAATGCTAGACCCTTGTAGACATTGAGCACCTACTGTTGGCAGTATGCCGAACTAGGTGCCCGATGGCATAATGCAGAAATAAGACACTGTTCCTGCCCCTGGGAAGCTTACACTCTAACAGGGGAGACTCGTGAACAGTACTTGCCATATATCTATTAGGTAAACAGGTAAGAACTTAGATATAAATGAAAAAAAATGCAATGAAATAAATGGATAACTAACAAACAGATGTGCCTCCAAATGCTGATGGGATAACGTGACCAGGAAGGAAGTAGGTATATGGGCAAGCTGTAAAATGGGCTTGCGGAATCCACATCATCAAGAATAAAAGCCTTACAGATTTTTATAATGCTATTTTGTTGTTAATATAATGCTTATTATTGTTAAGCAGTTACTTTGTGCCAGACACTGTATTAAGTCCTGAGGTATATTCATGCTAATCAGGTTGGACAGGGTCCTTGGCCCATATGGGGCTCATGGTCTTAATCCCCATTTTACGAATGAGGTATCTGAGGCTCAGAGAAGTGAAGCGACTTGCCCCAGGCCACACAGCAGACAAGTGGTAAAACTAGAATTAGAACACAGGTCTTTCTGACATCCCGGCCCATGGTTTATCCATTAGGCTATGCCAGGTGGGCATAAATTCAGGCATTGGGTGGGGATGAAGTGCCCCAGCACTGAAAGTGTTATTAGAAGTGGGCTGTTTGCTAATAAGATATCAGATAATCGGGGGCTGCTTGATTATCAGATGAGTCAAACCTTTCATGGCTTGCCTTTCTGCTACTGACCCAATCAGTCTTGCCAGCACTTCCCAAGAATTTGACTTTCTCAGTGCCCATCCTACTGCTGAGGACTCTGCCATATTTGGGTCATTGTGGACCCCACCTACACAGTGACGGCAACTCCACAGGAATCAATTGGTCAAGATTGCAGTGCCACTTACTAGAGTTTTCTGCTTGGGAAAATGCCAGATAATGCAGCCTTTTCTGAATGGTTGTCCATAAATTCAAGTTATCGGGATCAACAACAAGGGCAGGGCAAAGGTTGAGGATGCTCCACTTCCACACGATGCACATTGAGGACCAAAAGGACCACGATCTGCCGGACTCCCGGGGTTACGATGGCAAGGATGGACAGGCTGCTGCTGCCACTCAGAGAATGTGTAAGGGCAGCACACTATGAATACTGCCATCAAGAAAGGAATGACTCTAATAATAATTGCGCTATTTGTTAGAGGCCTACTAGGTCGAAGGAATGAACTAAGATAAATACGGTCAGATCGGACACAGCCCCGTCCCACACCTGGCTAAAGGGAAGGAAGAGCAGATATTTAATCCTTATGTAGCAGATTAGAGAATTGGGGCACAGAGAAGTGATTTGCCCAAGGCCACATAGCAGGCAAATGGTAGACCTAAGAGCCCAGACCCGTGTTTATTCTACTAGGTTGTGCTACTCTCTTTGCGGTAAAGCTTCCACAGGGACGAGAAGGCAAAAGAGCGAATAACGCCAGACACTGCAAACCTTAAACATGACAATGCAACGAAAGACAGCTTTTTGTGTGCACAATGTTTCTGAGACCGAGGATACTCCTCTGGCCTTTTCAGCCACACACCCACTTGTAGGTGAACTTCGTCCTCAGTGAGGGCTTCTTCCAATATGAAGGGTGTGTGTGTTTTCCTCTCCTCTCCTCAGCGTTTCTATTCCATGAGGCAGGAGAAGCCCACTGGATCTCAGTATAGTGTTTGTGAATCTCTGGGTTTGAACGAGTCTTCCCTCAGGTTACAGGTCCCGGCTCCCTACTACCCTTACAGTAAAACATGCAGCAGCAAGCTCAAACCCAGGAACAACCAGTATAACAAGAAATTTTTTAAATGAGGGGAGAGAGACTCAGTCCAGAGGGGCCTGAGGTAGGCCTGGAGTCCGGGGGATGGATTAAATCGTGCCTCAAGGCCCCTTTCAGCTAAATTACTGCCTTCTCTAGGTTGTTCAGATCAGCTTAAAGTGATGGCCTGGATCGTATTTCCAGTCAGATTGGAAAGACAGAGACTCCACAAGCAAGAGGACTCTCCAGAAAACACAGCTAGGCCCCAGAGGAAACACTTCATCGGTCTTAGGAGATGTGCCCTAACAAAATGGGGAAGGGAAGAAGAGAGGGGCGTGCAGACAGGAAAGATTGCCGACGGGCAGACCTCTTTCACGTTACAGATTGTAGTCAATGGGACAAATTGCTCTTGGGAGTCAACTGGTGGCCAGTTCTTCCTGAGCCATCTTGGGGAGCTGCCCCCTAGGAGCCTCTCCAGCCCCCAGGAGCTGTGTTGTCTAGTCTACTAATACTCTTCAAAACCCTACTTAAAGCTCACCTCCTCCAAGAGGCCTTCCCAGACTGAGCTCCCCTTTTCCCTCTGCTCCCCCTCTACCCCCACCTTCACCTCTCCTCAGCTAAGCCCTCTTTTCCCCCCTTTCCCTCTGCTCCTCCCCCTCTCCCTTCCCCTCCCCTCAGCACTGTGCTCAACCCCTCAACTGTATATATTTTCATTAGCCTATTTATCTTGTTAATGAGATATACATCACCTTGATTCTATTTATTTGCTATTGTTTTAATGAGATGTTCATCCCCTCGATTCTATTTATTGTTATTGTTCTTGTCTGTCTCCCCCAATTAGACTGTAAGCCCTTCAAAGGGCAGGGACTGTCTCTACCTGTTACCGATTAGTACATTCCAAGCGCTTAGTACAGTGCTCTGCACATAGTAAGCGCTCAATAAATGAATGAGTACAGTGGCCCCCTGCCCTGCAGCCCATGCAAGGCCAGAAGGAGTCGGGCAGGGCAGCATGTTTGGGGCCAGTGGGAAAAGGCCGTCCGGAACTCAGTTGTCCCCTGAGCCTCGGGAAACGGCCTCACCTCTAAGCACAGTGCCCCGCCCCTCCCTCCCCCAGTGTCCAAGGTCATATACCCTTTCCCCTTTGTGTGTGTGTGGGGGGTGTTTTCATGGTTCAGTACAGCCACTTCCCTTCTCTGTGCCTCAGTTCCCTTATCTGCAAAATGGAGATACAATACCTGTTCCCCTTCCTACTTAGACTGTGAGCCCCTTATGGGACCAAATTATCTTGACTCTACCCCATCGCTTAGTACAGTGCTTGGCACCTAATAAGCACTTAACAAATGCCATTATTATTATTATTTTAGGAGTTAGTTATATTTCTCCCTACCATTCAAGGATAAACCTGCGGATATTTCTTCTGATGGGGAGGGGTTAATGAAATCTGATTTATAATTGCTTGAGGGAGGGTAATATTTGGATAAATCAGACTCTATCTCCCGCCCTGTAGAAAGCCACCTGTGATTGATGATGTCAGATCCAAAGTCTTGGATCTTAGTGGATAGAGCACAGGCCTGGGAATTTGAAGGACTTGCCTGGGTTCTAATCCTGGCTCCTCCACTTGTCTGCTGTGTGTGACCTTGGGCGAATCACTTCACTTCTCTGGGCCTCAGTTATCTCATCTGTAAAATGGGGATTACCACTGTGAGCTCCATGTAGGACAGGGACTGAGTCCAACCTGATAGGTTTGTATCTACCCAGTGCTTAATACAGTGCCCGTAGTAAGCACTTCACAACCTGTCTAATGCATCTGATGGGTTTTTAGACATTTCCAGCTTGCAACCAAGAGTGACCTGAGGGGCCAATGCCATCAAAGGGTCCTTGACCAAATGCCAACTGGGAGGCCTTGGATTTCAGAATACAATCACGTACCTGAGTGATAGTGATAGCAGCTGTGTCGGCTTTAAAGAAAAGGGAAACAGCTTGGTATCGGTGGAGATCTCGGTCCAAGACGGAGCCTGTGGGAACGTGCTGAAGGTAGGGACTCTTCACCCCATTTCCTCTGGCGTTTCAGTTGAGTTGCCGGGCAGTCGTTGAAATCCTGGGTGGGATTTTGCTGGGAGGGGACCATTCTTTCCTTCATCGGTTCTTTCGTGACATAAGGAAAACCTTTTCCATGCCGACGGCTTCTCTTTAGGGTTCTGCCTCCACTCATCTGGACGTTTAGGTGATGTTTCTGAAATCAACTGAATGGCTCATATTGACTATGACAAACATATTGTCTCAAGTTTCTAAAGCTTGAGTGTGAACATTGGTGTGACACGGGCTCCAAAGTGGGGAACGTTGTAATACTTCTGTCTAGTGGATTCAGATTGATCCAAGTGGCATATACTTTTAACAAAAAATGGTATTTTTTACACTTACTAGGTGCCAGGCACTGTACTAATCGCTGGGGTGGATACAAGCAAATCAACTTGGACACACAGGGCTCACTGTCTTCATTCCCATTTTACAGAGGAGGAAAATGAGGCAGAGAGAAGTGAAGTGACTTGCCCAAGGTAACACATCAGACAAGTGTCAGAACGGGGATTAGAACTCAGATCCTTCTGACTCCCAGGCTCGTGCTCTGTCCACCAGGCCGTGTTGCTTCTAGTACTTCAAGATGCTGTTCCATGGGTTTGGGTCGGAGGAAGGAGGGGAGAGGTGGTCCTGGGCTGGGCTTAAACCTACAACCAACATTCCAAACTCCTGCCATAACCTCCGTCCAGTAGTGGAGGGGCTGAGAATCAAGACTTGTAGTCTGCTTGTGGGCAGGAGACCCAGGAATGATTTCCAATTTGGCTTGCATGCAAAGGATATGGGTAGGACTAAAGAGAGAGGCAGCAAACTGATGGCTCCTTCACTCGCTTTGACCAGCTTCCTCAAAGACAATCAAAATCTGCCCCCGTCTTGTCCTACCAAGAATACTTCTGTCTTGCGTAGTTAAATTCCTGTTCTGGGCTTAGGAATGGACTGCAAACTGTCCTTGAAAATCCATTTTATAAAGATCTTCGGGGTTGCAGCTTGAAAAAAGAAATGCAGTTAATTTATGACGTTGATAATAATAAGGGTATTTGTTAAGCACTTACTATATATCAGGCACTGAGGTAGATACAACACAATCAGATCAGACAGAGTCTTTCTCTCTGAGGAGAGTCACAGTCTACAAAGGAGGGAGAACAGGTTTTTTAATCCCCATTTTACAGATGAGTAAACTGAGGCTCAGCAAAGTCAAATGATGTGCCCAAAGTCACCCAGCAGACAAGAGGCAGAGGTGGGATTAGAACTCAGTCCTCTGACTCTCAGTCCGGTGCTCTAAGGGACAGCCTCCCAGCTTTCCTCTGTTTTAGGGGTTATGTTGTTGCAGAATCTCTGCAAGAGAAGCAGTGTGGCCTAGTAGAAATAGCATAAGCTGGGAGTTCTGATCCTGGCTCAGCCACTCATCTGCTGGGTGACCTTGGGCAAGTCACTTAACTTCTCTGAGCCTCAGTTACCTCATCTATAAAATAGGGATTAAGAACTGTGAGGCCCATGTGAGACAGGGACTAGGTCCAACCTGGTTATCTTGAATCTACCCCACCGCTCAGTACATTTCCTGGCACATAGTAAGTTCTTAAATACCATTTTGAAAAAAGTATTTGGGGAAACCCACACTTTAGTACTCATTATGTCCAGTGCTGAGCGTGCACACACCATTTACTCTGACACTAGAGAAGCAGTATGGCCTAGTGGACAGAGCATGGCCCTGGAAGTCAGAAGGACCTGGGTTCCAATACCAGTTCTGTCACTTGTCTGCTGGGTGACTTTGGGCCAGTCACTTCACTTTTCTGTGCCTCTGTTCCCTCATCTGTCAAAAGGGGATTAAGACTGTGAGCCCCACGTGGGACATGAACTGTGTCCAACCTGATTATCTTGTATCTACTATACAATGCTTAGTACAGTGCCTTGCACATAGTAAGCACTTAACAGATATCATTAACACAACAAAAACGACACTGTATTACAATCTTTTGGAGGAATATTCCCCCACAATCCTGCCACCACATTCTAGCCAAAACACGATCTGGTAAAACCGAGCGGGTACCGACTAACTCGATTTGGCAAGAATCTGGAATCCTCTTTTCCCCCCACCATAGACAAATGGAACACATGCCATCTATAGCATCACTCTCTCTGTGGTCAGTGAGGTCATCATCAGAGACACCAAACTCTATGTCAACTTCCAATGTGCCTACCCACTAGACATGAAAGTCAGTCTCAAAACTGCGACCAAACCCACCGTCAGATAAGCCTCTGCTCATTAACAAGAAATCTATCCTGATGCACGATATGATCAATTTCCAGTCTTAAGCCATAGGAAGTTTTTTCTTGTTTAGTGGTCCCTACTAGAGAATCAGCGTGGCCTGATGGATAGAACACAGGCCTGGGAGTCAGAAGGACCTGCATTCTAATCCCATCTCTGCCATTTTTCTGCCGTGTGACGTTGGGTAAATCACTTAATCTCTCTGTGCCTCAGTTACCTTATCTGAAAAAAGGGGATTAAGACTGTCACGCCCGAGTGGGGCATGAATTGTGTCCTACGTTATTAGCTTATATCTACCCCAGCCCTTAGTCCAATGTCTGACACATAGTAAGTGATTAACAAATACCATTAAAAATAAATGAAAATAATTAAAAAAAACCTGGAGAACGCTTAATTTCCAAAGGCTTAAAGAAAGCTGTTCAAATATTTAGGCTACCAGGAAGAATGTGTGTGCAGGTGTTTTGCAGTGTTTCCCACAAGGCTTCACTGGGAGAAATACACCTGGATCTCACAATGCTACCAACTCTTCCCACAAAAAACACCCACCACAGGAGACATTCAATCCCTTTTTTTTTCTTCATCAGACAGTTACACTTTGGGTTTGCTCACCAGGACTTCAGTGCCATGAGAAATTTTAAGAAATAAGGATTTGATTTTCATAAAGAAGGATTCGGTGTAACCCAAATGAGTCCGTCCGATCAGGTCAACCTACTCTAATGTATTCTCCCAAGTGCTTAGTACAGTGCTTTGCACACAGTAAGTGCTCAGTAAAAACCATTCATTGATTGACTGAGAGTAGCTAATTGAGAGGAGTTCCAGCTACTCCTGAATAGGGCGAGCAAATGGCAGGCAGAGGTATGGCTGGATGCTCGTGCTGCCAGTGACACTGGGAAGATCCTTATGGCAGTCAGCTGCCAGGTAAATTATTTAAAAAAATAATTTCTATCATTTTTTCAGCTTGACCTGCCATTCTTCATCACCACGACTCTGTTATGATCTATTCACTCCTAATTTCCATTTTCCCACCCAACACCAGTCCAGGACCCCTCCCTCCTCCACCCAGAACCTTCCCAGTCCCTGTCTTTCATTTGAAACTTCTCCCTCTCTATTGTCTAGTCAAAGTTAATAATAATAATAATACTAATAATGTTGGTATTTGTTAAGCGCTTACTATGTGAAGAGCAGTGTTCTAAGTGCTGGGGTAGATACAGGGTAATCAGGTTGTCCCATGTGAGGCTCAGAGTTAATCCCCATTTTACAGATGAGGTAACTGAGGCACAGAGAAGTTAAGTGACGCCCACAGTCACACAGCTGACAAGTGGCAGATCTGGGATTCGAACCCATGACCTCTGACTCCCAAGCCCAGGCTCTTTCCACTGAGCCACGCTGCTTCTCTGTTCCTGCTGCCTGGGTCTCACCCTAACATTTGCTGCTCCAGTTTCCCAAAGCTGTGGGGAGGTGGGGAGGTGGGACAGGTAGGGATGGTGGGATGACACCCACGCAGCAGAGAGAGGGATTGGGGAAGTCAGGGGGACAAGGTGAGATATTCTTTAGAGAGGGACATGGGAACCAGGACAGCAGGGAGAAATCAAGGGAATGAGCCACAGGGATGAGGACTGTAAAAAGGGCAAGTTAAAAAAATGGCAGTATAAAAACAAGTTTGGGTCAGAGAGAGCAGGGTGAGTGATAATAATAATAACTGTGGTATTTGTTACTTACTATGTACCAGTGCTTACTACATACCAGTCACCCAAGAAAGCACTGGTGTGGAATCAAGCAAATCAGGTTCCAACATGGGGCATGCAGACCTAATCCCCATTTTACAGACGAGGTAACTGAGGCCCGGAGAAGTCACAGAGCAGATAAGTGGTGGAGCCGGGATCAGAACCCATGATCTTCTGACTCCCAGGCCCGGCTTCTATCCACTATGCCATGCTGGGGGCTGAGGACATGGGGTAGTAAAAAGATGATTTACCTGGCACTAGCTGACTTCAGCTTATATCTTAAGTTGTATCAAGCCCAGTGCTTAGAATAGTGCTTGGCACACAGGAAAAGCTTAACAGGTACCATAATCAATGTCGTCGGGGAAGACTTTCGATGCCTTTGGCAGTGACAGCATGAGAATAAATAATAGCTGTGCTATTTGTTTAGTGATTGCTACGTGTTTGATTTGACCGACTGATTGATCTGACGTTCCATAGATCCGGTAGCAGTCTCCCTGTCAACCTTGTATCTAATCCTGTGCTCTCCCTCACTATAGTTCTCTGAATATCAGTGTGGCCGATGCGGGAGAGTTTACGGTGAGAATGGCCCTCTTCAAAAACCCAGACTTCACAAAGCCAATCGAGGGATCGACGGCAGTGCTGCCTGTGGAGGCCACACTTTATGTGGGCACCGTCTTGGATGAGGGAGACGCATCCAGATTCAATCTGCTCATGAAGAACTGCTACGCCACCCCCACTAAAAGTTCCATGGATCCCCTGAAGCATTTCATCATTCAGAACAGGTATGCCCAGATAGAGAGCCATGCCAAACTGCCTCCCAATTCAGCCCAGATCTTTAGGAAGCTCTAATTATTTATATTAATGTCCGTCTCCCCCTCTAGACTGTAAGCTCATTATGGGCAGATACTGTGTCTATTTATTGGTATATTGTACTCTCCCAAGTGCTTAGTACAGTACACTGCACAGTGCTTGTTTATTGTTATAGTGTATTGTCCCAAGCAGTTAGTACAGTGCTCTGCACACAGAGAGCTCTCAATAAATATGATTGACTGACTGACAACACAAACCATATTGTTGGAGTGGACGTGGCCAGATTTCCCATCAACCCGAGGTTGTCACTAGGAAAATAACTGTGTGAATTTCCTTGACTTCTTTCGTATATCTCCGTTTGCTTGCATGTTTTAGTCATCGTTATGCCTCTGACTGATAAGTCCCCATTAACAAGGAAACATGCTTAGTTAAAGTGATGACATTTAGTCGATGTTTACCTGTGCCAAGCACTGTGCCAATCGCTGGGGTGGATGCAATGTAATCAGATTGGATTCAATCTCTATCCCCCGGGTTCATAATCAAAAAGTAGTAGTAATAATATTTATAAAGTGTTTACTGTGTGTAGCACACTGTACTAAACCCTGGGAGAGAATACACAGGAGGGAAATAGACACCGTCTTTGGCTTCAGAGGGCTCACAGTCTAAGACAGGTAGGGAAGGAGTGCAGGTATTTTATCCCCAGTTTACAGACGAGAAGACTGAGGCTAAGAGAGATTAGCACCTTGCCCAAGGCATCCCGGAGATCACTGGCAGAGCTGGGACTAGAACACAGATGTCCTAACCACCATTAGGCCAAACTGCTGATCCTGAGGACCTCCTCACCAGGACTCTGAGCCCAGTAGGAGCTCAGAAACATTACTGGCTGACATCAGAACTCCGGCAAAAAAGTAACAATGTTCACATTTACCTCCTAGTTGTCCGAACCTGCTTGATTCTACCATACAAATGGAGGAGAATGGGGAGTCCTCACAAGGCCGGTTTTCTATTCAAATGTTCCAGTTTGCTGGAAACCATGACCTCGTCTACTTGCACTGTGAGATTTATCTGTGCGACTAACTCACTGAGCAGTGCAAACCAGTAAGTACAACTCTGCGTGGGCTCCTTGAGCAACGAGAGGAATGCCACCTGGTGTGTTAGAGGCCACCCGGAGAAAACCGTCAGGGAAGGCGACTGGCTCCAAGGAGGTTACATCCTGAAATAGCTTACACAAGGAACCCAACTTTCACTTGGGGTTTGGACTATCCAGTTTACCATCCTGCAAACCTCTGGGGTCTGGAGACAAACAGCACTCATCTGCTGGACTGATCGGAGGGCAGGGATGAAGAATGTGTAGGAGGAACAGGATGGGGAAAATCAGGAAAGGGAATCTGATAAGTCTGAATTGGATAGGATGGGGAGCCGAGGACGAGGGGCTCGATATTAAAGAGGAGGAAAGAGAAGGAGACCATATCACTAGCGAGGTGGAGGTTGGTGATGAGCACATTTCTTTAGATCGGCTGAACAAAAATTGTCAGAAGCCAGGGCTGACTGGAATTAAGCCTGCCAAGACAGGGGGCTACTGAATTAAATGCATCTAATAAAAGGTCCCCCTAATAAAAACTCTCTCTCTTCAACCCGTCACAGTCTTGCTCAAGGTTTGGCTCCCAGAGTGGGGACGTCATAGATCTGGATCGGGTTTTGGACTTGGGGCCCATCGTCAGGAAAGGTAAAACATTTGGATGATAACTAGGTCAGGCATGGGATATGTGGAGAACAGAGACTGAATTAAAGTCTGAAATGAGCAAGGTTGTGAAGAGCTCATAAGAAAGAACAAAAGAATAGACAACTGTGTCAGTCAATCAATCAATAATATGTATTCAGTCCTTACTGGGCACAGAGCACAGAAGTAAGTGCTTGAGAGAGTACTGAAGAGTTTGTAGACACAATTCCTGCCCTTGAGGGGCTTACAATTCAACCCTGCACAATCTGGGCAGTCACATGCTTGGAGGCAGGAGGTTAAACTTGAAGACCTCTCGAGGTCCTTCTTAACCCCTTGATCCTGCAAACTGAATCCAAATTGGAAGCTACCATTCACAGAATAAAGCCCAACTGCTTTTTCCTTAACCGTGGCCTTAGGCATCTGATCTGGGATTCAATATGCACTGTATTAGAAATTGAATTACAATGAATGAAGCCATTACCGAGTGTTTTTTTTTCAACCTAGTCCCAGATCTGCCTCTATCCAGATGCACAAGAGGTGTCTTCACAGTCATTACTGAAAATTATTCACACCAGAATAGAAGAATCATGCATCATGGTGGTTGAAAGTATTATTCATTTGGAAAAAATGAATCTTGCATAGATCTGAATATTCAAACAATGGCTAAAGGAGACAGGATGATGTGATTTTTTTTAACCGTTTTTTTCCTCCCGTCTGAAGATTCCCAGTTTCTCATAACAAGTGGAGCCTCCAGAAACCTGTGTAAGTAAAATTCCTTCTTTCCTCTGCTCTCCCTCCCAGTTCTTTCCCCTCTCTCCCTCCTCTTCTCTCACCAGTCAGAATGAGGCACATGATGGGGTGCAGCAGAGGATTGTAAAGGGTCTGCCCGATTTGTAAAAGTTGAATAAACTTAATATAAAGTTGAAATGGGGTTGTCAACTCCCTGATCATCCCTGCTCCGGCTAAAGCTGCTTCTTGTTGGGCTCTCAGCAAGAAAAAGAGCTGATGAGAATAATGTATGCTCCTGCTATGGCCGCTGCCATCGGACATCCCCCAGAGTTTGTATTTCTCTGTGGAGTGGAGCGAGAAGTGAATGCCCACTCATGGAGGTAGGGACTCTGGTGAGGCAGTAGAAACTGAAATGGCTGAAGCAGGAGTTGAATCTCTTCTCATCTGCTTCTGCGGCTTCTGCACTGCTCCACCAAAAGGTGCCAGTTTATCTTCCGCAATTAGTCCTCTGAGCAGATGAGTGGAGTTGTGGGGATGGAAGGTTGGCGACAGGAGAGGGTGAGAGGGGAGGGTTGGGTGGGGTGGAAGCAGAGGGATTTCAGGTGACACTTCGAGAATTCAGGGTTGAAGCCCCCCTAGTTAAATAATGATTTCTCATAAGAAAAAAGATGAAAGAAGCTAACAAATCAGCCAAGTTAAAGTAGAAAATGGAGCAAAACTAAAGCCACCTTCCCCTAAAACTTTCCTTAGCATTAATCCTGGGGACCGGAGAGGTCAGGAAGTATGGTTTGGTGACAGTGAGGCCTGCTAGATAATGGAATGGGTGAAAAAGGAGAGCTGTGGCATCTCCTCCTTAGGGAGCCAGTAAGAAGAGGTTTGGCATCCACTTGCCCAGGGGTAGGGGGAAGATGGGCAGGTGGGATGTTTGAAAGCCTGGTAATCTAGGATTCTTCAGTGATGGTGCTTCAGGTTTACAGCTAGCTGCCATTGTCTGGATCCTTCCCTTTGCCATGGGCGGCTTCTTTGCTAGGGTTTCAGACAACTGTATTTGTGGGAGAGCACATGGCAGAGATAAGCACCTAGAACCACTTGTGCCCGTGTGACTCTGATCACAGCCTTGACCTTGGAATCGAAGGCATGACCTTGGATTTGACAGCGAGGCCAGGAATTCTCTGGTTACTTCCATTTCTTTTGTGGCCAGAGAAATCCAGGGGAATATTTCATATTCATTCATCCACTCATCCAGCCATCCATTGTCTCCCCCTTCTTTCCCTTCGTCCTTCCGTTCATTCTTCTTTCTCTCCCTTACACTTAGTCACACACATACATAATTTGCAGCTTTCAAAATCACATATTTAATCCCACTTTCATCCTCCTTTCTCTTACATTATTCACACACATGCACACATAATTTGCAGTTTTCAAATCCCCAAATTTAATCCCACCTTCATCCTCTTTTCTTTCTTTCTTACACTTATTCACACACATACATGCACAATTCACAAGTCAAAGCCACAAATTTAATGGCACACAAAATTTCAGAAAACTCACCTCGATGCTTATAGAAAGCTTATTATACAATCAGTTGGGAAGTTTGGTGTCTTTTTCCACCAGAGGGCAAAGAGATTCAGGATCTCAAATGGTATATCATGAGAATCTCCCTCCCTTTCCTCCTCTCCAAAGACTACGAGCTCTGGATATGACTGCTTCAGGTAGGTTACTTCTCTCTTTGATTCCAGGTTTCCTGGATGTCTGGTCTGTGCGGGTGCCCTTCCTCTTGGCTTTCCAGTTTCAATAATAAGGCTGACCATCATTATGTTTGGAAAACACTGCAAATGGAAAGAGTTCTCTAGCTTAGTAAATACAATAAACGTGTGTGAGGCATGATGATCTAACTGCCCTTCTCTTTCTGAAACATAATCAATCAATCAGCAGTCAATGGTATTTACTGAATGCTTCCTAGGGCAGAACACTATTCTAGGCTCTTGGGAGAATACAATATTAGCAGGCCTGATCCCTGCCCAAAAGGAGCTTACAATCTAGTCAGTCAATTGTAATTATTGAGCACTTACTGTCTGCAGAGAACTGTACTAAGTGCTTGGGAGAGCACAGTGCATTCATATAACAAATACATTCCCTGCCCTCGGTGAGCTTACAGTCTTGACTGTGAGACAGATATTAATATAAATAAATAAATTATGGGTACGTACATAAGTGCTATGGGGTTGGATGGGGGTGGGGGATGAATAAAGGGAGCAAGTCAGGGCGACACAGAAGGGAGTTGAAAAAAGGAAAAGAGGGCTTAGTCAGGGAAGGCCTCTTGAAGGAGATGTGCCTTCAATAAGGCTTTGAGGGGGAGAAAGTAATTGCCTGATGGATATGAGGAGAGAGGGCATTGCAGGCCAGAGGCACGACAACGCGGGGAGAGAGACGAGATCAAGGTGCAGTGAGAAATTAGCATTAGAAGTGTATAGGCTGGCTTGTAGTAGGGGAGACATGAGATGAGGTAGGAGGGGGCAAGGTGAATGAGTGCTTTAAAGCCAATGGTGAGGAGTTTTTCATTCATTCATTCAGTCGCATTTATTGAGCGCTTACTGTGCGCAGAGCACTGTACTAAGAGCTTGGAAAGTACAATTTGGCCACAGATAGAGACAATCCCTACCCAACAATGGGCTCACAGTAGATACAGGGTAATCAGGTTCTCCCACGTGGGACTCATAGTCTTTACCCCCATTTTACAGATGAGGGAATTTGTTTGATGTGGAGGTGGAAGAATGACTACGGGAGGTTCTTGAGGAGCGGAGGAAGACGGCCTGAATGTTTTTGTAGAAAAATGATCCAGGCAGCAGAGTGCAGTATGGACTGGAGTGGGCAGAGACAGAAGACAGGGAGGTCAGCATGGAGGCTGATACTGTAATCGAGATGGGATAGGATAAGTGAATGGATTAATCCAGAGCGATATTGAGAATACAGTTTTAAAATAAGCAAAAGGTAGGCTTCCCCTCCCAACCAAAAAGAGTCTGTGTCTTTACTCTGTATTCTCTCCAATATCTTAAGAACTCCAGAAGACCTACCCCAAGTACACTGATTCTGTGGCCCTTGAGGGTTGATTTCACCTTAGCTACTGGAATTTTTACCTTCTCACCCGTGAGAATTAGACACTTGCCTTGGAAGATGCCACACAAGTTCAATTAATGAAAGAACAGTCATCAAGAATATGAAGGGGCCAGTCACCCTCAGCCTCCACCCAGGGAATGGATTTGGTTGTAATTCTAAGCAAAAAAAGCAAACCAAGGTTGAGGACGTTCATGGTTTAGGAAGACAGCAGACTTTATCAGCTAATTGGAAATGCTCATGAAAGGGGGTTGCTTATTTCACTGGTATATTTTGAACACTCCCTTGTTGGCAAAGATGCTATGTATCCCAAAATAAATAAATTCCACAACAGAAATTGAGGGCTCAGCTCTCTGCTCAGCTCTGCTCAGCTCAGTGATGAAGTTCCTCTCAAAATCATCTGATTATTACTTCTCTCCAATGAGACCGCACTCCCCAAGGTCACCCATGACCTCCTCATAGCCAAGTCAGATGGATTAACCTAATCCTCTTTGGTCTCTTTGCTGCTTTTGATGTTGTGGACTACTTTTTCCCCTTGGAAATACTATCTGCTTTACCAACTCCATTCTCTCCTTTTTCTATCTTTCTGGCCTCTCTTCATTCTCTCTCACTGGTTCTTCTGCCTCCTCCTCTCAACTCCTAACTATGGTTGCCCCCACAACTCTGCAATGGGTCCCTTTCACTTCTCATGTTCTACTCACTTCCCTGGGGAGTTCAACCGTTCTGATGTCTTCAACTACCACTGCTTTGCAGAGGAATTCCACATCTCTCTCGTTAGCCTCAACCTCTCATTTCTGCAGTCTTGAACTTTTTCCTTGCCTCCCAACCCCTCCTCATAGATCTTCTTCTGGCATATTAAACTCAATATGTCTGAGATGGAACTCCTCATCTTCCCTCTCAAACTTTCTCCTCCACCTAACTTTCTCATTATAGTTGACATCGCCACTACCCTCCCCATCTCTGAGACTCACAACCATAGCATTATCTTTGACTCCTTTCTCTTTCAACCCCATATTGAGTCTCTGGCTAAATCCATCTGTTTTTTCCTCCACAATATCTCCAGGATTCATCCCTTCTAACTCCATCCAAATGTCTGCTGTATTGGTCCACTGTGTTTCACAACTCAGCTTGGGCTACTGGATTGGCTTCCTCACTGCTATCCCTGCCTCTGGGTTCTCTCCTTTCCAGTCCATATTTTACTCTGTTGCCAGGATAATCTTTCTAAAACATCATTTTGTGCATAAATCCCCGCTCCTCAAAACTCTCCATTTTTTAATGGTATTTGTTAAGTGCTCACTATATGCCAGATACTGTACTAAATGCTGGGGTAGGGACAAGCTGATCAGGTTGGTTACAATCCATGTTCCACACGGGGCTCACGGCCTCAATCCCCATTTTACAGAGGAGGCAAGCGAGGCCCAGAGAAGTGAAGTGACTTGCCTAAGGTCATCCAGCAGACAAGTGGAGGAGTCAGAATTAGAACTCAGGTCCTTCTAACTCCCAGGACTTTGTTCTATCAACTAGGCAACATTGCTTCTCTGGTTACCTATTTCTCTCTGAATCAAGCTGAAGCATTTGATCACTGGTTTAAGCACTTAGAACAGCACTTGACACATAGCTGAGTGTTCAACAAATACTATTGTTATTGTTATCATTATTATTATTTAAGGCACTCAATCAGTTCTCTCCCTCCTATTTATCCACTCTCTTCTCCCACTCCATGCAGTTCTCTCTCTCTGTTCCTCTCACTTTAACATGCCCTCTATGCCTCATTATCATCTCTCCCACCTTTATCCTCTAGGAGACATTGCACCCATGTGCCAAAGTTGCCTGAACTGCAGGGACTACAGTTCTCAGCAGCCCACGGAAGCAACCCAATATTTGCAGCTGCCCGAGCGCCCTTCTGGACCAGTTCAGTCCTCAGATTCTGACCACTGCCTCACCTGTCTCTACAGTGTGGCCACCCAAGAAAGGAACAGTGCCCTTTTAGTACTTTGCTCTTCACTCCTCTTCCAGCCTGACAGCCCTTATATACATATCCAGCTGTAATTTATTTAAATGTCTTTCTCCCCCTCTAGTCTGCAAGCTCCTTGTGGACAGGGATCTGGTCTATCTACTCAGTTGTACTCTTTCAAGAGTTTAGTACAGTGCTCTGCACACAGTAAGGGCTCGATAAATACCATCGATCAGTTGACTGATAGTAAGGATCCCAAACCATGTGGTTTTGGCAGCTAAAAGCCAAATTCCTACCCTTCCTTCCAACTGGACCTAAGGAAGGATGAGCTTGGGGAGAAAGAAGGGAGAAAGAAGAGAATCAAGTGAAGATTCCTGAATGGAGCTCCTTCTTTTTTCTTTTTTTGTGTGTTTTTTGCTTTTTTTTAAACAGGTACTATGTTACAGGCACTGTACTACTACTATTACTAATAATAATGGTATTAGTTAAGGGCTTACTATGTGCCAAGCACTGTTCAAAGCGCTGGGGTAAAAATACAAGGTATTCAGGTTGTCCCACGTAGGGCTCACAGTCTTAATTCCCATTTTACAAATGAGGTAAGTGAGGCACAGAGAAGTTAAATGACTTGCCCAGAGTCACACAGCTAAGTGGAGAAGCTGGGATTAGAACTCACGACTTCTGACTCCCAAGCCTGTGCTCTTTCCACTAAGCCGTGTGCGCTGGGGTAGATACAAGCTCATCAGGTTGGACACAGTCCTTGTCCCATGCAGGGCTCACGGTCTTATTCCCCATTTTACAGATGTGGGAACTGAAGCACAATGAAGTTAAGTGATTTATCCAAGGTCACGTAGCAGACAAGTGACAGAGCCAGTATTAGAACCCAGTTCCTTCTGTGTGGAACAGGGAAGGTGTTTGACTTGGTCACTTTGTAGCTATCCCATTGCTTAGTATAGTGTTTGATACATAGTCAGTGCTTAAAAATGCCACTATTATTATTAAGAAATCATTAATAAGATTGTTCATGGAATCATCATTAAACAGTGTTTGCTGAATCACCCCTGGGTGTACAACATTAAAGAAGTCTGAAAGGGCTTATTTAGTTTGAGTTTGACACTCCTCTAAGAGCACGGACTTGGGAGTCAGAGGTCGTGGGTTCTAATCCCTGCTCCGCCATTTGTCAGCTGTGTGACCTTGGGCAAGTCACTTCACTTCTCTGTGCCTCAGTGACCTCATCTGTCAAATGGAGATGAAGACTGTGAGCCCCACCTGGGACAACCTGATTACCTTGTATCTCCCCCAGCGCTTAGAACAGCACTTGGCACATAGTAAGCGCTTAACAAATACCAACATTATTATTATTATTATTACCTGACAGATGGCATAATGCACCACCAGGATTGATGTCCCCTCTTGATCTACTTTCCCAGGCTTTTGGGGCCGAGTACAACCTACATCAGTTCCAGGGTCCCATCAACCCCAGCTGAACCCCAGGGCTTCGTTGGTGGCTGGGAGGGAGAAAGCGGATCTGGTGAACCCCCCAAATTCCTTTGCCTGCTCTCTTAACGCCATCTTCTGGTTTTCCCGGGAAAACTTTCTCTGGTTCACTTTTCCTAAACAAAGGACCTCAGAAAGACATTTTCAGTTTCTGGAAGGAGCCGTTAATTAGTCCTTGAGATTTCAGGGTCAGATGGATATTTTCTCTCCTTTGCTATCCGGCACCAGTGTGTGAAGGACTCTTGGCACTAACAGTCATTAACACCAGTTAAATGGCCAGAGTCAGGTTGCTTTAACTTCTCTGGACCTCAGTTTCCTCATCTGTAAAATGGGGATTAAATACCAATTCTCCCTCCCCACTACACTTCGAATCCCATGTTGAACAGGCACTGTGACAATCTAATTATCTTGTATTTACCAAAGTGCTTGGCACAGTGCCCTGGCACATAGAACAGGCTCAACAAATACTATTATTATTATTTATTACCTCAATCACCCATTTGCTAGCTTTCTCATCCTTAAGAGTAACATAAAAAGGTCATTTTTGCAATCTGGATGATGATTTGGAGGGTGTCATCAACCTAAGGGCTCATCTCTCTTTGAGGAAGATTGGCTACCTCCCACTGTTACATCAGTCCAAAAGAAGCAGAGCAGATTTCAAACTGGAACCACTGATCGTCTGTGTCAGGGTGGCCTCCCTTCCACCTTGAGGGAATGCCCAAAGTCCATTCACCCCATCAATAAATCAGAAGTATTTTTCGAGCCCCTACTGTGTGTAAAGTGCTATACTAAATGTTTGGGAGACCCCATCCCCTCTGCTTATTAAAACACTTCCACACACTCTTCTTTCTTCCTTGACCACCACCTTGAACTGCTCACTCTCTAACTGCTGCTTTCATTTTGCCTTCAAACGTGTTCATATCTCTATCCGACTGTGGCTCCATCTCCCTCTAATCGTCCCTGTCCAAACTCCTTGAATGGGCTGTTCACTTCTGCTGCTTCCATTTCCTCTCCTCCCAACTCCCTCCTTGACCCTCTGCAATCCATCTTCCATTCCTTCTGCCTCATCGAAACTATTCTCTCCAAGGCCAATGGTCACTTCATCCCTGACAGATCTAACGGTATTTATCCTGTCCTAATTCTCCTCGACCACTCTGCAGCCTATGCGGACCACCCTCTTCTCCAGAAAACATTATCCAACCTTGAGAGAACATTGTCCTCTCATGGTTCACCTCCTCTCTGACTAATCCTTCTCAGTCCCTTTCAAATAATTTTCCTCTGCCTCCCATTTCCTAACTGTTGGTGTCTCTCAAGGTTCAGTTCTTGGTCTCCTTTTATTTTTAATATACATCCACTACTTTGGGGAGCTCATCCACTTTCACGGCTTCAACTACCAACTCACTAGCCTCCACCTCTCTCTTCCGCTGCAAACTTGCAGTATAGCTCTTCATGGTTGGCCTGCCAGCACCTCAAACTCAGTACGTCCCAAGCTGAACCCATCTTCCTTTCTAAATCTTCTCCCCTTTCTACCTTTCCCATCACTGTTGACAATACCACCATCCTTCCCATCTTTCAAGCCCACACTCTTAGCAATATCCTTGATTTGTCACTCTCTTTCAACTCACACATTCAATCAGCACAAATCCTGTTGGTTCTTTTTTTTACACTATCTCCAAAATCTGCCCTTTTCCCTCCATCCTAACTGTCATCATGCTGTTCCAAGCATTTGTCATATACTGTCTTGACTACTGCATCAATCTCTCTGCAGATCTTCCTGCTTTCAGTCCTTCTCAACTCCAGTCCATAATTCTCTCTGCTTCCCTAGTCATTTTTCTAAAACATCATTTTATACATGTTTCCCCATTCTTCCCTTCATCAAGTAGAAATGCTTGACTACTGGCTTTAAGGAACTTCATCAGCATTTTTCCCTCTATTAACCTCACTCTCCTCCCACTATCACCCAGCTTCCATGTTTTGCCCCTCTCAAACCAACCTACTTACTGTGCCTAGTTCTCAGCTCTCTCCCCAGGAACCTCTTACTAAAGCTGTTCATCCTGCCTGAAACTCCCTCCTTCTTCACATTCAGCTGAACTCTGCTTTCCCCATAATCAAGCCCTAATGAAATCACATTATCTACAGGAAGGCTTCCCAGATTAATTTTGCATCTTCATCCTAAGCCCTTGGACATTCACCTCACCCAGTTGCTTTCCCTTACCTGCAATTTATTTTAGTGTCTGCCTTCCCCATTAGATCTCAAATTTCTAAACCTACCCCTAATTCTAACATACTCTCCTCGGCGTCTAGTTCAGTGTTCTGCATGGAGTAAGCACTCAATAAATACTAGTGATAGTTTGATTGGGAGAGTACAGTAGAATTGTGAGGCACCATACCTGCACTCAAGGAGCTTACAGTCTAGCAGGAAAGACAAACTAATAAAAAATTACATATAAGAATAAGTAATAGGGCATAAATATAGGTACATACATAGTACAGGAGAGTTGTGAGTACTTAGGTACTTAGCGCAGATGTGCTAAAATGGCAGTTGGGTGGACATGACGTGGGGAGATTAGAAATCAGTAGGGAAAGACCACCTGGCAAAGATGAGATTTCAGAAAGGTGAGCTATCTTCTGAGGCTCTTTGACAAGACTTGCCCCCTACCATGTTCCTAATCCCTACTCGACTCCAGATATATCGGCCTTCCACTGACCCTGTCAGGGCCTTGGTTACAAGGAGGTTTTCAGCATTATGAAGAGCACCCCCAGATTCCTGACCTGGAAAGTAGAACCTTCCCATCCCAAGCAGAGCCCCAAGGCAGAGAGAGAGACATCTGAGTTAGTCGAATTCTGCCCAGACTTTCAGGGATCCATGGCCTCATCTTGCAGTATGAACTGCTGCTCATGAATGGCTGCAGGGGACAACCACACAGGCATAATCACACTACCATGGCAGCTCCCAACCTATGGAGGAGAGTTCTGAGGGCCATTTTAATTTTTTTAATGGCATTTCAGTGCTTTCAGTGTACCAGGCACTATACTAAGCATTGAGGTAGATACAAGTTAATCAGGTTGGACACACAGTCCATGTCCCACATGTGACTCACAGTCTTCATCCGCATTTTACAGATGAGGTAACCGAGGCCCAAAGAAGGCCCAGTGACCTGGCCCAAGATCACACAGCAGACAAGTGGCAGAGCCAGGATTAGAACTCAAGACCTCTGACTCCCAGGCCTGTGTTCTTTCCACTAGGCCATGCTGCTTCTCCCTCTAACCTAGGCCAGCTTGATCCTAGCCTGAACACAGGTGCATTGCATTTGAGAACCACAGAATGACTTGAACCTAGGAAGGACTGCATAGGAAAGAGATTTTTGGAAAAGTTTATGGATTCCGTTTGTTCCGCAAACAGATTCTGTAGAAACACACAGTGTGTGTCTTTGAGCAAAGGTCACTCATTTCAGTCTCTCCCTGTGGGCAATGAGAGCTTGGTCAGTTTTCCAGCTGCTTTCTACAAGAACGAAGAATGAAAACCTGAAGCCAGTTTCACTCACCGTACAACTCTACAGGACCTCTTTATAGAGACACCCAGGGTAAGATCTTTTGGTGATGCCTTATATTGATGCTGGAATGTTCCAGTTATCCTTAACTATCTCATTTCATCTTGTGTTCCTCCCTGTTCCTTTACATAAAAAGAAACTCTTAGGAATAGATTTTCAGAATGACCTTAATCTTGTCCTTAAATCATGAAATCAGCTTGTGCCTTTTCTATTTATTGGCATTAGTGCAACTAGCAAACCTCTTCTTCTCCCTGGACCCTCCTAACCCTGGCAACTAAACTGTTTACATCTTTGTCCTCCCGGAGCCCTTAACTATTCTTTCAGGATTCACAGTACTGAAATAAAGAAGAGGTGGGAGTGGGCCCTGTGAACATATCCTGATGAAGGCAATGTCTAGAAATAAAAAAAAAATTCAGCTATTTAGGATCTAACTGCATCATCTCTCTGAACTTCTCTCAGTTCATTCTTCTCTATGTACAATTAGATTCTGAAGAATATCTGTTGAAGGAAGAACGCAGATTCATGCGTGCTTGCTCCCCTCTTCTAAATAGAGATATTGTAGATTTAAGCCAAAACTAAGCTAAGTAATGCCACACTGGGTCAGAACCATGGCCCATCCAACCTGTGCCTCTGACTATGGCACCTGGGATATGGAAAACAACGGATGACATTGTTGACATTCTTGACATCCAAAGAGTTTCTGAGAAAAGCTTCTTCCTTTTGAAAAATAACTCTTCTCCTGTTTCTTCCTCTACTTAGTGTACCAGAAGCTTCGAATTTTCTGGGAATGTTGAGGATCAAGTATGTCCCAGCAAAGTCAAGAGAGTGCACGCCCTCCAGTCTGCAATTCTAAATGCAAATAGAACTGTGGAAAGGGTGGGAATAGAGACTCACATGGGCCAAATGCTGAAACCAGGCACCCAAAGTGCTCTTTGTATGATTATATTTTGAAATGGTTTTGTTTTTTCATTTTCCTCGGAAATGTCTGAAGAAGGTCCCCACAAACTCTGGAGAATCAACACTGTGGTTTATGAACAAATGATGTACCTTTGGCTCATGGAGGATTTAAGGCATTCAGGACTGATCTGCTGGAAGGAGGAAGAAAGTTAAACTCTGACCTCCCTCAGTCCTTGATGTAACAAGATGATAATGTAGCAGGGGCCCCTGAGGACTTCTGTGGACCAAGCAACACTGAGATTGATCTAAAATCTGTCCTTCCTCCCACTTTATTGTTAGGCTTAGGAGTTTTTGTCCTGGCCTTATGAAGTGGGTAGAGCTGGGGGAGAAGGACAGGGCTGGTCTGCTCTGGTCTAGCTCTAGCTTTATGTGCACATAGGGTAGAACTCTTAAATGCACTGTTTGTTCCTAATGGACTGTTGAGAATTGATGGCTAATGTAATGGCATTATAACATAGATCTTTGGAATCAGTCCTAGAAAATAGATTGTTGGCTCAACTCTAAGTTATTTCCTCAATATTTGACAGACAGAAATGACAAGAAAACCAGTTCAAAGGACTAGTTCCCCAAATAATGTAAAAATGAGCCAGTTCATCAGGGTGATTCATACGAATTTCCCAAAGGAGGAGAGTAGAGGGGAGAGCTAGCCTTACAACAATCTACTTGTGTTTTCTATTGGGAACTAGTTCTCTCATAAATAAACACCAGTATTAACCAATCCTCTAATTCCAAATTATTTGGAAACATGCCGGGAAGCAGCACGGCCCAGTGGAAAGGGCAATGGCTTGTGAGTCAAAGGCTCTGATTTCTAATCCTGGCTCTGCCACTTCCCTGTTGTGTGTGATCTTGGGCAAGTCACTTAACTTTTCTGCTCCTCAGGGTTCTCATCTGCAAAATGGGGATTCAATATCTGTTCTCCCTCCTATTTACTCTGTGAGTCCCATGTGGGATCTGATTATCCTATATCTTCCCCAGCACTTAGTGCTGACATATAGAAATCACTTTACAAATATTATATCATAATAATTATTCTTCTTCTTCTCATGTTTGTTGATTGCAAATGATGGATTCCGAGCAGTATGATCCTTTACAAATACCTCCAGATCCACCTGATTATTTCCCTGGAAAACTCAACAACCTTGATATTTGCAAGTAGTTGGATATGGAGCTAGAAGGGACTCTGAATTTCCTCTTCTCCAAGGCCAGAGGTACAAGATGGAATTGCAGGAACAAAGAGGTTATCATTTTCATGTGCCATAACCTTTAACCCATTGGTTCATTCATTCATTTATATTTACTGAGCGCTTACTGTGTACAAAGCACTGTACTAAGTGCATAACACTCTGCAGAAGGCTATGTCTCCTCCACCATCCTTCATCCCTGACCATTTCACACCACTCTGTCCAAAGTACAGTAGATAAGATCTGGCATTCCTACTCTCTTCCTCCCCGCTTCTAGATTGTGAGCCCGTTGTGGGCAGAGATTGTCTCTATTTGTTGGTGAATTGTGTTTTCCAAGCGCTTAGTACATTGCTCTGCACACAGTAAGCGCTGAATAAATACGATTGAATGAATGAATGAAAAGCAGGAAGCAGGGGATGGGTCTACCAACTTTATTATATTATACTCTCCCAAGTGCTTAGTACAATGTTCTGCACACAGAAAGCACTCAATAAGTACCATTGATTGATTGATTGATTGAAAACAGGAAGTTCTCCCTGGGAATAAGCACAGCTAAGCTCTGGAGATGAACGTAGCCAGTGAGCAGCAAACTCTGAGAATTGAGCTAAGGTGGGAGACTGAGGGATTTCGGTGGGGAAATGAGGGAAGTCTATTGAGGGTCAGAGATCCAGAAAACAGAGAAACTAGGGAACTCTGGATGAGGAAAAGCGGTAAATCCCAGCAGCAGGCTTCTTCGATAAGGGGCTCGACAGAGTAGAAATTGTTCTTTTCAGAGAATAAAGAGTGGAGGTGAAAATATGCCATAGTCCTAGAAGCATAAGACCCTTGCACTTCAAAAAATAGGATGTTCATCCCGGCCTTTGTGGCTGCCACATGAGGGCTGATGAGAGGGGCATTCTGAGAGAATTCTTCCTTCTGGAAGTCTTGCCTAATTATTCCCACTGCCCCAAACTGTATCATCCAGCAGGCACCTAATTATAATAATGCTGATGGCCTCTATTAAGCACCTAATATGTGCCAAACACTGTATAAAGCACTGGTTTCAAGCTAATCAGATCTGATATAGTCCCTGTCCCTTATGGGTCTCACAGTCTAAGGCAGGAGTGCATGGAGAGAGCAGGTATTCTGTCCCAATTTTACAGATGAAGAAACTGAGGCACAGAGCAGTTGGGTGATTTGACCAAGGTCACACAGCAGACAAGAGGCAGAGGTGACTCCCAGTCTCACACTTTTTTCATTTAGCCATGATGCCTGCCTTTAGTCAAGATGTAGTTGTAGCCATACTCGAATGTATGCATGTAGATCACTCTTTAGATCAAGGATATCACATTTATCTCCCCAAAATTCCTATTGGATTGAAAGCTTCTTGAGGGCAGGGCTGAAGTCTTTCCCAAAGATTTAGTACAATGTTATGCAAGCAGTAGACACTAGGGAAAATTATTATTATTATTTTTAGCAATAATAAGAATATAATAATAATGGTATGTGTTAAGTGCTTACTATGTGCTAGGCACTGTTGTAAGCACTGGGGTAGATACAAGCTAATCAGGTTGGACACAGTCCCTGTCACACACGGGTTTCGCAGTGTTAATCCCCATTTTACAATGGAGTTAACCGAGACCCAGAGAAGTTAAGTGATTTATCCAAGGTCACACAGCAGACATGTGGCAGAAGTGGGATTAGAACCCAGGTCCTTCTGAGTCCCAGGCTTGTGATCTATCCACTAAGCCATGATGCTTGTCCATTGACTGATGGACAAAAAAAGTAGCCAGGAGTTTATCTGGCCCATAATAAGTTAAACTCAGGAAGGAAAGAGATACCGGATTCCCTTAATTCTTCCTTACCCTTCAGGGAATTTCACAGCCCCTTCTCTCTGCACCTACCTCTAAAAGGGGCTTGCTCCAAAATTCAGCATGAGGAAAAGTCTGTGCTTTGCAGGTAAAGTCTTCAGAGAAAAATCAAGTTAGAAGAACTCAGCAAAGAGAAAAATCTGTTCACACCAACATACCTCCCTTGAACGTCATCCAGCCAGGGGAAATGCAACTGACTGCATTTCTCCAACGTTAAAAAAAATCACCTTTCCTTTCATCCAAGAGAATCATTCTCACAAAGAAAATCATCTCACTGTGTACCTTTTTCCCTTAACACATTTGTTTAGATGTCTGTTTCTCCCATATTCACTATTACTAAAGCTCTTTATCATTCTCTGTTACTCCTTTTATGTGATGAGTGAATGGTATCTGAGACCATTTTGGTTTTATGCCAAATTAATTTAGTCAGAGATCACCACTTCCAATCACAAGAAGATAAATAATTAACATATGGTTTCACCCAATTCCTGAATCCTAACTCACCCCCAAATCCTAGTTCTCATCCTAGTGCTAACCCTTATCTAGTTCAGTCTGCCTGAGGAAGAATTGGCCAGTGATTAAACACAGCAATTTTTGACAGACAATTTTCTGTCGTTGGTGATTCTTTGTCATTTGGAATGAAATCTTTAACAGTTTGTCTGAGAACACTTAAAAAAAATTCTACTGAGGAATGAGTTAGATTGCAGCACTGCTATTTTAATTGCATTGCTCTGAATAAAATTTTACCTTCAAATTTGGGAGAGCATTTTGTGGAGAAAGCCCACCTGCTGATTTTATGAGCCTATCAGGAGGACTCAGAATAGTTTGCTTTATTTCAGTAGTAGTGACTATCGTCTTTGGGGATAAGGAGAGAGAGGGGGACGCTGACTACTGTTTTCTCCTTTCCCAAGCCCATTTTCCCCTCAAAGACATCTTTTCAATCACAACTTCAATTTCACTTTACCAAATAAGTTAGGGAAAATGAGCAAAGCTTGTAAACTGCAACTCAGCAAAATGGAACCATTTCCCACCCCCAAAAGCCTCTTAAATCTCCAACGACTGCTTTAATCCAATTTTAGGGAATGGCTCTGAAATTAACCCATTTTAGTGTTGACTCTTTAAAAATGTCTACTTATCATGCTCATTGCAACATCACCACACAAATCCTCTCACTTTCTCTCTCTCTGGGACAGTCTCGATATCAAAAGCATTTAATGGCGCTAAAACCAGATCATAGGCAAATGGAGTCCCCCAATCTCCTGCAGGTAGGCAGTAAAGAAGAATCCTTATTACATTCGCCTGTAGGTGAGCTCACCAGTGATACTGATTGAAATCCCCTAGTCAGAGGATAAGAAAGTGGTGCAGGAAAATTTATGAATGCTTTGTTGAGTTTCAACCTGGTCCCCGTGCCCACTTTTCCCTTTCCACCAAGCCTCAATAAAGAAATAACTTCTCCCATAAATGAAACCATGAAGAATGTCATGGGTCTACTTTGGCCTCTTGGGGGCTTTTCCTCCTGAGTAACCCATCTGAGGCAGCTGCTTCTTCTCAAGGACTCTTGGCCTTTGGCAACCCACCCTACTTCCTTTTGAGTGGCTTGTAGTTCCCTCAGCATGACTGTCTCCTTGAAGAACTGGTCCACAGTAATTAATCCGACTGACCTTCATCCTGTTACTCTTCTTAAACTAAGAATCCTGCTCTCTGCTTCCTCCACCCCCTCCAGGAATCTCTCTCTTTCTTCCTGTCCTTATTTCCTAAAAAATAATAATACTTGTGGCATATTTAGCACTTACTATATGCCAAGCACTGAGGTAGATACAGGATAACCAGATTGGAAGCAGGCCCTGTGCCACATGGAGTACACAGTCTAAGGGGGAGAAAGAACAGGTATTGAACTCCCATTTTACAGATGAGGTAACTGAGGCACAGAGAAGCTAAGTAACTTACCCAAGGTTACACAACAGATAAGTGGTGGAGCCAGGATTAAAACCCAGGTCTTTTGATGCCCGGCCCGTGGTCTTTCCACTAGGCCTTGTGACTTCCCTCACGACTTCATTTGCCATGCACCTTTGCTGTTTTCAGCTCAAAGTCCAGGAGAAGCTAATCAGAAGGAAGTTGGCCAACTTTCTTGGATGGATGGCGTCTAATTTAATATTCACCTCAGAGCCCAGAAGGAGTCAAGCTGTGTTGATACTTCTGAGCTCAGAACTCACTTATATCTTGGGCCTTCCCTGTAACCTTTCATCTCCCCGCTTTCCCTTCTTCCCATTTCTTCTACTGATTTGAAAAGCCTGCAAATTCATAAACCCAGATCTTTGGGTGACAGTGGGGGAAAGTGGGCAAAGCTGCATGAATTTAGGGTTTTTGGCAACTCTGGGACCCAGACTTTCAACCCCACAGGCTCCTGCTGGGCTCTCATATGCGTATGGTGGTAGACCAAGGAAATGCTAGCTACTAAGCTCCTTGAGAGCAGAGTTCATGTGTAGAAACAGCATGGCTTAGAGCAGAAAGAACATCTGCCCTAGAGTCAGAGGACAAGAGTTGTAACCCTAGCTCTGCCACTTGCCTGCTACCCCATGTCTCAGTTTCCTCATCTGTAAAATGGAAAGTCAATACCTGTTCTCCCTCCCCTTTAGATTGCAAGTCCCATGTGGGACAGGGACTGTGTTTGACCTGATTATCTTGTATCTACCCAGTATGTAGTACAGTGCTTGGCATTTAACAAAGATCATCATCATCATCGCCTACTTTATTGTACTCACCTAAATGGGGACTTTATTCATTCAATAGTATTTATTGAGCGCTTACTATGTGCAGAGCATTGTACTAAGCGCTTGGAATGTACAATTCAGCCACAGATAGAGACAATCCCTGCCCATTGACGGGCTTACAGTCCAATCGGTTTAGTGCTCTGCTCAGCACTAAGCACTAAATAAATACTTATGTGGGGCAGGGGGATTTGAATGTCCTTTCCCCAAGCACCGGAGGATCTCCTTTTTGCCACTGCACTGAACTCTGTTCACCCACGAAAGAGTGGTATGGGATTGGGAATCAGAGGAAACCATAAAATTCCAGGAGCGTTTCTTATATAATAATTACACAAAAAATAATAATAGTATTTTTATGGGCAGAGAAGGTGCTTACCAACAGTGTTATATTCTACTCTCCCAAGGGTTTAGTACATTGCTCTGCACACAGAAAGCGTTCAATAAATATGATTGCTTGACTGACTGAGGACAGATATTTTATCTGCATTTTACAGATGAGCAAACTGAGGCACAGAAAACTTTAGTGTCTCACCCAGGATCACGTAGCAGGTGAGTGGCAGAGTCGGGATTAGAACCCAGGTGTACTGATACTCTCCCATATGCTTAGTACAGTGCTCTGCACGGAGTAAGCGCTCAATAAATATGGCCGATCAGTTGATTGCTTTTTCTACTACCTCCTCTCAAAATATGAAAACTTCAAAAAATCCCATCCAACTCCTCCAAAACAGCACATGGTCCCCTCAGATGGGGGCTCAGAGATCTATTCCGCTCCCTGGGATTTGGAGGAGCCATAAGCTTCAATCTCCCCTCCCCCAGAATCTCCAGGGTTTGGCAAGTTGAGAATGTTTCAGAGCCTTAGGACAAAATCCCTGGGCTTCTGCCCAGTTTCTGAATCTTCCAGCTCTCGGTGGGTTGGGAATAAGCAATTGGCATTGAGGCTTGCCCGGGAGAGAGCACCAGAATTCTCTCTCTTTCACTCACAAACCCTGGAATTTAATGAGGCATTCAGAATGGAGTGTGGATTTTCAGCTTCAAAGGAAGCTGCCAGGAAGGGAGTCTTGTCATCACACGGATTGTAAGAAAACGTCAACATCAGATTTTAAAAGGAGCAATCTGTTGGATTTGGCTATTTTCTGGGATGGTTTTGGCTTTTTCCAAACGAGGCTAACTTGCACTGTGCTGGGTCCATTTCATAACTTTCTGTCTTAGACATGTCCTTTTCAGACAGGCTGGAGAAATTAACAAATGGCATTAGAGCTTTCGCTTCCTGACCAGGTGGGACAGTGGAGTATGTATTTGCCAAGAGCATTGTGATGTGTTCACTTTAGCTGCTTTGCATTCAATCATATTTATTGAGTGCTTACTATGTGCAGAACACTGTGCTAAGCACTTAGGAGGGAAGAAAATAAGAATAGATACATTCCTTACCCACAGTGAGCTTACCACCAAGAACACTAAAAGGTGTTGCCCTATGAGCCTGGCAGAAATCTCTGCCCCCAGAAGCCACGGTTGCTCGATTCTCTGCTTTTGTGAATCTGCCAGGGAAGTGACTTGGTCCCCTTCCCTCCCCACTCAATCAGTCAATCATATTTATTGAGCGCTTACTGTGTGCGGAACAATGTACTAAATGCTTGGGAGAGTAGCATGATGATGATGATGATGATAGAATTTGTTGAGCGTTTACTGTGTGTCGAGCACTTTTCTAAGTGCTGGGGTAGACATAAGCTAATCAGGTTGGACACAGTCCCCGTCACTTAGGACTCACAGTCTTAATCCTCATTTTACAGATGAGGTACCTGAGGCCCAGAGAAGTGAAGTGACTTACCCAAGGTCACACAGCAGACAAGTGGTGGAGCCGGGATTAGAACCCAGGTCCTTCTGACTCCCAGGCCTGGGCTCTATCCACTAGGCCATACAGCAATAAAGACACATTCCCTACCCACAGTGATCTTAAAGGTCTCAGGGCTCGCTTTCTTGTCCCTCCCTCTACTTATCCCAAAATGATTCAAAGACACATTTAAGTATAGCCAGAAATCATTAAAAAAAGATTCAGCAGTGGCCTTCTGGGGTACAATCCTGCAGGCAGTTGAAGCTGGATGGTGACAGGCAGGTGAGGGATTGTTCTCTTTGAGCTGAGGATTTGGGAAGATTGGGATTCCAGAGCAAATTAGGAAAAAACAACAGATACTGAAGGTGGCATTCCCATCAATGCAATGAGGAACCGTGTGTGTACCATTGTGGAACAGATAACTCCTTGTGAAGCGGTCCTTTCGGCCTCATCCAGCTGCACAATTAGGACCTAATCTGACAGGGGCATCACCTCTGAATATGAAGAACAGCTACATGTGTCTAAACATAAAAACACCAAGGTACATTCAAGATATGGAAGTCAGAGTGTTCCACAGGCTCCTAGAGGTCATGTATAATGACCGTTAAACCTGTTTCAGTGTGTTAGTGTCCTATCTAGTACAGTGCTCCGCACATAGTAAGCTCAGTAAATACGATTGAATGAATGAATGAATCTCCATGCTTCATTTCAGGAGTTTTAATGCCACTAGACCTTTATTACGAGAATTCAAAACTCAGAAAGACTTTTAAAAAAATCCCAATTTAAATGACAGAACTGACTGGTATCTCATTTTAACTCTAGGAAGGCAGAGTACTTGTTCTCAACTGTATAAAGGGACCTTGTTGTTTGGAGTCCCATCCTGAACCCCTCCTCAACTCACTCATCAAGGAGGCCTGGGGATTCTGCTGATGGATCATTTGAAGCTCGAGTGATCCCAATTTCAGTTTTTCCAGGAACGCTCCCTCCTAGGACTTTCCCCACTTCAAATGCCTTATCCGTCCTTCAGATTAAGCTACGACTCTTCTGTGGAAAACCCTATCCAGTCAGCTGGAGGAAGGCATTAGCTTCAATTTAGCTGCCTCTGAGAATTAACCAACATGGAACAGACGCGATTTCACGATAAATGCTATTTGATAGTAGTGCAGCACGTGACGTTCTAATGCAGCACTTTGCAAAATCTAAAGTGCCGTGCGCATTCCGATCCCGGGAATTGTGATAGTTGGTCTTTGTCTCCAGCACGCACACACCTGGTTCCCTGGGCTCCTAACAGCAGGTGATCCCAACTAGAAAAACACATAATTGCTGGATTAACCACGCGTTCACTCTGAGTGATTTTCTCCAACATCACTCTAGATGGTATGCCCGTCTGGCTCTGCTTCCTGACTCCCGCAAAGTCTCGAGACAGAGGTAGCTATGGAACAGCTTGAGACTCAAACCCTAATGATGGACAGTGCTGGTCAGTGGAGATCGGATCTCATTCGTTCATTCATTCAATCATATTTATTGAGCATTTACTGTGTACAGAGCATTGTACTAAGCGTTTGGGAGAATACCCTATAAAAATAAGCAGACACGTATCCTGCCCATTGACTCGGTCCACTTCTACTGACCTGCCGCGGTATTTGTGCCATCCTTTTCTCTTTGCTAAGCCCTGTTGCCAGAATCCTAGAGGATAATAATAATAATAATAACAATAATAATAATAATAATAATTTTGGTACTTGTTGAGCACTTACTGTGTGCCAGGCACTATACTAAGCACTGGAGTGGATACTAGGTAACTGGGTTGGACAAAGCCCTGCCCCACATTGGGTTCACAGTCTTAAACCTAATTTGCAAATGAGGTAACTGAGGCACAGAGAAGTGAAGTGAGTTGCCCAAGGTCACACAACAGACGAGTGGTGGAGGCGGGATTAGAACCTAGGTCCTTTTGTAGCCCAGATCTATGGCTCCAGGCAATCTTTCATGAAATCATCCAAGTCACGAATGTTTAGGTCAATCCACCGATTCCCTAAGTGGCAGAGAACTGTGCTGAGGGGAGAGAAGAGAGATGTGCACTCCATCCCAGTTCTAGAAATAGTAATAATAATAATAATATGTGTCAAGCACTGTACTAATTGATGGGGTAGAGACAAGATAACCAGGCCCCAAATAGGACTCAGAGTCCAACTAGGAGAGAAAACAGACATTGAATCACCAACTTGCAGATGAGTGAACTGAGGCACAGAGAAGTTGAGTGACTTGCCCAAAGTCACACAGCAGACAACTGGAAGAACCTGGATATGAACCCAGTTCCTCTGACTCCCAGGTCATTGCTTTTTACACTAGGCCACACTGCTTCTACTTCCTCTCCCACCTCCCTGGTTTCACTGAAGACACCAGACATGACTCTCTGAGACCTTGAAGTTGGGTGAGAGTGAAGGCTGGATATTAGAGGGTACAAAGGGAAGGAGATGGGTGGAGGAGAGGGGATGGGAGGGGAGAGGAGAGGCTGGGGTGAAAACTGGCAGTGAACCGAACAGCTCAGCTCTCTGAGCACTATATGCGGAAAAGATGTTGCCATGGCAGCAGGGGAAGTGAGTGATTTTCAGCTTCGGATACGCAGGTAAGTCACTACGCATTCCCCCGCCAAACCATGCATGGAGCAATATGACAATAGCAGAGGCCAGTCCCTTTTCTGCTAAGATGGCTAGGAAGACGAGACTTCTTACAAATTCCTCTGCCCCTCAACCTCTCCCATCCCAAAGTAACCAAAGACTCAATGGGATTCCCAGGTGTCAAGACACCAAGCTGATATTCCTGCAACTGAGCCTCCTACCTCCTAGTGATGCTACCTGTGAAGCACTTACTATGTGTCAAGCACTGTTCTAAGTGCTGGGTTAGATACAAGCCAATCAGGTTGGACACAGTCCCTGTCCCACATGCGGCTCATAGTCTTAATTCCCATTCTACAGATGAGGTAACTGAGGCACGGAGACGTGAACTGACTTGCCCAAGGTAACACAGCAGACACGTAGAGGAGCCAGAATTGGAACTCAAGTTCTTCTGACTCCCAGGCTGGTGCCTTATCCACTAAGCCAATGATGCTGATCTGGGGAGGGCACCAGTTTTCTGCTCAGTGAGCACTGATTTGGAAAGACTGTCTCAGGAGGATTGCCTCCTCCTGAAGCCCTTCAGGAAGGTCCCCAGAAGGAATCCCAAAGCCCAAGAGAGGTCATGGAAACCACAGAACCTCCCCTTCGGTCAGTCAATCATTCACTGTGTCAGAGCACTGCACTGAAGACTTGGGAGAGCACAGTAGATTTAGTAGACATGATCTATGCCCTCCAGGACATTGTAATCTAGTGTGGAAAACAGACATTAAAGTAAATTACAGGCGTAAGAAGCAATAGAGTACAAAGCTACGGATCTAACTGCTACAGGAAGATAGAGAGAGGCGGGAGTACCGAAGAGTTTTGGGGATCTGGGAGTCCTGATGTGATAGATGTGGGTCAATATAGGATGGAG
This sequence comes from Ornithorhynchus anatinus, assembly GCF_004115215.2. Taxonomy (NCBI): domain Eukaryota; kingdom Metazoa; phylum Chordata; class Mammalia; order Monotremata; family Ornithorhynchidae; genus Ornithorhynchus; species Ornithorhynchus anatinus. The sequence continues at coordinate 46,739,572 of NC_041729.1, forward strand.
AGATGGGGGATCAATCAGGGAAGGCTTCCTGGAGAAGATGCCATTTCAGCATGACTTTGAAGATGAAGAGACCAGTGGTCTGTTGGATATAATAATGTTGGAATTTGTTAAGCACTTATTACGTGCAGAGGACTGTTCTAAGCTCTGGGGGAGGTACAGGTGATCAGGTTGTCCCACGTGAGGCTCACAGTCTTAATCCTCATTGTACAGATGAGGGAACTGAGGCCCAGAGAAGTTAAGTGACTTGCCCACAGTCACATAGCTGACAAGTGGCAGAGCCGGGATTCGAACCCATGATCTCTGACTCCCAAGCCCGGGCTCTTTCCACTTCCCAGGCAGGAAGGAGAGCCTGAACAAAGAGTTCAGCATCAGCGGAGATGAGAACGAGGAAAATTGTGCAAGTAGGCCCGAGAGGAACGAAGTGTGCCGGCTGGGTTTATTGGGAGAAGAGCAAGGATCAGTGGCGGGTGGGGGGAGAAGAGCTGATTGATTACCCTAAAGCCTATGGTCAGAAATTTCTGCTTGATTGAGAAACAGCATGGCCTAGTGGAAAGTCCATAGGTCTCAGAGTCTGAGGACCTGTGTTCTAAACCCAGGTCTGCCAATTGCCTGCTGTGTGACCTTAGGCAGTCACCTAACTTCTCTGGGCCTCAGCTTCCTCATCTGTAAAATGGGGATTCAATACCTGTTCTACCGGCCACTTAGACTGTTGGTCCCATGTGTCCAACCTGTTAACCCTGTATCTCCCCCAGCAGTTAGAACAGTGCTTGACACAGAGTAAGTGCTTAATGAATGCCACAATTATTTTTCAGAGTGGAACGGGCAACCACTGGGAGCCTTTAACAAGTGGTAAACTGAGAAGAGGAGAGGACCTAGAACTGAGCCCTGAGGATTACCCGTATTTATCTTTTTCTTTTTTATAATATTTCTTAAGCACTTACCATAGTAAGGTACCATACTAAGCATTGGGGTAGATACAAACTAATCAGGTGAGCCCAATCCCTGTCCCACATGAGGCTCAAAGTCTTAATCCCCATTTTACAGATGAGGCACAGAGAAGTGAAATGATTTGCCTAAAGTCACACAGCAGACAAGTGGCACAGCTGAGATTAGAACCCAAGTTATTTGACTCCCAGAAGCCTGCTCTTTCCATTAGGCAATGCTGCTTCTGCAATTTAGAGACTGAGTTAGAGCCAGAGAGAGAGAGCTAGCAAAAGAGACAGAGGGATTGGCCAGGGTAGCAGGAGGAAAACTAGGAGAGGACTGTCGGAAAAAACAAGGTCGCAAAGTATTTCTGGGAGAAGGTGGTAATCTGAAGTGTCAAAGGCAGCTGGAGGGTCAATAGAGACTGTCAGATTTGGTAAGGAGGAGGTCACTGGTGACCTTAGAGAGCAGTTGTTATTATGTTAATCAGTATTTGTCAAGTGTTTATTATGTGCCAGACACTGTCCTAAGAGCTGGGATAGATATAAATTAATCAGGTTAGACAGAATCCATGTTCCACAGGAAGCTCACAATATTAATCCCATTGTACAGATGAAGTAACAGAGGCCCAGAGAAGTTAAGTGACTTGCTCAAGGCCATTCTCTACTGACTAGGCTACACTGCCTCGTTGGAGTAGAGGGGGTGGAAGCCAGAATCTAGAGGATCAAGAGAGGATTTTGAGGAGAGGAAGAGCGGGCAGGGGGTGCAAACCACCTTTCTGAGGCATCGGAACAGGAATGGGAAGATGGAAATCGGGCCAAGTCTGGGTGCAGACATCTGAGTGTTTGGTTGCAGAGAGGAAGTAGTTATTAGAGAGAGAGCGCTGTTGAAGACGGGGATAGGGGAGAAGAGAGGAGGAACAGCGTTTTTATAAAATTTGAAGGGATGTGATTGGAAGCACAGGTGGAGGGGGTAGATTTTGAAAGCATGCAGGAAATCTCTTCTTGACAGACGACTGAGAAGGATGAACGAGTGAATGAGAATGTCAGAGGGAGATGGGGAAGTGAGGGAGAGATTTGGGGGGAAAATCACACCTGATGGTTTCGCTATCGTCTACACATCCTCAGCAACTGGGGAGATAGGATCCATCACTGCCCCGTGGTATCTAGCAGAAAGTCATCAATCTCCGGCCTTAAGCTTTGTGCAGAATGTTACCAGAAAAAAGATAGGCAACTTTAGGAGGTGAGAAGAAAAATCACCTTGGGAGATAGCCGGGTTTTTTTTTTCTGGACTGGGGGAGGGAAAGGAGCTGGGAGTAGGGGAAGGGGTGTGTACTAAATTTTAAAAGGCTGTTTAGTTTAGAGAATATACCACATGAACTCCACAAGTTGGCAGAAGATTTACTGAGCAGCAAAGCTGCCAATTTGCAATAATCGCCTCCTGGAGCCGGCAGGCTATAGCAGTTGTAATTTCTGAAGTGGCGGTGGGTGTGATACGGACTCAATATTAAGAGGAAAATGTGTCATTCTGACACTGAGAAACTATGTTTAACGAACCAGCTTGTGGATGGCAAATTTACTCCTTTTTTATTTTTCAGTCTAGGCGGGGGTTTGCATCTTTGTTTTAACTGAGTATATTTTAGGGCTAAAGAGTCAAAACAACAAGGCTAAAGTTTCTTGGTGACAATCTGGGTGTATTTCTTCCCCCTTTTACATCATGAAGAAGAAACTGTCTTGTGAAGGAGCAGCTAACGATCTCTCAGCATCATGATCTGAGGCCTCCCTGCTAGGTTGTAAGCTTCTTGAGGGCAGGAATAGTGTCTTCTGGCTCTATTGTACTTTCCCCACTTTGCTCCGCACACGGCGGGTGCTCGGTAATTCACTAATCAATCAGTCATATTTATTAAATGCTTACCTTATGTAGATCAATGTAATAAGCACTGGGGAGATTACAGTATAACAGAATTGGTAGAAATTCCCTCTCCACAGCGAGCTTACAGTCTAGAGGGAGAGGCAGATAATATAAATAAATTAAATGGATATGGATGTATGTGCTGTAGGGCTGAGAGAGGAGTGAACCAAAGATGCAACACTAAGTGCAAGGTTGATACAGAAACTAGTGAGAGAAGAGGAAATGAGGGCTTAGTTGTGGGAGGCCTCCTGGAGGCGATGTGCTTTTAATAAGGCTTTGAAGGAGGGGAGAGTGATTGTTAGATATGAAGAGGGAGGGCGTCCCATGATGTGGGTGAAGAGTTGGCAGCCAGAGAGAGGAGATTGAGGTACAGTGAGTAGGTTGGAATTAGAGGAGCGAAGCATGCGGGCTGTGTTGCATTGGTATCGGGGAATAAGGAATAAGGAAGGAGGGCGTAAAGTGACGGATTGAATGCTTTAAAGCTTATGGTAAATAGTTTCTGTCTGATATGGAGGTGAATAGGCAACCACCACAGATTCTTGAGGAGTGAGGAACCATGGCCTGAAGGGTTTTTGTTGAAGAATGACTCCAGCAACAGAGTGAAGTATGGACTGAAATGGGAAGAGACAGGAGGTAGGGACGTCAGCAAGGAGGCTGATGCAGTAATCAAGGAGGGAAAGGATAAGTGTTTGGAATAACACGGTAGCAGTTTGGATGGAGTGGAGAGGGGTGGATCAGATTGGAGGGAGTAGAGGAGAGAATTGGAGGAGAGGACGTAGAGGAAGTGGGTGTAGAAAGCTTGTTCAAGGAGTTTGGAGAGGTATGGCAGTGGGGAGACGGGGCGATAACCGGAGTGATCTATGAGGTCAAGGAAGGGTTTTTCAGGATAGGGGAGAAATGAGCAAGTTTGAAAACAGTGGGGAAGAAGCCACTGAAGAGTGGGCAGTTGTAGATGGCAGGGAAGGAAGAAGGGAGGAGCAAGCATTTTGATAAGGTGCAAAAGGATGGCACAGGTAGAGCCACTGCTCCACTGACTCCAAAGCTTAGGGACAGTGACTCTTTATTTTCCTCATCATAGGAAGACAAGATACAACCTGAACCTCCCTCCATTTTTTTTTTTTTTTTTTGCTGGATTTGAAACATAAGATTAGTTTTTCATTCCAACCCAGTGGAAAGACAGAAGCATTGTCAACCTGCCACTTGTACACGACTTCTCTTTCTTTTCCTCCTACTATTACTTTGGTCCCTTTCCCCATTAGCCAACTCAGAATGCAGCACAGACTGAGTGGACTCCCTAAGCTTTCCCAGAGATCCCTAACAGGTCAGGTCTGACAGTGTGTGTCAAACTCAGTCATCTTTATTTTTAAAACAGAGTTTGGTCTCTTCCAGTTCTGGATCAGAGTGCTGCTTTAGGACGCTCGCATTGAATTATGCTGACTTTTGGCAGGTGGTGTACCAGGAAGCCTTCCCTCCAGTTATGAAAATACAAGTTGGTCCAATGACTTTGGCATTGCCTACAAGGACAAAGGTACTTCTTCCTTCCTACTAGTAAACACTCTGGATTCCCGACTCCTTGTATGCACATAAATGGGTAGAGGATAGCGGAGTATCCTGTGACTTTTTCTTAGAAAGACAGGTAGGCTGACAGCCCTCCCTAAATCATGATTGCAGTTTTCTCTGCTGAGGAATCATTCATTTCCATGGCCAGCTCCCTGCAGCAACTCTTCTGTCCGAGAGCCTGCAGCAACTCTTTTGGCCCATTCTCTTCTCAGGCAGAGGATTTTATTTCTGAAAGGGCAAGGATACTCAAATTCTAGAAAGAGAAGTAGAGATTCCACTCCTTCGAGCCTTCCTCCACAATTCTGGCCAAACAGAGTAAGAAAGTCTTCAATTGGTCAAAATAGTGAATTTGGAAATATAATATTTTATGGTTAGGACAGATCACCAGGAAGACCCTTGTCTTGCCCCCTGACAATGCTAAATCAACTCAGGCTTGGTAGGAGGTGCCTACATAACTCTTTACCACTTTCAAAACCCTTCAATTTAGAAAAAGATGTTTAATGTCTGATTTTTCTCCCTGAAACAAAAAATCTCCTTTCAAACCGTTGAGAGTTAGTTATGGGGAGGGAGAATATAAAGAGCACAAGGGCTGGGAGTCAGAAGATCTGTGTTCTAATCTAAGCCAGACCCCAGGCCTGCAATTTGACCTTGGTCAATCATTTAACCTCTCTAGGCCTTAGAATCATCATCTGTAGATAAGAGTAACAAAATCTCTTCCTATTCTCACAGGAATGTCAGGAGACTTGAATGAAGTAACTAGTATGGAAGTGTTTTGGAAATTAAAGTGATATGCAAATTCTAAGTTTTATTAGAATTATTAATTGGGCCCAATAATTCTCCTGTCATTTCAGAGGCAGACCAGCAACAGATAGAACTCTGCATCCAATCTGGACTAGAAAAAGAAATCAGGCCACTTATCACTGGGCAGGTGACTTTCAATCAATCAATATCATATTTACTGAGCGCTTTATTGTGTGCATACCACTATAATAAGCACTTGGGAAGACAAACTATAACAATATAACAAACATATTCCCTGCCCAAATTGAGTTTTTCTCTGAGTGTGTAAGCCTGCACTCAGAGACCCATAGCCCTTCCTGAAGCTAGTCCATCCAACCATAGTAACAATAATAATAATGATGATGATGGCATTTGTTAAACGCTTACTATGTGCCGAGCACTGTTCTAAGAGCTGGGGTAGATACAAAGTAATCAGGTTGTCACACGTGGGGCTCACAATCTCAATCTCCATTATACAGATGAGGTAACCGAGGCATAGAAAAGTCAAGTGACTTACCCAAAGTCACAGAGCTGATCTGAGGCAGAGCCGAGATTAGAACCCACGATCTCTGACTCCCAAGCCTGGTCTCTTTCCACTGTGCCACGCTGCTTCTCTCCAAGCATTCCCTGGGATACTTGTGCTTTTCTCTGAACTTTAATGTTCTGGCTCCATCCCTTTCCACAGCACTCTGCACCTTACAAGCAGAGTATCATGGGTGAGGATAATGGGTTTAAGCCCTTGGAATGGTAATCTAATAAATATCTAATGCCAGACAACGTTCATTCATTCAATCATATTTATTGAGCGCTTACTATGTGCAGAACACTGTACCGAGCGCTTGGAATGTACAATTCGGCAACAGGAAGAGACAATCCCCGCCCAACAACGGGCTCACAGTCTAAAAGATGAAAAGTGGTCCTCTTACCACATCTAGCAAACCCGAAAAGAGCTCATTCTCCTATTAGCATATTTGACTCCATACAGTCTGCTTAGAAAAATAATAACTGTGGCATTTGTTAAGCTCCTACTATATGCCAAGCACTGTGCTAAGGGCTGCTTTTTCACCATCACCCCAGTGGGCATTCCCATTGGTGTATGCACTTCCATCATCTTTAAACACGAATCGGACTTGAAGGGAAAGCATCGAAAACCTATTTTAGCCCCACGGCTACCTCAGAAGTGAATGGTTGATAAATTATGCTGATGGTTGAAGCCTGTTTGTCATCGTTGTTTGATTTGTAGTCTGTGGGGAAATGGATTAGATTTGCTGTATTTCCAATAGCAGAGCCTCACTGCTCACACGGATGCCGAAAGTGTTCCATATTGAGAAGGATTTGGGGAGAAGAATTTAATGCTATTGATGGATACATAAGGATGTAAAAAGTGACACCTTTTCTGTAATTTTAGAAAATAAACAGACGGTGAGAAGAGCAAAGCAATTACATGTAATCGTCATTTTTCCTTTCCCAGCCTGTTTTGGGGGACCAGGCTAGGGATTCAAAGGGCAGATCTTGCTTCCAAAGAACCAATCACAATGGAAGTTCTGGGCCTTGGCTCGTAGAAGCCAGGATAAAGTGGGTTTCTGCACTGCGTCTGGAAATTGACATTTCAATTTTTCGATTTTACCCTGTTTTGGAAGGAGCCATTTTCTGCTAAAGAAAACATCCAGCTCGAGCCTTTGATCTGCCACTTTTTTTTTGGACACAAATTCCACTTGCATTCGCTGTGATTTCAAAGGCTTCAGCAGGATAGTGACTGACCTTCAGGGGAACACCAGGAGATGCGGCCACCAGACACAGATGCGGAAACTAAACACTGAGACAGCGGCGGCGGGTTTCCTTAGAGATCCTTTGTACCATAAAATCAGAGTCGGCTCAAGGATATAATTTTATGCTTTAAAAGTCAATCTTCCTTGTTCCTTGTATAAAATAGCCTTCTGAAAGAGCCGGTATGAAACTGGAAGTTCAACTTCTAAATAGTTTCTCTGATGTGCAGGCAATTTTATAGGCAAGTATGTGACACTGACAAAATTGCAAGCAAAAGGGGCAGCTTTTGAGAGAGATCATTTTATCCTGAAGCTGGGAAAAAATGTGGAGAGAGAGGGAAGGCTGAGGAGACAAAATTGCTGAATCCTGTTCTTCATTTAAAGGGCTGTGGACTTCTGATTGCCCACTCAGATGATGCCATGGGCTCTTCTCTGGGAGCCAGCAAACAGGAGCCCCTAGACTGGACAAGTGATTCTTAAATCCAGATGTTCATCTCCTGCCAGGTGCTGAGTGAAGTAGGCTGGCAGGAGCTGGGCAGGGCATCTTTAGGCTAGATGAAGCTGAAATTGGGGTTCCAGGCATTCGAATGATCAAAACTGGCACGGACCTAAAAGCGGGGTCTTTCAGATCAACCGGGTGTGGAGTTGAGCCACCCACTCGAAGGTGGTGGAGGTGGGGATGGGGAAGGGGGTAGCACCCAAAAGACTGGCCAGAAAAGGGGGAATGACCCAGAATTTTTTACTGCAATTGAATGCTACTGTTCCGGATTAAACAGAGGAAATAGAGGAATGAGGACTAAGGCCCTGGGCTTGGGGCCCAGCTAAAGGTGCCAGGCTATAACTTCACTTGTTTCTCACCTCCTCTTCTTTGCCTACCCACGTTTTTGTCTATACGTATAATCAATGACATATTCAACTTTTTGTTCTGATTACCCTAGTTGTTTAATTCTGTAATGTTGGTCTCCCCGTTTAGAGAGAGTGTAAACTCAGGGACAGGGAGCAAGACTTATGCTTCAGTTGTACTTTCCCAAGTGCTTAGTACACTGTACTGCATCTGAAGGAGAGATTCTGTTGGAACCATTTCTACTACTCTAACCAAACGAGCAAATCCACTTGCTGTTACCCACATATGGTCCTCCTCTTTCCACTGACAAAGCTTTATGCCCAAACCTGGATTCCCTGCCTGCATCTCCCCAAACCAGAGCTATAGGGGTTTAGGAGGGCAGCGGGCATCTGGGTCTCATTTCAGACCCCAGTGGGGTGGGGGGAGATTTCCTCCACTAGGAGTGGAAATCTGGGGTCCTGGAAAGGAGCATACATAAACCAGAGCTGTTCTGCCACATTATTATTTCCCAAATCCCTGCCTTGCCCTGACTAGTTGGAGCGGCATGCCCTGACCCATCTCCCCCAGCCTCTCCCCCTGCCTGAGCCGTGAGGCCGCTTGGAACCTCAGATCCATATAGACCATTTGGAGTCAGTGTCTCCATGTCCATTATGGAGAAAGATTATTCAGTATCTATGCTGAATGTCTTACCTCTGAGATTCAGGAGAAAAACATTTCGGGCTTGGGTTAAGTTGCACTAGTAATGGGCCATGTACCCTGGGTGATGTCGATGATGGTCCGTTTTTTTTCCATTTCCTTCTTCAGCTAGAAGGCTGTGAGATGTTCCTGATGCACCCTCACCCCCCACCCCAGAGGCTTATGCAACTCAGGGGGAAAGAGAAGAAAAAGCTACGTGGCCTAGTGGAAAGAGCACAAGATTGTGAGTCAGGTTCTAACCTGGTTTCACCTCTTGCTTGCTGTGTGAAGGGGGGCAAGTCACTTCTCTGTATCTCAGTTTTCTCATCTGTAAAATGGGGATTAAATGCCTTGACTAAGCCCTCATTTCCCCATCTGTCCTCCTCTGCGTGTTGCCTGTGCACTTGTCCAGTGCTTAGTATAGTGCTTGGCACATAGTAAGCGCTTACAAAATGCCATAATTATTCATTGTTATTGCCTGTGTTCTCCTTAAAGCACTTTGATACTCACCCCAGTCTTATAGCACTTCGGTAAATATCCATATACCCCAACACTTCTCCTGTCTGTAATTGGAAGCAGCGTGGCTCAGTGGAAAGAGCATGGGCTTTGGAGTCAGGGCTCATGAGTTCGATTCCCAGCTCTGCCACTTGTCAGCTGTGTGACTGTGGGCAAGTCACTTAACTTCTCTGTGCCTCAGTTCCCTCATCTGTAAAATGGGGATCAAGACTGTGAGCCCCACGTGGGACAACCTGATTCCCCTGTGTCTACCCCAGCGCTTAGAACAGTGCTCTGCACATAGTAAGCGCTTAACAAATACCAATATTATTATTATTAATTTATTTCCTATCTGTCTCCCCCTATAGACTGTAAACTCCTTGAGGACAGGGAACGTGTCTACCAACTCTATTTATTTTACTCTCCCAAGTACTCAGTATAGTGCTCTGTACACAGTATGTGCTGAATAAATACCATAGATTGATACCTGTACTCTCTCTCCCTTAAACTGTGAGTCCTATGTGGGGCAGGGACCATGAGATCTGCTTCCGTTTTAGTTGCCCCTGGAATGTGTCTTATTTTTGTATTGTACTCTGCCAAGTGGTTAGTACAGTGCTCTCCATTCAGTAAGCGCTCAATAAATACAACTGAATGAACTTAGCAAAGTGTTTAACAAATATCTCGATTACTATTGTTAGATATATCTGGGAGAAAAGAGGTGCTGTATAAATCCCATTACTTTAGAATGTCTTGGATATAATGGTCTATGGAAATGATATTATTTCCCTTATTTCATTTGTTCTGCTTCAGAGTCATACTTAAGCTATCCTTATCAATCTTGAGGATTTCATCCAACAGAATATAAGAACAAAATGAAGATCAAAAGCTAATAAGACTGGAGCAAAATTTAGTAACAGAAAAGCAATCAAACACATTGAAAAATACCATGCACTCTATACCACGGACCCAAATATCAAAATGAATAGCTCACCATCCAGATCTTCCAATCATCAGTGAAATGGATGTCAATATTCCAAACATGTTTCCAGATTATTCAAGGACGAATGTTAAAAGTAAAGGGAGGCACTGGACACTTTCAAACTGTGACCAATTGGGCCCAGTGGTCTTTGTGCTTTCAAAAGGGAATCATTCGTTTCCACCCCATGGATAGCCCCAAGGCCGATTCCTTCCCTTGGCTGGATGTGAAATATTATATTTTGTAATCAAATCTATCCAATACATTTGCCTAGATTTAAAAAAAATCTTAGACTTGCATTTCCTTTTTTTCTTTCTTTTTTTTTTTTTTAGGAAAGATCTTTTTTAATCCAATTTTTCCCCATCTCTATTAAGGCAGCTATTGCAACAAAGTGAACAAAAGCAAAGTCTTTCCTTTATGTTCTTAAGTTTTATTTCTTTAGCTAATTTTTCTTGGGGGAGTCCAGATGTCCTTAGTTGGAGGCAAATTTAAGGAAACAAAATGAAAAGGAAAATTGTCTGAACAATCTCAGAAACGGATCTTCTAACTAATTTCCTAGCAGCTTCTCTTCAGCAAAGACTATCTTGGCTCTGTTCTATTAGTTTTCCCTTTGATAGCAAATATTACTTGAAGTGGCCATTCATGTTGTAATTAAGTTTCTCTCAGACTTATAAGCATGCTTTGTCTTTAGAAGACAAGCCTCGCTAGGGCCTCTAGAGGTCTTCTTCAGCCATTTTTCCCCACAAGTCAGAAGCAAAAAATCTAGGGTGGACAATAGTCTAGGATGTGGTTCTAATCCCGACTCCGCCACTTGTCTGCTCTGTGACTTTGGGCAAGTCACTTAACTTCTCTGTGCCTCAGTTATCTCATCTGTAAAATGGGGATTAAGACTTTGAGCCCCAAGGGGGACAACCTGATTAGCTTGTATCTACCCCAGTGCTTATAACAGTGCTTGGCACGTAGTAAGTACTTAACAAATGCCATTATTATTATTATTGAATGGACTTGCCCAAAGTCAGACAACAGACATATGGTGGAACAGGGACTAGGACCCAAGTCCTTCTGACTCCCAGGCCCGGGCTCTATCCACTAGGCCATACTGCTGATCTAATGCAAGATCGTACCTTCAGTAACATCTGGAGAGCTTTCAAAGCAAGGACTATGGCTTTTTTTCCATCAATCAATCATTCAATCGATCAAACAGTCACATTCAAATCACAGATGAGAAGCAATGTGGCTTGGTGGGTAGAGCATGGCCCTAGGAGTCAGAAGGGTCTGGATTCTAACCTTGGCTCTGCCACTTATCTGCTGTGTGATGCTGGGCAAGTCACTTCACTTCTCTGTGCCTCAGTTACCTCATCTGTAAAATGGGGATTAAGACTCTGAGTGCTATCTGGGAGAGCAAGCAGCCTGGCTCATTGGAAAGAGCCCAGGTTTGGGAGTCAGAGGTAATGAGTTCTAATCCCGGCTCCAACACTTGTCAGCTCTGTGACCTTGGGCAAGCCTCTTAACTTCTCTGTGCCTCCGTTACCTCATCTGTAAAATAGGGATGAAGACTGTAAGCCCTACGTGGGATGACCTGATTACCTTGTATCTACGCCAGTGCTTAGAACAGTGCTTGGCACATAGTAGGTGCTTAACAAATACCAACATTATTATTATTTGCTTGTATTCACCCCAGCACTTAGTACATTGCCTGGCACATAGTAAGCACTTAACAAAACCATAATAATAATTACTATAATTATTAATAAAATATATTGGGTGCTGAGCACTACATTGAATGCTTAGAAGAGTTCAATATTTAATAATAATAATAATGTTGGTATTTGTTAAGCGCTTACTATGTGCCAAGCACTGTTCTAAGTGCTGGGGTAGACACAAGGGAGTCAGGTTGTCCCACGTGGGGCTCACAGTCTTCATCCCCATTTTACAGATGAGGTAACTGAGGCACCGAGAAGTTAAGTGACTTGCCCACAGTCACACAGCCGACAAGTGGCAGAGCTGGGATTCGAACTCATGAGCCCTGACTCCAAAGCCCACGCTCTTTCCACTATTTAGTAGACTTGATCCCTGCCTCAAGAAGTTTACAGTCAACTGTATGAAAAGCATATATTATTTGCAAAAGGGCAAGATGGTTAATTCCCATCCCTCCTTTTAAAGAGTTTACAATCTACTGGGAGAGACAGACATTAAAATAAATTACAGGTAAGGGGTGGGGCACAGAGATGTTTCCTTTCTTTTAAAAAATATTTTTCTGTCTATTCTCTTCCATCAAATCCTTCCTCTGGATTAAATCTCGAGAACATTTCGGTATAACATCCTGCCTCCAGACTGAGCCATTTGTTTGCTTCCTCCTGGTGAAACTAGGAGGAAGGTATGAAAACATTTAAATTGCAATGGAGGCGTTAGCAAAAAGGATTAGAAGAAAGCCAAAAAGAAGGCTGAAAAGGAAAAGTAGAGATGTAATCAAAAGTCATAGGAAATTGATCTCGGAACTTCAAACACCTGCCTTCTAAATCCCAGGCAACATGGTAGAGGCCCCTAAAGGAAGAGTTTTGGGGAGGTAGCCAAACTCCGTTGCGTAGTTTTGTGGCTTGGCAGTGGGAAGAGAATTTCAGTTTGGAAAGAAATTAGCCCAAATTGATAGATTCTTGATCCCTCTCAATGGAGCTGATGAATGTCTGCCAGTCAAATTGTTATGGTAAGCATCATTTCCGAAATTGGTCATTTTCTCCATCATTAGGAGTTGCCTTGCCTTATTGATCCATCTGTCTAAGTGGTTGGCTGAGGGCCGCACATCCTGAAGTATTGTGATCTAGCTATCTCAGCAAAGAATGTACTTTGCACCCTGAGTTCTTAGAGGGTCTTGCTTACTAAGAATAATAATGATAATATTATTTATTAAGTGCTTACCAGTTGCCAAAGACTGCGTTTTTATGGTATGTATTTGTTAAGCACTTTTTATATGCCAGACACTGCAGTAAGCACTGGCGTAGATGCAAGCTAATCAGGTTGGACACAGTTCATTTCCCACATGGGGCTCACAGTCTTCATTCCCATTTTACAGATGAGGTAACCGAGGCACAGATAAGTGAAGTGACTTGCCCAGTGTCCTAGAGTCGACAGATGGACAAGTAGTGGAGCTGATATTAGAACCCAGGTCCTTCTGACTCCCAGGCCCATGCTCTACCCACTAAGCGATGCTGCTCCTCCCTGGGGTAAACACAAAATAATCAAGTCCTGACTCACCTGAGGCTCACAGTCTTAGAGGGAGGGAGAACAGACATTTTCCATCAGTGACCAACCTAAACCAAACTTAGTTGCTCATTTTTCGAGGCAGGGGCCATCGGTTTTGAAGTACACAGTCAGCTATCTCCTCCCTATTATAATGATTATGGTATTTGTTGAGCGCTTACTACCTGTCAATCACTGTTCTAAGAGATGGGGTAGAAGCCAGTTAATTAGGACAGACCCAGTTCTTGTCCCACATAGAGCTCTCAGTGTAAGCAGGAAGGAGAACATATATTTTATCACCATTTTACAGAGGAGGAAATTGAGGCACAGAGTAGTAAGTGATTTGCCCAAGATCACATGGCAGGCAAGTATGGAGCTGAGATTAAAACACGAGTCTCCCAACTTCTGGTCCTGATTTTCAAGTTCTTCTCATCCATTACTTCATTTCCTTTCCAAACCACCCCTGACTTAACAGGTAGAGAAACTGAAGCCCAGAGAAGGGAAATGTATCATTCCAGGTTACAGTGTTAGTGGCAGAACTGGGACTAAATTCCTCCATTCTTCTGACTCGCAAGACGCCCAGCTCAGTGTTTTTTCCACTGACCCACGACGGTCACAGGATTCTGGGCAGGGGGTTAGTCAACCCCTATGCTAAATCTCACTCACTTTACAGATTTGATGCTCTTGTCCGGAATTAACAATAATGCCAGTACGATGGATCAACATTATGTGAAGCTATTACAGTTTCATGAACATCCAGACTATCTTGTGATCAGTTGAGTGTAAACTATAGTGATGAAAGGGCTAATTGAAATCTTTCTTCCCCACATAACTGCAAACTCCTCGAGGGCAAGACTCCTGCCTACTACTAATAAATGCGGCATTTGTTAAGCACACTATGTGCCAAGGATTGTATTGAGCACTGGGGCAGATACCAACCTAATCAGATCAGGCCCAATCTACTAACTATATCGTACTCCCCCAAGGGCTTAGTACAGCTCTCTGCACGGAATAAGTGGTCAATAAGTACTATTAAATCATTCTGACACAATAATTTCATCTATTTTCATGCTTGTGTTTATCCTTTATTATTGGACTAAATAATTCCTCTCATGCAAGAACGACACTTTCCCTAAGCCCTTTTTTCCTTTACTTCCACTCTCTTCTGTGTCACTCTGACTTGCTCCCTTTCTTCAACGTCACCCCCAGCCCACAGCACTTATCTACCTAGCTGTAATTTATTTATTTATATTAATGTCTAGTTCCCCCCAGACTGTCAGCTCATTGTAGGCGGGGATTGTGTCTGTTATATTGTTATATTGTACTCTCCCAAGCGCTAAATACAGTGCTCTGCACACCATAGGCACTCAATCAATATGACTGATTAATTAATTGATTGAGTTTTGCTTTGGGTCATTCCCACAGGACCTGATACAGTTCATCCCACAGTGTTTTTTCAGTGGATGACTGACTGACTCTTCTGGCTGACGAGGGAGTGTGTGACTGAGTCTCAAACTCCACTCTCCCAGGGAAAACTAGAGACTTTCACTAAGCCATTCCTCAGGAAGTGTGAGTTCAAATTAGAAAAAATAAATCACTGTAGCGGAAAAGCATCCAACATCTTGTATTTTCTTTTCTTTACTAGGAAGCAGTGTGGACTACCGGAAAGACCACGGGCCTGGGAGTCAGAGGAGCTGGGTTCTAATCCCCGCTTTATCACTTGACTGTTGTGTGACCTTGGGCAAGTTGTTTCACTTCTCTGGGCCTCAGTAACCTCAGCTGTAAAATGGGGATTCAATACATGTTCTCTCACCTGGACTGTGATTCCCTTGTAGAACAGGAAGTCTGTCCAACCTGATTATCCTGCCTCTACCCCAGGGCTCAGTATATAGTATAGTGCTTGTGCTTGGCACATAGTATAGTGTGGCAGATCGACACGCAAGTACTATTATTGTGTGTAGTATGGCTTGTTCTTGTTTTTTTGCGACATCATCCATTCCTCGGCACTGTCAATATTGACTTATCACTGACTTAGATTTGTCAGACATTGGCACCTATCTGCTTTCAGACCCTATTTTATGCCATACTGAGGGAATAGGGAAGCAGAAGAGAAGCTGTAGTGCTCGGGCCTGGAAGTCAGAAGGACCTGGATTCTAGTCCCCGCTCTGCCACTTGTCTGCTCTGTGGCCTTGGGCAAGTCAATTCACTTCTCCTTACCTCAGTTACCTCATCTGTAAAATGGAGATTAAAATTGTGAGTCCCATGTGGGACATGGACTGTGTCCAACCTGATTTACTTGTATCTATCCCAGTGCTTAATCCAGTCAGCGCTTAACAAATACCATCCTCTAATAATGATAATAATGTTGGTATTTGTTAAGCGCTTACTATGTGCAGAGTACTGTTCAGGATAATCAGGTTGTCCCACATGAGGCTCACAGTCTTAATCCCCATTTTACATGAGGCACTGAGAAGCTAAGTGAATTGCCCACAGTCACACAGCTGACAAGCGGCGGAGCCGGGATTCGAACCCATGACCTCTGACTCCCAAGCCCGGGCTCTTTCCATTGAGCCACGAGGGCAGGGAATGTATCTGTTTATTACTGTACTGTACTCTTTCAAGCACTTAGTACTGTGTTCTGCCCACAGTAAGTGCTCAGTAAATATGATTGAATGAAAAGAACGGCCAGTGTTTCTTATCCTCTTTACTTAAAAAATGCCCCACAGACTTTACTCCACCCAACTGTAAAGTTTCCACACTTGCGACATCTGTATCCTCTGTGATTGACACCGACCATCTGCCACTCCTGACCAACGCTGGAGGACACCTCTTTCATTCAATCAGTCATATTTATTGAGCACTTACTGTGTGCAGAGCACTGTACTAAGCGTTTGGAAAATATAATTCGACAAAGAATAGAGACAATCCCTATCCACCTTGCCTGTCCCAGAATGTCCTAGACTTTAAGCTCTTCAAGGGCAGGGAACATGTCTACCAACTCTATTGTCCTAGAGTTGGGAAGCAGCGTGGCTCAGTGGAAAGAGCCTGGGCTTCGGAGTCAGAGGTCATGAGTTCGACTCCCGGCTCTGCCACTTGTCAGCTGGGTGACTGTGGGCAAGTCATGTCACTTCTCTGTGCCTCAGTTACCTCATCTGTAAAATGGGGATTAACTGGGAGCCTCACGTGGGACGACCTGATTACCCCGTATCTACCCCAGCGCTTAGAACAGTGCCCTGCACATAGTAAGCGCTTAACAAATACCAACATTATTATTGTACTATATTCTTCGAAGTACTAAGTACTGTGTACTTAGGAGTGTACTCCTCCCTTTCTTAGCACTCAAAGAATATCACCGCTTGATTGTTTGCAAAGTCCGATGGCCACCTCTTGAATGTAATCTCCTCACGGGCAGGGAACTTGTCTATCAATTCTGTTGTATTGTACTCTGTGCCTCAGTTCCCTCATCTGTAAAATGGGGATTAAGACTGTGAGCCCCATGTGGGACAACCTGATTCCCCTATGTCTACCCCAGCGCTTAGAACAGTGCTCGGCACATAGTAAGCGCTTAACAAATACCAACATTATTATTACTCTCCCAAGAACTTTCTACAGTGCTGTGCACATGGTCGGCACTCAATAATTACCACTGATTGATTGGAAGGCTGTACTCCCTCCTGCTTCCAGGGACTATGACCGACCTTTCATTCGTTCAATAATATTTTTTGAGCGCTTACTATGCGCTGAGCACTGTACTAAGGGCTTGGAATGGACAATTCGGCAACAGATAGAATCCCTGCCCAATGAAGGGCTCGCAGTCTAATCGGGGGAGACAGAGGGCAGAGCAAAACAGAACGAAAGGAAAACAAGACAACATTATCACGATAAATAGAATCAAGGGGATGTACACCTCATTAACAAAATAAATAGGGTAATAAATAATATATACAAATGAGCACAGTGATTATCTTGTATCTTATACCTACCCCAGTGCTCGGTTCAGTGCCTGGCACAAATGAGCACTTAAAAATGCCAATAATCATCATCACCGGAGGCACCGGAGGTCACGGCAAATGTTCTAATAAGTGACCTGATAATCAGTCGATTTTCCTGCTCGGACAAATGTGGTTAAACCGTTTCTGAACTCAGTCCTTTTCCAAACTGAAGCAGCTTGTGAATAAAATAAGAGTTCAAGTGAGCAGTCAGGCACTCGTCCACTCCTTCAGGGCCTTGCTGGTTCCCCTAAGCATCTGACAACTACAGATTTGTAAGGGCATTGTGAATGTGTTCCCCCAGTGTGCTGTCTTTTAGTAAACCCTGTTCATTTAAGAGCCAGAGGGAAGTGTCGCACATGAATAAATAAACTCCCAGTGAAGGCTCTCTGCCTGCTCTCATCCATCTTTGGAGGTAGGATCATGCGATGTGAGTGACTAATAGGAACTGAATGAGGTGCAGGGAGGTGAAAGGGTAGCTCAGAGTTCACAGAGATAAATCAGGGGCAGAACAGGAGCTCCGTTCTGCTCGCGTGTGATCGGACTTGCGGAAAACTTTCAAAATAATTCTTTTGTGGTATTTGTTACACATTTACTATATGCCAGGCACTGTTCTAAGTGCTGGGGTAGATGCAAGCCAATCAGATTGGGCATAGTCCATTTCCCTCAGGGGATTCACAGCCTTCATCCCCATTTACAGGTGAGGTAAATCACAATGAAGTGACCTGCTCAAGGTCACACAGCAGACAAGTGGCGGAGCGAGGGTTAGAACATAGGTCCTTCTGACTCGCAGGCCCATGCTCTAACCACTGGGAAATGCTGCTTCTCTTGCTCCAACTATCTGGCTTAGCCTACAAGGGAAGCATGGGCCTAGACCTTTTATACCCATGCCACCTCATGCCAGCTCCTACTGTTTCCTGGAAACTTTTCAACGTTTAAGCAAAGATTCACATTCAGGTGGATGAAGAGTGCTACAATTCCTTTATCCTCTCTCTCCTCATTATCTACCCCAGCGCTTAGTACAATGCCTGGCACAGAGTAAGCTCTTTACAAATACCACAAAAAATCATAATAAAAAAGAGTTTGGAGAACCGTTCTCTCTCCCATATAGACTATGAGTCCCATTTGGGAAGGTAACAGTGTTCAACCTGATTGTCTTGCATCTATAATAATAATAATAATGTTGGTATTTGTTAAGCGCTTACTATGTGCCGAGCACGGTTCTAAGCGCTGGGGTAGATACAGGGTAATCAGGTTGTCCCATGTGAGGCTCACAGTTAATCCCCATTTTACAGACGAGGTAACTGAGGCACAGAGAAGTGAAGTGACTTGCCCACAGTCACACAGCTGACAAGTGGCAGAGCCAGGAGTCGAACCCGTGACCTCTGACTCCCAAGCCCGGCCTCTTTCCACTGAGCCACATTGCTTTGCCAGTTCTCTATACGAAGTCCTACAGCATGGTCCAATCCACTAATTTCAGGATGCTCTCTACCCTTGCCTCTTGCGGTTGCTTTTCGGTAAGAAATACTGTAACGCTGCAAAATCATAAAGGAACTCAAAGTAGACAGTTTGAGCCTTGTGTAGGACAGGGACTGTGTTCAACTTCACAGCCTTCCTCATATCTAGCCCTCATCTATCGCAGTGCTTAGAGCAGTGCTTGTCACAAAGCAAGCGCTTAACAGAAACCATAGTAATAGTGATTTGTTAAGCACTTACTATTATTACTGGAAGCCTTTTCTGGCCTCAAGCTCGGAGCCGCGATGGCAAACAGATAGGTTGGGGAGCTGAGTGGAAGGCATAGATAGAGCCCTATCCCTTACCAAACAGTCCAGCTTCAGTATAACGGATCCTGGACTGTTCTTCTTCCTCACCTACCCCCTGCTTCTCAGATCCTGCAAAGGTGGGCGGCATCTAGGAGCTCCTGGGATCAGATCCAAAAGCTGATCTCTTCTGGACTTTAACAATAATAATAATAATTGTGATATTTGTTAACGCTTACTGTGTGCCAGACACTGTACTAAGCACTGGGATCGATACCAGCAAATTGGGTTGGACACAGTCTCTGTCCCATGGGGGGCTCACAGTCTCAATCCCCATTTTCCAGATGAGGTAACTGAGGCACAGAGAAACGAAGTGACTTGCCCGAGGTCACACAGCAGACAAGTGGCAGAGCTGGGATTAGAACACGTGACCTTCTGACTCCCAGGCCCGTGCTCTAGCCACTACATCACAGACAACTCTTCCTTTTCTACCTGGAAACAGACTCTCTGTTCCTCTAAGGCAAGGGATAGTAGCTTCCCCTTCCTCCATACCTGAAGTATCCTAGCTTCCCGAAGAGCTTGAAAGGTTTTCACATGATGATAGTGATGCCAGTTTATGCTTTCGCTTTCTGCCTCTGTCGGGACCCACTGTAGAATCCCCCTCACCCAGGGAACAGTTTAATTAACCTCCAATATACCCGGTGGCCCTGTATGCTGATTAAACACTTTCTTAGCTCTTGAATTCTCAAGCCATGCGGTGACATTGCAGGGTCCAGCCCACTGACTCACTGAAACAAACCCATTCTCCTTTCACTTTGCAGCTATTTCTGCACAGACTTTGATCCTGGCAAGAAGTATGGCATTATTGATTTGCTCCACGGGGCTCAGACTGCAACCTCATCTGCAAGAGCTTGATTCTTTATTGCTTCAATAATTTCACTGAGGGCCGAGAAATCTGTTTGTATTTTTGCTTAGTGTTTAGTGATTCTTTAAATTTTTTATGGACTTGGAAGTTAAATATCAGCTACTCACTGCAATATGTAGAAGACTCATCCAATATCACTTCACGCATGACTATTTCCCTAATTCTCCCTGGAGAAATGAGGGCCAAGGCTGGGAGCCTCTGATTTCGTAATTTTGATTTGACTGGCATTCCAAAGCAATTGTTCAAGGCAATAAGGGGGGTGACACGTTTGGCAAGGAGAGAACACAGAAGTTTCAGTTACTTTAACCCTTACGCTCGAAAGCCAGGATCATTTCTCCTTCTTCTGTTTCTTTTCCCAATACCTAAGCAGTGTTTAAGGCAGCCTTGTAAATTGGCACAGATCTACCTCTCAGGGACTAAAATTCCATTTGGCACTGAGGGAATTAATCGATCTATCATAATTTGTGTGCACTTACAGTGCAGAGCACTGTATTAAGTGTTTTGGAGTGTACAGTATATGAGAGTTAGTAGGTACATTCCCTGCCCACACTAGGCTTACAGTCTAGAGGGAGCTTGAGGAATTGGAAGCTTATCTGCTCTAGATGTTTGCTTGAATTCCCATTGCCTCATGGAGAACTACAGGAAGAAGAGCAAGATGAGGGTGAGAGTGAGTGGGGGCAGTGGAAGGGACCAGAGAGGAGAAAAGTTGGTTTCTGGAATAATAATTCCCCAATCTTCCCTGTCGATTTTAAAAGCCAGCAGGCTGGATTAATCCCTCTAGCCTGCAATGTTGGCATTTATAACAATGATGGGATTTGTTAAGTGCTTACTATGTGG
Source organism: Ornithorhynchus anatinus (assembly GCF_004115215.2). Taxonomy (NCBI): domain Eukaryota; kingdom Metazoa; phylum Chordata; class Mammalia; order Monotremata; family Ornithorhynchidae; genus Ornithorhynchus; species Ornithorhynchus anatinus. The sequence goes on from NC_041729.1 coordinate 46,760,251, forward strand.
CAGGCACTGAACTAAATTCTGGGGTGGATATAAGCAAATTGATTTGGATGCAGTCCCTGTCCCATGTGGGGCTCAAGGTCTCAATCCCCATTTTCCAGGTGTGCAAAGTGAGGCACAGAGAATTTGTGCACGATCACACAAGCAGACAAGTGATGGAGGCGGCAATAGAATCCATGACTTTTTGACTCCTAGGCCCGTGTTCTATCCACTACGTCATGTTGCTCATTAACACTGGCCTTGCCTATATTAATTGGTTATGAGTTTAAGCACTGACCATCCGCCCAGCCCCATATTCAACAGTGGGTTGAACACGAGAAGTCATCAGATGCAGTCCCCGTCATACACAGAGGTCACAAGAGAGAGCGGGCATCTTTTCTCCATTTTACAGATGAGGGAACTGAGGAACAGCAAGGTTGAGGAACTTATCCGAGGTCACTCAGTAGGCCGGGGAAAAAGTTAGGATGAGAACCTGATCTCCTGACTCCCGGTCCCATATCCACCCAGTAAGGTCCCACCCTTGCTTATCTACTTTCTCCTTCAGCCCCCACCCCTCTCCTATCAAAGCAAAGGGAACACAGGTGATAGCCTGCCAAAGGTAAATATACCTCCAGGTTCCCCTCAAAGTCACGTGCAACCATGCCAAAAGAGAGGAGAAAGAAGAGTCAGAGAGTACTCAATTCCTTTTGCAACCCCACCCCAATTATCTTTAGAACTGCTAATTTCCATCAGGCCCACCCTGATTTCCTTTCAGACAGCTGGAGAAGCAGCGCGGTGTAGTGGAAAGAATAAGGGCCTGAGAGTCAGACGGACATGAGTTCTAATTCCACCTCTGCCATTTGTCTCCTGTGTGACCTTGGACAAGTCACTTCGCTTCTCTAAGCCTCAATTACCTCATCTGTAAAATGGGGATTGAGACCTTGAGCCCCATTTGGGACAGGGGCTCTGTCTAACCCTATTCACTTGTATCCACCCCAGCGCTTAGTGCTCTGCCTGGCACATACCCGTAACTATTAATATTATTATTATTAGATGTGCACAAATGCTTAATTCATAAATGCAGTTTGATACTTGGGACTGATCTAGTGTCTTTCTTCCAAAGACTTGATATCCTCTTCCCCTGTTCTCTCCATTTGATTACTCTCTGCCTATTTGGTTTTGACATCTACCACTAGATTCAGGGTAGTCGTACTCGGAAATGATTTTTAAAAGTTTAATAGAAATAGCACATATCTCTCTTCCTCAGCAATATCCATCGCCGCTGAATATATAGGGTCTCCTTCTGCTTCTGCAGATGCAGCTAATTTGTTTGTCTGCTGGAGACGCAGTTGACATTGCCATTTCTTTTGGCGACTTAATGAAATACCACTCAACTTCTTGCCTCTTCGCTCTTCTCATTGCTATAGTACTCTGGCTTGGCTTTCTAATTCTCGTTAACTCTGCGACGAGTTAATGGCGCTCCCATTTGTCTGACAAATTCAGTGCTGAAGATCCATCATTTTTCTGCACACACACAAAAAAAAATCAGTGCCATCCATCTGTCAAGCTGATTTTGAAGAGATTGGTTTCTGAGTACCATGTGTGCATGCTGACTGCAAAAATTTTCCCAGTCATTTGCTATTCCCTCTTTACTCGTGTGGGGAGAGTTCCGATTTTCTTTGTCAGTTTCACTAACCTCATTTTAATGTCACCCCTATTTTCTGCTTTAAATATTCATAGTAAACTTTTGGAAAGACTTTCTCCTTCCCCCACTGAGGCAGTTTAATGTCATTTAATGTTCAAGGTTAAAGTAGTTGGTGCTAAAAGTCTGAGGTTTCTCTCTTGCCACGGACCTACTCCGAAACACCTAGCAAAGATAGAGACCATCTGAACAGCTCCTTCCCATCCTTGGCGGACTAGGGAAGTTGGTGGTGAGAAGTAGCATGGCCTAATGGAGAGATCATGGGCCTGGATTCTAGTCCCAACTCTGCCACTTGCCTTTTGTGTGACTTTGGACAAGTCACTTAACTTCTCTGTACTCCAGTTTCCTCATCTGTAAAATAATACAGTATTTGAAAACATCTTACTACTGTGCCAAGCACTAAGTGCTGGGAAAGATAGAAGACAATCAGTTTGGACACAGTCCCTATCCCGCATTGAGGCTCAGAGTCGAGGTAGGAGGGAATAGGATTTAATCCTCATTTTATACATGAGGTAACAGAGGCCCAGAGAGGTTAAGTGATTTGCCCAAGGTCACACAGCAGACAGAGAAGCAGTGTGGTTTAGTGGAAAGAGCCCAGGCTTGGGAGTCAGAGGTCATGGGTTCGAATGCCGCCGCTGCCACTTGTCTGCTGTGTGACTGTGGGCAAGTCACTTAACTTCTCTGTGCCTCAGTCACCTTCATCTGTAAAATGGGGATTAAGACTGTGAGCCCCACATGGGACAACCTGATTCCCCTGTGTTTACCCCAGCGCTTAGAACAGTGCTCTGCACATAGTAAGCGCTTAACAAATACCAACATTATTATTATTAATTCCAGCTCTGCCGCTAGTCAGCTGTGTGACGCAAGTCACTTATCTCCTCTGTGCCTCAGTTACCTCATCTGTAAAATGGGGATGAAGACTGTGAGCTCTACTTGGAACAATCTGATTACTCTGCATCTACCCCAGCGCTTAGAACAGTGCTTGGCATATAGTAAGTACTTAACAAATACCGTCATTATTATTATTACTGCTATTATTATTAAATGGCAGAGCCAGGATTAGAACCCAGATCCTCTGAGTCCCAGGCCCGGGCTCTTCCCACCAAGTCTTATCGCTTCCCCTTATCGCTTCTTCCTCCTGCTTAGACTCTGACCCCCCTGTGGGACAGATGATAATCTTGATAATCCATGATAATCTTGCATCTTTCCTAGTACTTGGAGAATAATGAACGTTTAACAAATGCTTCAGTTATTAAAGAAATGACCATGGTGCCCGACAAGTGGAAATTGATCATCAAACCTTTGGAAATGGAGACAGACAACAGTTTTACCAACTTCGGGTTTCAGGATCTCCAGTCCTAATCCAGAATGCTGTTTATCACATTCATTAGATTGATGTAGCAGGATTTAAATACTTTCTGGATAGTAGGAACTGGCCACAGGATAAATTGTGGGAAATCAAACAGTTAACAGTCAAGCATTCACAAGCATATTGGCTCAACAGTGTCAAAAATCGAAGTTTAATTATCAACAAAATCAATCTCATAAAGAAATGTGTTAGGGCTCAGGTTAGTGTTCAGCCTGAGGTTTAAAGTTAGGGTTCAATCGTTGGCTAAACTGGCAGTTAAGTGAGGCATGGTTTGCCAACAAGCAAAAGGCCAAACATCAGAGAATCACCATCATCACTCGGATAAAACCTTGATTCCACCGTGCAGATGTGGCTATCGTCCCAGAGGTGGGGAAATGGAGGATGGGGAGGCAGCCAGAGGTGAGGAGGCAACGGTGGTCGGGAGAGTCAGGGGGTGGTGGTGAGAGGCAGAGGCAAAGGAGGGGTGACCTTGGGGACGATGAGAGGGCGCGAAGCAGATGGGAGTTGGGCAAGAGGCAGAGGATGAGCAGAATGTGGAAATTGGCGGGAAGGAGATAGGGACCAACAAAGGAAACCCAAATGGGGAGGAAACCTGGCAGAGTTGTTGGTGAGTGGGTGAGGAAGGCAGTCAGTGGCAAAGGGGAAGAGAGACTGTCTAGGCCTCTGGTTAGGAAAGATGATAGGGTGGGCCTTGGGGAGGAGGGCAGAGTAATAATAATAATAATAATGTTGGTATTTGTTAAGCGCTTACTATGTGCAGAGCACTGTTCTAAGCGCTGGGGTAGATACAGGGTAATCAGGTTGTCCCACGTGAGGCTCACAGTTAATCCCCATTTTACAGATGAGGTAACAGGCACAGAGAAGTGAAGTGACTTGCCCACAGTCACACAGCTGACAAGGGGCAGAGCCGGGAGTCGAACTCATGACCTCTGACTCCGAAGCCCAGAGTACAGCATAGACTCTGATAAAGGGGACAGTAAAGGGCAGGAGGGTGTGAGTCTGCCCTTCACTCCCTTGCTCGGTTGGCTTCTGGCCTAAATACAGACCTCCACCCCCAGCCACCCCCACAAATAGGAAGACGTCCCAGAAACCACAAAACCTGGTGAACCTCAGCAAGGACCCCAGCAGCGGCGCAGGAAGCCTGAAACAAGAAGATGAAGGAAGAGGCCAAGTGAGGCCGGAAGTGAACGGAGGGAGGCAGAACCGACTCAGAGAAAGAGAAGGCAGAGAAGACAAAACAATGACGAGCTGCAGGAGGAGGAATTTGGAGAGGTGGGCCTAGGTTGAGGAGATTGGGAAGTGGGCACAGTTTGAGGGAAGCGGGGGTGATCCCTCCCAAGCCACATGCAGTCATGTCATCCTCTTTTCCATGCTGGAGTGGCGGGGTTTGCTACTTGGGCCTCTGGGGTCAATGACCCCATCCCTGGCCCCTGTAGGATCTACCCCAGCCTCTTCTTTTCCCCCCTGAGTCTGCATCTCCTTCTGCTCCCTGACCATCATTCATTCGACCCTCTTCCTCTTCCCAAGGTTACTGGCCACTGGTACGACCCTGCCTGCCTTGCCATTTCCTGTGTCTCCCACCTACCCTCTTCCCTCTCTTGCCTGTGGAAGTACCTTAGTACCATAAACTCCTCGGTGGCAGGGACTGTATTTTTAACTTTTACTCCACCCCTTCCCAAATATGCCTGCAAACATTAAGTACTTGGCCAATATCTCTGAAAAAATGTCCATTATGGGTAAACACCAAGCTCCATTCACTCTTCTCTCTCCCTCTACCCCTTGTCCCCACCCTGCCCTCTCATCCCCTAGACTTCTGCCCTCTCCCCAGATTTCCACTTTGCTTTCTTTTCACAAATCCTGCTTATTTTTCTCTGCTGGCTTGCTGCTCCCTCTGCTACCATGTTCATCCTCGTAGCTGTGGGTGAGTGTGAGCATTGGCCAGTGATCCAGCTTTGGCTGATTGTTTTTCCAGCGATCCAAGAGCAGTGTTAGAGTGATAACTATTTACCCTAGATTCAGTTGGACTCCGGGCCCAATGTTGACCGAATCTCGAATGGTTAATGTTTCTTAACTATTACTATTATTATTATTATTATTGCATTTGTAATGTCGGTCTCCCCCTCTAGACTGTAAACCTGTGATGGGCAGGGAACATATCTGCTAATTCTGTTGCACTGTACTTTCCCAAGTGCTTAGGACAGTGCTCTGCACATATTAAGCACTCAATAAATACCACTGATTGATTAAGTGCTTTACTATATGCCAAACACAGTATTAAATGCTGGGTTAGAGTCAAGATACTCAGGTTGGTCAAGTCGCTGTCCCACATGGCGATCACACGCTAAGTATGAGGGAGGACATTCAATCAATTGATCGATGAATCAATCATATTTATTTATTCATTATTATGGTATTTGTTAAGCCCTAACTATGTGTCAGGCACTGTACTTTGCACTGGGGTAATCAGCTTAAACACAGTCCATGACCCACATGGGTCTCACAGTCTTAATCTCCATTTTACAGATGAGGTAAATGAGACACAAAGAAGATACGTGACTAGCCCCAGGTCACATAACAGATAAGTGGCAGAGCTGGGTTTAGAACCTAGATCCTTCTGACTTGGAAGTATGGTAGATGCAAGAGAATTAGATTGGACACAGTCCCTGTTCCATATGGGGTTCACAGTCCAAGGGAGTGGGAGAACAGGTAATGAATCCTCACTTTACAGATAAAGAAACTGAGGACAACAAAGTGAATTGACAGTTGCCTGTGGTCACACAGCAGGCAAGCGCAGAACCGATCAAAACCCTGGTCATCTGACTCCCAGCTCCGAGCTCTTTTGACTAGACCAAGCCACTTCTCTAATAAAAAATGCTATTCTTTCCCCTCTGTTCACAACATCGTACGTTCTTCATTTTCTCCTTTGTGCTTAAAGAGAGAAGTTAAGTGACTTGCCCCAAGTCACAAAGCAGGTAAATGGCAGAGCCAAGATTTAAACCATTAATTGTTTGATTTTTTTGATGATTTGTTAGAGTTGAACAGATTTTCTAATATTTCCCATTTTCTTACCTGGGTCAAAGAGGGGTGTCTTCTAGACGCTCCATCATTTGGTGGCATAGGAGAGCAAACCCTTTTCTCTATCCCCAAAATAGCATGGCCTAGTGGAAAGTTTAGGACAGGGAGTGAGGAGACCTGGGTTCTAATCCCAACTCTGCCACTTGTCATCTATGTGACCTTTCTCAAGACACTCACTTCTTTGTGCCTCAGTATCATCCTTTATAAAATGGGGATTAAATACCTCTTCCTTAGACTGTGAACCCCACATGATAATAATGTTGGTATTTGTTAAGCGCTTACTATGTGCCGAGCACTGTTCTAAGCGCTGGGGTAGATACAGGGTCATCAGGTTGTCCCACATGAGGCTCACAGTTAATCCCCATTTTACAGATGAGGTAACTGAGGCACAGAGAAGTTAAGTGACTTGCCCACAGTCACACAGCTGACAAGTGGCAGAGCTGGGATTCGAACTCATGACCTCTGCCTCCCAAGCCCGTGCTCTTTCCACTGAGCCACGCTGCTTCTCGAGACAGGGATTGTCTCTAGTCTGATTGCATTAAATCTACTCCAATACTGAGCGTGGTTAAGTGAATGGCTAACAAATACCACAATTTATTATTACCATTATTATTATTAGCAGGGCATATGGAAGCCAGGGAGTAAGGACAGAAAATTTAAGGGATTTTGGCCTGTCATGACCTCTGGAAAATCTGGGGTTAGCTTAGAAAGTGAGAGAGACCAGCCTCCCCCTTTCTTTTCTCCCCACACCTCTTTATCCTCCTTCTCATAATGCATAAACTCCATAGACAAAACCTGTTCATTCTACACCTGGCCTTTACAAGGACAGTCAGATCGCAGGAAACCATATTCTAGACCCCCGTCTCCCTACCACTGCTAACCCAGGGTTAATTTCGTTCTGCTCAGGGAATTGGATCTTCCATCCATCTTGAGAGTGTTTGCTGAACATGAGAAATAAAGCTCCCAAAGAAAAAGGAACAGAAAATCCCTCCTCTAAAATTTCATGCATTAATGTGTGTGAATAACATCTGGCCCAAGCCTTGTACTGCAGAATTCTTTTCCTTGTTATGATCTGGGAGGGAGTAGTCAGGGACCAGAGGAGGAGAAAAAGTGATGGAGGGAAGAGGAGGAGGAGAAGATGGAGGGGAAGGAGGAGGAGGTGATATTTTAAACATCAGACACCCCCATAACACTCAAAGATAACTTTACATTGAGAAGGACTTGGCTTCCCACCAAGGGCACCATGACACGAAAGACCCAACAGCATATGCTAAAGTTGATTCCTATGGCAGAGGAAATTTCCTCCTGTGAGATTTTTCTGTTCTCATTTACACGTGGCATTATTTCTAGGGCAGATGGTTTTCCCGAGTCAAAGATAACAGGCTTCAACACCAGAGCAGAGAATCCTCTGGATATGATATTTAGGAGAAGTTGTGAGGAAAGTATCTCTTTTCCAGAAATGGTCTAAATTTTCCAGCCTCACCCCAGTTGGATTTTCCCATCATCGTTCCTAGGGGAATGGATCCTCTTGTCTCTCCCATGTTATTCCACTGACATTAAAGAGGAGGACTTGTCCAGTGGTCAGAAGGTCCATAAACTCAGTTTATCTGGTTGATGAATAGCATTACCTTCATTCATTAAATCGTATTTACTTAGCGTTTACTGTGTGCAGAGCACTGTATTAGCGTTTTGGAAAGTATAGTACAACAATAAATGGACACATTCCCTGCACCCAACAGATTTACAGTTTAGGGAGTGGGGGGTGGAATAATTATGGTATTTGTTTAGCACTTACTGCCAGACACTGTACTAAGCGCTGGGGTGGATATAAGCAAATCGGGTTGTTCCACGTGGGGCTTACAATCTAAATCCCCATTTTACAGATGAGGTAATTGAGGCACAGAGAAGTGAAGTGACTTGCCCAAGGTCACACAGCAGATAAGTGACAGGGCTGGGATTGGAATCCATGACCTGACTTCCAGGCCCATGCTCTATCCACTATACCATGCTGCTTCTCATATGCCATGCAGCTTAACCTCTTAAGTACCTTCAGGTACATAGCCCATGGACCAGCAAACTGTTTGAAATCAAAGTGTGGAAAAACATTCCAGAATCATGGCCAAAGGGCTGAATTGCCCTGAGATTCTTAGGGTCACTTGTCTACCCGGAGCAGCCTGTCTGAATGATGGTTGGCTATAGCTGGCCTTATCTGCTCTGGTTTTCACTTTGGTTTCCAGGGATGAATGCAGAACTGAAGGAATTATATCTTCCAGACCTTGTGGGTTTGCATCCCACTGGAGTTTGGGTCTTGACTATCAGACTTTTTGGGGACCATTCACACACCTGCTTTCCCAGGGTTCTGGGTGACACTGAGCCATTTGCTCAACTCCAGTTTCTGTGGCACCTGTGAACAGAGTCTGTCCTGCTGTGAACTCCAGGCCCAAGAAGTGCTTTCTGCACCTCAGAGGAAACGATTTCCAGCCCACCCAGCTGGGGCCAATGTCAAAACCCTAGGTACAAGTTTTTTTTTTAATGAAAAAGCCCTCTCAGAAGGCATGTTGAGCCCCATCACCAACAGCCTCTAGCAGGGAGGAAGCCAGAGGGCACCACAAAACTAATTGTTTTCAGTGGTGCTATGTGTGGACCAATGGACTGAATTGGCTTCAGGGGTTGTTCCTGCTCCTTTTGGACCCAAAGTAGAAGGATGGAGACCGGAGGGATTCCACCCTCTGTGTCGCCTTTTCCTCATCTCTCCCTCTGGATGCTTCCGGTTGAGAGAAAAAGGGATGCCTGCAGCCAGTCTGATATTTGGAGCCAGTCTTCTGTTGGAAGCTGGTTGAGAGGGCAGGAAATGACCTTCCCCAATTTCTGCTCCGCTTTATCTGGCCCAAGCTCTCAAAGACCCACCCCGGAGGCAGAGAGGGGCAGCGAGGAAGGAGAAGATATATAGAAACACTCATGCTGCGATGGAGCAGTGGGGTGCCACAGTGAGCTTCTCTTTTAAATAATAATAACTGTGATATTTGTTACATGCTTATTATGTACCAAACACTATTTAGCCCTGGGGTTAATAGAAAGTAATCAGGTCCCATATGGGACTCACAGTCTAAGTAGGAGGGAGCACAGGTATTGAATCCTCCTCTGGTCTGAATAAGCTCTTTATGGGCAGGGGATGCGTCCGCTAATTCTGTTGTATTGTACCCACTTCCCCCCAGGAGCTTAGTAAAGTGCTCTGCACCTAGTAAACACTCAATAAATAAGATTGATTGAATCCCCATTTTACAGATGAGGGAACTGAGGCTCAGAGATGTTAAGTTCCTTGCCCAAGGTCACACAGTAGCTAAGTGGTAGAACTGGGATTGGAACCCAGGTCCTCTGATTCCCAAGCCTGGGCTCTTTTCACAAGGCCACATTTAAAGCCCGTCTAGTTTAAGTCTAAGTAGGGTCGATACGGATGGAGTTTTAAGGCCTATTTTATGAGGCAGCCCTTTAGAGCCACAATCAATCACTTGAATTTATTGAGCACTTACTATGTACAGAACACTGTACTAAGTGTTAGGAGAGTATAGCACAACAGTAAACAGACACATTCCCTTCCCACAAAGAACTTACGGTCTAGAGAACTGTAAGTTACAAGGGTGTCCCAAGGTCATGCCATGTGTCCCCAAGTTTAGAAGCCTGGAATGCTTGTTCTTGGACATCAAAGAGGGCCCCTGAATCCTAGTCCCACCTCGAGTCCCAGGTATGCTAAGAGGAGAAAATGAGGTTATAGATGTGGAGGCTCCTCAAAACTCAGTTGGAAGGTGCTGTTGAAATAAAGAGGACTATTAGTGTTAAATGTAGTATGTCATATTATGTAATGTAACAGTAGAGTATAAATGGAGAACTCTCCTTCAGGTGGGAAGATGATATCCCTGAAGTTAAGATTTTTTTTTCAGGGTGTGTGAAGGTGACTGACAAGCTAACATGTCAGTGTCAATTCCTTCCCTATCATGTTCCTCAAAAGATTGACCTGTCATTTTGATACATTTACTGCTTACTGGTGACTGGTACCATTTTCATTTTTTTTACCACAATCTTCTCAAATCACCTATTTTATCAACCCATCCATCGATCAATAGGTTTATTTAGCACTTACCGCATGCAGAGCGTACTAAAATATGATCCCTGCTCTCAAGGAGTTTACAATCTAGCCGGGGAGGCAGATATTAAAACAAATTATAGATAGTGGAAGCAACAGAACATAAGGATATGTACATAAGTGCTGCGGAGCTGGGGAGAGTACTTAGCTATTTAGGGGGTACGATGGGCTCAAGTGCATGAAAATGACACAGAAAGGAAGGAGAATAGGGTGGGGAGATGGGAAGGCTTTCTGGAGAAGATTTGATCTAAATGGGTCTTTGAAGATGGGGAGAGCGTTGGTGTGTCGCATTTGAATGGGGAGGGAGTTGCAGGCAGTAGGAAAGGCGTGAGCAGTGGGTTGATGGCAAGAAAGATGAGAGTGAGTAGGTTGATATTAGAAGAGCAAAGAGTGTGGGCTGGGTTCTAGTGGATGAGGAGTGAGGATAGGTAGGAGGGGGACACTTGATTGAATGCTTTCAAGCTGATGGTCAGTAGCTTCTATTTGGGGCAGAGAGGTGAGGAATTTCTCCTTGATTTGATATGAATGGGCTACTACTGGAGGACTTGGTGAAGTGTGAAGATATGCCCAGATGATTTTTCAGAAATATGAATCTGGCAACAGAGGGAAGAGGCTGGAGTCAGGGAGATCAGAGAGAGGCTTGGGCAATATAGAAGTGTTGAAATGACAGTTGGGAAAATTGAGTGGGGAAAAGAGAAATCAATGAGGGGAGGCCTTCTGGTGGAAATGTGATTTCAGAAAGGCCTTGAAGATGTGGTGGTGCGCCAGATGATGTGCAGGGGGATAGAGTTCAATCAATCAATCAGTTGTATTTATTGACTGCTTACTGTTTGTGGAACAGGGTACTAACCATTTGGGAGAGTACAGTAGAGTAAAGAGAAACAGCGTGGCTCAGTGGAAAGAGCCAGGGCTTGGGAGTCAGAGGTCATGGGTTCGAATTCTGGGTCTGCCACTTGTCAGCTGTGGGCAAGTCACGTAACTTCTCTGTGCCTCAGTTACCTCATCTGTAAAATGGGGATTATCTATGAACCTCACGGGGGACAACCTGATTACCCTGTATCTACCCCAGGCTTAGAACGGTGGTCTGCACATAGTAAGCGCTTAACAGATACCAACATTATTATTATTATTAGAGTTGGTAGATGTGTTCCCTGCCCACAGTGAACTTACAATCTAGAGAAGGTGAGTTCAGAAGGTATCCCCATTTCTAAGGGATGTATGCCAATCTGATTGCTCTTCTGTTCCTGTCTCCTGATTGTCCACACTTATGCCATATTGTTTGAGGTTTGGCTTCATTCTTCCTTCCTCTTTGCTTGTGTTTTCCTCATCTCAGCTCAGTGTTAAGTAACTGCTTGGATATTCCGTTGATACCTATTTTCCTCTCATGATCCACTCAGACATGGATAAATACTATTCACTGACTGAAACGTGATATAACGGGGCACAGTATTATGAAATATAATCTGCAATTCAGGAGGATAATCAAATCCATTCTCTGGACGGCTACTGACCAATAGTGACAACACTGACCTGCAATAAGAAGTTTGCAGGTGAAGGAGGGGAAAGATGGGAGAAGAGTAATTCAAGTGTGCCACAAGGGACAGGGCACAGGGGATTCATTGCTCGTATCCCCTTCTTTTAGTACAAACTGTTTTTTAAATCCCCAAATCTTTAATGCTATTTAACAAATCTATCAGGGTAAGTATCTCTGTCAGAATGCTGTGGAGATATAAACAACTCGGCGTGTCTGACGCGGTCCTAGGAAAGAGTCTTGTCCACTTCTGGTTCTGCTTTCTTTGGATTTTCCAATCAAGCAATTAATAGCTTAGTCAAGACAGATTTAAATCCTAAACACTTAGGTGATCAGCATTTAAAGACAATCAATTATGTCACATGCTACTGAAGGGAACTCTGAGTCAGACAGACAATCGACATTTGAATCTGATCATTCCCAGTAGAGTCTCCTGTCAGGAACGGGGAAGGAGCCCCACTGCACTTATGCACGTAGCTGTAATTTATTTATATTAATGCCTGTCTCCCCTCTGGACTGTAAGCTCACTGTGGGCAGGGAACGTGTCTACCACCTCTGTTATATTGTACTCTCCCAAGTACTTAGTACGGTGCTCTGTTCACAGTAAGTGCTCAATAAATGTGATTCATTGACTGATTGAGGAGCCGTCATCAGGGCACATCAGGACCTGAGGCAGCTCAAGAGAAGTGAGGGCAGGCACTGGGTGTCACCACACATGCTCTTTTGTCCCTGCAAGTTGTGTTCCACTAGAGCATAGGGCATGATGAGCAAGGGCTGGGCAGAAGAGCGGTATGTTTCAAGGGTAATTATTATTAATAATGGCATTTAAGTTATTATGTGTCAAGCACTATTCTAAGCAATAGAGTAGAAACAAGGTACAGTCCTTGTCCCACATGAGGCTCACAGTCTTAATCCCCATTTGACAGATGAGGCAACTGAGGCCCAGGGAAGTGAAATGACTTGGCCAAGGTCCCACAGCAGTCAAGCGGTGGAGTCGGGATTAGAACCCAGGTCCTTTTGACTCCCAGATCCATGATCCATCCACTAGGCCACGCTCCCTCCCTAGGCCATGCTACTGGATATATGGAAGTTGGGTAACATGCCAGAGACATTTACAGCCCATGTCACTGCAGCACAGAGCCGATGCCATGCTCAAGTGGCAAGACTCCAAAGGCATCTGCCTTGGTAGCCACCGTGGGTCTTACTGCCTGCACTGGTCAGCTAATTCCTGCTAGGTCTGTTCTCCCCACAGTAAACACTAGGTTGCCTTTCAATTAAAAAACCTTCACACCGACACTAGCCCCGGCAGGCAGAACTGGGCTACATGTTAAGTGCTTAATACCCATATTATTACCAATATTAATAGAACCCAGGTCTTCTGATTCCCAATGTTGCTCTTTCCAATACCAGAGCTATCCGAACAATGCACTCCTATATTTATAAAGATATATGTATTTATAAAGCAGATGGTATCTGATTATGTTGCAAGCTCACTGTGGGCAGGGATCCCGTCTACCAACTCTGTTGTACTGTAGTCTCCCAGCCACTTAGTACTCTGCACACAGTAAGTGCTCAATAAATACCACTGATGATGATGATATATGTGGCTCCTAGAGTCCTACCATTAGGGTTTATGCAAATTCTTGACTTACAATTACTTCCAATTATGTATTTATCCTTTCATACTTCTGATCTCAACATTAGTTGCATTTTTATTCTTTCTCAGCTCCAACTCTTTATAATTAGCTTGAGGCTGTCAGTCTCTCCCATGAGCTTGAGGACAAGGATCATGTCTCTTATGCTACTGCATTCTCCCCAGTGCTTTGCAATAAACTGTGGTGTTTACTGAGCACTTAATGGGTGCAGAGCACTGTACTAAGTACTTGGGGCCGTACAACTGGAAAACATCATCCCTGTCCACAAGAAACTTAGAATATACTGGGGGAGCACCCAGGAAGTGCTCAATAAATATTATGGATTGGTTAAAGTGGGGTGGGGTGAGAAAAATGCTGTTCTGGAAGGGGCTGGACAGTCACAGTTTAAATTCAGATGCTCCTCCGCAGTTCCTGACTGCTGGCTGGGGCTGGGATCAACAGCAAGGTTACGAGTTGCCAAAACATCAGGGTTTGAATACCTCAACTTAGACAAAGGCTACCCGATTTCAGAGAAGCACTCAGAGAGCTTGAGCCATAGTGTGTGGATAAATATAGATGTGTATTTATAAAGCAGCCTTGGGAGGAGTGGTCCAGAGCTGCTAGCTAGCAGAAGATCGATTCGGTCCATAAATTTTACCTCGGCCTCGCCCACGTTTCCCATGTGCACCATATGCCATTCGCCCATCTTTATACTGACCCAATCTCTAGGCTTAGAAAATATAAACATCATCTACAGAAAATACACCCAAAGTTCCTCAGAGACCACACGGTTCCCATGGAAATCAAACCGAAAGATGAGAGAGAGGAGTTGCACTGGGTGCTTCTTTCCTCTTAAACCTGCTGCCCGGTCTCCTGTAGCCCACTCTGATTTCTCTTAGTTCCTGGCAGTGGAGTAACTAGGTGGTTTTTTGCCTGGACTTTGGGCCCCCTTCCTTTTCTACTCCACCCCAGCCATTGTCGGATTGGAGAGGAACTAAAGCTGGAGAGGCAGGGTGGCTCAAAGAGGCGTGATCAATAGAAATGGCCGATAACCAACCCTTAAAGGGAAAGGGACACATAGTGAGCGATTGGAGAAAATTAGTAGAGGTTGGATGAGAAACTGGGTAGACTTCAGTTACTCCTTTAATCGGAGTAAAGTGGACCTACCCAAGATGATGGATTTTGCATGAGCCACAAGACCCAGGATTTCAACCCCTGTGAACCTAAAATCTTACACCTATTGGGATAGCAGCACGATCAAGTGGAAAGAGCACAGAACGGGGAGTTAGGAGATGCAGATACTATTTCTGGTTCTGCCACTTGTCTGCTATGTGAGCTGGAACAAGTCACTTAACTTCTCTATATCTCGTTTCCTTATCTGGAAAATGGAGATCAAATATCGGTTCTCCTCTCATAGATTGGGACCCTAACATGAGACAGAAGCTTTGTCTCATCTGATGGTAGTGTGTCTACTCCGGTGCTTAGTACAGTTTCTGGCTCAAAGTTAGTGCCTAACAAATGCAACCATCATTCACGGCCACCATTTTCTATCTTTATCATTATATCACTTAGTTCAGGCATACACTGACCCCCATAGGATACCAGCATTTTGATATCGTTCATGATCTAGAACCTCTGCCAGTGACCCGGCACGCCCATTTTCCAAGCCTGCTCCATGGAGGTACTCGGACCCTCCCGTGCTCCATTTCATCACCAACCTCTCACCTACATCCTGCCTCTGGCCTGAAACACCCTCCCTCTTCACATCTGATGGATGATCACTCTCCCCACCTTCAAAATCTTATGAAAAAGCACATCTGCTCCAAGATGCCTTCACTGATTTAGCTCCCATTTCATCTTCTCCCACTCCCCTTCTGAGCTGGCCCTTGCACTAGGATTTGCTTCCTTATATCCACCCCTTGCTCAGTCCCACTGCACTTATGTACCTACCCTTAATTTATTTATATTAATATCTGTACCCTCTCTAGACTGTAGGCTCACTGTGGGCAGGAAAGGTGTCCACTAATTCAATTATACTGTACTCCCCCAACCACTTAGTACAATGGTCTGCAAACAGTATGTGTTCAAAAAATAAAATCCTATGATTGATTGAAGCAGTGGAGGTGCCTTCCCCATGCTGCTTTGGACCTAATTAAGCAATAGAAACCCCGGCAAGTGTCCAAGGCTAGGAAAGAAGGAAGACCACATGAGAGAGAGAGAGAGACCTGCAGCAGGTTGTGTACATCAATCTCCGTCAGGGTCAACAAGGAAAGAATAAGTCCTCATGAATTGTTAGGCCAGACGTCTCTTCACATGAGGTCATGCTGGGTTAAGGAGATCAAGAAGAGCTCTAAGCTTATCCTGACCTGTCTCCATCCAGCTGAAGTTCATAGTTCCCAAATCCTTGAGTTGGCTGAAATTTGGGGGGAAATAAGGTACCCATCCTTAAGAGCAGTTCAAAGTCAATTCTCCAAAGAGTGTGGGACCAGCTGGTTTCCTGGAAGGAATCAGAATGTAAGGGCTTCTGAAGGTGATTCCTAACTGTATTTCAAGTTCTAAACACTCTTGGACTCTCGGAGCTTTCTTCATGGAGAGTTTGGAAATTTGGAGAGCAGTTCACTCACTCTGTTTTCATTCTTTTTCCAAACAGAGAATAGACTCTGTGATGGAAATCCATAAACCTGATAATGCGCTAAGAGTCTATAAAATATGCTAATGTTAATTAATTCCAGGACCGTCGTTACATGAAATATAATGTGATTGTGTCATCTCCAGGAAAATAATGGATTGAGCTGCAATAATCAGCACTGCCATTTGGGATCATTACTTAGAGAGGAGCTGGGAAGACCAGCTGAGGAAAACCACTGCTTCGGATCGGCCAATTAATGATTATTTATCAGACCGATTAGAAGCCAAAGCCTCAGTGTCATGAGGACCGAATGGCTCCTGAGAGTCCCTGGGGACAGAAGGTTGGAAAGGAGAGATACATCTCATTCTCCTGCCATGAAACAGAAGGAAGGTAGCGGCTCCTTATTCAAATGATAACAGTAACACCTGTTTTTTTATTGAAGTGCAAAACAGCTCTCATCTATTTCTCATTTGACCAAGCGCATCAATATGCCGCTTCAATTTAGCAGATGCGAGGAGAATAACAAATTGCAGGGCTCTGTCGACTGACGTTCTGGAGTGGAGAGAAAGAGAGAGCAGTGAGCAGTGAGCTCTGAGGCTTGGCAGTCCCGGTAGCCAGAAGAAATCAACCAACCAGCCCCTCCCAGGCAAAGCCACCACTGTTGCCTAAGCCGGTTTTGACCCCACCCCAGCAGGAAAAAGCAGCAATTTAGAAAATGGAGCTGAAATTCTAAGGAGCAAATGAGTAGATTGTTTCGCTGGGATCCATTAATAATGGAAGTGAGACTGTGAGCTGCAGCTGGATCTTGACATCGGACTAGAACTCCTAAGCCGGTGACATACTGAGACTGGAGAATGATTCTTCCCAAAGTTTGCCAGGAGTCTATAGTCAGGCAAGTCAAGATGGGTTTCATCCGTCCATTCAGGCTGCTGGGGAAGTGGGGTGAAGGAATGGTCAAACTAACCCAAATATGACCTGCCAGTAACACGGGTCTGGAGGACTCTTGTTCTGGGGCACAGCTATATGCTCATGATAGAATCCCCCATGTTTAACTGCGGTATTTGTTAAGTGCTTACTATGTGACAGGCACTGTACTAAGCACTGAGGTAGATATAAGCAAATCAGGTTGTACCAGTCCCTGAACTACATGGGGCTCACAGTTTTATTCTCCATTTTCCAGATGAGGTAACTGAGGCCCAGAGTAATGAAATGACTTGCCCAAGGCCACTCTGCAGACAAGTGGCAGAGCCAGAATTAGAACCCAGGTCCTTCTGTCTCCCAAGCCTGTACGTTATCCATTAGGCCATGCCGCCTCTCAGTGTTTCCCCATCCTTAGTGGCCATGGAAGAGATGCAACTGGAATGTAGAACTAGTTAGAGCTGATTCTGGAGGGATTACCAAAGATTATTTAGAAGAAGCAAAGGCAACGAAAATTTCTCAGGCAGGCAGCTCTCAGTTGCAGACAGGTTGCACTGAGGTCTCTCTCCAGATTCCATAGACCGAGGGTCAGTCCCCAGATGAGACCCAAGTTGACTCTCCTGTTTAAGCAACAGAGCTACCACTATCAACGCTTTCATTACACCATTTTGATAGGACTGGGTGGATGGAGGTACTGGGGGACTAGTCTTCCCCCAACAAGAGCCTGTGCTGGTATAACATGAGTCAAAAGGAGATTCGGTGTAGAAAGAAACGGCCGTGTATATGAGACGGCGTTGGTCAAGGCCGGATGCTGCTCTGTAGTGTAGCCTCTGCCCCAGTCTCACTGTACTGTACCCATCAGTGCTTTGTGTTTAGGCGACTCTTCAACATTTGATATGGTAAAATAGCAGTGAGTGCCAAGGGTATTAAGCATTCGGTTGGAAGTGGATATCAAACTATAAAGGAATTAACATGGAAAAATGTCTGTCAGGATGGTATCTTCAAGCCCACACTGACCCACTAATTTCCACTGAAACAGTGCTTACTGGGTTGTGATTATTCCCACCATATGAGGTTCTTCAAGAATGGATCCCCATATTACAAGAAAACTTCTAATATCATCCTTGTTATCTCTCCTTAACATCAGTGAGGCTAATCAAATACTGAGTGTTCTCCCCCTGCTTTTCTATTTTCTTCCATCAGTTCCTTGTGTTGTCTGGTTTTACTACTAATGTACAGACTTAGAAGTACAAAAATCATTTCTCCAACATGGACTCCCTAAGAGCGACCCTCGACAGCGCCCTTGAATCCTGGACAGAAGACAGCCGTGACATCACACTGATTAATGTGCTGACATTATAGAAACTCTCCACTGTAAGCTCCTTGTGAACAGGGATCAGGTCTACCTACTCCACTGTACTGTACTCTCCTAAGCACTTAGTACAATGCTCTGCACAGTGTAAGTGCTGAATAAATAACTACTGATTTATTTCAGAGCCACATAAATTTTACATGATCTTAGAGTTTTTCCATGGGGACCTATGAGCTTCCCACTAGCTCCAGAGCCTCTGGTTCCTTTCCAGGTCAGTGTGAAGTCTGGAACGTTGTCTGAGGAGAATAACTCAGCAACAGGAGCTACGACGGGGGAGGCTCGGGATGCTAAATTAAAAATAGATATGAAAGTATCTAGTTCCATATCTGAACTGAACAAGAGACAGGATGGCTGAAAACTGGACTGTCCAGACTAAAACTGTGTGGTTGGCCATCCCAGTCTCACCGTGGGCATAATTTACTATTCTTGAGCCTCAGCTCTGGATTCCAAGCTCTCCCCCTCTAGACTGTAGCTTCACTGTGGGCAGGGAATGTGTCTGTTTATTATTATATTGTACTCTCCCAAGCGCTTAGTAAGCGCTCAATAAATATGATTGAATGAATGAATTATTGCTATGGAAGAGCAGCTGCCGTGTTCTAAATGGGCCCCACATCTGTGCCCCTTCCTATCTGTAGCATGGCTGGGCTTGGGGTGAAGCAGGAGTCCTTTCATGACAACAAGGCCCCAGCAACTTCACCTCTTTTAGGGTCTAACTGATTCTCTGGGGGCTGCGGAGAACTTGGGAATCGGGGAGAATTTGTCTCAAGGAACTACCAGCCATTCTATTAAACACCTATGCTTGGGGAAAAACAAACAAACATGAGATGGCTTCATCCACTTGAGAAAAATGGAAAGCGATCCATTAGATCCCTACCGCAGCCATTTTTTAAGTTTGCTTTTTAGGTTGAGTTAAGAAGGTTCTGAGGCCGGCCAGTTATCGCTACAAACTTGTCCTCTGAGCCCAGGAACATCTCCGGGTCAGGTAAGGGCAGAATCAGTAACCTTAACAGAGCTTTTTCCTTATCCTGTTCCGTACATCTAAATAAGGTCCTCCTGGGGTAAATTTTCAGTTTGATTATCGGGGATTTAGCTGCATGATTCATTAACATAATTGGAAGCCATTTGGCTAAACCCTAAGTGGATCACATTGAACATTTTCCATTAAATGCTACGTGACCCTAATTTCCCTCCCCCTTGGCAGCAATCTACACTTCAACCCATTTCAAAATTCTAGCTCACAATCATCCCCTCGAGTCCAGAGAGGCATAAAATCTCTGCTGATCCACCAAAGTGTCCCAGCCTTTGAAATACAGACAAAATAGCATATAGCATCCATGCACTTTTAACCACCCTGCTCTCCTTCCTGGGAGGGTGTGGGGAGAAACATGATGAAAAACTCAAGTATTCTTTTCCACTTGCCTAATGACAATAATAACAATAATGGTATTTTTTATGCACTTACTATATGATAAGTACTGCTCTAAACCCTGGGTAGATAAAGATGCAGATCAGACAGACCATGACCCAAATGGGGCTCACAATCTTAGGAGGAGGGAGAACAGGTATTGAATCCCCATTTCACAGATGAGGAACTGAAGCACAGAGAAAGTAAATGGCTTGCCCAAGGTCCTCCAGCAGACAAGTAGTGGAGCTGGGATTAGAACCCAGGACCTCTGACTCGCAGGTCTGTGTTCTTTTCATCAGGCTAAGCTGCATCTCAAAAACTGGTACCTGGGAGAGCAGGCTAGTAGTTACTTCCACGGGTGAACAGTTCCACCCACCTCGTTCCGGCTCCTTTGCTGCCTCCTGGTCCCTTCCTCCTCCTCTCTGCTTTTGTCAATATGATGCAGTGTCTGTCTTGTGAGAAATGAGAAGATACAGTGCTTCAGCAGGGAGGGTTGACAGGAATATAAACGCAAAAGATAATAAATAAAGCCCAGCACATCCCAATGGCCCCATCCATTAAAACAATGCCAAAACAGATTTACACAGACAATTCCTGTCCAGAGCGTGAATTCAGCAATCCTTGCCGCTCATAATATATACGCGGTACTGGGGCGGAGATTCAAAACACAAAAAAAGTGATCCAAGAGGGAAACGGTGATCTTTGATGGAGACCGGGAGGTGGAAGACTGGTGTCTTAGGTCCGCTTAGGTTAAGTAAGATCTCAAAGAATCACCACTAGGCTTTTATCCCTTTTCTGATCTGGCACCCTTTTATAGAAGAGATGGGGAAAAGGACCGAGAAAATAGGTCGCTCCCTGTTAAAAGAAAATAGGGAATCCAGACATTAAAGGCTTCTTTGGCTTTGAGCTCCTGGGAGCCACAAGCAGAACTATTCCTCTTCCACCAGGAATGCCCGCTGGGATGTAGAATTTAGATTCCTCCCTGACTTTCCCCTCCACACTCCTCCCTTGCCTATCCCATCGGGGCCCAGAAGAGCTTCCCTGGATCAGGCCTGGCTTCAGACGGATGGAGAAGTAGGTCCCTGGCTCAGGGCACATGGCAGAGCGGAAACGCCTTGAGCCACAGGATCTGCGCTTGGAAATAACAGCAGATGGGGATGGTGGTATGAGGGGATGGCAGCTGGTAGGGATGGTGGCGTGGCGGTGGCCACAGAGGGGAATGGGGGAGTCAGGGGTGGCAACAGAGGGGAATGGGGCAGTCAGGGGTGGCAACGGAGGCGGATAATAATAATAATAATGGTATTTTGTTAAGTGCTTACTAAGTACCAAGCACTGTTCTAAGCACTGGGGTAGATATAACGTAATCAGGTTGTCCCACGTGGGGCTCACGGTCTTTATCCCCACTTTACAGATGAGGGAACTGAGGCACAGCGTGACTCCGTGGAAAGAGGCTGGGCTTTGGTGTCAGAGGTCAGGGGTTCGACTCCCGGCTCTGCCTCTTGTCAGCTGTGTGACTGTGAGCAAGTCACTTCACTTCTCTGTGCCCCAGTTACCTCATCTGTAAAATGGGGATTAACTGTGAGCCTCACGTGGGACGACCTGATTACCCTGTATCTACCCCAGCGCTTAGAACAGTGCTCTGCACATAGGAAGCGCTTAACAAATACCAACATTATGAGAAGCAGCGTGGCTCGGTGGAAAGAGCCCGGGCTTGGGAGCCAGAGGTCATGGGTTCGACTCCCAGCTCTGCCACTTGTCAGCTGTGTGACTGTGGGCAAGTCACTTCACTTCTCTGTGCCTCAGTTACCTCATCTGTAAAATGGGGATTAACTATGAGCCTCACGTGGGACGATCTGATTACCCTGTATCTACCCCAGCGCTTAGAACAGTGCTCTGCACATAGTAAGCGCTTAACAAATACCAACATCATTATTATTAACTGACTTGCCCAAAGTCACACAGCTGCTAAGTGAAGCCGACATTAGAACCCACATCCTGACTCCCCCGCTCATGCTCTTACCACTAAGCCACCCTGCTTCTCTGGATAGAGGGAAGGGGGCAGCAGCAGATGGGGAAGGTGGCAAGGGGGAGGGAGGAGATGGGGATGTTCACAGAGGGGAACAGAAGTGAGGGAGCGGCCGCAGACGGGGACGGTAACGGAGAGGAACGGAGGTGCGGGAGCAGCCGCAGATAGGGAGGATGGCATGGGGGCAAAGCCAGCTACGCGTTTGGAACCTCGGAACCCAAGGCAGAAGACCTCGTCTATCTCACTGCCGACCTCTCGCCCACATCCTGCCTCTGGCCTGGAATGCTTTCCCTCCTCATATCAGACAGATAATTGCTCTACCCCATTTCAAAACCTTATTGAAAGCACATCTCCTCCAAGAAGCCTTCCCTGACTGAGCCCTCCTCTTCTCCTACTCCCTTCTGTGCTGCTTTTACTTGCTCCTTCATTCATCTTCCCTCCCACCCACCCCCCAGCACATATGTATATATGTAATTTATGGATCTATTTATATTAAAGTCTGTCTCCTCCTCTAGGCAGTAAGCTCGTTGTGGGCAGGAATGTGTCTGTTTGTTGTTATATAGTACTCTCCCAAGTTATTAGTACAGTGCATTGCATACAGTAAGTGCTCAGTAAATATTCTCATTCATTCATTCATTCATTCAATAGTATTTATTGAGCGCTTACTATGTGCAGAGCACTGTACTAAGCGCTTGGGATGAACAAGTCGGCAACAGATAGAGACAGTCCCTGCCATTTGACGGGCTTACGGTCTAATCGGGGGAGACGGACAGACAAGAACAATGGCACTAAACAGCGTCAAGGGGAAGAACATCTCGTAAAAACCGATGGCAACTAAATAGAATCGAGGCGATGTACAATTCATTAACAAAAGAAATAGGGTAACGAAAATATATACAGTTGAGCGGACGAGTACGGTGCTGTGGGGATGGGAAGGGAGAGGTGGAGGAGCAGAGGGAAAAGGGGAAAATGAGGCTTTAGCTGCGGAGAGGTAAAGGGGGGATGGCAGAAGGAGTAGAGGGGGAAGATGAGCTCAGTCTGGGAACGCCTCTTGGAGGAGGTGATTTTTAAGTAAGGTTTTGAAGAGGGAAAGAGAATCGGTTTGGCGGAGGTGAGGAGGGAGGGCATTCCGGGACCGCGGGAGGACGTGACCCGGGGGTCGACGGCGGGATGGGCGAGACCGAGGGACGGTGAGGAGGTGGGCGGCAGAGGAGCGGAGCGTGCGGGGTGGGCGGTAGAAAGAGAGAAGGGAGGAGAGGTAGGAAGGGGCAAGGTGATGGAGAGCCTCGAAGCCTAGAGTGAGGAGTTTTTGTTTGGAGCGGAGGTTGATAGGCAACCACTGGAGTTGTTTAAGAAGGGGAGTGACACGCCCAGATCGTTTCTGCGGGAAGACGAGCCGGGCAGCGGAGTGAAGAATAGACCGGAGCGGGGCGAGAGAGGAGGAAGGGAGGTCAGAGAGAAGGCTGACACAGTAGTCTAGCCGGGATATAACGAGAGCCCGTAATAGTAAGGTAGCCGTCTGGGTGGAGAGGAAAGGGCGGATCTTGGCGATATTGTAGAGGTGAAACCGGCAGGTCACTGAATGAATATCACTGAATGAAGAATTTCCCGGCCCAGGGAGGGGAACCAGAGCAAGGGAGGCTGTGCAGGAGAAGCCGTGTGGTCTAGTGAAAAGGAATGGGCCTGGGAGTCAGAGGACCTGGCTCTAATCCTGGCTCTGTCACTGGTCTGCTGTGTGACCTTGGGCAATTCCCTTCGCTTCTCTGGGCCTCAGTTTCCTCTTCTGTAAAATGGGGATTCAATACCTGCGCTCACTCCCCTTAGACCGTGACCCCCTCTGGGACAGGGACTGACTGACCTAAATATCTTGCATCTACACCAGTGCATGGTACAGTGCTCTCATTATGGGTAGGGAATTTGTCTGCTTGCTGTTATATTGTACTCTCCGAAGTGCTTCGGACAGTGCCCTTCACGCAGTAAACACTCATTAAATACAGTTGAATCGAATGAAAGTGCCGGACACGTAGTGAGCACTTAAATACCATTATCATCATCAGGGCTGCGTGGGCCTCGGCAGGACGCCATTCGTTCCGCTGGGTGCAGCCATATATCGAGATGTCAACCCGTGGCATGGGAATGGCTGGCACCAAATGGTCCCTCTCTGCCAGTCCCACCTGGCCCTTGGGTGGAGAAGAAGCCTGCCAGGCCTTGGTCCAGTGGCAACCCAAGAAGCTCACCCGGGCACAGAGGGGAATGTCTTACTCCAGTAACCTGTGGGCTCTTGGTAAGCAGGGATCCTGTCTACCGACTCTTGTATCTCAAGCGCTTGGTAGTAGACCACTCTGCACTCAGTAAGTGCTCGGTAAATACCAAGGATCGATTGACTGGCTGAGAAAGACACAGAGAAAGCCAGCAAGGCCCTCACAGAAATGAGCCAGTGAAATACCTCATCATCATTCATTCATTTGTATTTACTGAGTGCTAACTGTGTGCAGAACATTGTACTAAGCACTTGGGAGAGTACAATACAACAATAAACAGACACATTCCCTACCCACGATGAACTTACAGTCTTTTTCACCAGCCAGCTCTCTTTGCCCTCAGCTCTCCTTTTATTTTCTGTTGCTGGAAATACCAGTTGGCCTCAGATGCTCCCTGACAAACATATAAATAAATAAGCAAAGCATCAAGAAGGAAACCCACCTCACAGTCCCTAATGGATCATGATTAGGGAGGCTCAGGAGGCTCTCTGGTCGACCTGGGTTCTGGCGGCGAGGCTATCCTGATCCACTTGTAAGGGGAACCCCAAGCTCCTGCAGAGCACGAGTGAAATTTCAATGCATCTGCTTCTCAGGGGCAGCCTGAGCACATGGGCAGCAGGAGCCCTGGCCTGCTGTGGAGCTGATGAATTAATGAGGAATGTGTTGAAAGATTCAAATCCAGCGCTTGCTGATGGCAAATGTGAAATCCCTGTCTTCCCCTGCTCACTCATTCTCTAACTGGCAGCCAGTGGGACCATTTTCATATTACCCTGCTTGTGTTTTGTTTTTTGTTTTTTTTTTTTAACAGGCCTTAATGGGGAATTCTTCCTGGCTCTAATGTGTCGCTGAAATGTGGGAGGTGAGGCTCACTGAGCGGGATTGTGAGGAGGGGCCAGAAGGGATGAGGGAATTGAGGCACCGAAAGGTTAAATGATTTGCCCAAGGTCTAAGAGAGGCCCAGTAGCAGAGCTGACACTTCAACCCTGCTCTCTCAGCTCCAAGTCCCACCACTTTTCTGCTCAGTCCTGCTGTCTCCCTTATCCCTGTTCTGACAGGGTTGGGGTTCAGATCAGGACTGATTGCTAGGAAGCTGAGCCTTGTTTTTAACTTCAGTTCACAGGCCTCCAACAAATAAGAATCATTAGCCCCTCTCCTCGCTTTAATAAGTTGGAGCAGTTTGTTCCTGCCGTTAATTAACGTGAGGCCTGTGAAGAACTTGGAAAATCAAAAGCACTAAATACCTGACAAATAGAACCCACCTCCGTCAGAACTGTGCTTCATCCAAACAGAAGGGAAACCAGGGAATTTTCTGAGCATGGTCACACTCCTGCACTGGAGTATGGGTATTTTAAACATCAGACCTTTGTTTTCTAATTACCCCTGACCCCTCTCTGGGGTTAGTTTTTCCTCCTTCAAGAGACCACGGCCCCAGATTCAGATAGCATAACTCTGGGATATTTCAGCTTAGGGCTTGCCATCCTCATTGTCAAGTGTTTTATCTGTCCTGCTGACTGGACCTTGATGTTTCAATCCTTCATCTTCACACAGAAACATTTCCCCACATATGGGCACCCAGTGCTTTTTTTTAAAAAAATGGTATTTGTTAAGCCCTTATGTGCCAGGTGTTGGACTAAGCATAAGAGTAGATACAAGATAATCTGGTTGGACACAGTCCCTGTCCTACATGGGGTTTACAGTCTAAATCCTCATTTAACAGATGAGGTAACTGAGGCACAGACTTGGCCAAGGTCACACAGCATACAAGCGGAGTCAGGATTAGAACCCAGGTCCTCTGACTCCCAGGTCCATGCTCTTTCCACTAGGTAATGTTGCTCCTGGCAGCTTTGCAGGCACCATATTAAATAGTGTTCTGAGAGCCATTCAGGCTGAAGGATGTAGTAAGTTCCTTGTGGTGATCAAGTCCCAGGGGACTTGGCTCAGGGATTTATTTTGAAGGTATTTTCCTCCATCTGAAGTTGAAGTAACGTAAGGGTGGGTTACCTATCCTCCTCCATCCCCCATCCCTATTCTCCCAAATTCCCAGACAAAAAGTTAAGTTTCTGTCTTTAATCAATGGTATTTGATGAGAGCTTCCTGTGTGCAAAGCATTGTACTAAGCACTCAGAGAGAACAGTACAACAGAGTTGGTTCACAACCCATCCCCTGACCACAGTCAGGGTCTTATGGTCTAGAGGGAGAGACACACATCAATATAAATAAATTGCAGATATATACGTAAGTGCTGTGGGGCTGGCATGAACATCAAAAGGCCGAAGGGTACAGATCCAAAAGCAAGTTAAAGTTAGAGTTTTCCCTAAACAAGTCTCACATGCTTGAACCAACCTAGCTCTCTACAGTTACCACACTCAGGACATTCATCTGCTCACATGATTTCAACAATCCAATGCTATTTCTATCCAGCCCTGATCTCTCCTATGTTTTGTATTCCCAGATTTCCTCCTGCCTTTGGGATGTCTCCATCCAGATGACCCACTGGCATCTTCAACTTAGTATGTCCCAAACTTGAACTCCTCATTTTCTCTTTTACATCCCTCTCCTCTTCCTCATTTTCTTATCAAGAGCCACAAATCTACCACCTTCCCTGCTCAAAAGGCTCATGATCTTGAGATCATCTTTAACTCTTCCCTCTTACCTTCTAGTCAGTCTACATTTCAGGCCTGCTGACTCACCCTCACCAATGTTTCAACTCCCCCTTCCTTCTTCTCTAGTATTCAGGATCTAGTCTCTTCACCTCCCTATTGGATTTCAACTTCAGCCTCTTTTGTCTTCAATCTAAGTGACATACAGCTGTGCAGCTCATCTTTCCAAAACACCGATTGGCTCACATTACTCTCCCCCTCAAAAAATTCTCACAGGGCTCTCCATTGGTCCTCACCTACAAGAGAAACACCTGACCAGAGACTTCAAGGCACTCCAGCAGCTGATTCCCTCTGACCTATTTGACTTCATCTCCCTTCTTCTTCTTTTGCTTAGCTAGTTCTTGTCACCCCTTTCAAGCAAACCTTTTAACTCTCTTTTGTTCTCAATTCCCCTGCCTTGCGTTCATGCTTACATAATAATAATAATATTTGTTAAGCATTTACTATATGCTTCATTTTTCTACAGCCTAGAATTCCCATCCACGAGTGCTTTCTCGAACCACTCAACTCTCCTTTAAGGCCCTTCTAAAAAGCCAACTCCTCATTAACACCTGCCTCCCTGGTCAGATCCTAGCCACTCCCTTGTATGTAATTCTCTGTTCATTTTTTTTGTTACTGACATTACTTATATCATTTCTCCCGTAATGAATTATCATTCATCACTTTATGTTTCCCTATCATCCCCATTCATTTGTAAGTTCCTTGAGGACATGGACTGTGCTCTTTACTTCTGTTTGTAACTTCAGCCCTGTGTACACTGCTTTACACATAGTAGGAGCTCAATTAATACAGTTTATGATGAGGCTAATGATGGGTTCTCTGGCCCGAATTTCCAAGTCAGCAGGAACAAAGAAATCCAATTCAAAAAAATTAAAGCCATTATTAAAGTGTTGAGGGGAGTTAAAACAGTTAGACTCTCCTGGATATTTCTAATTTGTTTTTGTAATGTACCTCGAGGGTTTTGTAAGGGAGAACATGCTACAGGTTCTGCTGTCACTGCTGAATTGAGTAGGGAGGAGGCCACCAGGACCTGGAGGCTCTAACTGCCACTGAAGCCAGGTTATTAAAACATTCGCAGACATTTTATTGCACAGACTGTCAGGGGCAGCTGGCAGAATGATCCTCGTGGCTCAAAATTGCAATAAAAGTTAGGAAGGGTGTCATCACCAGAGAAATAATGGAACACGGTATATGCGGGGAAGTTAGAACAAGAGAAGGTATTGGAAGACCATGGCGTGACTATTAGGCTAAGCCATTCAAGGATATGGAGTAATTATGTTAACCTAGATGGTCTTTCCAGAGTTTCACTGAAAGTGAACCTTGCTCTTTGAAGTTGCTAGAAATGCTTGTTATGTGTACGAAGAAACTTCCAACTGTATTTTGCTGTTGACTCTTTCACATCTGATGGTCCTCTCCTTGCCTATGTTCTCTCCCCACATAAATCCTCCCCTCCTGCAAATGCCTCCAAAAAATCACTTCCTCCAGGAGGTATTCCCTAACTGATGTCCACCTTTTTGATGAGATTATCCATCCCATCAGCCAGCCCTAACACTTCAGTGCGCAGGGAGACAACATGGCCTAATGGAAAGAGTACTGGGATTTGGGGGTCAGAAGATTAAGGTCCTTGTCCCAGATCAGTCACTTGTCTGATGTGTCACCTTAGGTAGGTCACCTACCTCTCTGGGCCTCAGTTTCCTCTTCTGTATAATGGAGATGAAGTACCTGTTGGACTTCTCTCTTAGATTGTGAGTCCTGTATGGAACAGGGTCTGAGTCTGATCTGGATATCTTGTATTTACCCCAGAACTTAACATACTGTTTTGGCACAGAATAAGCATTTAATGAAGACCATCATCATAATTATTTTTATTACTATTGCAGCAAATCAGTTAAGTACTGTTTTAAGAGTGCAGTCTTCATATTCCTCCTGGCTCCAGGAAAACAGTCCTTTCCAGTATTCTAAAAATTGGGAAGTCAGAATTAGATCACATGGCATCAGGTGGAAGGTAAAAATGTTGGGTCATTTATCAGCCCATACTAGTAAATAGCTAGAATGATGACAATTTTAGTACCTCAAATGGTCATTCAAAATTGTCGATAGATGAGTGTCCAAATTTCCACTGGGTAGCCCAACCCTGAATCCTCCTCCCTAGGATTCTAACTCCATCGAAGAGGGTCTTTAGCTGGGTCTAGAGAAGCAAATTTCTCAAATAATTCTGACACCCCAAATACATTTTGTCACCAATTATCCAGATAGTTCAAATTCAGCCCACAATAGGCCAATAATTAAAGTCAAAATCATTTTGGGGAGCTGAATATTTTGCATGCTCTGTTTGTATAACCCAAACCTCAACCACTGGGGTGAACAGTGATTTGGAAAGGTGCCCTGAAGTATGATGTTTTCATATTTTAAAAAAAATCCTAATTCACTTGGTCAAATGTTTTCTGATTGAAATTATCCTCTCAGAGTTCCTTGCTTTAGCTGGAAATTTCACAGAGAGGGAGTAAATTGCCAAATCCATGTTTCTGCTAAATCAAACATACCACAGATTCGTTTGGCATTTAATACTGATATTACAACCCCCAGGAATAACAAGTGAAAGTAATTAAGTTTAATGATTCAAAAGAACCCGATATGCTTGATTGCTCCGTGTACGCTAATTATCTTCCTTTTTTCCAGTAGTATAAATAAGGCCTATTTGTGAAACTGCACTGATTTTTAAAACACATTAGGCAAAGTCACATCTGCAGTACCTTTTGTAGGACACAATGAAAACTAGCATGAGAACAGGCTAATATTGTTTGTCAGAATGGTACTGGTCTGATGTTAACTGGAGGCTCACCCTAAGGGCATGGTTTCCTGAGTCCTTTTCATCGCGTTTTTGCTCACTCTGATCATGCCAGCTTCCAAGTAGCAACTAAGAACAACTCTGGCAGCTGGGATTAAGGCACGGGATCATAAGGGAGCAGGGAAGCAAGTAGTTTAAATGATCAGGTCCTTACCTAGTTCTCCTCTTTCCTCACTGACCTGTCCTTGACAGTCTTGTTTGTTTGCCCATAATTTGTGATCCGGCCAATCTGCTGCCTCAGATACTCTCATTTGGTGATGAAATTCAATCGATCAATCCTATTAACTAAGCACTTACTGCTACCTAAGCGCTTTGCAGAGTACAATATAACATAGTTGGTAAACATGTTCCCTGCCCACACTGAGCTGACAGTCCAGAAGGGGAGACAGACATTAATATAAACAAATAAATTATGGATGTGTACATAGGGATGGTAGAATAAAGGGTGCAAATCTAAATGCAAGGGCTATGCAGAAGGAAGAGGGAGAAGAGGAAATGAGGGCCTAGTCAGAGAAGGCCTCTTGGAGGCGATTTGGGTTCAATAAGGCTTTGAAGAAGGGGAGAGTGATTGTCACATAGGAAGAGGGAGGGTGTTCCAGGCCAGAGACAGGATGTTCGCACTTACTATGAACCAAGTGCTGAGATGAATAGAAACTAATCGGTTTGGACACAGTCCCTGTCCCACATGGGACTCACAGTCTTAATCCCCATGTTACAGATGAGGTAACTGTGGCTCAGAGAAGTTAAGTGCCTTGCTCAAGGTCACACAGCAGCCAAGTGGTAGAGTCAGAATTAGAACCTAGGTCCTTCAATCTCAGATCCTTTGCTCTATCCACTAGGCCATGCTGTTTCTCAGAGCAGAAAGTGCTGCAGCTGAAGTCAGAGAACTGAGACCAGTAAGGTTTGTAAAGAAGAGAGGATGAAGGAGTTAGACTTTCAAATAGTTCTCCAGACACCAACCAGTTATTTATTGTTTAATAAAGCATGCCGTGAAGACCTACAGGCCCAGGTACCAGGACTGCCTTTGGCTATCTGACCACCCTGAGTCCCAGGGAGGGGAATCAATTTGCCACACCTTCCCATTCCCAGTAATGTCAAAGAGAAATCCACCCAAACTCCTGAACCCACTTCTCCGTGTGAGTCTGACCCCTCCCCCTCGCTCCAGATTCATTGTTTCCCTCTCTTGGGTTTCTGATCACACTGGCTCTACTTCTGCATATTTGAGTGGAAGCTGGGGGCTTGCAAGTTTATAACTACTGTGACAAACTACCCTCTCTGAAGGTGCTGTCCTGAGGCAGCAGCTTCCTCAGTAACTTTCTTTCTGAGAGGCTGGCTTTGCTAGAACGTCTTCCTGTAAGCCACCATGCATGCTTCCCAGTGCAATTTCATTTAATTCCTATTAATCTTACCTCAGTGGGAAGCAACGTGGCCTAGTGGATAGAATGAGGACCTGGGAGTCAGAAGGACCTGGGTTTGGATCCAGCCTCTGTTATTTGTCTACTGTGTGATTTTGGGGCAATTCACTTTACTTCTCTGTGTCCCATTTACCTCATCTTTAAAATGGAGGTTGAGACTGTGAGCCCCACGTAGGACAGGGACTGTATCCAACTCGGTTTGCTTGTATCCACCCCCGTGCTTAGTACAGTGTCTGGAACATAGTAAGTGCTTAACAAATACTGCAATTATTATTATTATTATATCTAACTCTGCTGATTTTGTGATAGAGCAGGAGGGCGGTCATGCGGAGAAGAGTTCTTCATGATCACCTGTAGAGGATAATCGCTGCCCTAAGAACTGGTTGTGTTTGTTAAAGAATAGACTGAGTCTCAGATCTCCAAATCTAGTGGATAGAGCACAGGACTGGGAGTCAGAAGGTCATGGGTTCTAATCCCCATTCTGCCACCTGCCTGCTTTGTGACTTTGGGCAAATCATTTTACTTCTTGATGTCATAGTTACCTCATCTGTAAAATGGGGATTGAGACTGTGAGCCTCATGTGGGACAAGGAAGGTGTCCAACCTGATTTGCTTGTATCTACCCTAGCGCTTAGTACAGTGACTGGCACAGGTAAGTGCCTAACAAATACCACAATAATACTTATTACATTATTATAATAATAAAATAATAAATAATAAAAGAAAAAAGGTAGAAAGCACACAATCCACACAACTATGGAGCTACAGAAATGATAATGTCACGATGAGATAGGGGCGTAGGGTGGCAGGGTGCTAAAATGGACCAACAGGTTGGAATAGATGGAGTCAATCAGGGGATGCTTCCTGAAGAAGGTGGGTCTCGAGCGGCAATTAAGAGGGAGGGGGTAGATTTAGGTCTGGCCTTGGTTGGGCAAGTGGGCCTGTGGTATCTCAAGGGTGTGATCCCCTCATTTCAATCTCAGGCCATCTGAATGTCTTCATATCTCCTACATCACTCCACCCCTACTGAGAATCCATCATCAGGTGACATTACAAGGATGGAAATTTTTTGGGGTGTGGGGGGAGGGTACCCCAGGCCAGAGAACTGGATGAGTCTCCCCGGAAATGTCACTTGCGTCACCAAACATCTGCTTGCGTTGGGAAGTTTCTCCCTATCCAAATTCTCTTTTCATTTATTTTTGTTTTCCTAAGGAAGCTTTACTCATGTATCCACCATTGAGGCAATTATTGAAATTAGGCTTAATTATATAATGAGGGTAAATAATAATAATTACCTAGTTGCAATGTGCACTCTTTTCATTATGGGTAATGAGTCTGTCAAAATCATCAAGAAACTTTTGGGAAAAGCAAAAAAAAAAATAGTGGGGGGGTTGTGAGGCTTTCATTTTAGAATCCATCTTCCCCTTATTTTCCCCTAAGTGGGAAAGCATAGTCATTTGTACCCTTTCTAGACCCTTGATCCTTGCCAAGCAGGAATTTTGATTGTCGGGTCTATGAAAATGAAAATCTTCTGCACCGCAGGGTTCATTTGGGGCTCTCTGAATAATCCCATTACTTAGCTTCCTGAGCAGTGCAAAATGCCACATGCAATCACAGGCTGTGTGTTAGCTGCTTGGCTTCCCGGGAGCTGTCAGAAGCCTGGCTTCCCACCCTGTGGTTCTACCCACCGCCAATGGGGTGAGGGAATGGTGTGAATCATTCATGAGGAACTCTGCCTCATGTCCATTAGCCTAACATGGAGTCCTCGTGCACTCACACCTTCCAACACAGAAAATGGAATAAATCATATTGTGAAACTATTCACTGGGACCTCTCCCGGCTCCTGGACCGAAGCAAATAAATATTGTTTTAAAAGAATCCCAAATGCTGCACTCTGCTGGTGGAAGCAGCTTGCCTTCTTACCGTCCAACGTCGTAATTAAGTCGGCTCCATTTAGCTATGGTCACAGATGCACCCATTCTCTTATTAGCAACTGAGTTAAATTAGTCAACATCTTCTGGAGAGTCCCCTGGAGTGTGTCATTTGCATTAAAAACTTCCCGACTTGTCCTACATCCTGATGATTCCAAATCTCTTCATGATCCTCCTTCCATCTGGATCGTCTAAGTTGTCCCGTGTCAGCAGACTTCTGGAATAGAAATCAGTGTGAGGTAGTGAGGACTGACAAGAGTGCCCTATTTGTTATGATGGTAATTATGGATTTTGTAGAGAGGGGGATTGCACTGAATCAACAGAGAGACTTTAAAGAGCATTTCTCATTTTTATTTAAAATTCTATTGAGGTAATTTCAGAGAACAGTGAATTGCGGTACCTCAAACTGAGTGAACTAGAGAGATGGGATAAAAAAAATTGAACATAATTATGAGCAATGTTGATGAGAGCTAAGTCGAACCATTCGATGCAGATTCCCTTCAAGAAGAGCAGGGAAGAAATCCCAAAGCATGAACTACGTTATTGCCTTCTCACCACTCCTTCTCGCCAAATAGCACAGTAGACAACAGGTTACAAATCGGTGTGCTGGGGAATTTCAACACTGTTTGAGCTACCCGGGGAATGCGGTAGTACAAGACGGGTAAGTGTCAAGCCAGGAGAGGAATGCAGAAAGAGGAAAGCAGAGCAGCTGAAATCAAACATCCGAAGTGAATTTGAGATGAAGAGAGGCTAAACTCTACAACAAGCAGTACCGAAACGAGAAAGGAAAGAGCTACGAAGTGTCAGAAAAAGAGGAAACAGAGGAAACGAAGGAGAGTCCTGGGAGTGACTCTAAATAATGTTTTAGTTATTGAAGTTCAGAGTCAATGTCTGAGCTAACCCAGGCAAAGTCAGTGGGTGCAATCGATCAATCAATCAATCAATGGTATTTATTTAGTGCTAACTCTGTGCAGCACATTGAACTGTGTATGACACTGAGCAAGTCACTTCACATTTCCATCCCTCATTTACCTCATCTGTAAAATGGGGATTGAAACTGTGAGGCCTATATGAGACAGGAACTGTGTCCAACTCGATTTGCTTGTAACCACCCCAGTGCTTAGTACACTGCTTGGCACGTAGTAAATGCTTAACAGATACCATCATCATCATTATTATTACATTACAATAGAGTTAGTTGTCACGTTCCCTGCCTACAAGGAGTTTACAGTCTAGTGGGGGAGCATTGCACAATTATCTAGTGGAATTGATGAAAATAAATCAGGTACAAACCTGTTTTTTCCTCAAGACTGAGTTTTCAGTGCTAAATTTTCTGGAAAATTGCTCAACTTTCACTTTCCCCATGTATATTCTATTTCTGCTTAAGTGAGTGGAGTGTGGGGTTTCTGACAGCAGAGTCCATTTTAACTTACCTAAGGGACAGAACACAGTGTTTTGCAATTGTATCTGTCTAGAACTGAGTACATCTCCATGAGGATGTTGTTCAACTGAGTACAGAAGACCTGTTCTTCTCCAGTCCTTCCCTCCTCCTGGCACCTTCTTCAACTTTCCCAAGAAGAAATCTCCTGCTTCCTCTCAAAATCCAACCACTCCACCAGCACCTCACTCCATCCCGTCACACCTTATCAAAGCGCTTGCCCTCTCCTTTCTTCCCTCCCTAACCTCCATATTCACCTATTCACACTCCAATGGCTTCTTCCCCACTGCTATCAAATATGCCCATGTTTCCCCTATCCTAAAAACCACTTCCCTTGATCCTTAGACTCCTTCCAGTTATCTCATTTCCCTCCTACCCAGCTTCTCCAAACTCCTGGAGAGAGCTGTCTACAGCCACTGCCTCCTCTTTCTCTCTTCCAATTT
This sequence comes from Ornithorhynchus anatinus, assembly GCF_004115215.2. Classification (NCBI taxonomy): domain Eukaryota; kingdom Metazoa; phylum Chordata; class Mammalia; order Monotremata; family Ornithorhynchidae; genus Ornithorhynchus; species Ornithorhynchus anatinus. The sequence goes on from NC_041729.1 coordinate 46,795,024, forward strand.
TCTCCTTGACCCCCTTCAATCTGGCTTCTGCCCCCTTTACTCCACAGATACTGCTCTCTCAAAGGTCACCAGTGATCTCTTTCTTGTCAAATCCAACGGCCTCTACTCCATCCTAATCCTCCTCGACCTCTCAGCTGCCTTCGACACTATCAACCACCCACTTCTCCTGGAAACATTACCCAACCTTGGCATTATCTAACCTTGGCTTCACTAACACTGTCTTCTGCTTGTTCTTCTATCTCTCTGGCTGTTCCTTCTTAGTCTCTTTTGTGGTCTCCTCCTCTGACTCCCACCCCTCTCCTACTACAACCCAGCCTACATACTTTGCTCCTCTAATGCCAACTTTCTCACTGTACCTTAATCTCATCTACTTTGCCTCCGATCTCTCGCTCACCCCCTGCCTCTGGCCGGAAATGCCCTCCCTCTTCAAATCTGACAGACAATTACTCTCCCCTTCTTCAAAGCCTTATTGAAGGCACATCTCCTCCAAGAGGCCTTCCCAGACTAAGCCCTCCATTCTTCTTCTCCCACTCCCTTCTGCATCACCTTGACTTACTCCCTTTATTTATCCTCCCTCCCAGCTCCATAGCACATATGTACATATCTGTAATTTTATTTCTATTACACAGTGACTGTAAGCTCATTGTGGACAGAGAGTGTGTCTGTAATATTGTATTCCCCCAAATGGTTAGTACGGCGCTCTCCATAAAGTCAGCATTCAATAAATACGATTGACCAACTAACTGATTAAATGTGGGAGTCCCCCAAAGCTCAGTACTAGGTCCTTTTCTATTCTACACCCACTCTTACTAAACCCACTCCCTTGAATTATTCATTCACTCCCATGGCTTCAACTATCATCTCTACATGGATGGTTCCAAAATCTACATCTCTAGCCCTGATTATTTTCATTCTCTGCAGTCTCACATTTCCTCCTGCCTTCAGCACAACTCTATTTGGATGTCTCAATGACAGTGCAAACGTAACCAGTCCAGAAGCGTAACTCCTTATCTTCCCATCCAAACCTTGTCCTCCCCTGGACTTTCTCATCACTGTAGACAGCACCACAATCCTCCCATCTCACAAGCCTGTTACCTTGCCGTTACCCTTGACTCATTTCTCTCATTCAAACCTCATATTTAGTCTGTCACCAAATCCTTTTGGTTCAACCTTCACCACATTGCTAAAATCTTCCCTTTCCTCTCCATCCAAACTGCTTCCATCTTAATCCAAGGATTTATCCTAATCCTCCTTGATTACTGCATCACCCTCTTTTCTGACCTCCCTGCCTCCTGTCTCTCCCCACTTTAATTCATACTTTTCACTCTGCTGTCCAGATCATTTTTCTAAAAAAAACCATTCAGTCCATATTTTCCCACTCCTCAAGAACCTACAGTGGTCGTCCATCCCCCTGCGCAACAAAGAGAAGCTCCTTACCATAGACTTTAAAGTACCCATTAACTTTTCCCCCTTCTACCTTACCTCATTGCTTTCCTATTTTCCTACTTAAACCCAGCCAAAACACACTGGCTCCTCTAATGCCAACCTACTCACTGTACCTTGATCGCGTCTATCTCACCACTAACCTCTTCTCCATGTCCTGCCTTCCTTCCCTCTTCATATCTGACAGTTGATCACTCTCCCCACATTCAAAACCTCCAAGAGGCCTTTCCAAACTGAGTCCTTATTTCCTCTACTCCAACTCATTTCTCTGTTGCCCCAAGAAGGAGGCCATGGGTGACCTTAGAGAGAGCAGTCTCGGTAGAGTGGAGGGGACGGAAGCCAGATTGGAGGGGGTCTAGGAGAGAATGGGAGTTGAGGAATTCTAAGCATCGATTGGAGACGACTCGTTCTAGGATTTTGAAAAGGAAGGGTAGTAGGGAGATAGGGCGATAACTGGAGGGGGAAGTGGGGTCAAGAGCGGGTTTTTTGAGGATGGGGGAGACATGGGCATGTCTGAAGGCAGAGGGGAAGGAGCCCTTGGAGACTGAGTGGTTAAAAATAGAAGTTAAGGAAGGGAGGAGGGCAGGGGCGATGGTTTTAAGAAGGTGAGAGGGAATGGGGTCCGAGGCGCAGGTGGAGGGGGTGGCACTTGCGAGGAGGGAGGAGATCTCCTCTGAGGATACTGCAGGGAAGAATGGGAAAGTAGGGGAGAGGGTTGGTGGGGGAGGAGGAAAGAGACGGAGGGGTGACTTTGGGGAGCTCAGACCTGATCGTGTTGATTTTCGTGAGGAAATAGGTGGCCAGATCACTGGGGGGTGAGAGATGGGGAAGGGGGAGGAACAGGGGGCCTAAGGAGAGAGTTAAAGGTCCGGAACAATCGGCGGAGGTGACGGGCATGGGTGTCGATGAGGGAGGAGAAGAAGTTTTGCCTGGCGGAGGAGAGGGTGGAGTTAAGGCAGGAAAGGATAAATTTGAAGCGTGTGAGGTCGGCTTGGTGCATGGACTTTCGCCAGCAGCGCTCAGCAGCTCGGGCATAGGAGCGTAGGAGGCGGACGGAGGAGGTGATCCGGGCTGTGGGTTAGTGGAGCGAGAGAGGCGGAGGGAAAGGGGGGCGAGAGAGTCGAGATAAGTAGAGAGGGTGGAGTCGAGAACGGAGACCCGATCGTCGAGAGTGGGAAGAGAGGACAGGGCGGCAAGGTGAGGAGAGATGCTATCGGAAAGACGGATGGGATTGAGAGAGCGGAGGTCTCTGTGGGGCAGTAGCGAAGATTTGCAGGGGGAGGGAGTGTGAGAGATGAGGCAGGTGAGAAGGTTATGGTCAGAGAGAGGGATTTCAGAGTCGGTGAGGGAGGAGATAGTGCAGCGGTAGGAGATGATGAGATCGAGGGTGTGACCGAGTCGGTGAGTGGCCGCGGTACGGTGGAGGAGGAGGTCGGCAGAGTCGAAGAGAGATAGCAGGCGGGCGGCAGAGGAGTCGTCGGGTACATCCATATGGATGTCGAAGTCTCCGAGAATCAGAGTGGACAGAGAGAAGGAGAGAAGGAAGGTGAGAAAGGGGTCAAGGTGGTTGAAGAAGTCGGAGGTGGGACCGGGAGGGCGGTAGATGACGGCGACAAGTATCTGGAGGGGGTGGTAGAGGTGAATGACATGGGCTTCGAAGGAGGGGAAGGAGAGGGAGGGGGGAGAAGGGATAGTGCGGAAGCGGCAACGGGGAGAGAGGAAGCCGACGCCTCCTCCCTTACCGGTGAGTCTGGGGGAGTGGGAGGAGAGGCCTCCGCCGGAGAGAGCGGCGGCGGAGACCGTGTCTTCGGGAGAGAGCCACGTTTCCGAAAGGGCGAGGAGGAGGAGAGAGCGGGAGAGGAAAAGGTCATGGACGAAAGGTAGCTTGCCTGTAATAGAGTGGGGGTTCCAGAGGCCACACTTGAAAGTAGCTGTGGGTGCAAGGGGGGGAGGAGGGGAAGGGCGGGGGGAGGGGAGGGTTTGGATGGGAAGGAGGTGGCGGGGCCCTGGACGGGGAGAGGGGGATGAGGGGTAGCGGTGGGACAAGGGGATGGGGCGTGGGTGGGGAAGAGAGAAGGGGGGAGGGGGTGAGGAGGGGGTTTGGTGAGGGGAAGAGTAGGGGGAAGAGGGGTAGCGCTGGTAAAGTGGGGTTCTAGGGCGGGGGAGGGGAGGGGGGGAGGAGACAGAGGAGAGAGCGGGAAAGAGCTGAGCGGGAGAGGGGAAGGGGAAGGGGAGGATAGGAAGGGGCGGGAGGGAGGAGGGGGGGAGGAGGGACATGGCGAGGCCAGAGAGGTGGGTGGCAGCACTGACAACAATAAACAGTAACAAACGAAATCGATAATATAGCAACAATGGCTCCTACTCCATTCTGATCCTCCTTGACCTCTCTGCTGCCTTTGACACTGTCGACCATCCCCTCCTCCTCCATACCTTATCTCACCTCGGCTTCACGGACTCCGTCCTCTCCCGGTTCTCCTCTCACCTCTCTGGCCGGTCATTCTCGGTCTCCTTCGCCGGCGCCTCCTCCCCCTCCCATCCTTTAACTGTTGGAGTTCCTCAAGGGTCAGTTCTCGGCCCTCTTCCGTTCTCCATTTACACTCACTCCCTTGGTGAACTCATTCGCTCTCACGGCTTCGACTACCATCTACGCAGATGACACGCAGATCTACATCTCCGCCCCTGTCCTCTCCCCCTCCCTTCGGGCTGGCATCTCCTCCCGCCTCCGGGACGTCTCCACCTGGATGTCGGCCCGCCGCCTAAAACTCAACATGAGCGAGACTGAGCTCCTCATCTTCCCTCCCAAACCGGGTCCTCTCCCAGACTTCTCTATCACCGTGGATGGCACGACCGTCCTTCCCGTCTCTCGGGCCCGCGATCTCGGTGTCGTCCTTGACTCGTCTCTTCGTCTCTCTCGTTCACCCCACACGTCCTATCCGTTACCGAGACCTGCCGGTTTCACCTCTACAATATCGCCAAGATCCGCCCTTTCCTCTCCACCCAAACGGCTACCTTACTGCTACGGGTTCTCATTATATCCCAGCTAGACTACTGTGTCGGCCTTCTCTCTGACCTCCCCTCCTCCTCTCTCGCCCCGCTCCGGTCTATTCTTCACTCCGCCGCCCGACTCATCTTCCTGCAGAAACGATCTGGGCCTGTCACTCCCCTTCTTAAACACCTCCAGTGGTTGTCTATCGACCTCCGCTCCAAACAAAAACTCCTCACTCTAGGCTTCGAGGCTCTCCATCACCTTGCCCCTTCCTACCTCTCCTCCCTTCTCTCTTTCTACCGCCCACCCTGCATGTTCCGCTCCTCCGCCGCCCACCTCCTCACCGTCCCTCGGTCTCGCCTATCCCGCCGTCAACCCCCGGGCCACGTCCTCCCGCGGTCCCTCCTCACCTCCGCCAAACTCATTCTCTTCCCCTCTTCAAAACCCTACTTAAAACTCACCTCCTCCAAGAGGCCTTCCCAGACTGAGCTCCTCTTCTCCCTCTACTCCCTCTACCACCCCCCTTTACCTCTCCACAGCTTAACCCTCTTTTCCCCCCATTTCCCTCTGCTCCTCCTCCTCTCCCTTCCCATCCCCTCAGCACTGTACTCGTCCGCTCAGCTGTATATATTTATTACCCTATTTATTTTGTTAATGAAATGTACATCGCCTCGATTCTATTTAGTTGCCATTGTTTTTACGAGATGTTCTTCCCCTCGACTCTATTTATTGCCATTGTTCTCGTCTGTCCGTCTCCCCCGATTAGACTGTAAGCCCGTCAAACGGCAGGGACTGTCTCTATCTGTTGCCGACTTGTTCATTCCAAGCGCTTAGTACAGTGCTCTGCACATAGTAAGCGCTCAATAAATACTATTGAATGAATTTTCATCCTTTATTCACCCCTTCCTTAGCTCCATAGCACTTCAGTACATATGTGTAATTAGTTCATATTAATGTCTATCTCCCCCTCTAAACTGTAAGCTCACTGTGGCCTGGTAAATTGTCTACCAACTCTGTTTTATTGTACTGTCTCAAGTGCTTAGTATAGGGCTCTTTACACAGTAAGTGCTCAAAAAATATGATTGATTTACCAATTTATTTTAGTGAAAGATAGAGATTGCTATCACATTAGAATAGGTATAAATAATTCTCTGTTATGCATGCATATGTCCTTGTTTTGGGAAACGCTGCTACTGACAGTAGGAGCCTAAAAACAGTAATAATAATTGGGGTATATGTTAAGCACTTACTGTGAGCAAAGCACAGAAATAGATGTAAGATAATCGGGACGGATCCAGTCCCTGTCCCCCAAAGGGCTCAAAGTATAAGGGGAAGAGAGAACAGGCATTACATTCCCATTTTACAGTCGAGAGAGCTGAGGCAGAGAATAATAATTATTATTATGGTACTTGTGAAGCATTTACTATGTGCCAAGCACCGTTCAAAGCTCTAGGGCAGATACAAGGTAATCAGTTTGTCCCACATGGGGCTCACAGTCTTAATCCCCATTTTACAGATGATGTAACTAAGACACAAGAAGTTAAGTGATTTGACGACAATCACACAGCAGGTAAGCGGCAAGGCCAGGATTAGAATCCAAGTCCTCTGACTCTCAGGCTCATGCACTTTCAGCTACACAATTCTGCTTCTCCACTGTATATTTTATGTGTGGCTGAAAATACAGATACATGACCAAAGCACCGTGTCATATAGTTTTCATTTCAGAAAGGTCCTTGCTGTTTCAATGAGTTTGCCCCACGTTAGATCTGTCTCTGTTTTCGAGCTGCCTCTTTGTCTTCTGAACCTTCCAAAGTCTTTGCTCAAAGGGAGCAATCTCTCTCACAGTTGCTGCAGGTCAGTCTTGTCTGTTCACTGCATTGATCAATCAATAAATCAAGCAATCGGTGGTATTTACTGGACACCCTCAGTCTACTGGTGTTTCGCATCATTCAAGACTGTGGTTCCCCATGGCTTTATATTATTGATTCTTCCCTTCTGCTTCTATGTGTTCCCTTTCAGTTCTCCATATCAAAGCTGGTGAGATCTCCCATTGTCTTCCATTCTTCCCATATATCCTCCTTAGTGAAGCTGAGTTGCGATAAGCATTTCTTCCTTGCTAGAGAGCTGTTTGCCTACCAGAGCCCCAATGCTGGAATACCTGACCATTATTAATAACAATGACTGTGATATTTGTTAAACACTTACTATGTGCCAAATACTGTTCTAAGCACTGGGGTAGATACAAGGTAATCAGGTTGGGCACAGTCTCTGTCCCGCATGGGTCTCTCAGTCTTACTCCCCATTTTACAGATGAGGAAATGAGGCACAGAGAAGTGAAGTGACTTGTCCAAGGTCACCCAGAATGTGGCAGTCAGGATTAGAACCCACATCCTCTGCCTCCCAGGCCCTTGCTCTTTCCACTAGACCATGTGCTTCCCTAGATCAGGCTGCTTCATTTGTTTTTGCATGTGGGTCACAGGTGACGCTGGTCTAGAAGTGAAAGTGGTTTATTGGCTCTCCGTTGTCAGTCAGTTGGGAATCTCCACTCCATCTTGTGGTATAACTACCTGATCTGGGTCCCCCCCCCCCAACTAAGTATCCCACCATTCCCGCTTACCAGCTGCCCTGGAGATGGGGGTCTTGAACACCAGTTATCGCAACAGATCTGTAGACTCTCAGCTCAATAAGTAGTTTGATGTTCTTTCACTCCTCCAGGACCGGCTTACTCACTGTGCCTTGATCTCATTTATCTCACAGCGAATCCTTTTCCCACATCCTCTCCCTAGCCTGGTATTCCCTCCCCCCTCCATATATGCCAGACCGCCAATCTCTCCACCTTCAAACTATTATTGAGGTCACATCTCTTCCAAGAGGCCTTTCCCGATTGAGCCCTATTTTTCCTGGCTCCCTCTCCCTTCTGCATCATCTATGCACTTGGATCTGTGACCTCTGGACACGATATTCTCCCCACTCTCAGACCAACAGCACTTGTGTGTATATCTTTAAATTATAGGCTATAAATTATTCACTTATATTAATGTCTGTCTCCCTCTCTAGACTATAAAGTCACTGTAGGCAGTGAAAATATCTGCCAACTCGGTTGTACTGTACTCTCCCAAGCATTTAGTACAGTGCTCTGCATTTAGTAAATGCTTAATAAATATCACTGATTGATTGCTGCATTCCATTTTCTAGTCTTCTGAAAGTAACATGGGTCTTTTGAACTCTGTTCCATGGCATAGTGGATAAAGCAGAAGTCAGAAGGTCATGGGTTCTAATCCTGACGTGGCGCAGTGGAAAGAGCACGGGCTTTGGAGTCAGGGCTCGTGAGTTCGAATCCCAGCTCTGCCACTTGTCAGCTGTGTGACTGTGGGCAAGTCACTTAACTTCTCTGTGCCTCAGTTCCCTCATCTGTAAAATGGGGATTAAGACTGTGAGCCCCACGTGGGACAACCTGATTCCCCTGTGTCTACCCCAGCGCTTAGAACAGTGCTCGGCACATAGTAAGCGCTTAACAAATACCAACATTATTATTTCTCTGCTGTGTGACCTTGAGCAAGTCACTTAACTTCTCTCTGCCTCAGGATTCTCATCTGTATAATGGGGATTGAGACTGTGAGCCCCACATGGGACACAGGACTGTGTCCAACCTGATTTGCTTGCATCCACCCCAGCACTTCATTCAGCGCCTGGCACATAGTAAGCGCTTAACAAATACCATAATTATTATCATTATTATTACCTCATCTATTCTTACATCACTGGACAGTGAGCTGCCTAGATAGCAGAATTTGATAATAGGTTCAAGTTCTGGGTTGTTAGTGAAAACCTTTGGATGTGAGTAGAGTTTCAGAAGGGGCCGGTGCATGATTTTGATTTTCTTCACATCCTCTAGCACTATGTTGCACCTGCAAAGAGATTTGCATGTCTCCTTGTATAAATGCCTCCAAAGCACAGTCACCTGCATCTCGGAGTTCCTCCTCCACTGCCTCAGAGACTGTGGAACTGGTTTTCAGACTGCTAAGTTGAAGGAGATTCTCAGAGGAGTGTGAGCGTATTTGTTGATGTTGATGTCCCAGAGGCAAAAGGAGATATGAAACTGCAGAGCGATAAACAAGACTAGTGGGGAAGCTTATGAATCTTCCCCAGGGATGATGATGGGACAAATTGTCCCTGGAGACTGGTTTAGCATTTAAAACCTCTTTACACTCTGGAATGTTTTCCTTATATCTAATTGGACCCAGTTTTTCTGTAGCTTAACCCGTTCGTATTGTTTGGTGCCCTGTGGAGAACGACTGGTTTCCACCTTGTCATAAAAGCCCTTCAAAATCCTTGAGACTGTTACTAAGTTGCCACACATCTCTCTTTTCTCCAGGCTAAACAACTCCACTTCACTTACAGAAAAAGCTCCTAGGAAGGACAGGGGAAATAATAGCTATGGAATTGGGACCTAAAACTCTGCAAACGTCAGTAGGAACTCCTTCAGAGGATTTTATTGCCACTAAAGCTGCAGAGCACTGGATGGATGACAAGAGGCTTTGGACTTTTATTCCGTTCCAGGATTATAAATGCATTTTTTACTCTGAGGGATAGCCATTATCTCCGACATGATACAATTTTCACAAGGTTTGGTCTAGGTGGTGAATGCATACACCGATTTCTCCTAACATGGCTATTATGTTCCTAACAAACTTCATGTGAAGAAAAACTCTCATCCCAGCTTGCTTGTCATGATCGGTGCCAGGCATATACCCACAGCTGTTCCAACATTGCATTGCATTCTATCCAGAAAGATGTGTTCTGTCAGAAGAATGTGCCAATTCCTTAACTGTGTTTTGGATATAACCCAAAGTGAAAATGCACGTCTGTGGGAGAGCTGAGCCTATTATGTATCAGCTGTAAAGAACATGCTCCTGTTGGTATGGAACAAAACTTGTTTCTTTTATCAAGAAATAAATTCAAATATGTCTTAGTGGCCCCCGACTCCTCGATACCAGGGCGGAAACCCAGTTAACAGAAAGGCATCTTGCAGCTACCATTCCTTGGATATCAGGTCCATTCCTACTCTGTCCACCAAGGCACGGGGGAGAACAACTAGTAGCATGAGGCCTTCCAAACTTGAAGAAATTTGGGATTTGGGTTGTTGTGACAGTGGCTGATGTGACTGTTGGAATCAGAACAGCTCAGTCTGGCCAGCAGGAAGGATGAATCTGTGGTAACTCCAGTAGTTTCTATTCTTTTTTTTTTTTGGTGTTATTTATGGTATTTAAGTGCTTACTATGTGACCAGCACTGTTATAAGCGCTGGGGCAAGTGCAATGTAGCAGAGTTAGAAGACACATTCCCTGCCATGTACCTGGGGCTCACAGTCTAAATAAGAAGGAAAACGGGTATTTCATTCCCGTTTTACAGTTGAGGAAACTGTGGCATAGAGAGGTTAAGTGACTTGCCCAAGGTCACCCAGCAGACAAGTGGTGGAGCTGGTACTAGAACCTTGGACCTCTGACTCCCAGGCCCATGTTCTTTCTACTAAGCTTTCCTGCTTCTATGCTTCTTGTCTTTGTCTTGGAATTTTAGAAAGGAAGTTCCTAGGGGTCATGTCTACTTTTTCTCACAAATGCCAAACAAGAGGAACTGGGCCATGCATCTTGCAAACTCTCAATAATTTCTTGCTGACTGGCTGATGAATAAAGGATGCTAACTGTCCATCAGAATAATCCATACCGGTTTAACTCTTTTCCAGTTGATTAAGATCAGCCCATGGGGGAAAAAGTCCAGTTTAAGAATCACCCCAAATACAAATTGGCTGATATTGATTTCAGGATCCCTTGGAAGTGTGTCAGCTGTTGGAGTAGTTCACCTTGAAATGTAGGAATATGTTCAAGACGAAGAAATCTTCAGGAACCAGTAAACACGGCACGGAACTGAACTGAGACAAGTCCACTAAGAATAGTGGTATTTGTTAAGCCCTTACTGTGTGCCAGGCAGTGTTCTAAGTGCTGGGGTATATACAGGTAAATCGGATTGGACACAGTCCCTGTCCCACATGGGGCTCACAGTCTTAACCCCCATTTTATAGATGAGGGAACTAAAGCACAGAGAAGTGAAGCAACTTGCCTAAGGTCACACAGCAGACAAGTGGCAGAGCAGGGATTAGAACTCAGGTCCTTTTGATTTCCAGGCCCATCTCTATCCATTAGACCACACTGCTTCTCACTTGGAAGGGCTAAATCATATCAACAAATACAGTTATTGTTTCAGAAAATATGCTGTTACCAGTGAAGACACCACCCACTACAGTCCAATATCAGAAATCTGCTGCCACTAACATGGTTTATTTATTTTGACATCTGCCTGCCCCTCTAGATTATAAGGTCCTTGAGGACATGGATTGTGTCTCCTGACTCGATCGAACTTCCCCACTTGTTTAGCACTGTGACTTGCAGAGAGTAGATGCTTGTTGTATACAACTGAGTGATTAATGATTGTTTCGTTTCCTGTGCTCATGTTTGGACAGTCACATGTCCTGTTTTAGTCCTCAGTCCCCGATCCTGCACTTCTGCTTCTTGGTAAATATTTCCTACCGGAAGTGTTTTCTGGACTCTTGTGCGTAGGTGGGGAAGGGGCAGCCTGAGACTTTGGACTCCAGCTGCAGTTAATAATAATTATGGTATTTGTTAAGCATTTACTATGTACCAAGCACTGCAGTTGGCATTGAACACCAACCAGGGAGAGATCTGAGCATGAACTTGAGTGTGCGAGTGTGAATGTGTGTGTGTGTGTGTGTGTGTGTGTGTGTGTATGTGTGTGTAAGGTGAGACAGAGACAAGAAGAAAGTGGAAAGATCTCAGGCCTGGGAGTCAGATGACCTGGGTTCTATTTCTGGATCTGCCACTTGTCTGCTGTGTGACCTTGGGCAACTCACTTCTCTGTGCCTCAGTTACCTCATCTGTTAAATGGGGATCGAGACTGGGAGCCCCATGTGGGATGGGGACTGTATCCAAACTGATTATCTTGTATCTACCCCGGCGCTTAGTATAGTTCCTGGCACGTAGTAAGCATTTAATAAATACCATTAAAAAAACCCACCCAGAAACACAGAACTATAGAGATAGAATCAGAGAAAGATACAGAAAGAGGAAGACGGTGAACAAGGCAGAGAAAAAAGCATGTATGTCTAGGACATGATTAGAAATCTGGAAAAATTTAAACTCCAGAGTGTTCAGGGTTTAAGCCTTTTAGATTTAGGTGTTCTCTCCTTTAGATCTCTAACCCATCTTTCCTATAAAGAGACTTCTTGGGTAATGTGCTATTTCATTTAAGCTGACAACATACCCATAAAAATAACTGCTCAAGGTCACAGTGGAATTAGGATGAAGCCTCAGGTCTCCAAATTGCTCACCCTACAAGTTCCTTTTACTCTGGATTATGTAACCTATTTGTGTGTGATTCCCTAAAAACCACCTTCCTATTATTTATGCTGATTCAATTTTGTGTTTGCTATATTACCAAGCTAGAAGTGTTACCAAGGAGTTGTAGATAAAGCTGTCAAGGCTCTGGGAAAGGGTTTGTTCCATTAATATTAAGGAAAGAACAAGCCTATAAATAAGAGATTATCAAGTAAAATAAGACATTCTCTGTTCCAACTTTTAACAAATCTCATGAGCAAAACTAACTAATTTCCCTAGACATCTTCCTTGCAAGCAAAAATGTATAGAATATGAATCGGGTCGAAAATGAAATTGATATGCAGAGCAAGAAGTTGGGGAAATAATTAGAGCTGAGAGATCTCTATATTCTCTCTCTTTCTATTTGAAACATTATCAAACTGGGGAGCTTGAGCCCAGGTCAATTGAAAAATTGCAAAGAAAGAAAAAATAATTCAGCAAATTTACTCAAGTTGCAACTGAGAAAAGAAAATCACCTCTCTTTTGATTTCAGCCTAATCGACTCCCTTCTCTTTCTGCCTAGTCCTTATGTCTAATTGCTATTGAAAACATACTTTGACTTCAGTCCTCGCATCATGAAATATTCAGTTAGGTTTGAGATGATTTAATTAATAATGTGACATGAATCAGCCTCCCCACTGCCTGACACCTGCACCCCAAACTTCATCATGAATCTAATTAGCGATCTTTGAGCCCTAGCCATTAAGCAGGGCTCGAGAAAGCTCTGCGCTGAGTTAGTTTACTGAGTTAATGACTAAGGTGACCACCTTAATCCTCACATCCGGTTTAGAAAGGCAGAAACTTTGATTAACCCGGTTATGGGTGCTTTAGTCTAAGGACCATCACAGGCAGAACCAATTCAGATAGTCTGGCATCTGTCCAAGTGATTGAAGGTTTCCCAGAGCTCAGATCCAGCGGTCTCATTAGCACAGGGATTTTTTTTTTCTTTCCAGTAGACGAGGGATGCGTGAGGTTGGACGCAGGTCCCCAAATTCCAGATTTTTCCAGAAGAATGTAGCCCGGCAAGTCCCATAGCCTCTGACAGGGATATGTTGATGTTGTCAACAGCTGGATGTTACTGTTGGAAACTTTCCCTGCCGAATTGGGGCATCTGGTCACCCCTTCAGTAACGGTCATCGAGGAGAACAGACACCCGGACCAGACCGTGGGGCCATCCCCCACCTACCACCACCCTTCGTAGACACCAAGGCACAACCCCCAAGGCAACTGCACACTTGCCTACTAGTAATCTGGTCAAAGCTTCATACCCTAGCTTTTTGATGAGAATGTTCAGTACAGCGCTCTGCACTGCTTTAGCAGTCTAGCGCTTAGTACAGTGCTCTGAACATAGTAAGCGCTCAATAAATACTATTGAATGAATGTTTTGTTAAACTCACAGTGAATGTGTCTGTTTAAGGTTATATTGTACTCTCCCAAGTGCTTAGTACAGTGCTTTGAACAGAGAAAGTGCTCAATAAACTTGAATAAATGAATGAACAAGTTTGAAAGCTTTACTGGAGTCTGGATGCATTGTAACCAATTTTTGGCCTGGGGTTCTGTCACACACACAGATTAAATTTCTCTAGCACAATTTGCTCCTCACAAATCCATGCCTGCTGCCGCATAGTATCACATCCTCTTCTGGGTACCGGCAAAATGATGATTGGATGTTTTGTCCAGGTATCTTTCCTGGTATCGAAGGTCCTACTTTCTTCCATTTTTAAAGGTGGTCACAGTATTTACCCTTTTCTAATCCTCAGGGACTTTTTCCTCTCCTCCACAAGTTCTAAGAAATAATGACTTGTACCTCTGCTATCACATTCACCAGTGCTTTAAATACCCTAGGATGAGGGGCTTTAACCCATCACTGTGTGGTTTAATTGGAAGAGCACAACCTTGGGAGTCAGAGGTGGTGGGTTCCGATCCCAGCTGGGCTACTTATCAGCTGTGTGACTTTGGGCACGTCACCTAACTTCTCTGGGCCTCAGTTACCTCACCTGTAAAATGGGGATTAAGACTGTGAACCCCACATGTGACAACCTCAATACCTTATATCCACCCCAGTGCTTAGAACAGCGCTTGGCACATAGTAAGCATTTAATGAAAACCATTATTATTATTATCATTATTATCTGTCTATATTCTAGCTTATCATCCCCACCTTAACCACCCATGCCCCACATTTCATCTTTTCTATGAAGACACAAATGGAAAAAGACTTCACTCTTCACAGTCCTCTGTTATTAACGCTCCCTGTCTAATGGGGAAAAAATATGGCATTTTCTCTGGGGTCTGTGTGTGTGTGTGTGTGCTTGCATGTTTGTCTTCTTTTCATATTCAGGGATGCAACAACCGACGGGGAGACCATATCCACACTCAGAGCAAAGCCGTCAGACAATCCCATTCTACCCTGCGTGCATGGAAAGACGGCCCTGGCCTGTGTGCCTGAGTTCCAGTCCCTGTTGTCATTTTTTGAGTCTGCACCTTGGTCTCCTGATCTGCTGAACCCTTGGCCCCAAACAGCAGCTCCTTTCCCGACGGCAGCACACCAGCCCGGTCTGGCCCGACCAGAAGTCTGCCCATCTATCTGGCTGCTGTTGCTATTTCTTTTGTCCCCCGCCAGCCTACTGCTAGACCTCTTTGGATGAGACCCTTTCTCCTAATTTTATGAATATTTGCTCTTATCTTCCTACACAAATGAGTCAGGCAGAGTGGACTAGGTATGCTGCCATCCTTCATCCTCTTCAGTGGCTAACCAGGAAGTGCTACAATGACAATCAATCAGTAGTATTTATTGAGCTCTTATTTTGTGACAAACACGGTGCTAACCACTTGGGAGGGTACAATAGTGTTAGTAGATTCATTCAATAGTATTTATTGAGCGCTTACTATGTGCAGAGCACTGTACCTAGGCGTTTGGAATGTATAAATCGGTAACAGATAGAGACAGTCCCTGCCCTTTGACGGGCTTGCAGTTATGAACAATCTAGCAGGGGGCACGCATATTAAAATGACATATAATAATATATTATAATAAATAAAATAAAAATAGAATATATACTATAATAATAATATAGAGAGGTAGAGGGAAATACTGGCATGTGTAAAAATATGTAATTAAGTGCTATGGGTGTGGGGAGGGGAAAAGGGTAAGTACCCAAGTGCATAAATGACTTGAAACTACTGAAATGAATTGCACTTAACAATGCTTGCGAAAACACATTTTTGTACCTAACTGTTGAACAGTGATCCAGGCTTGTCCTTTCATTCATTCATTCATTCAACCATATATATTGAGCACTTACTGTGTGCAAAGTGTTGTACTCTAAGCTCTTGGGAGAGTACCAGACACATTCTCTCCATACCACAAGCTCACAGTCCTTCGGTGGTGAATACAGCTTTTAAATGATCAGTCAATCAATTGTTTTTATTGAGAGCTTACTGTGGGCAGAACACTGTATTAAGACTTTGGGAGAGTACACTATAACAGAATTGGTAGACACATTCGCTGCCCACCTTGACCTTAAAATCTGGAGGGGTAGACAGACATTAATATAAGTAAATTACAGAAAGATATGTACATAAGTGCTGTGGGGCTGAGGGAGGAGAGAATGAAGGGTGCCAATCCAAATGCAAGGATGATGCAGAAGGGAGTGGGAGAAGAGGAAATGAGGGGCACAGGGAAGGCCTCTTGAAGAAGATGTGCTTTTAACAAAGGTTTTGAAGGTGGGGAGAATGATCACCTGCCGGATATGAAGATGGAGGGCACTCCAGGCCAGAGGTAGGATGAGGCTGAGACAGACAAGATCAAGGCATAGTGAGCGGGCTGGCATTAGATGAGAGGAGTGTGTGGGCTGCTCTGTAGTAGGAGAGCGGCACGGTAAGGTAGGAAGGGGCAAAGTGATAGAGTGCTTTAAAGCTGATGGTAAGGAGTTTCTCTTTGATGTGGAACTAGATGGGCAAACACAGGAGCTTCTTGAGGAGTGGGGAAACATGGACTGAACCTTTCTGTAAAAAAATGATCCGGACGGCAGAGTGAAAAGTATGGACTGGAGTTGGGAGAGACAGGAGGCAGGGAGGTCAGCGAGGAGGCTAATGTAGTAATCAAGGTGGTGAGCTGCTGAGGTTAGCCCATTTCTGAGCCTTTATGGTCCATGTGGGTTACTACTTGGCATTGGGTTCACAGAGTTGGTACAATGCAAATGACTTTTTTTTAAATGGTATTTAAACACTTACTATGGTCCAGGCACTGTACTAAGCCCTCGACCCTCATTTCTTCTCCCATTTCCTTCTGCGTCACCCGTGCACTTGGATATGCATCCTTTATTCTCTCCTCCCTCGGCTCCATCGTGCTTACGTACATATCTTTCTGTAATTTACTTATTTATATTAATGTCTCTCTACCCCTCTAGACTTTAAGTTCATGGTGGGCAGCGAAAGTGTCTACCAATTCTGTTATAGTGTACTCTCCCAAGGACTTAGTACGGTGCTCTGCCCACAGTGAGCTCTCAATAAAAACGATTGATTGATTGATCATTTAGAAGCTATATTCAATAGAAGCTAATCAGATTGGACACAATCCGTGTCCCACATGGGGCTCACAGTCTTAATCTCCATTTTACAAATGAGGTAACTGAAGCACAGAAAAGTGGAGTCACTTTCCCAAGGCCACACAGCAGAAGAGGGGCAGATCTGAGTCTAGAACCCAGGTCCCTTTGACTTCCAGGCCTATGCTCTATCCACTAGGCTCATTGCTTCTCAAATGAAAACAAACGACGACATATAAGAACCTTAGAATATTCATGTAAAAACGTTTGTTGCTTCTTTTCTTTCCCCCCTGGGTTGTTGCCAGTTATACCAGCATCTCCTCAGAATAACTACTGCGGCAGATTAATCGGGAGAGATGCCCAACCAATAGGACCTTCTTTTCTGGGTAAAGTTTTTTCAGGAATGTTTTTAGATCCCAGAACTTTTCACTGCTTTTGCTGCAGTCGTGACTTCTGCAAAAATTTGAGCTCAAGCCATTTTGGCAGCTGCTTTGGGATTTCCCATGCCTTATCTCCACTGAGGGAAGGCATGTTCAGTAGATAATTGAAGTTTTACAGGATTCACACCTTGTCCGGGCGGCGAGGACTCTGCTCTTCCCTCTGCTCTTTTCAACGGTGCCTTCAGTTTCTAGGAATTTGACACTCATTCAGCCCTATTTCCCGAGCGCTCACTGGGTGCAGAGGACTGTACTAAGTGTTTGGGAGAATACAATTCAACAATAGATACATTCCCAGCTCCAACGAGGCCTAGACTGTACAGCCTAGACCTCGCAGTCTTCATTTCTGTGGTCAGAGGAGTCTTCCCCCTCTCGACTGTAAACTCGTCATAGACAGGAAGCTTATCGACCAACTCTCCTCCACTGTACCCTCCCAAATGCTTAGTACAGTGCTCTTCATTCAGTAAATGCTCAGCAAATACTATCGAATAATTGATCCCGCCCACGTTTGGAGGGAATAAGATATCGTTTAGTCCGGCCCTCAGCACCTCACCTGGGAGGAATAACAGCAGTATGCAGAGCGCTGTACTAAGCGCTCGAAAAGTACAATTCAGCAACAAATAGGGATGACCCCTGCCCACAACCGGGTCACAGTCTAGAAGTGTTGTAGAAGTATTATAGTAGTGATATTGTAGAAGTAATAGTAGTAGCAGGAATATTGGTATTTGTTAAGTGCTTACTATGTGCCAAGCACTGTTCTAAGTGCTGGGATAGATACAAGGTAATCAGGTTGTCCCACTTAGGGCTCACAATCTTCATCCCCATTTTACAGAGGAGGTAACTGAGGCACAAAGAAGTTAAGTGACTTGCCCAAGGTCACACAGCTGCCAAGTGACGGTATTAAGCCTTCTGCCAAGTGACAGCGTGGGATTAGAACCCATGACCTCTGACTCCCAAGCCCGGGCTCTTTCCTCTAAGCCATGCTGCTTCTCAATAGTAGTAGCAGTAGTCTACTTACTGAAATAGTAGTAGTACAGTAGTAGTGTTTTGTTTTCTTTTAGTAGTATTTATTAAGCACTTACCATGTGGCAGGCGCTGTTCTAAGCGTTAGGGTAGACACAAGGCAATCAGGTCGTCCCACGCGGGGCTCACAGTCTTACTCCCCATTTTACAGATGAGGTAACTGAGGCACAGAGAAGTGAAGTGTCTTGCCCAAGGTCACACAGCAGACAAGTGGCAAACCTGGGATTAGGACCCACTTCCACTGACTCCCAAACCGATGCTCTTCCCGCTAAGCCACCCCGCTTCTCTACTAGTAGTAACGTTATAGTAATAATAATAATAATGTTGGTATCTGTTAAGCGCTTACTATGTGCCGAGGACTGTTCTAAGCGCTGGGGGAGATACAAGGTAATGAGGTTGTCCCACGTGAAGCTCACAGACTTAATCCCCATTTTACAGATGAGGGAACAGGGGCACTGAGAAGTCAAGTGACTCGCCCAAAGTCACACAGCTGACAGGTGGCGGAGCCGGGATTAGAACCCATGACCTCTGACTCCTAAGCCCGGGCTCTTTCCACTGAGCCACGCGTGGCAGTAATAGTAGTGTAAGCGGAGGAGTAGCAGATGACGCTTTGAGAGCCCACTGATGCGATGCCCTGAACACGGCTGCAGTGTCTCCCCCGTTTAGACCGTGAGCCCGTCACTGGGCTGGGATTGTCTCTATCTGTTGCTCAGTTGTACATTCCAAGCGCTTAGTACAGTGCTCTGCACATAGTAAGCGCTCAATAAATATGATTGAATGAATTAATAAATGGATCTCAAGTCCTATAGCTAGAGGTCGATCCAATCAATGAGGTACCACCTTATAGAGCATGGGTGCATGCAAGCGCTCAGTACAGTGCTCTGTACATAGCAAGCGCTCAATAAATACTATTGAATGAACGAAGGAATCTACGGGTGTATTTCTTATTTGAGAAGAGAAGGATGATATTGGTAATTATGAGCTGTTATTTTGACTACTCACCGAGCAGGAATAAATCCACTGCTATTTAGCTTTCCAATCTCATGCGGTCCAATGACATTTTTCCCTCATTTTAGTAGATCCTACCCATCCATGCGGAGAAATCTCCAATGGGATCAGCCCGTTCAATTTTTCTACTTCTGTAACGAGTTTTTCTTTTTCTTTTTTGGGATTCTTAAAGTTCTGGGGTTTATGAACTGGCAACATCTTCTCATTTTGGAGGCGGGGGTGAGGCCACTTTGCTGGAGTAATAATAGCCGCATTTATTGGCATGCTGCCCTGAACCAGGTGTGTGGGAAGTGCAGAATGATGAAGTCACTTATTCCCTGACCACAAGAAGTCCATACTCTAGAGGGGAAGATCAACATAAAAACATTTATAACAATCAAAATAAATGAATCGAGTGGATGTCTACACATGAGTGTTGAGGAGGGTGAAAATACGTTACTTTTGCCTCGTGCAGATTTGGAAGGGTTGACACTTTTCTGATTGCCATTCTGTTGCCTAAATGTCAGGCTTCTTCTTCAGAAGAGAAGCAGCCTGGCTTAGTGGAAAGAGCACGGGCTTGGAAGTCAGAGGTCATGGGTTCTAATCCCGCTCTGACACTTGTCAGCTGTGTGACCTTGGGCAAGTCACTTTAGTTGTCTGTGCCTCAATTACCTCATCTGTAAAATGAGGATGAAGACTATAAGCCCTACTTGGGACAACCTGATTACCTTGTATCTACCCCAGTGCTTAGAACAGTGCTTGGCACATAGTAAGCGCTTAACAAATACCAACATTATTATTATCATTATTTAGGTGCACCTAGGATCTCTCTTCATTAATAGGACAGGGAAGGTGTCTGACCTGATTAACTTATATCTACCCCGGTGCTTAGAACATTCATTCATTCATTCATTCAATAGTTTTTATTGAGCGCTTACTATGTGCGGAGCACTGTACTAAGCACTTGGAATGTACAAATCGGCAACAGAGACAGTCCCTGCCCTTTGATGGGCTTACGGTCTAATCGGGGGAGACAGGCAGACAAGAATAATGGCAATAAATAGAGTCAAGGGGAAGAACATCTCATAAAAACAATGGCAAATAAATAGAATTAGGGTGATGTACATCTCATTAAACAAAATAAACAAAATAAATAGGGTGATGAAGATATAACAGTGCTTGACAGTATGGCTTAGTGGATAGAGCACAGGCCGGGAAAACAGAAGGACCTGGATCCTAATCCTGGCACTACCACTTGTCTGCTGTGTGACCTTGGGCAAGTCACTTTACTCTCTGCCTCAGTCACCCCATCTGTAAAATGGGGATTAAGACTCTGAGTCCCATGTGGGACAGGAACTGTGTCCAGCTTGATGATTTTGTGCCTACCCCAGAGCTTCATACAGGCCCTGCACATAGTAAACACTTAATAAATACAACAAAAAAAAGTTTTTCTGCATTTCTGTTGACAGCTGCCTCTGTTACTGCCTCTTCAGAACTAGGCAGACCAATATGCTGTGGACCTGGTAAAACAGGGACAGAGGCATTTTACCATCAGCTTGATTTTATGGGGTTATGTACCGATTTCATCTGGTCAACTGCATGTAATATTGCTAGCCAAGGTTAGGGGTACAGTCTGTGACTCTGGAACAGATTATTTCTGGGTGCCCTTTCCCACTGCCATGCCCTCATCTGTTCCATGCGTGGTTTTTGAGATGTTCTGAATGATGACTTTTGAGTATGTCACTCCTCTTGGCGAAAAAAAAATATTATCTACTTAACAGAGTGCCGCTTGCTACCAAGTCTGATCAAATGGGTCCTTCCTTCTAGGCTCACTTGGCGGTTGGGAAGATTGAAGAATGCTTTTTTTTTGATTAACTTTTCTGGACTCGTTCATGCCACAGCTCCCTTCCAGCTTTAGTTTCCCAAATCTTGGCCCCCCAAAAACCATTCCATTGCTTTATTACTTCCCTTTAGTGAAATCATGCTATCACTTTATATTCCTCTTTAGTGAGCCAGTCTGATTTTCATTTATTGTAGCTTTTTCATTCCCCAGCTCATTAAAGAGGAGAGTAAAATGATAGAACGACTGTGGGCTCCTTGAAGATGGGGACCATTTTTGTTCTGTCTCTGAATTTCCCCATAGCTCCCAGGTTAGTATGCTGCATACAGTGGGTGGTCAATAACTGCCCCCCTTTTTAATCATACTTGTTAACCACTTACTGTGTGCCAGGCACTGTACTAAGCATGGGATAGATCCAAGACAGATTGAACAGTCCCTGTCCCACGTGGAGCTCACAGTCTAAATTGGAGGGAAGAAGGTTTAATCCTGATTTTACAGATGAAGCAACTGAGGCACAGGGAAGCAAAGTGACTTATCCAAGGTCACACAGCAGGTAAGTGGTGGAGCCAGAATTAGATCCCAAATCCTTTGACTCCCAGGCCTGTGCTCTTTCCGCCAAGCCACAGTGCTTCCCGCTTCCACTGTTTGATAGGGGTCAAGCTGTCCTGTCGGATAATAGGTGCCAGGTTTGGGTCACCTTAGCAGGAAATAGCCCAAGGTCATGGCTCCTGTGGCTACTTCTGCAGGCCAGAAGGCAATCCGCCCTTCATCCCCCATCCACTTTCCCCCTGTGTTGCAGGTGGCCTGACTAGACTATTTTCCTCTGGAGGATGCTCAGACATGACTTCCTCAGCAGGCTCCTCTTTAAGTAATGATGGTTATGTTCTTTTGCTCATCGTGAGCACAAGAATTATGGCTACTCATAAAGAACTCGTTTTTAAACCGGGAGATTCTGTAATTGAAAATGGTTGAAATTAATTTGACGACCCAATTCTAGGCATAAGCAACTAACTACCTTTCCTTTGTCCTTTAAGCAGCAAAGGGCTTTATCTAGAATCTGAGTATCTCTATGCATGGCGGTTTAAGAGGGCAATTAAGGTGAAGGATAAAATCTATTGTTTTATAAAAGGCCATCAGTCTCTGGCATGTGTTCAGGTTTTTAAAGGAGTAACTTTCTTCTTGTGTTCCAGAAAGGTTGCCTAACCTGACCCCTCCAGAAAGAAAGAGAGATGCCTCATTGTTGGATGATCAAAGACAATAGCTTGTTAGCTCAAAAGATACTGTCATCCGGTGAGGAGAGAAAACAAAAGCACATTTAAGCTCAAGTCAAGGGCCATCATCAGTGTTCTGATTCTGATGATCTTGGTCGTTATGGGTGTCATATCATCAAACCCAGCGGGTGCTTTATTGCATTTTTATAGAGTGCAGCAAGGCTGGATGACACCGTACTAACCACTAGGAGAGCAGAATAAAAACACAACCTAGTTATAAAGGGGGGGCTTTCACACTAAAGGGAAAAACAAGAAAAGGCATGAATCTAGA
Source organism: Ornithorhynchus anatinus (assembly GCF_004115215.2). NCBI lineage: Eukaryota > Metazoa > Chordata > Mammalia > Monotremata > Ornithorhynchidae > Ornithorhynchus > Ornithorhynchus anatinus. The sequence goes on from NC_041729.1 coordinate 46,817,276, forward strand.
GATCTGTGATTCGATTAACACTTACAAGAATGAGTGGGGAAGAGGGAGGGGGATGTCTCAGATCATGCTGGTTTAAAGGAGAACAACTGGCATTAATCCCAAAAAACGTCTTGAGGAAGGTGGCCTTGGGTTGAGTGTTAGAGGATAAAAAATCTTAGCTGCAAACCCACGTGGAGTCACACCTGTCTAAAGAGACTCTCCTCCAGTCTCTTGGACAGAGGTGATTTGTCCAAGGTCACACAGCAGAAAAGTGGCAGAGACCAGGATTAGAACACAGGTCCTCTAACTCCCAGTCCCGGGTTCTATCCACTAGGCCACGTTGCTTCTCAAAATTTAGATACAGTTCCTGTCCCACATGGAGCTCACAGTGAAAGGGGAAGGGAGAAGAGGTACTTAATCCCCCATTCTACAGATGAGGAAACTTAGGCACAGAAAAATAAAGTGACTTGCCCAAGGTCACTCAACAGACAAGTGACAGAGATGGGACTAAATCTCAATCTCCTGACTCCTTGGCCTATGGTCTTTTCACTAGGCCATTTTGTAATGGTAAATTTTATAAACTAGAGACACCCTATTCTCCACCCAAAGAGACATTCTTGTAAAGCTCCAGAGTCCACTTTTCTGACAAATGAATGAATCAATCAATCCTATTTACTGAGTGCTTACTAAGCTCAGAGCAGTGTACTAAGTGCTTGGGAGAGCATAACGGAGTTGATAGACGCATTCCCTGCCCTTTACAGTCTAGATGGATTTATCCAGAAAACCTGAGAAGCAACGTGGCTTAGTGGATAGACCACAGGCCTGGGAGTTGGAAGGACCTGAGTTCTAATCCAGGCTGTGCCACTTGTCTATGTGACCTTGGACAAGTCACTTAACTTCTTTCTGTCTCAGTTACTTCAGCTGTAAAATGGGGAGTAAGAGTGCGCATCTCACTTGGGACATGGACTGTGTACAACCTGATTAGCTTCTATCTATCCCAGCCTGTGCCTGGCACAAAACAAATGCTTAACTAATACCATTTAAAAAAAACTGAGTCTTTTGGACCATTTCTTAGATGTTGAGCCCCATGTGGGTCAGGGACTGTGTCCAACCTGATTATCTTGTATCTACCCCAGAGGTTAGTACAGTGCCTGGAACATACTAATTGTTTAACCAGCACTATATTGATTAATTATTATTATTTCTTTTCCAAGGATCTTGGATTCACCACAGCTTCTGTACCTTCTGAAGTATGCTCACCTTTCCGTATCCCTCCTAGGTTAACTACTCATTCACACGGGTAGCTAAGGATAAGGGCTCCAATTTTACCAAGTTTTGCCTCCGCTCCTTTCCCTGGGACCACATTAACCCTCCAAGTAACAACGGAGGGTACTTACAGGCCCCTGTGTCCACAGGAGTGTGCATCAGCCAGTGTACTGAGCCTTGGTCCATGTGTCCATGCCGAATGAGAATCTCGTCCTCTGGACTGTAAGCTCATCCTCTAATAATACTACTAATAATGTTGATGATGATGGTATTTGTTAAGTGGCAAGCACTGTTCAAGGGGCTGGGGTAGATACAAGCTAATCCGGTCAGACAGTCCCCGTCCCACATGGGGATCAACGTCTTAATCCCCATTTTACAGATGAGGTAACAGAGGCACAGGGAAGTTAAGTGACTTCAGCACACAGCAGATAGGTGGTAGAACCAGGATTCATTCATTCAATAGTATTTATTGAGCGCTTACTATGTGCAGAGCACTGTACTAAGCGCTTGGAATGAACAACTCGGCAACAGATAGAGACAGTCCCTGCCGTTTGACGGGCTTACAGTCTAATCGATTAGAATCCAGGTCTATCTGACTCCCGGGCCCAAACTCTATCCACTAGGCTAAGCTGCATTCCTATAGACCACAAGCTCATTGTGGGCAGGGATTGTGTGTGTTTATTGTTAGACTGTACTCTCCCAAGTGCTTAGTACAGTGCTCTGCACACAGTAGGTGTTCAGTAAATATGATTGAATGAATGAGTAGAGTTATAAGTCTAAAGAAAATCAGGTAGGGATTCTCAAACAATGACATCTATTCCTCCTTCTCTTTAGACTGTGAGCTCCATATGGGCCAGGGACAGTGTCCAACCTATCATGAATCTACCCCTGCGCTTAACACAGTGCTTGGGACACAGTAAGCGCTCAACAAATACCATTAAAAAACCGAGTGAGCCCCGCATAGGACAAGTACTGTTTCTGCCCCAGCACTTAGCCCGGGGCTCGGCACGCAGCAGATGCTTAATGAATACCACAGTTATTAATATCATTATTGGGTTGTCTGAAGAGCCACAGTTCGACTTGGTTTTTGGACCCCAGAGGGTTGGAGTAGTTATGGAATTGCTGTGGGAAGATTGCGGGGCTTCTTACCTGTCTTCTAACTCCAAGTTCACCCTCCCCTGAAGAGTTTCTTGCATTCCTTCGCCCTTTCACTAGGCCCCACCACTGCCGCCTAGGAGCCAGGCCCAGGCTGTCTGAACAATGATTTAAAATTTATTTATTTCATTTGGCCCTGAGGTTTTTCCAACTGTGCTTTTCTCTTGAACAGCTCCAGGGCACAAGTACGGTAAAATACAACCCTAATTAAAATAGTTAAAACAACCAGCACTGGCTATTAATAAAACATCAGAATAAAGTTGCACTGGAAGAGCAGCCTCAATTTAGCCCTCCCTTTGGGTGTACCTAGTTCAAATAAATATATCCCAGAACTCTTTGCCTCTCCAGGGGGCACCTCTCTCCAATTCCTTCTCATCCATTTCCCTCTTGGTTTCTGATGTGTAAAGAAATATGTGCCCGAGGACTGCTTTTCATGTAAATCCTGGGGCAGGACCATCCCCAGATCCAAATGTTCCTTTTCGAAGTCGGTAAATCCTAACATGAGAGAGGTAGTGTGGCCTAGTGGAAAGAGCACGGGACTGGGAGTTGGGGGACTTGGGTTCTAATTTGGCCTCTGCCGCATGTTTGCTGTGTGACCTTGGGGAAGTCATTTCATTTCTCTGGGCCTCAGTTGCCTCATCTGTAAAATGGGGATTCAATATCTTTTCTCCCTCCTACTTACAGTGTGAGCCCCATGTAGGATCTGATTATCTTGTATCTACCTCAGTGCTTAGAACAGTGCTTGACACATAGTAAGCACTTAACAAATAGCACAATTATAATGATGATTATTATGACCGGATGTCCTGCCCTCCACGGGACTGTCATACACGACATCACCCGATCTCCCCAGAGGACTGTCAGGGCAGGCAAATGCCCCCCATGTGATCCATGGTGATTGTGGACACTGTAGCACCAAGAAGGAGAATTGGGGTGAACTGCAGCAGCGTGGATCAAGCAGCAGTAAGGCAGAGCAGAAGCTGAGAACGGCAGCCAGTTCTCTGCAGTTTGACCATGGTTTTCTACCTCGCCGCGTCTCGTCTATCTCGCCGCACACCTCTCGCCCACGTCCTGCCTCTGTCCTGGAACGCCCTCCCTCCTCATATCCGACAGGCAATTACTCTCCCCACCTTCGAAGTCTTATTGAAGGCACATCTCCTCCAAGTGGCCTTCCCTGACTAAGCTCTCTTTTTCCTTTTCTTCAACTCCCTTCTGTGTCTCCCTGACTTGCTCCCTTTATTCATCCCCCATTCCCAGCCCCACAGCAATTATATACATATCTACAATTTATTTATTTAATGTCTGTCCCCGCCCCCCCCCAGACTGTAGGCTTGTTGTGGGCAGGGAATGTGTCTGTTTATTGTTGTACTCTCCCAAGCGGTTAGTACAGTGCTCTGCACACAGTAAGAACTCAATGAATATGAATTTCTTGAGTGACTATTTCCTCTGGGCCCAGGGAAGGGTCACATCCTCCAGCTCCACCCCCATTTGCAGAGGCAGGAACTCTGCATAGTTCAACCCTGGAATTCAGGACTCAACATAGCCCAACATAGCTCATTCCTAACTGCCCCTCCCCAATCTTGGCTGAAACTCTATGGTGAACAAGAAATTTTTTTAATGTCCAACTAGAGGTGGCCAGAAACTCCCTTTAGAAGGACATTCCAGGTCACTCAGGGGAATGTCCCCTGGGATGAGCACTTAAGACATATCTGTAATATATTCATATACTTATCTTAATGCCTGATTTCCCCCTCTAGACTGTGACCTGTTGTGGGCAGGGAATGTGTCTGGTTATTATGTTGTACTCTCCCAAGCGCTTCAGCACAGTGTTCTACACACAGTAAGCGCTCAATAAATATGATTGAATTAATGAATCAGGCGTCGGTACGGTGACCTTGTACACTGCCTGGAAATTGATATCTGGCTACCTTACAGTACAGTACAGCACACAGAACTTCCACTCTGGTGACCCTACCTAAAACTCAGGCAGTGAGGGGCAGCCAGAGGTCAAGGGAGTTGAAGAAAAGGAAAAAGAGAGCTTAGGCTGAGCCAGGCCCCAGCACCAGTGGGTTCTGAGAGACCTCACAGGCTGTCCTAGGCTGGGGCAGGGCTCTATTCTGAGCTTCGGTCTGCTTTCGCAAGGGCGATAATCTACGTGAGCATGACTGTGGATGGGTATGAGTCTGTGGGAGTGGGGGAGTGTCTGAATGGATCTGTGAGGGTTTGCCTCCCCTGCTAGCTCCTTGAGGACAGGAATCATGTCTTCCAACTCTGCTGTACTCCTTCCAGCACCTCCTTTGCTGCTCTCCTCATAATAAATGCTCAGTAAATACCACTGACTGACTGACTGTGTGGTGGGAGTCATCTCTGAGTGTTTGTCACCTCTGCTTCTGTCTCTCTCTGGATCTCTTTCTCTGTGTCTCTTGGCCTCTGTCTCCTTTTTCTGACTCATTCTCCTCCTTTCTTACTCCCACATTAGCCTTACTCTTTTGAAGCCCCAACCTGGTCCTATCTGACCTGAGAAAATCTGGTCACTCGAATTTTAGTCCAAAGTCGCGCCTGTAGCCTTCATGGAGAAGGTTCTGTCACCTGCTCTTGCTGGTCAGTAGAGATCAGCAGGGCCGCAGTCAATGTTTGTGTCAGATATGCTACCCAGGGCCTACCTTAATTTGGGGGACAAGATTTACAACCCCCGCTTTTTTGAAAAGCAATTACAACCATTCCCCTCCCCCACGCATGGATCGAAACATAATTCTGAAGCTGCTGATTGGGGAGGTGGTACGATATTTACAACTTATTTCATTTTTTTTTCTGATTTTACTGGGACGTTGCTCACAACACTGAAATAATCAACATATGTTATGGGAGAAAGCTGCTTCCAAACACATTTTTTTTTTCTTTCAGCTCTTACACCAAGAGGCCTCATGCCTTCTGCTTTGCAGAAAGCCTCATTTTTATTTGAGGTTTATTGTTTCACTGTAGGCTGAAAAATCAAGGTTAAACACCTAGGTTTATACTAAAATTAGCAACGTGAAGATTGACTTCATATTCACAGTCCGTCCCTGCTAGTTAATAAAGTGATTCATTTGAATGGCTTCCCCCTTTATTGATGTTTAAGGACCAGGGTTTTCTCTATCTGTTTCTTTCTATGGAAAGAAACATTTTATTGAATTCTAATACATCACCATAACAATGGGTGTCAATAGCGGCAGACAGATGTAAAAATGAAACACAGGAGTCTCTCCCAGATCCCAGAGTCAGCAAATTTACCTATCCCCAAGGGAACTCCCGAGTTCATTACCAGCAGAGCGAAAAGTCAATAAATATGTGGATGAGATTTCAGTCATTGACTTTGGCTTTGGTCACAATAGTGAAGTAATTATATTCCTGTAAGCCCAAGACACCAGCGGGCTGGCAAGATGTAAGGTGAGAGGGGATAGATTGGAACTGACTTCCTGAAGTACCTGGTATATTCGTAGTAGACACAGATGAGGAAAGTTATGCAGCGGGATCAGCCTTAAAGAATGCAAGATGGTGAACGGTTTAGACGTGGGGGACTATGGGATGTTGGCAGTCAGACCATGGTGGGTATCGAATGCCTACTGTTGGCTATATACTGTACAAGTCATGGTAAACTCCTTGAGGACAGGGAAGGTGTCTACCAACTCTGTGCTTAGTAGAGTGCTGTGCATATAGTAAACACTCGATAAATAAAATTGATCATATTGTACTCTCCCAAGTTCTTAGTACAGTACAGGACAGCTAGAGTTCAATAAGTACCACCGATGGATTAACTGATGGAGTCCTCTAGACTGTAAGCTCTTTGTGGGCAGGGAATGCTTCTGCCAACTCTGTTATACTGTATTCTCCCAAATGCCTAGTACAGTGCTCTGCACATAGTAATGACTCAATAAATACAACTGATTATTTTGGGGGGGGTTTTAAAAACATTTTTTAAGTGCTTAGTATGTCAAGCACTGTTCTAAGAGTTGGGGCAGCAACAAATTAATCAGGTCATATACAGCCCCTGCCCCTCATAGAGCTCACAGTCTAAATAGGATGGGGAACAGGTATTGAGTCCCCATTTTGCAGTTGAGGAAACTGAGGCATGGAGAAGTGAAGTGACTTGTCCGAGGTCACACGGCAGGCAACTGGTGGAGCCGGGATTGGAACACAGGTCCTCTGGCTCCCGGGCTCATGCTTACCCACTAAGCCACACTGCTTTTTTTGATAGATGGTAGGGAGTTGTGGAGCTAGAAGATACCATCTCTGCCTCGGAGTTGCTGTCATTCCACTGTCAGAAAAGGAAGTGTCACGAAAAAGAGAGAAACGTAACATTTGGGTCTGGAGAAGAAGGATGGAACGGAACAATCTAATGGGGTTCCTCTGACCGTGGATTCTTGTGAGTGATCCATGGAGATTGCCTATGGAGGAGACACCTAACTAGTAGGGATGCTGAGGAGAAGTAACTGATTGAAGAAGGAGACACCCGAGACCGGAGACATTCCGGTTTTCCCCAAGGTAACCGGAGGTTAGATTGCATTTGCTGGGGTTGGTTAACTGACAGTGTTGTGTCCTGAGGCTGCGGGGAGATGAGGAGAGAGGGACAGTCCCAGAGGCGGGATTAACTAAGGACAAGAGGCAGTAAAGATATGCAGCAGGCATTCACACACCGCCCCTGCTGAGAGCCCCAGCAATTAGGCTCCTGGCCAAGGAGAAAGAAAAGGACAGCTAACTGTGGGAACTTGAAGGTGGCGGGACTAAAAATGAGCTCTGTCCCTAACTTGCATCAGAAGGAGGATCAGTATTTACATCGACGACCTTTAGCGTGCCCCTTCTGGGCTGCGAGTAGTGGTCTGCCCAGGTATTATGGTCAGTATCTGGACTCCCTCTGCTCTCTGTGGCCAGCAGACCACCCGAAACAGTTTCCTTAGCCAGCCGGGCCACAAACTTCGCAGCTGATACCCGCCAGTAGCTGTTGTTTGGGCCAGGCAAACGGTAGGTCTTTTCTGCAGGGTAGCTGCCTACATGAGAGGCAGCATAACACAGTGGATCGAACACAGGCCTTGTCTGCTGTGTGACCTTGAAGAAGTCACTTAACTTCTCTGTGCCTCAGTTACCTCACCTGTAAAATGAGGATTGAGAGTGTGAGCCCCTAGTGGGACAGAGACTGTGTCCAACTGATTTACTTGTAGCCACCCCAGCGCTTAGTACAGTGCCTGGCACCTAGTAAGTGCTTAACAAATACCTTTATTGTTACATACTGGTTTATAGGTGCCTGCCCTGCCATCCTCCTCTCGGGACCTAAACTCTTTTCTCTAGGCCACACCACTTGCCGTTCACCCGGATGCCTGTCGTCACCACATTCTGTCTTACAGTCTGCAAAGGCTCTACCGGCCTCTTTCTTTCTGTTTTCTATCTCCTCATCTCCCCGGGCAGAGTTGCAAGGCGCGCTGCCTAGAGAGCAGCAATAAGTTCTGCATCGTTGGGGAAAACCCATTTCCTTCACGTCATTTGTCAACCCATAGTGCAGCATTGAGTCTGCCAAGTGATTCACAATCATTTGCATGTCTTCTCACTGATGAGCCCCCAGAGACCAGTCGTCGGCATCCAGCGGTCCCCGAATGACTGTCAAAGACTTTGGATGATGCTCTGACAGTTCATTCACTCTCTTCTTCTACTCTCTCCACCAAAACAAGTACCACAAGACGAAGAAGGACTTGACGGAAGAGAAGAGAAAAACAAGATGAGTAGTCTTTGTTTACCTTTCCCCTGAATGCCTATCTGTGCCTTCAAGAAGCCAGAAAAGAGAGAAGGCTGAGAGAAGGAAAGAAGGGGAAGACAGAGTGAAGAGTGGGGGATGAGAAGGGAGACAGAGGGGAAGAAGATGATTTTGGGAAGGATAAATGCAGCTTGGGGCTCTCATCTACATAAATACAAACTAGGATGAAAAAGAAATATAAATCCAATTGGATTATCCTTTTTCTACTCCAGTGCTTAGTACAGTGCTTAGGACACAGCAGATACCACAATTATTATGATTAATCAAATGTTTCATGGCAATGACCCTGGCTTTTCATTCGGGCCACATGGAAACCTTAATAACACAAAACCTCTTTGTCCTATTGTGGTTCCAAAGACTATCCACCTCCCGGGCCCTGCTCCCACCCCACCCCCGCCTGGCCCACCATCCCTCACTTACCTCCACCCGACTCGGATGAACAGTAAAAATCACAAACACACTTGGGGGTTCTCCTCCCACTCTTAATTAAAGCAGAACCTCGGGCCCAGCTGCGGCACTTCCCAGGGAGAAGCAGCTGGAGGAAAAAGCCAACATCTTCAAAGAGTCAATGATCTTGAAGCCATTGGATGTCATCGAACACAGCAAGGCCGCTCTCCATTTAAGCCGTTTTCATTAAGGGGTCTTAGGCGGGCAGACGGGCCCCAGCCTGGCCGGCTCCCCATGCAACAGTCGTCTAGGTTAAATGGTCTACTTTCTGCAGGGGAAAGAAAACACATCATTTCCTGGGTCAGCAGTTCTTTGAGGGAAGCTGCATGCAAATCAAAAAAATGGATTGCATTGCTGCTCTGCGCTCTCAGGCAGCTGCTGCCAATCTCAGAAAATATCTGGAATCCTCCAGCCTCCTCAGCCACTGGGTCGAGTCTAGACCGCTCATTCGCTTCCAGGCCCTGGAAGTTCTTTGGTTAGGCAGCTGCATTTGTGAAGAACACCTGGATTAGCCCAACTTCAATCGATCAGTCAATCAATGGTATTTATTACCATTGATATATGTTCAATAGTGCAGGGGCACTAGGCACTTGGAAGAGCACAATAGAGTAAGTAATAGCGATAATAACTGTGGTATTTGTCAAGCCCACTCTGTACTAAGCGCTGGGAGTAGATACAACGTAATCAGGTCCCACATGGGGCTCCCAGACTAAGAGGGAGGGAGGATAGGTATTGAATCCCCATTCTGCCAATGAAGGAACCGGGGCACAGAGAAGCCAAGTGACTTGCCCAAGGTCACACAGCAGGTAAATGAAAAAGCCACAGTTAGACCTCAGGTCCTCCAAATCCCAGGCCTGTGCTTTTTCCCACTGTCCATGCTGTTTCCCTGCCCTCAAGAAGCTTACAGTCTAATTTGGGGGAGACAGTAAACTTAATGACAGTCAGGGGAAGCAACAGAATATAAGGATGTGTACAAAAGTAATCCGGTGGGTGGAAGCATGGTGGAGCACCTGAGGGATTGGAAGATGAAGCGGCAGAGGGCCGGGAGGCTAAGTGGAGAGAGGAGAGGGTCCTACCGCATTCCACACTGTTGAAATGGAATCTGTTCTGCTTGGGCTGACGGAAGTACTACCTACGGCTGAAACTAGACTGAATAATTATGCTGGCCAAGAACAGCCTTTGAATGACAGCACTCACTGAGGGGGCCGGCTGGTTGTAGAGAGATGATATGGCTGTGGGTCAAGGGTAGTGCAGGGCAGGGAGCATTTGATGGGGTAGAGAGATGGACTTTAGGGTACAGTTTTAAAAATGGCCAGGATGTGGCCCGGGAGGCTGCTCCACATGTTGTCCAGACCAAGAAAAGGCTCAGTTCAAGGACCTGGGTTCTAATCCCCACTCCACTTACCTGCTATGTGACCTTGGGCAAGTCACTTCCATGACTCAGTGGAAAGATCATGGGCTTGGGGTTCAGAGGTCATGGGTTCTAATTCCGGCTTCGCCGCTTGTCAGCTGTGTGACTTTAGACAAGTCACTTACCTTTTGTGTGCCTCAGTTACCTCATCTGTAAAATGGGGATTAAGACCGTGAGCCCCACGTGGAACAACCAGATCACCTATGTATCCACTCCAGCGCTTAGAACAGTTCTTTGCACCGAGTAAACACTTAACAAATGCCACCATTATTATTACTCTCTGTCCCTCTGTTACCTCATCTGATGAGGAATTAAAACTGTGAGTCCATGAGGGACGGTACTGTGTCCAATCTTAGTAGCTTGATTCTACCTCAGTGCTTAGAGCAGTGCTTGACACATAGTAAGCACTAACAAATACTATTATTACTATCATTATTATTATTATTATTGCCAGTTGCTGACTCTCCCTAACTCGGTCTTCTCACCCTGCCTCTGGCTGGGCCTGTCCCATCACGCTTCAGACCATCTTTTCCTGCAACCAGAAGGGCTGGGGAAGATCTAAATCAAAGAGAAGGACCAGGTGAATGGCCACCATTTCAGCAGCCAGGAATGGCAGCCACTGTGCTCTGGCCTTGGGTAACCTGGGTGTGGCTTCTTGTCCATTTCCCACTGAGCTACCCACTAACAGCTGATGGGGACAGACTGGGACAGTGCATTGTAGGGGAAGATGGGCCTTGTTTTCTGTTCTGGAAAGAGATGCTGTTCTGGATCATGATGCCCCAGTCCCCAGCAACAAGCTGATATGAACAAGTGGAATCCACGATAAGGGGGAGAAAGAAGGAGAGAGAAAGAATCAAGACACAAAACTAGGAAAATTTTAACTTGAAACATTTCCAAGAGTACCCTACACTTCAAATATCAATACTATATAAGCACGATGAACATAAATAAATAACATATATGTACACAACATATATTCACTCAATAAATGAATCAATCTAAACTAAACAGAGCACTGTGCTGATGATGATGGAATCTCCTGTCAGGAAAGACAGATTGGTCTCAGATCTGGGATTTCAGGATTGGATACCTGCACAGAGGAATTGATTATAATACTAGTGGTTTGGCTCTTATACTCTCTAAACTGGGCAAAAAATGCAAAAAGCAAATACAGGGCAGAGGAGTAGCACATTGTAAAACACGTGCTCACTTTTTGCTTTTGTTTTGGCCTTTTTTTTTGGTTTCTGGGTTGTTTTACATGTGGGGTTCATTCATGACCTAAGTGGCTGCAGCTTAGGGTGAATGCTAAACTGGAGAGACACGATCTGGCAGGAGTTTTTTTTTTTCTATAATAATCATAATTGTGGTATTTAAGCGATTACTATGTGCCAAGCATTGTTCTAAGCACTGGGGTAGATATAAGGCAATCAATTTGGACACAGTCCCTGTCTCCCATGGAATTAGCAGCCTTAACCCCAGTTTTACAGATCAGGGAACTGAGGTGAAGGGAAGTTAAATGACTTGCCCAAGATTACACAACAGACATGTGACAATGCAGATTTAGACATCCATATCAGCCAGCTACTTTTAGGATTTCTGCTACTACTCTCTGCTACCTGAATACCCTGCTGGCACCTCAAACTTAACATATCCAAAACTGAACCTACTAACCTTCCCTCCTAAACGCACTCTTCCTCCCAACTTTCCCATTTCTGTCCTCTACACCACCATCCTCCCCGTTCAAGAAGCCTCAAAACCCCAGAAGACCCAAACTTTAGGGTCATCTTCAACTTCTACTTGTCGTCCAACATTCTTGTCTCCCTCTTACTTAGACTGTGAGGCCCGTGTGGTACAAGGACTGTGTCCAATCCGATTACCTTGTATCTACTCCCAGAGTTTAGTATAGTGTTTGGTATCTTGTGCTTAACAGACACCATAATTAATTTAAATAGAATGTGTTAAAGCCATTATGACCATGTTCCTTTTCCGATTTAGCATTTTTGAGCGCAGTTCCAATTCTGCTAAACAGGTTTTCATTTACTCTGCAACTAGAACCATGTCCTGTCTTCCTTTAGTAGACATCCAGTTCTGCAGGCTCCCTGTTCACTGCAGATCTCTGGCAATTATCACAAATCAGTCAGTGGTGTTTAATGATCACTTGTGGTGTGCAGAGCACTGTACTAAACGCTTTGGAGAGTACAATGCAGAGAGATGGTAGACACGTTCCCTGCTCACAACGAGTTTATAGACCTAGAAGGTGCTCTAATATGTCTTGGAAGGGCCCTTCCACCCCAGTGGACCTGGGGATGAGTCTGCTTTGAGATAAGCCACACTCAGAACAAGGTTTCGATATCAGCGGTGGGCTGAGCGATAGCCGGTCACTTGATCTCCCATGAGCACTCTCTGGGTTGGGCATAAATGCATCCAATTGCAAATGGCTTGCAGTCGGTCACATCTACCTCACTGCTTTCCCCAGACTGGTCATGCTTTCCAGAAGAGACCTAAGAGAAGGAATTAGTTTCAGATTTGTCTTCAGTTGATGTTGTAAGAGCAGTCCAGCGAGGAGAGGTTAATGGATTTAAGGTTGTTTAGCCTGGAGAAGACCAGGCTAAGAGGTGACTTAATAACTGTCTTCAAGAAAATAAAATGTTTTTTGAGCTGACCTGTTATTCACCTCTTCCACAGGGGTTGGAACGAGAGGAATGGGATAGAAATTGTGGCAGGAAATAGTTTGCTTAAGAAAGAACCTCTTGATTCATCCAATCAATCAGTGGCATTTATTGGTGCCTTCCGAGTGCAGAATGTTGTACTGAGCCCTGGTTGAGGTCACCAGACGCAAAAGACACACAATCCCTACTGCCGGGGGTCTACAGTGTAATGGCAAAGAGACAGGCAGATTCAAATTATTTACCAGAAGAGGGAACAGGAGGGAAAAAAGAACATAAACAGATAGTGGCATGAATCTGTCAGAATGAAGTAACTGAGTAGCTGAGTGTACAATTGAATATACACATATACATTTGGGTATGAATGTAGACATACAAACTCGCTAAAGACAGCTGATGGGTCGAAGGGAGTTGGAGTATTGAGAATTAATGAGGGAAGACTCTGAGGAGGCAGACTTTGAGATTTGAAGTTGGGGAGAGTCATAGCCTGGTGAATTTAAGCATGGAGGGAGTTCCAGGCAGGGGAAATAACATGAGCAAAGAGTCAGAGGCATGGGGATTAAGGGTGAATTATAGTTAGAAAGTGAGCTTAGATGACAGGGAAAGTAGTTTTATTCAAGACTGTCACCCCTACTAGGCAGTAATCCCCCTGGGGGCGAGGATAGAGTCTTCTAACCCAGCCAAATGCTTAGTACAGTGCTCTGCACATTGTTTGTAGATTCTTGATAAGTGTTACCGATTGATTGATTATGTGTCAACAAGTCCCCACCAGTCAGCAGTCAAGCCAGCTTCAGACTTTGAGCAAGGTAAGCCATCACCTCAAGACCCAAGGCCAGAGAGGACATCGCCGAGACTCCCACAGAGATGGCAGCAGCATCGGTCGGGGGCCTGTCAGTTCCCCCTACCCCAGGGAGGGGAGGGAGACTCTGGGAACAGAGGGAAGAGCCGAACTTCCTAGAATCCAACTCTGGGGCAGAGGCAATTCTGAAAAAACTTCCAGTTCCCTAGGTGTCCCCTCCTCCACCTACTGCCCCACAGCCCCCTGCCGCCGCCCCGGGATCGCCGCCTGCCACCCTACCAGGTCGGGTCACAGAGAGGAGCCTGATGTGGGGTGGGAACAGGGATTTCAAATAATCAATCAATCACTGGCATTTACTGAGCTCTTACCGTGTGCAGAACACTGCATTAAGGGTTTGGGAGAGTATAATATAACAGAGTCGTTAGATATGTTCCCCCTCTAGACTGTAAGTTCAATGTGGGCAGAGAATATGTCTGTTATATTGTTATATTATACTCTCTCAAGTGCTTAATACGGTGGTCTGCACATAGTAAATGTTCAATAAATACGAATGACTGACTGATCGAAATTCTGTGCCCACAGTGAGTTCTCCTGAAATGGTTTGGTGTTCCACCTCCATTTGAATGGTGGCTTACTGTCCGCAGTCAGACTGACTTCTACTGGCTTTTCCTCACCCTGAGCTACTCCTCCTTTGAGCTTGCTCTCCACAGAGACTACCTGACCCTATTAATAATGATAATTATGGCATTTGTTAAGCACTTACTATGTGCCGGGCACTGTTCTAAGCGCTGGGGTGGATACAAGGTAATCAGGTTGGACACAGTCTTTGTCCCTCACTGGGCTCTCAGGCTTAATTGCCATTTTTTAGATGAGGATACTGAGGCCTAGAGATGTTAAGTGACTTGCCCAAGGTCACATAGCAGGCAAGTGGCAGAACCGGGATTAGAACCCACATCCACTGACTCCTAAACCCATGTTCTTGCCACTAGGCCATGCTTTCCGTCTGGGCACCAGTAGCTGTCCTAGACTCTGGCTCGATATTCCGCATGGAGAGAGAATGAGAGAGAGATAGAGAGAAGCAGAAGTAAGTCAAATAGAGTCCGGAAGTTTCCACTGGGGCCATGAGGGTGGTTGCTGACATGACAGGGTTTTGCGGACAGCGCCCTTCTCAGCTGGAGGTTGTCGGGTTCTCCAGCATTCTAGATTGAGAAATCAACCCGCCCCCCTGGAGCGAGGTTGTCCAAATGGGAAAACATTGATTTTGGAAGCTGCTATGCCATAATGCAATAGGTAAAAACAAAGTGACAATCAATATGCAAATAAGAACTCACTCTCTTCACGTAAGTAGCATCAGCACAAAGCTTCTGTTAAGGACATGAAGACCCCCAACCAAGCTGTCAAAAGAGGAGTTTCAACCTCTTTGATTTCAGGGTTCTGCTCCTCATCAATGTCCAATAAACAATGAATGTCTGTAATTGGGAACTCATAGGAGGTGGAAGTTTGGAATTTCAAGGCTTTTTTAGGTGGGATTAGGGGAAAAGACCAAGAGACCCTTCCCCCTACCCTCCAGCTGAGGAGGATAACTCTTTAAAAATTGTTAGACCACTGATACTAACATTAAGCAATATTCTGTTTTGGTGGACACAGGATATCATTCCATCTCAAATCAAGCATTCTGAACAGTGTCCAAGTTTTCATTTATTCAGGCTTAGACAATAGTTTTTAGAATTTCTTGCATCCGAAATGGCTCTTAAAATTAAATACCTTAGGATTTCGATGCTGTTGTCAATTCAGAAAGTGGTATTTCTCGTTTCCTGTCACACCACCAGGAGATTTTTATCTCAATAATAGATGAAAAGGTACTTCGCTAATGCTCATATTATTATAATGTGTGAAGGCCAGATTAATCTGAAAATATGAATGTAGTGAGGCTCATCATTATATTATCTTTCATTTATACTGCTCTAATCTGAAGTGTTTTACAGAGTTGTTGGCTTTGTTAATTATCATTATTATTTTGTTTTCTTAAACATCCTGGAAAGAAGAGAGGGGACAGGAATTATTCTCACCCAAGGAACCAGTGGAATTAGGTGACTTGTCCAAGGTCACAGAGCCAAGAAATGAAAAAGTCCTGTTCTCCTGATCTCCCATCTTGTGCACCAGTGTTTACCAGGGAAGCAGCATGGCCTAATGGATAGAACACGGGTCTGGGAGTCAGAAGGACCTGGGTTCTAATCCCAGCTCTGCCACTTGTCAGCTGTGTGACTGTGGGCAAGTCACTTCACTTCTCTGTGCCTCAGTTCCCTCCTCTGTAAAATGGGGATGAAGACTGTGAGCCTCAGGTGGGACAACCTGATGACCCTGTACCTACCCCAGCACTTAGAACAGTGCTCTGCACATAGTAAGCGCTTACCAAATACCAACATTATTATTATCTGTAAAATGGGGATTAAGACTGTGAGCCCCAGGTGGGACAACCTGATGACCCTGTACCTACCCCAGCACTTAGAACAGTGCTCTGCACATAGTAAGCGCTTACCAAATACCAACATTATTATTATCTGTAAAATGGGGATTAAGACTGTGAGCCCCAGGTGGGACAGGAACTGTGTCCAACCTGATTAGCTTGTATCTATCCCAGCACTTAGAACAGTATTTGACACATAATAAAAGCTTAACAAATACTATTATTGTTATTCTTATTATTATCAAAGGCAGTCTGGGAACATTACAGAGTGTATCTTGGACACTTGGGGGACTCTACAAGTGAGGAATTCAGCAACTTCTGTTGGAAACTCAAAAGGGAGAGTTCATAGATGCCTGATGTATGCTTGCTCCTGGAACTCGAGGGACTCCCATCTTAATAATGTTGGCATTTGTTAAGCCCTTACTATGCACAGAACACTGTTCTAAGCGCTGAGGTAGATACAGGGTAATCAGGTTGTCTCTCGTGAGGCTCACAGTCTTAATCCCCATTTTACAGATGAGGTAACTGAGGCACAGAGAAGTGAAGTGACTTGCCACAGTCGCACAGCTGACGAGTGGCAGAGCCGGGATTCGAACCCATGACCTCTGACTCCCAAGCCCGGGCTCTTTGCACTGACCCACGCTGCTTCCCGTAAGGACGGAAGTTTATTCTTGCCTGTACAATGCTGCTCAGGAAGAGTGTGATGGGTGAGGAGAGTAGGAGAGAGAGGGAGTATGAGAAGCAGCGTGGTTCAGTGGAAAGAGCCCGGGCTTGGGAGTCAGAGGTCATGGGTTTGAATTCCGGCTCTGCCACTTGTCAGCTGTGTGACCGTGGGCAAGTCACTTCACTTCTCTGCACCTCAGTTCCCTCATCTGTAAAATGGGGATTAAGACTGTGAGCCTCACGTGGGACAACCTGATTATCCTGTATCTACCCCAGCGCTTAGAACAGTGCTCTGCACATAGTAAGCGCTTAACAAATACTGGCATCATTATTATTATTACCGTACAAGCCAAGGTCCATTGGTTCAGAGGTTTGCACTACTAGGCACTCGGGCGTCAGCCACTCCTGATAACATTTGAAAGTGTTCCAGTCATCGGTCTTTGTGGCGCGGAAAATCCAGCTTTCCTGAGCTGCAGCTGTCAATCAGGTGGACTAGCCAACCAATCGGGAGTCTCGCAGGAGGATAAAGCCTTGTAGCAAACAAACCTGACTGCACAATTTCAAGTGAATGGCTTTCAGCCAATCCCTAATGTTTACCACAAAAATTAACTGCAAATCTCCCTCCCGGTCACTGAAAGCCGAGGCTATTTCCGTTTATGCCATTAGAAAACGTATCTTTTCATCTTTTATCTTTTCCCAGAAAACTTTGGCTTTGCCCCCGGACTGACTTGGCCGGAGGGTTGATCGTGATGTCCCTGCACCAGGAATGTTCGCTCTTCCCCCTTTGTCTCAGCTGAAGCTGGTTGGCAGAGTGGACCTGGCTAGATAAATTCAAAGGAGAGACTTTCAAGTTGAGAAGCAGCACGGCGTAGTGGTCAGAGCACGGGCCTGGGATTCAGAAGGTCATTCGTTCAATGGTATTTATTGAGCGCTTACTAAGTGCAGGGCGCTGTACTAAGCGCTTGGAATGCACAACTTGGCAACAGGTAGAGACAATCCCTGTCCAATAACCGGCTCACAGTCTCTAATCCCGGCTCCGCCACTTATCTGCTGGGTGACCTTGGGCAAATCACTTCACTTCTCCGTGCCTCAGTTACCTCATCTGCAAAATGGGGATTGAGACTGTGAGCCCAACATGGGACAGGGACTGTGTCCACCCCTATTTGCTAGTATCCACCCCAGCCCTTAGAACAGTGCCTGGCAATATAGTAAGCACTTAACAAATACCATAATTATTATTAAATTGGCTACTATCATTTTGAACCTTACTTAATGGCTTGGGCCTTTACTTTGATTAAACATTCTGAATGAAGTGCCAAGCTTGGAGAGAGGGGATCACTGATTGTTAGATTACCTAATCCACTTGCAGGATCTTCCCTGTCATCTCTGGGAATTTGATCCATTGCTCTAGGGATTAGCAAGGACTCCCAAAGAGTATCCTCTAAGTGACCTAGCTTCCTGCCTCAGACCCTCAGGTGCCAGTTAGGGCAGTTTAATTTGAAATATCAAGATGACCAACATTTTTTCCCGGTGCAAAAAGGAAGCAAATTCTCTGAGGTAATTGCTCAGGGAAGCAGCATTGCTAGTGCCAGACCATAGGCCCGGGAATCAGAGTATCTGGGTTCTAATCCAGAGCTCCGCCACTTACCTGCTGCATGACCTTGGGCAAGTCACTCCGCTCTTTGTGGAGTTGCCTCATCTAAAAAATGGGGGTTCAATACACATTCTCCCTTCTATTTAGGCTGGGAGCCCCATGTGAGACCTGATTATCTTGTACCTACCCCAATGGTTAGTGTAGTGCTTGGCACATAGTGCTCAACTATTATTATTATTATCATTATTTTGCTCTTGGCAACTTTAACCTTCCCCTCCCCTGCCCTTTTCCAGGGACTATTCCAGTTCATACTTAGTGGATGGAACCATCCAGACTGGGGTAGGACTGAGGAGGGAAGGCCTGAGGAGCTTGCTTTGATTCAGCTCTAATGTAGCCTTTAGTCCAGTGATATAGTCCAGGCATCAGAGGCATCAGAGGGTGCTCAGTAAATACATTGCCAACTCAATGGGCTTTGAGCATCATTGAAAGCTACAGTATGCTGAGTCTTCAGCATACAGGAATTAGAGGACCTGGGCCCTAATCCCGACTCCGCCATTTACCTGCGGTGTGCCCTTGGGCAAGTCACTTAATTTCTCTGTGCCTCAATTTCCTCATCCGCAAAATGGGGATTCAATGCCTGTTCTCCCTCCTACTTAGACTGTGAGTCCCATGTGGGACCTGATTATTTTGCATCTACCCCAGTGCTTAGTACAGTGCTTGGCACATGAGCAGCGCTTAACAAATACCACAGTTATTATTATTCAGCTCGGAGAGGAAGGCAGAAGATGATGAACCACTTGGTAAAGTTAGGATAGTGCCAAGGACTGACACTAAACTTGAAAATGATCCATAGTTATGTATTGGCCTCGAACAGGGAAGCCCAACAAACTACACAAGATTTTCATTAGCAACACAGAATTTTTAGCTGGCACTAAGTTCTACCACTTAGGCAGGACACTGATAATAATAATAAGAAGAATAATAATAAGAATTGGAAAAGCAGTCTGGCCTAGTGGAAAGAGCACAGGCCTGAGAATCATAGGACCAGGGATCCAATCAAAGCTTCACCACTTGTCCGCTTTGTGACTTTGGGCAAGTCACTTAACTTCCTTGTGCTTCAGTTTCCTCATCTGTAAAATGGGAATTAAGACTGTGAGCCTCATATGCGACATAAACTATGTCCAACCTGATGATCCGGTATGTACCCTAGTGCTTAGTGCAGTGCTTGGCACACAATAAGTGCTTAACAAATACTATTTTTAAAATATTGGGATTCTTGTTAAGTGCTTACTAGCTGCCTAGTACTGGGATAAATACAAGATAATCAGATCAGACAGTTCCCATCCCATGTTGGGCCCACAGACTAAGGGAGAACATGTATGTAATTCCCATTTTACAGGCGAAAAAGTACAGGCACAGAGAAGTTATCAAGTTCAACCGGTCATACAACAGGCAAGTGGCAGAGCCGGGATTAGAACCCAGGTCTCCTGGATCCCAGTCTTAAGCTTCTCTCACTAGGCCACGTTGCTTCTCCGTAATAATGCCTGGATAGGGAGAGAAATCAAAAGGTCCAACTTGACCTTTATGCCCCAGAGCTTGGTATTATTATTAACGTTACTATGATATTTGTTAAGCGCTTACTATGTGCCAGGCACTGTACGAAGTACTGGGGAGGATACAAGCAAATCGGGTTGGACATTGTCCCTTTACCATAGAGGGCTCATAGTTTTAATCCCCATTACTTGGTACTGTCCTTAATATAAAGTAAATGCTTTAGAAGACCATTAGAAAACAAAACAAAACAAAAAAAAAAACTGACAAGGAGCATATGACATCAAATTTCACATCAAACTGGAGGTCTTCAAAGCAAGAGTGGTGTCCAGCTTTCTATATGGCTACTACCTGGGCCTACCTCTGAAAGTGCATCCAGCTTCACAAACAATTGGGTCCGAATTAAGTCGGCACATTACACTCCTCTCAAACCAACCTTCTCTCTGTCCCTGGGTCTCATCTCTCCCACCATCGACCCCCTGCCCACCTCTTCCCTCTGGCCTGGAACTCCCTTCCCTTTCCTACTGATAGCTCATTGTCTATCAACGTCTTCCTCTAATCACATCTCCTCCAAGAAGCCTTCCCTAAGACCTCATCACTCCTGTCCGCCATCCTTTCTGCAGTCAGCTTTGCTTTGTACCCCTTAAGCGACCACTGGCCCTGGACGGTTTAGACATTCCACTGCCTTGAGTGACTTGTGTCTGGGCTGAGGATCTCTTAAGGCCCCTCTCCGCTCTGTAGCTCCAGGACTTCCAGACTCACTTGCACATTTGAATCCACGAAGACCTCTCTCGGTGGTCTTCTTTTCCATTTAGATTAGAAGCCCTTGGCGGGAAGGGACTGCCCCTCCTTTGTGAGGTTGTTACGACGTCAGTTCCAGATGAAGTAAAAGTGGGATTTCAGTAAGTACCACTTCATGATTATCAAGGTCAAGACCCCTCAGATTCCAGTCAGCTTGGTATTTAATGTCTTTTTCCTCTTCCTGAATCTGATCTGAGGGTCCATTTGTACATTTTTTCCCGTCTTTACCCCAATTACGTATTCCATAAAAGCAATAAGTTCTGAAATGTCACCCTAGTGAAAAGCTACTTAAGCTGTGATTGAAATGCACTCTCACTCATTTCATCCACTTGCCCCGGGAGACAGGAATGGATTTGATCGACGACGTTGGCTTCACTTTGGTTGTTGGGGTAAATTATTATTTTGTTTGGTTGCTGGCTTTCATGAAAAGGAAATGACGCCATGAGGAGCCCAAGCCAGAATCGAAGTGAGGGCAGCAAGGAAAGCACCAGCTTCCATTTGGGAAAAGCTACGGAGAAGAACCAGGGAATTACCAGGTCGACAAACTGGGAAGACTGAATACAGCTTTAAGGGAGCACAGGAAACTTGCAGTTGGAGTTCTGCATAATGAGAATGAAATGGCTCTTTTCTTTGACTTTGCTTTTGGGGTCATTCCAAATCTCCGCTGTTGTGGAGAACCTGTGAACTTAAAAGAAAAGGTTTACTCCCCTCTCTTTGTAGCATTTCTAGAAAGAGACTGTGGAGGGAGAGAGTGAAATAATGACGAGACCTATCGAGTAATGAGTTTTTCCTGGGTCTAATAGCATTTCTAGAATTACCTGGATAGTTTTATGTCTAAGAGACCACTTTGTTGCATTACTTGTGATGATTAATCAACATTCGCCCAACGTGGGTGCCCGGAGAGAAGAGTAGGTGGGAGGGTTATTACTTGAAATTCAATTCAATAAGTATAATTTATTTGTCTATAGAGTCCTTCACACATATTACAAAGTGTTTTACCTTTCAATAAGACATAGTTTGTACCACTTAAGTTATTTGCTTTCAGACAAAATGGACTTTTATGAGCATTTTGACTTTCCCGGTATACTAAATGAAATGATGTATCGTCATTCTAAACGTTATTTCTGTCACTGTCATTATCTCTGTGTGCTTCAGCTCTTTCATTTAGGTTCAGAGTGACATAAAATCATAATTGCGGTAGTATTTTCTATGAGGAGGGAATTGCTCTTTCCCCTTGAAGTTAGCCTTTTCCTAATGGTGGATTGCAAAAAATGAAAGAGCTAAATCAGTACCCAAAAGGCTGACCCTTTTCTTGAGCCCGTGGCCCAGCTCGGTTTGGAAGGAGAAGACGCTGAGGAGATACAGAAGCGGTCCTCAGAAGCTGAGTGGCTTAAATGGACCTCAAAGCTTTCCTTTTCAGCGGCACTGAAATTGCCAAAGCGCATCTGGAGGGAAGCGCCCCTCTCCACAAACAGGTCATCACACTTGCTTCCCGTCTGTAAATCTGGAAAACGTTCAAAATGCAGGAAGCTTTTCCCTGAATCGTGCTCCTTCGGAGCCATTAAGTGTTTCTATTGCTTTCCCTTTATTTACACCACCAGGCTTCTAGGATGGCTTTCTGCACAGTTACAGTTTTAAGGGGAGGATTATATGATCTAGAAATATATTTGATGCTGTTGGGCTTTTATTGGGTATAAAACCAACGACCGAATACGGAGGGGCCTCTGAACTGTCCATGTACAAATGGCAGCCTCATACTCTATTGAAACTGGGATCTATCTGTCGGAGCATCTGAAATGGAAAAGGCCGCCCTGCCTTACCCCCGACAGGCCCACGCACCCCAACAGAATATGTCAGCTCACACCAGGCTGCCTTCTCCCCCCTGACTCAGCAGCAACTTGCCTGTCCAGGATGTGCTTTGAACTCTGGGTAACTCATTTATAGCTCCTCACAGATCCTCTTCCAGGATTTGGATGGCTCCTTGTCTCAGAAAAGGAGGAAGCTGATATTGATCTGGAGTTTTTTTATTCAATAGGCCTGATTCAGCCTTTATAGCCGCCGCTCTTTATTCCAGGGGAAAGGGCATGGAGCTGGGAGGTCAGGAGAACTGGGTTCTGGCCTCGGTCCTGCTACTGGCCTGCCGAGTGACCTTGGGCAAATCATTTAATCTCTCTGGGCCTCAGTTTCCTCACCTGTAGAATGTAGATAAGGCAACTGCTCTCCTTTCTTCTTAGACTGTGAACCAGCCTGTGAAAGAGGAACTGCGTCTGCTCTGATTTTCTTTTATCAACCACAGCGCTCAGCATAGTGCTTGACACATAGGAAG
Source organism: Ornithorhynchus anatinus (assembly GCF_004115215.2). NCBI lineage: Eukaryota > Metazoa > Chordata > Mammalia > Monotremata > Ornithorhynchidae > Ornithorhynchus > Ornithorhynchus anatinus. The sequence continues at coordinate 46,840,183 of NC_041729.1, forward strand.
CACCTATAAAAATGATGATGAATAAGGATTCTAAAGATCCGGTGATTCTTTTCTGATTGGGTTGAGGATACTGGGGCTCCGTCATAGAGCTTTGTTTAGGATGGGAAGGACAGCAATTCAGGAAGAACTAGCATCAGCGCAGTTAGCCGATCTGTCTGGAAAACAGATGTTCACACACACACATACACACACACACAACTCACACTGACAGTTTGTCGCTCGGGGGAGCAGAACGTTTTTGTCACGAAGAGTGGCAGCAAATTCGGGAGTGGGGAAGGCATGGAGTTCCATGTTTGTAATTGTAAAGTTCCTTTGTGGGGTTTCTCCCCGAGGAGTTGCTAACATTATTATTTTAGTTTTACGATTATGATATTTGTTAAGTTCTTACTATGCGTCATACACTGTTCTAAGAACTGAGATAGGTGTAAATTAATCAGGTCAGACACAGTCCCTGCCCCAAGAGGGGCTCACAGTTTAAATGAGAAGCAGCGTGGCTCAGTGGAAAGAGCACGGGCTTTGGAGTCAGAGGTCATGGGTTCGAATCCCGGCTCGGCCACTTGTCAGCTGTGTGACTTTGGGCAAGTCACTTCACTTCTCTGCACCTCAGTTCCCTCATCTGTAAAATGGGGATTAAGACTGTGAGCCCCACGTGGGACAACCTGAATGCCCTGTGTCTACCCCAGCGCTTAGAACAGTGCTCGGCACATAGTAAGCGCTTAACAAATACCAACTTTATTAAATAGAAGGGAGAACAGGCATTGAATCCCTGTTTACAGATGAGGAAATGGGCACAGAGATGTAAAGTGATTTGTCCAAGGTCACACAACAGGCAACTGGCAGAGCTAGGATTAGAATCCAGGTCCTCTGTCTCCCAAGCCCATGGTCTTTCCATTAGGCTGCTTTCCCAGCTGAGCTAGCATCTTTAAATGCGGAGAGCTGTAGGCCTGCTCCTCCCCTCCCACCCCACCACTGACTCCCACGCCAACCCACCCTACTGGGGTGGGAGTCAGCCAGCACTCAGGGACTACAAAATTTTGCTCTCCCTTCCCAGGCAATGCCTTGGCTGAAGCCCCTCCTGGGATTCCCACAGAGCCAGACTGTCCCTAGGGGATTCTTCACCCTGCACCCCTCCCTCCCCTCCATTCCACTTTCACTTCAGAACCCACTCCCAGGTGGACTGAGGCCAGGCCAAAGCCCTGGGGTCACTGAACAGAGCCGCTGCTTCCTGCAGCCCCTGCGAGTGGCCTCTTGGCTCCCCCCGGACGATGTGGCTCTCTCCCTACTGGTTTCTCTTTCAAAGCTACTCCGGCCTTTCTTTTTAAAAAATCCCGATTCCCAGATACCGGTTGCAGACCGCTCAAGCAACGTGAGAATCTGCCTATGAGAACTGAGTGCTCAAAACCAAACTGGGCTTCGGTTGGCTGCCCCACGGCCGTCCGCACACTCCGTAACCCTCCCAAAGAAGGGTCATTTTTCTCTGCGACGGCCCACTCTGCAATGCAGATTTTCTGGAGCAGCGCATCAATCCCTCTGGGCAGGGCTTCCCTCCGCCCCGTGCTGTGCCGAGACACATCCGTCACGGGATTCCTGCTCTGTTCTGTCACGGGGAGTTTGAGACAAGAGGCATCGGGAGTCCGGCATGTCACATTCAATGATGCAGATGAGGTCAGGTGACGCAGCCGACACGGGGTCGCTGATCTCAGTGGTCAAACCGTTGGCAATATAAAAGACGCAGACCACCTCGCCTCATCGTCTCGGCCCCTTAGCTAAAGGGGTGACCTACAATCACTTCTCCAACTCGTAGCCATGATACTCGTACCAGCCAGTGAGACCCACGGCCCGTCTACCCCAAGTTCAGGAAGAGCAACAAGTAGTGTGACCGAGTGGAAAGAGCACCCGGCTGAGAACGGAGAGCTGGGTTCTAATCCTGTCTCTGCCCCTCACCTGCTGTGTGACCTCGGACAAGTCACAATTTCTCTGTGTCTCAGTTATCTCATCTGCAAAATGCAGACTAAATTTCTGTCCTCTCTCCCTGTTAGATTGTGAGCCCCATGAGTGACAAGGACTGTGACTGATCTGATTATACTGGATTACTCCAGTGCTAGCAGAGTGCGTGGCATATAGTAAGTGCTTAATAAATGCCACATTATTATTATTGTTATAATTATTGACAATAATAACAATAGTAATCATATTAATAAAGTTCAAGGCAGTGGAAAATAGAGTCCGGATGCTGACCCAGGAAACTGGCAGATTCCTGCCAGGACACCCCAGGGAACAAAAGGCTTTCTCTTTTAACAAATGAGCATCACAGCCGGAGATTAACTGGCTTTAGTTTGCACCGATGAGAGTCGAGTGAAGCTGCGGTCAGAATGACCTTGTCCAGCCTAGGGTAATTGAATGACTCCTGATGAGTGAGAGCTGAAAATACGGCCAACAGAAGCAACGTTTTTTTATCAGTCTCAACAAGATGAGTGTCATGCATCATCCTGTCTTCCCTTTTTCAGGCACATTGTGGGCATTTTCTCACTCTCACCCACTCCTCCTGGAATGTCTTTCCCCTCCCCCGGGAACATGTGCTGAACGTACAATCTGCACAGGTGTTAAGAAAAGGAGAACATTCAAATGTCCTAACCACGCCTTTGGTGGGGAGGAAAAGGGGGTTGGGAGCTGAACTGGAATCAGACCTCCCCAAAGGCAAGAACCAAATCAACTAATCATGGTATGAGCTAAGAGCTATGAGCCGAGCACTGTTCTAAGCTCTGGGATATATATAATAATAATAATGATGTTGGTATTTGTTAAGCGCTTACTATGTGCAGAGCACTGTTCTAAGCGCTGGGGTAGACACAGGGGAATCAGGTTGTCCCACGTGGGGCTCACAGTTTTTATCCCCACTTTACAGATGAGGTAACTGAAGCACCGAGAAGTTAAGTGACTTGCCCACAGTCACACAGTCAGACAGGACACAATCTCTGTCCCACATGGGGCTCACAGTCTAAGAGGGAAGAAGAACAAGTATCCCATCCTCATTTTTACAGATGAGGAAACCTAAACACAGACAAGTCAAGTGACTTGCCCAAGGTCAAACAGCAGTCAAGTGACAGAGACAGGAGTCTCCTGGCTCCCGGCCCCATACTCCCTCCACAAATATGAACTGTTTCTCACTTCTCCAAGCAATCTCCCAAACCATATGCCCCCTCTACTCTGAAAGACCACCTTGCCTGTTCGGGAGAAAGGCGCAGGCCCAGATGGACTAGAGTCTCTCCAAAAGGAAGGAGTGTTTCTGCCAAGAAGTGAGACAATTTTCAGAGGTAGGGCCGCCCCTTCTGTGTTTGTTCTAGAGGAAGGAGCTACTGGGTGGTGTGGAGTTGCGCAGGGGGACTAGGAGAGCTAGAAATTAGGGTTTTAAAGGTAAAATCGCTTGACAGTACAGAAGTTCCTCTCCTTAAACTGTTTCTAGGCCATTCTGGAGGAACCTGGAAAAGTGCTTCCACGGGGCCATGGTGGTCCTGTTCCAGTCTTGCTCGGCTGGTACCAGAGGATAAGTGTTTCGCCTGGCCGGGCTCAGAAGGTCAGGCAGAGGGGGGGCACCTTCAGGGTATCCACTTTGGAAGGGACGGTCTCACAACTCTACAAGCATTTTCCACCCACAGCTTTTGAAGCACGAAAGTTTTGAGATTTGCAAAGTGCAAAATTTAAATTGTTAGTGGATGGCACTGTCATACTCTCCCAAGCGCTTAATACAATTCCCTGCACAGCAAGTGCTCAAAAAATGCCTCCGATTGATTGATGGCATCAATCATGTATTTTTTCTATTACTCTCCTCTTGACTTGGGTCCGGGCAGACTTTCACAAAAGCCCGGTGTAACTCAGAGAGTGTGTCTTAGGGGCCACCCTAGGGAGGGGGCAGCCGATTTTATCCTGCCTCAGAATGGCCACGTGTTTGATCAAGCCAGACTGAGCAGGAAATTTAATTCTTCCCAAACTGTAATGGAGCTTAGAACTTTTATCATTCCCTCCTTTGCCCCGTTGCTTACAATGACAAATGACAGGTCTGCTGAAACCTTGAAGAGAAATTCAAAATGTCTACCAGCTTTCCCACCCCAACCCCACACCCCATTCACCTCTAAATATCCTCTGCCTTACCAGGTCACCTCTCCTAACAGAGAGATCCCAAGAATCTGGAGGAAGGAGTACAGGCCATGGACTGGACATCAAATGTTCATTTTGGATGACAAAAGACAGTGTTCCGGAAAGCAGTAATGAGCTCAGGGCCCCTGTCTCTTTCTCTCTTTTTCAACCTCTGGCTTCCCCTTTAACAGGAGGAGGAAGAAGAAGCTATGGGCGAGAGTATAAGCTCCTTGTGGTCCAGGAAAGTAGCTTCTGCTTCCGTTCTCCTTTCCCAAGAGTTTAATACAGTGCCTCACACGTAGTAGGTGCTCAGGAAATATCACTCTGCTACTATTACCACTTTTAAAAACCTGTGAACTCTTCAGTTTGTGGACCCTTTAAGAACCATTTCCTCCAGATCCTCTCTTCCCTCTCGTTCCCCTCCCCGACTCTGAGAGGCCTGCCCAGCCCAACCCACACTGAAGCACCACTATAGTGGTTTCAACGGCTCTTTCCTTTCCCTGCCATTTCTCCCTCCTGCGTTTTTCCCCCCACAGTCATAAAGTCCCTTCTGGCTTTAATTCACCGACTTGATTGAAGGGCTTGTGGAGGCTGGAGAGCACTTTTTATTTATTTATTTTGGATCAGCCTCAGTACGAGGCAGCGGGCTTCCCCCTCGGGCAGATTTTCCTCGGTTCTATAAATCTTTCATTTACCCTCCATTCCAGAGGAAGGATTTGGACCAGTGATTATTCATCTGCAGACTCCTACCCCACTGGCTGGCTTGGGGAGCTGTCTGCAGAGAGGGGAAAGCTGACAGTTCAATCATCGCTTAACGTCGGTGGAAAAATAGGGGCAGCTGAGAATTTGTCGAATAAGAGGCTAGTGGAAGAATGCTTCTCACTTTCAGTACCGCTATTTACTAATACACCAAATCGTAATACCCAGATGCGACCACATCCCTCTCAGATTCTTTGGAAAAATGATTCTGAGCCAGAAAACTCAGGCGGGGTCCATGGCAGCAGGGTAATCGGCAGTGCCCCACTCTCTGGTTTCAGTATCTCCATTTAGGACCCTGGGTTTCAGGCGCTGAAAACTGCCTGAAAGGGACGGTAACCCATTGTGGGCAGGGAACCTGTCCACCAACTCTATTGTTTTGTACTCTCCCAAACAGTAGAGTTCATTAAAACCCAGGGGAAAACTGTTTGGCACTGGAAGCCACTGTACAGGAACTTGTAGGTGGGACAATCCCAGTAATCAACCAACCACTCCTTCAGTTGATAGATCAAGCATTTATAATCTACCCATAATATACAGCATCCTGGATTGGGTGTTGGAAAATTACAGTGAAAATTAGCAGTGACCCAAAAGTTACACTATAAGCTCCTTGCAGGCAGGAAACGTAACTATCAACTCTGTTATATTGTATTCTCCCAAGTGCTTAGTACAGTGTTCTGCAAACAGTAAGTGCTCAATAAATACTAATCAGTCAGCCAATCAATCATGTTTTTGAGTGTGTATTATGTGCAGAGCTTTGTACTAAGCTCGTGAGAGAGCACTATACTGCGGAATTAACAGACATGTTCCCTTCTCACAAAATGAGTTTACAGTGATGGATGGGCAGGGGAACCACAGGCCTCTCCTGGAGGAAAGAGGGTAGAAGTGGAGTTAGACACCAACGCGGGTCCTGTCTCCATGCACTGGCGGTTACTCAGTGACTGCTGGCCTCATCCCCATCCCCCTCTGACTCCCTCCTGCTATGGTGGGAGTCACCTCTTCCCCTTCCGCACACCACTACAAGCTACAATTTTGTCACTTGTTTCATTCCATTCATTCATTCGATAGTATTTATTGAGCCCTTACTATGTGCAGAGCACTGGACTAAGTGCTTGGAATGTACAATTCGGCAACAGATAGAGACAATCTCTGCCCAGTGATGGGCTTACCGTCTAATCGGGGGAGACAGACAGACAAAAACAATCGCAATAAATAGAATCAAGGGGATGTACATCTCATTAACAAAATAAATAGGGTAATAAGAATATATACAAATGAGCAGATGAGCACAGTGCTGAGGGGAAGGGAGAGGGAAAGAGGGGGAAAGGGGGCTTAGCTGAGGGGAGGTGAAGGGCGCGGGCAGAGAGGCAGCAGAGGGAAAAGGGGAAGCTCAGTGTGGGAAGGCCTCTTGGAGGAGGTGAGCTCTCAATAGGGCTTTGAAGAGGGGAAGAGAGTTAGTTTGGCGGAGGTGAGGAGGGAGGGCATTCCAGGACAGGGAGGGCATTCCAGGACCCTGGGGTAGCCAGTATCCTCTCCCTCAATTTTTAAAGGAAGGGAGAAAGAGGCAGCAGACCTGCAGGGGGGAACTGGCACCCCCAGATCCACTGATGATAATGGGATTTGTTAAGCACTTACTCTGTGCAAAGCACTGTTCTAAGAGCTGGGGGGATGCAAGGTGATCAGGTTGTCCCACTTGGGGCTCACAGTCTTAATCCCCATTCTACAGATGAGGACACTGAGGCACAGAGAAGTGAAGTGACTTGCCCAAAGTCACACAGCTCCTAAGTGGCAGAGCCGGGATTAGAACCCACGACCTCCGACTCCCAGGTACGTGCTCTTTCCACTAAGCCACACTGCTTCTCGTTGGGTGCTGGCTTTTGCAAAGAGTTGAAGGGAGACCAGACCCAGGCAGGAGTTCCCCATTTCCTCTTCCTGGAAAAGCCAATTGGCTCAGAGGCGGGAAGCCTTAGAAGCTCCATGGGGGCAGGGATGATATCTGCCAACTCTATTGTAGTGTAGAGATGCTTAGTACAGTTGTTGCGTACACAGCAAGAGTCCAATAAACACCAGTGTTTGATTGATTGAAGAGGGAAGGTCACCCAGGCCCCCTTGACACGCTTGTCCTGCTCCCTGATTCCGGCACCCTTCCCCCTGACAACGTGTTCCCAGGCTGAAAGTCTCAGAGCCATGTTTTGAGGGAAGGGTGGAATCGGAGCTCTGTGGGCCTGCTCCTCTGCCACCCGGCTCGGGAGGGTGGGCGTTGGGCAGGAGGGGTGGCCCCTGCTTGGCAGGATGGCAGAGCTGGAGGCTGAATGCAGTTCACGGTTTGGCCAAGGTTTTGAACACAAACCACAGCAGCAAGCATCCACAGCGACTACTTGGTGACCCGCTGCCCGCAGGGCCTGTTTCTACCATGGTGGGAACCCTCCAAGGCTGAAGGTGGGAAGCAGTCCAGAGCAGTCCAAGCTCCAGGTCTCAGAATGTGGAAACATTTGCCATGGAAGCATCAAGCTGGTAAGGAGGATGCTGACTACCAGATTTCAAGGTCTAAAGGGCATCGAGAGGACCGGCTATCGATAATGTCCCCGGACAACACTATCAACTTCATGAACTGGGAGACCACAAGCATCTCAGGCATTTAATATGCTGTTTCCATAAGCCCCTGATATGCTGCCTCTAATGGCCGGGGTTTTCCTGCTAAGCGAGTTCCCATTGCCATGATTTATGGGAGCCATATAAAGCCCCAAACATTTGCTTTTTCATTTTTCACTCAAGGCGAGAGCAAACTCCAGCATATGCCTCCAATCCAATAGCCGATAAAACGGGTGCTGAAGGTGATGAAAACATTGTAAATCCCAGAAACGCTGGCATCTCTCTGGGTGTCTCCCATCTGCTGGTTCTGTGTAAACTCCTTTACTCCACATAGGTGTTCTTAAGATATTGCTCTGGGCGGTGGTGAGAGGAGCTCAAGCAGGGGGCGACTCATGGATTTCTACAGAGACAGATCCAGAAGACCCAAGCAAGAGTTTCATTCAGGGGTATCAACTCAGAAAAAGTCATTTTAACAGTTGCTAGTCCTCCGGATGTCTGGGGTCAGAGGACCCAGCAAGGCGCGGCAACAACCTGCCATGGGAAGGCCCGTAAAACAGCCTTGCAGACGAGTTCCAGCCTGCAACAACGTTCTCAGAACTGCTCCTATGATCTCTTATTGCAACCACTCCACCCTTGAGGGCGGCAGGAGCTTAAGGGAGCAAGTCCAGTACCATGGTTTACATACAAGCCTTGCTTATCTTTGATCTGGTTTACTTTAAGCCACCTCTATCATCATCATCATCATCAATGATATTTAGTGAGCATTTACTGTGTGCAGAGCACCGTACTAACAGCTTGGGAGAGCACAATATAGCAGAGTTGGTAGAAACGGTCCCGACTCCCAACGAGCTTACAGTCTAAAGGGGGAGATCCAGTTTTTTTCTATCTTTCCCTACTAATTGGGCCGACTCCACTCCAGGGTAGGTAGATGACTGTACCCTATATCCTAAGCCTTTCGGCCCCCATAGAGTTTGAATTCAAAACATTCTCTTTCACATGCACCACGAGGCTGTTTCTCCTGAGCTCACATCTAAGCCACCAAAGTAAACCATGAGATCCCACCTCATGGCCTATAAACTATCAGGGTTGCAACAGGCTCAGAATGTTCATCAGGCAAATCGCAACTGTGCAAGTGTATGTATAATAATAATACTAATTATAACTTGAATTTGTAAGTATTTACTATGTGCCAAGCACTGTGGTAAGCACTAGGGAAAATACAATCAGCTAAGATACAGTTTCCATCCCACATGGGACTCACTGTCTCACTGGGAGAACAGGCATTTTATCCTCATTTCACACTGGGGCACAGAAAAGCCGTGACTTGCCCAAGATCACGCAGCAAGCAAGTAGCAGTGTGGGGATTAAAACCCACTCTTCCATCCCTCAGTTCTGTGCTTTTCCCACTAAGCCACACTAATAGAAAAGTATTTAGCTTATTTTGCTTCCTAAAAAAATGTGAGGCCTTTCCCCAGGAATAGCAAAATATGCTGCTGCTGGCTGGCGCCCATAGAGCTTGCTGTGAAACCTGCCACTGCTCAGCTTTTGAATCCTTTCACATGACTGGGCATTTATTGTCAACCTCCAACTTCAATCCCAAAAGATGCCCTATGAAGCAATAGGGATTATTTCAGAGAATACAAACGAACAAAAAGGGGAGATGGTTAGGTTGGGATGAGAGGGGTTGGGATGGATAGAGGAAGACCTGAAAATCAGAAGGAGCTGGGTTCTGATCCCAGCTCTACCACTTATCTGCTGTGTAAACATGGGCAATTTACTTAACCTCTCTGTGCCTCAGTTACCTCATCTATAAAATGGGGTTTAAAATTGTGAGCCCCGTGTGGGATAGGAACTGTATCGAACCTGATTAACTCCTATCTATGCCACCATTTGGAACAGTGCCTGCCACATAATAAGTGTTGAATAAATACCATTAAATTAAAAAATAGTGTAGGAGAAGTAACAGCCAGCATCCCACTTCATACTACAGACTCCTCCTGCAGGAAACCTTCCCAGATTAACCCAACCCTTTATCTAACTGCTCTGTCCAATAATTGATGCACCCTTTCCCTTCAAAGCACTCTTTAATAATAATAATAATCTTGGTATTTGTTAAGCGCTTACTATGTGCCGAGCACTGTTCTAAGCGCTGGGGTAGATCCAGGGTAATCAGGTTGTCCCACGTGAGGCTCACAGTTAATCCCCATTTTACAGATGAGGGAACTGAGGCACAGAGAAGTGAAGTGACTTGCCCACAGTCACACAGCGGACAAGTGGCAGAGCCGGGAGTCGAACTCATGACCTCAGACTCTGAAGCCCAGGCTCTTTTCCACTGAGCCACGCTGCTTCTATATATAGCAATATACAAATGTAGGTCAATTTCATATTTGTATGTCATTTCCCCTTTTAGTCTGCAAGCTTCTTTAGGACAGTGTCCCAGACTAGGGGGCAAGAGACCTGGATTCTTACCCCAGCTCCACCACATGCACACTGTGGGATCTTGGATGAGTAATTTAATTTACCTGGGTCTCAGTCTTCTCATCTATAAAATGGGATAAAATACCTGTCCTCCTTCCCCTTTAACTGTGAGCCCCATGTAGGACAGAAACTGTGTCCGACCAGATTATTTTGTATCTACCACAGCGCTTAGTTGGTATACAGTAAGTGCTTAACAAATATCACAGTCATTATTATTATTATTACTATCATTAAGTCCTATGAACCCCAGAATTTTGGTCCTGAAAACTAAGTTTTCAGAATTTCACCTGACGTCTCCCGAGGCCAACTGTAGGCAGCCAGTCACCCGATGTTACCCCCACTTCGTTGAAGGCAGAAGCTAGAACTTTTAATTTTTTAATTAAATCCCCCATTAACGCCAAGTTTTTAAATTGAGTACATGTGGGAAAATTCTCTGAAGTATGAGGCAGTTTGACAGTGTGGGTGTCTCTGATGAATCTTTATTTGCTTGTCCCAATTTGCCTCTAATGACTTGTAATCCATGCAATATAAACACAGCTCACGCTGGGCTCCACTATTCATTTATTTACTTTGCCTACCTGAGCAACTGCTCTGCTTCAGAGGAAGCTGCAGACAGCAGAAAGCAAGAGTTGTAGCTAGAGTCGTTATTTCCTCACGGCCTTATTAGAAAAACCTGGACAGGGATTTTTTGGTGTGTCTAGTAATTCAATAATAAAGCAACCGAAACTGAAGAGAAACATTTCTTGGACCTGGTAGAGCCGTCCCACGGTTCAAAGATGACTTGGTCAATCTTGACACTGCCTCCGTGAGTGTGGGTGTGTTTTTTTGGAGAAAATCTCTCACACACTTTGTCCATGAAAATACACTTGAACTCTTTCTGGCCCCCTGTCATTTGGGTGAGTTCTGCACAAACAACAAAGGTTAAGAGGGGTTAGGTCTGTTTTAGCAGCAGCAGGCCACAGACTTGAGTTGTTTTTTCAATAGTGGCGGTGGTTTGCTCTGAACCACTCACTCACCAGGTCCCCTGTACCTGGTCGCATACATTACGAGATGGTTGGTAGGGAGAACCAGCACGCTTAGCACTTAGCATGGATTAGGATCATATCAGTGCACGCGAGTGTACCTGAAAAGACAGATGCATCCCTCCCCGTTTGCACGTAAGGATAGATCCTTGCAGCCTCCATGAGTTTGTCACTCTGTTTTTGATCCTGCCTCTTGGTGTTTCACTCTTTTGGAAAAGTTTGCCCCAGCGGTTCGGCCTTTTCCCTAATTGCTGCATGCCAGGCTGGTCTGTCTGCCTGTCTCCCCCGATTAGACTGTAAGCCCGTCAAAGGGCAGGGACTCTCTCTATCTGTTGCCGATTTGTACATTCCAAGCGCTTAGTACAGTGCTCTGCACATAGTAAGTGCTCAATAAATACTATTGAATGAATGAATGAATGAATGTGACAGTAGCCTCTCAAAGGCACATTTCTAGGTCACACTGCTTGAGATTGTGCTTCACCATATCGTTAAATAATTTATTTTTTCTTTCTAGTTTGTGAATACTCCTTCTCTACACCGTCAGCTCCTTATAATAATTACGGTATTTGTTAATAATAATAATAATGTTGGTATCTGTTAAGCGCTTACTATGTGCAGAGCACTGTTCGAAGCGCTGGGGTAGATACAGGGTCATCTAGTTGTTCCACGTGAGGCTCACAGTTAATCCCGCGCCTGGCACACACTAAGCATGATTTATTCCCCATTTTAGAGAGAAGGCAAATGATGACCAGAGAAGTTAAGTGTGCAAGGTCACTCAGCAAGCAATTGGCAGAGCTGGGATTAGGACCGAGGTCCTCTGACTCCCGGGCCCACGCTCTTTCCACTAGATCATACTGCTTCCCTTGTCAGGTGGGAACATTCCTATGAAGTCTATTGCACTGTGATCTCCCAAGTGCTTAGCACAGTGCTCTGTACACAGTAAATGTTCAATAAGCACTACTGATTAATTGATTGAGAGATCGACGATGAGAGGGCCGAGAACGAGGCACGGTGAACGGGCACTGTAGTAAGCACTGGCTTCTGGGCAGGGAAAGTGTTTATTAAGTCTGTTGTACTTTCTCAAGTACTCAGTAGCATGCTCTGCACATAGTAAGCGCTCCATAAATATCACTGATTGATTGATTAGCTATGATGATGATCATGACAATGAAAAGGATAATAATAATAATAATGTTGATATTTGGTAAGCACTTACTCTGAGCAGAGCACTGTTCTAAGCTCTGGGGTAGATACTGGGTAATCAGGTTGTCCCACATGAGGCTTACAGTCTTAATCCCCATTTTACAGATGAAGGAACTGAGGCACAGAGAAGTTAAGTGATTTGCCCACAGTCACACAGCTGACAAGTGGTAGAGCTGGGATTCGAACCCATGACCTCTGACTCCAAGCCCGGACTCTTTCCACTGAGCCCCACTGCGTCTGATGACGGGGCAGAAGATGATGATGGTGAAGAAGAGTTATTGCCATTGTTCTTGTCTGTCCGTCTCCCCCGATTAGACTGTTAGCTGGTCAAAGGGCAGGGACTGTCTCTATCTGTTACCGATTTGTACATTCCAAGCGCTTAGTACAGTGCTCTGCACATAGTAAGTGCTCAATAAATACTATTGAATGAATGAATGAATGAAAGAAGAGGAGAAATACATTCCCTACCTGTAATCGATCGATCGGGTGTATTATCGAGCATCGGTAAAATTAATAGATATGATCTCGGAACTCAAGAAGCTTAAAAATCTAGCAGGGGCGCCCAGACACTAAAATACATACCATTAGGAGGAAGTAAAAGAGTATAAAGATATGCACATAAGTGGGTTGAGTGTTTAGCGTTAAGCGTTTGGGTGGTGGAAGTGGGAGAAATAGAGGTCGGGGAGGAAGTGTGATTTCAGAAAGGAGAAAGGCTTTAACGATGTTCTGTGGGCTGTGGAAGGATGGGGGATTCCAGGCAGGAGAGAGGGTACCAGTGAGAAGTCCATTCACCACTTGCTCTGTCCTCCCTTTAGACCGTAACTCCCTCCCACTCCACATAGGACAGTCCACATCTTTAAAGCCATATTAATATCACATCTTTTCCAAGAGGCCTTCTCCAACTAAGCCCTTCGGTGTCACCCTTGCACTGGAATTTGTACCCTTAAATCAACCGCCCTCCACTCCACGGCACTTATGATCATATCTGTAATTTATTTTAATGTCCGTCTCTCCCTCTAGATTGTTAGTTCCTTGTTTTCCATCTTTGTTTTTGATTTTTATGGTATTTGCCGAGCACTTACTATGTGTCGAGAATTCTTCTAAAAGCTGGAGTAAATAGGTTTATCAGGTTGGACACCGTTCCTGTCCCTCTTGGGGGTCACGGTCTAAATTGGAGGGAGCATGATTTATTCCCCATTTTAGACAGAAGGTAACTGAAGCCCAGAGAAGTTAAGTGACTTGCCCAAGGTCACTCAGCAAGTAACTGGCAGAGCTGGATTAGGATCCAGCTCTATGCTCTTTCCACTAGGTCATACTGTTTCCCTTGTCAGGTGGGAATATACCTACGAACTCTATTGCACCGTGGTCTCCCAAGTGCTTAGTACAGTGTTCTACACACAGTAAAGTTTCAATAAACACTATTGATTAATTGAGAGAGAGATAGAGAGAGGGTCAAGAATGAGGCACAGTAAGCAGGTTGGCTTGAGAGGAGCGCAGCACGTAATTGATTCGGAAGATGATTTGATTTAGAGAAGCAACGGGGCCTAGTGGATAGAGGATGGGCCTGTGAGTCCGAAGGACATGGTTCTAATTCCGACTTCTCTTTTGTGTGACCTTGGGCAAGTCACTTAACTTCTCTGTGCCTCAGTTACCTCATCTGTAAAATGGGGATTAAGACTTTGAGCCCCAAGTGGGGCACGGATACTCAGCAACCTAATTAGCTTGCACCTATCCCAGCACTTAGTAGTTCCTACGAAATGGTCGCCTTAATACTTTACCATCGCTGCTTTCTGTTCTGGAGACCCCAGCTTAGGGATAATTAGAGTTTCAGGGACTGCCGCCAAGGTTCCTAGAGGATCCAGGTCTGGTGGAGAAGAAGTGAGATCAAGAAAGAACTGCCCCTGGAAGCCCTCAGGGAGCATCAGAACCTAGAAGAAAGAGAAAGAGATCAGGGTGGAAAATGAGGTGGTTCTTTGCCCAAGGTTTTCAGCCTTGTCCTCGTTCAGGGACTTAGCTCCTGGCCTGGTGCCCAGAGCCTCCAGGAAATCTTGGAAGTGCTGCCTCTTCGTTGATGACCTTTCTGGATTTTTGTTTTAGCAAGAATTGGCATGCGGTGGTATTTGGCGGGAAGCATTAACTTAAGTTTACGTACCTAGTAGGAGGAAAAGCTATGAAGGACAGGGTAAAGTTTGGTGAAGAGATGATGGCAGGGACGCAGAGAAGGGCACAGGCAAATGTGCGTAGGTCAGGGATTCTTTCGGAGAGGGGGCACTTGGATGAATCCAGAGAACATTCATTCATTCATATTTACTGAGCGCTTACTGTGTGCAGAGCACTGTATTAAGTGCTTAGAAAGTACAATATGGGGTGACTACATTGTCTACAAAGCTGCACTGATTTGTCCTTGCACTAACTCCTGATTCTGATGGAGAAACAATACCTAAATCATTCCTCCACTGAAAATACCCTGAAAACTCCCCCCGCTCCTCACTCTCTTCCACTCAGAGAAGAGAATGGCCTAGTGGAAAGAGCAGGACCTGGGTTCTAATCTTGACTCCACCACTTTTCCGCTTTATCTGCAATACTGCATCTGTGATTTAGGTACATAACTGTAATTTTATTTATTTATTTATCTTAATATCTGCCTCCTTTTCTAGACCTTAAGCTCATTGTGGGGAGGGAATGTGTCTGTTATACTGTTCTACTGTACTCTCCCAAGTGCTTAGTACAGTGCTCTGCACACAGTAAGCACTCCTTAAATACGATAGACTGACTGGCTGAATGACTTGGGCAAATGACTTAACTTTTCTAGGCCTCACTTACCTCATCTATTAAGACTGTGAGCCCCATGTGAGAACTGATGAACTTGTCTCTACCCCAGCGCTTAGTACAGTGCCTGGCTTAACCAATACCATTAAAAAAGGCTTTTGGGGGAGCCCCTTTGTCAGCCTCTGTGGTGAACCAGAGACAGAGAGGCGCAGCTGGAGCAAGGATCTGGAGTCAAGTATCTGAAAATGGGGTCAATTCAGCAGAAGAGGAGGAGGAGAGGGGACCTGAGGGCTCAGCGCCGTCAGATTGATGACCGGGTAGCAGGGAGATCAGATTCATTTTTAAACGGTTCTTGAAGCTTCTTTGGAAATTTATGGGCCAGAAAAATGCATGAGGAGCAAGCTCTAAGACATGTCCAATTAAAGGCTGGGTGAAGAATGGGTTGGCCCTGTGGCTGAGCAGCCCTCCTGGAGGAGCAAAGTGGAATTTCCTGCCGCACAATGATGGGTGAGAATGGGAAGGGGGAATAGAGCGACCGCCCCAGGGGTTTCTGGATCTTCCCGAGAATGCCCTCCCCTCTACTTAGGCTGAATTGGGTCTACCCCTCTATCCTGACTCTCATCTTCAACCGTGAATACTACACCAATCAACTGATCAATCAGTGGTGTTTACTGAGTGCATACTATGTGCAGAGCACTGTACTAAGTCCTTGGGAGAGTAGAGTGGAACAGAATTAGCAGATACGTTCCCTGTCCGTAATAAGCTTACAGTTACTCATTCATTCATTCATTCAATTGTGTTTACTGAGCGCTACTGTGTGGCAACCACTATACTAAGCGCTTAAGGGGAAGCCACCTCCTCCATTAAAAGGTCAGTGGGGGGCTATAATGGGATGGTTTCAGGATCAGGGGACCCTCATCCTTATTCACACTGGGCAAGAATGGCCAGAAGGCGTATCTGGGACTACTTAGCTCTTCCTCACAGAGTATTCCTCAGTCATTCATTTATTCACTAGTATTTATTGAGCGCTTACTGTGTACAGAGCACTGTACTAAGTGCTTGGAAAGTACAACTCGGCAACAGATAGACCCCATTCAACCTGAACCTTTCACCTCTATCTGCCAGACAGCAGTGAACTGCATTTAGTCACTGAACAATATGATCATTTAGCATGAAAGAGCAGACTTAGAGGGCTGCAGCCTTTGGAGGCATCTTATTCACTCCTCAGTCCTAAACCCAAGCAGAAACACAGGAGACTTCCAACCTTCTCAGTAAGGCCAGTCCAAGCCCTAAATTTAGGGTGAATCCAAATTTAGGGGTCACCTCCACTTGGGGAGGTGAGCTGGGACTCACCCAGCCTCTCCTTATTCTATGAACAATTTGCCACGGAGCCAAAGCCCCAGCTTCTGGATTCTCCACTCAGGTCACCCCCACAGCACTCCCAAACTAGTGGTTCTTCTCTCACACCTGCTTAGTCACACGAGTACTAACGCCGTGAGCAGGTCTCTCCTACGCAGGCAGTTATTCAGTGATATTTACTGCACACTTTCTTTATGTAGACTAATGTATTAAACTCTTGGAGGAGTACGATGCAACAGAGTTGGTTGACATGATCCTTGCTCACCAGAATTAGTGTAGCCTAGTGGAGACAGCATGGGCCTGGGATTCAGAAGGACCTGAATTCTAATCCCAGCTCGGCTAATTGCTTGCTGTATGACTTTGGGTAAGTCATTTAACTTCTCTATGCCTCAGTTTCCTCAACTATAAAATGAGGATAGCTGTTTTCGCTCCTACTTAGACTGTGTGCCCCACGTGGGACAGGGACTGCATCTGACTTAATTAACTTGTACCGTACCTACCCCAGTGCTTAGAACAGTATCTGATGCATAGCAAGCGCAATAAAAAACACCATTAAAAAATGGCAAAGGAGATGCTTTTTCCTAAGTCCTGAAATTGTGGGCATTCAATTCCCAGTGTGCGTCAAACAGGCTAGAAAGTAGTCATTTGTCCAGGCAAGTGATCCATGGACAGTAGAAAAGGAGGAGGATTTTATAGCTTGTACTCGACTTCCAGGAAGGAGAGCAGACAACTGGTTCATTGGCTTTTCTGATCTACAGGCATTTTCAAAGACACCCCTTAGGACCCTGAGACAAGGGCATCTTAAACAGAAAGCTCTCCAGAGATGTCACGGAACTGCTGCTTGTATAGGCTTCCAGAGACAATTCTGGAAGAGATGAACAAACTGGAACCAGTCAGTTTAGACAAGTGGAAAGAGAACAGGGCTGGGAGTCCGGAGAGGGTGGAAGGGATAGAATGCAAGTACACAATTTCAGGGTTGACTCAGGTTGATGTCGATAAAGTCTGAATAGATTTACCTCCTGTCACCTATGATACAGGGCATCCTGTCTTCCTGGAGTTATTTCCGGATTGAATGTAAAGGAAATTCCCACACCAACGTATGTGAAAGTTTAGAACGTTTGGTGTAATCATCAGTCGCTTGTTAGATGGACATTTTTTTCAGATCTGGGTCTCTGTCAGTTATAAGGGTTCCAGTCTCCAATGGGACAGAGTTTCATAAAGGTTATTGCAAAAACCACCAGCTTCTTCCATTCCATGATAATGGAATATTCCGCAGCAGGAATAGAGAGTAAAAGGAAATCTCCATTCAAGGTGAGGAAGCCCGACCGCTTTCAAATGCTCCAATAGTAATGTCGTGTTTACATCACTTGAGCAATTGCTGATAAATACGTTGTAAAAGAAGCAGCGTGGCCTGGTGGAAAGAGCCCAGACCTGGGCGTCAATGGACCTGCGTTCTAATCCCAGCTCTGCCAATTGCTTGCGGAATGAGCTCGCGCAAGTCCCTTCAATTTTGTGTGATGCAGTTCCTTCATCTGCAAAATGGGGATTCAATACCTGTTCTCCCGCCTACTTAGACTGTAAGCCCCATGTGGGACCTGACTGTGTCTACCCCTAGTGCTTAGTACAGTGTTTGGCCCAAAGCAAACACTTAAGTATCACAGTTATTATTTAAAATGGAGCTTTTTTTGTTGAGTGTCCAAAGGGCCACTGTGAAAGAATGGACAGTTAAAAGGAAGGTTCACTTTCTAAGGGAGATTGAAAAGCAGAGGAGACTGGAGAAAAACCAATAAGGCCGAAGCAAAATGGAGACCAGAAGGATCAGCGAGGGCAAGGAAAGTAGAGGAATGCCAGTCAGGGATCCCCAACCAAACATATGCCCTCCATGCCCCTTAGAGGGGTTCATTCTCAGCCCCTGTCTGTGTTAACCAGTCCCTCTAAAGTAGGGCAGTGGGTGTGAATCCAACCCCAGCTGAGTGATTGTGGAAAGTGAAGTCCCTTTCCCCGTCGACGGTGCGAGTCTCTATCCGCCTCTTTGATTTTTGAGAAGCAGCATGGCCTAGTGGACCGAGCAGGGGCCTGGGAGGCAGAAAGCCATGGGTTCTAATCCCTATTCTGCCACTGGTCTGCTGTGTGACCTTGGGTAAGTCACTTCACTGGGCCTCAGATACCTCATCTGTAAAATGGAGATTAAGAACGTGAGTCCCATGTGGGACAGGGACTATGTCCAACCTGATTTGCTTGTATCCACCCCAGCACTTAGTACAGTGCCTGGCACATAGTAAGTGCTTAACAAATACCAGTATTATTATTATTATTTAAGGGCCAGCCTGAGGCCAACACTTGCCACTGATGCCCAAATAATTCCTTTTCCTCTGTGACTCAATTTCCTCCACAGGAAAATGGGACTGTTTCCGGATCCAAAAGTCAACAGCCTTGACTATCAACAGTCACTAAGCATCCTCATCCCTCCCCGAAGCGCCGCATACTGGAACTAGCCAAGTCAGGAGATGCCCACGGCTGACAGTCTTTACCTTCTGAAACACCACACAAATTAATAGTGCAGGTCCCGCCTTTAAACACAACTAGCATAAGACTCAAATAGTATCCCGCTAATGTAAGCCGGAGGATTCAAAGGGAACTTCTTTAGTGGGTTAGATATGCCCGATTAAACTCAAATGCATTTCCAGGCGATCAATAGCGGTGAGACAGAACCGCCTGATTTATCAAAAAGAATCGAGTTTCCATTCGCTCTGCTGGACAAAGAGAGGAGGAGGGAAGCTCTGGTCAGAGCGCCTCAAGCACATTCCAGGTGTCCAGTTAAACTGATACACGTTGGAGGTGAATATAGCGGATAAGGTGTTATGTGAATTTGTTATATAGGGTGTACAATGAACACTTTGCTCTCCCACCCGTGAGAGGAGGAGAGAGCTGTGTGACTCCACCAAGATACCCCTCTGCATCTTCCCGGAACTGGTATATATATTTTATGGTATTTGTTAAGTGCTTACGATGTGCCAGCCACTGTACTAAGCACAGGGGTGGATACAAGATAAACAGGTCGGACACAGTCCATGTCCCACACACTCACAGCCTTACTCCCCATTTTCAGATGAGATAACTGAGGCACAGAGAGGTTAAGTGACTTGTCCTTGACAAGCAGTGGAGCTAAGATTTGAACCCAGATCCTCTGACTCCCAGCCCCATGCTCTGTCCACTAGGCAGTGCTGTTTCTCACCCATATATCATATTATATAGCCATATATCATCATCTATATGCCCGTCTCCAGTTTCCCCTGTCTCCACCTACCCAGAACCGATCTAGTCCAAATCGCACAAGGGCATCTGCAGCCGAGAGCAGAACTCCCCTCCCCCTGCCTCCCAGCCCTCAGGGCTAGTTTAATTCCTTGCAAGTCTGGGGACAAAAAGCCAACCCAGACTGTGACCTTGTGAGACAGGGACTGTGCCTGAACTCATTATTTGCATGGAAAGATAATAATAATGAAAATAATAAGTTTGTTAAGCTCTTACTTTGTGCCAAGTAGTGAACTAAACATCTGTACTAAGTGCCTGTGGTAGGATAATCAGGTTGGACACAGTTCCTGTCCCACGTGGGGTTACCAGTCTAAGTAATGGAATCTCCATTTTCGGGAGGAGGAAATTGAGGCACAAAGGAGTTAAGAGACTTGCCCAGCAGCAATGGGTCAGAATCTGGATTAGAACCCAGATTCCTGACTTTTAGTCCTGTATCCTTTCCAGTAGATCAAACTGCTTCTCCTAGCTCCCTGAGTGCTGAGCACAGAGCTCCACACATAGTAAGCACTTAGTGGAAAGAGCGTGGGCCTGGAAGTCAGAGGATGTGGGTTCTAATCCTGCCTCTGCCACATGTCTGCTGTGTGACCTTAGGCAAGTCATTTAACTTCTCTGTGCCTCAGTTACCTCATCTGTAAAATGGGGATTAAGACTGTGACCCCATGTGAGACAGGGACTATGTCCAGCCTGATAACCTTAGGTCAATCCCAGAGCTCACAACAGTGCTTACTATGTGCAGAGCACTGTTCTAAGCGCTGGGGTAGATACAGGGTAATCAGGTCGTCCCACGTGAGGCTCACATTTAATCCCCATTTTACAGATGAGGTAACTGAGGCACAGAGACGTGAAGTGACTTGCCCACGGTCACACAGCTGACAAGTGGCAGAGCCGGGCGTCGAACCCATGACCCCTGACTCCGAAGTCCAGGCGCTTTCCACTGAGCCACGCTGCTTGAGCACTTACTGTGTATAAAGCGCTGTACTAAGCACCTGGGAGAGTATACTATAACAACAGACGAACACTTCCCTGCCCACAGCGAGCAGGCACTTAACAGATTCCACAATTATTATTATTTTTACACATGCTATAATCAATCTAAAAGCTCAGGGACTCCACCCTGGACACTACCCTCCATCTCAACTGTGTTCTGCTTCCACGAGCTGCCTAGGAGAGAAATGAGTCTCCCTTTCTTATCCCCTGCAAGTCTGACTAGTCTGTAGCACCATCAGTTATAAAGACATTATGTTATAATTGGATAAGATACATACCTATATATGTAAATGTATACGGTGCTTTCCTGGGAAGCACTCCAACAAAAAAGGAGATAAAACCAATTTGAAGAGGGAAAGTGGATGGAACCAGGACAGAGCTGGAACACAGAGGGCAGGGCCAGAGTTGCAGGGGCAGGTGAAGTCACAGTTGGAATCCGGAGGCCAGTTGAGGTGGAAAGGGCAGCACCCGAGGGAGGGCAATGGCAGGATGAGCTGGTTTTTCTATCCAAAATGACACTTCTTTCTCAATTCCCATTTGGGTTCGGTGGCGGGAGGAATCCTGTTCTAGCGGCGTTTTTATGACTTTTAGGTTTAATTCTCCTTGGCAAAGGAAAGCAATTTCATTAAATGTTTTATAGTATTTAAAGTGCAATCCTGTTCACTTTAATTGCTGCCTTAAATTAACGGATGGGTGGTCCCCCGGGGAAGGGAAAGGCGGGAGAGCAGCGACAGCTCACTGAGATCCTCCACAGAAGCTGTCCTGCGGTCAGTTTTGCTCCCTTGCCAATTTTACCCCAACTCTTCCCAGCGCACCTCTTTAGGACCCCTCCTGAGTGGTCATTTGGGACTCCAGCTTTTCTGGAAGTAGGAGGGGGGTGGTGTCAGAAATCTCCCCACCTCCTCTGTCCTTTCCCTTGTCCCTGTCACAGGCCGTTCCAGCCTCAGACTCTGGGGAAAACTAGAACTTCATAGGGAAGAAACAATCCCCAGCCTAATAATAATAATGTTAGTATTTGTTAAGCGCTTATTATGTGCAGAGCACTGTTCTAAGCGCTGGGGGAGATATAGAGTAATCGGGTTGTCCCACGTGAGGCTCACAGTTAATCCCCATTTTACAGATGAGGTAACTGAGGCACAGAGAAGCTAAGTGACTTGCCCAAAGTCACACAGCTGACAAATGGCAGAGCCGGGATTCAAACTCATGACCTCTGACTCCCAAGCCCGGGCTCTTTCCACTGAGCCACGCTGCTTCTCTAGGGTGTTGCCAGTACATTCCTGGACTTAGTTTCCTAATAACAATAATGATGGCATTTATTAACTGCTTGTACTGTTCTAAGCACTGCAGTAATAATAATAAAAATGACGCTTATTAAGTTCTTACTATGTATCAAGCACTGTTCTAAGTGCTGGGGTAGAAGCAAGTTATTCAGTTTGGACACAGTTCCTGTCCCACATGGGGGTCCCAGTTTAAGTAGGATGGAGAAGAGGTACTTAGGCACAGAGAAGTTAGGTGATTTACCCAAGATCACGCAGCAAGCAACTGGCAGAGCTGAGATTAGAGCCAAATACTTAGTGAAGTCTACTGCACTCAGCAAGTGCTAAATATGATTGATTGACTGATTGGCCATGCTTCTTGTCAGAGGCCACCTTCCCTCGTCCTCCTCTCTGTCTCCTCCTCCTGCTCTTCTTTTTTTTTTCAGTAACCTCAGTGCACATTATCTATCTTTAGGCATAATGTTGATATCCTTATGCTTATATCTCTGCATCTCATTCATTTGTGTTGAATGGACCTTTATCAATGCTTAGTTTTTGGCCTCTCTTCAGAGGTCACGGGTTCGAATCCCGCTCTGCCACTTGTCAGCTGTGTGACTGTAGGCAAGTCACTTCACTTGTCTGGGCCTCAGTTCCCTCATCTGTAAAATGGGGATGAAGACTGTGAGCCTCATGGGGGACAACCTGATGACCCTGTATCCACCCCAGCACTTAGAACAGTGCTCTGCACAAAGGTAGTGCTTAACAAATACCAAGATTATTATTATTATTATTTTAAGATGGGAGATTTTGCCCTCCTCTTTTCCCCATTCTATGCCTTTATTGACTCTGTGCCCCAGCAAACACCACTGCTAAGCATCTAACTCCCCTGCTTGTCATCTCTTTCCAGCCCCTCAGGAGAACATTTTGTAGGTAGCACTATCCCTCAGCCCCAGGAGGGATCTAGCATGCAAGGGAATACTTCTGCGGGGTCTCCAGTCCACCTAGGCAAAGGTATTTGAAAGCAACCTCATCTCCCAAAACCCACCTCTCTCCTCTCCACTCCCACCTTCCCCCAGAGTTCCTGCTCCACTTTTCTTGAGATGAAAGCCCTGTGCACATTTGCTGGGTACAAATTGTAAATCAAAAACTACAATTTCCAAAATAGATGAAGGAAAAAATGATAACTGCACAAAATCACTAATTACTGGAAACTGCTGTACCGCAGGAAACCGTCGGCTCGGGGATGAGACAGAGCCTGGGGAAAAAAATCCAGATTTTCTACTCGAAAGTATTCATACAAGCAAAAGCACAGCTCGCACACATCCCGAACAATGGCGCTCCTCTCTCTGGGGGTTTGTGGGAGAGTCAGGATGCACCCAAACTTCCAGCAGTGTCACTTGTGGATTGGGGATTTCATTTTGCATTTTGACGTTCACATGTCTCAGTTTGCATCACTGGGGCCACACAGTTGAATAAATTACTCAAGTGTTTGGGGGGATGACAATATAGCTAAAAGGCAAGATGCCTGCCCTCGAGGAACTTACAGTCTAGCCAGGGAGACAGGCTAATATACATTACAGGAAGGAGGAAGCAAAGCAGTTTAAATAGATATACAGAAGTGCTACTGGAGGGATTGATTGAATGATCATAAATAGATGACAGTCTGCCCAACATTCCCCAGCCATTTTCCTGGGGGAAAAGATCACCGTAGTGGAGCTTCTGCAAGTGCTGGTTGGTTGCAGCTTGAAGATGTGTAATATTGGTGCCGTGAGTGACTTTCTTCTTTCTTACTTACCCTATCTCTGATTCCTTTCAGGCCTTGAAACACAGGCTTAAACCTTATTTACACCTTTCAAGATGCCTCTGATTATTTCACTTTCTCTTTCCTCAAAACCCTCCAATGATTGCCCATCCTCTCCTCATCAAGTTGAAACTCCTCGGTATCGACCCAAAGGCGCCCCATCAGTTCTTTCCCTCTTACCTTTCCTCACTCCTCTAATATCAACTTATTCATTCATTCATTCAATAGTATTTATTGAGCGCTTACTATGTGCAGAGCACTGTACTAAGCGCTTGGGATGAACAAGTCGGCAACAGATAGAGACAGTCCCTGCCGTTTGACGGGCTTACAGTCTAATCGGGGGAGACGGACAGACGAGAACAATGGCACTAAACAGCGTCAAGGGGAAGAACATCTCGTAAAAACCGATGGCAACTAAATAGAATCGAGGCGATGTACAATTCATTAACAAAATAAATAGGGTAACGAAAATATATACAGTTGAGCGGACGGGTACAGTGCTGTGGGGATGGGAAGGGAGAGGTGGAGGAGCAGAGGGAAAAGGGGAAAATGAGGCTTTAGCTGCGGAGAGGTAAAGGGGGGATGGCAGAGGGAGTAGAGGGGGAAGAGGAGCTCAGTCTGGGAAGGCCTCTTGGAGGAGGTGATTTTTAAGTAAGGTTTTGAAGAGGGAAAGAGAATCAGTTTGGTGGAGGTGAGGAGGGAGGGCGTTCCGGGACCGCGGGAGGACGTGACCCGGGGGTCGACGGCGGGATAGGCGAGACCGAGGGACGGCGAGGAGGTGGGCGGCGGAGGAGCGGAGCGTGCGGGGTGGGCGGTAGAAAGAGAGAAGGGAGGAGAGGTAGGAAGGGGCAAGGTGATGGAGAGCCTTGAAGCCTAGAGTGAGGAGTTTTTGTTTGGAGCGGAGGTCGATAGGCAACCACTGGACCTCACTCTCATCTCTCTCCCTATCTACCCCTTACTCACACTTGTTCTCGCCTGTCTGGAACTCCCTCCTCATTCACTTCCGACAGACCACTCTCCATCTTCAAAGCCCCTTCTAAAAGTCACATCTCCCCCTAATAACAACAACTTTAGTACTTGGAAAGCATTTACTACGCTGAGGAAACTAAGGCACAGAGAAGTTAAGTGACTTGTCTAAGGCCACCCAGAAGGCAAGAGGTAGAGCTAGGATGTGAACCCAGATCCTCTGACTCTCAGGCCTCTGCTCTGCCCACTAGGCCATGGGCCTCTGCTCTGCCCACTAGGCCATGTAATTTCTCCTATCAATCAGTTGCATTTAGTGAGTGCTTACTGTGAAGACCACTGTACTAATATAATAAATACAAAAGAGTTGCCAGATATGTTCCTGTCCGCAACTAGTTTACAGTTTAGAGCCTCTCCTCAAAGGCTTCTCCAATTAACTCTAATTTTCCCGTCTATTGCTGCCATTTCAGCTTTTCCACATCACCTACACACTAAGGTACTCATCCATTTTGCCCTTGGGTACCCACCCCCCTAGTAGTACTTCTATACAGCGTGGCTCAGTGGAAAGAGCACGGGCTTTGGAGTCAGGGCTCATGAGTTCGAATCCCAGCTCTGCCACTTGTCGGCTGTGTGACTGTGGGCAAGTCACTTAACTTCTCTGTGCCTCAGTTCCCTCATCTGTAAAATGGGGATTAAGACTGTGAGCCCCACGTGGGACAACCCGATTCCCCTATGTCTACCCCAGCGCTTAGAACAGTGCTCGGCACATAGTAAGCGCTTAACAAATACCAACATTATTATTATTATTATACGTTTCTTTAAACTCCATTGCTTTCTCCCACCCATAATATATATTAACATGTTTCCCTAGCTAAATTGTAAGCTCCTCAAGGGAAGGTGTTGTGCCTTTTGGCTCTATTGTCATTCCCCCAAGTACTTAGGACAGTGCTCCAGACTAGCGTAAACTCCAGTAAGTATTATTATTAAACTCCAGTAAGTATTACATATTAAAATTATCGATTTTAAGTCGAAACCAAAAGGGCTGCCCCAGAGAGCTCTCTGACCAATCAAGAATTGATATCCCGAAAGGTGGCACACCGAGTTAGAAATGAAAATACTTCGGGTTTCTCTTCACCCCCTATTGCTCTAAAACCTTGAGGTAACTGCTTTTCCCCCTCCTGTCAGATTTTATCCTCTCTCTAAGGGAAAAGAATCATTTTCCAGGAAATTGGGAACCTTTAGCAGGGAGTAGGGTTTGCGGTGTTAGCTGACCCGGCAGCTGTTTCACAGGTGGGTGGGGTAGTTCGTTACCTTGGCCAAGCACTCTGATTGGGAAGAGTGCCGCGCTGGAGTTTCCATCCCAGCTATATTCAGTGTCATGTGGAAAACAGATGGTACCTCCACAACAACAACAAGAACCATCCCTGGTTTGTTTTGGTGGGGTGGCTATTTATGGAGGCGGAGGAAGAGAGACCTTATGAAAAGCTATCAAATTTAATTATTACCATGAGCTGCTATTTAGAAAAAAAATAGGCCGGGGAGAATATTTATAAAGCTTCGTTCTTCTTTCTCTCAGGTGATTAAACTGAGCTGTCCAATAACTAGTACATTAGGAGAAATACAAATGGATTGTTCATATTTATTGAAGAAATGTTCATATTTATTGAACACCAATACGATAAACCAGGCGCAAAACCTAACCTTAGACACAGGCTTTTAAACATAACCACCCAGAAACACCTAACACTTGTGAGTCCCCCAGAATGAGCATGGCCTAGTGGAAAGAGGACGGGCCTGGGAGTCAGCGGGACCTGGGTTCTAATTCTGGCCCTGCTGCCTGTCTGTTGTGTGACCTTGGGCAACTCACATCACTTCTCTGTGCCTCAGTTACCTCATCTGTAAAATGGGGGTTAAGACTGTGAACCCCCTGTGGGTCATAGATTGGCTCCAACCTGATTAGTTTGTATCTGCCCCAGCACTTAGTACAGTACCTGACACATAGTATGTGATTAACAAATACCATTAAAAAAAAACCACAGATTGGGAGTCAGGAGATGCAGGCTCTGTTCTTGGCTCTGACACCTTCCTGCTCTGTGATCTTTGGCAAGTCACCAGACTGCTCTATGCCTCAGTTTCCTCATCTGCAAAATGGGGATTAAATTCCTGTTCTCCCTTCCCCTTTGGCTGCACCCTCCATGCAAGACAGGACTAGATCTGATCTGATTTTTTGATGGTATTTGTTAAGTGCTTACTATATGTCAAACCCTCTTCTAAGTACTGGGGCAGGTAGAAGTTAATTAGGTTGGACACAGTCCCTGTCCTACATGGCACTTATAGTCTAAATAGAAAGGAGAATAGGAATCGAATCCCCATTTTACAGTTGAGGAAACTGAGACACAGAGGAAGTGAAATGACTTGCCCGAGGTCACACAGCAAGCAATTGGCAGAGCAATTGGCAGAGCCAGGATTAGAACCCATGTCCTCTGACTCCCAGGCTGGTGCTCTTTCCTCTGCTTCTCTAATTGTATTCTATCCCAGTCCTTTGCACACGGTAAACCCTTAAAAATATTCCACAATTATTAAAAAAAAGTAGGGAATCCTGAGTGGAAAAGAAAGAGCAAAATAATTCTTAAATTTAATTCGAACAGCATTTATGGCACACTCTCCAGAGAGATAGCACTTGTACCAGGCTCACTGGGAAGACGAAACAAAGACAGTAAGATGAATCAATCTATCTGTCAATAGTAGTTATTAAGCACAAAACCTAGTATGAGCCCTTGGGAAACAGAACAAGAGCTATGCCCTCAAGCATTTACACTCAACCACGGAGCTTGCAGTTGAGTTCAAATGAAGTACAAATACAATATCCAGATAACGAATAGAAAATATGGTATCGATGTACACTTTTGCTTCGGATTTGATCGAGGGCAGGTGGTGACTATTCTTGTGGAGAGTCATTGAGAAAATCAACAACCCCTTCCACCTCTTGCACATTTAAATACCGCACCTTTATTTTCGGGCTGTAGCAGCCTGGATTCTAAATGTTGAGTACAGTGCTTCGCACACAGAAAGTGCTCAAAAAATACCATTGATTGGCTCTCTAAAATAACGCTCTTCCACAAGAGCCAGGAGGAGGAGGCGGAACCTGCATCTGGTCCTTCAGACATCTTGGCTTGGGTGGCTCTGCAGAAATACCGTGAGAAGCGGTGTAGCCTAGAAAGACTGGGTTCTAATCCCAGCTCTGCCACATGTCTGCTGTGTGGCCTTGGGCAAGTCACTTCACTTCTCTGAGCCTTAGTTTCCTCAGCTGTAAAATGGGGATTAAGATTGTGAGCCCTATGCGGGACAGGGACTGTCTCCAAACCTGATGAGTTTTTTTGCCTGGCAGTGCCTGGCACATAGTAAGCAATTAACAAACACTATAAAAATGAAATTTAAAAAATTGAGTGGCAATCAGCAGCAGGGCAGGCGGAGTGCCAGGATAGAGCTTTGTTCTACCAAGTTTCTCTCCCATTTCCACTGTTCGGAATATCTCTTAGGAGGGATTATTCTTCCCAGCTTCTTGGAGCCTGGGAGGAGGTCACTCATCTCAACAGACTGTTACCAAAGAGAAGCTTATCTGCCCTGGAGCCATGTCCCAGATCCACAATTCCAAAGTCTCTAGCAGGACCCCCTAAGCCCACCTGCCACTCTAAACTCTTCCTGGAGACACATGAGCCAGTGCTCACCTGGACTAAGACACAAAATAATCACTGTATTATTTGTGAAGCACTTTCTACTTACCAAGCATTATAATAAGTGCTGGGGTAGATAAAAGATAATCAGGTTGGTCACAGGCCCTCTCCCACATGGGGATTACAGTCTAAGTAGGAGGGAGAACAGGCGTTGACGCCCCGTTCTTCAGATGAGGAAACTGAGATCCAGAGAAGTTAAGTGACTCGCCCAAGGTCACACGGTAGGCAACTGGCAGAGCCGAGATTAGAAGCCAGGTCCTGACTACCAGGCATGTACTCATTCCACTAGCCCATGCCGCTTCTCAATGGGCTCTTCCATAATAGAAGCCAAATGCTCTGCATATAGTAAGCACTCAGTAAATATGTTTGAATAAATTGAATGAATTTGCCTTTGCTACCACCAGACCCCTGCTATGTGAGATGCATTTGAGAGTTCCAATTTGAGAAGGAGACTCACAGTTCTATGGCAAGGCTCTGTGATAAACGGAACTAATCTGAGCCAATTTTGCCCCTGAAGCATCGGACTAACTAGATCTTGTCCCCCTACTCTGTTCAGTGCAGATAAATTTAAGGTCACCTTAGAGCAAGAATAAAATAAACAGCCTCACATAATAAATCCCTCATTATTTTGCTCTCAACCTGGCCCATTTCTCCATTTTAATTTCACTTAGTTTATAGATTAGTCACCCCTTAAGTGCTCACCGATTACTCCAGGATGGTGTTCACATGGGAAAAGGAAGGGTTTCTCAAGAGATCTAGGCAGGTACCTGCCTTCCCTCACCGGTGATTCCTGGGCCTACTCCCCATTCACATCCTGGTAGGGAACATTTCTCGGAAAGAAGGGGAGGGAGATCCTGGCAAAAAATAAAACTGGAATGTCCAGGATTGGACATTGGACCAAGGGATCGTCCGATTAATACAAATGTGGATAGGTAATGGTGGCTCTTTGCATCTTCGCATAAAGGTACAGGTTTAGCTGGTAAATGCCTGCTTGTTTGTTTGTATTTTCATTGTTGTCTCCCTCTTGCAGTATCAGGATACCTGCTAACGGAGACCCTATTGTACCAGCTATGAAGCAGCCGTGTAAAAACAGGGCAGGAAATTCATTCACTACACGATGAACCAAAAACTTACTAAAGATTACAACACTAGACAGTAAATTGTGCTTTCATTATTCCTACTTGCTTGGATTGCAGTTCACAAATAGTCTAAACTAATGTCCCTGTGAGACAGGGACTGCCTCTGATCTAATTATCTTGAATCCGCTCCAATGCTCAGCACAATGTTTGGCCCTTGGTAAGTACTTAATACAATAATATAATGTCATGATAAGTGAGCTCAGCATACCTTTCTGTTCCTCTCAACAATGTGTTGCTTTCTTAAATGAGTCCAAAGCCATGCCTTAGAAATAGCTCTCGAATGGTGTTATATTGTTGGAGAGGTGCTAGCGTGGAGTGGCTGATGAGGGGAACAGGGAGGATTAGTAGAGAATGAAAGTACCAGCAACAGCAAGTCAGTCCAACAGTCAACTATATTTATTGAACGCTTACTGTGAGCAGAGCACTGTACTAAGTGCTGGGAAGAGTACATTATAACAGTATAACAGTCACATTCCTTCCCCACAGTGAGCTTACAGTCTGCAGGGGGAGAAAGACATTAATATAAATAGATAAAATTACAGATCATGTACATAAGAACTGTGGGGCTGGGAGGAGGGATGAATAAAGCAGCAGTAACAGCAACAGTGATTACCTTCAAAAACAACGATCCTGGCTGTTGCTATCTGTAACACCATTTTTGTTTCGAACTAACTGGTGACACAGCAAAACCCTCGGCGAAGGCTAAATTTGGTTTTCTTGGGGACTTGTGACGTCACCATTCGTTAAATTATTTTTAGTGCTAACCTAAGATCCACTTCCCAGTACCGCAATGAAGTTGGGGCCAAAAATCTTGAAAAAAGATCCAACCCCCTTGTAAATAATAATAAACAAATAATTATAGTGCTTGTTAAACGCTCACTATGTGAGCACTGTTCTAAGCATTGGGGTAGATACAAGTTAATCTGGTTGGACACAGTCCCTGTCCTTCATGAGGCACATACGCTGAATCCCCATTTTACAGATGAGGTAACTGAGGTCCAGAGAAGTTAAGTGACTTACCCACACAGCAGACACAGCAGACACGTGGCAGAGCCGGCAGTAGAACTCAGGTCCTTCCGACTCTCAGGCCCGTGCTCTCTCCACTAAGCAAGCCATGCTGCTTCTCCTCAAGTTTTCTGTACTTGTGAATGGGAGCAGGAAACAAGAGTCCCTCAGAATGTTGGGTATTCATTCTAAAGGCACAGATCAGTTGGAGCCGTCACATGTTTTTGTGTTTTTTTTCCCCTCCCCCAAGGTGTCAAAGCTGGAAACTTTATTTTCTCTTTGATGGCTGAAAATCCTAACCAGACCAATAGCCACCAGCAACTGCCTCCAACAACTTAATAGCAGGTAATAGTCTTCAAGATATTTATCTTTCCCCTCAAACACTAAAGTGGTATTCTTTATTGGCTGGTTTCTTGCAGGCTGGAACAACTTTAGAGTCATGTAATGATCCAGAGGTACCACCTAAGTTCAATTTGATCCTAAGCAACTGTCAACGAAAGCTATTGCTCCCGGTGATTGACCCCAGCACTCAAAGCCTCAGACACTCAACAACACAATACTTGTTTCTGGGAGACAGCTATGTACAGCGGCTGCATCTAGCAAGGAAGTTGCCCGAGAGGAATCAGTCAGTCAATCAAAAGTGCTCACTGAATGCTTATTCTGTGCAGAGAGCACGTTACTAAGAGCTTGAGTTAGCGGACACGATCCCTGCTCTCAAGGAGTTTGCAATCTAGCAGAGGAGATGGACTCTAAAATACCTTAAAGGAGGAAGTAATGGGGGCAAAAGATATGAACCCAACGCTAAGGGAGGTTGTGAACTCTGAAGTGTTTGGATAGTGTGAAGGGTTAAAATAGAAGTAGGGGGTTATAAGGAGGGGAAATGAGAGATTATTCATTCAGTCAGTCAATCATATTTACTAAGCGCTTACTGCGCGCAAAGCATTCTACTAAGCACTTGGGAGAGTACAATAATACTACAGACACATTCTTGCCCACCACGAGCTCACAGTCTAGAGAGGGAGATAGACATTAATATGATTGAACGAATAGATAAATAAATAAATTACAGATATATAAAGATTAATCAGGGCAAGCCTCTGGAAGAGGTATGATTTCAGGAGGGATTTGAAGGTAGGAGAATATCACTTCTGGCCTTGAACCAGTCCTATAACCACAGAAGGACAATAGTGAGTCAGAGCAGGGAAGCAGGAACCCAGTAAACAGGTGCCAAAATAAAAACACATTACTCAGAAGGAATTTAGCTGTTAGACTAACTAAATTAGATAGGGACAAGAGGGGCAAATGTGCTCGTGAATTGCAGAGGAAAGTTCTACTTCAGCCTTCCAGTGTCCCCAGCCATGTCCCCTTTCTCCATATAGACTGAACACTTGCTTTGAGCAGGGATAGAATTTTTTGCATTGTAATTTTATATTGTATGTTTTTGTATTGCAATTTCCCAAATGTTTTCTACAGTGTTCTGCACACAGCAAACACTCAGTAAATACCACCGATTGATTGATTCTTTAAGCCCATAACTTCCTCATCCCAGCCAGCTCCCAGGACCCCCTACATTCTTTTTTCCCTACCCATTTCTTACCCTTCATCTGCTCTACCCCTCACTCGACACCAGTCTGAATTATTCTAATCATTCAAAATGCAAAGCAGAGCCCACGTCTTCCAAGAACGCTTCTCTAACATGGCAAAAATCAGACAGTGCATTTACTGAGTGTTTACTGTGTATAGAGCACTCTACGAAGCACTTGAGAAAATTCAACTTCCTTCCCCACCCAAATAGATCTCCACACTGACTTTAATGTCCCATCTGTTAGTTTATAGCTGTATATTTCCTTGAAAGTAGTTTTCTAGATGATATACTACGATCACCAATCAATCCATAGCATTTATCAAGCACCTACTGCGCGCAGAGCACTGTACTAAGTATTTGGAAGAATACAGCTAGAAGGCACAATCCCTCAAGTTTACAGTCTAGCAAGAGAGATGGTCCCTTAATTATATATTATAATTTATACATATTAAAAAATATGCATAAAGTATTTATAGGGGCGTAATAGAGTATCTAAGGTACGTACGTAAGTGGAAACTTAAGTGCTTATGTGAAGCAAAAGGGCAGAAATGACCACTGGGTGTATAAACTGCGGGGGAGTTGAAAGTAATCAGGAAAAGTCTCCTAGAGTAGAAAATATCCCAGTGGACTTTGAAGATGGAAAGAGCAGTGGTCTGTTGACTATGAAGGAGGAGGAAGTTCCTGGCAGTAGGGGAGGGCATCAACAAGCAGGTCAGTGGTGGGAGAGGGGAGAATGAGACAAGTGAATAGGTTAGCGTGAGAAGAATGACGATTGTGAGCGGGGAGAAGAGAGAGGATAAGTAGGAGGGAGAGAGAGCAAGAGGAAGGGTGGGGGTAGAATAGATTGAATATCAATACCTGGGCTCCTACAGTGATAGATGCTGAGGAAGGAAAGAAAAATTCTTCAAGGGTCTGGGCATCAGCAGCATCAACATCCAGTAAGCTAACTGTCCTGAAGGGGAAACCCATAAGATTGCTCAAAAAAAAAAGACCTCTTCTGCTCCATGAATGTGCCAGGAATCAACTCACAATCACCAACACCGCTTACCCTTTCCAGACCAAAGAACTTTATCATAAAAGCAAGGAAGTTCTACCAATAGATCCATATTGATTGCCTTGTTTTTTGGTATTGAGATTATGAGGCCCATATGGGTCAGGGATTGTTTCCAATCTGATTAATTTGGACTCTCTCAAGTGCTTATCACAGTGCTTTGTACATAGTAAGCACTCAATGAATATGATTGAATAAATGAATTGTTAAGGTCACACCTCTTCACTGCTTACGAGCAGTGCTTGGCCCATAGTAAGTGCTTAATAAGTACCATTCTTCTTCTTATTATTATTATCAAAGGGATCTGCAGGGACAGTTACCATCATTGATAAACAAAGCAACATCTTTTGCTGGGGTCTTTTTCAGGTAGCTATGAATCAAATCTGGAGTCATCGATATGGGCTTGACTTTTAGGTGAATCCGGTATAGGTGAAACATCAGAAAAATCATGAAGACTTCCAAACTACATTCTTTGGGCAACTACTAAACAAATTTCACCCACCACTCCCTGAGTAAAGCAGGATTGCTCAGCCCATTTTATGCATGGGCCTGGATGTCATAGTCAGCATCTGCTCCAATTTTCCAGAAAACTCTTCAAAGACTAAATGCTGTGCATGTCATCCAAAGGCCTCGAGACAGTCAACTAAGAGCTGCTAAATATTATCGAATATTCTTTGGAAGCACCCTTGTAAGATGACATGCAAATGATTTATGAACCACTTTGCAGAGTTTAGTGTAGCATTTTGGATCAAGATGAGCCTGAGGAAGACTGAATTTATGTACCAATGTGCAATTGGGAAACTCTTCATCTGGTTAAAGATTCCTGTCCGCCACCCAGCGCTGTCACTGAATTCTGCTACCTCAGCAACCCACCGCTGACCAATGACGTGGAAATTGATGATAGGGCCATCTTCCATCAGGAATGACAAATGTGCCATGTTCCTAACATTTCAGGATCTAGAACTTGCACAAAGGAACTGATTACTGCATCGCTGTACGCACCCAAGTGC
Organism: Ornithorhynchus anatinus; assembly: GCF_004115215.2. Classification (NCBI taxonomy): domain Eukaryota; kingdom Metazoa; phylum Chordata; class Mammalia; order Monotremata; family Ornithorhynchidae; genus Ornithorhynchus; species Ornithorhynchus anatinus. Next base: position 46,874,339 of record NC_041729.1, read on the forward strand.
TTAGTACAGCGCTCCGAACACAATGAGCTCTCAATAAATGCCACTGATGGATTGTCAGTGTCTTGCAAAGCCTGACTCATACTCTTTTGTCCCTGCCAGTCATGTTCCTGCTGAGGCAGAGTGCAACAAGCAAGTAGGAGGGGAGGAGAGACATGTTTGGTCTTCCCACCTTAGCCAGCTACTGGCAAAACTGCCATGGCTCCCAGGTTCCATCCTCTCCTCCCCTCCAGTCTATAGGACATGCTAATGCAAGGATCACTCCTCCAAGAGGCCTTTCCCGATAAGCCCTCTTTTCCTCTATCCACCCTCTTCTCTGCATTGACCAAGCACTTGGCTGTGAACTCCTTAAGCACTCTGAGGATACTCACCACAGCACTTCTGTAAATATTCTTATACTCTACTATTTCCCCTGTTGGTAATTCATGTTCATGCCTGTCTCCTCCTGAAGACTGTAAGTTATCTGTGGGCAGGGATCGCATCATTCAGGGCTTCGCACAGTAAGCATTCAATAAATACCACTACGGTTGATAGAAGCATCACACCATGCACATCTCTCCCCTTTCCAAAAACCTGCAATGACTATCCGCCTCCCTCTGCATCGAGCTGCAACTCCCTGCTAATGGCTTCAAGGGTTTCCACCAAGCTTCTCCATCTTACAATTCTGTGCTCTTCACCTGCTATTTCTCGGCTCACACTTTTCATTTCTCTCAAGCTCACCCAACTGTAACTCGCCCTCCACGCTCTGGTTTCTGGTCATTACTCGTGCTGTTCCCTCAGCTTGGACCTCCCTCCCCTCCAAATTACACCTGTCAGCTATTCTCCCAATCTCCAAAGTCTTCTGCTTTGAGCACCCCATCTTCAAAACCCCACCTCCTCTGGGAAGCCATCCCTGATTACCTCACAAAAGCCTCTGCTCTGCATACGGTAAATGCTCAATAACTACGATCGACTAACTGACAAGATCTCTTGTCTACAGGAGGAGCTTACCGTCTACAGAGGGAGATCTCAATCAACAAGGATCTTTCTTTTCTCAAAACTAATAGGGAGCGGGTTACAATCCACATCGGTCTCTTCGGCTGTATTCTTATGCACAGGCAGGACCTTCCCATCACTAGCATCATCTCTAAATACGAAGGATGACTATAAATATATCTCTTCAGAACTTACACGCCTGCGTATGTTTTGACTTGTACTTTCAGCTTGTTGTTGATCCAGAGTAAGAAGCATTGACAGGTCTGAGAATTAGAAAACCTGGGTTCTAGCCCCAGTTCTGTCTGTGACAACCATGCCATCAGCTGTGAAGATTTCTGATCAAAGAACCAAGAATGGGGGTCTGCAAAGTGACAGGCCCGATAGGAATTCTGAATAACAGTTACTTACATGGGTAACAAAGATGACACTGACTACCAAGGCAACCAATTCCTAGGCCATGGCGCTATCCTGCAGTCACTTCAGCCTCACTTATGTTCTGTTCCTAAAAAAAAACACCTTTGTGTTCACTTTTCACTGTGCTCGCCCCTGCCCACCTGCCTGCTTGTTGCACTCCAGAGGGGGAATGACTGGTGGAGAAGAGAGAACTTAAATGGCACTGCATAAATCACTATCCCTACAATCACTTTTTCCCCCACAAGGTCCCAGTGGAAGACTCCATTAATCAGTAGTATTAATTGAGCACTTTAGGTGCACGGAGCACAGTACTAAGCGCTTGAAAGAGTTGGTGGACACGATCCCTGCCCTCAAGGAGTTCTACAGTCATCATAATTTTTCCCTCCAACTATTTATTCAGCTATTTTTTCTTGATACATTGGTGCTGCTTCCCGTAATAACCTTGTTGCTCCTCCTGCTTCCACGGTTTGTAAATCACTTTTATCTGTCAGTCCACTCCATTAAATTGTCAGTTTCTAGAGGGTGATGAATATGTGTCTTGCATCTGTTGTGCTCCCCTGGGCACTTAATATAGTCTTTCCCACTCAGTGGGTGCTCAATAAATGCTATCGATGATACCTATGATGATGAGGTAAGGCGATCATACCCCAACTCTGCCCAGCTTGAGTTCCACAGCAGCTCTCTACTCATTCTTATATGCAAGTCCACTTCCCCCTGGCTTCTAACTCAAGTCATTTGGAACTTGATTAGAGGCTTGCTGTACATTCAGCTAAATTGCACCACACAATTGGCAGTAGCTTTTTTTATGGTCCCAGAGAGATGTCAGCTGAAAAGAGAGCCTCTTCCCCATAATTTTGGCTGGGCGAATGCTCTCTTAAATATGATGTTCATAGCTTCATCTTTTCAACCGGCTTTCTTTTCCCCCCAAGGTATTTTCTTGAATTTTTGAGTACAAGGCATTCTCTCTTCTATCTAGAGAAGTGCCTTTCAAACTTTAGTATAGTTAATTATTTGATACCTTTCTTCCCCTCTCTAGCTCGTTTTCCTCTGCCCAACATTTGACCATTTATTTGCTTTTTGCAGCATCCTCCAGTTTCATTCCTTCTTGGCATTTCCAAAAAAGGTTTTGAAGGGAGGAAAAGATTGGAGGGGAGTGAAATCGATGTGGGGGTGGTTAAAACCAGTGGCTCAGAAGAGCTTTTTGTATTATTGGTGAGTTTCATTTATCCAAGCTTTCCCCTTCCCCCGTAACCATGGGCCCTCATCTTGACACCAGGTGACCGTGGGGTAATGACCACATTTTTTGCTAAACAGCTGGCAGGCATTCCAAACGTTGTAATTTGCGATATCAATTGCCTGTTTAATTGGCCCTGCTGGGAAAATTCAGCTGCGGATGTGAAGAACATAAAACAATCTTTGAGAAGAGGCACCCAGCATACTTCAGGGCTTAGTACATTTTGGGTGCACTGATGTGATGTGTGGGGTCTCGAACAATGAAAACTCCAATACCTCTCAGCCCCTGGGATTTCTAATGGGCTGGTTTTATTTCTTTGTTCAATCAGCTCTCTGGCTTTGTGGTATCTTTTGCAAGAAATTTACTGCTTAACAGTAGAGATGTCTGAAATTAGGGAAAGGCAGATCTGGTATTAAGAGCTTAGAACTAGCCCTGCCTAGGAAATCAGGGGTACTTTGAAAATCACAGGCAGGGTCTGTGTGGGGCAAATGGAATGGCAAGTTGAAGAAAAGCATCATAGAGTTGGCCTATGTTTTAACAATAGAGATCCTTTCTGACTTTCTAGCCAGCTAGCATTTGGGGAATTTGTTGCTAGAACTCTTTTTATGGTATTTATTAAGCTCTTACTCTGTGTCAAACACTGTTCTAAGCCTGGGGTAGAAAAAAGTTAATCAAGTCGGATACAGTCCCTGTCCCACGCAGGGCTGAGAATCTAAGTGGGAAGGGAGAACAGGTAATGAATGCCCATTGGGGCACAGAGAAGTTAAGTGAGTTGCCCAAGATCACACAGCAGGCAACTGGCAGAGCCAGAATTAGTCCTCTGTCTCTCAGGTCCATGCTCTTTCCACTAGGCCATGATGCTTGCAGTTAGTGTAGCAGGGAGAAGAACACTAGTGTGAGTTTGAACAGACAGAACTGTTTCTTTCCTCTGAGGTTGAGTCACTGTGTCGGCCTCTGAATAGCCCAAAGTCAGCCTGAGAATGATCTAGTGGCTGAGGTGGACTATGTTCCTTCCCTCTGGCTTAGACTCTGAGTTCACCGTACCACCTCCCCTCTCCTAACCACCCTTTCCTTACCCCTTCCTCTCAGCTTTAGCAAACTATTAATGAACCTGTTAATCAGGGGTATACGCTGATCCCAGGAATTCCAGGAGGACTTAGACATGGAACTGATGGCATGTAAGCATAGCACAATCTCTATTGGTTTGAGGTTGACTTGGCTTCTAATATTAGCTAAACTCTGGGCAGATCTGGGGGAAAAGACTCGGAATTTACTACCCACAGATTCACTTTAAAAAATATAAAAGGCCCATAGGGGAATGGCCATAGAATCTTTGTATGAAAGAGGCAGTGGAAATCCTTCATACGGTTTTAGGACCTCCATAGTAAGAGAAAAGATGGCCTCTTCTAATCTGAGCAGCCCTTTGGTTTTCAAGAGGATGTTACTTCCATGATAATAATAACTGTGGCATTTGTTATGCAATTACTATGTGACAAACACCATACTAAGCATGGGATAGATTCAAGATAAACAGGACCCACATGGATCTCAAGTAGGAAGGAGAACAGGTACTGAATCCCCATCTTCCAGGTGAGGGAACCGCGACACGGAGAAGTTAGTGTCTCGCCCAAGTTCACACAGCAGACAAGTGTTGGAGCCGGGATTAGATCCAGGTCCTCTGACTTCCAGTCTTGTGTACTTTCCACTAGGCCACGTTGAATCTAAGAAATCCTTCCTAAGGATGAGGTTGAAAAGACATGTGAGCTGTCAACACTCCAGCCTACAGTGTGAGCATGAAAAGATTGTCTTGGCTCTGTTGGTATGTTTGGCTACTTACTGCTAGTGATGCTTGCCTCTTCATTTCTTGCTGTTCTTAAAGTCTCTGCTAAAGCAGAGTCCCACTATTGCTCTCCTGACAGCTTGCCAAGCTTTCCTGTCTGCTGCTGCTGCTGCGGAATTAGTAATAAGCACCTTCTGTGTGCAAAGCACTGTTCTAAACACTGGGAAAGAATTACTGATGAGAATTAGTCGTGAGCCCTGACTGATAAGGGGCTCACAAGCTAAGAATAAAGGTGGAGAGGAGATTGGCGACACACGTATTAAAAAAGATAAAATAATACAAAAGATTAAACAGAGTAAAAGACGAGTACAGGGATAAATGCAAAACAAACACAAGCGAAAAGGCAATAATAGTTAATGAACACCGACTGTGGAGAGAAGTGTACTAGACCATTGCTCTACCACCTTTGAAAATCGGCCCCATGCCTCCCAGTCCTACAATGTACTCTCTCCCTGATACAGAGTTCAGAGCCCCACGAATGGATGAATGGTTCATACCATTCCACAAATAGTAGCTATAATGTATAGCTACTAAGCGAGAGGGAAGAGTGATCCTTCATATTGACAGAAGCCGCTATTAGTGATGATTACTTTCCTGGTGAGAGGATTTAGCTGAGAAGACAGATGCATGACGGACCTGACACTGGTCATTGGTTGGGCCTCGTGTTTGTAAAAAGGGAACAACTTACCCCGTGGGGTTCACTGATCATTCGTGATGGTGGAGTTGGAATCTGCGGCATTCTTGTTCTCTGGCAACAGTAGCAATTCAGTGAGCATTGTTGGTTTTCTGGGATAAAAATAATAATAATCAATCAATCAAGGATATTTATTGAGCACTTTCTGCATGTAGAACTTGAGAGACTACATAGAACAGAGTTGGTAGACACTTTCCCTGCCCACAACAGGCTTACTGACTAGAGGGGGAGCCAGACAGTAATATAAATAATTTATAATGTACAATTTATAATAATAGTGGGTTTTGCTAATAATAATGAGACTTCTTAGATGTTTTCTACGTGACAAACACTTTTCTAAGTGCGGGGGTAGATACGGGTTAGTCAGGTTGGACACATTTCCTGTCCCACACGGGGAGGGTGAACAGGTATTTAATCCCCATTTTACAGACGAGGAAACTGAATCACAGAGAAGTAAAGTGACTTGCCCGAGGTCACACCACAAGCAACTGGCAGAGCTAGGATTAGAAAGAACCCAGGTCCTCTGACGTCCAGGCCTATACTTTTTCCACTAGGCCACACTGTTTCTTGATTCATAGGATTAGAAGGAGAACTGGAGCTGGGAAGATGGCAGCTGAGGGGTAGGGAAGGCTGACAGGTTAGTAGTCAACCTGACTACTAACTTAGAAAGATCCCAGAAAGCTGGGGCCCCTGTCTTCACTTCTTAGCTGCCTTAGGCCAGGTCTCAAGCAACAAGTTGACATCAGGCTCCACACATAAGAGCATGCCAGACAAGCCCAATGGCCAGAAGCAGCATGGCCTACTGGAAAGAACGCAAGCTTGGGAGTCAGAGGACCTGGGTTCTAATTCCGGCTCCATCACATGTCTGCTGTGTGACCTTAACTGCTCCGTGTCTCAGTTGCCTCATCTGTAAAATGGGGATTAAGACTCTGAGCCCCACATAGGACATGGACTGTTTCCAATCTATTTATCTTATATCTCTACCCCAATACTTAGTAGAGTGCCTGGCACATAATTAGCACTCAACAAATGCCATTAAAAAAATCAGTCAGCCTTCAGATAAATTGTCATATAAATTCAGATAAGGACTTCATCTCAGTGCACCCTCACCTACGTCCAGCAGCCGAAAGCATAAAACCTCCCTCTGAAGCTGAAAATGGAGTTTCCTGTGCAACTCAGTTGCCGGAATATTCTCCTGCTGCCATCCCAAATTGCCTTGGCTGGGGAAAAACCCCATCCAATACCTAAAGCTTATGAGGCCAATTCATTAGATTCAACCATTTGATCAGGGTGGACTGAATGCTACAGATTCCAGCATCTGAGACGTGGAAGCTTTCGGCTTTAATTTTGCTTGATGAAAATAATTCAGATATGTTAACACCGCCTTCAGCTGAGCTCAATTCAGGGAAACACAGACTCACATGCATGTGTGAGCACACATACGCACACGTATACACACCCATACATCACACAGACAGGATCCTTTAACATGGGGCTTGTCTCATGGACTTTTAGAGGTTTTCATATCACAGTGACTTCCCAGTTGGGCTAATTTTCTATCGCTTTTTGAGCATAAAAACCCTTGAATGAGTCCCAGGGGGGTTGAATTATTTACTTACGCTTACACATCCTGTCAGAAATGGGGCAGAGATTGAGACTCACTGATCAGTGCCCAACCTCCTCTACCCACGCCACTCCAGGACTTGGCCACGTTGCTTTCCTCATCATTAAGCTTATTCCCAGAGGTCAGCCCCTTAAATTTACCCAATGACGCCTATTTGTTTCTCGTGGCCTGGCTCTGGGTGACATGTGTGAAATAAGGGAAAGCAGATATTATTTTTATTGGGATAGTAGTGAGGGGAAAATCAATCGCACAAGAGAGAAGGCTATTTAATGGCCTCAGAGTTTCTGGAGGCAGACAGTGATGCAGTCTTTGGGAGAAGCTGAAAAGACATTATAGGCCCTCACTTCTGTAAAAATGAAGTATTAAAGGAGATAGTCCCATTCAAAATCATATACCCTGCTTTTTGGCAAACTGCTACTTCCGTCCCCCCTCAGGAAAAGCAAAAGCAGAGGAGGAGAAAAATATTAGAGAAGTATTTTACCCTCCAAGCCCCACAGCCAGCCGGATTAATGGCCTGCCACAGCTTGTGCCCTAAGGAAGTTACAAAAGTTATTCTCTGAGCACCGCCATAAATTTCCACCCTGGACAGGTGCACGCAGAACTGAGCTTGAGGGACAGGAGAGGGAACATGAACATTAAATACATAATCTAACTACAACACTCTATTTCCGAAATGTATCTTCTCCAAGATGACTGTTCATTCTTCCCATGTTTCACCTTGGGGCCAGGAATCTCCATTTCCTCCCAGTTTTCCTCTTTGAAGTAAAACTCTAGAATTTCCCCCTGCCCAAATACCTTCAAAAAACAGAACTGAAACCTGTTGGGTTCAACAAATGTGCCCGAGGTGGGTCAGAAAATATGAAGGAGAGAATGGTTAATACTGGGGCCCCAGCCAGGGCTGGGTTTGCCATTTTACCTCACGCTGGCACTCAGCTTAATGTCCCCTTGGTTCACTGTTCATTTGGTCTAAACAAAAGGCATCGTCTCACCTGGGTGACGACCCGTTCTTGGGGTTAGCTCGCTTCTGAGTCACCACTGTGTCGCATGAGGAATCCACCAAATCGGTTATGGTGTGCTCACCTGTGCTCAGGTAAGGTGCAAATAGCAACCGAAAAAAATAGATTTGCATAACTTCAATTATACAAAGAAAGCTTTTGAGTTTATAATTTTTTCCCCTGCAAAACTGCTTCCCTCCATCCAACTTCTAACCCCTATCAGGCCTTTTGGGCAACCCACCACTGGTCATGACCATTCTGGGGTCTATCAGGTCACTTGAAATACCTCTTGAAGAGAAAGCCATTAGGGTTTCTCTTGGTCTTCCCTGGCCGTGACTCGGAGGTCTTTTGGGGAAGCCAGAGAAGCCGCATGGCCTAGTGGAAAGACCACAGGCCTAGGAGTCAGACGACCTGAATTTTAATCCCTGCTCTGCCAGTTGCTTGCTGTGAGGCCTTGGCTAAGTGATTTAAGTTCTCTGTGCCTCAGTTTCCTCAACTGTAAAATGGGGATTTGATTCCTGTCTCCTTCCTATTTAATAATAATTGTGGTAATAAACATAATAATTATGGTATTGGTTAAACACTTACTATGTGCCAGGCACTGTTCTAAGCACTGGGGTGAATACAAGCATTGGACACAGTCCCTGTCCCCTGGTGGGGCTCACACTCTCAATCCCCATTTGACTTGGACTATGAGCCCTATATAAAACAGGGATGGTGTCCAACCTGATTAACATATCTATGCCAGCATTTGGAACGGTGCTTGACCCATAGTAAACACTTGATATATTAATAATAATATACCCAAAGGACGTGTTTGCTGCGATGCTGGAGGTCTTAAAGAAAAACCCAGTAGGGGCCCATTCAGCTGAAATGGCAGTTATCAATGCCACTTCTGACACTGTTAAACCCAGAAAGTGATAGTGGCTGTGGTGGCATTGGATGGCATTGGCAACATCAGACGATGGCCTTTTGAATCGGACCCTTCCCCCTTCCTCAACTTCTCTCTTTCTGAACTCCGTGTCCCTCTCCCTGTCCCTTCTCCATCCCACTTTAGGACCCCCAGACTACGGTTAACTCATGTCAAACAATCAATGGCACTTACTGAGCACTTACTGAACTCAGAGCACTCTACTAAGCACTCGGGAAGTACAGTACAATAGAGTCGGTTGACATAACCCACGCCAATAGAGCTTGCAATCTGGTGAATCGCCTAAATGGTTCTAATAACAGAAAATTTGTAGCAGGGGTCTACAAATCATTAGCCAGAGTTACTGGGGAGGAAATCAGCCAGACAACCAGTCAACAGCACTTCCTGAGCTCCCAAGATGAGCCAAGAGTAGCACATAGTAGTAGTGGAGTTTATTAAGCACCTCCTTCTATGCAGTGCACTGTCCTAGCAAGGTAATCGAAACTTAACTATTACTATTAAGCTGAAGCGGCATGGCCCACTGGAAAGAGCATGGGTCTAGAAGTCAGAAGGTTTGGGTTCTAATCCCAGCTCTGCCACTTGCTGGCCGTGTGACCTTGGACAAGTCATTTAACTTCTCAGTCCCTCAGTTTCCTCAACCGACAAATGGGCATTCGATACCTGTGTCCCTCCCACTTGTGAGCCCCAAGTGGTACAGGAACAGTGTCTGCCCTGAATAACTTGTATCTACTACAGACCTTCAAACAGTGCTTGACACAGAGTAAGTATTTAACAAATACCGTAATTATTATACACACTTATTAAGCACTTAAAATGTGCCAGGCATTCCTCTCAGGACCCAGGATAAAGGTAAGAACAAATTCTGACCTGGTCCCCTCACAGTCTCAGATGGAGCAAGAAGCCAGAACCCAAGAATATCACGCAATTATAACTAAAACAAAAACAATAATAACAACAATAATAAAAAGGTCCACTCTACAATTCCTGGAGTCCAAAAGTGGTGAAAGAGAAATGAGGAAATCTAAAAGCAATTGGCCAAACGGCCATTTTATTTCAGATGAAAACATCTTGAAGCAATGTTTATTTGTTCAAACAGAACAGAAACATGCCCCAGATAAAGGTTACTAAAACGCTTCATCTCAGAAAGGGGCTTCCCAGTCCAGAATAAGTCAAGAGGACTCCAATAGAGAGTTTATGATTCGAGACATTAAAACCTGAAATTTCTGGAACCAGAGAAAACTCACCAGTGATATTTACTGAACATTTACTTTGGGCAGAGCACTATACTAAGTGCTTGGGAGAGTACGGTAGAGTAAACACGATCCCTGCCTGTGAGGAGCTTACTCTCTGGTGGAGGAGACAGATCTCAAAATAAATTTCAGGGAGGGTAAATTAGAGAGTCATATATACTTAGAAGGAAAAATTGCATTATCTAGAGGCTAGGGTGAGAAGGGAGTTCATAAAGAAGTTTTACTGGGCTAATAATAATCAGATTGGGAGCATAAAGTGTGAATAGCCATAGCACTGGACAAATTATCTGTCATTCTGGGTTGGAATCACTTGGCTCAGTTCTGTACCCCCAGCAGGGGAATGCAGTAATATCAACTGGAATGCAAAATCACAGCCTTCTAAAAGCTGACCACCATCTTTTTTTTCATAATATTTGTTAAATCCTTACTAATTGCCGGCCCCTGTACTAAGCACTGAGACAGATACACGAGGTAATCAGGTTGGACACAGTTCCTGTCCCACATCGGGCTCACAGTCTTAATCTCCATTTTACAGATGAGTTAACTGCGGCACAGAGGAGTTAAACGACTTGTCCGAAGTCACACAGCAGAGCTGGGATAAGAACCCAGGTCTTCTGCCTTTCAGGCCCATGTTCTTTCCACTAGGCCATGCTTCTTCTCCATCGTTATCATCTTGCTGGGTAATCAAACACACCATGCACACTCATAGATGTCGCAGTGTCCTTTTGGGATGGAAGGATGTTGGGAAGCAGCTTGGTGCAGTGGATAGCGCCCAGGCCTGGGAGTCAGAAGAACATGGGTTCTAATCCCGCTTCCACCATTTGTCTGCTGTGTGACTTTGGTCAAGTCACTTCACTTCTCTATGCCTCAGTTACCTCATCTGTCAAATGGGGAAGGAGACTGTGAGCCCCGATGCGGACCAGGAACTGTGTCCAACCTGATTTGCTTATATCCACTCCAGTGCTTACTACAGTGCCTGTCACATAGTAAGCACTTAGCAGATAACATAATTATGACTACTACTCACCATTAATGAGCGGGTAGTTTTGTTTTTCTAATTAGAACAAGATTCTTTCGAATCTTAAAAGTGTGTCTGCATGCCACTTTCCAGTTGCCTCCAAATTGATCTTGTCACAGCCCATAGGTGTTCATTTCTTCCTTTTCTCTTTCTTTTTCCCTCTTACAAGACCAGCTTGAAACTAATCTGTTTATAATAAAGAAAAAACATCACCTCGGGTTAAGAAGATTTTGTATCTTCCTATTTCTGTCCATTCTGTTTACAGAGGGTAAGATACTAATGAGGTATTCTTCAGAAAGAGGAATATTTTTCCCCTTATGCTCGCTGAAATTCTTTTTAAAAATCCACACTCAGGTGATAACAGTTTTATTTTCTGGCTTAGTTCCCCGGCCCAAAGCCCAGTACTCTGCTTAAATATATTCAACCAATTTCCAGGATTGGTGGAGGTTTCAAGTCAGTGTCCTACAAGCTGTTCCAAACATTGTACTCTCTCCACTGGAGCAAGGGCCAAGCTGAAAACTAAAGCCAAATTCAGAACACGAGAGGGGGAAAAAATAAAATAAATCAGGCCTACGGATTTTTGGAAACTAAATCAACAAGCAGCTGGAAATCAAGATAAAGGACTGTAAAAAATATGTTTAAATTAAAACGTGTGTCTTCAAACTGGCTGTTACATATGGTCCCTATGGAAACACCTTTTGAAATTAGTCCGTTATTGAAACAGCATTCTTTTTCAGATTTGCAAAACTGCTTGGTTATGTACGCAGAGGTGAGTGTTGGAAATAAAGCTATTCTATACGGGATTTCTAATCTGCCACTAAGCCAAGAAAAGCATTATTTAATCACCTTCTAGGGAGAATTTTGAACTGAATATGTAAGGGTTTCTGTAGAACAGAATAACCCAAGTGATAAAGAAGGCTTGAAGCACTGTTCTTGAAAAATAGTCTGTATCTCACCCTCCCTGGACCATGGGATACTGTTTCTTTCTATTCTAGGTTTTGACACACATTAGTAATGTCGCATGTTTAATTGAACCAATATTCTTATTTCTCTAGGGTGCATTTTCATTTGCCAATTTGCAATTTCTTAATTGCTTTAAATCAGATGTGTTTACTTGGTTAGACAAGTAGTAAGGGATCAGTTTCACGTATTTGATTTCAAAACAGAGGACTGGGGTCGGATCAGTCCTCAGTTGCGAGATGATTCCCGACTCACGGGGGGGGGGTCACAATCTAAGTCAGAATAGAAAGCCCCCAACAGAAGAACACTGGGAAAATGCAATTTAAATATAAAACAGAAAAAATCTCAGTGGTCCCAAATACATCAACTCTATAGTATTCAGAGGTCATGACACTGAGAAAGCGACATGGGGAAAACCTTAGGATTCTGCTATCATCTGTCAGGTCAGAGAGCAACAGAAATTCTATCCACTGTCAGCAAGAGGAACATTAAGCCCTCTGACCCAATGTATTTCTCTTTATGGCTCTGTGTCATCTTAGCAACCTCCTTCTGCTGAGAATTACACTTGATGGGAGGGTGGGGGAAGCAATAATTAAACCCATCTTCACTTTAAAGTACCAAAGAACCATAGCTTAGTGAGAAGCAGCATGACTTAGTGGAGAGAGCAGGGGGCTGGGAGTCAGAAGGACGGGTTCCAATCCTGGCTCTGCCGCGTGTCTGCTGTGTGATCTTGGGCAAGTTGCTTTACTTCTCTGGGCCTTAGTTACTTCATCTGTAAAAAACGGGAATTAAGAATGTGAGATCCTTGAAGGACAGCGACAGTGTCCAACCTCCTTAACTAGTAACTACCCCAGAGCTTAGAAAGTGTTTGTCACATAGTAAGTACTTAACGAGAACCATTATTAATATTATTATTATTAATAATAATAATGTTGATATTTATTAAGCGCTTACTATGTGCAGAGCATTGTTCTAAGCGCTGGGGTAGATACAGGGTCATCAGGTTGTCCCAGATGAGGCTCACAGTCTTAATCCCCATTTTAAAGATGAGATCACTGGGGCACAGAGAAGTTAAGTGACTTGCCCACGGTCACACAGCTGACAAGTGGCAGAGCTATTATTATTGTTAACCAAGCAGCATGATCTACTGGCAAGAGCCCGGGTCCGGGAGTCAGAAGACCTGAGTTCTAATCCTAGCTGTGCCGCTTCCTGCCTGCATGACTTCGGGCAAGGGACATCATCGCCTTGATTCTATTTAGTTGCCATTGTTTTTACGAGATGTTCTTCCCCTCGACTCTATTTATTGCCATTGTTCTCGTCTGTCCGCCTCCCCCGATCAGACTGTAAGCCCGTCAAACGGCAGGGACTGTCTCTATCTGTTGCCGACTTGTTCATTCCAAGCGCTCAGTACAGTGCTCTGCACATAGTAAGCACTCAATAAATACTATTGAATGAACGAATGAATCTCTGGCCCCCAGTTTCCTCATCCGTGAAATGGGGATTCAATACTTGCTGTCCCTCCTACTTAGACTCTGAGTCCCATGTGGAACCTGATTGTCTTTTATCTACCCCAGCACTTAGTACAGTGCTTGGCACACAGTAAGCAGTTAAATGCCACAGTTATCATTAGAGTCACCAGGATTTTCTCCAAATCACTTTGCATTTTTCCAAGTTTTATCCTACCTAATGATTCCATGTTCAACAGTCTCAGCTCCAGGTCCTGACGAATGTTTCCTCCATTTCCAGTTTATCCGGACAACATCAACCATTTACCCTTTCCTAGGTCACCAACCAAGACCGTGAATGGTTGTGCCTAGCGCTCCTGGCATCACCCCCATGGCATAAGCTATCCTTGCCTTTCCCCCCCTTTCTCCTGTGACCTGCCAAACCTGTGGAGGTGAAGCATTAAGTTTCACCAAACTCATTCTACAAATAAAATGTCAAGAGCCAGTGAAACAAGCCAGCGTCCTTCAGAACCAGGTTCCCGCTGGCCGTTTGATTGTGAGGTGCAAATTGACAGGTCCTCCACAGCTCCATCTGACACTCCATCAGAAGCTCCAACCGGTCGGAATCAGGTACAGTTTCTTCCGTACATTTTATTTCCTAGGGAGGTGTCTGTGCCCTCAGTTGAAAAGACACACCTTTCTGCAGGGACAAGCAATGGTCAGGCATTTTCGTGGCTCAGTGGAAAGAGCCCGGGCTTGGAGTCAAAGGTCATGGGTTCTAATCCCGGCTCCGCCACTTATCACCTGTGTGACTTTGGGCAAGTCACTTTACTTCTCTGTGCCTCAGTTACCTCATCTGTAAAATGGGGATTAGGACTGTGAGCCCCACGTGGGACAACCTGATCACCTTGTATCCCCCCAGCGCTTAGAACAGTGCTTTGCACATAGTAAGCGCTTAACAAATGCCATTATTTTCTAGGGTTCAGAGGCCCAGTCACTATCCAGTATTTTCCAGTTGCTTCCAGCAGTGCCTTTTCCCATTCTCATTTGCATAAATGACTGTACATGATGTATCCGTCTGCAGTTTGTCTTTTTTAGGCTTTCATTTGTTTCATCCCCTCCACATTTTTCTTGCCTCTCATTTGTCGAGGCTTACAGGTGCTCAGTACTCCTGACAACTATTTTGACCCATTAGGGAGAGCACTTTTTATTAATAATAATAGTATTGAAGACACTTTGTTAAGTACTTACTGTATTTGCTAAACACTGGGGTCAATACAATGCAATCACATCAGCCACAGTCCCTGTTCGACATGGGTCTCACAGTCTAAGGGCGTGGAGAGAGAACAGGTATTTAATCTCCTTGGACAGATGAAGAAACTGAGGCACAGAGAAGTCAAGTGACTTGCGCAAGGTCTCTAGAACCCAGATCTCTCGAACCCCAGCCCTGTGTTTTTACCATTAAGCTACCTACAGGCCTGAGATCTGTGGCCCTGATGAGCCACGACACAAGATAAGATCATCGATGACTCCCCTGTAGCCAAGTTCAAAGGCTATTAAAACAAATCCCATAATGCAGCCATCATGTGTTTCTCAAAAATGAGGAACCCATGAGAAGTAGCAAGACCTAATGCATAGAGCACAGGCCTGGGAGTCGGAAAGACCTCGATTCTAATCCTGTCTCAGCCACTTGTCTGCTGTGTGACCTTGGGCAAGTCACTTAAATTCTCTGTGCCTCGATTACCTACCTCTAAAATGAGGATTGATGTGAGGCCCCAAAAGGGATGTGGACTGGGTCCAACCTGATTACCCTGTATCTACCCAAATGCTTAGAACAGTGCCTGGCACAGAGTAAGCACTTAACAAAAAACATTTTAAAAAAATAGAAAATGTAGATGTATTATAAACAGCTCTATTGTGGGATGTGTTTTCCAGTAGATATGCATGTTATCAATTGAAATCCATTCCAAAATCTCTGGAAAAATAGTGTGAAACTCCTTTATGTGCTAAATGCTATTACATTAAGCATCACTACCCTATCCTTCAAACTTTGTTAAAGTAGTTCAGAGCATAATATCATAACATTAACTAAATGAGGAGTTGTGCTACATTATGAATCTTTGTGGAAAGGCTGCAAAAGTAGGTTGCCAGCCATGATAGTGGTTTTTCAACCTTATTGACGAATTAGTCCAATAAACTGGGAAAACAGCACGATCTAAAGGAAAGAACCAGGGTCTGGGAGTTAGAAGATGGGGGTTCTAATCCAGGTTCTGCCACTTACTTGTGGTGTGACCTTGGGGAACTGAACTTATCTGGGCCTCAGTTTCCTCATCTGTAAAATGGGGATTCAATAACTGTTCTCCCTCAGACTATGAGCCCCATCATCCTTATCCATGGTATTTACTGAGCACTTTGTGTGAAAAGCACTGTACTAAGGGCTTGGGAGAGTACAGTACAGAGTTAGTAGACATGTTCCCTGCTCTCATAGAACAGGGACTGTGTCTGACCTCATTCTCATCTATCTATCCCAACCCTTAGTTCAGTGCTTGGCACATAGTAAGTGTATAACAGATATCATTATTATTAGACTGAAAACTGTCTTCTGGTCTTCATAAATTTCCTTATATCAGACCAACTCCATCTAAATACCTCTCAGCACCTATGAACTTGTTTCTCTTCCAGGATATGCTACATTCATTTTTATAAAGTCACTATCTTTCTATAAAATGAATACGAAGCTTCTCAATCTCAAAATTTTAGTCGGCATTGGAGAGACTCTAACTTCATCTGTTTTAATTTCTTTCAATGGAGCATCAGGCTGTCGAGGTGTCAAACAATAACTGCCGGATTTCTGGGTGATCTCATGTGTAGTGGTCGTAACCTAGGGTAAGGTATCAAATCCTAAAATGCCGTACCTCTGGTTTACCTGTATTCCCAGGGGCTGTAACATGGAGTATACCTGTACTTTGTCAGTTTCCTCAGTCTTTCAGCTTCTTCTGACACCTTGGAAGCTTTCCATGACTAACTTCTCATTTTTCCACCCTATTCTCCCTCCCTTCTGCATTGCCTGTGCACTGGGTCTGTATAATAATAATAATTCTGGTATTGGTAAGCACTTAATCTGTGCCAGGCACTGTACTAAGCACCAGGATGGATACGAGTAAATTGATTAGGACACAGTCCCTGTCCCGCACAGGGCTCACAGTCTTCAACCCCAATTTACAGATGAGATAACTGAGGCCCAGAGAAGTGAAGTGACTATATCCACTAAGCACTTTGATACTTATCCACCGCAATCCCTACAGTAGTGAAGTACGTACACTTATCTGTTGCTATCCCTACTTGTATTTCAATGTCTGTCCCCTCATTAGATTGCAAACTTCTTGTAGGCAGGAATCATGTTTACTGACTCTATTTTACTCTCCTGTCATCATCATCATCAATGGTATTTATTGAGTGCCTACTATATGGCAAGTACTGTTTTAAGTGCTTGGGAGAGTACAGTACAACAGAGTTGTTAGATACTTTCCCTACCCACAGTGAGCTCACAGCATTGTGCTTTGTACTAATACATATTTTGCAAGCTGAATAGTTTCAGATATGCCAGGCCGCTTCTTCAAAACCCTGCTAAAATCACACCTCCTCTGGAAAGCCTTCCCTGACTAATCTCCATCTTCCCTATCTGCCATTGACAGAGAAGCAGCGTGGCTCAGTGGAAAGAGCACGGGCTTGGGAGTCAGAGGTCATGGGTTCAAATCCTAGCTCTGCCACTTGTCAGCTGTGTGACTTTGGGCAAGTCACTTCACTTCTCTGCGCCTCAGTTACCTCATCTATAAAATGGGGATTAAGATTGTGAGCCTCATGTGGGACAACCTGATTACCCTGTATCTAACCCAACGCTTAGAACAGTGCTCTGCATATAGTAAGCATTTAACAAATACCAACATTATTATTATTACTAATGATCAATTGATTGACCACTCCCTCCTCCTAGAAACCCTCAGGTTTGCCGACACCTCTAACCTAAATCTCCTCTTAACTTTCTGGCCATTCTTTATCATTTCATTTTCTGGCTCCTCTTCTCTGTCCCTCGTCCTCTTCCTGAAGTCATTCCACAACGCTCTGCTCTGGTTCCCCTGCTCTGTTCCTTCACCATTCCCCCTCCCAGGCAGGTCTTCCCTGACTAAGGTCCCCCCTCTCTTCTTCTCCCACTCCCTCCTATATCACCCTGACTTGCTCCCTTTATTCATCCCCACTCCCAGCCCCACAGCACTTATGTACATAGCTGCAATTTATTTATTTGTTGTAATATCTTTCTCCCCCTCTAGACTGTAAGCTCATTGTGGGCAGGGACTAAATCTGCTCATTGTTATACTGTACCCTCCCAAGAGCTTAATACCGGGCTCTGCACACTGTAAGTGCTCAATAAATACAATTGAATGCTCATCCACTATGATTTTAGCTACCCCATTCTATGCAGATGACTCTCAGATCTGTCTCTTTAGCTCTGCCCTCTCATCTAAGCTAGAGTTTCATGTTTCCTCTTGCCTCCAGGACAACTCCACCTAGTTGTCCCGTAAACACTTCAAACTCAATACGCCTAAGTTGGAACTATTCATCTTCCCCCTTAAACACACTCTTCTTCCTCCTAATTTTCTCACTACTCTCTTCCCTATCCCAGAGGCAAGCTTCTTTTGGGGAAGAAATGTGTCACCTCTCCATTTGCACTTCTCAGAGGGCTTAATATAGTGTACTGCACCCAATGCTCAATTATCACTATTACTCCTCTGCCTACTACAGATAAAATATCTCCATCCAAAAGTCTGTTTCTGAGCTCCATGTAGGTTTCACAGTCCAATCAAATTGACCCTTTGACAGTAACAAGAGGAGCATTCAGTGAAGATTCCTTCTCTGACCCAAATGATGAAGGAGGAAAGCAGAACTGCTTTGGGAAACCTCTTTTAATGGAGGCGAGAAAGACAGATTCTAACTGGGACACCTAACTCAATTCTTGCAAATAACATTTAAAATTATGTGGTGAACTTGTATTGCACACTATTCCTTGGTATTGAATTAGCACAGCTTGATACAATCTCTCTCGTGCAATTTTAATGGGTTAGGCTGCTAATTTGATTGGATTCAATGAGATGGAAATGATTGGATTCAATAAAGTACCCAAAATCATTTCACTCTATCCTGGTGGACACCGTGTTGACACTCCCCAATTCTTCATTGTCCAATTAGTTACAGTAGGAACAAGGAAAGGTGGTCCCAGCCCAGTTAAAGATGGAGTTGGTGAGGCAAAGGAAGAGATGATCATCTTCTGGCTACGGACGGTCCTCTTAATCAAACGCACATTTCCACCCCCTCAAATGGAGAGAATAGAGTGACGCTGTCTGGTGGGCCAGATGTCAACAACTGAGAAGCAGTGTGTCCTAGTGGAAAGAGCATGGGCTTGGGAATCAGAGGACCTGAGTTCTAATTCCAATGCTGCCAATTATTTTTTAATAGTATTTCTTAAGCACTTACTAAGGGTTAAGCATTATTCTAAGTGCTGGTGTGAGAAGCAACGGGGCACAGTAGATAAAGCACGGGCTCATTATCTTGAATATATCCCAGTATTTAATACAGTGCTTGGCACATAGTAAGTGCTTAACAAATATCAAAACTAAACAAAACAATAGAAGTGATGGTGGGAAAGGTGTCATGGGCAATAAGGAATCGTGGAATGCCAAGGGGTCACCTGTTAAGGCCTACCACCTCTAGGGAGGGGCACACTATAGGAGAAGCAGCATGGCCTAGGAGCAGGAGCACAGGTTTGGGAGTCAGAGGATGTGGGTTCTAACTCCAGCTCCTCCACTTGTCTCTTGTGTGACCTTGGGCAAGTCACTTAACTTCTCGTGCCTCAGTTACCTCATCTGCAAAATGGGGATTAAGACTGTGAGCCCTTCGTGGGACAACCTGATTACTTTGAATCTACCCTTAGGGCTTAGAATTGCTTGACACGTAGTAAGTGCTTAACAAATACCATTATTTATTATTATTATTACCATAGTCTCTCTACCAAGACTTTTTTTGGAACTATTATATTATCAATATAATAATCAAAAAGTTCTTCTAGATAAGCTCATATTAAAACTCAATCCGTTTCTCCTTGTTTGACCCTCTGTGAAACAATTGTCCTATCCAAAGGCACTATGGAAGTGAAACATCACAAAAGTAGCCCTAATAGCCTTCATCTTCCTCTGTGACCACATTTAGAGACTCATTGCTATTAACACGCACACACCCCTGCCTTAGATCCTGCCTTCAGCTCTCAGAATCCTTAGTTCACCTTTTGGTATTTCATTTATTCCACCGCATTCTGCTTCTTCCATTCTTGTTTCTCAGCTCTCATTAGTGTTATCAAAGGATTCATCTGTTCTTTCTTCTATTTAGTAACTCTCTGTGCCATTCAAGGGATTCAACCCAAAGAATTTGTAGGTAGATGGTCATTTAACTGGTACTGAGGTTTTCACAGTGAAATATTCTACATATTCAAATACTTAAAACAGTGTCTACTTGTCAACTTTGCTTCCAGAACTTTCTTTTACCTCTTGTGAAATTTTCTACTAGCTGGGATCCCTAAAACAATCAGAGGATTTTTGTGTTTTCCTTTCAAAGGGCTCCTTTTTCCTCCTTATGTGCCATTTTCTTTCTCCTTTTATTACCTCATGTTTCTCCCCTCTCCTTTTTCTTCTTTCTCTTACCTCTTTTTAATTATCCTGTCCTTTCTTTGTCCTAGTCTTCTTACTCCTAATTATGTTTTTTTAAATAATTATTAGCACTTAAACTATGTACCAAATCCTGTGCTAATTTACTGGAGTAAATTACATGTAAATTACACATTTACAAGATGATCAGATCAGACACAGCCCCTGTCCCACATGGGGTTCCCGGTCCCAGAGGTAGGTAGGGAGGGCAGGTAACTTATCCATACTTTACAGAGAGATAAATGAAACTCGGGGAGGTTGAGAAACTTTCCCAAGATCACAGAGCAGGCCGGTAGCAGAGCTGGTATCAGAACCCGAGTCTTATAACTCCCCGTACGATACTCTTCCCACCAGACCATGCTGCATGCCCTCCTTCCTCCTGTTTTCCTTCTGTTTTATCCATGCCCTTACTTGGTCCCTTTTTGTTGGTTCTAGTGAACTACTAAGTTTGCCAATCTGCGGTGTGACCTTAGGCAAATCACTCAACTTCCCTGTGCCTCAGTTACCTCATCTGTAAAATGGGAGTTAAGACTGTGAGCCCCATGTGGTACAGGGACTGAATCCAATCCGATTACATTGTATCTATCCAGCACTTAATACAGTGCCCGGCACACAGTAAGCACTTAACAAATACCAATATTATCATTATCTATCTAATGGCTGCAGTTGATCTTACATGTGCTCTCTCAATTCATCAATAGAATTTACTCAATGCTTCCTCTGTTCAGCGCTCTGTAATAAACACTTAGGAGAGTACCATAGTATTAGTAGACACAACTCCTGCTCTCAGGGCGTTTACAATCGAGTCAGGGAGTCAGGCACTAAAATAAATTACAAGTAGGGAGAAGCAACAGAGTTTAAAGCTATGGATATAACTGCAGCCTTAAGCAGTACTTAAGATCAAGTGTGCAGGTGACGGAATAGGGAGGGAAATAGGATGGAGAGATGAAAGATAGTAAGAGAAAACTTCCTGAAGGAGATGTGTTTTCAGTCGAGCTTTGGGGAGGGAGAGAGTGTTGGTCTGTAGGATGTGAAATGAGAGGGAGTTCCAGTCAGGAGTGAAGAATGAAAACCAGAGGTGGTTGGCACGAAAGATCGGAGCGAGGCACAGGGAGTAGGTTGGTATAAGAGGAGTGAACTGTGCAGGCTGGGTTGTGGTAGGACAGGGGAGAGGATAAGTAATGGGGGAGTCGAATGAGTGCCTAAAGGTACTCAATCATCACTCATATTTATTGAGCACTTATTGTATGTAGAGCCCTGCACTAAGTGCTTGGGAGAGTATGTTAGAATTGGTAGGCACATTCCCTGCCCACAGGAAGCTTACAGTCTACAGTGGGAGACAGATAATAAAATTAATTATGGATATGTTCGTATGTTCTGCTGGGCTGAGGTACAAAGGTGACACAGAAAGAAAAGGGAGTAGGGGAAATGAGGGCTTAGGCCTCTTGAAGGAGATGTGATTTTAACAAGGCTTTGAAGATGGTGAGAGTGAAGGTCTGTCAGATATGAATGGGGAGGGAGTTCCAGGCCAGAAGTGAGATGTGGGCAAGAGGTCGGGGTGAAGCAGATGAGAGCAGGGCGTAATGAGCAAGCTGGTGCTACAGGTGTGAAGTTTGATAGGCTGTAGTAGGAAATCAGCAAAGATCAGCTCTACTCCTAATGTTATTAATAATCATAACTGAGGTATTTGTTAAGGGCTTAATATGTGCCAAGCCCTGAGGTAGATGCTACGTAATCAGGTTGGACACGGTCTCTTATCCTACTTGCGGCTCACACTTTAAGTGGGGAGTGGAGAACAGATACCGAATCCCCATTTTACAGATGAAAAAACTGAGGCAGAGAGTGGCTAAGTGACTTGCCAAAGGTCACACAGAAGGCAAGAGGTAGAGCCGGGATCAGATTCCCCAGATCGGAGTCTACTGGCCAGGTGGCCGTGAACAAATTTGCCCAAGCAGGAGTATTTTGACGACATCCAGAAAATTTAGGAAAACACGAGGGCCCCATCCCAAACAAGCCACTTCCTCCATCAGGGGCTTCAGCCAGACCCCACCGGCCCCATTTCAAGAAGGGCTCCCTCCCCACACACCCGGCCCCAGGTGACAATGGCAGAAAGTCCCCTAGGCCCGTTCTCAGCCAAGGGCAGGTCAGTTTCCTGAGCAGTCTTTCCTGGAACATTCTCCCCTCAGGCCTTTCCTCCCTCACGCTCAAGCCTGTCCTCTCAGAAAGTGTGGCGGTCCACAGGTTCAGACAGGGAAGGGGCTTCACTTCCCCTGAACCCAATCACAAGAACAAAAGCAGGGTGGCTCTTCCCTGAGGATTACAGGTTCAAGGTTCTCCATTTGAACAAGCAGTAAACTAGGTTTGGGGGCTGTGCTGAAATCAGGCTGGAAAATACATGTAGGGTCAGCATCTAATGTGCTTGTCTTGGAACCCTCCAGTAGCTTGGGAGAGGGCTTCTGGAAGAAGTTAGTCTTGGGAAGGGATTTGAAAGATGGGAGGGGGCGGAAAGGAGAAGAGAGCCCTTCAGTTGACCGTCTTCATGCCGCTCAAAGGAGGCATTGATTTTAGAAATAAAGGAAGCTGGTCTTCTGCGATGAAAGATTAACATAGGCAGTCCTATCTTAAAATTAAGATAAGCACCCCAAGGGGAGGAGCTCGTTACATCTGAGCCTTTGGATTTGGTTCCGGATCTGAAAGAGGTACCAACTTGTGAAGACGGTGAGGCTGGAGGCCACAGCCGTGGCTGTGTCTGCCCAGACAACACGTTAATCTTCATACCAGAGTTTATGACCTATACCAGTGAACGCTGACCATATACATCCCTTGGTTTTAGTCCCAGGGTCAGACTGCAGGGAGCGTCTGATCAGGACATCTTTCCGAAGGTGAATTTACCAAGGAAAGTGGTAACTAAAGTGCACCGAGAAGGTCCAGCTGATGGTTTCCTACAGTCCTCTAGACTATAAGCACGATGCAAGCAGGGAACACGTCTTCCAACTCTGCTAAATTGTACTCTCCTAAGTGCTTGGGACAGACCTGGCAACTGGTGGCTTGCAAGAGTTAAGGACGCTTGTCTTCCCAAGATCCTCTCAATTCTGGTAAGATTCCTCCCTTTCTGAATTTCTACTTGGGGAAATTTCTGATTTATAACTATTCCTTAAAGGAGACAAATGCTAGCAATCATTCACTAATCTCAAACACGAGGTTGAATGTTCTCTTGGACCCAAATGGATAACAAGGAGATGAAATCACCTCACAGAGGAAGATTCCGATGAGCAGGAAGATCAAGAAAGAATCCAATGATTCTCAAGCCCTGCTTGCTTTAATAATAATAATGGTGGTATTTAAGCACTTACTATATGCCAAGCATTGTATTAACCAATGAGGTAGATACAAGATAATCGAGTAAGACACAGCCCCTGTCCCTCATGGGGCTCCTCTCAGTCTTAGGGGGAGGGAGAACAGGTATAGAATCATCTTTAAAAAGATGAGGAAATGGAAGTACAGAGAAGTTAAGTGACTTGCTCAAGGTCACACAGCAGCCAAGTAGCAGAGCAGGGATTCCAACCCAGATCCTTTGACTCTGAGGCCCGTACTGTTTCCCCTATACCCCACTGTTTTC
Organism: Ornithorhynchus anatinus; assembly: GCF_004115215.2. Lineage (NCBI taxonomy): Eukaryota > Metazoa > Chordata > Mammalia > Monotremata > Ornithorhynchidae > Ornithorhynchus > Ornithorhynchus anatinus. The sequence goes on from NC_041729.1 coordinate 46,898,087, forward strand.
AAGAGGCAATATGTGGCCACAGCTGCTGGTTGTTCAGTGCTGATTTTTCCACTTCCCCTTCTGCTGGTGAACTGAGCTATATTCAGTGTTCTCAGGGGTGACGACTGAAACCAAAGTTGGACAACTGGCATGTCCATGGGATTGCTAAGTGAAATCAGCACACCCATGCTTAATGAGGGAGAGGGAATGGCCAACCAAATTGTGAAAAGTTCCAGAAACCACACAACTGCAGTGGGTTCTAATCCAACTAGAATCAAATGTGCTTGCCAAATAGAAAGAGCCTGTCAACCCTCTGAAATTCCCAAGGGGAGCCAGTCGAGCCCTCACTAACCCACTGGAGAATTCACCGTTCTGGGGAAAATGGCCCCAGAGAGGATAATTTCTCTCTGGAGGGTTTTTCCCTGCCAACCCCACACCCTTAGAGAGCTGCCTGAATAAAATGACATGGGGAAAATTGGCAGAGCAGAAGAGATGAGCACTTGGAATAGACAGTGGAAAAAATTAGAGAAACCAGCTAATGTGTTCACTTTTCGCTAGGTAATATAAATGGGATAGCAGAGATCACTGAAAGCAAGCGCTTTCAATCACTTGCCGGAGAAAGAGTCTGTCTACAATTCCCACTGAGTCCCGGTATCCCGAGAAGCTGCCAAACCCTCACAGACCAGTAAAAAGTGAGGCAGGTAAACAAGTGCAATAGCGTGGCCTAGTGGAAAGAGGTGGGCCTGGAAGTTGGAGGACCTGGGTTCTAATCCCACCTCCATTCATTCAATCGTATTTATTGAGCGCTCACTGTGTGTAGACCACTGTACTAAGCGCTTGGGAAGTACAAGAAGAATTCAGCAACAAAGAGAGACAATCCCTGCCCACAACGGGCTCACAGTCTAGAACGTTTCTGCTGTGTATGACCTTGGGCAAGGCACTCTACTTCTCTGTGCCTCAATTACTTCATCTGTAAAATGGGGATTTAAACCGTGAGTCTCATATAGGACATAAACTGTGTCCAACCTTGTTAGCATGTATCTACCCCAAAACTTAGTACAGTGCCTGACACATCGTAAGCCCTTAACCAATACTGTTTTTTAAAAAAAACTCAAAAACATCTCCATTTCTGCCTGAGTCTTGAACTGTCCCTATCTGGAATTAGCAGAATTAATACTGGCTGAGGCAGGGAGCAAAAATCCACTCTAAACTCTCCTGAATAGGCAGACCCCATGGCCTATGGTGGCCTCAATAATAATAATAATTACAGTATTGTTAAGTGCTTACTATGTGCCAAGCACTGTTCTAAGCACTGACCTCAAAGCTCTGGATCCCTCCCTCGGACCTGGGAGAGACAGACACTGATCCCAGCTGGGTGGCCTCCCCCGTCCTCCTCATTGAGGATGGAAAGAGCACAAAAGGCAGATGACTGGGACGCCAGACCGTCAGGTGGGTCCGATCGGGGTCTTGGCTACTGCTGGTGGCTCATTTCCCATCTGTGTTCATTACATCTGGCCTTATTGGAGCCATAAAAGAAGTGAGTCAATAGCTTAGTCACAGCTCAGCTTCCAGCACAGATTGAATTAAAGAATAAAGTTAAAAACAGAGACAATACAAAGCCATCTAGGGAAGCCATAACCATTTAATCTCTCCCTGTAATGAGGCACTACAGTCCATGAGCCGAACAGTGCTGCGACATGGCTACCATCCTGGGGGGTTGGGGTAGGGGAGGCTTCAGGGGAACGCAGGGCTCCCAGAGGAGGAATGTTACGGTGGGTTGACTACTACGGTTGCCGGGGACCACCTGAAAGCCATTACTCTGAACAGTACTAAGTGACATTCAAATAACATCTTTTCTTCCAAAGGTTTTGCAGCCCCTTCTTTTTATCTAGCAGAATAATTATCTCCATTTTCTAGATGGAGAATTTGAGACAGGGAGCGGTCAGGTGAACTCCCCAGGGACTCCTAGAATGTCAGGGTCGGTACTAGGAGTAGCTCCCCCAGGATTTCTAAGCCTGGGACTCAATCAACCGATCATATTTATTGAGCATTTACATTGTGCAGAGCACTGTACTGAGCACTTGGGAGAGTACAATATAATAGAGTTGATGGATGGGTTTCTTGCCCACATGGAGTTGATTCGCAGCGCCCATCTTAAGGAGGGCATTGATGGCTGTCATTATCCTCATCAGGGGTGTTAATTGGTCACCTAGAACTTGACTAAGGGCTTGTGAGAGAATAGCAGAAGACAACCAGATGGTCTCTGCCCTCAAGGAGCTTGCAACCTAATAGATGGCTTTTTAAAAACCTAAGGATACTGCTGAGCAGCTCATTGGTTCTCTAAGCCACACGTCATAGAGAACCAATATGTCTATGAGATAGACATATGTCAATGACCTAGAGACAGAGATGTCAAAAGCACAGTGTTCTTGTGAAAGAACACAGATCTGGGAGTCAAAGGACCTGAGTTCTAATCCTGGCTCTGTCACATACCTGCTGTGTGACCTTGGGCAAGTCACTTAACTTCTCTGGGCCTCAGTTCCATCATCTGCAAAATAGGAATTCAGTACTTGTTCTCCCTTCCTACTTATGACTCCATGTGGGACCAGTTAATCCTGTATCTACCACAGAGCTTAGTATAGTGCTTGGAGCATATATCTAACAAATACCACAATAATATTAATTATTATTATTATTATTGAAAGAACATCATTAGTCACGGGGGCCAGCCCCCAGATTCCAGAGGGTGAAGGCCCTGATCCCCTTGATCCCCACCAAATTGCCCGGAAAGAGAATTCCACAATCTTTCTTGCCATCTTATTCCCATACTTAATCACCCTTCTGGTCAAAACGTTCTTCCTTATGATTACAAAATTATATCTAAATCAAGTTGGAGGACCAGTACACTCCTTCTAGGTGAAGAAACAAAAGGTAGCTGAAGTCAAGAACGTGAGAGAGGCAGAGACCCCTTTCTCTACAATCAAACGTTCATTCATCCATATTTACCGACAACCATGGGGAGCAGAACACTGTACTAGGCACTTGGGAAAGTTCAACAAAAGCAAAAACATGGTGTCTACCCTCAAGGAGCATACAGTCAAAAGAAGAAGGCGGGTAGACAAAACTACATACATTCACTGGAACCAGGGGGAAAATACAGATACGAAGCAGCATGGCTCAGTGGAAAGAGCACGGGCTTAGGAGTCAGAGGTCATGGGTTCTAATCCTGGCTCTGCCGCTTGCCAGCTGTGTGACTTTGGGCAAGTCACTTAACTTCTCTGTGCCTCAGTTACCCCATCTGGAAAAAGGGTATTAAGACTGTGAGCCCTGCATGGGACCTGATTGCCCTGTATCTACCCCAGCGCTTAGAACAGTGCTCGGCACATAGTAAGCGCTTAACAAATACCACCATCATTAGGTAAGTGTACGAAAAAGATTAAATCCCATCAATTAATAGGGTTTGAAAATTGATATACACTGGAATTTTAAGGGTGGCTGTTGAGATGACACTGTGGCATGGTAGAAGTTAGTTGGGAAAAGCCCCCTGGAGAAGATAAGAAATCAGGAGGGCTTGAAAGAAAGGGAAAATTGTGACTGACCGATTTGTTGGGGTGGAAATGACAGGCAGGGGAAGGGCATGAGCGGTGGATGGGAAAAAGCAGAGTTGAGAGCAAAATTCAATAAGATGAGCTTGCAGGAAGTGAAGAGCATGAACTGGATAGAAGCGAATGAAGAAAACAGAAATGTTCATTCATTCATTCATTCAATAGTATTTATTGAGCGCTTACTATGTGCAGAGCACTGTACTAAGCGCTTGGGATGAACAAGTCGGCAACAGATAGAGACAGTCCCTGCCGTTTGACGGGCTTACAGTCTAATCGGGGGAGACGGACAGACGAGAACGATGGCAATAAATAGAGTCGAGGGGAAGAACATCTCGTAAAAACAATGGCAACTAAATAGAATCAAGGCGATGTACAATTCATTAACAAAATAAATAGGGTAACGAAAATATATACAGTTGAGCGGACGAGTACAGTGCTGTGGGGATGGGAAGGGAGAGGTGGAGGAGCAGAGGGAAAAGGGGAAAATGAGGCTTTAGCTGCGGAGAGGTAAAGGGGGGATGGCAGAGGGAGTAGAGGGGGAAGAGGAGCTCAGTCTGGGAAGGCCTCTTGGAGGAGGTGATTTTTAAGTAAGGTTTTGAAGAGGGAAAGAGAATCAGTTTGGCGGAGGTGAGGAGGGAGGGCGTTCCGGGACCGCGGGGGGACGTGACCCAGGGGTCGACGGCGGGATAGGTGAGACCGAGGGACGGCGAGGAGTTGGGCGGCAGAGGAGCGGAGCGTACGGGGTGGGCGGTGGAAAGAGAGAAGGGAGGAGAGGTAGGAAGGGGCAAGGTGATGGAGAGCCTTGAAGCCTAGAGTGAGGAGTTTTTGTTTGGAGCGGAGGTCGATAGGCAACCACTGGAGTTGTTTAAGAAGGGGAGTGACACGCCCAGATCGTTTCTGCGGGAAGATGAGCCGGGCAGCGGAGTGAAGAATAGACCGGAGCGGGGCGAGAGAGGAGGAAGGGAGGTCAGAGAGAAGGCTGACACGGTAGTCTAGCCGGGATATAACGAGAGCCCGCAATAGTAAGGTAGCCGTTTGGGTGGAGAGGAAAGGGTGGATCTTGGCGATATCGTAGAGGTGAAACCGGCAGGTCTCGGTAACGGATAGGATGTGTGGGGTGAACGAGAGGGACGAGTCAAGGATGACACCGAGATTGCGGGCCTGCGGGACGGGAAGGATGGTCGTGCCATCCACGGTGATGGAGAAGTCTGGGAGCGGACCGGGCTTGGGAGGGAAGATGAGGAGCTCAGTCTCGCTCATGTTGAGTTTTAGGTGGCGGGCCGACATCCAGGTGGAGACGTCCCGGAGGCGGGAGGAGATGCGAGCCTGAAGGGAGGGGGAGAGGACAGGGGCGGAGATGTAGATCTGCGTGTCATCTGCGTAGAGATGGTAGTCAAAGCCATGAGAGCGGATGAGTTCACCGAGGGAGTGAGTGTAAATGGAGAACAGAAGAGGGCCAAGAACTGACCCTTGAGGAACTCCAACAGTTAAAGGATGGGAGGGGGAGGAGGCTCCGGCGTAGGAGACCGAGAATGATCGGCCAGAGAGGTAAGAGGAGAACCAGGAGAGGACAGAGTCCGTGAAGCCAAGGTGAGATAAGGTATGGAGGAGGAGGGGATGGTCGACAGTGTCGACAGTGTCAAAGGCAGCAGAGAGGTCAAGGAGGATCAGAATGGAGTAGGAGCCATTGGATTTGGCAAGAAGGAGGTCTGACACTTCTCAGTCTCTGGGCCTTATCACTAAGTCCCAGCAATACAATGGCTGAACGTTCCAAACTGAGTCCTTATTTCCTCTACTCCAACTCATTTCTCTGTTGCCCCAGATCACTCTCCCCACATTCAAAACCTCCAAGAGGCCTTTCCAAACTGAGTCCTTATTTCCTCTACTCCAACTCATTTCTCTGTTGCCCCAAGAAGGAGGCCATGGGTGACCTTAGAGAGAGCAGTCTCGGTAGAGTGGAGGCGACGGAAGCCAGATCGGAGGGGGTCTAGGAGAGAATGGGAGTTAAGGAATTCTAGGCATCGACTGTAGATGACTCGTTCTAAGATTTTGGAAAGGAAGGGTAGTAGGGAGATAGGACGATAACTGGAGGGGGAAGTGGGGTCAAGAGCGGGTTTTTTTAGGATGGGGGAGACGTGGGCATGTTTGAAGGCAGAGGGGAAGGAGCCCTTGGAGATCGAGTGGTTAAAAATAGAAGTTAAGGAAGGGAGGAGGGCAGGGGCGATGGTTTTAAGAAGGTGAGAGGGAATGGGGTCCGAGGCGCAGGTGGAGGGGGTGGCACTTGCGAGGAGGGAGGAGATCTCCTCTGAGGATACTGCAGGGAAGGATGGGAAAGTAGGGGAGGGGGTTGTTGGGGGGGAGGGGAGAGGCGGAGGGGTGACTTTGGGGAGCTCAGACCTGATCGTGTTGATTTTCGTGAGGAAATAGGTGGCCAGATCATTAGGGGTGAGAGATGGGGGAGGGGGAGGAACAGGGGGCCTAAGGAGAGAGTTAAAGGTCCGGAACAATCGGCGGGGGTGACGGGCATGGGTGTCGATGAGGGAGGAGAAGAAGCAGAGAGAGAAACCATGGAAGGGGAGGTGAGAATTGGTCAAAAGTTTCTCAGACTGGACTGGGTCTACAGTGGACCTGTGGTCAAAGCAAAAAAGAGGCTCATGGCTTTCCTCTCGAGCTTCAATCCTCAAAATTTAAATCAAATAGCCTTAGAGCATTAAGCTTTATTTTTTCAAAAAGTGCTTTTCATTTCAATAGGCCTGCCTGCCTAATCCTGATTAGCTGAGCCCTTTATAATGCCACCTTGTCTCATTTAAAATTCTACATTTTGGATCATTAATTGCTTTTTCGCAGCTGATTAGAAAAAAATCAATTATATTTTGCTTGCAGGAACGTTCAGCCATTGTATTGCTGGGACTTAGTGATAAGGCCCAGAGACTGAGAAGTGTCAGAGCGAACTGAGAGTGCCACTAGAGAGCAGCACAGGCAACAGCTTCCTAAGGTGCCCAGTTTGACCAGTACAAATAAAATGCATCCCTTCCACCCTGCCCCACGGACAACTCCTCAGCAAATCGCTTTTCTGGGCACTGAAGCACAGCCGTAAAAAAGCTACCTGGACAAGAGATAAGTGACCATGGGACAACTCCGCTTTGGACCCGGTTAGTGTTCTGGAAAACCTGGAGAAGAAACCGAGAGATTCCAGTCTCCGAACGGGAGTTCGGCTAAACGCCACTCAAGTTACTGCTTCCCAGTAGGTCCCGGCCGGATGGACTACAACCCCTAGCTTACCTGATTCTGATCCAAGCACACAGAGATTGAGCAAAAACCAAACGCTCCAGGATGGGAGATTTGTCTCGGCTTCCCGGTACCCGAACAAGTTTTTCGGAGAGTTTTTGCACCTGTTTTCAAGAGTGATTATTACTTGCCATTGGGAAAGGAAGCTCCCTTTACTGAAGCTATTTCTCATGCTTGAAGATGACGCTCCTGACTTAAGATCTTATCAACGGACGGGGAAATGGTAGAAAAGACAGTTGGCCAACTGCCACTCTCTGCTGCATCATTTGCCCGGATAGATAGATTCTCGCTGGGTAAATAGGTTTGTCCTGTGAGGGCCCTGTCTGTGAGTCTGCATCCAGATTTTTCCCAACGCATTGCTGCTAGAAAGCAACCCCGTTTCCAGATTGCTACACATCAGGCTGGGATGTCTGCTGCACTGGCTTTCCTACCATCCACAGATAGGTCTCGTCATTTGAGATCGTGCTTTGCCAGGTCTCAAATAGGTGAATTCTGAATTGCTCATACTGAGTTCAGCCTCTGTGTGCTATGGCGAATCCTAGAGATTCTTTGGCTGGAAGGACCCTTCAGAAGTCATCTATTCCCTCCCTCTGCCATCACTCAGGACTTGTCGACCCTTTTCAGCCAGGTGTGCACCTGACAGGTTTTATAAACTCTTCCCCGAGGAGGACTCGCTTGGCAACCTACTTCTAGAATCAACAGGGTCAAATAATAATGTTGGTATTTGTTAAGCGCTTACTATGTGCAGAGCACTGTTCTAAGCGCTGGGTTAGATACAGGGTAATCAGGTTGTCCCAAGTGAGGCTAACAATTCATCCCCATTTTACAGATGAGGTAACTGAGGCACAGAGAAGTTAAGTGACTTGCCCACAGTCACACAGCTGATAAGTGGCAGAGCCGGCATTTGAACCCATGATCTCTGACTCCCGTGCCCGGGATCTTTCCACTAAGCCACGCTGCTTCTATAGTCAAATAGTCTATGGTCAAATAGTGGCCAACAAATCTCCAGTAAACAAACAGACCTCATGAGGTAATCGGGTCTTCCCTAAAACATTTCTGTAAAAGTGCTTCAGAAGAAATTTCCATTTTGAGGCAACTCTGCCCAGGGGCTAACCCTCGTGTTGAAGAGGTGACTCCAATCCATTTTTTTTTTTTTTGGTCCAAACTGACTGAGGAACAAGAATGGGGCTCCCCAAACTAAGTCCATATCTTAATGCTATATTAAATTATTGTTCTTCAAAACTTGGGTCAGGTCTGCTCAATACTAAGTGAGCACAGAGTATTTCTCTTGCCTACATGAGAATGAAATATCCATATGTACAAAAATAGTAGTAATGACATTTATTGAGTGCAATATTCTACACCAGGCACTTGGGAAAGTAAAGCAGAAAACCAAGACATATTCCTTGTCCACAGTGAGCTTATACTTAAAAAAAGGAGACACATAAAATGATGTTCAGACAGTAGTAATAGAACTTATTTAGCACTTAAGTGCAAAGCATTATTCTAAGCCCTGGGAAGGAAACAAATGAGAGACACAGCCGCTGCTCTCAAGGGGCTTGAGATGTTGGCAACAGATACGTAAGGAAAGGTGAACAAAGACTCAAAAAATGTAGGTTGCTCATTCTCAGTCTCTATTGCAGCTTCTCTGTGTGCTCTGCACACAGTAAGCACTCGATAAATATGATCGATTGACAATGATAAAGGTGAAAAATAATGGAATCAATAGCATTATTGAGCACTTTGCGTAGAGTACGGCACTAAGTGGTTGGGAGAGCGCAGTGCAATACGATAGAAATAGCGGACAGGTTCCCTGTCCATAGCGAGCTTAGAGTCTAGAGGTGAAGAGAGACATTAATATGAATAAATAATTTATAATATGTCATTTAAAGATATGTATACAAGTGCTGCGGGGTTGGGGGTGGGCGAATATCAAATGTCCCAAGGTCAAAGGTCCGCCAAGTGCCTTGACAACGCAGAAAGGAGAGCGAGCAGGGGAAGAGAAGGACTCAGTGAGGGAAGACCGCTTGGCGAAGGTATGACTTTAATAATGCTTTGAGAGAGTGGTGGTCTGGCATATCCTCACTTCTGCCATATGTCTGCTGGGTGACCTTGGGCAAGTTACTTAACTTCTCTGGGCCTCAGTTACCTCATCTGTAAGATGGGGCTATAAACTCCATGTGGGACAGGGACTGATTAACTTGTATCTCTGATTGTAAATAATTGAATGAATGAATCTACCCCAGTGCTTAGAATAGTGTTTGGCACATACCAAGTACAGCATATATATATTTTTTTTAATGAAAGAGGAGGGAGTTTCAGGCTAGAAGGAGGATGTGGGAAAGGAGTCGGTGGCGAGATAGATGAGATCAGGGCACAGTGAGTACTAAGCTGGTGCTAGAGGAGCGGAGTGTGGGGCGTGGCTGTTGTAGGAAATTAGTGGGGACATTGGTAGGAAATGTAGGGTGGGGCAAGCTGCAGTGTGGCCTTGTGGAAAGAGCATGAGACTGAGAGTCTAAGGACCTGGGTTCTAATCTTGGCTCTGCCGCTTGTCTGCTGCGTGACCCTGGACAAGTCACTTCAGTTTTCTAGGCCTCGGTTACCTCATCTGTAAAATAGGGATTAAGAACGTGAGCCCCACGTGGGACACGGACTCATTCCAACCTGATTGTCGTGTAGCTACCCCAGCACTTACTACAGCGCCTGACATATAATAAACGCTTAACAAATCACAGCTAATAAGCCTGACTTGAGTTTGGCAGGGCTAGGGAGTTGTAGAAAATCCCTGGAGAAGAGTCGGGCTGAGCGGAAAGGGGATGTTCGGACAGCAGGGGAAACTGCTCACAGAAATGTGGCCTGGTAGCCTCTGAGATTGGAGTCCTCATGGTCAACTCTTTCCAGCAAAGAGAAGCTTCCTTTGCTCTTCCCCGCTCCAAGCCCCAAAGCACTTATGTACATATCTGTAATTTAATTTATTTGTGCTGATGTCTGACTCCCCTACTCTGTAAGCTCAATGACTGTGAGCTCGTTGAGGGCAGGGAATGTCACTGTTTATTGCTGCACTGCACTTTCCTAAGCATTTAGTACAGTGTTGTGCTTGCAGTAAGCACTCAATAAATACAATTGAATGAATGAATAAAGAAGCATTGTGGCCTAGTGGGTAAAACACGGGACTGGGAGTCAAAAGGTCCTGGGTTCTAATCCCACATCGCCCCTTGTCTACTGGGTGACCTTGGGCAAGTCCTTCACTTCTCTGTGCCTCCTTTACCTCATCTGCAAAATGGGCAGTAAGACTGTGAGCCCTGTGTGAAACAGGGACTCTGACCAGTCTGAGTAACTTGTGTATACTGCAGCAGTTAGAACAGTGCTTGACAAATACCGTCATTTATGTTGGTATTTGTTAAGCGCTTACTACGTGCAGAGCACTGTTTTGAGCGCTAGGGTAGATACAGGGTAATCAGGTCGTCCCACGGGAGGCTCACAGTTAATCCCCATTTTACAGATGAGGTAACTGAGGCATAGAGAAGATAAGTGGCTTGCCCACAGCCACACAGCTGACAAGTGGCAGATCTGGGATTCGAACCCATGACCTCTGACTCCCAACCCCGAGCTCTTTCCACTGAGCCACTCTGCTTCTCTATCATCATCGTCAGATCGAAACAGGGAGTTTTTCAGTCCCAACACCACTTTCCTCCCTGACCCCAACAGGGTGGCTGCTTAACAGCTGCTCCCTTCTAGTTTAACCGGTGAGGGCATTTCAGAGGTGGGTGAAATGATCTCCAACACCTGCATACAGCTGGTAAACAAGCTTAGAAAGGCTGGATTGAAAGGTTAAAGGCAATTGAGAGCTTAATATTTTGATGGAGATAGGGCCCCAGCCCCCCAGGGGTTATTTTCTGTAGAAACAAGGGAAAGGAGTCCCCTTACCTCTCCTAGTGGGGGAGGTGAAAAACACCCAGCAGGTGCTCAATAAATGTTAACAGCCACAGCAGGCAAGCGAACACTTACGCTAGGAAAAGATAAGTGGAGGGAGGAGGGATTTTAAAGTAACCCCTCGCCTCTAACACCTCCAGACAGATCCAGTCTCCCAGCCCATGCCTAAGGAGAAGACAGATCTGGGAGTCTGGAGTCTTGGGTTCTAGTCCCCATCTGCCACTTACCTGCTGTGTGATCTTGGTCAAGTCACAACTTCTCTGTGTCCTCATTTCATTATCTATAAAATGGGTGTAAAATACCTATTCTCCTGCCCTCTCAGATTGGGAAATCCATGTGGACGGGGACTGTGTCGAATCGGATTATCTTGAGTCTGCTCTAGTGCTTAGGGCAGAGTAAGTGTTTAATAAATACCATCATCATCATTATCTCATAGGCAGCCTGGTGGAGCTGGAAGCCAGTTTTTTGTTATTAACTAAAAGCTCCTCTGGTATCCCTTCTGCTGGACATTATGCATTCCAATGGTTCCAGAGAGAAAGGATTCATTCAGAGCCTTGGGCAGGTCACTTAACTTCTCTGGGCCGTTCCTTCATCTGTAAAATGGGGATGAAGACCGTGAGCCCCCCCGAGGGACAACCTGATTACCTTGTATCTACCCCAGCGCTTTAGAACAGTGCTTGGCACATAGTAAGCACCTAACAAATACCAACATTATTGTTATTTATTGGGCATTTACTCTGTGCATTGTACTAAACATTTGGGAAAGTAGAGTGAGTAGACACAACCCCTAACATCGAGGAGTTTTTAGAGTTAGTTTAAGGATATGAGATGCTCTGATTTAAAGTTTCTCCCACCCGCGGCTTCACCCTGCCAGCTTCCTCCACAACTCCATTCCCGGGCAGCTTCCGGCTCCAGATCCCACCTCCAGGAAAGAAGAAATCAGCGACCTGAGCTGCTTCCTGGGGTTGCATGTCAGGCTTTAGAAAGCCCTGCAAAGTCAGCCCTACCCCTAGCCACGCAAGCAAGTCAGCCCTGGCTCGGGACGCAGAGATTACCTTAGCAGAAATGTTTAAAGTCATTAGAACATTATTGAAATAATGATCCAGAGGAAGTTCTGCCTACAGAACATCTGTTGTTGCTGATTACAAGCAGTTTAGACACAAGCTACTTTCCATTTCGTTCAATATTCACCGAAAACAGACACCGTGGCGGAGTTCCCCGGGAGGAAGCGGGGTGGAGAAGGGATATTTCTTTAAATGTACCAACAGATGGGCCGGTTGCCATGGTAATCGAAGACCGCGTGCAGATAGATGCAGTCCAAAGATGGACCAGGGGACCTCCTCCCCGTCCACTCTAGTTCTGAGGGGCAGGGGCTTCCCTGCCCCACCCCCATCACCCCCAACATCCCCAACTTCACCTCCCTCCCCCCCACACCCATACACAAACACACACACTTCCCTCCCTGCCCGCTACCTCGTGTGAACCAGAGATCAATTAGAAAATGCTGAGGAGGTGGAGGAGAGTGAGGGTCACCTGCACCGAGGAACGCCTGACCCTTCAGAAAGGGGTTCTTCCGTTGCCATGGTGATTCTCCAGCTGTTTCTAGGCTTAAGAGAAATGGGGATTCCACAATCCTCAGAAGAAACATAGTTCCGATTTCTATAACAATCCTTTATTTTGATTCTGATCTTCCCCTCCCTGCCGCAAACTCTCTCCTGAACCTGGTGATATTAGAGCAAACATATCCAGACGCTTTGACCCCGGGGGCATTTCCAAAGCGAGAACTAGAATACAGAAGAGGGTGACTTCACTTATTCCCCTCAGGTTCACCCCATCAAATTACTAGCACCTTTCTAAAGACATATCCATTTTGTTGGAATTGCTGTTTGCCCTCACCAATCAGACATGGCATCTTAAATGCAATTCCCTAATCAGCATGACCTTCCTCCGGGTGACACTTCACACCCCAGACATTCAGTGCTTTTGTTTATAGAGTGGTCCAGACCAGAAGCAGCTGATTGAAAATCTAAATAGTGAGAGTTATTTGCTGCTCAAGGAGCCCTTAGCTCAGTAAGTGCTATTTGCTGATGACTAACTGTGTGCAGAGCACTGTGCTGAGTACTTGGGAGAGCACAACACAGTTGGTAGACCTGATCCCTGCCCTCGAGGAGCTTACAATATAGTGGTGGGGGAGACAGTAAAATCAATTACTGATAATGAAGAAAGAGAGTCTAAGTATACGTACATAAGAACCGTGGGAGCCGGGTAAGAGATTTTCAGAGAAAGCTCCACTGTAGCTACTGTGCAAGGAGATTGGCAAGGAACAGAGAGCCCTCGGGGCCCAACCCAGGACAAAATCGGGTGCCCCTTATTGAATAACCAAAATGCCAGTAATTTCTCTCATCCACACAGAACCCCGCCAAGCGAAGCAACAAAGCTGGCTTTGGAAAATCACTGATAAATCAGAATTGAATTAAAATTGTTCTCTGCCCGCAGCTCTCCTAATCTCAGACCTTTCTTGGGTTGCATAGACCAGGAGGGACCGGGAGAACCCAACTGGTCCCTTTCCCTGCCTTCAAACAAAACTGCACATAAACCACCCCAGATAGATGTGCTTTTCCTACATTTTCCCTCCTTCAGAGAAGAGACTATCTTTCAGCTTCTCTTCTCCCTTAGTCAAACTACATCTCACCCTTTTTTCAGGACCCAACTCAAATCGCACCCCTCCACAGAGAACTCTTCCCTAATTAATGCAGAACCATCACTGCTTCCTCTCAGCCCTTCTGGGGCTCTTGGACATTTGTGTCTCTGTCTAGTTATCATTACAACTTACCCAGAATTGTTTGGCCGGAATCCGGGGCCTAGGATGGAGACAGCAGAGAGGGGAGAGGGATGAACAGGTGAGCTGGATTCCAGAAGTGGCAGAGATGAATAGAGTAGCTCCTTGTTTGGCCACCGAGCACAGTGGGGTCAGGAGCACTGGGAGTATAGAGGATAAACAGCGATGCGGGAGCGGTGTGGTCTAGTGGAACGAGCATGGGGGAGGGATTCAGAGCGCCTGGGTTCTAATCCCAGCCCTGCACACATACCTGCTGTGTGTCCTTGGACAAATCACAAATTTTCTCTCTGCCTCAGTTCTCTCATTTGCAAAATGGGGAGTCTATACCTATTCTCCCTCCTACTTAGACTTTGAGTCCCATGTGGGACCTGATTATCTTGTATCTACCCCAGTGCTTAGGTAAGTGCTTGGCATATCCAGTTCCCTCATCTGTAAAATGGGGATGAGGACTGTGAGCCTCACGTGGGAAAACCCGATGACCCTGTATCTCCCCCAGCGCTTAGAACAGTGCTCTGCACATAGTAAGCACTTAACAAATACCAACATTATTATATCCAACTGACAATTACTCTCCCCAACTTCAAAGCCTCATTAAAAACACATCTCCTCAAGAGGCCTTCCCTGACTAAACCTCCATTTCCTCTTCTCCCACGCCCTCCTGCATCACCCTTGCACTTGGATTTACTCCCTTTATTCACCCCTCCCTCAGCCCCACAGCACATATGTACGTAGCTGTAATTTATTTATTTATATTAATGTCTGTCTCCCTCTCTAGACTTTAAGCTTGTTGTGGACAGAGAATGTGTATGCTAACTCTGTTATAGTGTTGTAATATACTCTCTCAAGTGCTAAGTACAGTACTCAGCACACTGTCAGTGCTCAATAAATAAGATTGATTTGCATATAGTAAGAGCTTAACAAATAATGATAACGATGGCATTTATTAAGCGCTTACTATGTGCCAAGCACTGTTCTAAGCACTGGAGTAGACATAAGGTAATCAGATTGTCCCACATGGGGCTCACAGTCTTAATCATGGCTCAGTGGAAAGAGCTCGGGCTTGGGAGTCAGAGGTCATGGGTTCTAACCCCGACTCTGCTGCTTGCCAGCTGTGTGACTTTGGGTAAGTCATTTAACTTCTCTGTGCCTCAGTTACCTCATCTGTAAAATGGGGATTAAAACTGTGAGCCCCACGTGGGACTAACCGATCACCTTGTATCCCCTCAGCGCTTAGAACAGTATTTTGCACATAGTAAGTGCTTAACCAATATCACCATTATTATTACTAATCCCCATTTTATAGATGAGATAACTGAGGCACAGAAAAGTTAAGTGATTTTCCCAAAGTCACACAGGAGACAAGTGGTGGAGCCAGGTTTAGAACCCACGACCTCTAATTCCCAAGCCCGTGCTCTTTCCACTAAGCCACACTGCTTCTCTAATATAATAATTATTATTATCGTCAGGATGGAGGGAGACGGTAGAGATGGAGAGTTATGGGGAAAAGAGGAAGGCAAGAAAGAAAAAGAGCATGCCCAGAAAGTTGGGCATTTTCTTATAGGCCCCAGCTTCTACGGCTCCACATAATCTCCACAACTCCATGAGAAAGACCATCTCCTTGAACAGAGACTTTGGGAAGCTTGAAAGCCCCAAAAGGCAGATTCAGAAATGAGGGCAGTGCCCAGATCGAAGGGCAATCTAAACATGCTCTGGAGTTAATAATAATAATAATAATAATAATGATAATGGTATCTGTTAAGCACTTACTATATGCCAAGCACTGTTCTAAGCGCTGGGATAGAGACAAGGTAATCAGGTTGTCCCACATGGGGCTCACAGCCTTAATCTCCATTTTAGAGATGAGGTAACTGAGGCCTACAGAAGTTTAGTGACTTGCCCAGGGTCACACAGCAGACAAGTGGCAGAACCGGGATTAGAACCCACGACCTCCGACTCCCAAGCCCAGACTATTTCCACTAAGCCACATTTGAAGTGCTGGTTATATCCACCACCTCACACGGGGCTATGTTCTCACCTTCAACCCACTCAGCATCATCCAACACGGAACTGCCGACAGTGTTGGCTTCTGCTCATACAGGTCCAGGTAGTATCTGCTTTGCTTTGATTGGTGCCAGGCCCCTGGTTGGTTACGGCGGATGATACCGCAGACCAATAGGGCCCAAAGTTCAAGTCCAGATGCTGAGTAACCATGGATTTTGGAGAACTGATATAACTTAAGTGGAGAAATATTTCACCCGGTAGCCACCGGAAAATTGCAAGTCATTTTTACTCAAAATTGCAATGACTTCTCAGACATTTTCTAAGAAAGAGCAAAGAGAAAACCCATCACACGATACCAAAAGAAAAGCACTTTTCTAACCACTATAATATCCAAAAATGCTCATTCCACTATCTTCCTGTCTCTTGATGCTCAGTTCCTGAGTAACCACACCTGCAGGAAACGTCTTTCGACTCGGTCGGACTCACCTAATTGCTTAGTACAGTGCTCCGCACACAGTAAACTCTCAGTAAATACTATTGACTGGCTGATAGGTGAATAATGAATAATGAAATATGAAAGACAAGGAGACGATATATACCACAAGCGGGTTGGGTCCCTGCGGCTAGAGAAGCAGGGTTCCGGGTTATTTAATCTCACTGTGGGCAGGGAATGTGTTTGTTACACTGTTATATTGTGCTCTCCCAAGTGCTTAGTACAGTGCTCTACACACAGTAAATACGATTGACTGACTGACCGTGCGGCGGCTCCGAGTTCAGCGGTGCCAGCCTTGACAACAGTCGTGGTCTTCCTGATGTTCTGGAAGTGGTGGTGGTCTCTCGCTTCCGCTACTCTTCATCCTTCTGGCTGGAGAAGGGGTTGATAGGAGTCCCGTTGGTCTGTGTTGTCAGGTCGGCCTCTCTCCTCTGTGACATTCCCCCATTGCCCACTGTAAGAGGGCCATCTGAGGGTCCCAAGTTACTACTGCTCCTCATCATCCTGCCTGGAGAAGGAGGAACTGAGGACAGTCTCTCCCATATAAAACAAAGACTTGGTAAGGCACAGGATTTGTTCAAGACCTCTCCACTAATAGCCACGGTCAATTAGCCGTACAGCTCACCCTCCTTCTTGCCTTTCTGTCCCTCAAGGGAAAATATGCTCCCTTTAGGCACTTCCGCTCTTGTCGTCCCCTCAGAGACCCACCAAAGTGATGACATTCCTCTCATTGGTATCCCTTTAAAGAGTACTGGAGAGAGATGCCCTAATCGGTTGTTCACCCTCAGTTGCCATGGAAAGTCTGTTCAGGATCATTCTGTTTTATCCTTACATAAACTGTTGTTACCTTCCAGGAGGGAGAGTTCAGGAAGCCCAGGCTGCTCAGGTCACCTTCTCATGGTGGAACAGGCACTCATTGCCTCCTTGGGAATGGGAATGGGGCTGGAAAGCCCTCTGCCTAGGTGAGGTAGGGAGAACTGAGGGCTGGGGACCCGGGGGAGGCAGAGATAAAGTCCAGGAATCCGAGGGCACATAGTGAATGGAGCTGGGAGAAAGTGAATTGGATTGAGGCTGTGCTGAATGATATCACAGCATGGAGGCTTTTCTAGGAAAACAGCGACCAGCAGTCAATCAATCAACTGTACTTATTGAAAGCTTACTGTGTGCAGAGTACTGTACTAAGAACTTGGGAGAATACAGTACAACATTAGATGCATCCCCTGCTCACAGCAAGCTTGCAGTCTAGATGAGGCATTAATATAAATTACGGTTATTCAATCCTACTTATTGAGCAGCGCTTACTGGGTGCAGAGCACTGTACTAGGTGCTTGGATATGTTGTACAAAGTGCTGTGGGGCTGAGGGAGAGGTGAATTAAATCACTGAAGAAGATGCCACTGGTGGTGAACTTCACCTATAGGTGTCTTGTGTAACGAAAAAAGTCAATCCAGGCTCCTCGGTCCCCAGCTGCAGTGCGCATACACAAAACTCATCCCTTACTCCTAATCCTGTATGTGGCACTTTGGTTGGGGAAATCCTGGACTCGCAGTGGAAAAGAAGAATGGACAGCCCCGCAGCTCTGCGGACCTTCAATTCGATCTGGAGGCTGATACAGAGAAGCAGGGGTAAAACAATACTGCCAGGGACAGGGTACGGTTGAACAGCAAACAATCCTTCACCTTAGAGAGCCAACGGTGACCTTAAATAAGAAAATAACCAAACCAATACCTCTTCTCTCTCTCTCTCTCTTGGTCATGGAGGAGCAGGCTGCACTCGTGGTGAGAAGGACGTGTTGGATTCACCTGCCCTTCCAACCCCAGTGAGAGAGAATCACCCTGTCCTCGCCGAGGAAGGGGTGGTGCTCAGAGACAAGCCAGTCCCACTCCACTCCTTCCCTCCTGCCTCTGAGGACAGCTCCACTGATGCTGGGAACAGCCAGCTAGAGAGCTGGTGGCCAGGGTACATTGGATATAAAATAGATCTCTTCCTATCTATTTAACTGTAGTATGTGTGTGTGTGTGTTTGTGTTTAATTGTGTGTTTGGAGACAGTGGGATAGAAGCAGTTTCATTTGACCTTCCAAGGACCTTTCCTGAATGCTTTCTCTCTCTCTGCCTCTCTACCTCCCTCTTTCTCTCCCTTCCTCTCTGTCTGCCTTTATCTCGCTCCACTCTTATTTTCTCTCCCTTCTTTTATCTATCGGCCACTATCTCTTTCTCTCTCCCTTTCTCTTCCTTCCTCTGTCTGCCTTTCCCTCTCCCCATTCCCCCATTTTTCTCTCTTTTCCTTTATCTCCATTTCTATCAACCACTATCTCTGTCTCTCTCAGCCTTTCTCTCCCCCTCACTCTCATATTTTCTCTCCTTTCTTCCATATCTGTTTCTTCTTCTTCCTCTTCCTTCCTCTCTCTCTGCCTTTCTCTCCCCCACAGTCTCACATTTTCTCTCCTTTCTTCTATCTTTTTCTCTCTGCCTCTGTCTCTCTCCCTCTTTCTCTCCCTTCCTCTCTCTCTCTGCCTTTTCACCCCTGACTCACATATTTTCTCTCCTTACCTCTATATTTCTCCTTCCCTCTGACTGTCTCTTTCCCTCTTTCCCTTCCTCTCTCTGCCTTCTTTTCTGCCTCTCTCCCCATTCTCCCTCATTGTCTCTCTCCCTCTCACTATCTCTACTTCTCTCTTTCTCCTTTCCCACATCTCTCCTCTCAACCCTGTAACTTAATTGATCTTTACTGTACTCTTTACCCAGAAATCCCCCAGTTTCCTCTTTGCCTCCATTTCCCCGGCCCATTCCTGGGGAATCTTTCTTCTTGCTCTTTTCATGCTGCTGGTCTAATGGAGCTGAATGAGCTATCATGCCCTCCTGCCCCCATCTCTCCCCTCCACACCATCGCCCCGCAGCAATCTGAAACAAAGATCGAGCAAGTTTCCAATTTCCTGAACACTGTCCACTCTAATTTAATGGGCCATATTATTGAGTAACAGCCGACTGTTCTTCGGAGAAGGGGAATAAATGGTGTCTTCTGTCTCAGCTTGCAAGGTGGTAGGAACAATAACCTTCTGATTCTGGGCTTCACAACTGTTATGCCATCATTTCCAAAGGGTAGAGCCTGGAGTGAAGGGATGTAGTAATGATAAGGGTTCTTTTTTTTTTCAGAATATCAAAACATATTGCCCAGCAGGAGAGCCTCTTTCGTGCTACACCTTTTTGGAAATAAGCTACCAAACAATAGCCTTTTTAATAAATCTTCTGAAATACAAACATGGACCCTAGTTGTTCTCAGTTATTGCCAATTTAGACACCCCGTGCCCCGGCATGGGAGTCACCTGTGTGGGAGGGGAAGGGGGCATGTCCTTCCACATCTGAAAAATGACCTAGAGCTTGTCAAAGAAAGCACTTCTTCTATCTGGAGTGGAAGGAGTAGGGAACAGGACCCCTGTTAAGTGACTTGCCTAAAGTCACCATACACATACACACACACACTAGCAGCAGAACACAAGCCCCACCCCAAGGCATTGACTTTTTTTGTGTGGTATTTGTTAAGTTCTTACTGTGTGTCAAGCACTGTTCTAAGCACTGGGGTACATTCAAGTTTCTCAGATTGGACACAGCCCTATCTCACACATGGGGTTCACAGTCTAAGTAGTAGGTAGTAGGATTTAATCCCCATTTTCCAGCTGAGAAAACTGAGGGACAGAGAAGTGAAGTGATTTGCTCAAAGTCACACAGCAAGCAACTGGCAGTTCTGGGATTAGAACTCAGGTCCTCTGACTCCCAGACCAGAACTCGATCCACTAGGCCATGCTGCTTCTCGTGGGGGAAGAGTGCTGTGCAACAGAGGCCATCGAATGGCATAGACTTAATAATCGCAGTATTGGTTAAGCACTTACTAGATGCCAAGGACCATACTAAGTGCTTCAATCC
This sequence comes from Ornithorhynchus anatinus, assembly GCF_004115215.2. NCBI lineage: Eukaryota > Metazoa > Chordata > Mammalia > Monotremata > Ornithorhynchidae > Ornithorhynchus > Ornithorhynchus anatinus. The sequence goes on from NC_041729.1 coordinate 46,918,146, forward strand.
CCATTTTGCAGATGAGGGAACTGAGGCACAGAGAAGTTAGGTGACTTGCCTAAAGTCACACAGCAGGTATGTGGCGGAGCTGAGATTCGAAGCCTGGTTGAACTGTGACCAACCTGATTAGCTTCTATCTACCTCAGTGCTTAGCACAGTGCCTGGCACATAGTAAGCCCTTAACGAATGCCGTGTAATTTAATAAAATAAATAAATAAACCCAGGTCTCCTATCTCCCAGGTCATGCTCTTTCCACTAGGCCAAGCTGCATCCCTGGACTACCCCAAAAGGGAAACTTTGGAAGAAGAGGAAGGTTGAAGTTTCCAGAGAACTGATAAGTCAGATCAGACTGCCAGAGTTACTGCCTCTTCCCCGAATTGGCTGGCGAAGGCATTTTATGGGGAATAGATAAGGTCAAGGCATGGGTTGTCGATGGAAAGGATCCTCAGAGGACAAGGAAAATTCATGGGTGTGGGATCCTTCCTCTTCAGGGCTTCCGGATTGCGATCAGGCCCTCTGGCAAAGCGAGGTGGGAAAAGGCCCCCTTGGCCTAGAGTCTGGCCCTAGTTTGGAAAGGGTGAAGTGGAATGGAAATCAGCCAGCAGCCAATGAAAAGGACAAAAAGAAACCATGATCCATCCCAGACCACGCCAAGAAGCAAAAAAAAACCCAAAATGGAGTGTTCTGTGGCACATAAAAGGCCCAGACAAAGGCAACGGAGGAATGGCAGCAAGAGAAACCGGGAAACCTCAGCTGAGGGCAGATGTGTCGGCTGCTGTAGCAATTCCACGTAGCAATTATTCCTGCAAGTCACTGAAGGATAAGCCTGAAGATCCTTGCTGAAAGAGCATCTACTCCAGTGCATAGCACAGTGGTTGGCCCGTAGTAAGCACTTAACAAACTCCACGACTATTATTATTATTATTGAGCAAAAGTATAGGAACTCTCCCCAAATGGATAAGGCCTCTGCTAAGACCGGGCTATTTGGAAAATAAAAGAGGGTCCTTCAGGAAACAAATTAAAGAGATTCTGACGAATTCCAATGGAAGTGATTTTCAATCTGCAGCAATGAAATATAATTTTTAAGCCATCTGCACTGATCCTGATGCAATTCCCATGAATTTACCTATGAAGTTGGCACGATCAGTAGAGGGCAAAGTGTGGATCTATTGTGCTGTAGGGTCCGATATTCTCATTAATTACCTAAAGGATTAATCCAGGTTTCTCCTAAACTTGTATAACATAAAGAAGCCCAGAGGGAGAATCCAGAAATGTGAATGTTAATTATAACTTAGTCATTTTCTCATTATCTGATTCTTACAAGAAAAGTTTGGGGAACAATGGTCAGACTACTGAGGTAGAAATGGTTCACCAATCTTCCCGAAACCTAGTAACTTTGGGTCCACACTAGAACCTGAAGGATCTTGTTGAGGGGAAGGTGGGATACATTTTCAAAGAGGAAGGTCTAATCTCTGGGTGCATATCTGAAAATGATGTCACCATCTTAACAGCCCTAGCATTTATTAAAGCTAATGAAATTTATTTAGTACTTACTGCGTGCCAAGTATTGGGGTAGAAGCAGGATGATCACAACAGACATGGCCTCCATCCTACGCAGGGTTCACAGTCGAAGAGGGAAGAGAGGTATTTGGCCCCTGGCTTGCAGATGGGGAAACCGAGGCATAGAGAGGTTAAATGACTTGCCCTAATGGTCACCTGACAGGGACTAGAATCCAGATCTTCAGACTCCTAGTCCTGGATTCTCTCGTATTTGTTAAGTGCTTACTTTGTGTCAAGCATTGTCACGCTGCTTCCCATTTTGTCCCAGTGTTTTCCCAGGCAGAACTAGTGCACTGGAAGTAAGGGATGGAAATGTTGGCTAGATGTCTGAGCACTCCAAGAGTCCAAACAAACGTGTTTCAGCACCAACTGTGAAGTAGCAGCCATTTAGGAAACTTTTGCAAGGAAAGTGAAAGCTCTCAGCTGGCAGGGAGAATTCATTCATTCATTCAATCGTATTTATTGAGCACTTACTATGTGCAGAGCACTGATCTAAGCGCTTGGAATGTATAATTCGGCAACAGATAGAGACAGTCCCTGCCCCACAACGGGGTAGATGCCTGGTGACCCTTTCACTGTGCCTAAATTAAAGTTTTGTGGAAATCAGCATTGCCCCTGAAGAGCACAGACTAAAGTTACAAAGATGTAGTTCTGAGATGGAAACCTCTGGAAATGTTCCTTTAATTGCCCTATCTCAACTGTTCCCCTAGAAATTGGTCAGTGAGTTGGTATACCCATTTTTTGGTGTCAGTGACTCAATATACAAGGACTTGGAAATTGCTCCCATGGGCAGGCAGACTTCTAAGCTCAGATATTCAGAACATTCTGAAACCTCTCCAGTCAGCAGAGCGCCTCTATTCTGTCCCAGCCGCCTGGCCCAGAAGATTGCTTGCATATTAATCCCAAATAACCCTGTACCTTTTATGGGTATCTCTGATACTAAAGCTGGATTATCTGTGCATTGATGAGTCATACTTTCCTGTCCATTTCTTTGGTTTATTCCTTTGGGGAAGATGTCTGTAACCAACTCCATTGTGGTTCTTACAAGAAAAGTTTGTAGCCATTGTAGCCATTGTAGCCCTTAGTGATGTATTTCTCTCTTTCGGTTCTATTCCTCTAACTTTTGAAAAAAAAACTGTATCCTCTTTTTTTTAGCCATTGTAGCTAAATGTAGCTAAATTGTACATTGTACATTGTACAATTGTATATTGTACATTGTACAATTGTACATTGTAGCTGAATGTACATTTACATTGTAGCCACTGTAGCCCTTAGTGATGTATCTCTCTCTTTCGGTTCTATTCTTCTAACTTTTGAAAAAAAACCTGTATCCTCTTTTTTTTTTTTTTGACATTTGAGTGCAAAAGCTGAAAAATCAAATACTGCAGTCATAATTATCCAGTCGGAAACAGTACTGTCACCCTTCATCGCAGGTGCTTTCTCAATCTTGTTCACTCATGCAAGATTTTGGGTACCGTATAGAAATACAGGCAATGTGATCCCTGCCTCCTAGGAGATGACGAGATGGGAGTCTTAATAAAATAGACACGGTGTGCCCGTTTCCACAATTCCCATGTTACCCTAGAAAGGCATAGATCTAAGACTATAGTTTTTCATTTATACCGCCAACTCTCCGTTGCCCATGGAAATGGAGAGGGGGAGTATGGACAACTGAAATCCATGCTCATCCCAAACACTTCAATTTAGGCACGGATTTTCACCTCCTCTGCCATTCGACCTGTGTCTAGAGCTACTCACCAGAAGCCTCATGGGCAATGTGAACTCCATCATCACATACTTCCTCTGCCCAAACTAAGGGAAGAAAGCTCAGCCCAAGGAAGGGTCTTCTCAGGCTGAATAATCAGCCCCTAATAGTTACTAAGATCAGAGTTTGAGAAATTATTATCAGAGAGTTGTATTCTATGCAAAATGCAGGAAGAGATCTCAGACATCATCTCATCAGTTGGCACTATCTGTCCAAATGTTGACTTTGTTCACAAATGGGGACGTAGGAACATACGATATACACATACAGTTATGAACCCCAAAGCACCATCCTTTGTGATAATTATAATAATTGTGGTATTTGGTAAGCTCTTACTGTAACTGCTGGTGTAGACACAAGTTAACCAGGTTCCACATGAGGCTCACAGTCTAAGTAGAATGGAGAACAGACACTGAATCCCCACTTTGCAGATGAGGAAACTGAAGTACAGAGAAGTTAAATGACCTGCCGAAGGCCACACAGCAGGTAAGTGGTGGATTAGAACCCCAGGACTTTTGACTCCCAGGGCCGTGCTCTTTCCACTAAGCCACGCTGCTTCAAGATGTTATGAAACACCTGCCTACCCAAATCTTGACCTTCACAGAGAAAGCCACTTATCTTCTCTTATGGTTGGGGAGTTGAGGAAGCTGCTTAAAATCTGTCATAAATTGGCTTTTTCTAAACATAAGAATGGACTCCATTAAGCAATTGTTCTGTCCAAGCCATGGGGTAGATATCAGATAATCAGGTCAGATACAGTTCCTGTCCCAGGTAGGATTTGCAATATAAAGGGAAAGGAGAACAAATTTTGAATCTCTATTTTATCGATGAGGAAATCACCAAAAAATAAAGTGATTTGCCCAAGGTGTCACAGCAAGTAAGTGACAGAGCTTGGATCAGAACCCAAGTCTCGTGGCTCTTAAATCCTTGCTGTTTCCATTAGGTCACCCTGCTTCTCATTTTATTCATCTAGTTTTATTTGGCTACTGACAGTTTTTAGAGTTGTGCATATCTTATTGGATTTTTTTTTAATTTTGTGCTACTGCCCCAAGGCAACTATTGCAAAGGGTACAATTTAAAAGATCAAAATGATAAAATAAATCAATTCCTAAGAACATCCTTGAGTTCCTATTGCTGTTGGTGTTTAGGCAATGTATGGGAGAAGTGGATTCAAGAGACGTTGGGAAAAATTCATCACCAAGTGGTCCATAATGGGTTACTAGAAGGAAGTTAGAGATGAAGAGAGGAAAAGTTGAAGTTGTTAGAAAATCCAACCTTGAATATTAAGATGACAACATTAAGTGGTCCATAATGGATTACTAGAGGGGAAGTTAGAGCTGAAGAGGGAAAAAGTTGAGGGTGTTAGAAAATCCATCCATAAACATAAAAGGAGGGCAAAAACACAGTTCTTCCAAGCATTCTGTTTTCACAGTCAGAAAAAGTACTGGGCCATTGCTCTGACCCAGACTAATAGTCACTGCGTCTGTTATTTTGTATTTAAAACAAGATCCATGTCTTCAGGGAGCATTTGATCCAATGGGGAAGATGAGGACATATAAGACACAGGAACCACAGTACTTAGGAAAGCCTGAGAATAAATAAAAGTAATGAGTCAAGCAATTAAATGACAAATAATAACTAAAATCATCTCAGACGATGGTAATTATTGACAAAGTAGTTCTCCCTTGCTAACATGACCCAGCATTATATGCTCAACAGAGTCCTCTAAACATAGTGGCCCCAAACCTTCTGAAAAAAATACTAGATTGGTGACGGGAGGAAGACAAGAAGGAAATACAGAGGAATGATCCCCCCAAACACTCCCTAGTTAGGGTCAGATGACCTCCATTCAACCACTCAGATAGTCAGAACAGCATGGACTTGTGGAAAGAGCACAGGACCTGAATTCAAAACCCAACTCCTCCTATTATCTGCTCTGTAACCATGGATAAGTCACTTCATTTCTCTGTGCTTCAGTTACCTCATCTGTAAAATGGGGATTAAGGCTGAGAGCCCCACGGGGAACATAGACTCTGACTCTGATTAACTTATATCTTCCTCAGTGCTTATTACAGTGCCTACCGCATAGTAAGTGTATAACAAACCCCCGCCCCCCCAGAAAAAAACTCCTTAGAGTTTCCTAAGGAGGGCTTCGGGGGCCCGGAAGTAAGACAAGGGCAGGAATAGAGGTGAGGAGGTGACTACGGCCTTGACCCCCGGAGGGATACTGTCAAATGTCCTCTGAGGAAGGCTGAAGTGTGAATAAGTATGTGATAGTGTTCCCTACTGAGGCTGACTGAAAGAAAAGGGATGGTAGTCCATGAGAGAGGTTTGTTAAAACTTCACTTCAGAAGGAATGCTTTGTTCTACGGTGCATTTCATAAAATGAATTATGAACAATCAATTATTAACACACCAAAATCAGAAGAGGTCGCCTTGGAAATGTAGGCATGCTTTTTCCTGGGATGGAGTTGTAGGTGTATGTATAGAAGCAATAATTTTGATAGCTTTCAAGCTAGAATGGCTATATTTCTTTAGCTCCGGGATGGTCTCATTGATGAAACACTTAGTTCCACCAGGCTGATGCACAGCAGCTTCTAGGGCCTAAAGAGGAGGTCTGGAGCATTAATTATCATTAATGACAACAATAATAATAATGACAGAAATGCTCTTAACTGTGGTATTTGTTCATGGCTTACTATGGGCCAAACACTGTCAAGTACTGGGATAGATTGGATCAACATTCCTGTTCCGCCTAGGGATCACAGTCTAACGAGGAAGGAGAACATTCTACATCCCCATTTAACACATGAGGAAATGGAGGAGCAGAGAGCTCAAGTGACGTGCCCAAAGTCACACAGCAGGCAAGTGGCAGAGTCGGCATCTGAACTCAGATCTCCTGACTCCCAGGCCTTTGTTCTTTCCACCAGTTTGGTCCCCGTTACCACGGTGTAAATACCGAAAGCAGCTCCTCCATTTGTCTGCTGCATGACCTTGGGCAAGTCACTTAACTTCTCTGCGCCTCACTTACCTCATCTGTAAAATAGAGATTCAATATTTGTCCCCCCACATCCTAGTTTGCAAGCCCTAACTGGGACAGGGTCCGTATCTAACCTATCTTGTATCTACCCCAGTGTTTGGGACAGAGTAAGTGTTTAATGGAGTCCATTATTGTGTTTGAAAAAACATTTATGACATATTTTAAGCAGCTCCTTCAACTTCCCCACCTCTAAGAAAAGATAAGTGGTCTTTTGCTGTGTCCTGAGGTCAAGACTTGGGGAGGCAGGGGTTTCGTGGTATCTTGAAACAGTACGGCCTACTGGAAAGAGCATGGGTGTGGGAGTCAAATATCCTGGGTTCTAATCCTGGCTCCATCACTTGCCTACTGGGTGACCTCAAGTAAGTCACTTAACTTCCCCGTGCCTCACTTATCTCATCTGTAAAATGGGGATAAAGACTATGGACTGTGTCCAACCTGATTAGTTTGAACCCACCTCAGCGCTTAATACAGTGTCTGGCACACAGTAAGCACTTAGCAAATAACATTTATAAAAAAAGCATATAATCAGTGCATTAAGGGATGATGTTAGCAATTCTTCATTTTTTTTATTAGGGATATTGTCATTCATTCATTCATTGTCATATTTATTGAGCACTTACTGTGTACAGAGCACCGTACTAAGCGCTTGGAAAGTACAATACAGCACTAAAGAGAGACAATCCCTGCCAACAACAGCTTTACAGTCTAGCCGGGGGGGAGACAGACATCAAAACAAGTAAACAGGCAGCAATATAAATAAACAGAATTATAGATATATAAATAAGTGCTGTGGGGCAGGGAGAGGGAGCGAAGAGTAAAGGGAGTGAGTCAAGGTGGCGCAGAAAAGAGGGGGAGCTGAGGAAAAGGGGGCTTAGTCTGGGAGCAAATCAGGTTGGACACAGTCCCTGTCCCACCTGGGGCTCACTATCTTAATCCCCATTTTACAGATGAGGTAACTGAAGTCCAGAGAAGTTAAATGGCTTACTCAAGGCCACACAGCAGACAAGTGGTGGAACCGGTAATAGAACCCATGACCTTCTGGCTCCCAGGCTCGTGCTCTATCCACTATGATGTGATACTTGCACTTGGCCTTGAAACCATTGCTAACTCGGTAAAGTAAATGACTTATTGGGTCCAAATAATTTGAATAGTTGAGCTAGTGCTTCATTTTCTTGAGTGTGAACCCAGATTTTTAGGAGTTCTTTTCCCCTTTGGGTTCACTTCAAGGAACTCCATGGGACCCAAGTTGCCTAAGACAACTAATCAGATATACAGCCTGTGGGTGGGCAGATTCCTTTTATTTTTTATTGTTTTAGTGGTCCTGAGTCCTTCAGCAGTCTCCACAAAGGTTAACTGTCCATAAAAGAATGCCGGAGATATCAGTCACATCTGTATAAGGCAAAACCAATACTCTTTTCCTGAACAGCACAAACCTATCTACCTCCCAGTTCTCCCAGTTAAAAGAATGAAAAGCAGTACACCCCGTGGTCATACTTTGGAATCAACTAAAACTTGGAGACAAGTGACTTACCTAGGGTAATAACAAGAATAATAATAAAAATGATATTTATTAAGAGCTATGTGCCAGGCACTGTACTACGCACTGGGGTTGATACAAGCTAATCAGGTTGGACACAGTCCTCGTCCCACGTGGGGCTCACTCACTCAATCCTCATTTTACAGATGAGGTAACCAAGGCACAGAGAAGTAAGGAGACTTGCCTAATCACAGAAATTAGAATCAATTACCTTCTGACTCCCAGGCCCGAGCTCTATCCACTAAGCCACGCTGCTTCGGGGTCACACAGCAAGCGGTTGGCAGACCTGGGATTAGAAAATAGGTCCTCTGATTTCCGAGCCCGTGCTCGTTCCAGTAGGCCACACTGCTTCTCCCATGAATCTGTAAAAGTAGAAAGAAAGAGGGCACAGCAATTTATTGCCACCGACCGGCGGGGTGGTCAGAGGTCATGGCAGCAAGGGGAGACAGGTAGGTGGGGAAAGGGAAGAGGGAGGTCATCTGGGAAATCCAGGTCACTGCAAAGAATTCTCTCACTGCCCAGGGACAATATTCAGTGGGCCACCACTCTGTGTACAATGATCTGGTCTAGCTCTAACGATGAAGACATAGGAGAGTGGCGGGGGCCGGGGGGCTCCTACTCTGGAAAACACCCCAAACCCCACCCCACCATCACAGAATATGTTTTCACTTTTCCTGAAAAAAAGAACTGCTAAGGTGTCTTGAATGATAGGAGGGAAAATAAAAGTGTGTAACTATGGTATATGCACTTTGTCCTTGAAACAGATGAGGATGGTTTATTTTTGCTCCCCATATTGTTTTAAAGGCTCAGCTTCCAATTTAACCTTCAAAAGGGGCTAGCCCTCGAAAACAAGACGGTAGCTTCTGAATTATGGCAATGGCAGAACCACAGTCATTCGTGATAAGTGGGTCCAAGAGAGCCTCAGAGATTTGAAAACTAGAAGACTATTCATCCTCTTTAAAGAGGCCAGGAATACACAAATGGTGCAATCTCCAGGGACCATGAATAGAATACAGAGCCTGAAGGAGCTCCTTTGTCTCTTTTCTCCTGCCATAACATATTTCCTCCCTGGAATACGTTAGATTTCTTTTTTCCAGCAAGGAAGCTGCCTATCCATGAAATTAAATGGTGAACACTTACCTGATATTTAAGGATTCCAATAACCCAGTTCATTCCCATCTCTCCCCTGAGGAAGGATGCATTTTTCCTCCACTCGACTGACATCCTCCTTTACCGGATGTTGACTGGTAACGGTTTTCTAAGAAGCTCCAGGCTCCAAGTGTCCTGAATAGAGTGAGAAGTTCTCGGGTTTCCCCAAATGATAATGACGGAGCAGTAGGAGGTTGGTGGGAACTCAATGGTCAAGGAATTCGGGATTTCAGGAAGCTGTAGGATCAATGACATTCACTTAGCGCTTTCTAAATGAGCAAACCCCGTCTCAGGATCACACCTGGAGAGTTGCCGGTACTCTACAAGTCCTAGTTACGGACGGGAGAGTCAAGCAGAGGTATAGCCATTCCATTCCTAGTTTGGGCAGTGGCTAGCAAGTGGAAGGCAATCGGCTACAACTCAAAATTCACCTGTGCTGGGCAGCAGCGGCACGGGACAGAGTTGAGGGTGGAGGCTCAAGTTGACCGCGCGGAAGAAGCCAGGGGGAAACCACTTCCATAGTTTTACTAAGAAAACTCTGTGGATACGCTACCAGAACGACTGCAGACGGAGGTGCGACGTTCTGGGAGAAATGCGTCCGTGGAGTCACTGTGAGTTGGAGGCGATTTGGCAGCGTAAGACGAGGCAAGGAAGCCAAATACTGTACTGTACTGTTCCAGAGTTTTCAGTCCCCTAAGGATGTAGATGCCTGTTGCAAATCTTAAAATCTCTCATGAGGTTGGAGACGGACATGTAGTGTCTCTTAACCAATCTCATCTTTCCTGGGGTAGCTAGTTCCCCTCCCTTGACTATTTCTGCTCTCTAGACTGTAAGCTTGTTATGGGAAAGGTGCGTATCCAACAGCTCTGTTATATTGTACTCTCCCAAGTGCTTAGTGCAGTGCTCTGAACATAGTGAGCGCTCAATAAATTTAATCGATTGATTGATTGATTGATTCTCTGGACCTCCTCCAGCGTCTACTATGCCTTTCCCCAATCTGGACCCAATTATAGAATGAGGAGGCTGGCCAAGACTGAGGTAGATAAAGGTTTGGACGGGCTGTCTCACTCAGTTTTGGATTTTTTTTAAGGTGTCTGTTGAGCACTTACTACGTTCCAGGCACCGTACTAAGCGCTGGAGTAGATACAAGATGATTGGGTTGGACACAGCCCCTAACTCATATGGGGCTCCCAGTCTTAACCTCCATTGTATAGATGAGGTAACCGAGGTACAGAAAAAGTTAAATAAGTTGCCCAAGGTCTCCTAGCAGACGAGTGGCAGGGGCAGAATTAGAACCCAGATCCTCTGATTCCCGGGCCAGTCCTCTTTCCACAAGGCCCCGCTCCTTCAGCCATTTAAAGGGGGGATGAGTCTCGGTCCGGCCTGCCGCCCCGAAGCTCGGACCGTACACCGTGGGCCGGGCTTGAGGGTGGAGGACGGAGGCCAGGAAGGGAGAGGACGAAGCGAGATGGAAACACCAAGCGAAACCGTCCCCTCGCAACAGCCTCCCCTAAAACTGGAGCTCTGGGAATGAGGTTCTGGCTTTCATCTGTCTGTGGCTCGATTGACTGATCGACCGCTTAGCAAACCAGTCGCCCAATTGCATTTTTGGAGCACTTGCTGTGCGCAGAGCACTGTCCTGAGCGCTTGGAAGAGGACCCCGATCCCTTCTCCCAGGTGTTCCGGCTTCCTGGAGGCTGGGGTGGCTTGGAGCACGGAGGGGAAGGATGGATGGGTGGGGGGTGGGAGCCCGCTCCGGACCGCCCCTTCATCTGCCCCGGGGGGGACGATAGGACCGGCCTGGGGGGTCGTCGGTCCCCCGTCGCAGCCGGCGGGGGATACCCTCCGCCCCTCCCCTCCCGCAGCCCCCAGGAGATCTCCCTCCCCCCTGCCGCCCCCCGGGGAAGGGAGGAGAGAGGAGGGGGGCAATCCAGGGGTCTGGCTAAAGGGGAGGGAAGGGCGGAGGGGAAACTCCGGGGCGCGGCAGATGCGGGAGCGGGAGCGGGAGCGGGGACAGAACCAGCCCTGCGGGGGGAGGCGGGGAGGGAGGGACGGAGGAGAGAAGAGAAGAGGAGAGGAAAGGAAGGGAGAGGGAAGGAGGGAGGGAGGGAGGGAGGGAGGAGCTGGAGAGGCACAGACGCCGCCACCGAGAGCCAGAGCGTGGGGCTGGACCGGCTGGGCCGGACGGAGGACCAGGGCAGGACGAGTGGGGCCGGACGGAGGACCGGGGCAGGAGGAGAGGGGCCGGACGGAGGACCGGGGCGGGACGAGCGGGGCCGGACGGAGGACCGGGGCAGGACGAGCGGGGCCGGACGGGAGACCGGGGCGGGAGGAGAGGGGCTGGAAGGAGGACCGGGGCAGGAGGAGAGGAGCCGGACGGAGGACCGGTGCGGGACGAGTGGGGCCGGACCGAGGACCAGTTTAGGAGGAGAGGGGCTGGACGGAGGGCCAGTGCAGGAGGAGAGGGACTGGACGGAGGATCAGTGCAGGTGGAGTGGGGCTGGGTGATCGGTGCAGGTAGAGCGGAACTGGACGGAGGGCCAGTGCGGGAGTAGAGGGGCCGGACGGAGGACCAGGGCAGGAGGAGAGGGGCTGAAGGACCAGTGCGGGAGGAGAAGGGCCGGACGGAGGAGCCGTGCAGGAGGAGCGGGGCCGGTCGGAGGACCAGGGCAGGAGGAGAGGGGCCGGACGGAGAACCAGTCCGGGCGGAGTGAGGCTGAAGGACCAGTGTGGGAGGAGAGGGGCCGGACGGAGGACCAGGGCAGGTGGAGTGGGACTGGAGGACCGGTGCGGGTGGAGCGGGGCCGGACGGAGGAGCAGGGCAGGAGGAGAGGGGCCGGACGGAGGACCAGGGCAGGAGGAGGGGGCCGAAGGACCGGTGCGGGAGGAGCGGAGCTGGCCAGAGAGGAGCTGGGGGCGCGGAGCGTGCGGGAGCCCCCGGCCCCATGGAGCACACGCACCTCCACCTCCGCAACAGCTCGCTGCTCTCCTACCCCCGCTACGGCTGCGGCCTGGGCTTCGTGCCGGTCGTCTACTACAGCCTGCTGCTCGGCCTCGGCCTGCCAGGTGAGAGGGGCCGGGGGCGCCCGGGGGAGGGGGCGGGGAGCTGCGGAAAGCTCCGGCCCGGGGCCGGGCTCGTCTCCGCCCTTGCCTCCGCGCCCCCGAAATCCCCCCGAGTCCCAAAGAAAGTTTGATCCCGGAGGGCGGCGGGGCAGAGGAGGGGAGTGGGGAGGGGAGCCTGGGTCTTCCTCCCTGCGGCCCAGGACCGGGTGCGGCTCGCCCCCCGTCCCTTCATTCGTTCGATCCCATTGACTGAGCGCGGCGGTGGATGCCAAGCAAACTGGGATGGACAGAGGCCTCCCTCCGCCCCCACTGTGGGGTTCACAGGCTCGATCCCCATTTTTACAGCTGAGGGTTACCTTGGGAGGGAAGCGCGGCTAGAGGCGAGGGGGTCTCTCCGCCCCGGCCCCCGCACACCTCCTCGAATTACCATCGTCACGATTGTCATTATCACCCAGACCCCAGGAGATGGGGATCCTCTTGCCCCCGCAGCCCCCCGCCGGCTCTGAGCCTTCCCAGCAATAAGACATGTAATAACGAAGGTATTCGTTAGACGCTTACTCTGCGCCGGGAGCTGTTCTGAGCTCTGGGCCGGATACCAGGCGATCGGGTTGTCCCACGTGGGGCTCCCAGTCTTCCCCTTTCGCAGAGGAGAGAACCGAGGCCCAGGGAAGTGAAGTGCCTTGCCCCAAGGTCACAAGGCAGACAGACAGGTGGCGGAGGCGGGATGAGAACCCAGGTCCTCTGAGTCCCAAGCCCGGGTCCTTTCCACTAAGCCACGCTGCTTCTCAAGGCCCCAGCACCGGACCGTCCCGTCTCTCCGTCTCGGCCCCCTTGCAGGGGGGTCCGGGGGAGTCTACAGCCCGACCACCCCCGCGGGTGATGCCCGGTGTGAGCTTGGGGAGGGTGGTGAGGGCTACCCGACCCCTTCCCCCTGGCCACCGGGAGCCCGGAGCCCGGGACAGGGATCCGGGGCTGGGACCCAGGAGCCGGAACAGAAGGAGGGAGGGTGAGTCGTAAGCAGGAGAGCCTGGGGACCGACCCCAGAGAACGAGGCGATAGGAATCATCGTAATTACAGTATCTGTTAGGCACTTACTATGCGCCCTGCACTCTACGGAGCGCTGTTGGATACGAGCAGACTGGGTGGCCCCTATGAGGCTCACAGTCGTGATCCCCAATTTCCAGGTGAGCTGAGGCACAGAGTGAAGTGACTTGCTCAAGGTCACACAGCGGAGCGAGGGTGGAGTCAGAATTAGAACCCATGACCTTCTGAGTCCCAGGTCTGTGCTCTCTCCACTACGTCCCACTGCCAGCCCCCTACCCTGCCCTGCCCTCCCCCCTCCCCGAAAAAAAAAGCGCATACCCTACACCTCCCACACTCCACTGTCCCGCGAAGGATCTGGGGGATGGGCAGTAGAGGGGCAGGCAATCCTTCTGGGAACAGAGACGCTGAGACCTGCAGAATTCCTGAAGCGATCTCACCCTGGCTTCCTCTCGCTTTCTTTCCTACGCGTCGGTCAGAAGGGAGACGAGTGACGGGATGAGGAGTGGTGGGGGGAGGTCCATTCCCTGAGAGGGCGACTCTCAGAAGGTCCAGGTCATGAACCGGGTGGACCTGCAAGATTTGGAAGAAAGAGCTTCCATCCTCTTCCCCCCACGCCCCCTGCCTTCCTCCTCTTCCTCCTCCACCTCTTCCCGGGGCCCAGCCCCCTGGATCGGCCTGCTGATGCTACCCGGCTCCAGCTGGGACCAAGCTCGTTATGCCCAGAAAGTTGGCAGGCCCATCCCCGGCCCCCAGAGAGGGCCCCGCTGGGTTTTTAATATCATTTTCCCTCTAAACTGGCAGTCACGAGAAAGCATAAGTTTACTAATTTCAAAGGCTCTTCCCCTCCTTGAATGTAAATGAGACCCAGTGAGCGATTAGACTTGTATTCCCGACTAATAACTCTGGCTAACTTGGGAGGGGTAACTCTCTCCGCCGTTGCCCCCGCGCATGACCTTGAATTACTTTGGGATCGGGATCGATTAGGGTTCGGCGGGCACCGGTCTCTCACCCCCTCTGCGTTGTCCCACTGGGTAAGTGACTTTTCGGGCTGCTCAGGGGGCCCAGTGGAGAATGCCGGGATCTCCAGTCTCCCGTCAGTCCGAAGAGCACGTACCGCTCAGCCGGAAACGGCGGCAAACACCGTCTGGTGTTCTCGGCCTCGGGAATTCAGTCCAGCCTCACTGCTACTGCCCCCCGTGAGGCAGTCCCATCTCTCAGGGTGAAGGGGAGCTGATGCCCTCGGAGCCACTAAGCTCCCTCTGGTCCTACTGCCCCAGTTAAATCCACCTCCTGAGACCCCTCGGGAAAAGAGAGCTTCACAGATGAAGGTGCCTGAGCGGGGCCACGCCCGAGAAATCTGCCAGTGCACTGCTTCTCAGCCATGAGAAGGAATCACACAGTGAAAATCGGGCCACAGACTGAGAAATCAGTGGACTATGCCCTGCCTCCTCTGCCCAATCTCTTAGTCCTTATGGGAAGTCCCACTTCTGGGAGGATGCTGACAGTCATTTAGGCAGGGAATGCCTGGGCTCAGCCTTAGTGGCATAGGAAGTGGGGGAAGGAGCCAGGGATGAACTTTGTGAGGGCACAGTGTGGTAGGTTCTGTGGGTCCTTATTGGTTCTTTCAGCCCTGCAAGCACCCTGGGGTGAATTTCATCTTGAACCGGATCTTTTTTGAGTAAGAAGCATGACTTTATATACAGCATGTGGTGTGGGTGTACTTGTATATGCATATAGCTACACATACAAACCAACATAAGTATCTACACACACACACACACACAGATGGGAGATTCTTGAGGGGAGGTGGTAGCTTAGGGAACTGGTGGTCCTTCCAAAATGCAAGCTTGAGGCACCAGCTGAAGTTTGCCAAGTTGGTCAAATGGCTCATGTCCCTAAGCAGGAAATTTTCATCACCAGGTTCAACACCTGGCAACCAGTGGGCCCTCAGCCTTCATGGATGAATAGATGATGATGATGAAGTGCTTCACGGTCAGGGTAGGTGGTCATTAGAAGTCCAGCGAACCACCAAATCCACCCATCCTGCCAGGGGAAAGCCTTGGGAGGCAAGGTCAGGAGAGTGCTGGGCTCAGCACAACCCTCCCCTAGCTGAGAGTTTCACTGTAATACATTTTCCCCCCTAATTAGGGAACTCTCATTATTCTGCAGTTGACAGGAACACACAGCTAAGCTGGGTGTGAAGTAACAGACCACAGGGCTAGATGATGTTGTTGAAAACTGAGATTTTAATTGAATTGCCATTCCTGGCAGTGGGCTCACCCAAAGATGAGTCTGGAGGAGAGGAAATGTTTACGAGAATTTGGAAAGGGATGGGGAGAATCAAGCTGCGCTGCGGGGGGAATGTGATTGGATGGAAGTAACTGGCTCCAGGCTGGACCCCGGACCCCTGGAAACCCTCCTGGGGCCCGAGGTAGAAAGGACAATAGCGATGGGGTCAGTCGGGTTGAGAATCGGTGACCTGGGAGAGCCAGGGTCCCCCCTTGAGCTCAGAGAGAAGACAAACCTCTGCTGTGAAGACCCCGAGAGACTTGGTGGGTGTCTAATGTTGGATCCGCGAAAGGCAAGAACTGGAGCCCTCACGTTGACCCGCTGGGGCCTGCCGCGGATGGCCCGAGCAACAGCCGGGGATTCACCGGTCCATGAGCAAAGGAGGTATTTCCTTGCTGGTACTCCTTGGGGAGGGAGGATTACTACCTTCTGGAGCCCCAGTTCTGAGGAGCAGGATTTGTCTTCAGAGGGGAAAGAGACTTGAGGAATGTTTCTTCTTGGGCTCCTAGTCGAATCCTGGGAGGTAAGGTGTAGAGACAGATCACAGACTGGCTGGATTTTGTGTCTGAAATCAGGGACGCTAGGTTGAGTGGCCGCCTTCATTGAGCGTAGACTTTTGGAATTGGAAACATAGACTCGCAAGGCTGGAAGGGACCAACTCAATATGCCACAACCTCTCTCATCACCCATTCCAGTATAGAAAACCCCCCGTGGTCAAGGAGGTCTTCTTTTAGTCTAAGTGGAATCCCTCCCGCTGCAGTTTAACCCCACTGTCTCTGCTTGCCTTTCATAGACCTGCGACATCTAGTACGCTTAGTCCCCACCTCTTCAGCACTTTCTACTCTAGCTGCTTTCTTTCTTCCTCATTTTTTTTTTACTGGTAGTAGGGTGCCAGGCACTATGCTACGCACTGTGGCGTGGCTTAGTGGAAAGAGGACGGGCTTGGGAGTCGGAGGTTGTGGGTTCGAATGCGAGCTCCGCCACCCGTCAGCTGTGTGACCTTGGGCAAATCGCTTAACTTCTCTTTGTCTCAGTTACCTCACCTGTAAAATGGAGATTAAAACTGTGAGCCCCACGCTGCACTACCTGATTGTCTTATATCTACCCCAGTGCTTAGAACAGCACTTGGCACACAGTACGTGCTTCACAAATACCTTCATTATTATTATTATATACAAGATAATCAAGCTGGACGCAGTTCCTGTCCCTCATAGCACTCACACTCAATTCCCATTTTACAGATGAGATAACCGAGGCACAGAGAAGACTTGCCCAAGGTCACACAGCTTCCCTCTCCTACCTTACTTCTCTTCTCCTTCTTCTCCCTACTCACTTGGATAATAAGAATTTCCCAGAATGGCCTTGGAAGGACAGTTTAGAAAATCCTCACTGTCAGAGGGGAACGAACAGGAAGGAGCTGAAGGGAAAAGACTGAGGAAGCCCCAAGCCCAGAAGGAGTGAAGGAGGGAGTAGGAGTTTAAGAACATCCTAGAGAAAAGAGTGGAAATGGGTGCTTAATGATGAATATGTTAAAATGGGATGTTTCGCTGGAATTTGGGATATTGTAAACTCTTTCCTTAAAAGAGTGTTAAGAAAAGGGAAACTGTAAAGTCCAATGGGACACAACATTCAATGGAATGTGATGAAAATATTTGTAAATTTCAACATACATCATGCAACTCAGCAGACGCAAATGACTGAATCCTAAATATAGAGCTAGGAGAATTTGCTCACAAGCCTACTGATTTCTTTTCTAAATAAATTGTACATGGTTTGGGGAAATCTCCAGAGATGGCACTGAATGTGAAATGCTCTTCATCTTCAGAGAAAGTTAGAAAAATGAGTCTAGCAATTACCATCTCTAAGTCTGACCTCAGAATTGAGTATCGAAGCCCATTAACAACCAGTTCTCCAGCGGTCCAGAGAGGTTTGGAGGGGACTGAGGAGATCAGTATTAGCTGTGCCGTCCTTCTTTTGGAAGAGGAAATGGATAACCAGGTACTGACTCTGGCAGCGCTGCTAACTTGGGGAGCATCGCAGGGAGGACGGAGAAGCTGAAATAGATTTTCTGAGGTTTAAACTACATAAAGTCAGAAAATGGGATTACTGGGGATGGAGGAGGGAGGGAGGGAGAGGATGTAGAGATCTATATCTAGGGGGAAAATATCTCCCATCAGACAGATTCAGGGAGCTGGAATAACCTGGAAAATAGAAATACCACGAATCACCTCAGGGCAAGTATGTGCAGCTTATCAGATGGGAGTTTGCAAAAGGGAAAGAGAAGGAAAATAGCCAGTGTCCTTTAGGTCTGGGTCAGAAGGCCACAGAAAGGAGGGGTGGAATGTTGATCTCTCCCTTTGCAGACACCAGGGGAGACAAACGTCAGGTGTTTGAATTCTGAATTAATGGCACCCCCGCCACCAACCCCCCCAGCACACATACACACAAACTCATACACACAAGTGGCTCCTCCCAGAAAAGGGATCATTTCCCAGGAGCTGCAAGGGGATGATGGTTTCAGTAATTGAAGAGCAGCACATCACTCTCAGCTGAAAAGCACTGTGGGAAGCCAGCCTGTCTCAGGAGGGCACAGGGGATAACCCGGGAGGCTTTATGCCTCTCTGATTTCCACTGCTCTTTTAGGGTCCAGTTTCGGTTTATTGCTGGGGCTGGTTTATCCAGATCCCCTGATGCTACTTCTCCAGCTCACCTTTTGGCCAGGACCTTACTCAGCAGCACAAATGTGTCAAGACTGATATTTTACAGATGTGGAAAAAACCAAGGCACTGAGAGGCCAACTGACTTACTCGAGGTCACGCAGTGAATCTGTAGTAAAGTTGGACCTAGAACCCAGACGTTCTTATTCCAAATCCAGAGCTCTAGTCGCTGAACCTGCTCTCTAGTTAGAGCAGCGTGACTTAGTAGAAAGAACAGGGGCCTGAGAGCTAAAGCACCTGGGTTTTAAGCCTGGTTCCACCACTTGTCGGCTGTGTGACCTTAAGCCGGTCACTTAACTCTCTGTGCCTCAGTTTCTTCATCTGTAAAATGGGGATTCAATACCTGTTCTCCCTCCTGCTGAGACTGAGAGCTCCATGTCAAATAAGGGATGTGTCTGATCTGATCATTTTGGATTTATCCCACTGCTTAGTACAGTGTTTGGTGCATAATCAATCAGTGGTATTTATTGAGCGCTTACTTTGTGCAGAGCTCTGTACTAAGGACTTGAGAAAGTACAACAGAATTGGTACACATATTCCCTGTCCACATAGTAAGCACTTAACAAATAATGTGCTACTATTAAGAGTTTCTTACAGCGTAGGAGAGGTGAGATAGACGGGTGGTGAGCACAGGAGGAATGTGGATGGGGTAAAAGTCTGAAACTCAATCCATTTTGGCAGGGACGTGGAAGAGGTGGGCTTGGAAGGATGGTAATGGTGATTCGGGATAATTTGGAGATATCTTTCCAAGCAATGTCTCCCTCTCAAAAGTATACAGAACCTGAAGCAGCGTTAAGGAGACGGTTTGAAAAAGTGTCCTTTGAAGTCAGTTCAAAGTGTCATCCTGCCTCTCCTCAGACTCCCCTCAGTGGGAAGCCATTCCAGGAAGGTGGAGAGAAGCAATCAGGCACAAGCCTTTATTAAGTATATCCCTCATTTGAGGAAAGAAACCACAAGCCAGTGTGTCAGGGTTAATGGGCACTTCCTCTCTCTTGTTTACCAAAATGTCAACAAATGACAGTGTTTGGGGGAATCACTTTCTACTACATCCATTATTTTCCATTTTAGGCTAATGTAAGGAGCAAATTGTTGATTTTGGACAGAGGGAAACACACACTTGAGCACATGTGCATGCACAAACACACGAACAGGCACACGCACCCAAGCAAACATACACAGAGCACTACACAGCCAGAGATAAGGGCTGACTGAATTCCACTGCTGTCCACTCATTTCATGATCTTCACCTGAGCAGCAGAATGCAATTTCCCCACGGGAAGAATGTGAAACAGCACCTGAACCTTCAACCATAGAATCCCGTATCCTGGGATGGTGGTGAGCTGGAATAATGGTAGAAGCCGGCCCGCTTGATTGGAAGAAACAGAATGTTATGTGGAAGGTGTTTTCTTATGCTGATAGAGAACGAAAGATGAGCTGGAGAAGAGAGAGGAAGAGGAGAGTGAGACTAGTCAGGTCCATTTTTGAGGGAGATATGAGAGGCCGGGGCAGTTCCTCCTTTCTTCTTGTGGATTCTCTCATTTACAGAGTGCTAAGCATTTCACCAATTTGCAGATTTCGGACCGAGCTACTGAGAGGCAGCTTGGAAACTCACAAATCCAGTTTTAACTCTGCCACTGATTTCTCCTGTGACCTTGAAGAAGTCATTACCACCTCTCTGCGTTCCTCCCCTTCCCCACTGACGATCTTAAAAAAAAATTATAAGAGCAATACTGTTTTAGATGAGCTCCTTTTCTTGGACAGCTCATCAGGTCCAGACTGCAGACCCAAGGCCGCAGAAGGCTAAGGTATACACATATAATAATAATAATAATAATGTTGGTATTTGTTAAGCGCTTACTATGTGCAGAGCACTGTTCTAAGCATTGGGGTATATAAGATCATCAGGTTGTCCCACATGAGGCTCACAGTCTTAATCCCCATTTTACAGATGGGGTAACTGAGGCACAGAGAAGTTAAGTGACTTGGCCACAGTCACACAGCTGACAAGTGGCAGATCCGGAATTCGAACCCATGAGCTCTGACTCCCAAGCCCGTGCTCTTTCCACTGAGCCTCGCTGCTTCCCATATACATCCACAGAGGGCCAGATTTCATTGAGAAGACCAGGCAGCAGGAGCAGCCCCTGAATTTTAGCTTCCACAAAGGTGGACTACAACCGCCATGAAGGAAAGCCCAGAGCTCCGCTTAACGGTGGCTCTCAGGCAGGGGGTCCCTGTTTGAACACTTGGGACTGCTCCGACCATGAGTTCCAGGAGGCCCTGGGGACAGGTTACAACCCCTAATAGACCGGAAGATCCTTGAAGGCAGGGGCTGGATCTTTTTCTTTGTAACTCTCCTCAGGAGCAATACAATGTCCAGTGCACTGAAGAATAAACACTACTCTGCATACGGAGAGGTACAGTCCAGACTGCTGAGGGACCAATCCTGCGACTGCTGAGTGAATGAATGACTGAATGACTAGCTGACTGACTAGTCGGTTGGCTGCCTGACTGTCTGACTGACTAGCTGGTTTACTGGATGATTGACTGGATGATTGGCTGGCTGACTGACTGGATGACTGAGCGGATGACGAAATGACTGGCTGGCTAGTTGATTGACTGAGTGATTGACTGTCTGATTAGTTGACTGGCTGACACTCTGATTTGCAGGCCAACTGATTAGGAAAAGGTTGAATCCTAATATTCAGCAGAATCTGCTACTGTTACTTTGAACTCAATTCATCAGCATTCAGATTGGATTCCCCCATTACACTTTCTTAAGCAGAGAGAGAGCAGGCTCTGCCGAACAGCCAGCAGTCACCAGACCGATAATACTGGGGCAGTGTTGCTTAGTGGGAAGAGCCCTGGACTGGGAGCCTAGAAATCTGGGTTCTGGTCCCAGCTCTGCCACTGGCCTGCGGTCATTTACTGTCATTTCTAACAGCCCAGAGAAAGAGAAAGCCTTTGTGCATCGCTCTGCACTGGAAGGGCAGTAAGAGACGGAGTCACCTTCAGAGTTGTCATTTGACAAATGAAAGGCATTTAGACTGAACCACAGGCTGGGAGGAGTGTCCACCACAGCCTTCTGATCTAGTGACCCCGAAGCCAGCAGGGAGGCAGGTAGCCCTCTCTACTTGGCTGCAGAAGAGAAGGACGTGATGAGGGGGAAGAGGGGGAAGGTGGGTAACAGACTGAAGGCTGCAGGATGTGCAAAGGAAGAAAAGGATCCTTTGTTCTTTGATGTGGTCCATTTTTCAGAGCAGAATTGAGGGTAGTGGATTCCCTGGGGGGGGGGGGGATTATCCAGCAATCTTTCAGCGGGGAAGGGGAGAGTACCAGAGGAGGAAACATGATGGCAAAGCTTTTCAAGCGAGGGCATCACCTTATCTTTGTGTTTCCATAGGAACCTAAATCTATGGGGAAGTTTTCCCAAGACTGCATTCCCCCACCACCCAACACCCACATAGATTCACATGAAAACACATCTTCTCTGTCTCTCATATACCCCTTAAAAAAACCCAGACTCACCCAACCAGTAAAAATAATAGTAGTAATAATTTTGGCACTTGTTAAGCACCCGTTATGTGCCAAGCACTGTATGAAACCCTGAAGTAGATACAATACAATCAGCCCAGATACAGTCCCTGTCCCACATGATATTCCCCATCAGACGGGGAGAGAGAGGAAACGGGTACTTAATCCTCATTTTATAGATAAGGAAACTGAGGCACAGGAGTGAGTGCTTTGCCCAAGGTTACAGAGCAGATGAGTGCTAGGGTAAAAATTAGAACCCAGATCTCCTAACTCCCAGTTCTGTACTCTTTACACTGGGACATGCTGCTTCACACACACATGCACACACCCCTATCCTCACTCAACCACTCCTTAGGTTGCCCCTCCCTTCCTGTGATAACTCACCCTTGCCACACACCTTTATTTTAAGACAGAACAAGGAAATATCATTTAGAAGCATCCTTGGCCCATAGTCAGGATGGAAGTTCCACTCCTTGGAGAGATTTCCTTTTTCCTTCTTTACCCCGCCAGGATCAGGAGAGCGGGGGAGAGCAGAGCGGCACGGGGAGATGGACGTCGTCCAATTTGTAGGCGGTTACAAGGGACATGCCAGAAGGTTTCTGGAGCGACGCTCAATTGGTTTAACTGTCTTGGACAGGGCAGAGAGCCCGAGGCCTGAGAGCAAATCTGCATTTTAAACTGTGTCAGTAAGAGAAAGTATACACCTCAAGCGATTCATCTGACACTTCCAGCTTGCGGCTGGAAGCAGTTCCCGAAAGGTCCCTCCGTACTCTGTCCTCAACAAACTACTGCCATGCAGTCGGGACTCAAAATACAGAAATGGTGCATTGTAGGTCATTCTGCTTCAGCTCGGATCAGGCGGCCATAAGATTACTAAAGATAATAATTACGGTATTTGTTAAGGGCTTACTATGTGCCAGGCACTGTACTAAGCACTGGGGTGCATACAAGCAAATCGGGTTGGACACAGTCCCTGTCCCACGTGGGGCTCACGGTCTGAAACCCCATTTTACAGATGAGGTAACTGAGGCCCAAAGAAGTGAAGTGACATGCCCAAGCAGGCTAGTGACTGAGTCAGGATTAGAACCCAGGTCCTTCTGACTCCAGGCCCCTGCTCTAACCACTATCCCACGCTGCCCGGTATCCCGAGGCTATGCCTGGGCAGTTTCCTGCTCTGCCTCATTTGAGTGTAAGTTTTTGGATGGCATTCAATGGGTGGACACTGCAGCAGGTCTAATGCGACAGGGAGATGGGGGTGAGGAGGAGGGGAGGAAGGAGAGCATATGAAGGGTCTCCAGTTCCCCTCATGTTGACAGTCTCTCAGAAGGTGGTTGGAAAATGTGGGCAGCCTTGCCACTGAGTAGCGGGGCCGCATTCCTACAAAGAGCCTCCAGCTGGATGGAAGCAGGCCTAAAATTAGGTTTCGATCCCTCCTTTTAGGATGTGAAAAAATTACCAGAGGGTTATTCTCTTTTTGTTTCTTGAAAGCCAAGAATGAGGTGAAAAAAATCAAGCTGCCACGGGATTTGCAAGTTTTGCCTGAAAAGGGCAGGTGGCTTGTTTCTACTTGGGACGAGTGTAAAGGTAGGCTCTGAAGAGTTCATCAGTTCTCTTAAAACCAGCCAGCAAGAAAAAGTTAGATTGACTTGAAGGAAACAGAGTGTTTTTTGTACAGTGAGTATCCATCCGTGGGTATGTCTTTGAATTCGTACCTAGAGGAGTTCGGGACCTTAAATGCCAATTTACCTGATCTCTGGGCAGTCCCGAGGATACCAGGTCAGTTATAGGGTGAGGGGACAGACTGGGGGTGGTGTGGAAGAGGATTAAAAAAGACATTCAGGACCCTCAGTCTGTCTGGATTTACAGCATTTCCCCCAAGCGACCCCTGAGCCTCCTCCCACTTGCATCAGAATGATTGCGTTTCATCCCAAAGGCCCCTTGGCCCTGGAACTCAGCGCCGGGCAGGAGCTGAGGCCGAGGGATACCGAGCGAGGGTGAAAATGCCAGACATCATAGTGTCAGGAGTCAAATCTGTATGGTGCAGGGAAGAGAGCAGCTGAATGCCGGATAATCCACCAGCCCTATTTCTGATGACTTCCAAAGTAGCTGCCAGAGCCGTGCTGAAAGTTTCCAAGCAGAAACTCCTGCCCTTCTTCTCCTCATTTGGCCCAATTCACAAATCGCCTTACACACCATTCCCGTGCCTAGGTCTAGAGGTCACCTTCTGCCACGGTTGCTTGTGAGAGGAGAGCTGAAATCTTTGGACCTGTGGCTCTTCCAGGGAGTCACCTTCCCTCAGGATGGCCCGACCAATTACCCAGAATTAAAAAAAGGGGGATAGCTCTGCTGTCTATCTTTCCTGGCTCTTGTTTTGCTGAAGAGGCGCAGCAGATGTCTATCTGAGCTTGTTGCCGGAGCCACTGCGAACTCACCACATCAATTAGCATTGTGTTTTGCCTTATGGAACTTAACCCTTGACCTGGGCACACGAATTTGGAAAGACCCTTTTCCCCAAAGAGTAATTGCCAGTGGTTCCGGCTGATTCTGCCAGCAGAGGTGGGAAAGCCAACGTGGATGAGAGCTGTGGCCACGGAATCTTTCCCGGGGCACTGCTGAGGCTTGTCCTGGTTGTTTGGGGTTATTTTTAATTACGACGACACGGGCCTTGATCTTCTTCCATACCTGGAGAAGTGGAAGTTGTCATAGTGAATGTACTTGTTTAATTTTAAAGTTCTTGATCCCAACAGCTGTAATTTCTGCACCAACAATTACCACTTAATGTGAGAAAGCCCTGGTCCCGGCTCAGTAGAGAATGAGATCTATAATCCTACAGAACTGGGTATTAGATACTCTCAGCCCCTTCTCTGGGCCAAAACGTATTGACTCTGTCGCTGGGGTGGAGGCAGGCGGGGAAGAAGGGATGGGTAGGAGGGAAAGGAAGCCTTCTCTCTCTCCCTCTCTCCACAGAGCTGCTCACAATGAGTCACCATGGCCTTGCTCTCAGAGCTACTTTGGGCCACTGCTTCCTACTTCTTCTTGGCCCCATTTCCCTCTCCTGAATTATTTGAGATTATTTTTAAACAAGAGCAGGTGGATGAATTCCCTACTCGAAAAATGAGAAATTGAGTTGCTTGAAGAAAACCAACCTTGAACACTCCCCTGGACAAACTGGTGGAAATCTGAAGCCTACTAGAATCATGCAGCAAACTACGCCTCAGCCAGCACCCGCTCTCTTTCCCCGTCAGTGCCTTTGCCCAGCGCGTGAGGAGGGGGTGAACCATCCCTCAAACAAAGAGTGCCCCAGGTGCCCTTAAAGACAGCACCAAGATTAGCGGCGCTCTCCGGATCCTTAATCTGGCTGCGTGTCACTACCTCTCCCCCGCCCCCAAACTCTTGTAGCCACTGCCCTAACAGCCTCCAGAGGGGTAAAATAATGCCGACGGTGACTGGAACTGTATTCCCCGTTCCCTCCATCGTCCCAGGTCCCAGTTGGCCACACTCCTCCTCCCAACCTGCCCTCAGCCCAGCTGCTCCACTTATTGCCGAGTAAATGGATCCGGTTTAGGCAGGCTGAGAAACAGTACGGCCTAGTGGAGAGAAGGACTTGGGTTCTAATTGCAGCTCCACCGCGTCTATGCTGTGTGACCTTGGGCAAGTCACTTCACTTCCTGTGCCTCAGTTACCTCATCTGTAAATGGGGATTAAGACTACGAGTCCCATGTAGAACAGGGACTGTGTCCAACCTAATTGTGTACCTGTCCCAGTGCCTAGTACAGTCCCTAGCACATAGTAAGCACTTAACAAATGCCATTTTTTATCATTATTATTAGTATTATCACTATCAGACTAGAAGTCCCCAAGGCCAGAACATTAAGTAGCCATCTCAGACTCTGACTCTTGCCTCCAGCCCTGTCAAGGAGTTCTCCTCTCTGGGTCCAGCTGCCGCTTTATCCACCAGCAGCATTCCTTTCACTGACAAGCCAGGTAGATGGAATTTGTCTTGTTACCTATGAAACCTGGATAGCACTAGGCAGGCTCTCCTCTTCCTTCCCTCCCCTCAACCCAGATACTTGTAATCATGCCCACAGTAAAGGATAAACGGGCCCAGCCGGTAATTCTCAGAAACACTTCACTTTGGAACCTGCAGTTTGACGTAAATTAGAGCATCTCCTGTCCCACAACCACACGTTTCAGG
The DNA here is from genome assembly GCF_004115215.2 of Ornithorhynchus anatinus. Classification (NCBI taxonomy): domain Eukaryota; kingdom Metazoa; phylum Chordata; class Mammalia; order Monotremata; family Ornithorhynchidae; genus Ornithorhynchus; species Ornithorhynchus anatinus. The sequence goes on from NC_041729.1 coordinate 46,944,027, forward strand.
TTTGGGGTTTTTTTTGTCTAAAAATTCCCCAATGCTAATAAAACCCATTTCCATATAATTACATCTCCTTGACCTAAATGTCAGTCTGTGTGTACCTTCGCTGGATGTACAAAAACAATTTCTCGAGCTACATAAAATTGCCTTTTCAGTACTTCCGGATAATTGGGTGTCAGAATTGTCTTCTCTGTGGAGGCCCTGCTCCCTCCTCATCTACATCCGGCTGCTGACGTTTCGGCGCCCATCACCTGACTACGGTGGTGTTTTCGTGTCTCACACTGGGTGTCTCTGGGTGGAGAATTCAGCTTCCTAATAGCTGGTCCCAGGCGGAACAAAATGTCCTCCAGAAAACCGTCCTTGGAGAGGGCCCGCGTTGCGGCTCGCGTAGGATGCCGAGGTCTAAGACTGCAACAGCCGAGTTCCTCGTGGACTGACATCACTGACGGAAGAGAGAGAGGCTAAAGCGGGGCCTGACTTCAGCTACGTTCCCCCCTTCGGTGACAGTGAGGCTCTGCTGAAAATGTAAAAGTTTACATTCCAGCCATGCAGCTCCGTCCCGGAGTGCAGGGTTATGAGCAGGCGGCAGCCTGCCAGACACATTACAGGTCTGGGCAATAGACCCTCTGCCAGGCCAAACCCTCAAAGGTAATTCTTTCTTACCACATCTAACTCAAGAAGAAGTGGAGGAAAAGAGGAGAAAGAAAGACGTAGGGAAAAGAACGGAAAGTTAACGGGCCACTGTGGAAGGCTCATTAATGAACCAGAGCCTGTATAGTGGACATTTAACCCACAGTTCTTCCCCCCGGATGCAAAAGCTGACATCTTAAGTGGCACGTTACACCCTTCTCAGATACCACCCAGAGATACAATCCCCCGCCTTGAACTTAGTTTTAAAGTTTGTATTTCATTTCTGTTGTCTTTATTCACTTGACAAGTCATGGGCATTCAATCATTCAATGGCCCTTTGATGACACGTACTGCGTGCAGAGCTCTGAAGAGTTTGGGAGAGTGCCATAGACACGGGCATTTTCCAGAAAGAGTGAAGAGTGAAGAATCACCAATTGGTCCCCAGGGGCTCCCACACCTCTGGCGGGTCGCATCCTATGGCATCACTTCATCACCTGACTGAGATGGTCTTTTCGTGTCTCACGCTGGGCGTCTCTGGGTGGAGAATTCAGCTTCCTAATAGCTGGTCCCAGGGGGAACAAAATGTCCTCCAGGAACCTGTCCTTGGAGAGAGCCTGTGTGGTGACTCGCGTAGGATGAAGGCAGAAGGACTCTAGTAGGCTGATGTGTTTGCATGATTGGAGACAACGGCCGTATCTGAATTCCATTTTGCTCTAGCTGGTGTTTGCCGAGAGAGGAATATGGTCGAGGAACTCAGACCCAAAGCTGGAGTGGGATTGGACACATTTTGTATGCAAAATTGATAAGCTATTTGCCCGTAGCTAAAAATACCTGGCTCTGGCACCCGCTGGCGAAGAGACAGATGGATGGTACTTAGCGCAAGATGTTTAATCAACTAGCGCAAACCAGATAGGAGTCACAATTAGCCTTTGACACCCACAGTGAACTCAGGATGGAGGGACTGAATGCTCCTGACTTTCTATTGGCTGCCAGGTGCCCAGTGGGTTTGCACTAGTGCCCGAGGAAATTGAAAAATGAATGATCCTCTTCTCCCCACCCCCACCCCCCAGGCAGTAACCAGCTGGAGTGTTCAGAGCTGAGTGATGTCAACAAAACTTTCCTACTTGTGGGAAGAGCACAGGGAATGGAAATGCACTGGATTTAAGGTTTAAGATGAATGCCTGACCGGGAGAGGGCTCTGGGGAGAGGGATAGTGGACCCTCAAATGGAGAATCCAAGGGAGATTGCGGAATACCTTCTGAACGTACCTGGAAGCAAAAGTAAGTGACATCTGATATGGTCAAAGACTTATAGAAGGCATTTCTCCAAGATGCCTTCCCCTACTAGGCCCTTCTTTCCTCTTTTCCCACTCCTTCCTGCATCACCCTCGCACTTGGATTTGCTCCCTTTATTCACTTCTCCCTCAGTCCCTCCGCACTTATGTATATATCCATAATTTATTTATTTATATTAATGTCTGTCTGGAGAGTCCCTCTCCAGACTGTAAGATTGTTGTGGGCAGGGATCGTGTCTACCAAGTCTGCTACACTGTACTCTCCCCAGCACTTAATATAGTGCTTTACACACAGCGTTCAAGAAATAGGATGGGTGGATTGATTGATTAGCCCTCTCTGCATGCAAAGGGGAAGATGAAATAACCTCTCAAGATCACTTTGATTCTGGCATTAATGGCCAGAAACTCAAAAAATCCTGGGTCCCCTTTCAGATGGACCTCAATCACAACCTTACTCCTGTCTCTCTCTCTCTCTCTTTCCCAACTCACTGGCTTCCTTTCCATCTTCCCATCACTCCCATAATCCAAACTGAAAGAGAAGTAATTCCTGTTCGGTAGAAACCGGATGGGTTTCAAAAAGAACTGGAGGTGCTTAAAATTGAGATATTCCAAACATGTCTTCCCTTCTTCCAACTGTAACCCATCTGTCTCTTCAGTGATGTTCCCGATGGGTTTTCTGTCCGGCTAGCTTGCCAGCTCTCTGAAGGTCTCTAGTACGTGACATTTCACTCCTGGCTTGTCCCATATTCTGGAAGGCCCATTCCATAGTAAATCTGCTCTTCTCACCAGCAAGCAAGCATTCACAGTACTAAGGGCTAAATTCAGGGAATGATATTCATGGGGCAGGAGTGGGGATGTGGGAGGCCTGTTGAAACCTTGAAGAAGGAGGTATCTCATATGGGGTGGTGTCTACTGCCTAATAGATGCTTCAATACAACACATCAGCATCTGATCGGGGTGAGAGAGGAGGCTGTCTGGAGTGGAAGACTTAGATTAGGAATGAGGAGTTCAGCCAGCCAGCCAGAGACTTGGAGCATCATTATATGACCATTTCAACCCAACCTCCTTTAGAAACATACACCTAGAACCCTTAATGGCCAACTCTTGGATGTCAGCAAAGAACCTTGGAATAAAACTCAATGCTCTGAATCTTAGCCTCCCTCCATCACCGTGGTGATGCGTGAGGGAGTCAAATATAATCCAGGGGCCATGGGAAAATGATTCTACAGGAATAAAACTTTCTGTCCCTTTCTCACCCTCCTCATTCCCTGCCCGGTACTAGGATTGGCATCATTAAGCTTTTAGTACGTTACTTTGTACAAAGTAAGCACTCCATAAATATGACTGAATGAATGAATGAATCTATTTTCGGGAATCCCAGAGGGAGACAATTCTCCCCACCCCCAGAGGTGAGGTGTAACGGGACTTCATCAGGGAGATTTGCAACCCACGGATCTGCTGATCCCATCTTTGCTTAGGTCTGGTTTGCCCAGGGGACCTCCCCCCAAACCCCCACCAGGAAACCAGGAAGCCACAATGGGCAGGGCAGGCTGTCAGAGAGCATAGGCAGCAACCAGGTCCGATGGAGCTGTCAAGAGAAGGTTCACTGATTTGCCCGGCCTGCATCTTGGGCCGTGGCCGACGCTGAGAGGTAGGCACTGACTCAGTTTTCCCGCAATCGTGAGTCAGCCCCGGCCCTGGCTGCCCGCCACCTTTGCTCCCATTGTTGACACATTGGCAAGGTAGGCCCCTTGAGGCTCTCTGGCTGGCCCCACCACAATTAGACGAGGCCAGAGCCTCATCAGAGACCTGGGCCGGCTTTAGGGTTCAACAACAACATCACAAGGGACTGAAGGATTTTCGGAGGGATTTATGGGACAACCATGCAGACAAACGGAAGGAAAATAAGGTCTAAGAGGAAAAGTTAAAGGAGTTGAAATTAGCTGAGGGGCAGCCAGACAAGTCAAAGAAGGGTCACCTCTCAAGAGAATCACAACCAGCTAGTCTCCATCTCCTCTAGGGGGGCCATTCCTTTGGTTTTATCCTGGACAATTAGGTTTTAACCCAGTAGGTCGCCTGCCCTGTATTGACAAAGCACTGGACACTTTTGTGGCCAGTATCATTATTTGAAGCCCCCAGCCTTCATCCACCTTAGCTCCTACCATTGATTGGCCCCCATGTTTGCATGGGACTGGGGGGGGATGGGAAAATGTGATAGCCCTGAAGTGAGGGCAGGGGTCATGGTCCCCCAGTGACACCCTCTAGGTTCTACACATTTCCACCAAATATTCCCCTTGATATCATTAAGTTATGTTGCATAGCCTGAGTCCCGCATTTAATTTAAAGCAGAGCTGTTACTTCTGGGGTAACAGCGGGACATCGGGCATTCCCAAATACCATCCGTGGCCTCCCTAATCTCCTCTGGTTTTGTGAAACCTGAGGAACCAGACTGACAGTGCAGAATAGTCAGTCAGACTGTGGTACGTCAGCTGTGTGACTGTGGGCAAGTCACTTCACTTCTCTGTGCCTCAGTTCCCCCATCTGTAAAATGGGGATTAACTGTGAGCCTCACGTAGGACAACCTGATTACCCTGTATCTACCCCAGCGCTTAGAACAGTGCTCTGCACATAGTAGGCGCTTAACAAATACCAACATTATTATTATTATATATCGAGGGCCCACTAGGACCTTGGATGGGACACTTGTTCCCTTTATGCACCCCTCCCTCAGCCCCACAGCATTTATGTACATAGTTATAAAATATTTATTTATATTAATATCTGTCTCCTCTCTAGAATGGTAGCTCCTTGTGGGTAGGGAATTCATTCAATCATATTATTGAGCCCTTACTATGTGCAGAGCACTGTACTAAGCACTTACTTACTAGGGAATGTGTCTACCAACTCTGTTGTATTGTACGCTCCCAAGTATTGAGTACAGTGTTGTGTTCACAGTAAGCACTCAATTCATTCAATCATATTTATTGAGCTCTTACTGTGTGTAGTGCACCGTACTAAGCGCTTGGAAAGTACAATTCGGCAACAAATACAGGCAATCCCCACCCAACTATGATCAATTAATTATCTTGTACCAGAAGGATTGCAGATGGAGGTGGGGCTTCTGGGAGAGATGCGACCATGGCATCACTAGGGGTCGGAGATGACTCGACAGCATAAGACAAGATGAGATCTACCCCGATCAATCAGTGGTATTTATTGAGCACTGACTGTGTGCATACCACTGTACTAACCACTTGGGAGTGAACAATACAGTTAATAGATACTACTCTTGCCCATGAGGTATTTACAATCTAGCATTCAGTACAGCGGATGGCACATAGTAAGTGCTTAGCAAATGGTCATTCCTTCATTCAATTGTATTTATTACACACCTATGCATGCAGAGCGCCCTACTAAGTGCTTTGGAGAGTACAATAGAACAATAAACAGATACATTCCATGCCCACAACCTGCTTACAGCCTAGTGGGGGAGACAGACATTAAATAAAGAAATAAATGACAGATAAGTGTCGTGGGGCTGGGAGTGGGTGATGAATGAAGGGAGCAAGTCAGGGTGACATGGAAGGGAGACAGGAAGAACTTAGGGAAGAACTTTGGAGATGTGCCTTCAATAAGGCTTTAAAGGGGAGAGAGTAATTATTATTATTCTCTTTCCCTCCCCCTCATCACCCCCAAATGCTAGTCCTGAGGCAGGCTGGATTCTCAGGATAACATTCTAGCAGAAGTCCCCTTATTTAGGAGTCTGAAGGCTGAGGAATTGCAACTCACACTCTCCCAGATGGGAGAGGTGGAGCAGTGGGGACCGCAGCTGGGATTCCTGACAGTCATTTCATCAGATGAAGAGTCTCTGAGGTTGGAAGCAGGTGGCAAAACAGCTGCACTCATGAGCTTCCCCCTTTTAGATTATTCCTAGAGACTGCTGGCATACCGGGTAGAAAGGGACCACTCTCAAGAAAAGTCTGTGAGGACACATAGGCCGGTCCCCCGGACAGATAGCTCCTTCTCCCTCCTCCAGCCTAGGGACACCAGTAAACAGCCTAACTTATGAACCCGGCCAGCACTGGGATTTTTCTGCTCATGGCTCTACCCTCTTAGAGCAGAGTAGGGCATGGATGGTAATATTTAGAAGTCAATACGTGATGGGGAGAGAGGGAGGAAAGAACTGGGGCAAGCAGAGTGAGGCTGGGAGAGGAGAAGGAAAGACAAGAGGGAGTATAACCTGGAGACAGGAGAGGGAAGTAGATGACAGGACAGCAAGCCAGAACCAGGAAGTCCAAAGCCCCTCAAGACGGCTGGGATCGGGGAGAGAGCTGGAGTAGAGGAGCAGGGACTAGAGAGGAGTGCTGAGAGGCAGAGAGAGCAAGACTCAGTCACCTCCGGGTTCTGACTCTGACAGTGTGACACCTGAGAGGACTGGAAAAGGGAACCGAAAAGGCAAGGGTCCACTCAAGGGACCATATTGCTTTGGATTCTAATTTTGCAGACACAGAGGGAAAAAGTGCCTGCTCACGCCCGGGCTATGCTATCAGTCAGTATGTGGTGAAATCTGACGGAGTGACCTGTGTTGCACTTTCACCTGCTACTGAAATTCTCCCCAGTTTGAGCACAGTAAGTCATGAGATTTGGGAAATTGGATTTCCCCAAGAATGTGTTGGGGAGACTTTGCAATCATGAAATTTAGGCTTAATATTTACCAGAAAGCTTAAAGCTTCTAGGTGACAATATTTGAGCAAAGGATTTGCTTTTTGGAAAGCTCTGACATTTTGATCATCCAGTTCAGTCGGGCTGGAGGGGAAGGGATTGGTTTGGTTTCCCCGGAAGTGGTCTGAAGAGCAGAATTCTCTTGCCGCGGAACCGGTCAGGAAATGGAAATTCAGGGAGAGATCCCACAGAGGTGCTCTCAGCAACCCTGCCCCACCCCATCTGGCTCACTCATCTTTCCTCTTTGGGGTGTTTGGGGTGTTAAAAATTCCATTATGGAAATCTAAGCTCAGGCGGCATTTGGAAGTCAAGAGTTTCAGTAAATGTCAAGTGATAAGAGTGGAAAAACATTCCTGTTTCAGAAAATCCATCTGATCCCCACCTGTCTCCCCCTCTCTCCTGTCTCAAATTTTAGGGATGCTTCTCCTACCCCTCAGAGGGTCTTGGGGGAAAAGCCACCTGACAAACAGTGTGTGATGTTGGGTATTTGAGAGGCTAGCCTCAACGGAGAGGCAATTATGATAAAATCTGGAAAAGATCTAATATAAATACCTAGCAATTTAACCCATCAGTAGATGGGACCTTGTTGCTCAGTGTAGTAATTAAAATGGGGTGGCATATGGAATGGTCTAGTTGTGTGGTGTTTTCCAAAGAATCGACAGACAAAAGTCCACCTGTGAAGTGAGCTCCTATGATGGAGAACACGGTATAGTAGGGCCATGGCTATTTATTGATGGCCATTACTTCCCTAAGGAGATGGGATGAGAATTATTATCCCTACTGTTCAGATGGGGAAAATGAGGTTCAGTCGATCTGAAGCCACACAAATAGGCAGAAGCAGCTTGGGAAATTCAACCCTTGTGCCCTTGCTCCCAAGCCAGTACACTTCCTAGTAAGCCACACTTTGGTCAACACTCTCAACCCCTGCTATCTGAGTGAGCATGCAGACACCAGATTGATCAGTGTTCTCTGGTCAAGAGGATTCTGGCAGGTGGGAGTGGGAAGGTGGATTTGTTAGGGAATTCATTAAGCACTTACTTTGTACCGAACACTGTATTAACCTCTGGGATAGATATATAATAACCAGATCAGATGGTCCCCCCGCAACATGGGGTTCCCAAAAGCAAGGAAAAAGAGTCATCTTGGTCCCATTTTACAGAGAAGAAAACTGAACCCAGAGAAGTGAAGGGACTTAACCTGGACTGTAAGCTCACTGTAAGCTCCCCCAGGCTGTGCTCTTTCAAACAGGTCATGCTGGATTGGCAAGCGGGCCCCTCATCCAACCATCTGGGCTCCAGTGGACAACAGAGCTGCCTTTCTGTTTTTCCTTACAGGGCATACTAGGCCATGCCTGCTCAAATACTGCAACCATTCTTCACTGTTAATACAATTCTACCTCCTTTTTTTGGGGAGATGCTGCAGTTCATCACAGTGAAGCTTCCAGCCAGCTCTTAGAAGTCTTCAGCAGTGCCCTGTCAAACCCAACACTACCTAGGGGCTTTCCTCTGGACAGAGAGAGTGTGTTGGAGTTATCTTTACTCGTTAGAGTGTGAGCTCCTCATGGGCAGGGAACTCTACAAACTCTGTTATATTGTACTTTACCGTACCCTTAGTACAGTACTCTACATACAATAAATGCTCAATAGATCCAATTTATCGATTGCTGTTCAGGAAGGTGTACAATTGTAAGAGGTGACTAGGATTTTAATCATAATAATAATTATGATGGTATTTGTTAAGCACTTTCTGTTTAGGCTGGAGTTTTTCAGGTATCATCCTGTTCCTGCAGCTGATCTCTGCCTTCAATCAAATACATCTGTTGGCTGAAAGACAAAAGCAAACACACAGACACGCACACACAGACCACACGCAGATTCTCTTTCTGTGTCTTTCTCTTTCTTAAGCCAAAAGCTGCACTCGTATCACCTGTTTTCTCCTCATTCCATTTCCTATTTCCCTCATTAGAGTATGCTTAAATTGTCAGTCTTCAATCATTCTGAGTTCTGAGCTCGGAGTGCCTCAAAGGAGCTGTGCTCTGAAATCTAAGAAATAAGTACAAAACTCGTACCCATGGAAATGGATAAGATGAGAATTTCTTGGGTTTCCTCAGCTGTATCTTCTTCCAAAAAATCAGTTCCCATAGCACAGAAGCGAGGAGGTGTGATTAGGGGAGAGGAAGAGAAAGAGAGAGAGAGAAAGAGTCAGTCCATAATATTTACTGAGCACTTACTGGGTGCTAAGCATTATATTAAGCTCTTGGGAGAAAACTATATAACAATATAACAGACACATTCGCTGCCCACAATGAGCTTTGAGTCCGGGGGTGAGAGAGTGAGAGAGAGAGAGAATATGTCTTTGTGTGTATGCGTATATTTTGTCTGGTTCACCCCATCTCAAGGAGGGGGGGACGGGGGAGTGTTGGGTTGAAGCATTTTTAACTATTTCCCCAGTGAAGTAAACTGTGTTAATGTGTATTTAAATTGTATGATTGGCTCTATGCACACCATCTACTCAAAGGTTTCACTAAGTTTTTTTTTTTTCTTGGAAAAAAAAATGGTTGCCAATCCCTGATGTCAAATATTTCTGTCGGTGGGGCATTGAGAACTGGCCCCTGAATCCCACTGGTTCTAGAAGGCCCGCAACCCCCAACCCTCCGCTCCAACTGCGAATACCATGCTCATCGACAACAGCTTAGGGCACAGTCGTTCTCCTGCTTTAGAGGATGAACAGAAATTTTCTGTTTAGCGACATCAGGCTGCACCTGCTACTGCTCTGTAGGGAATGATGGAGATTGACTGAAGAGCTCGGTGCAGCCCTTCAATACGACAGCAAAAACCAATCCAGTGCATGTTGTACGGGTGCTGGGTTTCACTTTTCCTCCTTCCTCCTGACCTATCCGGAAGGCCTGTGGTATAGGCAGTCCTATATTGTTCTCTCTGAGGCTACAAAATAGCAGGATCTGTCTTTTAGCTCCTCACATGGTGTGTCTGAACAGTGTTTTTCTGTTTGGGGTGAAGACTTGCTACATACGTACAGTGCGGATGAGTCTGTTCTTAGGGTCAATCCAACCCAGGAATGAAATCCCACCATTAGCAGCCTCGTTTCACACACATCTGAGCTTTGGGGATTTTTTTAAATGGTATTTGTTAAGCGCTTACTATGAGGCAGACACTGAACTAAGCACTAGGGTAAATACAGGCTAATCAGGTTGAACACAGAGCATGTCTCCCATGGAGATCACAGTCTTAATCCCCATTTTAGAGGTGAGTTAAGTGAGACCAAAAAAATGAAGTGACTTGCCTAAGGCCACACAGTAGACAAGTGGTAGAGCTGGGATTAGAACCCAGGTCCTTCTGACTCCCAGGCCTGTGGTCTATCCACTGAGCCACTCTGCTTTCACATTTGATCCCTTCTACCCACACAGTGTGGAGTACAAGTTCCCTCTGCCACTACTTTGGATGGAGAGTGAGACTCAGAATAAAGGTGAGCTAGCAATGTCTGCCTCTTACCCAGAAGCTTCTGTTCCCACTCTTCCAGGCTGCATAGAAAGGAAAGGGGTTCGAGGCGGATTCCACCTTTCCTGGCTGAAGGGAGTCTACACATCCATTACAATATTTAACACCACCTCCCCTTCCCCATCAGTAATAATAATAATAATAATAATGATGTTGGTATTTGTTAAGCGCTTACTATGTGCCGAGCACTGTTGTAAGCGCTGGGGTAGGCACAGGGGAATCAGGTTGTCCCACGTGGGGCTCACAGTCTTAATCCCCATTTTACAGATGAGGTAACTGAGGCACCGAGAAGTTAAGCGACTTGCCCAAAGTCACACAGTTGACAAGTGGCCGAGCCGGCATTCGAACCCATGACCTCTGACTCCAAAGCCCGTGCTCTTTCCACTGAGCCACGCTTCTCTAGCCACGCTGCTTCTCTAGTAAATTCTTGCTCCCTTGCCTGAATCTCTCACATCATAGTTCAAGCCCCTTACTGCCACAGGAGTAAAGAGGGCTGTTGACGGGATTCAAAACTGTCCCTTGGGGCAGCAAGGTGGGGTCATTGTCTGCTGGGACATTGAAGGGGCAGATGGGCCAACCTGGTGTGGAACCATCAGAGAGAGGATGGTTCGTTGCGAATGGATCCTTTGTGCGGCTGGTCAATGATGAAGTATCTCTAGCCCCGAGACCCCTCACCCGGCTCCCACTACTTAGCCTGGAGGAAGAGGGAAGCGTCTAAGCAGATATCCTAGCCCACTTTATAAAAGTCCAACTGCTCCCAGCCCCAGAGAACGCACGACAGCACACTGTGTACCAAAATCACTTGGTAGGGCTACCGGACAGGAGGAAGATGATCCATATTGTTCCCTGTTTTGGCTGCCTTGCTTCTTCTCAGGGGTCATCCTTAAGGGGCCTGAGAGAATGCAGCTGCCTGGGCTGTCCTCTGGGATTTGCTCAGGACTGTTGCAAAGCCTCACAGCTTGGGGGGGAGCACTGCCATATCCAGTGAATATTGGTCCCAAAACAACAATGAGGTCATCATGAATTCTCCCAGCCTTCCCTCACCTCATTCCCTGAGTCAGGAGACCACGGTCCTAATCCCAACTCTGGTGTGTAACTGCTGTGCACCTTTGAGCATGGCACTGGTCTTCTCTGTGTCCCAGTTTCCTCACCTGTAAAATGGGGATTTGATACCTATTCATCATTTCTCACAACCCCTGCCAGACTGGGAACCCCGAGGAGCACAGAAACTATGTCTAATCTGATCGTATTGTACCTACCCCTGGGGCTTAGCTAAGAGCCTGGCAAATACCACCATTATTAAGGTCAGCAAAGAATGGGGACGGAGGAGAGCTTGGAGACCCATGGACAGGTCTGGAGGAATGAAGTTCATATCTCTGGGCTCACTTATCATGAATGTAGCTTGGTCCCAGGGCCACCCTCCTGGAATTCTGGGGAGTCAGTCAATCCTATTTACTGAGCACTTACTGTGTACACAGCACGGTACTAAACACTTGGGAGAGTACATTCCCTGCTCCCAACGAGTTTACAGCCTAGAGGGGAGCAGCCTGGAGCAGCTCATTGTAATAAAAGGATGGAGGGTCTCAGATCCAACCACGTCCATGTGCTGTTGTCAGGATCCAAGGACCCAGGCACAGCTAGGCCTGCCTCAGCAAACAATTGCCACAGGAGGCTGGCCCAAGCAGAGAGAGTGGGTGGTTCTGGGCTTCATTCCACCTCAGGCTCCTGGAAAGCCTGGAGTTGCCTTTGTCTTCACCGTCATGTAAATTCTTCTCTGCTTTAGGGGACACTCTAGGTTGCAAGCTCCTTTCATGGGTCCATTTTTGCACAGTGTGAACAAAACCCCCAGAATGCTCCCTAATTAAGTGGATAAACCTCTATCTGCTCAGTTTAAAAGGAGCTGGAAATCTGAGTCTTATTGTGCATGCAATTTGGAGGTTGAGCTATTAGCAAGTTGATTAAGGCAAGTTTTCCAAGTGGTGGGTGGGGAGGGGAGCCACTCCACTCCACTCATCCTGTAATGGGATTTGAGCACTTCCACTCTCCCCTACTTCTACTCTAACAACAAATTTCCCAGAACATTTTTTAAAAAGGTGGGGAAGGAGATTCTGAAAGCCTGTTGTACCTCAGCCTCTCAGCCATCCCGGTGAGCAGAGCCGGTCGGCACGAGGGCACCAGGCCCCCAGTATCACGTACAAGACGATAGAGAAGCCTCCCTCCTGAGTCATGGTGGGAAAGGTTTCTCTGCCTTCAGCCCAGTCCAGGCCAGCTCCACCATCTAAGCAAGCTAAGGACTGCTCTGGCAGAGTACTGTTCCGCTAGAGGCTCTTTCATCTCATTGTGATTTCTAATTTCTGCCTTGTGGTTCAGCTGCCATCTGTATTCCTTCCTTCAGCTAAAATGTCTTAAGTTCGCTCTCTGGATCCATTGGGGCAGCTGGACTCAGGTTGATCCTTATCCAGTTTTGCCTAACCCCAGTGAAGCAGAGTTTGGTACTATAAGAAAGCCCCACCAAACCTACTTCACCAAGCATGTTACTCTCCACTTGGAAGCTCTACTACAAACCCACCTTCTGTACGATGCTTCTGAACGGCTCTCCCCTGTACTAAGCACCTGGATGTATAGAGCAGAAGTTGTAGATATGACTGCCTTCAAGGAGTTTACAATCCAAAATAGCATCAAATTATGGGGCCTCGGGAGGCCATTCATTCACTCGCTCATTCATTCAGTTGTATTTATTGAGCGCTTACTGTGTGCGAATCTCTGTACTAAACACTTGAGAGACCATAACAGTAAATAGATACATTCCCTGCGCACAATGAGCTTACAGTCTAGAGGGGGAGACAGGCATTAATATAAATGAATACATAAATGCATACATAAATGTGGGCAGGAAATGTCCCCATTTATTGCTGCATTGGACTCTCTCAAGTACTGTCAGCTCTGCACACTGTAAGCGCTCCATAAATACAATTGAATGAATAAATTACAGATAGCAAACAAGAGCAGTAGGGTTTCAGCACTAACGACCTCTCTTCTTGTCCCCACAGCGAACATCCTGACTGTCATCATCCTTTCCCAGCTGGTGGCTCGGCGACAGAAATCCTCCTATAACTATCTCTTAGCCCTCGCGGCGGCTGACATCCTGGTCCTATTCTTCATCGTGTTCGTGGACTTTCTGTTGGAAGACTTCATCTTGAACAAGCAGATGCCTCAAGTCCCGGACAAAGTCATCGAAGTCCTGGAATTTTCTTCCATCCACACGTCCATCTGGATTACCGTTCCCCTCACGATAGACAGGTACATCGCGGTCTGCCACCCCCTCAAATATCACACCGTCTCCTACCCGGCCCGTACTAGGAAAGTCATCGTCAGCGTCTACGTCACCTGCTTCTTGACCAGTATCCCCTACTACTGGTGGCCCAACATTTGGATCGAAGACTACATCAGCACCTCCGTGCACCACGTCCTCATCTGGGTTCACTGCTTCACCGTCTACCTGGTGCCCTGTTCCATTTTCTTCATCTTAAACTCCATCATCGTGTACAAGCTCAGGCGGAAAAGCAATTTCCGACTCCGGGGATACTCCACGGGGAAAACCACCGCCATCTTGTTTACCATCACCTCCATTTTCGCCATGCTGTGGGCCCCCAGAATCATCATGATCCTGTATCACCTTTACGTCTCCCCCATCCACAACAGCTGGCTGGTGCATATTGTATCAGACATTGCCAATATGCTGGCCCTGCTGAACACGGCGATTAATTTCTTCCTCTACTGTTTCATTAGCAAGCGATTCCGCACCATGGCCGCGGGCACCCTCAAGGCTTTCTTCAAGTGCCAGAAGCAGCCTGTTCAATTCTATACGAATCATAACTTTTCCATAACCAGTAGTCCTTGGATCTCCCCTGCCAACTCCCACTGTATCAAAATGCTCGTTTATCAGTACGATAAAAATGGGAAGCCTATAAAGATATCCCCCTGACCTGGGGGGGAGCAGTTGCTAGCTGGCCCCCACCCCTTCACCTTCAGCTCCCCTTCTGGGGTGTGATTCACCTCACCTAGACAAAGCTGAACATGCTCTTCCTGAGAGAGGGAATTTAATTTCGCATCTCCGTCGACTGAAAGACGTTGAGGGTGATAGATGGGAAGTGTGGTAGGTGGGTAGGAATGGGAGGAGAAGCCTTGGTTCTTTCCAAGTCGAGGCAAGAACCACCACCCCGACCATTTCATACCAACGCATAGGCTATGCACCCCCCCCCCCACCAAGACCTCAAGACTGTGCCGTTCGGTTACTCTCAAGTCGGTGCTCGCTCGAATCTTAGCGTCACACCTTGTGGGGGAACAGCACCTTTTACAAATTCCCTCAGCCCCGACAGGGCTTTACTGAAACCACGTTCTTTACGAAAAGAGCTGATGCGACCGTGAGCGCCTAGCTCCGAACGTGGATGTCTTTTTTGTATTTTTCAAAGAATCACTTGCGTTGTGTGCACTTGCCTATACTGAACTCTCCCCACGCATCTGCTGCTGGTGTCCGAGGTGACCTTCTGCTGGGGTTGGAGGCCCCGGGCAGTTTCTGAACTCTTATCCCCCTCGACCCCCAGCAGGTTCTCTTTGGAAAAGGCTCTCCATAAAACTGCTCCATCCTCCGTCTGCCTGGGGTAGGCAGGGGAGCAGAGGGATCAAAAGCCATTCTGCAAATTGCCATTTTGGATAGAATTTTATTTATTTGCCTCATCCCAAGGCAGAGACAATGTCTCGGGAGAAGGAGAAAATAAGAATTCTTGAGCCCAGAACAACAAAAAAAAAAAGCACATTCTTGCCATTAGATTTAAGTAGGCTTGTCATAAGCTTTTGTGTATGAAGACTTCCTCAGCTTTACAGTGTTCTATGTTTTAATCTAGAAAAGCTTATTGTTGTTGTTGGAGAGTCTGATGTAAGCTTTTGCACATAAGCCTTTTACGTCTAGAGTTTCAGGCCTGCTCTTAATGGGAGCCACGGAGCGGTGAGCCCGAGTCCCAGGGGTCATGTGGCTTGTAGAGGTATCCTCCGTTTGCTTTAATTGAAACGGCTTCAAAAATCGCCTCAGTGATTTAGGCATCAGTCACTGGCGCACCTCAAGGGTGGGGAGGAAACACCAACTCTCCCTAAGAGTTCTTACATGCAATCGGCAATTCCAAATATGAAATGGAAGCTGCCGATATATAAGGACAGTTCATCACCTAAGCTTTTCTCCCAATTTTTAATTGACTGGTGGTCCGGTTGGGACTGCTTTAGTCCCCATCTGAGCTAATAACCCAGACCTCGGGAAGAGATGAGGTGCTGTTTCCTTGCATGGCCCAAACTAGCACAACTATGTCAGCTAAATAGGGGCTTCTCAATGAATAAAAATTACAAGCGCACATATGCACAAACACACACACACGAATGGGTTTACCTGGCTCCTGTTGCCAATTTCAAGAATTGGCAACTTTCCACAATTTCAACTTTCCATAATGCTCCCCAGTTTGAGTTTGCCTGGGTTCATAAGACTTCCAGTCTGTACCTTGCGCAACAATTCTGGAGATTCTGACCCTGATGCTTTATAGAACCAAGCAAAAATTGGGCCCTCGATCTATCATTTTCCAAATGTTTCCTCAATTTCTGATGCAACTTAGGGAATGGTCTACTCTTCTCTGAAGCGAGGAGAGTAGTAGTAGTAGTAATATTTTTGGACACTAGGGAAGTTCAGAATAACAAAGGGACACGTTCCCTGCTCCCAAGAAGCTTACACTCTAAAAGAGGGAGGTGAGGAGGAGAGGAGGATAAAAATTTCCTCTGACTTCTAAATTTGTTCATTCACCTGATGTCCATCCACAGGACAGGGTTTGTGGTAAACATTCAGGGAGCGAATACTCCACTTCAGTGTGTCATGAACCCCCAGATATCCAAGGAAAAAAATCACCTCCTTGCTGGCTTGCTAATTTTTTAATCCGTGTGAGTTCTACCTATTTTCCCTACATCCCGCCATCCCTTTGAGAGGATTCCTTCTTTGTGAATCGATCTTAACCAAAGGGTCTCTACGTGAAACAGGTCTATTTATTTTTGAAAAGCCTAGTTAGTGACAAGGAATGCTATTTGGAGTTCTACGTGACTGAGTCCAAGTGCAATACCTGTAAAGATTAAGCGATTCATTTTTGAGAATGTATTTAACACGAGAACCGATATTTATAAGAATTTCATTATTCTACTTATTATAGCATTACTCATACATGAATAATTGAATGTTTTAATTTTTTTAAAAAAACCAAATGCCCCACTGGGGGAAGGAATGCAGTCCGTATGCTCTAATTTATTACTTTTCTTATAATGATAGAATAGCCGTGAAATCTGACTGTTTTCCTTCTGATTATATTTTATCTTTTGATAAACAGTATTTAAAAGAGGTCTGATTTTGTGAAGTCATTCCACTGAGTTATTGGAGTTTTCTGAGTATAACTCATCAAATGGCCTTGAGTCATGCCAGTTGGGTGCGGACCTCATGAACCATTTGGTTTCAGTGAATTTGAGGGCTTTACTCACTTAATAGTAACTTTAATGGTAATATAATGAGAGTAAAATAATTTAAAAAAAACAAAAAACTTTGAAGCCTTTTCTTTCAGGCCAGTTTTGGGAAACGAAGCCTTGACTTTTGAAGTCTGCCATGTAGGAGCTGCTGTTTTCTGGTACTAAAGCTATTGCCTTATATTTGGTTTTGTGGCGTATCTTGGAAGACTGATGTTAACTAGCCCAGTATCTTGCTATTTTATTTGTACTCCTATTGGACCTGCAGTAAATTTAAGCAAGCACATGCTGTCTTTTTTAGTGAACACCTGGAATCGAAACGTCGTGGGGAAGAGGGCAAGGAAGACAGGCAGACAGACAAACTGGAGGACTGAACTCTTTCTGCAGATTCCTGCAATGGGAAACAGCAGCTCTGCCCAGTAGGAGGCTGTATGAAGTGAACAGAACAGTTGAATGGAATGTTGGGTATTCCAGTTCTAAGAATGAGACTAACCATATTTTAATTGTAAATGTGAATATTTTCTTAAGTAGAGACTATATTGTGTTTGACAACCTTGTTTGTATTTGAATAAATTCTGATCTGGTGCATGTTTGGCTCTTTAATGTCGGAAGCTACTTACTGGATCTTTGGCTTAGAGGCCTTCGATTACAAGATTGAGCTTTAACTCAGGCTCCTGAAAATGTGTAAGCTCTGCAGGAAGTGGCCATCTTTGCTATACAGGGATTCTAGAACAAATCCTATTTATAATTGTCATCAGCGGCAGCAGTGGATATCGAGCGTCTATGGCCATTACTGTAAAAAGACCTAAATCAATAAAAACACATAAAAAGACACTCACATGTATGAACAGATTAGTCTGGGTATGACTGCTAGCAATCGTTGATGAATAGGGGTGGCTTTGAAAGAAGAGGGGCCTGCAGTTTGGAGAAACTGATGTAAGAAGTCATTCTGGATGGGGGAAAGGTGTGACCAGTGGTAGAGAGACCTGAGTGAGGTGCACTTAGAAAGTTTACTTTGGAGGAGAAAGAATGAGGGGTGGTGACAAGAAGGGAGCATCTGGTGGAGAGTCAAAAAAACTCAGAGTTAGGAGTTTTTGTTTTATGCAAGGAGCATTCATTTATTCATTAGTATTTAGTGAGTGCTTACTGTGTGCAGAGTGCTGTACACAGCGCTTTGGCAGAGTACAAAATAAACAGTCACATTCCCCGGCCACAATGAGTTTACAGCCTAGAGGAGGGGAGACAGACATCAATATAAATAAATAAAATTACAGTTATGTTCATAAGTGCCATGGGGCTGGGAGGGAGGAAGAGCAAAGGGAACAAGTCAGGGCAATGCAGAAGGGAATGGGAGATGAGAAAAGGTGGGGCTTAGGCTGGGAAGGCCTCCTGGAGGAGACGTGCCTTCAGTAAGGCTTTGAAGGGTGGCGGGAGAGTAACTGTCGGATTTGACGAGGAAGGGTGTTCCAGGCCAGAGGCAGGACACGAGCTAGGGGTCGGCGGTGAGACGGGTGAAATCGAAGCACAGCGAGAAGGTTAGCCCTAGAGGAGTGAAGTGTGCGGGCTGGGTTGTAGAAGAAGAGAAACACGGTGAGTTAGGAGGTGAAGTGTTTTAAAGCCAATGGTGAGGAGTTTCTTTTGATTGGAGGTTTTTGAGGAGCAGGGTGAAACGTCCTTACGTTTTTGTAGAAAAATGATCTGGGCAGCAGAGTGAAGTATGGACTGGAGTGGGGAGAGACAGGAGGCTTGGGAGATCAGCAAGGAGGCTGGTTGAGTAATCCAGTTGGGGTGGAATGAGTGACTGTATTAACATGGTCTCAGTTTGGATGGAGAGGAAAGGGAGGATGGAGCCAGTAGAGAAGCAGTCTGGCCCACTGAATAGAACTTAAGCCTGGGAGTCAGAAGGATCTGGGTTCTCATCCCAGCTCCACCACGTGACTGTTGTGTGACCTCGGGCAAGTCATTTAACTTCTCTGGGCCTCAGTCACTTCATCTGTCAAGTAAGGATTAAGACTGTGAGCCCCACGTGGCAAATGGACAGCATCCGATCCGATTAAAGTGTATCTATCCCAATGCTTAGTACAGTGCCTGGAACATGGTAAACACTTGATAAATATGATAACAAAAAAGCCTGCCACCACTTCCTAAAGGCAGAACACTGGAACAAGTACGAGGGGAGTGGGAAATTTAATCAAACAATTATATTGATTGAGCGCTTACTGTGTGCAGAGAGTACAATACAGCAGAGTTGGTAGAGACATTCCCTGCTCTCAGTGAGCTTGCTGTCTATAAATGGAGGCTGACATTAATTTAAAAAAATATGGATATGCATAAAAGTGCTGAGGGGTTGAGAGTGGAGTGGGGTGAAAAAGGGTGCAAATCCAAACGCATGGGTGATGCAGAAGAGAGTGAGTGTAGAGCAAATAAGGGCTTAGAATCGATATCATTAAATCATTTCTACCCAGACTAGAGGCAAAAGAAGAGAACTAGTGACTTCTGAAGAGTCTTTCCAGAAACACAATGGAGTGTCTGAAAATTGTGAGTCCTCCAGAGGAAGGGCAAGACCATTGCCGCATACAACAAGTAGTCCAACTGTGCAGCAAGGAGTGGGTACAGACAAAGAAGCAGGCACTGACAAGAATTCTTGGACCAGGAGCCAACACAGGGGACAGGGGTCGGACTCCACCCCATAAGCAGAGCAGCGTATGCGCCAGTTAGCTCTTCAGTGTCGGTGAGGCCAGCCAATCTAATCACTGCTGTTTCTACTTTCAGCGTCTGAGTGTGCAGTTTGGCCTAGTGGATAGAGCACAGGCCTGGGAGCTAGAAAGACACAGATTCTAATCCTGGCACTGCCACTTGTCTTCTATGTGACCTCGGGCAAGTACTTCACTTCTCTGTGCCTCAGTTACCTCATCTGTAAAATGGGAATTAAGACTGTGAGCCCTTTGTGGGACACGGACTTTGTCTAGCCTGATTGCTTTGTACCTACCCTAATGCTTAGTGCAGTGCCTGGCACATTAAGTGCTTAATAAATGCTATTTTTTAAAAAAAAGAGTCCCAGGACTTCCTCCTACTCCTCTGGATCCAGGGATCCACAGTAAGAATCCACCTCCACCCTGTCCCAGCCCTCACTTGGGGCCAATTTGAGTCTCGGGGCCACGTCCCAGAACCTTCTCTTCCTGGGTACTGGTGTCACCCTCGTCCTCCCTTCCCGGTCCAAGGCTCCCTCGAAACCTCAGATGATCCAGTGACCCCCCCAAAATGCCACTCCTCTCTCTTCTGCATCAGGGATCAACTGGCCTGAGAGACATTTCTAACAGCAAGGATAAGATCAGAGGGTTGGCGATTACTGCTGTCTTTGCCCCAAAAGAAATCAAATATGCATTAATTTAAAAAGAATTAAAATTAAGAAAGGCCACCTGAGGGGAAACAGCAGGACTGAGAAATCTTGGGAATTCTTGGCTCTCTCCAAGGTTCTGGAAGAGGGACTGCATATGCTCTAGTGGTGCCTTGAGCCTGTCTGCAATTTGGAATTAAAAAAAAAATTCATCATTCATTCAATCGTATTTATTGAGCACTTACTGTGTATGAAGGGCTGTACTAAGCATTTGAGAGTACAATATAACAATAAACAGACATGTTCCCTACCCACAACAAGCTTAAAGTCAAAGATTCTATAGGTGTTACTAATCAGTGGCATTTATTGAATGATTATGTGCAGAGCACTGTACTAAGCACTTGGGAGAGTACAATATAACAGAATTAGCACTCACATTCCCCGACCATAATAAGATTGCAGTCAGAGAGGAATCTTTCTTTTAAAATTCTGAAGTTCATAAAATTATCTAAGCTTACATCTGAATAGCCTACAAGAGAACATCTGGTCCAGTGCCCTGCCTCCAGAAATCAGAAAAGTTACAGGATGCTGATATCTCTAGCTCTTCTTTTCTCCATCTAAATCGCTTCCAGATCACCGAGCCAGTCCGGATCCTCCAGTCACACACATATTTCTACATCTCTTTGCAAATTTAAGTGCTCGGAGCAGGAAGAGTTGAAGCAGTTTTAGTTCTAGCTTGCAGATTCTTCTACTGACCCAGGGAGGAGGGAGAGAAGTGAGCTTACCGTGGCCGAATGGTTAAATAATAATCCTTTTATTAGCACACTCTAGCTAAATGTGATGGCTCAGCCATTATGGCAGTTCACAATTAATCCCCTCTACTTGCCAGACACAACACGATGGTTAAGAGGCTCATGTCTGCTGAGATAAATAGATGCTGCAAATTTCCTCGGTTTATTGAGAGGATGTGTCACTGTCACGCCAGGCATATAGAAAGAAATTTTCTAATTTAAAAACAACAGATGAAAGCAAGAGAGAAGGAAGGGGGTTGTGTCCATGCTGTGGATAAAGAAATGTGTCCTTGCTAATGACTGAAACCTTGCAACTAGATATTTTTTCACTCCTCAAACAGGGAGAAAAAAATACAGGACAAAAGGAAATGTGTTTATACTGCAGCAAGATGAACTTAGAGTAGATCTAAGGAAGAACTTCCTTAAGATGGACCCTGTTAACCCGGGAATAGTGGCCGAGAAAGCTTCCCCTGACAGACTTGAAAATATCAATCCATCAGTGAGTTCTTACTGCCTGCAGAGCACTGTACTAAGTGCTTGGAAGAGATGAATGTAACAGAGGTGGTAGATACATTCCCTGCCCACAACGAGCTTAAGTCTAGAGGGGTAAACAGACAATAACATAAATAAATTACACATATAAATTACAGGTTTTAAGAAATCCATTATGGATATATAAAATAGGACACATTTTCCCCTGTTGGGGGGATAGTTTAGGTGAGTTCCTTCAGGAAAGTGAGGGAGGGGTCAGATGATCTTTCGAGAGCCTTGCAGGCCTTAAGGTTCTACGGAATCATGTCCCTCAGTGCTCTCCTTCTCACCTCTGAGAGGTCAGCAAGCTGCAAAGGAAGAACACTGGTGAGCCTGGGGTCACTCTGCCTATGACCATGCCAGTTAGTGGGAGCTAATACATGAGGCTAGTCCATTTTATTTTGTGGGCATTTAAAAATGATACGTTGGTTACGGAAAGAGTTTCTCTGTCCTGAAATACAGGAAGGAGATCTGTCTTAAATTACTGTCTCCACTGCTGGATCTAAGATTGAGTGAGAGCCTAGCCACAGCTGATCTCTAGCCTATCTGCTCATATTTAGCTCTGGTGGGGGTGGAGGGGGGCAGGCCAGCTCCCAGACCAAGCTCTGGCCTTTCCTCTCTCCTCCAAGGAAGAAGTGTGGTGGCTGTCAGGCTCCCTGGAGAGCAGCAGATCTGAACATTAATCCTCTCCCTGTGGAAGTGCTGAGCACAAACGAGTTCCCCTCTGACTAGGACTCTGTGGAATAACAGAGGGGCTCCTGCTGCCGCACTGGACCAATTATCCTTCCTGAAATCCCATGCAAGGGATGCCTATAGCCATGGGAAATGAAAGCAAGAATAAAGTAAAAACCCTCTCCACCGGATTCCTCATTCTCTCATTTCCCCGCCCTTTGCACACACCCGCCACCACCCCCTCAGGGTCAAGCATTTCTAACATGCCATTTTACTTGCCACCCTGACAAGACCATTCAGTTGAAAGCACCTTGAGAGTAGGAACTGTGCTTGAGGTATCATTTAGGAAGACCCCCATCCTCACTAAAGGCAGTCAGTTTGTTCACTCCCCTGAGGTGTCTTTGCTTCAGGAAGTTAAAAAAAATGCTTTCTCTCGAGGTGAAATTTGCTGAGGTGTTCTAAATTTAATTCATCTGAAGCTTGAAGCCATTCAATTAACCCAAGACCAACTAGTTAATGGTCAAGAATAGAAAAGTACATTTCCTCAACAATCAACAGGGAAGCAGGATGGCCTGGGAGTCAGAAGGACCTGGGTCCTAATCCCAGTTTCACCACTTGTCTGCTGTGTGACCTTGGACAAGTCACTTAACTTCTCTGTGACCTCAGTACCTCCCCTGTAAAATGGGTCTTTAGACTGTGAGCACCATGTGAGGCACAGACGGTGTCCAGCCTGAATATTTTGCATATACCCCAGCTTTTAGTACAGAACCTGGCACGCAGTAAGCGCTCAACAAATACCATAATTTTAAAAAATTCAAAAGTCAATTATCAGTAAGATCAATTCCCCCTAAAAACACATTAGGGTTTGAGTCAAGGATGGGGCAGTGGTTAAGGCTATGGGAAAGGATCAGTGAGTGCTTTAATAATGTTGGTATTTGTTAAGCGCTTACTATGTGCCGAGCACTGTTCTAAGCGCTGGGATAGACACAGAAGAATCAGGTTGTCCCATGTGGGGCTCAGTCTTAATCCCCATTTTACAGATGAGGTAACTGAGGCACCGAGAAGTGAAGTGACTTGCCCAAAGTCACACCGCTGACAAGTGGCCGAGCCGGGAATCGAACCCATGCCCTCTGACTCCAAAGCCCGGGCTCTTTCCACTGAGCCACGCTGCTTTAGATGATGAGCTGTTATTTCAGGATAAACAGGTTCATGCTTCAACCATTAGCTACTTGATTTTACTATCTGTGGTAGCACTATTAGAAACATTCTAAAGGTGACACAGTTTTGTGTCCTATCAAGGGTCCACCTACGACCCACCAGGCCCATCTACAAACACCAGAATCACTCTAGTGCAAATTATGAGTTCCCAAATGTCAAAGGAGGGAAATTCCACATTGCGGCAGAGCAAAAAACATGTACTAGTTGATGACGATGATGATTATTGCTCTTATACTTTGCCCTCAAAACCATGCAGGAATGGAATCGGGAAGCAAACCTGTGTCTCCTGCGTAGTCCAAACGAAACTGTATTTCAGGTCTATTATCTCCTTTTCCTCCTCATTCTTCCACTCACTTTATTCCCTCTCCTTATGCCAGTGAATTTATCCATTCTACACCAGTGTTCTTGGAAACCATATGTGTGCAGGTGTGAATGTGTGTGTGAGAGAGAGAGATGGAGTGTAAGGGGAAAGTGTTTTTGACCCAAGGGGACAAACATTTCAGCAACTCTGAGCCAGATTCTATTTTGCGGACTGTCCCTTCTAAGCAGTGAGCTGTGGCTGGTGGTGGGGGTGGGAGGAGGGAAAGAGTACCCTTAAACCCCAAAGATACTACTGGGAATTGACATGCCACAGTTTAGAGCATGTGCAGTGGGAGCTCCCAGCACTAATATGGGTAAAAGTAGTGACATTTATTGGGCACCTGTTGAAAACAGAGCACTCTACTAAAAGCTCGGGAGCTACAACAAGCAGTTTGAGAGATGATCGCTGCCTAAAGAAAGTTGACGGCTTTCTCCAAGAATGAAAATGAAAGTATTTCCAGAGACTCAGAACATTTCTTCCAGAGCCAGGGGCTGGGCCCCAAAAGACTTTAGATAAGCCTCTTCCAGGAAGGATGAATCCCTGAAATCCAGGGAGGTTCCTTTGGGTTCCGCCCCTGCCTCCGGAGCTGTGTTCAGAGCTCACTGTCATGGTTCTAATTTAGAACAAATGCATCCTCTAGCTCAGTTATCCCAAAGATCAGCAGCCTGGTGCTATGGTTTATTTCTTTTTGGCCAGTGACCCAGCACCCAATTTATGTCTAGCCTATGAAGATGCAGGTAGACCTCAAGGGATTGAAACCCACCTGCTGACCTCCCTGCCTCTCCCCACTGTAGTCCACACTTCACTCTGTTGCCTGGATGATTTTTTCTGAAGAAAAAAAAACAATTGATTCTACACCTCCCTGCTCCTCAGGAACTTCCAGTGGTTGCACATCCACCTCTTTAACAAACAGAAACTCCTTACCATAAACTTTAAAGCCTTACCTCACCTCATTGATGTTCTACTACAGCCCAGCCCACATGCTTCACTTGTCTAGGACCAGCTTGGTCACTGGGCCCAGATCTCATCTCATCATATCTTTACATTATTTCTTTATATTAGTTATTTATTCATATTAATTTCCACCTCACCCTCTAGACTGAAAGCTCATTATGGGCAGGAAAGGTGTCTCCTAATTCTGTCGTACTCCCGAGCACCAAGAACAGTGCTCTGCACATAGTAAGCACTCAATAAATGCCATTGATTGGTTTTGCCACTTACTCCTTTCCCACTTCCTCCCTCTACCTTGGAACTCGCCACACTCCATATACGCCAGACTGCCATTCTTCCCACCTTCAAAGCCTTAGTAAAGTCACTTCTCCTCCTCAAACCCTTCCCTGATTAAGCCCTCTTTATCCTAACTCCCTTTCCCTTCTGCATCTTTTAAGCACTTAATTCTGAATGTCTTGAGCATTTGTCAATCACCTCATCCCCACAACGTTTATGTATTCCTCCATAAATTGTTTATATTAAAGTCTGTCTTCCCCTTGAGACTGTAAGCTTGCTGTGGGCAGGGAATATGTCTGCATACTCCGTTGTCCTGTACTCTCTCAGGTGAGAAGGAGTTTGGCTAAGTAGATGGAGCATGGGCCTGGGAGTCAGTAGGGCCTGGGTTCTAATCCCTACTCTGCCATTCGTTTGCTGTATGGCCTTGAGCAAGTCACGTCACTGGCCTCAGTACCTCATCTGTAAAATGGGGATTAAGATTATGAGCCCCATGTGGGACGTGGGCTGTGTCCAATCTCTAACTCATATCTACCCCAGCATTTAGAACACTGCCTAGCACATAATAAGGACTAAACAAATACCATTTTAAAAAGTGGTTAGTGCAGTGCTCTGCACACAGTAAGCACTTTCTAAATACCATGACTGAAGAGTGTGATGTGGAAAAAAAAAAATGAATACACAGATCGGCTCAGGCCCCAGAATGAATTAGACTGACTTCATTTCTGGCAAGGAAAAAAAATCAAAGGGCTCCACAGTGGCCCTGGCCCATAAGGTGGGATCTTAAAATTTAATATAGCAAAAATCAAGCAGGAGGTTCTGCTGGCTTGATGTTTTCAATTTCCTTCTTCCAAGAAGTAACCAATCAGGCAGGACATCAATGCTGTTTGGGGCCAGGCAATGTCTAGAGAGGCTTTCACGTTAGCCTGCCCTCTCAGCATTCTCCAGCAAACAGAAATCTTATTTGAGGTCCCTGCTGATGCCGCTCTGCTGGGTCCTGCATCTTTCTCTCAGTTGCCCAGTTCGGTCCAGGGTGCTGAGCCAGTCTGCGCTGCCATTGAATGGTCTAGGCATCCTGACCCTGCTGGCCCAAAAGAATGAAAGCAAACTCCAGAGAGACTTGAGAGAGACGCTGCCTCAGTGGTCCACATTCTCCCCTTCATCTCCTGAAAATTTTTGACTCGTGCCTTGTGCCTGTAGATCAGAGAGAGGAAACTGAAGAGGAAGAGAGCCACCCTTAAGAAAAGCTCTTTTCCCTGGGGATCACCGTCATCATAATCAATGGTATTTATTGATTGCTCACAGAGTGCAGAGTAAACTCTTGGGACAATACAAATGGAAAGTAAAGAGGGCAAAGATTCAGATTCGGCTTCTCAAGAAACCAGCACTAAAAGTCCAAGAGGAGACCATCCGATGGAAAGTGTAGCTTTGTTCCATTGGATATAAAGAAAAAAGATCTGCTACTCAATTCTGACCCCTCTCTGTGGTTCCGAATATCTTCTAATAGTCATTCATTCAATCGTATTTATTGAGCCCTTACTGGGTGCAGAGCACTGTACTAAGCGCTTGGAAGGTACAATTAGGCAACAGATAGAGACAATCCCTACCCAACAACGGGCTCACAGTCAAAAGGGGAAGACAGACAGCAAAACAAGTAGTCAGGCATTATCACCATCAAGATAACTAGAATCATAGATATATACACATCATTAATAAAATAGAGTAATGATATATACAAATATACACAAGTGCTGTGGGGCGGGGAAGGGGGTAGAGCAGAGGGAGGGAGTAGGGGGGAAAGGGGAGGGGAGGAGGGGCAGAAGGAAAGGGAGGGCTCAGTCTGGGAAGGCCTCCTGGAGGAGGTGAGGTCTCAATTCTAATATTCAATATTTTTTCATTCATTCTATCATCACTGGGAAAGTCTCTCACAACTTAAGAATAAGAAGGAGCGGAAGAGGACGGCTGATGACAGATGGATATTAGGGGCCAAGAGACTCCATGAAGTAGTCACCTCATATATAAGGCTCCAGGAACTATACAGAGCAAATTAACTGCCTTTCACCCGCACATAGGCTGTGTTAACACAGGCTACCTTTGAGGAGGCCCAGGCTCCCCTCAGCTGAATTATCACGCATCCAGGCTGCGGTGGGGCAGCCAGTACAAACTCGAGATCAGAGAGTCATACATATCTGCCTCAGGACTTGCTCTCTGAGGATGGATCCAAACGGGGAGACAGAATCAGAATTAATAACCAACACATGGTATTTATTGAGCACTTATTCAGCTCAGAGCACTGTACTAAGAGCTTCGGTGAGCACGCTAGAGTTAGCAGACCTGATCTCTGCCCTGAAGAGAAGGATCAAGGTAAGTTGGCTTCCATCTCTAACCTCTTCCTAGTCAGCAAATACTGACACTGACAAGAGCAGAGGAGATGGAGCATCATTCATCCCACCGGCCCGTCGGCAGCCGGCTCTTTGCAGAAGAGCCAGGATGGGGTGGTGAGGGCTGGAAACAGAGCGAAGTAGTGAGACCATCCATCCCACCGATAACCATCTCTACACCCGACAGTGTTAAGATGCATTATGTTCCGTCCGGTTTTTCCTCCATCCTCTCTGAAAGCCACTTCAACACTCAGGGCATTGTGCTAGAGAGCCACGCAAAAACCAATCACCAATCCTATTAGCCGGGCAATCACTTACTTGGCAGGGATGAGGAAATGGAATTAGGCAGTTGTACACAAGAATTGACCTAGAAGACCTAGCCTGGCTGTGAGTGTCTGTAGGGCTCTGAAAGACATATTTTTTTACCCCCTCTATGGAGGAAGAGGAATAAGAAGAGGAAGAGCACTCAGCACAGTGCTCTGTACACTGTAAGTGTTCAATAAATACAACTGAATGAGTGAATGGGGAGCCATTGGAAGTTTTTAGTCCCCTCCTACCAACAGAACAATCACTTTTCTAATTAAAAGCATGATAATACAACTTTGGCTTCTGTGACTCCCTAGCCATGCCCTAACCCACCCCATAATCCTACCCACCCCGCTCCAATCCCTCTTGGCCTCACTAAATTTAAGTTCTGCTCTTGAATGCCCCCCAAAAGAAGAATAGAACAGAGTTAGCAGCATTTTGAACCATGGCTATGTCAAATTAAAGGCAAATTTACTAGAATGAGATGAAACAGGGAGTTAACTGCTCCAAGGCTGGTGTATATGGAGGAGGGGCCTCCACTGATTGGAGAACACCTAACTGATTCTCATTCTCAATTCACCTGCCTCCAATCTCTTTCCTACGCTGTTCTCTCTTTCTGGAACTTCTTTTCCCCTCCAATCTGCCTAGTGGTAGTTCTCTTCATTTTCAAAACCCTCCTAAAATCCCACCTCCTCCCAAAAAGGCTTCCCTGATTTATTTCCACCTTCTCAGTTTGTATCAACTGAACGGGCACCCATAGCACTTGGAATATATATGCATCCTTGGGATTTCTCTGTATTTGGTTATCTCTTTGGCTATTTCATCCTAAAATACACTACTACCTGCTAAATCCTCTTTCTTCCTCCTGCTTCCTCTGTTTGGAACTGATCTGTATGCCTGTCTTCCCCCCATTTGATTCCTAGCTATTTGAGCATGGGGATTCTGTCTTCTGTTACTGGTGTACTCTCCAAAGTGTTTAGTGCTATGTTCCGCACACAGTAGAGGTTAATAAATAGCACTGAAGAAAGGAGAGGTTTGAGGGGGCAGGACAGAGAGAGGAAAGTATGGATTAACACTTTCTTTCCCTTCTGGGTTTGGAAGTTTTGAGAAACAGCCTGACATAGTGGAAAGAGCATGGGCATGCGAGTCAGAGGACCTGTCTTCTGATCCCGGTTCTGCCACACATCTGTTGTGAGATCTTGGGCAAGTCACTTCTTTGTGCTTCAGTTACCTCATCTGTAAAATGGGGATTAAGACTGTGAACCCCACATGGGACAGGGATTGTGTTCAACCTAATTAGTTTATATCTACCCCACTGCTTGGCACATAGTGCTTAACAAATACCATAAAAAAACTTTAGGAGAGAGAGAGAAACCTGCCACTAATCAAAAAGAAGCTCAACCACCCTTTTCCCCTGATCTCCTCAACTTTAACTGCAGCAGGAAACAGAAGGTTACATAAGGATGAACTTCCTGAATGAAGGATACTAAAAAGTTCAATGAATAGCAAGGTGGACATGTAAGGTCTCTCCTTGAAAATCTTTTTCAGTGAGACACGCAATCCAACCTCTTGGTGCAATGATGTCCTGAGACAGTGGGATGGACAAGAAGAACTCAGGTCCCACTTTGACGTATTGGGCATTTGAACCACTCCAAACCAAAGCAAAGTCTCTGCTGATGGTGCAGCTGGCTTGGGGGAGAGGCACCCAAGCACAGAGCAAATGATGAGATGTAATGTGTCTGGAATGAACCAGAAATAGAACCCAAGGGTTCCACGCTCGGGGAGAGAAAAGTGGGCCAGGCCCCCAAACACTGGGAGATTCCGGGCTCCATATGCTGCCCTTTTGTCCTGAATGCATTTTAAATAGCAGGAAGGGAATTCGGCAGGTGCGAGGCTAATTAGAATACGAAAAGATTTGGAGGTGTCAGGAGGAGAAAGACGCTGAAGATGGACAAAGGAACAAACGCGACCGGCTGCCCGGTCCCGAAGTTAATGAGCTAAAATACAAAAACTCGGGCCCGAGATGAAGAGCTAGTCCCTCTCCGAGTCGTAGATCGGTGAGTTTCCCGGAGAGAAAGAAGTCAGGGATCGATTCACTAAAGGAGAGAGGCAAAATCAAGGTGCAGCTGAGGTTTCCAGACCAATCTTCCATCGACCTTCTCCTACAGTCAACCAAATATGCAGCTTCAATGCAGACCCCACCTCTGCACCAAGAGGGGAGGAATGAGGATTGGGGGTGCCTGGTTTGTGGGGGAGGAAGAAATCAGACAGGGGGGTGGGAGAGGAAAGGAATCAGACTGAGGGTGAGGAGAGGGGAGGAAATCAGACTGGGTGTGCAAAAGGAGAGGAATCTGACTTGGGGAGGGAGAGGAAATCAGCCTGGGTTTTGGGGGAGGGCAGGAAATCAACCTGGGTTTTGGGGGAGAGCAGGAATTCAGCCTGGGTTATGGGGAGGAAATGAAGCTGGAGGATTGCCAGAATGAAGGGAATGGAGGAAACCAGAGGGAAGCAAAAGATTTCCCACTCAAGGGCTGTCGAAGGCACCTGACTACAAATGAAACCATTTCAGAATAAGCTTGAATTTCAGCGTGTTTCCCCACATAAGCCTCCGGGGGCTCGTGTGTCTCCTTCTCTGCTCAATTGCGGCCGGCGTGGAGGAGAGGCAGGCTGGAAAACTACCTCTGATGAACAGTCCCTATGTAAATAGGCACGCTGCCCTCATGTTCCATGCCAAGCAGGGTGGCTTCTCCTGCCCTTTCTGCCATCAGTCTGCCCTCCTACGCCTCCCGTTCCAGCCGGGTGCGCTTACCTTGCCCGGAGAGACAGGGTCAGGGAAGGATCTCGAGGCAGGCGACCTTCATTTACCAGCCAGCTTTGCCTGGAGAGGAGATGGTTACGGGGTCTTCACTGCTGTTTCCGTCCTTTTAGACCAAGAGTTTCTGGGGAGGAGGGAAGGATCCCTTTTCCATCTTGAACAAGAAATAAGTCAGAGGAGAGGGGTCTTAAATTGCAGCAAGAGGGAGCTGAGTTAAACACAAGGAAACCCAAAGCTGCCAACCTCGGGTGTTTGAGTAGGGTCTATGCTAGGCTTGTTACCAGGCAAGTAGAAAATGGCACTGGTTCCTGATTCACCTGGGGAGGGGTGATGTGCTTTGTTGACCAGGTGTTTATAGGGTGAGAGAATGGGGGGAGGGGACGGGTGCCAGAGAGGCAGAACTTTCCATGGTTCTTCAGTAAAAATGGTCCCGGGATCTTTTCCCCGCTAGGAAACACAATCCTGAGACAAATCCACAGAGAAAATCCCTGGGCAATACCTTAACTTTCCCAGAGAGGACACAGAATGGTATCTGAGCACTTACTTTGTGCAGAGCACTTTATTAAATGCCTGGGAAAATACAGCACGACAGAGTTGGTAGGTGCAATCCCTGCCCACAAGAACAAAAAAGGTGATCACCCTCTCCCCACCCCAAGACAGGAAGCTAAAGCACACAATCGTAACTACGGTATGTGTTAAACACATACTATGTGGCAGGCACCGGGCTACACACTGGGGTCCATACAAGATAATTGGATAAACCGCCCCTGTTCCACATGGGGCTTGTAATCTAAGTGGAGTGGAGGCCAGGCATTTAATCCCCATTTCACAGCTGAGGAAAATGAGGCCCAGAGAAGCTGAGTGACTTGCCCAAGGCCACCCAGAGCAGGTAAGTGGTAGATCTGGGATTAGGACCTTGGTGTCCTGACCTTCACCAGGCCAGTGATCATTCCACTAGGCCATGCCGTAATCGAGACAGGATTGGCTAAGTGCTAGGATTAATACAGTAGCATTTTGGCTGGAGAAGAAAGGGTGGATCTTAGGGATGTTGTGAAGGTTGAACTGGATGGAGGTTGTCTATTTAATTGGCAAGCTGAGATGGGGTCATTGCAGAATGGGCACCGCCTCTAGGCCGAGGGGTGCGGATGTCCACGAGACCTCAGAAGCCCTTGGGAGGAGGGCATTGCCGTGGCACTGTTCGTGGGGAGGGACTAGGCATTCCCTCGGAGCTAAAACAAGCGAGGAGATGGTCTGGTGGCGGGGGCTGGCTCTTGGGTGAATGGTTAATTAATCAATTAATGAATGGTATTCATTGAGTGCTTACTGTGTGCAGAACACTGTGCAAAACACTTTGAGAGCGTACAATACCTTAGACCCAATCCCTGTCCCCGAGGAGGTTCCGGTCTGGCTGGGGATCTAGGGCGGAGAGATGGGACTCCATGGTCCCCTGAATTCTGGGCTTCCTCACTGTCAGCCGATTCAGCCTGGCTTCTCCCCATGGCACTGTGATGCCCAGTCGTGTCCCCTGCCACCCCAGCACATGGTACGAGCGGCCGAGGTTTGGGAGTCGCAACCGGGCTGGGGGTCTGCGAGAGCAGCCCGGCCCGGCGGCCCTGCAGCCCACAACCCCACCGTTCGGGGTGGGTGGCAGGGCCCCGGCAGCGGCCCCAGGGGGTCTCCTCACCCCGGTCGCACCCGATGGGCTCGGACCCGGTGCTTGCCTGGGTGCGTGGGCCCACAAGGGTTAACCTGTCCCTCGGGCAGCTGAGCGAGCCTCTCCTTCCTCGGTGAGCCCACGAGGACAGAGGGGATAAAGATCAGGCCTGGGAAATAAGCGGCCGTAATTGCATTTCCTCCGGGAGATGGGCCTGGGCCGGTGCACCTGGGCCCAGGCGGTACGTGCCTGTGGGCCCGTCACTCTCCCGGAGCCAGCCCAGCCCGCGCCTTCCCGCTGCCAGCCAAGGCAGAAGCCCCCTGACGCCCTGACGCCACCACCGATTAGCCAGGGCAGGGCTAGAAAACACAACAGCCTCCCACGCATCCTGTCCCTTCCCCAGTGTGCCCTACCCCATGCCATGTGCCCTCTGTTCTGTCACGTGCCCCCTGTGCCGTGTGTCCCCTGCCTCGTATCACGTGCCCCAGGCCCCGTGCTCCCTGTCCGGTGATTCCCGTGTCCTGCCGCTCTGCTCCGGACAGGGATCGCGTCTAATCTGATGAATCGTACGTATTCTAACGCGTAGCACAGGACGTGGCCCAGGGTAAGCACTGAACAAATACCACCGCGTTATTATTGTCGGTATGGGTTCTTCTTGATGTCTCTTCATCGGCTGGCTTCACCAAAGCTGGAGATGGAGGAGGGCACCGGGTCCTCGAGGGCAGGGATCGGGTCTACCAGCTCTAAGGTATCGTACGCCCAAGTGCTTTGTACAGGGCTCTGCACACAGTAAACACTCCATGAATACCATATAACTTATAAATGTTTGTCCCGGGCAGTGGGGGAAAGGGAATAGATGGAGGCCGGGACCTGAGGGAAACAGACTAGCTCAGGGGGTCGCTAACAGGAAGATCACCTGGGGATTCGGTCACTGTGCCTCTCAACGCCCGCGGTGACCCATCAGGGAGAAGGAGCTTGGGTTTACCAATGTTCTGCTGGCACCCAGGTCTACTAGCTGGGAGATTGCATCCCGGTCACCGCGCCGTGGCATGGCCGCAGGTCTCCCGAAAAGTGACGCTATTTTTTTTTAACAGGAATGGTCCAAGCTGGGAGGCAGGAAATCTGGACTGTAAGCCAGCTCCACCCCACTGTACCTCAGTTTCCTCTTTTGTAAATTGGGGATACCAATCCCAGCCTCTCCTTGACCCTTCTGCTGCTCTCCCCCAAGGATTCCCCCTGGCCAGCACTTTCCCCAACTGCCCTAATTCCTTTCCGGGTCATAGGGGCTAGAGGAGGGTCACCTATTAGCCATTGCTGCACTGATGAGCGAGTCTCCTGTGGAGATGATGGAGAAACTTTAGCCCTGAAACCTAATAATAGTTGTGGTCTACAAGTACTTTCTGTGTGCCAAGCATAGAGGTACATACAAGATAATCAGGACATACAGCGTGGCTTAGTGAAAAGAGCCCGGGCTTGGGAGTCAGAGGTCATGGGTTCGAATCCTGGCTCCGCCACTTATCATCTGTGTGACTTTGGGCAAGTCACTTAACTTCTCTGTGCCTCGGGAACCTCATCTGTAAAATGGGGATGAAGACTGTGAGGCCCCACGTGGGACAACCTGATTACCTTGTACTTACCCCAGCACTTAGAACAGTGCTTTGCACATAGTAAGCGCTTAACAAATACCATTATCATTATACACGGCCCCTGCACTTCCAAAGGTTCACCATCTAAGTAGGAGAGAGAACAGGTATTGTATCCCCATTTTACAGACGAAGGAACTAAGGCTCAGAGACATTAAGTGACTTGCCCAGAGTCTTGCAGGAGGCAAATGGTAAAGACGGGAAGCAGTTTGTCATAGAGGATAGAGTACTGGCCTGGGAGGCAGGTCATGAGTTCTAATCCCGGCTTCACCACTCGTCTGCTGTGCAGCCTTGGCAGGTCACTTCACATCCCTGTGCCTCATCTATACCTCATCTATAAAATGGGGATTGAGACCGTGAGCCCAACGTGGGACAGGGATTGTGTCCAACCCTATTTTCTTGTAACCAACCCAGCACTTAGCACAGTGCCAAAGCTCTCCATCACCTTGCCCCCTCCTACCTCACCTCCCTTCTCTGCTCCAGCCCACCCCGTCACTCCACTCCTCTGCCGCTCACCTCTTCACGGTCCCTCGTTGGTACCTGTCCCGCCGTCGACTCCTTGCCCTCCCTCCTCACAGCCGCTAAACTAACTCTTTTCCCCTCCTCAAAGCCCTACTGAGAGCTCACCTCCTCCGGGATGCCTTCCCAGACTGAGCTCCCCTTTCCCTCTGCTCCTCCTCCCCTCCCCATTCCCCCTTCTCCTGCCCTCTGCTCTTCCCCTTTTCCCTCCCCACAGCACTGTGCATATTTATATATATTATTTACTACTCTATTTATTTTAACGATGTGTATACATCTATGATTCTATTTATCTTGATGATATTTACGCCAGACTACTTGTTTTGTTCTGTTTCGTTTTGTTGTCTGTCTCCCCCGTTTAGACCGTGAGCCTGTTGTTGGGCAGGGATTGTCTCTATCTGTTGCCGAACTGTTCATTCCAAGCGCTTAGTACAGCGTTCTGCTCATAGTAAGCGCTCAATAAATAATAATGATAAGCGCTTACTATATGCCAAGCACCGTTCTAAGCCCTGGGTAGATACAAGATAATTAGGTTGTCCCACGTGGAGCTCAGTCTTAATCCCCCTTTTACAGATGAGGTAACTGAGGCACAGAGAAGTTAAGTGACTTGCCCAAAGTCACACAGCTAAGTGGCAGAGCCGGGATTAGAACCCACGACCTCTGACTCCCAAGCCCGGGCTCTTTCCACTGAGCCACGCTGCTTCTCAGTACAATTCAGATAGGCTTCAAATACGATTGAATGAATGAACATAGTAGGCGCTTAACAAATACCACAATAATTCTTATTTTTATTAGCCCAGGTCTTTTGACTCCCAGCACTCTTTCCACTCGGCCACGCTGCCTCTCAACCTCAGGAATGGGAATCCGTACAGAGGAATCGATTACAGGGCCGGTGACTTGCCTACTCATACTCTTATCCCCATTAGTCGTGTTCCCGCCGAGACACGGAGTACAATGAATGAGGAGCTGGCAGGAGGGTGGGACAGTGTGAAATGTGTGCAGCTTTTTTTTTTTTCCCTTTGGTTTCGGGAAACCACCGCAGCCAAAGTGACCGCACTATACAGTCAGTGCGGTGCCACGGTGTCGTGACCCGGAAAGCAGTTGACTTGGTAGCCACCGTGGCCTTCGCCGCCCGCGTCTCAGCTGGCTCCTTCCCAGGACCCCTGTTGGGCCCCACCCCGCGGAATCAACGCCCAAGATGTATAAGCCTGGCAGGCGGAACCGGGTCTAGGACTCGGGCATCGTCGTATTCGGAGAGGTGCTCTTTTACTGGACGAGCCTCCGGGATCTTGCCTCAGGAAAATAGCTGCGGACGGCATTTCGGCTCTGCGATCGGTCCGGCTTGGTAAGTTCGCGTGCAAAGCTCGAGGCTTGTTTCGAACTGTGGGGAGTCGGAATCAAGACGTCCCTGGATGTTTCAATAGAAGCACTTCATTTTGAGATAATTAAATACCACCATGTTCTCCTATGGCTCCTTTTTGCCAAGGAAGATTGAATCATCTCGGAGCCTTTGATCTATCTTGCTCTTTCCCCGGAACAGACTCCAGTGGTTAAGTGGTCCTCAGTCACTCACCTCTCCACACGGACTCGGTGTGATCAAACTCCATCTGTTCGACAACCCAGAGGAAGACTGGCTTTGACTCCGTGGACTCGGGTAAAACAAGCGGAATTTTACATTGGCTCCCAAGAGCCGTCCGACAGGTGCTGTGTCATGGGCCGGGTAAGTTGGCAGTGTCGCCTGGTGGAAAGAGCACGGGCTTGAGAGTCCCAGGACCTGGGTTCTAATCCGGGCTCCGCCACTCGCCGGCTCTGCGTCTTTGGACGAGTGACTTCGCTTTTTTGTGCCTCAGTTTCCACACCTGTAAAATGGACATTTCATTCAATTGTATTTATTGAGTGCTTACTTTGTGCAGAGCGGAGAAGCAGCGTGGCTCAGCGGAAAGAGCACGGGCTTTGGAGTCAGAGGTCATGGGTTCGAATCCCGGCTCGGCCACTTGTCAGCTGGGTGACTTTGGGCAAGTCACTTAACTTCTCGGTGCCTCAGTTCCCTCATCTGTAAAATGGGGATTAAGACTGCGAGCCCCACGTGGGACGACCTGATTCCCCCGTGTCTACCCCAGTGCTTAGAACGGTGCTCGGCACATAGTAAGCGCTTAACAAATACCGACATTATTATTATTATTATCAAGTGCTTGGTTTGACACCTGTTCTCCCTTCTACTTAGATGGTGAGACACACAGAGACACACAGGCTATAGGAAGCTAAATGCACCAAGAGTATCTTTTCATGGTATTTGTTAAGCACTTACTATGTGTTAAACACCGTTCTAAGGTCCGAGGTAGGCAGGGTTGGACGCAGTCCCTGTCCCACAGGGGCTCGCCATCTAAGTAGGAGGAAGAACAGGTATTGAATCCCCATTTTACAGTTGAGGAAACTGAGGCCCAGAGAAATTAAGTGACTTTCCCAAGGTCACACAGCAAGCAATTGGCAGAGCTGAGATTAGAACCCAGGTCCTCTGACTCCCAGGTCCGTGCTTTATCCACTGGGCCACACCGCTTCCCCTCTCTACTCCATCCCTCTGCCCTGGTCCGACCCTCTCTCCCCCTAGGTATAAGGACAACCAGCGCATCAGGGAAAAACGGGAGGATTAGAGCCCCCGGAGCCTGTGCCGGACCAGAATCACCTCCTGGGGTTGGGGGAGGGCTCTCCCCGGCTTCCCTCCACATGTTCATGTTGCTACTCATCCCCACGCCCTCCCAAAACACACCTCATCAGTTGTCCTTCAGACCTAGGTCAGATTCAGATATTTAGCTTTGACGAGTCAGGGAAAAACTCAATGTCCCGCTCCTGTTCCCTACTGCGTCACCATGTTATGCTGTGCCAGAGTGCGGCGCAGATGCTGAAGTCATAGGGAGGGGTGTGCTCGAAGTCCCAAACCCAGCCCTTGCTCCGGAAATATTGCTTTCCCTCCCCGGTTCCTTTGCACAAAAGCACCCTTTCTCATGGATGGGAAATTCCTGGTTTTTAACCACGTGCTGCAGCCTCCAGCCGCCTCCCGCCTCCACTCCCCGACCAATGGCCTCCTGTGCTCATCACTTGAAGTCCACCTGCTGCAGACACTCCCCCACCCCTGACTCTCCAGCCACCTGGCTCCCTCCCTCTTCATAGCCGACAGACTACCAGTCAGTCAATCAATCAATCGTATTTACTGAGCATTTACCATGTGCAGAGTACTTGGAGAATACAAAGTAACAACATGACACACATCCCCGCCCGTAACGAGCTTATCGCCACTCTCCCCACCTTCAAATCAATCTATCGTATTTACTGAGCACTTCCTGAGTGCGGAGCACTGGGAGAGGACAGTATAAAAGATGATTCATTCCCTTCCCATAACAAGCTCACAGTCTAGTCCTCAAAGCCTTATTAAAATCATAGTTCGTCCAAGAGGCCTTTCCCAACTAAACCCTCATTTCCCTTACTCCCTCTCCCTTCCATGTTACCCTTGCACTTGGATCTGTACCCTTTATTCACTTCGTTCGTTCACTCAATCATATTTATTGAGTGCTTAGCACTGTAATAATAATAATAATGTTGGTATTTGTTAAGCGCTTACTACGTGCAGAGCACTGTTCTAAGCGCTGGGGGAGATACAGGGTAATCAGGTCGTCCCACGTGAGGCTCACAGTTAATCCCCATTTTCCAGATGAGGTAACTGAGGCACAGAGAAGTTAAGTGACTTGCCCACTGAACTAAGCGCTTGGAAAGTACAGTTCAGCGGCAAAGACAATCTCTACCAGCAACGGGCTCACAGTCTAGAAGGGGGTAGGCAGACATCAAAACAAGTAACCAGGCAGTAATAAAAAATAGAATTATAGGTACATACACATCAAAACAAGTAAACAGGCATTAATATAAATAAATGGAATTATAGATATGTATACACAAGTGCTGTGGGGTGGGGGGATAGAGCGGCGGGGGGGGGGGGTAGAGCAAAGGGAGCAAGCCAGGGCAATGGGGAGGTGGGGGAAACTGAGGAAAAGGGGTGTTTAGTCTGGGAAGTCCCCCCCCCCATTCTATCCTCAGTTCCACAGCACTTACGTACATATCTGTAATTCAGTTTAATGTCTGTCTTCTCCTCTAGACTGTAAACTCCTAGCAAGCAGGGAACGTGTCTGCCAACTTTGTTTATATTTCACTTTCCTAAGCACTTAGTACAGTGTTCTGCACACAGTAAACACATAATAATAATAATGATAATGTCCATTAAGTGCTTACTCTTTGCCGAGCACTGTACTCAGCATCGGGTTAAATACAGGCTCCACAGGGGCTCACAATCTAAATAGGAGGGAGAACTGGTAACAGATCCCCAATTTGCTGGTGAGGGAACTGAGGCAAAGAGAAGTTAAGTGACTTGTGGACACAGTAGACGAGGGGTAGAACCGGGATTAGAACCCAGGTCCTGTAACTCCCAGGCCCATGCTCTTTCCATTAGGCCAAGTGATTGATTGGTTGGTTATAAGAACAGCATTATGGGAATACACACGTTCTTGCCGGGGAAGTATAGGCTGTGCTGGAGCATGCTCACAGGACTCTCTTTGAAAGGCGGTGAGATCCAGCAAAGGCCCAGACCACAGGGCCAGGGAGGGGAAGGGGCCGGCCCGAATTTTGGAACAGCTACAGAAGGACTCAGGGTGAAGGGGGTGATGACCGGGTTGCAGAAGCTTCCAGTCAATTCAGGGATCTTGTCAAACACAGACACATGTTCGATTCTTGACCTGCAGGCCATGGTAGGAGGGGAGAAACTAGGCAGGAAATTGGCAGAGAGAGAAAAACAATTAGAACCACTGTGAGTGGCCAGGACCACATAAAGCTTATCTGCAGCAGTGCACTCTGAGAAAAACTGTCCCACTAGGACCTTGGGAAAGTCCTGGTGGACCGTTGCCTGGGAGTACCAGCCTGGTCAGCATTTATGGGGTTGGGAGGCTGGTCTAGGAACAGAGCTGTGGGCAGCCTCTCCACCTGAAGCTCAGAACAATGGTTGGAAATGCCTTTCTTCATGCCTCCCTCCCGCCTCAAGCAACAAACCCCAAGAGTGATTTCCCAGCTGCATTTTTTCCAATCCAGCCTAGCTCCGGCCACCATTTTAGAAAAAGAAAAGAAGGAAACATCACTTCAAGGAGCCTAGTAGCTTCTCTTCCCAGTCAATCAGTGGGATTTACTGAGCTCTTTACGCAGAGCACCGTACTAATCGCTCGGAGGATAAATCGGATTCCCGCACACAGGGTTGTGGGGACTAATGGGGACCACAAGGTGGAACGAGAGGGAGGAGGTACCGTGAAAGTTTTCGGAGTGCACTCCACATTGTCTTTGTTCGAGAGGATCGGGCAAGTCTCTTAACCCCACAGCCTTCCTGAAGCCAAGGGAGCGGTGATGGCGTTTATTAAGCATCTGCAGTGTGCAAATTGTTTGAAAAAAATAGAAGGGTAAGAATCAGACTGGTCCCTGCAAAGGGCTCACTGTCTAAGAATGAGGTTGGAGGGGAGGGGTTAGCAAAAGAAGGGAAAGAAAAAACAATTGAAACACGGAATGGAAAGTGTGGATAGAGCATGGGACTGGACCTCCTCTCCACCCAACTCACCCAACCCAAACTCATCAGCCGAACAATCTCAAAAGAAAATGACTTTCGGTGTGGAGGTTCCGGTGGGTTGACAACCCAAATTCCATTTTCTGCCAACCGTTTCCTTTCCTTTCTGCCACTGTAGATGTTGGGGCCTCTAGCGCTTGCTGAATCAATCAATCATTCAATCAGTCATATTTGTTGAGTGTTTCCCGGGGGCACCACACTGTACTCAGCACTTGGGAGAGTACAATACAACAGAGCTGATAGACACAGCCTAGAAGGAGCTTACAGTCTAGAGGGGGAGACAGACATTAAAACGAATCACGGATATGCACATCAGTGCTGTGGGGTGAATATCGAGCGATTAAAGGATACAGACCCAAGTACGCAGGCGAAGCAGAGGGGAGAGGAAGTAGGGGAAATGAGGGCTTAGAGAGGGAAGGCCTCTGAGAGGGGATGTGATTCGAATAGGGCTTTCTCCTGGCTTCCCTCCCTCGTTGCGTAAAGACACGTACGTTTCTTTGTCTCCCTAGACCCGGAACCCCACTGACTTCTATAACTCCATCATAATTAACTTTTTATCAATACCCTTTTGGTGATTTCATGGCTGTCATAATTACTCCTAATAGAACATCATTTATTTGCATGAATTATGGCTTTTTGCATAAATTCTTAATCAAGGGGGTCTGTGCGTGCAAAGTAAACATAGGATATCCATCAGAAACGGTGCAGCCGAAACGAGGCGCTGGAGGCTTACTCGTCATTAACAATTAATTGGATTTCATAGGAGCAGTAAATAAAGGCTTTCCAGAGCATGCACAGCAGTCCATAATAGGAACAAATAAACCTCCGCCCCGTGTCTGTGTAATTCACTCCTCGTGCTGATGAAAGCATTGAGCCGATCCTAAAGAGGGCCAGCCCTCTCCCCTGTTTGGACGCTTAAACTGATCAATTAAGGCTTCTCCTCAGCAGACACAGGATTAACGCCTCTTCTGGTACCTCCCCATCCATCAGCAGGCCCGTGGAGAATAGCAGGGAACTGCAAGCTCCCGGCCGATGGCTCTGCCTTTCCCCCTGGCCCCAGCAGAAGCCTCTTTCAACAGATGTATATTCATCGGCTCTTTAAAAACGGGGCCGAAGGGGAGACTTGGGGTGGGGTCCGGCCCAGTGGCAGGGTCAGCTCTCTCAGGTGGACAAGTGGGCATCCTTGGGTAGGATTTGACAATGGCACCCGCGGGCCTCCTCTGAGGTGCCGATTCAGTTCATAACAATGGAGTCTCCCACCGGGGTTGACGTAGAAGCTTCGGGCCTGAGACCTCGGGACAGAGAATCTGCTCGGAGGAACGGATCGTAGCGCCGACGGTTTGCACCCTGCCACCCTCCCGTCCACGGCCGCGGGGCGGAACACTTTAGGGGGTTCTTGAAACTGATACCTCCTCCCCCGATGGCACGGTCCCGGCAGGCAGAATCGGGACTACAACCCAGGTCTCCTGATTCCTAGGAACGCCAGTCTCCTTCCACTGGACTGACAGCAGGGCTGGGACCACAGCGGTTCCTAAATTCCCAGTGAGGAAGGATTAAAGTACTTCCCAAAAGGTGCTAGCTAACCTGTGAGGTTTAGACCCATTTTTGTCTATTATAACGAAGACGAGAGTTCTAGTCGTAACCGGCCAAGAAGATTTTCTACAGATGGAGTCTTTGGTGCAAATTAGCCAACTGGAAGAAACATCTATAGATGGTGTCTGAACCCTACCGAAGTGCTGCAGACAAGGTATAAGGTGACACATAAGGTGCATTAATTCCCACTGGATTTATCAATATCTGAAAGATTTATACATTTATGTGTGAGTATATATGCATATACATGGATATATTTCTATACACACATAAATATATTTTATATGTGTGTGTGCATATATATGTATATATAAATATATATATATATATATTTGTCCTTCGTATTCAAAGAAAAATCCACTCTCCATGAAGTTCACCAATGAATGTGTGCGTGTGACAGAAAAAAGGCAAGGCAGAACCCACAGTTCCGGCCACAGCGGGCTCACAGAAATGTCATCCTTCGCTGTGTTGTGGTGCTTAGTGTTAGCAGCATCTGGCACTGTTCTCTCTTTTGCCACCATGTCTCTCTTTCCATATGAAGCTTTTGGTTAAGGAGAGACAATCCCTTCTTGATGGCACTGTGCCATGCAGACTGTCCTCCGCAATTGGCTGCCAATTTTCAGCTGGGATGCAGCATCGCCTGAGCCTTTGTTTTACCGTGTCCTTAAAATGCTTCCTCTGCCCTCCTTGCTTTCATCTTCCCAACTTCAGCTCTTCATCCAGCAGCTGTTTGGGTCTCCTGCTGTCACTCATTCTCCTCACATATCCCACCCAGCCCAGTGCGCTAAGGTGTGCATAACTTCAAAACTGACTACATTCCAGAACTTGTTTGTGATGCCTGCTCTGTTGAGCCGCCGATAAGTAAAACATCCCAGTTGCCCATCACAAAACTTCCGAGAACAATGGTGTTTGATACTTACTCGGTAAACACTGTGTCTACTGAAACCACATTTGGGGAGCCACTGAGTCAGTGGGAAATAGGGTGAGGGTTCGTGAGGTCTCGGATAATTGTTTTCAGCCTCCCAGCCAAACCACCTGCTCTTTAGAATAATAATAGCGATGGTATTTGTTAAGCTCATACGACGTGCCAAGCACTGTTCTAAGCGCTGAGAGGATAGAAGGTAATCAGGTTGTCCCATGTGGGGCTCGCAGTCCTAATCCCCATTTTACAGATGAGGTAACTGAGGCACAGAGAAGTTAAGTGACTTGACCAAAGTCACACAGTTGATAAGTGGGATTAGAACTCATGACCTCTGACTCCCAAGCCTGTGCTCTTTCCACTAAGCCACGCTGCTTCCTATATCCTGCTTAGTGACCAGACGATGGGTCTGAATTCCTGTGTCAGGAACTCTATATTCACCGGCTGCTGGAACTTAACTTCTCTGTGCCTCAGTTACCTCATCTGTCAAATGGGGATTAAAACTGTGAGCCCCACGTGGGACAGACTGATCACCATGTATCCCCCAGGGCTTAGAACAGTGCTTTGCAGATAGAAAGCGCTTAACAAATACCACAATTTATTTATTTTATTTATTTGACTCTTTGGCACTAATTATGATTATTATCATTATTACTATTGTACTTGCTAAGCACTTAGTATATGCCAAGCACTAGTCCAAGTGCTGGGGTAGATACAAGTTGATCAGGTTGGACACAGTCCCTGTCCCACATGGGCTCACATTCCTAATCCCCATTTTACCGATGAGGAAACTGAGGCACAGAAAAGTGAAGTGATTTGCTCAAGATCACACAACAGACAACTGGCAGAGCCGGGATTAGGACCCAGTTCCTTCTCACTCCCAGGCCTGCGCTCTAACCACGAAGCTCTGCTGCTTCTCTCAAGTCCTTGCTCTCCCATCTGCATTTTCTGGAGGGGTGCCGTTGTCCTTCTAGAAGTCGCTGATTGGAGGTTCAGACGCAGTCTCCTTATGGAAGTCAGTCAATCGTAATGACTGAGCACTTATTGTGTGCAGAGCACTGTACTAAGTGCTTAGGAGAGTGTGACACATCAATAAACACATACATTCCCTGCCCACAACAAGCTTACCGTCTAGGGGGCCGGGACCTGGAAGTCAGGACGCCCTGGTTCTTATCCTGGCTTTCCTCCCTACCTGCTGTGTGACCTTGGGCCAGTCACTTCAACACGCCGAGCTTCAGTTTCCTTATCTATAAAATGGAGGTAAA
This sequence comes from Ornithorhynchus anatinus, assembly GCF_004115215.2. NCBI lineage: Eukaryota > Metazoa > Chordata > Mammalia > Monotremata > Ornithorhynchidae > Ornithorhynchus > Ornithorhynchus anatinus. Next base: position 46,987,601 of record NC_041729.1, read on the forward strand.
ATGCAAGTTCTCCCTTACCCTCTGACAGTGAGCCCTGTGTAGGACAGGGATTGTGTCCTCTCTGGATGTTTGGTATCTGCCCCGGCATTTATTTAACACAGGGCTAGGCTCGTAGTAAAAGCTTAATTAATACCATCACTGTTATGATTATTGACTAGGCCTCTCCCTGCATGGGTCAGTTGGAGTCTCTCCGAATTTCTCTGCGTGTTTGCATGCGTGTGTATGTGTGTTTGTACTTAGGCTTTTTCTCTGTGAATCTATTCTTCTCTCTCTTTATCCAGGAAGGCCAGAAGTGCTCAGTCCCTCTGCCTCCACTTTCCTCTCCATCTGCTCTCCACTTGGAGAGGGCTCCCAAGGAACCTTCCATGGGCAACTGAAGAATCAACACCAAGGCAGAGACAAAGCTTCCTGCTTCAGATCAAAATCTACCTTCTTTTGAGATGGCCATGGGTATACAAACAGTCAGCATAGATCTCCACAACCTGTTAAGGGAAATTGACTTGAAATTCACCTCGAGTATTTCATTAAAACTTGTTGGCAATAAGTATCAAAAAAAAAATTCCATTCGTGGTGAAAAATCACCTGATTCCTCTTTCTTGGGAAATGGGGTCTTCATTGACAGTTCTCATTCTCCTTTTTTGGAACCTCAGTAGAAAATCCCATGGATAGACAGAATTTCCCCCTTCCCTAAATTATTTTAATGTCTCTCTCCCCTTGTACACTGCAAGCTTCTTGTGGGTAAGGCCTTTGTCTATCAATTCCCAAGCACTTAGTACAGTGCTCCGCACACAGTACGGGCTCAGTAAATACCATTGATTGACTGATTGAACTTGGATTCAGCTCTTCTGCATCATCAGCGGTCTTGGCATTTGAACCACCATTCTGAAAATCCTTCATACCTTCAACTGTTCCATCCCCTTAGTCCTACCTTCCTCACACCCTGAGAGAAACCTCTGGGTTCTGCTGAGTTTCCTCATTCTTCTGCATAAGCGTTGACCACGGCTAACCTGGAGTTTTCACCGAGGGGGGTCAAGCATGGTGGAAGTCCCCGTTTATCCCCATCCACTCTCTGACTCCCCTTCCTTTGGCTGGCACCGCATTCCGCCCATCTGACTCTCACTGTCATCAGCTGAATGACGGATGGCTTTACCCACTGTGATCTCTGCTCATGGTGCAATGTGGAGGGAGGGAAAGAGAGAGAGAGAGGAGAGAGATGGAAAGCCAGGGAGAGAGAGAGAGACAGTGATCCAGGTGGAAGAGAGACAGAAAACCAGGGAGAGACAATGAGCCAGGGGGAGAGACAGAGAGCCAGGCAGAGAGAAACAGAAATTTAATGAAAGAGAGACAGAACCTGAGAAGAGAGAGAGAGAGATTGAGCTGGGGGAAGAGAGAAAGAAAACCCAGAAGAGACAGTGAGCCAGGGGAAGAGAGAGCCAGAGACCCAGGCAGTGAGAAATAGAAAACCAGGAAGAGAGAGACAGAACCTGAGGGGAGAGAAGGAGACAGGGAGCCGGGGGAAGAGAGACTGAAAACCAGGTGGAGACAGTGAGCCAGAGGGAGAGAGAACTAGAAACAGGAAACCAGGGAAAGACAGAATCTGAGGGGAGAGAGATGTAGAGAGAGAAACAGAGCAAAAGGGAAGAAGAGACAGAATGCCAGGGAAAGAGAGGCAGAGTGCCAGTGACAGACAGGGGACCCAGGAAAAGGAGACAGACCACGAGGGAGAAAAAGAGAGACAGAAAGCCAGGGAGAGAGAGACAGAGATGAGGATGTATGATATTGCTCAAACTCCTGGGGGCCGAGCACCGGGATGGAGTGAGGTGAAGAAAGGAACCGAGCTTTGGGGGAAAGATTGAACCCCAGCCTAGAAACTCGGGCTCCCGGGCCAGAATCCTGGATGCTTCGTTTCTCCCTGTGGTACCAACCAACCCCCTCTGGCAGCGATTTCCAGGCTTGGAAGTCTGATTTCTTCTCCAGCCCGGAACATCTGCCCTGGCACAGGCCCCGGGGAGGAGCGTCTCCCCTCAGTCTCTCTGATGAACGCTCCTGCCGTGGCAGGTATTGATCGTGCCAGCGGGGTGCTTCGGTAGCTTTAAATCAACACAGTTCCGGTGGGGGCGGCAGCAGAGTCAGACCGCTCCCAGGGTCCTGAGCCTCACTCCAAACACACCAGCGAAATGAACAGCAAGAAATGGTTTGTAATAACTGAATTAATATTTATTGCTTTTAACAGCCTCTTCTATTGTCCCAGTGCCTTTTCCCTGCTATTTCCCTTCACCATTCTATTGTCCCAACTATGCTGGACGATTGCTCTGGCTTTCCTGAAAGCAGCTAGGCTCAGTGGAAAGTGTTTGGGCCTGGGAGTCGGGGGAATCTGGGTTCTAAACTCTTCTCTGCCACTCGGTTGCTATGTGACCTTGGGAAAGTCCCTTAACTTTTCTGTGCCCCAATTTCCTCATCAGTAAAATGGGGGATAAAATACCGTTCTCCCTCCCCGCATTCTATGAGCCTGTGTCCCATCTGATTGTCCTGTAACTTCCCCACTGCTTAGAACAGTGCTTGACACATAGTAATAAAAATTATAACAATAATAACGATAATAAGGGTACTTAGGTGCTTACTATGTTCCAAGCACTGTTCTAAGCGCTGAGGTAGATACGAGTTAATCAGGTGGGACACGGTCCCTGTCCCACCAAGGGCTCACAATATCAATCCCCATTTTACACAAGAGGGAACTGAGGCCCAGAGAAGTGAAGTGATTTGCCCAAGGTCACACAGCAGACAAGCGGCAGAGCCAGGATTAGAACCTTCTGACTGTGCTCTATCCACTATGCCATGTTGGCATTTATCAAATATAATCATTATTATTATTAATGTGAATATTGCTAGGCGGGAGAGTTTCACCAGGGCTTTGGCCCAGGAGCCTGCATTTCCTTCCTGCCTGGGCGGGCAGTTTCCTGACGCTGGGTCTCTACTGAGCCTGCCGAAGTGTAGGTGGGGACAGGGGATCTTACAGAAAGAAACAGGGATGGGCAGGGAGAGGAGGATAAAATGATGTCACTGCTCTGAGGCTGGCCCGGGAGTTGTAAAACGAAGGTGAAGATCAGTTACGGGCAGGAAGAAGCCTCAGAAAGTTGGGTTTCCTTCAGGACAGAACTGAAGCAGAGTTTCGAGCCAAACTTTCATCAGTAGATCAACATTAAGGGCTGAGTCCACACACTGTGCAGAGCACTGGGAAATTTCTCAAGGCTTCCAGTCATGTACCCCCCAAGCCAAAATGGTTCTCGGGTACAGTTCTTGGCTCACAATAAGTGCTAAACAAATATTATTATTATTTTAATTTTTATTATCATTTCCACCCTGCATACTCTCAATAATTAAACAGGCAATGTAGATTTTTTTCTATACTAACAGGTTTATTGATGCGCTTTGAACTATAATAATTCAGCTTCCGCTGCTTCTCCCTGCTTTCGGCTCTCGACTCCAACACATTCTGTCTTCCGCCGCTAGAACTTTCCTAACTCTTAAAGGCGTACCGTACTCTGCTAACGAACAATGGGTGGGTCTGTGTCCAGAAACCCTCTAAAACAAGGGAGCCCCCACCTCGCCAACCCCCCTGCGTGCCGGCCCCTGAACATGTCAGAAACACAGACGATCTGAGGAGGACACCTCGAGAAACCAAAGACCATGAAATTGGACTATGCAAGCTGAAGGGAAGGCCGAAACAGTCTGGGGATGAGGGCAGAGAAGAAACACCTGCCTCGTCGTAGCATGGTCATCAGTGGCATTTATTGAGTGCTTACACTATGTGCCGAGAGCTGCACTAAGCGCTTGGGAGAGTACAGTAACACACAGTTGGCCAACATGTTCCCTGCCCACAACTAGCTTACAATCTGGAAGCACATTCGTTCTGTGCCATCGGGACACGCTCTGAGCAGGTCCTCTTCTTGGCATGGGGGTCCCCCCAAGGGGGACTGAATCGGCAACTAGGGACACCTGGGGACACCGGTTCCAAACTGTGGGGACTCGACACGGCCTGGTGGATAGACCAGGGTCCTGGATGTGAGAAGGACCTGGGTTCTAATCCTGACTCTGCCGCTTGTCTGCTATGTGACCTTAGGCAAGTCACTTCTCTGTGCCTCAATCCCCTCATCTGTAAAATCTGTGGGGCAGAGACTGTGTCTAACCTGATCGGCTTGTATGCACCCCAGTGCCCGGTACAGTGTCCGCCACATAGCACTTCATAAATACTACAATAATAATTATTACTATTATCTGGTCCCACCAGGAACTGTGACTAGAGAGACCATCATCTGCCCGCCACTAGCACTGGGGTGGAAGGCCCTCTGCAGACAGATTCAGTCGTGCAGGGGCCTGTGGACTCCGGCTGACTCCTGCTGGAGTGAGTTCTTCCAGACCCGGCCCCGGGGGCGGGGTGGGGGGGGGGGCTGCCGGGGAAAAATGGCTACAGTGGCAGCTGCTCCATTTGGGGGACTAATGAGGCTGTGGGAAAGGCCTGCCAGAGATGGCAGAGCGCTCATCTGCCCGTGGGCTCGGCTCATACGGCGCGGGCCAAATTGGACCGCCATCCAGGCGCATCCATCAGTCAGTTCCCCATCCCCTTCCGTTCAGAGGCCCCTCTCGCGTTTCTGAGGGAGGCGGGAGAAGAAGCGGTTTCCACTCGGATGGACTCGGGGCCCCGTCCCGGTGGATGAAGCAGGGGGGAGGACCACAGGTAGAGTTGTACAGGGTTGAGTCTAAGCCTGAGCGGACGACGCAGCCTGCTCTCACGGGAGGTTGGAGGATAAATGGTCCTATCGTTCCATGTTGGAGGTCCTCTCTTGATTTCCTGCTCCTCGCCACCTACTCCCCCACCCAGCTTTCCTGCGGCGGATCCGAATTAGCAGTGAGCCGGGGAGATGGAGACAGAGGCAGGAGAAGAGATAGAGCAGGGGAGGGCAAGAGCAGGTGGAAGGGGAAGACTGATCTGCAGACACAGCTCAGCACACCTTCAAGTTCATACACCTCAACTCATGTTCTCTGGCAACATTAGCATCTCAGCTCTGGAGGCAAAAATTGAACTCCCCGTTCCTTGGTACCTCTCCCACTGACCCAGCTCTCACCATTTTGTTTCTGATTCCCTGCCTCAACATAATAATTACAGTATTTAGCATTTACTAGATGAGCAAAATCACTGTGCTAAGCACTGGGGTAGATACAAGATCCTCTGATCGGACACAGTCCCCATCTCCCCTGAGGGCTCCCGGCCAAAGAGCGAGGGAGAGCAGGTACATCAGCCCCGAGACTGTAAGCTCATTGTGGGCAGGGAACGTGTCTGCTTATTGTTGTACGATACTCTCCCAAGCGCTTAGTACTGTGCTCTTCATACAGTAAGTGCTCAATAAATACGATTTAATAAATATGACTGGATAAAAATACAGATGAGAAAACTGAGGCTCAGAGAGGTTAAATGACCTGTCCAAAGTCACACAGGTGGTGGCCAGTGGCAGAGCTGGGCCTAGAAGAATCCAGATCCCTTGATTCGGCTATTCCTAGATGACTGAAGTGCCTTTCATTAGACAGCTCCACGGGATGTGAAAGTGACCAGGCTCCGAGTCTGTCGTGCAGCCGATCTGTGTGCTTAGGGCAGAGGAGCGGTGATGAAGCATCACCTGGGGACCAGAAATCGGGAGAGTTGGGGGCTAGTCCCGGCTTGACTGCTGCCCAGCAGGGTGACCTGAAGCCCACCGCTTAACTGTTCTGTGCCTCACTGCTAAACCCGAATCATGCCCACAGCAGGGAAGACTTTCTACTGCTCTCCCTGCCCCCAACCCCTGGGGTTCAGCCACAAGGACAGGACCCTGCTCTCCCCCTGGACACTGGGCTTCCCACGGTTCCCTGTTCCCACCGGGGAGGGACTCGCCCAACTGCAGGACACCTCCCAAACACTTAGAAGGTTGAGAAGGTCACCAGTATGGCCGTAACAGTGACCACTGCCGTGACCGCCCGTCTGAGATATAAGGAGTCTGAAATCCTGCTGCTCCTTTCGGGTTTTCCATCTTCTGAGTCTTTGGTATTTTGATTCATCTTTCCTTATGCGTCTATTGCCCGTGTTTGCTCCTCTCATTGCTGATTGGAAACCCCTCGAGGGCAGGGACCGTGACTATATTTCATCTAGGTGTGATCTTTTCCAGTTCCTACCAGTACAATGCGTTGTCCATATTAAGCACTAAATAAATGTGACTACTACTATTACTGTGTGTTTTCTGTGGGAGATGAGCAGTGTGCGGTGCCAAGGTTTGAGAAAGATCCGCAGTCCTATAGAGTAGTGGGAACCCCCACTCAACTGTGTGCCTGAAAGGTCTGGACCAATCTCTGGAGTCACAGCTGATTTCTCAAGCAGTTTCATCGGGATCGCCTCCAATCTACCCTTATTAAATGGCAAGACGGCTTCATCACCCCCAAGGTCCGGCTGCAGAGTCCACAGAGTCCATCCATCAATCCCGCAGCGATGCTCAGGGCTGCCAGGATCCAGCGGGCAGAACGGGCGAGGACAGCAGGAGACCACCGGAAGCCCCAAGCAGAGCGACTGATTGAGTGGTGGAAGCAGAGTGGCCCAGAGACGCAGCGACGCTCCGTCTCTAACAACAAGCGGAGCAGAGACCGCTGGGTGACCATCGGGGCAGCCGCACCAGCCTAGCGTGCTTCACTGGGGAACAGGATGGTTCTTTTTGAAACAAGACCTTGCGATCATCAAGCTGCTGCTAAAAGTCAGAGTTGAAAATGCCAGGTGCTACAAAAATAAGATCAGCAACACAGTAAAGGGCCCCCATTTTTTAACGGTATTTGTTGAGCGCTTACTATATGTCAAGTACTGTCCTGAGAATTAGGGTAGATAAAAGGTATTCCGGTTGGACACAGTCCCTGTCCCACAATGGGGCTCGCAGTCTTAATCCCATTTTACAGATGAGGGAACTGATGCCCAGAGTAAAGTGACTTGCCCAAGGTCACACAGCTGACAAGTAGCAGAGCTGGGGTTAGAACCCATGACCATGTGCGTCCCAGGCCTGTGCTCTATCCACTAGGCCACGCTGCTTCCCACTTTGAGTGAATCCAGGGTGAAAGAGGTGGAGCGGGAGCTCAATTTGCAGGGTCTGTGGCCTGAATGCTTCCAGGACCACCAGCCCAAACAGACCCCCAAAACAGAGTTTGGTCTCCAGGAGGCCTAGCCTAGCTTAGCCTCTTTCCCCACTTGGCCTTCTTCTTACAAGCAGATCTGACTGTCTGAAGAAAGTCTTAAGGGGAGCTTCCCGAGAGGCAGGCAGGCAGCTGTCCCAAGGGAGCAGAGCCTAAAGATAATTGAAGTCTTCTTTCGGGGGGAAAACAAGGCCTTGTGGTCCCTGAGTATGGAGGGGTGACTGACAGTTCTGTGTTTAGAGAAACAGCAGCCAAACTCAGAGGGTGCTAATAGAGGGCTGTGGAAAAGTGGATCACATGACCCAATTGGTGGCCACTTGAGAATTAGTGTGTTTGCCCTATTCCACCAAGAAGAATAGCGGTATTTGTTAGCGATAACTACGGGCCAAGCACCGGACTAAGCACTGAGGTAGACACAAGATGATCAGGGCCGAGACAGATCTCTGCTGCCAACATGGGACTCGCAGTCTAAAGGGGAGAGAGAAGGATCATCTCATATTCATTTATACAGAGGAGGAAACTGAGGCCCAGAGAAATTAAGTGACTTGCCCAAGGTCGTACAACAGACGAGTGGCAGAGCCAGGAATAGAACCCAGGTCTCCTGGCTCTCAGTCAGTGCTCTTGCCATTAGGCCTTGCTGTTTTTCTCCTATCTTCCAGTGAGAACCCGAGTCAGGGAGCCGCTTGCCTCTTTACTGGGCTCCATCACCAGCTGGGACCCAGGTGGCTGTTACGGCTTGCCAACCGACTCATGGCACGCCAGCCCACTGAGAGGGGCCAAAGTTGTGTTTGGTGCCCCCACGGAAGAGCCCCAAGCAACTCCGGGCCTGCCGAGGACACGGCCAGCAACCCCCCCTAGGGCCTCACCACCCCCCAGGGTGGCTGGACATAGAGACAGGGTGGCCACTCATTCAGTTTTGCACGGGGCAGTCTGTTTTCAACTGCCCTGTCCCTGTCAGGTGTAGCCACAGCCCCAGATGCCCCAGTGCTTGTCCTCCATCCCCAGCCTCACCTCCATGCCCCAGGTTGGCTCAGTGGAAAGAGCATGGGCTTTGGAGTCAGGGGTGATGAGTTCGAATCCCAGCTCTGCCACCTGTCAGCTTTGGGACTGTGGGCAAGTCACTTAATAATAATAATAACGTTGGTATTTGTTAAGGGCTTACTATGTGCCGAGCACTGTTCTAAGCGCTGGGGGAGATACAGGGCGATCGGGTTGTCCCACGTGAGGCTCCCAGTTAATCCCCATTTTACAGAGGAGGTAACTGAGGCCCAGAGAAGTGAAGGGACTCGCCCACAGTCACACAGCTGACGAGTGGCCGGGCCGGCATTCGAACTCATGACCTCTGACTCCCAAGCCCGGGCTCTTTCCACTGAGCCACGCTGCTCCTCTTCTCTGTGCCTCAGTTACCTCATCTGTAAAATGGGGATTAAGACTGCGAGCCCCACGTGGGCCGACCTGATTCCCCTGTGTCTCCTCCAGCGCTTAGAAGAGTGCTCTGCACATAGTGAGGGCTTAACAAATACCAACATTATTATTATTATTACCAGAAGGTCAGAAGCAGCAGCAGACCACATTCAGAGGGGTCTGAGGACTCTAGAAAGAAAGAGTATGTACTGAGCCAGTCAGAAAGGGTCTCGATTTTCTCCATTTTGCCCCACTGTAACCTATCCAGAGGAGACGAGGACTGGTAGCGCAGGGTGTGGATCGTCCTTATTTATCAGGCTTCCAGATGCATGAAAAATCAGTAGGAATGGCATGGATGAATTCAGAGCAGATTCTACTGAAGCCCCCGAACCGGGACTTTCAATGTGACAGATGATGTCCGCGTCCACACGTGCAGGCTGCACCAAGTGTAACACGACAGAGAACACTCCAGGACGCTGCAATCCCATTATGTAATGTGTTCGGGCTGTTGGTTCAAAATTTGAGCATGCTCACTCACATCCGTTTCGACTGTGAGCCCGCTAATGGGCAGAGACTGTCTCTGTCTTCTGCCGAATTGCACATCCATTCATTCATTCAGTCGATAGTATTTATTGAGCGCTTACTATGTGCAGAGCACTGGACTAAGCGCTTGGAATGGACAATTCGGCGACAGATAGAGACAATCCCTGTCCACTGACGGGCTTACGGTCTAATCGGGGGAGACAGATGGACAAAAGCAAAGCAATTTAATGGCAATAAATAGAATCAAGGGGATGTACACCTCATTAACAAAAGAGATAGGGTTATAAAAATATATACAAATGAGCACAGTGCTGAGGGGAGGGGAAGGGAGAGGTCTGTCTCCCTTTTAGACTGTAAACATTCCAAGCGCTTAGTCCAGTGCTCTGCATATAGTGAGCGCTCAATAAATACTACTGAATATCACTGTTTACATACTTGCTGGCAATATCACTTTGTACGTGCTTACTTGCATGGCATTCTGCCCATGCCCATTTGCATGTTTTTGCTTCTTGGTTAGCATGCGGAGAAATCTGTTCTGTCCCCTCATCATCATTTGTTGGGCAGCAGATTAGGAAGCCAACATTCATCACCTTTCCTTAATGGTAATAAGGACAATAATAATAATGGTATTTGTTAATAATAATAATAATAGTAATAATAATGGTATTTGTTAAGCGCTGCGTGCCAAGCACTATTCTAAGCGCTGGGATAGATTCAAGGTTATCGGGCCGTCCCATGAGGAACTCACAGTCTCAATCCCCATTTTACAGATTGTCACTGAGGCACAGAGAAGTTAAGTGACTCGCCCAAAGTCACACAGCTGCCAAGTGGCGGAGCCCCCGCCGACCTCTGACTCTCAAACCCATGCTCTTTTCACTAAGCAATGCTCACTCTGTGCCAAGTACTCACTAAGTCTGAGGTAGACCCAAGTTTGTTAGGTTGGACACAGTCCCTGTCCATGTGGCGCTCCCGGACCAATGGGGAGGGAGAACAGGTATTGAATTCCCATTTTACAGATGAAGAGACTGAGGCAGAGAAAAGTTAACCGATTGGCCCAGGGACAAATAACACGCAAGTGGCCGAGCCAAGATTTGGAAATCGGAGGATCCGATTTCTCGTGTCCTCTTTTCACTAGGCCACGTCGCTTCTGTGAAACGTGTGCCACCCAACGTTCGCCAGAATCACTTTCCACCAATCGGTTGTCCCTTAGGAAAAGAGGAAACAAAAGCCTTGCCCCTCAGTCAATCGTCACGTCCTCCCCGCGGCTGGAGCCGAGCCAGCCGCTCTGGCTCGCCCTCTCTTTCTGGATTCTCCCAGAATCCCCCAAGACTCCAATCTCCTTGATTGATGATTTGATTTTTTGCCTGGCTTCCTCCATCCCAAATCCACCCTGCATACATCACTCCCCCTTGGCATTCCTGCCACTCTTGCCACTTTAATTGCAAGCTCAGGAACCCATTTAGGGAGCTGCTGGAAGCGCACGCCTGGCTGGAAACGGCCAGCGGGCGGGCGGGTATCGGCTCCGATGGCTTTCTGGCACGTGGGCTGAAGTAGGCACACAGCCATCTGCTCCTTGGGTAGCAGAGGGAACGGGTATGGCTTCCAACCGGTAAAATACCCACTGCTCCCAGTAATTCTTCTAGTACTACTTCTAATAATAACGATAACAGTAATAATAATTATAATATTTAAGAGTTTACTATGTGCCAAGCGCTGTTCTGAGCACTGAGGTAGATATAAAGTAATCACTTTGTCCCAAGTGGGACTCACCGTCTTAATTCCTATTTTACAGATGAGGTAACTGAGGCACAGAGAAGTTAAGTGGCTTCCCCAAGGTCACACAGCGAACAAGTGACGGAGCTAGGATTGGAACTCACGTCCTCCGACTCCCAAGCCGTGCTCTTTTCACTAAACCATGCTACTTCTCCGATAATAGTGCTATCCGTTAAGTGCTTACCACGTGTCAGATGCCCCACTAAGTTCCGGGGAAGATACGAAATAATCAGGCCCGAATCAGTCCCTGTCCCACATGGGGTTCACACTCTTAGACGGAGGGAAGGCAAGGTATCGAATCCCTATTTTACAAATGAGGAAACTGCGGTACGGAAAAAAATGCCCAGCGTTGCACAGCAGGCAAATGGCAGAGCGGGGATTAGGACTCAGGTCCTCACGCCCAGGCCCATCTCAGTGGTTGCCTCGGCTCCAGGACCAGAATGTCGCGAGACCTCGATCTCGGGGAAATCCGTCTCAGGTTCTCCTAGGGGTGGAAGTTGTTGAGGGCCGGCATCCTGACTACTCACTCTGTTGCATCCTCTCAAGTGCTTAGTGGAGTGTTCTGCTCCGTATTGAGCTCTGCTCTGTATTGAGAGCTCTCGATACAGACTATTGACTGATTGAGGTTAAATGGGTTTTCCCAAGGGATTTGGCCACACTCAGTAGAGGCCACATTCTGACACCACACACACACAGCTCTGGAAAGCTGCAGTCTCCTGCCAGCTAATCCCACGTTCTCTCCATCCCCTCGGTCTTGAGTTCCAGGCAACTGGATTTTATGAACAGGAAGAGACTCCCTGGAGATTCTCTGAAAATAAAACAAGCAGCGCCGTCTTCACTTATCCACTTAGCTCTCCCCAGGGGTACATTACTCCTTTTGTGGTTTACCCGGGCTTCTGACTGCTCTTCCTCCTCCTCCTCCTCCCTGCAGTTTGCCCCTCCTGAACTGTGTAAGGTTAGGTAGGAGAGGAGATGAGAAAGCATATTATGGTTGTTCCCTGGGACCATCTCTTGTTAAATTGTGGTTTGAGGAGAGAGTGTGGAAGCCATCGGCCCAATTGATTATCCAAGTAGATTATCGGTGGGTGCCAATCACCCGCCCTCCCCTCTTGGGGGATGACTGAGAGGCGGCTTGCGTTCGAAGGCCGCCCAGTTAATGGAAATACGTGCTGCTGTTTCGCTTCCAAAACATCCCCAAACGGTGGCGTTCTGGGTCCAGACCTGGCTCTGAGACCAGGGAGAGACAGGAAGAGGCTAAGATTTTTCAATAATATTGGTTTCTGAGCCTTGGGGAAGGATGCTTCAAGCTCCTTGAGGGCAGGGATTGTACTACCGGTAAGTGATATTGGATTGTATTCTCCCTAGTGCTTAGTACAGTGCTCAACACACAGTAAGCACTCAATAAATTGATTGATTGACCTGGTTCTATATCCAAAAGTCCAGTTTTCAGCAGGCCTATCTCCTGCCCAGTACTGCTAGGGGACCTAATGGCCTTTATGTCAATCAGTCAATCAATCAGTGGTATCTATTGAGTGATTGCATTGTGCAGAGCACTGAGTCAATCGTTTGGGAGCATACAGTAAAGTTAGTAGATACAATCTCTTTTACCTGGAAAGCATCCCTCCATCGCAGCTCCTGCCCGTGTCCCACGGCTCGGAAGTGGGACTCTTAATAATAGCAATGCTAATAATTGTGGTATTTGTTAAGTGATTTCTATGTGCCAGCCTCATGGTCTCAATCCCCATTTTATAGATGGGGAAACTGAGGCACGGAGAAGTTAAGTGATTTGTCTAAGGTGATGGTGATGAAGGTATTTGTTAAACACTTATTATGTGCCAAGCACTGATCTAAGCACTGGGGTAGATACAAGGTAACCAGATTGTCCTACGTGGGGCTCACAGTCTTAATCCCCATTTTACAGGTGAGGTAACTGAGGCACAGAGAAGTTAAATGGCTTGCCCAAGGTCACACAGCAGACAAGTGGCAGAGCCAGGATTAGAACCCACATCCTCTGACTCCAAAGCCCATGCTTTTGCCACTAAGCCACACTAAGATCACATAGCAGACAGATGGCAGAGCTGGAATTAGAACCCAGCTCCTTCTGACTCCCGCATAAAGCCTGTAACATCCTGCGAGGCTCTGGAGGTCTGTGTCCCCAAGTGCCACCACTGGCCACCTTGATCTGGAGCCGACCTCTTAAAAAAAAAAAAAAATCCCTCTTCCCTCCGCCTAGGTCCTCCTAGTGCGGGCCTTTATTCTTCTGCCCCTCCCTTGGTGGCCAACTGTTTTTGGAGTTCTCCCTTGGTCTCATCTCCCTCGTCTCTGTTAGAGGGGCCAGGAGCTGTTTCAGTAACGTCTTTAGCAAAAAGTCCTGCTGGTGTGGATGCACAGCATTACAGAAGCTGATTCAAGGGTAAATAGTGGAAGAAGCAGTTTGAGGAGTAGCCATTTTCCCCCTCCTCAAAGCCCTACTGAGAGCTCACCCCCTCCAGGAGGCCTTCCCAGACTGAGCCCCCCTTTCCCTCTGCTCCCCCTCCTTTCCCCTTCCCCCAACTTCTGCTCCCCGCCCCTTCCCCTCCCCTCAGCACTGTGCTCATTTGTATATATTATTTATTATCCTATTTAATAATGCTGGTATTTGTTAAGCGCTTACTATGTGCAAAGCACTGTTCTAAGCGCTGGGGAGGATACAAGGTGATCAGGTAGTCCCACGTGGGGCTCACAGTTTTCATCCCCATTTTCAGACGCGGTAACTGAGGCCCAGAGAAGTTAAGTGACTTGCCCGAAGTCACACAGCTGGCAAGCGGCAGAGCCGGGATTAGAACCCATGACCTCTGACTCCCAAGCCCGGGCTCTTTCCACTGAGCCACGCTGCAGTTGTATATCTCCTTGATTCTATTTATCTTGATGCTGATGTCTTGTTTTTGTTTTGTACCGTATTGCTCTACTGTCTGTCTCTCCCGTTTAGACTGTGAGCCCGTCACTGGGCGGGGATTGTCTCTATCTGTTGCCGAATTGTACATTGCAAGCGCTTAGTACAGTGCTGTGCACATTGTAAGCGCTCAATAAATACTATTGAATGAATTAAGAAAGGTAAAAGATGAATTGAAGGAGATGGACTTCCCCTACTAGCTCTCAAAGGCCTTAGCTCTCTCGCGGGCTTTCTTAAAAAACCCTCGGGTCCTATGATGGCCGATCCTAACTCCTTCCAACCTTGGAGATGTGACTCTCCGGGGGGTCCCAAGCTAGCAAAGCAGGTCACTCGGACCCGCCGCCCCTCCAGGCTCCTCTTTCCTCCCATCGCTTCCTATTTGGAGGAGGTGGGCCTCCGCCTGGGGACCTGGCTTGGCCTGAGAGTGACGCCCCCCATCCCTCTTGCCTCTCACTGAACAATGGGAGAGGAGAGGCCGGGGGAGACTGAACACCTTTGGCATTACCGGGCCGAGCAGAAGAAGCAGGATCGCGGAGACACGCCATCGACCGGCTCAGGTCGGACACCACCGAAAGGTTCATTTTCAAAGCGACGTGCTTTTTCCTGCTAAACTCATTATTTCTTCGGGCAGAGTGAGGAAGGGATATCATCAAGAGCCTGCAAAGCTCACTCGAGCTCCTCGCCAGTGTTTCTGCCACTGTTTGCTTTCGGGGAGCAAAGGCAGAATTAAAGCCATCCTCCCCAAACTTCTCAAGGTCAAGGAAGGATTTGAGCACTGGGAGAGAGCCACTAGGTCTCCGGGGGAAGAGACGGCTTGCTGCTCAGCACCCGGGCAGGACTCTTTCCTGGAGGACTGGGAGTTAGAGGGCCTGGGTTCTAAGCCCAATTCCGCCACTTGCTTGTGTGTGACCTTGGACAAGTCGCTTAACTTCTCTGTGCCTCAGCTTCCTCATCTATCAAATGGAGACTCAATGCTTGTTCTCCCTCCCACTTAGACCATGAGCTCCAGGTGAGATAGGGACGATGTCCAATCTGATTATCTGATTACCCCAGAACTTAGTCCAGTGCTTGACACAAAGTAAGCACTTAACAAATACCACTATTTTTTCCCCTCCCGTCCTGACCCGCTCCGATCTTGGAAATGTTTCTAAATGGATGCCTTTGCCTCATCCCTGTTGCCTCCACTCCTTCCCCTCCCCACCTGAGAGTTGGAGTTCTGAATGGCTGAATTTCTAGAAAGAGAAAGTTTCTGAGGACTGTATCTATCCCTCCTTCTACTGAGCCTCAACACTCCTGAGATCCTCTGCGGCCCCTCCTAAAGGTATTCGCACTGTACTAGATACAAAATAATTAGTTTGAACACAGTCCATGAACCGCCTGGGACTCACGGCCTTAATCCCCATTTTACAGATGAGGTAACTGAGGCAGAGAGAAGCAAAGTGACTAGCTCAAGGTACCACAACAGGCAAAGGGCTGAGCCAGGATTAGAAACCAGGTCCTTTGGCTCCTAAATCTGAACTTCATCCACTGGGCCGTGCTGCTTCCTTAAGGTATTGTCGTTCCCGTTAGCTACCTAGTACGAAGACCGAATGCAAATCATCACTTCTTCTCACTTTGTTACTATGAGTCTTTGAGTTTATCAATCAATTAAACCCTGGACTAAGCACACTTGGAAGATCAATAGAGTTTAGGAGACCCAATCCCTGCCCTCAAGAAACGTATGTATTTGTGTTTGCCCCGGCTTCCCTGATGGATTATCGGTGAGGAAACTTCCCTATTAGATTACCGGTTCTTAGTTAGGAAGAGGATCATTTCTCCTCCTTCCTCGTACACTCTCAATAGCATCTAATAGAGTGTCCTACAAAACGGTTCATTCATTCATTCAATAGTATTTATTGAGCGCTTACTATGTGCAGAGCACTGTACCAAGCGCTTGGAATGTACAAATCGGTAACAGATAGAGACAGTCCCTGTCCTTTGACGGGCTTACGGTCTAATAGGGGGAGACGGACAGACAAAAACGATGGCAATAAATAGAATCGAGGGGAAGAACATCTCATTAAAACAACAGCAAATAAATAGAATCGGGGGATGTACATCTCATTAACAAAATAAATAGGGTAATGAAGATATATACAGTCGAGCAGACGAGACTGTCCCTCTAATCAGTGTCTCATCCAATAATAATGTTGGTATTTGTTAAGCGCTTACTATGTGCCGAGCACTGTTCTAAGCGCTGGGGTAGACATAGGGGAATCAGGTTGTCCCACGTGGGGCTCACAGTCTTAATCCCCAGTTGTCCCTTCTCCCTCTCGTCTTCATGGCTTCCCAGGTAGTGGGAACTAAGTGCCTGAGATCTTCCAACCCAAATAGAGGAGGGTCCAGGCTTTGGCTTCCCTCCAAATTAGAGGAAGCTGTTTTCCCACTCTGAGGGAGAATTAGCACCCTGCTTGATGCAGGACTGAGGAAGACAATGGTAATGTCGGGGCTTCGGTATGTGCTTGGCACGAAGTACTTAATAAATACCATACAAAGGGCTGTCCTGTACCCAATCACTAGAGTAAGACTGGGCTATTCTGGGAATTCTAGGGAGAGGATTGGCTTGAGAAAACTGGCCCCGGATGAAAAACCAAACTGAGACCCGGTGGTGAGAATTATGGCCAAGCAGAGATTGACCTCGTCCCAGGCAGGCTGCCAAGTTTAGGCTTGCTTAATAATTGTCCTATTTCTTAAGCCCTTACTGTGTACCAAGCACTGGGTTAAGTGCCGGGATTGGTAGTGATTATTCATATTAGACACAGGCCTTGTCCAAAATGGGGCCCCCAATCCAAGAGGGAGAGCAGGTAGGTCATCCCCACTACACAGATGAAGAAACTAAGGCACAGAGTCACAGAGCAGGCAGGAGGAGCCGGGATTAGAACCCAGGTTTCCTGACTCCCTGTCCTTGGTTCCTTCTGCTAGGAGGAGCGAGGAGTTTCCTTTCTCCCTACCTTAGCTTTGGGGGGGCTAATCCTTTACTGTGCCTCAGCTTCGGTTTCCAAAACTCGATTTCACATCGGTAGGACTTAGTGTGGAGCCCCAAACTCTGAAACGAGATGGAGATGCTTTTTTTCCAGGACCCAGCACACAACCCATCTTCAGACCCAAAGAGGGTCAATGACCTTCGCCTCTCAAAGCACAGCAGCAAGGCCAGACTATTTTCTATCCACAGTCAGGGCAAAAGGACACACACCCCCTGTATTTGGGGAAGGCAGACACAAATCAAACCAATATTCATAATGGCAGCTATGTCTCAGATTCAGTATCTACTGTTCCAACATGTCAAGTTTAGGAACAGCTCTGGGCTAGCATTCAGGGGGCCTGGATTCTAGAGCTGACTCCACCACCAACTTGCTGTGTGACCAAAGGCAAGACACTTAACTTCTCTGGGCCCCAGGTCCTCATCTGTAAAATCAGGGTGGTTATCACACCCCTCCTTACTTCACAGGGCGTGGCTCAGTGGAAAGAGCATGGGGTTTGGAGTCAGAGGTCATGGGTTTGAATCCCAGCTCTGCCACTTGTCAGCTGTGTGACTTTGGGCAAGTCACTTAACTTCTCTGGGCCTCAGTTACCTCATCTGTAAAATGGGGATTAAGACTGTGAGCCCCACGTGGGACAACCTGATTCCCCTGTGTCTACCCCAGCGCTCGGAACGGTACTCGGCACATAGTAAGCGCTTAACAAATACCAACATTATTATAGAAGCCTGTGAGATTTGAAACGTGAACTCTTCAGTAGCAAGTGCTAAATACAAGGAATTGTTATTATTTATTATTGAACAGTGGAGAATTTTTCTTCCTCAAGAAGTAATAGTTTAAAAGCCTGAAATTCTCTGACTTAGCATAAGTGGATGTGCCATTTAAAATGTTCATAGTTTTGCAGTTCTACTTAGCCTACTTACATTAGTTTAGACCAACCAGCAAATATGCTAAATAGACTGGATGCATCTGATTAGCTTAGGTGACCGATATACAGTAATGAAGCCATTTCTCATAACATTGATTCTTTAAAATTTCCCAAGCTGGAGAGAATTTTTTTTTAGTGAATAATTGATTACGTTTACCTTTCAAGCTTCCATTTGTTAATCCACTAAATTTAAGATAGGGCAGATGATTTACATAAAACTTGTGTCTTATCCATTTTGAGACCTATTAATCAGTGGTTTGAGAAATTCCTACCTTTGACCAGTAAAGGCAAGGCAGCTAAATGTGAAGCCTTTGGGAAAAAAATGAACTTTGTGGCTTTAAAATCTTGTGTTGGTAAATCCTGCAAATTTGTTCTTGGGAAGGAAAAAAAAGAAAGGTCTGTAAGCGCAAAATGCTTTATCTCATCTTTATTTGATTTACTGCCTCCCTCCTTCCAAATTATCATCCAATCTCTAGGCTTCTCTCCCTCCAAACTGGGTTATTCTGAAAGGTTTGACACTTATCAACATGTTTAATATAGTCGAGAAACCAAATAAAAGTTCACTGGTGCAAACAGCTACAATTTATTCAAAATTCAAATAGAATCTGAGCCCCATTTCTTGGCTACAATTACCTAGGTGATTCATGCAAAAAGAATTCATTTTTGTCTGGCTTGTCCTACCTACATTATATGCACTTAGAGGTCAGGGAGTATGTCCTTTTTGTCCTCTAAGCCTATCATTGTTCGTAACTCCTACTCCCCCATAGATGTCCAGTACACAGCCCTGGAACTGTCCCAGTTGTGCAGTTGGGCCAGGGCAAGGGTCGTCTTTGTGCAGAAGAGACAACACGGTAAAAATGACCGGAGGATGATGTGCAAAGAGAGAAGCAGCCTGGCTTAGTGAAAAGAGCACAGGCTTGGGAGTCAGAGGTCATGGATTCTCTGCTCTGCCACTTGTCAAGCTGTGAGATTTTGGGCAAGTCACAACTTCTCTGTGCCTCAGTAACCTCCCCTGCAAAATGGGGATTAAGACTGTGAGCCCCACACGGGACAACCTGACAACCTTGTATCTACCCCAGCACTTAGAACAGTGCTTGGCACATAGTGCTTGGCACAAGTGTGCTCGACACACTTGACAAATACCATCATTATTATTAATTGGAAGAGGGGGAAAAGAGAAATAAAAAGGGGTGGGGGAGGAGAAGAAAAAGGAAGAGAGAGAACAGACAGCACAGGTGGAGAGGGATTTGCCTGGCACAGGGGCTGTTCTTGCCCCCTATCTCCTCCCTACAGCCGTGCCAATGTCTATCACGTGCAACACTCAGGAAGAATGAGGCCTGCCCTCTCTGACCAGGGCTCCTGGCCTGCCTCCTTGCTATGTAGCTAGCACAGGGGGTGTGGAGGGGAGACAGCAGCTCCAGCTTGCCCTGCCATTCTGAGAGGGTGGTGGGAACCCACCAGTCAGCAAACCGGGTGGGGTTCGTGCCCTGTCGGCAGAGGGCAGAGAGCGAAGCCGCCCTGTTTACTCACTCTCTGCCCCTTTCCGAGTGAAGGGCCAGCTATTTCCTGAACTGAGGGCTCCTACGCTCAAGAGCCACATTTAGAATCAAGGAGAGCCACGAGTGGCTTGAGAGCTATAGGTTTCCAACCCCTGGCCCAGTGGAATGAACACAACTTTGGAAGCAGGATCCTGGATTCTAGTCCCACTATTGCAGGTAGAGGGAGGCTGGCTCCACAGCATCAGTGGTGCAGGCATCTTCCCGAAGACAGATATGGTGGAGAGAAGCACATCAGGAATCCCGAAAAGTAGCTGGATAACTTGGGCACCCAAGACTGTATCAGCTGCTTAAGTACCAGTCTGCCGGGTCATGACACCATGGCATAGCATGTACTAATTTTGCAGGCATTTTACCACAAAACATGTCCCTTTTGGACACGTTGAGTTAGAGGTGATGGCAGGACATCCAAGTAAAGATGTCTTGAAGGCAGGAGGAAATGCAAGACCGCAGAGAGGGAGAGGGATCAGGGCTGGAGATGTAGATCTGGGAATCTTCTGCATAGAGGTGGTGGTTGAAGTCAGGGGAGCAAATGAGTTCTCCAAGGAAGTGGGTGTAGATGGAGAATCGAAGGGGACCTGGAACTGAACCCCGAGGGACTCCCACAGCTAGGGGGTGGGAGGCAGAAGAGGAGCCAGTAAAATAGTTTGGAGTGACAGGTCAGAGAGGTAGGAGGAGAACCAGAAGAGGACAGTGTCAGTGAAGCCAAAGTTGGATAATGTGGTCAGTAGTGTCGAAGGCAACTAAAAGGTTGAGGGGGATTAGGATGCAGTAGCGGTCTTTGGAATCGTCAAGAAGTTCACTCCTGGAAGTTCAACTTCTGTTCCCCCTAGAGACTACATAACCCACCCTAACAATCACTCAATCAATGGCATTTACTGAGTGCTTACTGTGGTGCAGAGCACTATACTAAGCATTTGGGAGAGCAAAATAGAGTTAGTAGACATAAACCCTTTCCACAAGGAATTTACCATCTGTCCCCTAAACCTGAATATTTCTAATTCTCAGTAGCAACTGATTCTCTGAAAGTGAGACCCTATAGGGAGTCTAGATTCCCTACCTCAAAGCAAGTAGCATTTTCACTCTCAGGTTCAAAAATAGGTATCCCTCTCCCCAAGGACTGTGTTATTAGCAAGTTTGTTTCCAGGATCTGCTTTAACATGGGGCATGGCATTCTAGCTAGTCAGGGAGCTGATGGGATTAGCATGCTTTATTCTATATTTCCCAAGCATCTCATTTAGCTCTCTGCACCAAGTGAACGCTAAATAAATGCTGCTGTTGTTGCTGCTGCTTTTCCAACTACTCTCTGATGAGTGATTACATCTAAGACCTGGTAGGGCTCCATATCTTGGGAGGGGAAGAGCAGGACACCCAGGATCCTTGAAGCAGTAGGAACGCTAGCTGGCTCTCCTCAGGAGGCAGGGACAGGGGAAACTCGGGCAGCGTGTCAGAAGTTCCAGACTCCCTCCACGTGTGACGATTAAAGATCCTTTCCACACAGAGGACCTGGCGAGCTTCTTGTTAAATGAAAGCGTAATGAGCAATGTAGAAACGGGGACAAAGGGAACCGAAGTGCCTTTGTGTCGATAAATTCATTTTTTAATGTGTTCCTGCTGCCGTGATACAAGGGAGGGAGTCTAACTAAAGTCACCATGGCTCCTGCCACGGGGATCCCCCGGGGAGCGTTTTGGAGGAGCCTGTTGCCAGGTAACATGAAGATGCCCCTGGAAAAGCATCGTACTGCATGTGTCAATGTCCCATGAAACCTCTGTCAGGCATTCAGCTGCCATTTGTTTCAGCCAATCCACTCCTCGCAGGAGGCTCGGAGGGTGGGGCAGACTGAAGGGAGTGAGCACTATAACCTAGAAGCATGGGAATTCCAGGAGGATCAGTGACAGGAACAGAGTCCAGAGATGGACTACTTGGGTGGGAGGGGTGAGACTGAGGGGAAGGGGCTGAGGAGAGCCATACAGGCCGAACAGAAGGGCTCTGGGGAGCCGACTGGGTCTGGGAGAGCCCTGAGATCCCGATCCAGGCTCCACTCTTAGCTGGGAGCCTCACCAGGGACCACTTCCCTGGAGAATTCACCAAGGAAACTTGGCACTTAGGTGCCTGAGCACTGAAATGGACTCTCGAGGGTGACGGAGCGATTCCTAGACTGTAAGTTCCTTGTGGACAGGGAACGTAACTATCAATTCTAGTGTTCTGTACTCTCCCAAGCATTTAGCACAGTGCTCTGCACACGATAAGTGCTCAATGCATTCCACTGATTGATTGATGCTCTTCAAGAAAGGAGCAGGTGTCCACCTGGCCTGAGTTGGGTAGGCACAGCCTGGACTAGAAAAAGCGGGGGATGGATGAACTGAAGACTTCTCCTTTGAGTCGCTGTGGTTCTCTGATCCACTGAGTGCATAGGACTGGGATCAATCCCGACCTGTCACTTCCGGGAAGAGACCCTGCCACAGTCCATCGAGCTGGAAAGGAAGGGGTGATGTGCAGCTCACTGTCAGACTGTGGTTGGAACTGGTTGGATGTCTGAGACACCTGGCAGGGTCCCTTCAATCCAGGAATTAAGAAGGACAGACAACATCCTCGCTCCAATGGGCTCCTCCCTCCAACTCTAAGCATTCGGAGTAGGGCAGCGGCTAAACCGCTGCCATCTCAGGCTGTGAGCCACAACCGCTGGGACACAGAGCTCAACGAGCAGATAGGTGGGCAGGGATGCAACAAATTGTGAAATGTACAGAAAGGGTTTTGACATGCGCAAGGCCCTTTTGGAGCCAAAGTGACTGCAGCCTAGTTCAGATCCTGAGCTGTAGCTCCATGACCCAGCAAGCAGCTACCTTAGAGACCACTGCAGCCATGGCCACACATAATAGCCTGCTCTTCTTCAGAATTCCTGTTGGGCCAGTCCACCTCCTGAAATACCCTCGGTGGCTCTTTGGTCAGAAATCTTCACTACTGAGGTCAGAGCCCCTGCAGGCCTAGCCGGGGCAAGGACCCAGGTCTCCTGATTCCCACAGCCAGGCTCTTCCCCTTGAACAAATATTCCTCCTCCCATCACTCCCAGACACTCCTGCCCCTGGACATCACTGTCCATAACAGGAGGGAGAAAGCATGGAAAAGAGAAATCAAGAAATTTCACAAGGAAATTAGCCGCAGATGCACTGGTCAGCTGAAAGAGAATCTGAAAATCATACGGTCATCCTCAAATGAGCCACTTGTTCCCTCCTCTTTCACAGGCTTGAGTGAAGCCTTTTGAGAAAATCCTATAGGGACCGTACCTCATATTAACCCAAACATTATCAGAGACGCAGAGTCCCCCCAAATGAACTGATTGATCTGATTTTTCAATTGATTGAGCTTAGTTAATTTGCTGCTGCTAGCCAATTCAGATTCCAATTGGCCATTCCTCACTAAAACATGTTTCCCTAAGACACAGGGCATTCAAATGTTCCCTACCAGCCTGGATGGCATGATGTCCCCTGAAAACTGAATTTGCAGAATTTTTCTTGTCTTCCTGATGCTTCCGCTTGACAGAGAGAAGACTGTTCCGGACTCATGCACCCCCCTCCGATGCCCTGCCAGGGGATGCTGCCTTCAGCCCTCCAGAGAGGCACAGAGATCACCCCAGGTTCACAGTCCCAGTTGACTGCTCAACACTTCGGCTCCAGAGCCTGAGAACCAGATGTAAATGACTTTGCACCTCCTACACCAGGCTGAGGACTGGTAGCCAAGATCGGTCAACAGCTGGGAAGCAGCACGGCCTTGTGGTAAGAGCACAGGCCCAAGAGTCGGAGGACTTGCGTTCGGATCCTGGCTCCAACATTTGCCCGCTGAGTGACCTTGGGAAAGTCACTTCACTTCTCTGTGCCTTGGGAAGTTTTAGACCGTGAGCCCCAGGCAGGACAGGGATTGGGTCCAACCTAATTAACTTGTTTCTACTCAAGTGCTTAAAATGGTGTTTGACATATAGTAAGCGCTTAACAAATACCATAAAAACTAGCACTTATTCACCTACTGTACACTAGGAGTCTGAGTGGTACAGCCCAAAATAAAACACGGTGCCTGCCCTCAAGGAGCTCACACTCTGAGGGGTAGGCAGACAGAATGTATACATATAGAATGATATACTTGCCACGGGGCATAGTAAAACTATGGGAACATGAACAAAGGCATAAATTGTTGAGTAGATAATGATGGTCGTGAGGATGACCCTACCTTGGGTGATGGAAATTAGTCGGGGACACCTCATGAAAGGGGTGGGTTTTCTGGGGGCTTTGGAAGTGGGGAGAGCTGTGCTTTGGCGGAACTGAAGGAGGAGGGAGCTCCTGGCGGGGAGAAGGATGTGAACAATGGAGCTGAGGTGGGAGAGGCAAGAGGGGGTTACAGTAAAGAGGTTAGTTTGGGAGGAGGGAAGAGTTGGGGGCTCCATAAGATAATGCCTCAACCCGCTACACCATCACCACTTACATCTTTACACTGGTTCCCTGGAACAGTGGAGTCTGCATACCAGACAGGACTGGGATATTATGGGACCCTACTCCCTTTCAGATTCAAAATCTATTTTCTTCTCGGGGGGGGTGGGAAGGGGTTGGGGGGGTGGGTGTATGTGTGTGTGTGGGGGGGGTGACTTGTTAAATGTTTTCTAAATACCAGGCATATGATAATCAGCGTGGCTCAGTGGAAAGAGCACGGGCTTTGGAGTCCGGGCTCATGAGTTCGAATCCCAGCTCTGCCACTTGTCGGCTGTGTGACTGTGGGCGAGTCACTTAACTTCTCCGTGCCTCAGTTCCCTCATCTGTAAAATGGGGATTAAGACTGTGAGCCCCACGTGGGACAACCTGATTCCCCTATGTCTAGCCCAGCGCTTAGAACAGTGCTCGGCACATAGTAAGCGCTTAACAAATACCAACATTATTATTATTATTATTATTAATCAGGCTGGACACTATCCCTGTCCCCTATGGAGCTCACAGTCTAAATCGGGGGGAGGAGGACTTAATCCCCATTTTACAGATGAGGTAACTGAGGCACGGAGAAGCTAAGTGACTCAGCCGGAGTCACAAAGCAGACAAGTGGAGGAGCTGGGTTTAGAACTAGTTCATGTGTGAAATAGACATTAAATGCTACTCACTCTTACTTAGATTGTGAGCCCCTTGTGGATCAGGGACTGTTTCCAACATGATTATCTTGTATCTCATCCCCGTGTGCAGTACAGTGCTAAAAAAGGAAATCCTTTGACTCCCAGACCTGTGTCCTTTCCAGTAGGCCATGCTGCTTCCCCATTAATCATGGACTTCAGTGGCAAACTGTGAAGTCCCTAGTGCCCTGTCCAAATGTCTTTTACCGACCTTCGGAGGCAGTTGGGTCTGAACTATAGATTCACTGTGGGCAAGGAATGTGATTGCTTACTGTTATACTGTACTCTCCCAAGCGCTTAGTACAGTGCTTTGCACACAGTAAGTGCTCAATAAATACAATTGAATGAATTTGGGTCCCAGCTGTGGCCTAACCCCATTTTCTCTCTTCTGGTGCGGGCCCGATATCTCGAGCCAGAGTGGAACTCCAGCAAGATGTTCAGATGGACGGTTGCGAGGATAGGTGATGGAGCCAGGAAACCGTCCTCCTGACCAGACCGGACCCAACCTGCCTAAGACCTCATCTCATGTGTCGTCCCCCCACCCACCTCCCAGAGCCCCTTCCCACTCGCCTGCGACCCGCGGTCCCCCACCAACCCCTCCGAGCCAGTGATTTCCTCCCACTTGGTTTAATCATTGCTTTTGGTTCATCTCCCCGCCAGGACCCAGCTGGCTCAGAGATCAGGTTAGGCCGCGCGAAAAGCAATCTAGCGCAATCCACTCAGAAAGCTAATTCAGCCATTTACTCTCAATTTGTAACGTATGCTGACGTCCGTCAGATTTCAAAGGAGATGAATGCTTGGGTCAAATTGGATTAAAAATATAATTGAATGAGGCAGGACCAGACAGTTTGATGGAAAACTCTGATCTGATAAAGAAGGAGAAAAATGTGTACTCTTTCTGCAGGCCTGTGATGGGGACCTATTCTAAAGCAGTCTCACCTCTTTTTACCCTGCACAGACCACTTAGAGCAATTACATGTCTGACCGGCTCCTGCCTCCGGGTTGTGAAGCAGGATGGGGTTTCTGAGCGGATCACGGCCTGAAAGGGAGCTCGGTGAGCAAATCCCTCTGCGCCCAGATAGTCCTCTTCCTCCAGGGTGGTTTGCAATCAGCTGCCCCAAATGGCAATCAACAGGGAGCTCTAGGACCTCCTCACTGAGAATCGGGACCAGGCTCCTGGCCATGCCACCCACATCCGAAAAACCCCAGTGAGTCTCCTGATTCCAGTCTCTGGGGTACTAACATTGCCAGGGCATATGTAATAATGTATAATCACGGCATTTGTTCAGCGCTTACGATGTGTCAGGCGCTGTTCTAAGCGCCGGGGTAGATATAAGCTAATCGGACTGGACACAGTCCCTGTCTCTCATGGGGCTCGTGGTCTTAATCCCCGTTTTACAGATGAGGGATCTGAGGCTCAGAGAAGTTGTGACTTTCCCAAGTTCACACAGCAGACAAGTGGCAGAGTGGGGATTAGAACTCAGGTCCTCTTAAACCCAGGCCTTGCTCTTTCCACTAAGCCACACTGCTCCTCAATGATTGGGTGGTCGGGAAGGACCCACGAAGGCCAGTAATGTTGGTGTTTGTTAAGCGCTTACTATGTGCCGAGCACTGTTCTAAGCGCTGGGGTAGACACAGGGGAATCAGGATGTCCCACGTGGGGCTCACGGTCTTAATCCCCATTTTACAGATGAGGTAACTGAGGCACAGAGAAGTGAAGTGACTTGCCTACAGTCACACAGCTGACAAGTGGCAGAGCTGGGATTCAAACTCATGACCTCTGACTCCAAAGCCCGTGCTCTTTCCACTGAGCCACGCAGCAGTGTGACCTAGTGGAAGGGGCATGGGTGCTTATCCTGGCTCTGCCACTTGCTTGCTGAGAGACTTTGGGTGGGTCACTTAACTCTTCTGTGTTAACTTTCCCAACTGTAAAATGGGGTTAAAATACCTGTTCTTCCTCCCCCTTATACTGTAAGCCCATTGTGGGATGGGAACTGCATCTAATCTGATTGCATCTCTCACAGTGCTTGCAACATAGTAAGTACTTAACAAATAGCATAATTGTCATACAACAGTATTTGTTTGGCACTTACTCTGTACCAAGTACCGTACTTAAGCGTTGGGGTAGATAAAGATGATCAGAACGGCCACTGTCCCCATCCCACATGGGGCTCACAGTCTAAGTAGGAGGGAGAACAGGTATTGAAGCTCCATTTTCCAGATGAGGAAAATGAGGCCCAGCGAAACAAAGTGATTTGCCCAAGGTCACACGACAGGCAAAATGGTGGAGCCAGGATTAAAAGCCAAGTCCTCTGACTCCCAGGCTAGGGCTTTTTCCCCCTAGGCCATCTCCACCTCTGCTCTGATGGCTCCTGCCAGGCTGGTCTGCGCGCTCTCAGCTGTGGGATCCCCTTAACTTCACTTCTCACTGTCCCACTTCAGCATGGCATCCCACAGCTACTCGGAGCCACACGTGACCGGTTGCCCTTGAGAAGCACAATCTAGTGGATAGAGCCTGGGAGTCAGAAGGACCTGGGTTCTAATCCCCACTCTGACACTTGTCTTTGTGACCTTGGACAAGTCACTTAACTTTTCTATGCCCCATTTATTTCATCAGTAAAACGAGGATTAAGACTGAGAGCCCCATGGGGGGCAGGGACAGTGTCCAACCCAATTTGCTTTCATCCACCCCAGTGGTAGTACATGCCTTGCACAGAGTAAGCACTTAAATACCACAATTATTAATTCTAGTGAGGGAGGTGGGAATCCATCGGTGGCCTTTATTGAGTGCTCTCTGAGTGCAGAGCACTGTATTAACCACTTGGGAGACTACAATGCAAAGAGTTGGTAGATACATTCCTTATCCTCAAGGAGCTTACAGTCTAGCTGGGGGAGACAGTCTTAAAATACAATTACAGGTAGGGGAAGCAACAGAATATATGGATATGGACATAAGTGCTATGGGGGTGCAGATGGGGTGAATATCAGAGGGCTTAGTGGGTACGGACCCAAGTATATGGGCAACACAGAAGGGAGGGAGAGTAAGGTGGGGAGACGAGAGGTTAGTCAGGGAAGGCTTCCTGGTGATGTGACTTGAGCAGAACTTTGACGACGGGAAAAGTGGTGATGTGTCAGAGATGAAGAGGGAGGACGTTCCAGTCAGGAGAGAGGATGTGAGCGAGGAGTTGAAGATGAGAAAGTCGTGAGAGAGGGACAGTGAGTTGGCAAAAGGGAAACTTCAGAATCCCTTGGCGATGGATCATCACCGTCATCGACGGCATTTATCAAGCGATTACTGGGGGCAGAGTATTAGGCGCTTGATCCAACCAGAATTCATAGCCTATTCTTCTGGGGTAAAAAAAATCTATCTTTCTTGGATTTCCAATAACCCCCTCTCAATTACATCACTGTAAATTAGCTGGAGAGGTGGTATATTCATCTGCGGCATCATGGAACGAGGAGAAAGAAACAGGGGGAAAGGGCAGACTGAGCCTGGCAGCCATGGCCTCTGGGTAAAGCCCACCTGGTTCTGGACCCCAGAAACGAATCCCGGGGGAATCTATTAGGGGTGGAAAGAACTTTCCCTGTCCCACCCTCCTTCCCATGTGTCCAGGAGAAGCATCTTTCCTGGGCAATAAAAACACTGATACTCAACGCTGAATTTTCATTCCTGCGTAACGAAAGGTTCTTCTGGTGCTGCCAGCTCACGGGGTCCCAGCCAAGTGAACTAGCTCAGAGGAACTGAAGGGAAAAGAGAACACCGGAGAAACAGTGCTGGGCTGTATGGGGCAGGTTCCATGGAGCCTCTCACTGCTCACTGCCTGTGGGAGCTGGGCATGGAGATGAAGGGCAGTCCCAGGGGAAGATCTCCCAGGCTTGAGGAAGAGCTTCAGTGTACCATTGGTAGGCTTCCCTAATTTCCAGCATATTCCCCCACTCGATGACTGTTGCCAGAAGGAGACTGCCCCTAAAAGTCAGTCCCCTGCTTTACAAGCTACTAAGTTACCCGAGAGAAAAGGGTGATGATGTAAAGGAGGAAAGGAGAAGGAGAAAGGAAAAGAAGAAAGAAGAAAAGGAAAAGGAGAAAAAGAAATGGAGAAAGAAAAGGGAGAAAGAAGGAGAAAAGAGGAGGGGGAAAAGAGAAAGGGAGAAAAGGAGAAAGCGGGAGAAAAGGAAGAGAGGGAGAAAGAAGGAGAAAGAGCAGGAGAAAGAAAAAGAGAAAGAGAGAGAGGAGAAAGAGGGCAAGAAGGGTGAAGAGGGAGAGGAAGGTCTTTCTGCTCAAATCAGGTTGGCGCTAATGAGTTTGATTTTATTTTCCCCCATGTAGTGTAATAATTCTTAAGGGTTGAGTGCAAATCCATGTAAAGTGTGTCCCTGCATGACTAAGCAAAGCCCAGCCACGGTCCGTGGTGGAAGGAGGCCAGGGGCCAGGCTCCATCACTATTCTGGGCTGGGTTGGTCATCTCTCCGGGAAACAGAGGAGACGAAATCACGGTCGGAGGCTGTGGAGAATGGTAGGGCCACCGCTGGATTCCTCAACTGCTCCCAGCAGCAGTGGCTATTCCCTGGGCCAAACTGCAAGCTTTATGAGCTCAAATAGAAAAAAAAAGAGAGAGGGAGGGAGAGAGAAGAAAACCATCTGGCCACAATTAGATCAGCTCTGGACGTGTGGGTTTCTTTCTCTCTGGGCCTGGGTGAGCTAAGAGCAGGGTAGGATGTGGATCTATAAACCTCACCACCACGTCCTAAAGTGGAGAACAAAACTCCCAGAGCCGGTCCTCCCGGCCTTCAACCGCCCACCTGGTTTACTTAAAAGCATCCCACGGGGCAGTCCAGGGTAATTAACAACCTGTTCAATGAGCTATATCAGCCACTCCTCCCGGATATCTCCCCACCCCCAAATACTCATGCTAAAACCAGCCAACTCACATTTCCATTTTGCCTTTGGGTTGCAATTTCTTTTTCTGTCCCAACCAGATGACATCAGTCGTCTTAGGATCGGGAAGTGGAGTCTATTTTATGTCGACTATTTTGAGGCCTGGATAAAGTCACCTTGAAGACTCGGTTTCCGGCGTTTTGTCCTCTGGGCACAGCGTGGCCTGGCTTCCCTGTACCCGGAATATCCTCAGCGGGGAGATGGCTGCCCTCTGGAGAGAACTACCCGAATCATTTCTTCAATCTAGAATCCAGATATTTCAGGCCACTTGGCTTCAGATTTGAAAGCGTCCAGTTGTCTTGGGTAGTGGGCAATCTTGACCTCTGACCCAACAAGCGTTTCCCTCTCCCCCCAACCCAGGCCAGCCTTTATCTTGATGCTGTTACCAGCTTGGATTCCACATCATCTCCTCCATCTCTACTGCTCCCAAGTGCTCTTGTACTCCAGAGGGCTCTCACAGAGCTCTGGGGCACACACCCCTGTACTCTCCAGCTCCAACTCCAGCTACGTCTTCTCCTCTCACTCTTTTCCTGACGTTTTACAATCTGGTTTCCCCCCTCTTCAATCAACACAGAGACTACCCACTCCAAGTCACCAATAACCACCTCCTTGCCGATCTAATCAATCCATCAGTGATATTTCTTAAGCAGTGACTGTGTGCAGGGGACTATACTAAGCGCTTAAGAAAGTACAATACGACAGAGTTGGCAGACGTGATCCTTGCCCGGTTGGACCCTCTATTCTTATCCTCCTCAGGCTTTTAGATGCCTTCGACTCTGTGGACACTGAGGACCACTCCCTTCTCCTGGAAAGGCTATCTAACCTTGGTTTTACTGACTCAGTTCACTCCTGATTCCTCTCCTTCCTTTCTGGTCATTCCCCCTCAGTCTCTTTCACTGACTCTTCCTCTGTTTCTCATCTTTTTTGCTGTAGTTGACCCTCAGGTTCTGGTCTGGGTCCCCTTCTCTTCCCACCTTACACTCAGGGGACCTCATCTGCTCGTACAGCTTCAACTACCACCTCTATGCGAGCGGAAAACTTCCAAATCTGCCTCATCAGCAAGTCCTGAAAACTTGCATTTTTCTTACTTCCAAAACATAAAGGTCCCTCCAGGACATTAAGCTCAACCTGCTAAAATGAACTCATCTTCTCTCCCAAATGGTCTCTGCCTAACTTTCACAACACAATTATTACTGTAACAATAATAATAATAATTGAAGTATTTCTTACTGTGGAAGAGTCAGAATTAAAACCCGTGACCTCTGACTTCCAGGCCTGTGCTCTTTCCACTAGGCCACGCTGCTTTTCTAATTGACAACATTACTATCCTCCCGATCACCAAAAGCCACAACTTTGGCATTTTCACAACATTGGCATTGCTCTTAAATCCTGCTCCACAACATTTCTGGGCTCAGTCCCTTCCTCTCCACCTAAATGGGCACCACCTGGCTCACGTATTCATCAGAATCATTCGATCGTATTTATTGAGCACTTATTGTGTGCAGGGCCCTGTACTAGGCACTTGGAAAGTACAATTCAGCAACAGATAGAGACAATCCCTACCCAACGACGGTCTCATCCTAGCCAGACTACCGCATCAGTCACACTAAGTCAGGCTGGGCTACTCATTTAACAGCATCCAGTGCTTAGAACAGCGTTTGTCACATAGTAAGCACTTAAATACCATCAATTTTATTACTGACCTTTGAACCCAAGGAGCTTTTTTTTAGAAACCAGAAATTCCTTATTCACACTACTTCAGACTGCCCTGGCGCTGCCATATTTTCGATGGGTCTTGATTACCATCCCATCCTTCTAAACGTCACCAGAGAAGCCCCCTCGTCCACCCTGGGATAAACACATCTCACAGCAGGATGAGCTGACACGGGGACTGGGCAGAACTCATTTTCTTTCCGGCAATTTCAACCTCTGTCTCATCCATAATAATCAGGGGGCCGGGTGCTTCAGTATGAATGTGATCTGCTTGGCTGCTGAGGTGACCTTCCAAGATGCCCTTGCATAGCTTCTGTGAGGCCAAACCAATGTCTCTGTTGTATCTGAGTTAGAAGAAGCCCCCTCCCAGAAGTCCCTCCAAGACATCAACCCACATCTGATCAGGCCTCAGGGTCTGGAAGGTGGCACTCTGGTAAACTGCATCCTATTTAGCCGGCGCCTCCTGGACCAGGGAGCTATTTTTTGAGCTCAGCATCTCTCTGGCTTTCCATGCTGCTGCATCCCCCTACTTCATAGCCGACGATGTGCTCTGCTGGGGTGGGCAGAGAGGAAGGTGCAGAATGAACTCTGAAGAAACTGCAGAGGTGGTCAGGAGGTTGAAAACAGCTCTATTGACCTTTTACTTGTAAGCTTGTTGTGGGCAGGGAATGTGTCTCTTTACTGTTATATTATAATTTCCCAAGCACTTAGTACAGACCTTTGCACAGTCAGCCCTCAATAAATACAATTGAATGAATGAATATGGAGATTAATGTTGCACAAGCTCCATCTCCGAGCTCTGAGAAGCAATGTGGCCCAATGAGAAGCAGGTGGCCTAGTGGAAAAGAGAATGGGCCTGGGTGACATGGGACCTGGGATCTAATCCGTGCTCTGTCATTGGCCCAAGGTCACACAGCAGGCAGGTGGCAGGGCCAGAATTAGAATCCAAGTCTCCAGACTCCCTAACCTGGGCGCTTTCCACTCAGCCATGCTGTCAAACACATATATCTTGCACAGCAGTCCGTGTACTGGGGGCTGTCCAGAAGACGTTGATTCAAACAGTGTGTCCTGAGAGCAGTATTTTAGCACAGTTGTACTATTTTTTCCTTCCTTCCTCTAGTACGATATGGAGAATTGCAAGGAAGTTGTTAGCAAACAGGGAAGCATTACCACAAAGTGAGGCTTAGTGGATATGGGGAATCAGAGGGTCATGGGTTTCAATTCCAGTTCCTCCACTTGTCTGCTGTGTTGGACCTTGGATAAGTCACTTCACTTCCCTGCACCTCAGTTACCTCATCTGTAAAATGGGGATTAAGATTGGGAGCCCTATGTGGGACAGGGACTGTGTCCAACCTGATTAACTTGTATCTATTCCAGCACTTAGTAAGTGCTGAAGTTCCATTATTATTATTATGATTACAAAACACTAAAACTCCCCCAGGACTGCCATTTGGATAGTTGATCTCTGAGGAGTTCCTACCCTCCTATCAGCCAAAGAAACAGACTTTATAAATCTGCCTTTCCATCCCCTTCTCTCCCACTCTCCTTTATTTCATCCATCAGGCTAGTGAGAGAAAGCATGGCCTAGTGGAAAGAGTAGGGGCCTGGGAGTTCAGAGGACCAAGGTTCTTATCCCAGGTCCACTAGTTGCCTGTTGTGTACTCCTAGGCGAGTCACTTAGCTTCTCTCTGCCTCAGTTTCCTCAATAGTAAAATCGGGATTCAATGCCTGTTATCCCTACAATTTAGACCGTGAGCACTATGTGGAACAGGGACTGTGTCCAACCAGATTAACTTGTATCTATTCCAGCACTTAGAACAGTGCTTGACACATAGAAAGTGCTTGATAAATACCATAATAAAAAATAATAATTGCCTGGAAGTTCTCTTAGTAGAGGGACTAGTTGTGATTGTGTTGTGATTCCATTGCTTTAATAATTTTGGTTTTTTTCAACAAATATTTCTCTCATTCATGTTGTGAATCTGTGTTTTTCATTTAGTCAACTCTGCTGGAAGGTCAGACCTGCTTCACTGACAAACTTTTTTCCAAGTGTAACAAAAGTGAGTAGCAGAGGAGAAGCCCCAAGTCTCACATATCAAGAGAAAGAGGCAGAAACAGAAACCTTCCCTCTTGGACCGCCCTCCACCAAGACTAAGCAGTCAATCCATCCTATTTACTGAGTTCCTACTGCGCGTAGAACATAGTACTGAGCACCCGGGAGAGCACAACAGAGAAATGAACTCTGCCCTCAAGGATCTTGCCACCTACAGGGGAAGACAGACACTAAATAATTTACGAAAAGGTGGATAAAAGAGTGGATGTGTTCCATAAATTAGGGCTTAAATAATAGGGTTTGTAAGAGCTCTATTAATCAATCATTGGTATTTATTGAGCACTTTACTTTGAGCAAAGCACTGTACTAAGCAATTGGGAAAGGACAACAGAGTTGGTAGACTCAGTGCCTGCCCACAAGGAGCTTACAGTCTGCAGTGGGAGACGGACATTAAAGTAGATTATTAATAGGGGAAAATAGTAGAGCATAAGAATATTTACATAAGGACTATGGATTGTGCTGTGGGGTGAGTAACAAAGTGCTCAAGGGTTACAACACCATGTTCACAGTTGATACAGAGTAGAGGGCAGGTAGGGGAAATAAAGGGTTTAGTCTGGGAAGGGTTCTTGGAGGAGGAAATGCAATTTTAGGAGCATTTTGAAGGTGGGGAGACGGGTGGACTTTTAGATATGAAAGGGGAGAAGAGCTTCAGGTCCAAGGGGAAATGTGGGCAAGGGGTCAGTGATAGGATGGGCCTGGAGTCAGAAGAACCTGGATTCTAATCCCAGCTCTGCTACATGTGCGCTGTATGACCTTGGGCAAGTCGCTTAATTTTTCTGGGCCTCGGTTGCCTCATCTGTAAAATAGGGATTAAAAGTGTGAGCCTCACATGGGAGAGGGCTGCATCCAGTTTTATTTACTTGTATCCACCCCAGTGCTTAGAATACTGTTCGGTACATAGTAAGCGCTTAACAAGTACCATAATTAGTAATTATTATTGTTATGATAGATGGGATCAAGGTACATAAGGTACATCCATAAATGTTCTGGATAGTTGTGAGTTTCACCAGTATGTAGGTGGCACAAAACTGTTGAAGAGGCAGTTGAGGAGGCTTATGATCTGGAGAGATGAAGGACTAATCAGGGAAGTCCTCCTGGAATAGATGTCTTCTCAGAAGGGCTTTGAAGATGGGAGAGCTGTGGCCTGTAGGATTTGAAGTGGAAGGGAGTAAGCCTGCCAGATGGTTTTCAATAAATTGAGGAAGCATTGGAAATTAGCATGTTTTGCATAATTTTGCATTGGATGGGCACATGAATCCACCCTCCCTAGAACATGAACTCAGATGAGCAGGTGTTCCACTAGGCCTCTCCCTCCCTTAGGGAACAGAAGCAGGATCTGGGGCCAGGTCTCTTGAACCCAGAAGAAACACCATGGTCTAGTGGAAAGAGCACAGGCCTGGGAGTCAAAGGACCTGGGTTCTAATCCCTCTAGACTGTAAACCCATGATGGGCGGGGAAGGTGTCTGCTAATTCTCTTGTATTGTACTCTCCCAAGTGCTTAGACCCCTCTCAGGGTCGCACCTGAGGAGTTCCCAGCACTCTACCAGTCTCGGCTATGGGAGGGAGAGTCAAGCGGAGGCCTTTCCATTCCATTCCTAGCTTGGGCAGTGGCTAGTGAGTGGAGGGCAGTCTGCTACAAGTCAAAACTCACCTATGTTGGGCAGCAGTGGCATGGGAGAGAGTTGAGGGTGGAGACTCAAGCTGACTGCGTGGAAGGAGGCAATGGTAAACCACTTCCGTACTTTTACCGAGAAAACTCTACGGATACACTACCAGAATGACTGCAGTTGGAGGTGGGGGATCTGGGGAGAGATGTGTCTGGGGTGTCACTATGGGATGGAGTCGACTCAACAGCGTAAGGCAAGACAAATGCTTAGTGCTCTACTCTGCAGATAGTAAACACTCAATAAATGATTGATTGATCCCAATTCCAACACTTGTCGACAGTATAACCTCGGGCAAATCACTCTATTTCTCTGTAAAATGGGGATTAAGACCGTGAGCACCGTGTGGGACAGGGACTGTAACCAACCTGACCAGCTTACATCTACCCTAGTGTTTAGTGTGATGCCTGGCACATCGTTAATGCTTAACGAATATCATTAAAAACCAAAAACAGCATCCCCGAGGGACAAGGACACAGGAGTACTAATGATATTTATTTAGCGCTTGGCCTGTGCAGAGCATTGTACTAAGTATTGGGAGAGAATACCCAGGTGGGAATTGGACAGGTGGAAGAACTTCCCCAAGGACAAACAGTGAGGTGGGCAAGAGAACTGCCTGCCTCATCGAGAAGCAGCATGGCCTAGTGGAAATAGCACAAGACTGGGAATCAGAGTTCTCATCCCTGATCCTCTATTTTTCTGCTGTGTGACTTTAGGCGAGTCACTTAACTTCTCAGTGCCTCAGTCCCTCCATCAGTAAAAAAGGAGATTCAGTACCTGTTCTCCCTCAGACTGTGAGCCCCATGTGGGACCAGATTGCCTTGTTACCTATCCCAGCGTTTAGTTCAGGGCTTGACGTAAGTGCTTAACAAAATCCATAAGTATTATTATTATTATCCTCAGTGGGACTTCACCAACAGCACAACTAAAAGCATCTACCCTCTTCTATTCCTGCGCCCATGATTCCGTTTAGTCTCCAAAGGAAAGTCTTCCAGGAGTGGACAGGAAGAGAAAGAGAAAGGAAATTCTAAAGATTTCACTGCAAAGTTCTTGCGGCTTCACTGCAAAGGGTATTCCAGCCACTAGCCTCGCCAGACTGCGGTTGATCTTCCTCAATTGGACACCAGACCTGGCTAAGTCTAGATCTTGCCCTCTTATTTGGCAAGGAAGATCAACAGTCACTACTGGCTGCATTGCCATGAAAGGCATGAGATAGGGCATCCTAATAAGCTGTCGGCTACACATTCCAGCTCCCCGGTTTTTCTTCTAATCTCAATACTTTGCTTCTGTGCCTTCAGAAAACTTCCCAATCACTGGGCTTGGAAATGGATTCGGTGGAAACCATACAAGCCTTTGTCAGTCAGCCCAAAAAAGCGTTGGGAGTATTGAGTGGAGGAACCCCTGTGGACTGCGGTGACCCTTCTGAGCTCTGAACAGAGTGGAGAATGAGTCAGGAGGTTGCCCAAATCATGGTTCATAGGAGAGACAAAACAGGTAGGGAGTACAAACGGGCAAATAAACAAACACCTGGGCCAGAGGTGCCAAACCCAAAAATGTTCAAGCAAACATATACCATAAAATCATATACACATAATTAGAGACCTACAGAAGGTCTGGGTGTGCCTGAAACAACTGGATCCATGAGGGATAAATCTGGGAAGACATCAGGGAGGAGGAGGTGAGATTTGAGAAGAGTTTGGTTAGAAGGGTAGGGAGGGATTTGGTTTTCATGAGCCAGATTCTTCCAGTTGGCAAATTGACTCCCTAAACGTAAGCTTGCAAGGAGATGCAGTTAGAGTATTAAGTAGCTGCTAAGCACTTACGACGTGCATGCCCCTGTACTAAGTACTGGAGCAGATACAAGCAAATCGAGTTGGACACAGTCCCTGACCCACGGGGGGCTCATAGTGTCCATCCCCATTTTACAGGTGAGGAAACAAGGCACAGAGAAGCGAAATGACTTGCACAAGGTCACACAACAGACAAGTGGCAAATCTGGGATTAGAACCCACGTCCTTCTGACTCCCATGTCCATGTTCTATCCGCTATGCCATACCACTGTACCCCCACCCCCTATCAGTGATATTTTTGAGCATTTATTGTGTACAGGGCACCTTACTTCCCCTCAGGTAGGGGAACTATAAAGAGATGTTCATAAATGCCG
Source organism: Ornithorhynchus anatinus (assembly GCF_004115215.2). Classification (NCBI taxonomy): domain Eukaryota; kingdom Metazoa; phylum Chordata; class Mammalia; order Monotremata; family Ornithorhynchidae; genus Ornithorhynchus; species Ornithorhynchus anatinus. Next base: position 47,024,684 of record NC_041729.1, read on the forward strand.
TGGGGGTGAGTACTAAAGTGCCTAGCGGGTTCCAACTCGAGTGCACGGATGATGCAGTAGGGAGGGAAAATAGGATGGGGAGTTGAGAGATGAGTCAGGAAAGACATTTGGTTTCCTAGCCCAACCCATTCTCTCTCACACACACATACATGACACATTTTGGGGGTTTAATCCCTGAGAGTATGTATATATCTGCAATCTATATTAATGTCTCTCTCCCCCTCTAGACTGAGAGCTCACTGGGAGCAGGAATGGGTTTATTATTATAATGTACTCTCCCAAGGGCTTAGTACAGTGCTTTGTATACAATAAGTGCTCACTAAATATGAGTGAATGAATCATGTCCCCCTCTTCTTCATATCACTCCCTCTGCTCCCTCCCATCCTTCCTCTGCCTTGCCCTCAACCTTAATGTCTCCATGGCCCAGACTCACGTCTTCCCACTTCCGGAGAAATCCTCATCATCCTAGAGCAGCTCAGGCCGGGAGTGACAGAGAAAGGGAGAAAGTAGTGGGATCCTCAGCTGCCCTCTCAGGCAGATCTGCCCGTTGCTGGATGTGTCCACCTTCGAAGGTGAAAAATTATCTCGAATCAAGTACCGGAGAAGAGGTGTAAATCTGACCTTCTAATTAACTCCTCTTATCTCCTTCGTGGCCCTCACTTTCAGCCTGTCCTTTCTAACTTCACTTCAGGTTTTATTCTTTAAAGTGAGACAGCCAAAGTTTCTAATCCCAAATCTTCTACGGATCATTCTGCTCCCACAGAAAAAAAAAGGAGATAAGAAACAATGGCGTTCTTTCAGGCTCTTCTTGAACGCGGAGGAAGGGGAACTGAACTGGAGTAGATTCCGCCTGACGGTTGTCCATCAACCCTCGCAGCTTCCAAATCACCCAGCCTGGGAGAGACAGGCAGGGCCTCTACTTTCTGCCGTGAAATTCCCAATCCAGGTTAATGTGGATCGATTTCTTGCCATGACAACAGTCCCCGAGACAGTAGAAACATTGTGTGTGTGTGTTGTGGCCCCACGGGGGCTGCCGATCAGGTAGGCATTGATTTTCTCCCCCACTCCAGCTCCTCAGGGATGGTCTCCCTGCCGGAGATGAGGAGTCGCTGACACAGGGAGAGGGACTGAACCAGGAATCGAGCCCTGACTACGTCTCCTGAGTGGATGAGCGAGGGAGGAGAAGTTGTCCAAAACCCACCCAGGGCAGTTCGGGGCTGACCTCCCTTTCGTATACAGGCTCCTGGCTATAGGTTTTTTTACACAAGCAAGCACAGAAAAAAAAAAAAAAATCAACATCCAAAACCTCACAGCACTGAGTGACTTCTCCCAGGCTAAGGGAAGGCAAATAAGGCCACTTAGCCAAAGAGCACTTGGGAAGGGAGTGAAGTAAGCGGGAGAGTGAGGGGAAAAAGAAAGAAGAGGAGAGCTTGGGGAAGATAGGAGGGAAGGAGAGCATGATGGCTGTGAGAGAGACTCTAGTGCTGTGTTTTCTCCTGCTCTAACCAAATCTCCCCAGCCTGTCCCCACACTAGCAGGGAGGCAGCAGATTTCTGGGGCTGCTCCTTGGACAATTGCGGGGCAACAACTGGAGGGTTGAGGAGTGACGCTTCCAAATCTGTGAGAGGACTTCACAGTCACGGCAGTCTCTGGCTTGGCGGCAGATCTGCCTCATAGGTACCTAATGGTCTTGAGGGCTCCCCCTTCCCCTCATGGCATTCCCTCACTGATGCCCATTGGGTAGCAGTGGAGATGGGGAGGTAAAGAAAGGCACCATGGCCTAGTGGCAAGAGCAGAGGCCTGGGAGTCAGCCTCTTTCCGGTTCTTCCATTTGCCAGCTAGATGACCTTGGGCAAGTCACTTAACTACTCTGGTTCTCAGTCTCCTCATCTGTAACATGGATATAAAATACTTGTGCTCCCTCCCCCTGGGACTGCGAGCTCCATCAGGGGCTGGGTCTGATCTAATCAGCCTGTATCTACTACAGTGCTTGGAATTTAGTAAGTGCTGTTGTTACTATAGCAATGGTATTTGTTGAATGTTTACTGTGTGCGGAGCAGTGTACTGAGCACTTGAGAGAACACAATACACAGTACAATCTGGGATTATTTCTTGCAAAAGCAGTCAGAGTGGCTTGCAGGACTTGGGGGAAGAGGAGGGAAATGAGGAATGTCCTGCTCCTCTTCTCACAGTTACCCCTTTCCTTCCCGTAGCCCAGCCGAAGGCAGCTTCACGCTGGTGAGGTGCTCAGTTGGGCCTGACGACATTAATAACAACTACATACTTTGGTTAAGTGCTTAATAAGTACCAAGCACTGTTCTATGTGCTGGACTAGATACAAGATAATGAGTTTGGATAGCATCCCTGTCCCATATGGGGCTCATAGTCTAAGGGGGAGGAAATAGGATTTAGTCCCATTTTTACAGATGAGGAAACTGAGGCAAAGAGAAGTGAAATGGCTTGCCCAAGTCACCCACCAGGCAAGTGGTGGAGTCAGGATCAGAACCCATGTCCCCTACTCCCAGACCTGTGCTCTTTCCACTAGGCCAGGCTACTTCACTTGCCTCTGTCAGCTGTGTGACTTTGGGCAAGTCACTTCACTTCTCTGTGCCTCATTTACCTCACCTGTAAAATGGGGATTAAGACTGTGAGCCCCACGTGGGACAAGCTGCTTACCTTGTATCCCCCCCCAGCGCTTAGAACAGTGCTTGGCACATAGTAAGTGCTCAACAAATACCATCATCATCACAGGCCTGGCCCACCCTGAGGTCTAGCGACTGAGGACTGATGGTGACAAGGATTCCCAAGGAGCCTCGCTAAGGTAATCGATTTCTCTTCTCGTGAGATTGACGCAGAGCAAGGAAATGACTCTAAGGAGCAGAAAGGAGGAACAAGGGCAGGGCCCAGAGAAAGGCTGGATTGGGTCACGTGACTCTGTGTGTCCCTAAAGCTTCGAAAGTCTTGCACCTTGTTTCTCCAGCTAAAAAGTTCCCCAGTCTCTGCTACATCCCACTTCTGGGGGACGTTGGGGTGAGAAAGAGAGAGAGGCTCCCTGGGGGGCTGGGAGCCGGGGAGGGTCCGAGGCTTGGGGAGTCTTCGGAGTTGCTGTCACCAAGGGATGATTCGGGCGAGCCTGCTTCAGCCGCGGGACTCCAGCGGCCAAGCCATCACTGGGCTAGGTTGGTGCCCAGGGAAATGAAGCAGGCACCCATATGCAGTTCAAAACACTCTAGGCCCCAGCCAGAGACCCCTCCCTGCCCCATCCACATCACCAGCTTGCCTTCTAGCAAGGGAATCATACCATCATGACGACGGGCAACAGGGCAGCCCCCTCGTGTCGGGGAGGACGCGGTGGCAGTGAAGGATTAGCAGGTGGGGTCGGGGGGACAAAGCAGAGGAGGTGAGCAGGAAAATGTTGGATGGAGGGAGGGGTTACAACCAGGGAAGCCAGTCCCGGCAGGCCTAAAGTCAGACTTCAAGACACTCATGATGTCACTCACGCTGCAGCCACACACGTGACATGACGACATCACCCGGCCGTCATTTAGGGCCGTCAGCTGGCTCTGCCACAGACCTACTGCATTTCTCCAGGACTTCCTGACCTCTGCGCTGCTTCAGAGCCTCAGCCCCTCCTCACCCTCCAGGTCCGAGGGAAGCCCCACGTGGAGTCTGGGACGCGGAATTCGGCAGCAGGAGCCCGGTGCCAAAAATAAAATAAAAACCAGACAGGAAGGCGTCTGGAACCCTACCTGACGGGGTTGGTCCGGGCGATCCAGCAGCTTGGGATCTCCTCCGGCCTCAAGCAGTCACTGGTCTGGGACCGGCCTCCACCTAGTTTATCCTTCAGGCTGGGATGGTTTAGATGAAGGGCCTGTGTGGAAGAAGGAGGATGGGTGAGCTGACCCACGGCAGTCGCTCCCGGCCCGAGTGGTCTGTGATTTGCCGAGAGCACTGGGAGCTGATTCTGAGCTGCCACAAAGGCTTTCAGTTCTCTGTTCCCACACCCTGCTCCTGCACATCCGAGTCTGGGCCAAGACAACCCCAAAATCCAGAGGGCAAAAGATCCCTTCGCTCGCCCCCTCCCCTTCAGATTGGTGCTGGCCCAACAGGCCCCGGAGTGGGTCAGACCCCCCCACCCCCCAGCCTCCGTGGAGCCCACCCTCAGGTGGGCGAACGTTTCAGGGATTTCAGCGGGGTAGAGTAGGACAGGTACTAGCATCCGGGACTTCTCTCCCCCGCCACTCAGGCCTCTCACATCTTCTGTTTGCTTGGCTTTGGTTCAACAGTGAGTCAGCAGCAATTCCAGCCCAGAAATGCTTACAATGTTGAACTTTAATCAACTCCATGAGCTTAGGCTTCAGAAAAAGGCAGGACCAGCAGTCATTTAGATCACGATTGATTTTGTTTTAAGCTTATTTTTATGATCCCTCTTCCCGAGCAGAGGGCGGCTTTTTTCAAATCTCTGCTCTTCAGTTTTCATATGCGTATTTTTTTTTAATCAAAACTCCACTTCTCCATCTAAGTGCATTTCTTCAATCCGTCTTTGCTAATTAGACTTTCTATAATCGCCCTCCCCCATCAAAACGAAAGCTCTAAGTGCACTAATTGTTCTGCTGGGGTAGAAATGCCAATAGCATTCCCTTTCTGCTGACCGCTCCGAGCCATGAAATTGCTTACTCACAGGCCCAGGGCCACATATGTCAACATCTATTGGGAACATCAAGCAATGTTTTATAGCATTTGGAGGAGGCTAAAGACCGGTGTAAAAATCTTCACAGTCAGCATCTTAATTATAGCAATTCCAATTATGCCTACTAATCTATTAATATTATCCTCAGCAAGATGTTTCCAGAAGTCAGAATGTTAAACACACTTCAATACGGTTAATCACCTGCTCTCTGGCACCAGCCCTAATCGGTAGGGTAAGTCTCATCAACAATAATAATTAGAAGCATTTCTGCCATTTTGGAACCTCCTCTTCCTCCTTTCCTCCACCCCTCTCCACAGGCTCCCGGAGTGCTCTGATGGAATCCTGGGCTGTTTCACCACAGAAATGCTGTCTGATGGTGACAGAGGAGGGAGGTGTGGAAAGATGGCGCCTGTGTGGGGTTCAACCCATGAGACCCCACTAAAATGAAAGCAGTTTCTCTTAGGAGGGGGGAGGTGCACAGACCATGCTAGGCTTGTGTGCCCAGACCAGCTTCTGAGTTAACCAGCCATTTGACTGACTCCCACTCTCCTAATCATAATATGGAATTTGTTAAGTACTTCTGTGCCAAGCACCGTTCTAAGCACTGAGATAGGTACACATTAATCAGGTTGGACACTGTCCCCGTCCCACATGGGGCCCACATTCTCAATCCTCATTTTACAGATGAGGTAACTGAGATCCAGAGAAGTGAAGTGACTTGCCTAAGGGCACAAGGCAGACATGTGGCAGAGCAGAGATTAGAACCCAGGTCCTGATTCCCGGGCCAGTGCTCCATCCACTAAGCCACACTGCTTCTCAATTTCTTTCACAGATAAATCTTCTAACCAGGCTGCCCAAGAGACCACAAAAATCAGCCTGCTTCTAAAGCTTCCCTCTACAGAGGCCTAAGAAGGAATTCACTGTGGGCCTCTTGACTGGCTCAGAAGTCTGTCAAGTAGCATGGGAAAAGCAGCATGGCCTACTGGAAAGAGCACAGGCATAGGAGTCAGAGGCTGTGGGTTCCAGTCCCAGCTCTGCCACATGTCTGCTGTGTGACCTTGGGCAAGTCACTTCATTTTTATGTGCCTGTGTGACCTTGGGCAAGTCACTTCATTTTTATGTACCTGTTACCTCATCTGTAGAGTGAGCCCATGAGGGACATGGACTGTGTTCAACCTGATTACCATGTATCTACCCCAGCACTTAGAACAGTGCTTGGCACATAGTAAGTGCTTATCAAATACCACAGTTATTATTAAATCCATTTGATTGACAACTGTAGCCCCAGAATGCTAGCCGTTCTGGCTCTTTGCCAGGACGCCTGAACTCTAGGGTCTGTCCTGAGCTCCACGGAGCAGCAGTGGCGTGTGGAGGCAGGAGCAGGGCGCTGGGAAATCTTGATTTGCTAGTCATCATTGGAGCAGATGTGCCAACGCTGACACGATGGGAGTAAACTCAGGGGTGAGGCTAGGCAATAATAATAATAATGTTCGTATTTGTTAAGCGTTTACTATGTGCAGAGCACTGTTCTCAGTGCTGGGGTAGATACAGGGTAATCAGGTCGTCCCACGTGAGGCTCACAGTTAATCCCCATTTTACAGATGAGGGAACTGAGGCACTGAGAAGTTAAGTGACTTGCCCACAGTCACACAGCTGACAAGTGGCGGAGCCGGGAGTCGAACTCATGACCTCTGACTCCAAAGCCCAGGCTCTTTTCCACTGAGCCACGCTGCTTCCCAATAAATGGTCCTACTAAACTCGATTCTGCATGTCTGGCTCGGAGCATGGATTCTGTTAGACACTTAAGTTAGTGCAGAGCCTGACCCAAACAGGTTCAGAACCAAATGGAATTTGCTTCCGAAAAAAATATCACCAGAGGATGTCCTTACCCCATGAAGACATATCCTCTGCCTCCGTTCTCTTCTGAAACTCTTAATTAACTAGTTTGTTCTGTCTTAACTGTCAATGTGATTCAATCATTAGTATTACTGAGCCTTTCCTGTGTATGGAGAGCTTGGGAGAACAACAGAAAAAGGGATGGGGGGCTACCTTCAAGGACCTAACAGTCTAAGAAGTAGCGAGAACACTCTAGATCAGATCGGACCAATTCAGGTGACCGGATGGGTGGGAATTCACTTCGGTGTGGAATCTTTGGCCTCATCCTCCCGGAAACAAGGAAGGAGGAAGCGGTTTCGATCTCTGAGGTTGCTCCCAAGTGACAGCGGGAACTGACAGAGAGTCAGCTTTCCCATCCGTAAGATGGGAGCTGCATCTCATTTAGGCCCTTTCAAAGAACACCGGAGGCTTAAGGCAAGTTGTTTAAAACCAAGAAAAACCCTCCCTGTCCCCAGAATAAGCAGCGAAAGGAGGGGTGCTTTTTCATTTTCAGGGGGAACAATGTGTTCACTAGATACTGTCTTCCTCCTCTTTGCAGTTTAACCCCTCCCATGAGTCTGTGGGTTGCTTCTGCCCTCCCTTCAGGCTTTTAAAACTCCATTTTCCCCTGTCCTTTTCTGCTTCCCTCCATTCTCTCCCTTACCCCTCTTCTTCCCAGGCTCTCCCCCCATCCCCCAACTTATTCACCCATCTTCTTTTCTTCCCTCCCCCTCAAATTCATTTATCATTCACACAAGAAAGAGTCATTTCTCCACTGTGAGTGCCTGTGCTGGAAGATTCCCCACCCCCTGCTCCCCTGGCAAACGTCCCCCAGCCCCATTGATGCGCAGGACCCCCGGTGTGCTCCAACTACAGCCTGAGATGAATCAGCACGCCAAGAAGCTGGGAATGGAAGTCCCCGCTGTGGCACAACGTGCTGTGCTCTGGTCCCGGCTGCCTGGCCCTCATTATCCCAGCCAAGGGGCGGGTGTCTCAGCCCAGTGGGCTCCCAGGGGCGGTATTTAGTTACTGCCACTCTGCCTCCAAGCAGGCCTGTTAGCCACCTAATCCCAGGCAACAGTTACCCCCTCCAACAACCCTAGTTCCTTTCCAGTAGTTTCTCTACCCTGGGCAGGACACCTCCGACCCACCCACAGGAGAGCCAACTCCATCTACATATAAAAATAAACTATGGTAATTTTTTAAGAGCTTACTATCAGCCAAGCACCGTTCTAAGTGTTGGGGCAAATACAAGATGATCAGGTTGTCTCACTCGGGCTCACAGTCTTAACCCCCATTTTACAAATGAGGTAACAGGCACAGAGAAGTTAAGTGGCTTGCCCAAGGTCACACAGCAGACAAGTGGCAGAGCCAGGATGAGAACCCACGATCTCTGATTCCCAAGTCCGTGCTCTTTCCACTGAGCCACCCTGCGCAAGTTAGTAAGAGAAACAGCATAGCTTAATGGAAAGAGCACAAGCTTGGGTGTCGGAGGTCATGGGTTCTAATCCCAGCTCTGCCATGTGTCAGCTGTGTGACTTTGGGCAGGTTACTTAACTTCTCTGTGCCTCAGTTGCCTCATCTGTAAAATGGGAATTAGGAGTGTGAGCCCCACGTGGGACAACCCGATCACCTTGTATCCCCCGCCAGCACTTAGAACTGGGCTTGGCACAGAGTAAGTGCTTAACAAATACCATCATCTTTATTATTACGAGTGAATCAGGTTGGAAAGAGTCCCCGTCCCCCATGAGGCTCACGCTCTTAGTCCCCATTTTACACTTGCGGTATCTGAGGCTCAGAAGTTAAGCGACTTGCCCAAGGTCACTCAGCAGACATGTGGCAGAGCCGGGGTTAGGATGCAGGTCCCAGGCTCATGCGCTAAACCACGCTGCTTCTACACCCCCCGGTCACTTGGGCACATTCAAACAACTCACCTGTCTTAAAATCATGCAGATTTGATCTCTGAAACATTTCTACCAAAATGGATGAACTCTCAATCACGCTTCCCCTTAAGCCTCAGTTTGGGGGTGAGGGAACCTGAGGCAGAAAGGTTGAGTGGCTGGATGTCGGCATTGGCAGAACAGGGATAACTGGTCCCCATTCCCCTATCTTCGCCAACTCTCAGGTCTGACACAGCCCTGCTGGATGAGATTCCCAAATTGCTTTCATTTCTAAGGCAGAGACAGACAGAGAGGGCTCACACAACTCTGGCCCAACAGTGTCGTCCAGAGGTCACTCGCCTCCGACGTAGTCCCTCAACAGTGATGGAGTCTTCCTCAATAAAGATGATGGATGAGTCTCGCCAGCACAGAGGGAAGACAAGCAGGGGCGGCCGACTGCAAGCCAATACCTTCGCTTACAAACCCCATTAGCACCCAGGTAACACCAAGAGGGACATATAATGCACATGCCACGTGAACATGAATGCGCAGTTCTCAGCTGTAAAATGAAAATTAAATCCTACTCCCTCCTAAACTGTGAGCCTCAAGGGGTACAGGGAATCTGATAAATGGGTATGTACTCCAGCACTTAGAAGGGTGCTTGATACACAGTAAGCACTTACCAAATACCATAAAAACACAGCAAAGTGAACATACAATACCCAAGAAGCAGAATAGTCTAGTGGACAGAGAATAGACCTAAGGGTCAGAAGGACCTGAGTTCTAATGCCAGCTCCTCCATTTGTCAGCTGTGTAACCTTGGGCAAGTCACTTAACTGAAGCCCAGAGAAATTATCTCATCTGTAAAATGTGGACAAAGACTGTGAGCCCCCTGTGGGACAAAGACTGTGTCCAACTGATTAGCCTCTATCTACACCAGCACTTAGTACAGTAACCTCATATAAACACTTAACAAATACCAGAAAAATAGCACTTGGCTGGAAGGGACCTCAAGAGATCACTTGAGCCATCCTCCTGCCTCTGACAGGGCAGTATTCAGACCAGCCCAGACATATAGTCAAAGCTCCGATTCTTAAAAATTAGCCAAGAGACTCTACACCTCCCTTGACCTAATCCACTATCTCCCAACCCTCTAAGCACAAGCAACTTGGAGAAGAGAAGAAATTTCGGAAACCTGCAAAGTTTGACCCATATCCTCTTGAGTTCATGCAATGGGAAAGCATCAAGACTGGATCATCAGAGCATGATTTCCTCCATATAGGACAACGCTCTCCTCTAGAGCAGGGACTTCTATTGTACAGAGAAGCAGCGTGGCTCAGTGGAACGAGCCCGGGCTCCGGAGTCAGAGGTCATGGGTTCGACTCCCGGATCTGCCACTTGTCAGCTGTGTGACTGTGGGCAAGTCACTTAACTTCTCTGTGCCTCAGCTCCCTCATCTGTAAAATGGGGATTAACTGTGAGCTTCACGTGGGACAACCTGATTACCCTGCATCTACCCCAGCGCTTAGAACAGTGCTCTGTACATAGTAAGCACTTAACAAATACCAAGATTATTATTATTACTCTCCTCAGGGCTTAGGTCAGTAGTGTGCACACATTAAACACTCAAAAAATACCACTGATTGAGTGGCAAAAGCTTATATTCCCTCTATCCCAAATCAAGTGCCCTGTTTCCCCCACTTTATCTTCTTCATACTCACCTCCACTGATTACATTCCCCTTTCCATTTTGCTCCTGCCTCAATGTCAATCCCAACTGAAAAGCTCTCCCTCCTCCTCCCTCTTCCCTCACCTCTTCTAAAGCACTACTAAAAACCCACCTGCTTCTGCTTCTTGCCACATTAACCTCTGCTGGCCCCAATCAGAAAAATCAAACCTTAGCCCTCAATTATTTCTCTAGAAGCGGACTGCTTCTACACTTCTGGATTTGGGGTTCTGCATATCACCTAGGTGTTTCTATCACGTTGTGATTGATGTTTATCTGAGCTTGCCCCATCTTCTTCTCCAGACACAGCCCAAGGAGGGCAAATAGCACATCTCATTTTACCCCTGTGCCCAGATATCAGGTTCACTCAATTCATTCTGGCTGGCCAGACTGCAGATGGGTAGGTTCTTTCTAAACTTCCCAGCTCCTGCCCCCGTTCACTGATTTCTTTCTCTACTCTGTCCTGATTATCAACAGAGGTAGCTGCTGCATTTTACCTATGAGAGACCAAGATCTGGCTTGGGAAGACTGTCCCGCTCGAGAAAAAAGTGGAGTGGTCCCCAGTGAAATCTATAGGTTAATAATGGAAACTTTTTGAGGTGGAGGGTGTGGGGGGAGAGATATAACAGGAAATTTCAGCAGCTCTGCCTGCCAGGTAGTCAAGAGTAGGCTGGTCACTAACCTGGACCAACGGAAATGCACCACCTGGTTTCCAGCTGGCCTGTCCCCTAGCCAATGGGGAGAGACCCTTTTTTGGTCCCACATTCTCTTTTTCGCACCTGAGGTTCCCTTTCTCAGCTGCAGCTCCTTCTACCATATTCCATGGACAGGATGCAGGCCCAAGTAATGTGGGAACTGCTCTGGAGAAAGGCTGGAGGAGCAGCCAGAGTCATCCCAAGATGGCAGCATGGCCTAGTGGATAGAGCACGGGCCTGTGAATCAGAGGATCTGGGTTCTAACCCCAACTCCACCTCTTGTCTGCTGTGTGGTCTTGAGCAAGTCACTTAACTTCTCTATGCCTCAGTTTCCTCATCTGTAAAACAGGGATTAAGACTGTGAGCCCATGTGGCATAGGCCTGTACCCACCCCGATTAGCCTGTATCTAGCCCAGGGTTTAGCGCAGTACCTGGCACAAAGTGCTTAACAAATACCATAAAAAGAAACGTGTGGTGTCTTTAGCTCCTCAGGGTCCGGTTTTCACGAAGCCTATCATAGGCCACCCTAAGAGAGGCCAGAGGCTGGTTGGAGAAGACCCCTCTGGGACCCCCGACCCTAGACCATCAGAAGCCACCCAGAGAGCATGAGGCAGGGCAGAGCCCAGGTGGGCAGCACCTGACCTGCCAGAAGAGCCAGTCAGCCAAATGCATTTTGTCAGTCAACTCTATTTATTGAGCGCTTACTGTGTGCAGGACACTGTACTGAGCACTTGTGAGAGTACAAGTGCTCAGCGTGGCTCAGTGGAAAGAGCACGGGCTTTGGAGCCAGAGGTCATGGGTTTGAATCCCAGCTCTGCCACTTGTCAGCTGTGTGACTGTGGGCAAGTCACTTCACTTCTCTGTGCCTCAGTTACCTCATCTGTAAAATGGGGTTTAAGACTGTGAGCCCCACGTGGGACAACCTGATTCCCCTGTGTCTACCCCAGCGCTTAGAACAGTGCTCTGCACATAGTAAGCGCTTAACAAATACCAACATTATTATTATTACAATATAACAATGTAACAGACATATTCCCTGCCCAGAACGAGCTTACAATCAAGAGGCACATCCAGCAACCCCAGAGGGAAGCAGGAGAAGGACTTGCTAGACGGGAGGTGTGGGATCAGGAGGAGACTTGAAAGAGGGGAGAGGGAGGGGGCAGAGGAAAGGAAGGTGAGAGGGACAATGAGGAGAGAACTGAGAGGCAGAAAAGAAACAGTAAAAGGATGATTGGGAGACAGAAAGAGGAGAGGAAAAAGAAGAGGGAGAGAAAAAAAGGCAGAGCAAAACAGAGAAAGCCAGAGAAAAAGGAACAGTGACAGTATAGTAATAGTAGGTATTAAACACTTACTGTGTGCAGAGCACTCTACTAAGTGCTGGGAAAGAAGTGGAAATTAGACGTGGACCTTGTCCTTCAAAGGGGTCACAATCTATGAAGCGTTTCAGGTGGTGATAGAGAAGTGAAGATGGCAAATATCCCATAACTATTTCTTGATCTGTTATTTTCACATTGTTGCTGTTGTTATTTACAGTTCTGCATCCAGAGAGATGGCTTCGACAAGCACTGGGCTTTGGGGAATATATTGAACACGGGAGCTGTTTCAGAGTGTGCGGTGCTCATGGTTTCTTATAATGAATTTGTTTCCAATCAGCCAAATTGACCCTAGTATTATATCCTCCATGAGAGTGACAGAAATTTTACTGTCAACATTAATTAGGGAAACCATGCACTAATTGGTACATTCATCATGGGATCTTGTAAGCTTCAGAAACAGTGAGAATCCAGCTGTTTGCTGGATTGGAAAGCAGACGGGCTGTCTGGCCCCTCCCACCTCAGCTTGGAGGGAGTGGGAAAGACCAAAATGTGATAAGGAACCTTCTTAATAGTCCTAATGGTAATTATTAGGCACTCTATTATTATTGTGAATAATAACAACAGTCACGGTATTTGTTAAGGGCTTACTGTGTGCCGAGCACTATACTAAACACTGGGGTGGATACGACACAATCGGGTCCCACATGGGGATCGCGTTCTAAGTAAGATGTGTTTGCATATGTCGGTGTCTGTATATATTGGAGTGTGTGCATATGTCTGTGTGTAAGAAGGATGCGTTACTGTACACATGGAAAGGGATGTTTGCCATAATACATGAGAGGGTGTGTGTGGGTGTCTCTATATGTTGACGGTAGATACTAAGGTTGTGTACTAGGCAGTCGGATCCCAAACGGTAACAGTTGCTGGGGCGGATCTCCGGGCATCTAGGATAGATGAGGGTAATCAGATCAGGAAGCGGCGTGGCCTAGAGGGAAGACCTAAGGCCCCGGGAACTCAAGACCTGGGTTCTAACCCTGCCTCTGCGTGACCTCGGGCAAGTCATTCAACTTCTCGATGCCTCAGTTTCCTCATCTGAAAAAGTAGGGATTAAATACCTGTTCTCCCTCTCCCTTAGGCTATTTGCCCCACTTGGAACGGGGACTGTGTCTACCCTCATTAATCTGTATCCATCCTAGTGCTTAATTCGGTGCTTGGACCCCAGAAAGAGCTTAACAGGTACCCCGATTTTTATTATCGAGCATCACCCCTGTCCTGCTAAGGGTTCAAAATCTTAGTTTGGGGTCCCCCTGTCGGGTGCTTCTGCTGGAGAAAATCCTCTTTGCCTAGAAAGAAAGAAAGAGGACCCCTTAGAGCCAGGAAAGCTGGGAACTCAGACAAGCCCCTTATCTCTAACCTTTAGCCCTTGAACCCTCCCTGCCTGGTGACTTGCTGTCGTGTAAACCTGGACTGCCTGCACTGCCCTTCTAATCCACCGCCCCCCAGCCATAATCCTCCACCCGCACCCCAACCCAACGGAAGCCGTAGCAATCCGGAATGTGGATCCAAGCTGCCGAGATCTATCTTGGAGACCAAGCGCAAGGGCTAGGCAAACGGGACAAAGGCAAATGTAGGCCGAGGGCTCCTCCGCATGGAGTCCAAGGAAAGCACAGCTTGGATAAGGGTCTCTGGCCACCCACCTCAGCTGCCCCATTTAGCGGCCATTCTCGTGACCTGATTGAAGGAATCTGGGAAGACCACCCATGTCCCAGAAATTCTTCCTTCTCGCCTGCTCTCCTTCCTTGCTGCCTCTCTACTGAGGCAAGGTTTGAGGGTCAGAAGGTGGGTGGGGGGAGGAGGGGAAAGGGAGAGTTAAGAGGGTCGGTCAAGGTTGGGCTCATCGGGGCTAAATGCTGCTTTTATACTACATTGTACCCAGAAGCCTCTCTGCTCAGCATCTCCCCACCATCCCTGGTCTGGTGGAGACGATTCCAGAGGTTAACCTGGATGGATTGACCAGAGGAGATTCCCCCGATCACCTCAGCTGCCCAACTTACCGTTCGATATCCTGTCGGAAGAGTACTTCCTTATATCTAGCCCACATACCATAAGCTCTCGTCCCGTTCTCCACTCCAGAAGCACTTGGGCTGGACAGACCTCCACTGTCTTCCCTGAGTGGAAGCGAATCCCGCGGTCGGAAACCAGGCCCTAGAGGCGGTCGAGGTTTCCTGGAACCCACAGGAACCAGTGTGCCGCTCTAAGGACCGGTTTAAGGCTCAGGGAAGTTAGGTGGTCTCAGGCCAACAACCAGCCCCTTCTCACCTTCCCTAGAGCACCGTTCTGACCATAGCTCTGTGGAGAATGAACGGTATTTATTGAGCACTTTCTGTGTGCCAAGTACTGTACTAAGCCCTTGGTCGAGAACAATAGAATAGGAAGGCACCACCTCCCCCTTTTCTCCTCGACACTGCCAGGGCTGTCTGCATCTGGGAGCGGCAGCCCCATTAGGGCGAGAGGCAGCAAGGTTCGTTGGGCTGGGGTAGAGCCAACAAGCCTGTTCACAGGTTCGGGGAGACAGACCACAGACTATGGGGATGGGGCCCCTGACGATGCCCACTTGGCCTCACTGGTTGATTCTTTCCTTGCAAGCCATAAGGATCGTTCATGCCTCTCCTTGTCCCCAGTAATCCAGAATAATCAAACGAAAGCACCTTTAAATTAGGCATTTAGGAATATGCGTCTGCTGCCCCAACGCTTACGTTCCCTTGTATCTGTCCCGACTCATCGTTAGGTGAGAAGCAGTGTGGCCTTGTGGATAGAGCACGGTCCTGGGTATCAGAAGGACCCAGGTTCTAATCCTGGCTCTGCCACGTGTCTGCTGTGTGGCCTTGGGAAAGTCACTTAACTTTACTGGGCCTCAGTTACTTCATTTGTAAAAGGGAGATTCAGACTGTGAGCCCCATGGGCCGCTCCTCGTATCTACCACAGCACTTAGAACGGTGCCAAGCACTAACGAGTACTAATTAATTAATTGGTTAATTCATTAGGCTGTAAACTCCTATGGGGTGGTGCCACTGTGCTCTAGAGCGAACAGGAAGACCTTAGGGCTGTGCTCCCAACCGGTATCCGGTGCCCTTGCGGTTGGCAGCCTGCCCACCTACAGCAAGATGGCAACCCAGTTGATCCACCTCTCAGTCTGGGGTTCGTCCTCTCCGACTCCGGAGCCGCCCGGTACCCAGGGCTGTGACCAGCGCAGTGGGCAGAGTCACCCGACACCCCGGGCCACAGGAGGGTGGGAATGTAGGAGGCCGAGCATTAAAAGAAGATTAAGAAAGGGCATTTTGCACCACATTTGGCCCATCTCTGTTATGGATGGCAGACAGGTTACTCAGTCATTCAATCACACTGACTGAGCGCTTACTGTGTGCACAGCACTGTACTAAGCAAGTGGGAGAACAGGCACATTCCCTGCCTGCAGTGAGCTTATAGTTTAGAGATAAGCTTACTCCACCCTCCACCCACGAGTGTCCCCTCTCCTGAGGTGCAGAAAGATGGATCTGTTGCTTCCCCTTCGCTTCGGCTGATTAATTCTCAGGTGGCGTTTTTAGAATGATTTTATGATTATGGTATTTGTTGAGCACTTACTATGTTTCAAGCACCGTTCTAGGCCCTGGGAGTTCATCGAGGTTGGACACGGTCCCTGTCCGGGGGCTAGCTGGGGATTTCGAGGGAAAGCCGGGCGTTCGGGTTATTTAGAGAATCTAAAGATTCTCAAGATTCAGACCTACGGCCAAGAACAAGCTGAGACCGAGACCGGAGGACTCTGCGCTGTTTCCATGGTAACCCTGCCAGGCTCGGAAATAAGGCTTTTCTCCCGAGGCGCCTTCTTTCTTGATTCACTGCACAAACCGACAAAGTCTCTCTATTCCCTGCAACTTCGGCCTTTGGCTGGTGTACAGCACCATCTATTGGGAGGGAAAAATCTCCTCTGTCTTGAACATGGCTGAATCCTCAAAAATAATTGTGATATTTGGGGGTTTTTGTTTGTTTTTTAAGGTGTTTGTTCAGCGCTCACTATGCCAGACACCGTACTAAGCGCTGGGATAGATACATCCTAATCAGGTTGGACATAGCTGTTAAGCATTTACTGTGTGCCAAGCACTGGTACTGAGCGCTGAGGTAGATACCAATATAAGCGGAGTAGATTCAGTCCTTGCCCCAGCTGGGGCTCGCAGTCTAAGGTTGCAGAGATAGGTATTTCATCCCTATTTTTACAGATGTGGAAACTGAAGCATGGAGAAGATTTTGTTTTGGTTTCATGGTATTTGTTACGCCCTCACTTTATGCCAGGCACTATCAGGGGCCGGGGTAGTTACAAGCAGGTTGGACCCAGTCCATGTCCCCCATGGATCTCATAGACTTAATCCCCATATTACAGATGAGGTCACTGAAGCAGAGAAGTTAAGTGACTTGCCCAAGGTCACAGAGAAGATGAGCGGCAGAGACAGAATCAGAACCCAGGTCCTCCTGATTTTCAAGCCCATGCTCTATCCACTAGGCCATGGTACTTCTCAAGAGACCTGCCCAAGGTCTCAGAACAGGTAAGTGACAGAGCTGAGGTTGGACCCCAGGTTTCCAGATTCCTCTTTCCACTAGGCTTCACTGCTTCTCTACAGAATCTCATTAGAACGTGTCCCCTTTCTGACTCCGGCCTCCCAAAGATGGAGACGTGGAGGGTTGGGTTCCCACTGACCTGCAGGATTCAGGGCAGCCCAGGGGAAAGGTGATTATTCAAACTGGCTGAAGAAGAACAAAAGATAAGCAAGGCCACCACCAGATCAGACCAGTGGTCCATCTTCCCTGGATAGTAATAATAATTGTGGTGTTTATGAAATGCTCATTCTGGGTCAGGCACTAGAATAAGTGCTGGGGTAGATATAAGAAGGTCAAGTTGGACCTTTTGATTTCTCTCCCTATCCAGGCATTATTACGGAGAAGCAACGTGGCCTAGTGAGAGAAGCTTAGGACTGGGATCCAGGAGACCTGGGTTCTAATCCCGGCTCTGCCACTCGCCTGTTGTATGACCGGTTTAACTTGATAACTTCTCTGTGCCTGTACTTTTTCGCCTGTAAAATGGGAATTACATACTTGTTCTCCCTTGGTCTGTGGGCCCAACATGGGACGGGAACTGTCCGATCTGATTATCTTGTATTTATCCCAGTACTAGGCACCTAGTAAGCACTTAACAAGAATCCCAATATTTTTTAAATAGTATCTGTTAAGCACTTATTGTGTGCCAAGCACTGCACTAAGCACTAGGGTACATACCGGATCATCAGGTTGGACATAGTTTATGTCGTGTATGAGGCTCACAGTCTTAATTCCCATTTTACAGATGAGGAAGCTGAAGCACAGAGAAGTCAAGTGACTTGCCCTAAGTCACAAAGCGCACATTTATTGCCATTGTTCTTGTCTGTCCGTCTCCCCCGATTAGACCGTAAACCCGTCAAACGGCAGGGACCGTCTCTATCTGTTGCCGACTTGTTCATTCCAAGCGCTTAGTACAGTGCTCTGCACCTAGTAAGCGCTCAATAAATACTATTGAATGAATGAATAATCAGATCCGACTGACACAGTCCATGACCTACGTGGGACTCACAATCCAAGTAGGGGGGAGAACAACTATTTAATCCCAATTTAATGGATGAGGAACTTGAAGCGCCGAGAAGTTAAATGACTTGCCCACGTTCCGCGGCCGGCAAGTGGCAGAGCCACGTCTAGGCCTGGGTTCTTTCCTCTAGGCCGTAGAGTTTCTCTTCAACTTTCTGGATGCTCTCTCCAACATGGCAACAGGAGGTTTGGAGGTCACCCTGCTGGGTGCCTGCCCTAATAGTTATATGAACTGACACTAGCTTGGCCAATCCAAACATAGATATAGATAGCCACCCTAAACTAGGAAGGGGCCAGACTTAGGAAGTCTGCTTTTTCTGATTATCTGAATCACCCCGGGTCTCAATTAGTTTGGAAGATTGATTCTATTTTGCACTGGGGTTTTCATTCAGTAAGTATTTATTGAGCACTTACTGTGTGCAGAGCTTGGGAGACTACAATATAACAATAAAACAGACGTGTTCCCTGCCCATAACCGGCTTACAGTCCAGAGGGAGAGACAGACATTAATAAAAATAAATAAATTGCAGATACGTACGTAAGTGCTGTGGAATGGAAAGGAGGGATGAATAAAGGGAGCAAGTCAGGGTGACCAGAAGCGAGAGGGAGAAAAGGAAAGGAGGCTTCTTGGAGGAGATTTCTGGTTGCCCAGAAGAGGAAGGGTTTCTTGGGGATTCCATAACCACTGAAGTAATTTGTCAGTCAGTCAATTGGTCAACAGTATTTATTGAGAGCTTGCTTGTGCAGAGCATGTTACTAAGCGCTTGGGAGAGCACAGTATACGAAAGTAACAGATGCATCCCCTGTCCGTGATGAACTTAGATCAATCAAGCACTGAATTAGATGCCACTGAGAGTACAACCAAGGTAGAAGGGTATAATCAAGTGTTCCCCTCAAGCTGTCTACCGTCTAATGGAAGAGATCGGTAGTCATACGTTATTTGCAAATAGTGGGAGCAAGAAAAGGAGCAGAGATATAACTTTATGAAATGATGTTTGTTCCCACACTCTGTACAATATTTTGCATGCGGTCAGTGCTTAATAAATCCTATAACTTCTACTACTAGTGCTGCTTCTTGCGTTGCTCAGTTGTCGGGGACCTAATGGAATATTAATCCTTACTCCATGGCATTATTGACCGGAATATACTGCGCGCACACTGTATAAACAATCTAGGTCATAAATGCCCACTCCACAGGGGTGATGGGGCCGTCGTCCTGGCAGCTGAACTCCTGGCTTGCTCCTCCCAGGCCTCAGGAAAGACCACAGAGTTTTCCATCAAAGCTGAAAAGACCCAAAACTGTGATTTCGTGACCTGATAGCTCTTGAAAGCTTGTTCCCTCCCTGTCCTCTTTCCTCCTAATTTCCTGGATCACTTCTGGGGGTCACATGAGCCACTTTGCTCCTGTCATTCGGTCATTCGTATTTATTGAGTGCTTACTATGTGCAGAGCACTGTACTAAGCGCTTGGGAGAGAACAGTAGAACAATAAAACAGACACAGGGAAAGATCCCATCGAGGCAGAGGAAAAGAAATTGAGGGAAAACACACACACACACACAGGTATTCATTCATTCATTCATTCATTCATACAATCATATTTATTGAGTGTATCCTGTGTGCAGAGCACTGTACTAAGTGCTTGGGAGAGTACAATATAACAATAAACAGACACATTCCCAGCTCACAGTGAGTTCACAGTCTAGAGAGGGAGACAGACATTAATATGAGTAAATAAATTACAGATATGCACCTAAGTGCTGTGGGGCACTTAGGGGGATGAATAAAGGGAGCAAGTCAAGGCAACGTAGAAAGGAATGGAGAAGATAAAAGGGCTAGGGTTAGACAGGGAAGGCCACTTGGAGGAGATGTGTCTTCAGTAAGGCTTTGAAAAAGGGAAGACTAATTGTCTGTCGGATTTGAGGTGGGAGGGCATTCCGGGCCAGAGGTAGGATGTGGGCTCGGAGTCAGTGGCGAGGTAGACAAGATGGAGGGGGATCAGTCCACAAGTACACCCACATATCACCTACATACACCAGTCACACTTGCACAGTCGTGTATACAATCCACCTGTCCCATCAATCAATCAGTCAATGGTATTTTTTGAGCACTTAACTGTGTGCAGAGCACTATACTAAGTGTTTGGGTGAGTATAATAAAGCAGGGTAGGCAGACGTGTTCCCTGTCCACTATGAGCTCCTGGATGTGATTCTCGGCAGGGAGGGAGGAGCCATGAGGTGGAAATATCCTAAAGACATCAAAGAGCCCTGATCTCTGAGGGAAACCTATCGTTTTCAGAAACATGAGCGTCCTACCGCAAACCTACATTTCTCTTGCCTTTCCTCCCCTCTTTGGAGCATTTCGGAGCGGGAGTAGAAGAGGAGGGTGAGTTTCTTCGTCAGTGACTTATGTAAGTGTCCGTGGCAAGGGAGACGTTACATAACCCCAGGTTCCTCAGGCACATCTCGTGGGTCACTTAGCCCCTAGCTGTCCCTCCTGCCTGTCGAGAGCCATTTTTCACACTCAGCCGGGCAGACTCTCAACCAGAAATGCAGAAAATCAGAAACCAGAAATCCTCCTTGTCAGGCCCCAAACCCGTGCTTGGAGAGGCTGTTCCAGTGCCACCTGGTTTGACCTTGACCGCGGAGGGCGTCTGAGTGGGCACCGAGGGCCTCCGGGCAGAATCGCATAGTCCAGCCGTGTGAGAAATTATATGAGTCTAAAGGCCTCCTGAAGGCCTCCATTCCTCCTTGCTAAAGAGCTCTTCCTTACAACCAACATCCTTCTAACCGAGGGACGAAAGACACATGGATCCATAAGAAGATAATTAAAACAAGAAGACCACAATAGTTGAAATAGGTGGCCTGGGGCTCCCCCACCTGCTCCCAGCGGGGTGAGGCCCTCCATCCTGCCGGACTGGAGTAGGGCAGGAGTCCCTGTAACGACTGCATGATGTGGGGAGGGAGGAGGGAAAGGTAGCGACTGTGAGACCGAGGGCGGTTTGCCAGAAGCGACGAGGAGCCCGCAGACAGTTCCTTTCAGCAGTAACGTCCTGCTGCTTTGGCCGCTGTGGTTGTTGATTTACGGATTTGGTGGCATTTACTCCGTGGTTTCTATCCCACCCCAACTGGCCCCTCATTCTAAATAATAATAATCATGGTAATGGTACTTGTTAAGCGCTTGCTATGTGCCAAGCGCTGTTTAAAAAATGGGGTAGATACTAATTAATCAGGTTGGACACTGTCCCTGTCCCACGTGAGGTTCACAGTCTTAATCCCCATTTTACAGATGAGGTAATTGAGGCCCAGAGAAGTCAAGTGACTTACCCAAAGTCACACAGCAGACATGTGGTGGATCGGGATTAGAACCCAGGTCCTTCCCAAGCTTCTCTAAATGCTGGAGGTGGCTCCGCCCACTCTCTGCTCCTGGGGAGCGGCTGTAGTTGGGGATGGGGAGGCCACGAGGGTGTCAGCAGGGAGAAGAGGGGTGGCCCCAGCCAACCACGCACCCCCACGATCCCGGCCTAACTGGGGAAGCCTTTTCATTTATACGTCCGGATGAGTCCTCTCGTAGGGGCTCCCATAAAACACGCTCCCACAGAGAATCCCTTAGAGAAGCCACATCTCCTCCAAGAGGCCTTCCAAGACTAAGCCCTCATTTCCTCTTCTCCCACTCCCTTCTTTGTCACCCTTGCACTTGGATTTGCTCCCTTTATTCTCCCTTCCCTCGGCCCCTCGGCACTAACGTATGCATCCATAATTTATTTGTAGTAACGCCTGTCTTCCCTTCTGGATTTATAAGCTCACTGTAGGCAGGGAACGTGTATTCCACAAAGCGCCCTGCACACAGAGAGTGCTCAGTAAATACGACTGACTGATGGATTAATTGATTGACTCCTCGATCTATTTCCCCACCTTCAGCTCCAGCTCCTCCTGGCTCCCCCGACAGTACTGCTCCGATGTCCCTCCCGACCCTGAGGGTGGGGGCTCAGACGGGCCAGGCCATCAAATTGTCACAGGGAAATTGTCACATACAGGATGGGAGAAGTCGAGAGCTGATGGGGGAATCTCCTCTTGCTCCCTTTATTCAACCCCTCTCCGAGCCACGCGGCACTTACGTACATATGCACTTAATACAGTGCTCTGCACACAGTAAGCACTCAATAAATATGATTGAATGAATATCTATAATGTATTTACTTATATTAATGACCGTCTCCTCTAGACTGTAGGCTCGTTGTGAGCAGCGACTGTATCTGTTTACTGCTCTGTTGTACTCTCCCAATTGCTAAGTACAGTGCTCTGCACACAGTAACCTCTCAATAAATACGACCGACTGACTGACTCCTCTAACCCCTTTGTCATTTTCCTCTGATCTTCTTTATTCAGCTTCACATGGCCTTTCTAGCCACACACTGGCATCTTCAAAGCTTCTCGAAAAAAAGGCAGGAGGGGGAACGTGGAATGGGTTGGCCGATTGAAGGTTTTGAGACTCAGATCTGGTTCTCGGCAGGTCTTTTCTTCATCACCCCTGACGAAACTGTCACGCTTGGAACGATTCGTGTCCGGGGATCATTTCAGCCTCACTGTGGGTTGAAGCCTTTGAAAGCTGCCTCCCTTTTCCACCCTTTGTTTGTGGGTGATCCATCTTGCCTCAGGATGGTGTTGGAGCCAGATTTCATTTGGGGTTATATTAATGGCTTTAATCATTTCCCCAGCCTTTGAGTTTTTCCTACGATCAATACTGGTGTTCTCATCTCTTTGGGAAACTGTTCTTCAGTGAAAGTCAAAGTGAGCTGTTTTGGAAGGTGCCTGAGCTCTGTGTGTTGGCCCCAGGGTTCTCGCTGATAACGAATAGGCTGGTCCAGTCAGTCCAGCTGCCTGGGGCGGCAATGCCACCTGATACCCAGCAACAGCCTCCTGGCGAAGGATGGGGAGAGTGAAGGAAGTGGAGCCGGGGGGGAGGAGGAGGAAGGAGAGGAAGGAAAGGGACGAGGAGAAGGAGGAGGAGGAGGAGGAGCAGAAAAAGGAAGGAGAGGGACAAGGAGAAGGAGGAGAAGGAGGAGCAGAAAAAGGAAGAAGAGAAGGAGGGAGGAGAGAAGGAGAAGAAAGAGAAAGAGGAGGAGGAGAGAAGAGGAAGGAGCAGAAAGAAGAAGAGGAGAAAGAGAGAAGGTGCAGAAAGAGGAGGAGCAGTGTGGTTTACTGGATAAATCTTGGGCCTGAGAGTCAGAAGGACCCGGGTTCTCACCCTGGCTCTGCCACTTGTCCTCTGTGTGACCTTAGGCAAATCACTTTCCTTCTCTGTGCCTCAGTTACCTCAAGTGTAAAATGGGGAATAAGACTGCGAGCCCCGTGTGGAACAGGGACTGTGCCCAACCTGATAACTTGTATCTACAGTGCCTCACATAGAGTAAGCACTTAATACCATAAAGGAAATAAGGAGGAGGAGGGTTGAGGCTAGAATTGTGGCAGGGCGTCCTCACTGGGGCAGCTCCCGGTACTTCAAGGAGAGCTGCAGAAGGGCCTCGGGAAAACAACATCCTCACAAGACAACTGGGAAATCAGGAGGAAGGTCTTGACTCTGAACAGGGAGTGTGGTCTCTACAGAGAATGTGTCTTTTGAATTGTTATACTGTATGCTCAGTACAGTGCTCAGCACACAGTAAGCACTCAATGAATATGATCGACTGACACCCTGTACAGTCAAACCCGGGACTTACATTATTTCCACCTTCCCACCCAACCGAGCTCCATCATCATCATCAGTATTTATTGTGTGCAGAGCACTGTACTAAGTGCCTGGAGGAGTACAATACAACAGAGTTGGCAGACATATTCCCTGCCCATGAAGAGCACATTGGCATTATTTTTCCTCGGCTGCCTCCCTGAGCAGGAAGAAGGAAGGAGGTAGTTAGCAGCAGCTATCGGAAGCAAACTCTTCCTCCTTCCTCCCCTTCCTCTGGGAACGGAAGCACAAAGAAGTGAACTGACATAGCAGGCAAGTGGCACAGCCAGGATGAGGCCCCAGGTCCTCTGACTCCCAGGCCTGTGCACGGACTTGGGAGTCAGAGGACGCGGGTTCTAATCCTGGCTCCATCACTCGTCTGCTGTGTGACCTTGGACAAAGCGCTTAATTTCCCTGTGCCTCCGTTACTTCATCTGTAAAATGAGGATTAAAAGTGAGTCCCACGTGGGACAACCTAATTGCCCTGTATCCACCCCAGCACTTAGAACAGTGCTTGGCACATAGTAAGCGCTTAACAAATACTATTATTAGTAGTATTATTACCCACTAGGCCATGCTGCTTCTCCTCCTCCTCTTCCTTTCTGTCCCTCCTTCTTTCTCCTCCTCTTTCTCCTCCTCCTTCCCCTCCTTCCCCTCCTCCTGAGCTTTTCTGCCCCCCTTCCCTTTCTTCCCTCTCCCCTCCCTCCCAGAGTTTGCAAGGAGGCTCTTAGCTTGGCATCCCGCGGCAGCGCTGACTCCCAGGTCCACGTTCTTTTCACCAGGTCAATCTGCTTCTTAACTGAGTCCATGAAATTGGGGATGACCTCGTTCCTTTCTACCCTGTTGGCCATCAACAACATGTTCGTGTTGGCAAGTCGTTCCCAGGCTAGTTACTGAGTGTCAGAACTGAACACAGAGAAACGGTATGGCCTAGTGGAAAGAGCACAGGCCTGAGAGTCTGAGGACCTGGGTTCCAATCCCTGCTTTGCCACTTGTCTGCTGTATGACCTTGGGCAAGTCACCTAACTTCTCTGGGCCTCAGTTTCCTCATCGGAAAATCGGGAATTAAGACTATGTCCTCCGTGGACTGTATCCATCTTGATTATCTTCTGTGACCCGCAGCCCTTAGTAAAACGGCTGGCACATAGTAAGTGCTTAACAAGTACCATTACAAAAAATCCTCCCAAAGCCCAGGTGATGTCCCAAGAAATGCCATTTCCATCCACGCGTGGCTAAAACTGGATGGGTGGGACAGTCCAGGAGAAGCTCCCCTTCACCCTCACCCAAGGGTGTTCTCACAGCCATTTTTGTACCTCTCCCAACTCTTAAAGAGCCTTCCTCCTTCCTACCCACCAACACCCTACCTTTCCTCATTATGAAGTCTAAGCAAACTTCACCTCCTCCAGGAAGTCTTCCTTCACTGGCACAAGTAAGATGATGATTTTTTCTCCCCTGCTCCCAGTGCCAAGACAACTATCACTAGAAGCAGCTTGGCTCAGTGGAAAGAGCCCGGGCTTGGGAGTCAGAGATCATGGGTTCGAATCCCGGCTCCACCACCTGTTAGCTGTGTGACTGTGGGCAAGTCACTTCACTTCTCTGTGCCTCAGTGACCTCATCTGGCAAATGGGGATGAAGACTGTGAGCCTCACGTGGGACGACCTGATTATCCCGTATCTACCCCAGCGCTTAGAACAGTGCTCTGCACATAGTAAGTGCTTAACAAATACCAACATTATTATTCTTATTATTGTCCTAAAATAGCTGGGGTTTTTTCTGGAGCTGTTCACTACCTTTCTTGTCCAGGAGGGTGAATACCAAATATAAAATTCTTATCACCCAGCACATTCCATTTCTGATTATTTCGAAATTTAGATTCATCCAAGAGGTCACACTTTTCAACCAAGCCTCGAGAACACAAGGACATTCATTTAGAGAAGCAGCATGGCCTAGTGAAAAGAACCTGAGCTCAGAGTCAGGGCACCTGAGTTCTCATTCCGACTCTGCCACTTTCCCAGTGTGGGAACTTGGGCAAATCGCTTAACTTCTCTGTGCCTCAACTGTAAAATGGGAATTAAAAATACCTCTTCTCTCTACCCATTGGACTGTGAGTCCCACGTGGGACAGGGACTGTGTATGGCTGGATTCCAAGCACTTAGTACAATGCTCTGCACATAATAATAATAATGATAAGGTTGGTATTATTAAGCGATTAGTATGTGCAGAGCACTGTTCTAAGTGCTGGGGGAGATACAGGGGAATGAGGTTGTCCCACGTGAGGCTCACAGTCTTCATTCCCATTTTACAGATGAGGGAACTGAGGCACAGAGCACTGAAGTGACTTGCCCACAGTCACCCAGCTGACAAGTGGCAGAGTTGGGATTCGAACCCATGACCTCTGACTCCCAAGCCCAGGCTTCTTTCCACTGAGCCACGCTGCGCTCAATAAATGCTATTGAATGAATTATCTTGTATCTACTTCAGCGCATAGTGCAGTGCTAGGGACACAGTCAGTGATTAGCAAACACCACAATTATTATTCAATTATTATAGATGTACAACATTATTAGAAACCCTTACATAATCCCGGAGCTGTGTTCTTGGAAAAAACTATGTGATAAAGAACCCTAAAGTCAGTTATCAAATCAAAAGAAATTAAGGAATTACAGGGACTCAGACTTTTCATAATTTCAACCAAGACAATATTTTAATTAAGGACTCTAAGAGAGTACTTAATTAAAATGAATATTATTGAAGTATCAGTGGGGCTGTAGGTCTCTATATCAGTCTTTCCCCATCCTGGATGACTATGTTTTCATGAACTTATGTGTGATCTTGGGCAAGCCACTTCACTTCTCTGTGCCTCAGTGGATATGCGTGTGTGTGTCGGTGTGGATTTAGCCTTACCTTTCCAACGTTTCTGCTTGTCTGTCCCTTTTGCCGACTCTTTAAATCCAAGAGGAAATTGGGAAATGTTGCTTCCCCTCTGAAGTACGATTCCTGTGCTCCCCGCCGACCTGGAGAAGTGGTGTGGCTTAGTAGAGAGAGCACGGGCCTGGGAGTCATAGGGGCCCGGGTTCTAGTCCCGACTCTGCCACACGACTGTCGTGTGATCTTAGGCAAGTTGTCTCACTTCTCCGGGCCTCCGTTACCTCATCTGGAAAATGGAGATTAAGACCGTGAGCCTTAGGTGGGACAGGGACTGTGTCCAACCCAATTTCCTTGCATCTAGCCCAGCATTTAGTACAGTGCCTGGTACATAGTAAACAAATGTCACAATTATTATTATTATTATTATAAGAACAAGCTAGGGTTAATGGAGACTTTTATTAATCAAGCAACCAATCAATGGTAATTATTCATTCAATAGTATTTATTGAGCGCTTACTATGGGCAGAGCACTGTACTAAGTGCTTGGAATGAACAAGTCGGCAACAGATAGAGACAGTCCCTGCCGTTTGACGGGCTTACAGTCTATTGAGCACTTACTGTGTGCAGAGCACTGTACTAAGTGCTTTTTTATTAGCCATACACCAGGGGTGAGAAAGTTAGGTGGATCAATCTGGCTCAGGGCCCCACTGAAAGAACAAGAGCCAGATCGCCCATAATTTCCAAGTCTGGACAGGGCATTCCCTGGCAGTGCGGGGCCGGGTTGCCGCTCACCGGAGAGTGTGCCCAGGGTCAGGCCAGGCCCTTCAGGAGACCGGGGGACCCCCCCCCAACTGCTACGTGCCAGGTAGCCGGTAGGCCACTAGCTGGCATGAGTCTGGGCAGGGTAATAATAATGTTGGTATTCGATAAGCGCTTACTATGTGCCGAGCACTGTTCTAAGCGCTGGGGTAGATACAGGGTAATCAGGTTGTCCCACGTGAGGCTCACAGTCTTCATCCCCATTTTACAGATGAGGGAACTGAGGCACAGAGAAGTTCAGTGACTCGCCCACGGTCACACAGCTGACAAGCGGCAGAGCCGGCATTGGAACCCATGACCTCTGACTCCCAAGCCCGGGCTCTTTCCACTGCACCACGCTGCTTACACAGCCTCTCCATTGGGAACAGGTGAAAGCCAGTTCCCACTCCCACCATTTCCCCTCCCTCTTGGCAAAAACGTGTTTCTGGCCCGGGCCTGGGGATCTAAGGGTTCTCATCCTCACTGGGCTACAGGCGGAACCGGAGCCCGGCCACCACAGTTTGAAATTTCTCTGCCTCACCCCTCCTTCCCCCCAGGTGCACTGCCTGGTCTTAGCAGAACAGTTAAATGCCTTAGCCTCACCCGCGTTCCAGGATGGGTCGATTTTTACTTCCAACCTTGTGTAAAACCTGCCTTCCTTCAGAAGGCCGTGGGCAAACAGAAGCCCCGCTTTGTAAGGGAGCAGCCACGTTCCTTTGGAAATGTGTGCGGCAGGGAGCGGAGGGCTGCCAGGATCCGCACGGGGTTGAAATCACCTGGGAAAGCTCCTTCTAAGTGAGGTTTCACTAGAATGCCAAACTGGAGGGGGTGATTTTACTCCTCCTGGGCATTACCATTTCACCAAACGGGCATCTGCCCCATTTCATTCCTATTTCCTGCAGAATCAACAAAAGCCAGGGATGAACTTCGAATTCGGTACTTGTAGCGTATTAGACTTCTGGGCAAGTGTGGCCCAAACAGAGAGAAGAACGCATGGTCTAGTGAAAAGAACTTGGGCTGGGTCTCAGAGGTTCTGGGTTCTAATCCCAGCTCCAGCTGCCGTGTGACCTTGGGCAAGTCACTTGGCCTCGGCTGAAAAATGGGGATTCAATACCCATTCTCCCTCCTCCTTAGTCAAATCTCACATGGGGCTCACAGTCTATCTTGTACCTACCTCAGTACTTACTACAGTGCTTGGCACATAGTGAGCGCTTAACGAACATCACAGTTGTCACCACAGTTCTTAAGGACGAGAAACCTGGTCCCATCCTGACGGCGCCATGTAAGGGCTGCCGGGGGGCGGGGTCCCTTAGCCAATAATCGATGGTATTTATTGAGCGCTTACTATGTGCAGAGCACCGAACTAAACGCTTGGAAGAGTACACTACAACAGAATTAGCAGGCATGTTCCCTGCTTATAATGATTTTACAGTCTAGAGGGGGGAATTACGCTCCTTTCTAAATCACCCTGACTTGACCCCTTTGCTCTCCCCCCTTCCCAGCCCCACAGCACTTACGTTCAGCACTTAGGGACATATCTATAATTTTATTTATTTGTACTGATGTCTGCCCCTGCTCCCCCAGACTATAAACTCACCGTGTGGAGGGAATGTCACCGTTTATGGTTGTATGGTACTTTTCCAAGCGCTCGGTACAGTAAGCACTCGAATGAAAATGACCGAGAAGTTGAGACAGATGATGATAAGCTAAACCCTAGCATCCATTAATATAGAAGTGCAGAGTTTAGAGTTTCAATCTCTCAGTCGGTGGATTCTCCCTCCACCCAAGGGAGACGGCTCCGACACCATCCAACTCCACTGATCCTTGTCCCAGTTGGGTTCTAATCCCCCTTCCGTCACTTGTCTGCTGTGTGACGTTGGGCAAGTCACTTCACTTCCCTGGGTCTCAGTTACCTCATATGTAAAATGGGGATTGGGACTGTGAGCCCCATAGGGTCCACCCGGATTTGCCTGTATCCATCCCAGCGCTTAGTACAGTGCCCGGAACATAGTAAACCCCTAATAAATACCCTAATAATGGTATTATCCCTGCGACGGCCAGCAGATGGGGGTGCAAGTCCGCGCGCCTCTGGAAGGAAGGAGGGGAGCGTGGGAGCCGCCTCGGCCATAAAGACAACTTTTCCCTTATTAATAACCAAGCACGAGCTGGGTGAAAGGGGCAGGACTTTCATCTACTGGCAGGCGATTGGTGTGCCCATCCCCCTTCCCCCCCCAGAAACACACAACCCCCCTCCAGAGGGACGGTCAGCAAGGTGCACATCATAATAACACCCACAGCACATAATAATAATACTTTATCATTATTATTTTTGTTATGGTATCTGTCAAGCGCTTATTATGTCAAGCACTGTTCTAAGCGCTGGGGTAGATACAAGGTCATCAGGTGGCCCCACGTGAGACGCACAGTCTTCATCCCCATTTTACACATGAGGGAACTGAGGCCCAGAGAATAATAATAATGATAATAATGTCGGTCTTTGTTAAACACTTACTATGTGCCAATCGCTGTTCTAAGCGCTGGGATAGATACAAGGTGATCAGGTTGCCCCACGTGGGGCTCACGATCTTCATCCCCATTTTACAGATGAGGGAACTGAGGCCCAGAGAAGAAGAAGAATAATGATGTTGGTATTTGTTAAACACTAACTATGTGCCAATCGCTGTTCTAAGCGCTGGGGTAGATACAGGGTAATCAGGTTGGTCCCACGTAGGGCTCACAGTCTTCATCCCCGTTTTACAGAGGGAACTGAGGCCCAGAGAAGTGAAGTGACTTGCCCAAGGTCACACAGCAGACGAGGAGCGGAGTCGGCATTAGAACCCACGTCCTCTGACTCCCAAGCCCGTGCTCTTTCCACCAACCCACACTGCTTCTCTGTGAATTATATAAGTTGGGTATTTATTTATGTTAACGTCTAACTCCCCCTCTAGACTGGAAGCTCATTACGGGCAGGGAACGTGTCTGCTAAATTTTGCTGTATCGTGCTCCCACGAGCGCTTAGCGATAATAATAATAATAATAATAATGGTATTTGTTAAGCACTCACTCTGGGCCAAGCACAGTTCTAAGCACTGGGGTAGATACAAGGTCATCAGGATGTCCCAGGAGGGGCTCACGGTCTTCATCCCCATTTTACAGATGAGGGAAGTGAGGCCCAGAGAAGTCGAGCGACTGGCCCGCAGTCACCCAGCCGACAAGTGGCAGAGCCGGGATTAGAACCCAAGCCTGTGCTCTGTCCACCGAGCCATGCGGCTCGTACAGTGATCAATAAATGGAGTCAGCGCTCAATAAATACCAGTCACTGACTTAAGTGGGTAACGCCATCTGCATGTGGATGGCTCAGCGGAAAGAGGCCGGGCTTGGGAGTCGGAGGTCAGGGGTTCGAATCCCAGGTCTGCCACTTGTCAGCTGTGTGACGGTGGGCGAGTCACTTCTCTGGGCCTCGGTGACCCCCATCTGTAAAAGGGGGATTAACTATGAGCCTCAGGTGGGACGACCCGATGACCCCCGAATCTCCCCCGGCGCTTAGAACAGCGCTCTGATCTAAGTGTAAGCGCTTAACAGATACCGACATTATCATGTAGTCAATAAATCCTAGCGACCGCCTCGATTCATCGATCGGCGTCATCGGTCAAAGGGCGAGGGGGACCCAAGACCAGCGGATCGTCCCACAGGGGTGGCTGGAAGGGGACACACGACGCAAACCCGTTTGGCAGCTGAGGAAACTGAGGCACGGAAAGGTTAAAGCGGGGCCCGGCTTTTTTGGAAAACGCAGGCGTCCCGGCTGCCGGGCCCTCGGCTTTTTCCGCTAGGCTACGCTGCTCCCGCTCCCGACGGGGGTTTCTTACCGCAATAGCGTGGTTGGCACCTTGAGCGAAAGCCAAAAAGGCACCCCGATGCGACGGTTGATGCCCAGGAATGTCCCCTCCGCGGGGGACCGTCCGCACCCAGCTCCTGCCCGGGCCACAGCCGGACGTCTAGTGAGTAGCCCCCGACGTGGGGCAACCCAGATCCGGGCCTGGACTCTGGGCCTTCTGAATTCGCCCTCTCGGGGAGGGAGTCGGTGCCACCTGGGGGGCCCTGATGATACTCTCGGTACTTGTTAAGCGCCCACTATGTGCCAAACACTTCTCTAAGCGCTGGTGAGTGCCCTCTGCAGTGGGAGCCCGTTGGGGGCGGGGACTGTCTCTCTTTAGTGCCGGAGGGCACTCTCCCAAGCGCTCAGTACAGTGTTCTGCACCGGGAGCCCGTTGGGGGCGGGGACTGTCTCTCTTTAGTGCCGGAGGGCACTCTCCCAAGCGCTCAGTACAGTGTTCTGCACCGGGAGCCCGTTGGGGGCGGGGACTGTCTCTCTTTAGTGCCGGAGGGCACTCTCCCAAGCGCTCAGTACAGTGTTCTGCAGTGGGAGCCCGTTGGGGGCGGGGATTGTCTCTCTTTATTGCCGGAGGGCACTTTTCCAAGCGCTTAGTACAGTGCTCTGCACACCGTAAGCGCTCAGTAAATACAGTCGAATGAATCTATGCCCAGGGATGATATTGGGCTGTGTGTGTGTGTATCGGGGGGGAGGAGGGAGTGTTTCATTCATTCAATGAAAGGGGGAAGGAAAGGGAAGGCTCAATCTGGGAAGGCCTCCCGGAGGAGGTGAGCTCTCAATTTGTGTGTGCTTTCGCTCACCTGTCCCGCCAGTTTGCCCCGGGCGAATTCACACCTAAGCTCCCTTTAAGGAAAACTTTTGGGGGGAAGGGGGGGGATGGAGGGGACGGGACACCTTGATCAAGTCACTTCCCTTCTCCTTGCCTCAGTTCCCTCCTCCGTACAATGGGGATGGAGACCGTGGACCCCCCCCCCCCGCCGTGGGACGGGGACTGGGCCCGGCCCGATTTTCCTTCTTTCCTTCAGTCGTCTTTATGGAGCGCTTACTGGGTGCAGAGCACTGGACTGAGCGCCTGCCGGGGACAATCGGGCCACAGAGAGAGACCTTCCCTGCCCGACGACGGGCTCCCAGTCTGCCGGGGTGGGGCGGGGAGGGCGGGGCGAGACGACACAACAATAATAATAATAATAATAATGTTGGTATTTTGTTAAGCGCTCACTAGGTGCCGAGCACCGTTCTAAGCGCTGGGGTAGACACGGGGGAATCAGGCTGTCCCACGTGGGGCTCACCGTCTTCATCCCCATTTTACAGATGAGGGAACTGAGGCACCGAGAAGTGACTCTCCCACGGCTGACAGGTGGCCGAGCCGGGATTCGAACCCATGACCCCTGCGTCCCAAGCCCGGGCTCTTTCCACTGAGCCAGATCCACCCCCGCAGCGTTTAGGACAGTGCGCGGCACCTGGGAAGCGCTCGACAGATACCGTGGTTGGGGAGTGTTGGGATGGGAAACATCTGTTCCCACCCCCCCTCCCGACACAGACACACACAGACACACACACACACACACACACACACACACCCAGAAACACGTGCCCGGGGGAGGCGGGGTCCAGGGGCGGGAGGGCAGAGGCAGAGAAGGCCGTTAGCGCAGAGGACTGGCAACTGGGCCCGGCCTGGGCAGCCCCCGGGGGTCCGCGGTGATGCAGTGAGGACTTCTGCGGGCGGACTGCGGGAGGCCGGACCGGGCTGTGGACTGGCCGCCCCTCCCGTCCCCCCTCTGCCCCCCTCTCCCCTCTGCAGAGATGTGATTTGGGCTGCGGAGGAAGGGGCCGACGGGCGCTGGTGAGTGCGGGGCGTCCCGGAGGCGGGCGGGGGGGGGGGGCAACACCTGAGAAACACCTGACAGACCCCCTCGGAGGGGGCCCGGGGCCACCGCTTCCCCCCTTTGCCACCCCCCTGCCCTCAGCGGGGGGCTGGGGGTCGGGGGGGACGGGGCTGGACCAGACCTGGGGCGGTGGGAAGGGATGAGGGAGGGACCTGCCTGGAAGAGAAGAGTGGGAGGTCGGTGGGCGAGGTTGCCTCCGGCCTGGAGGGCAGGGGAGGGGGCCTCCCCCCTCCCCCCCCATCCCTCTGTCCCATCTGCGGCTGCAGATTAGACCTTGGGCTCCGGGGCCGGTGGGCGCCCCTCCTCTGCCGCCCCCCCCCCCCCCCCCCGGCCACCTCTCCGCCCAGGCCCGGGGGACGGAAAGTCAAGGGCAAAAGCCGGGGCGTGTGGCGGGGCCGGGCAAGGGAGAAGGGCACGGCCAAGTCCTCGGACGGACTCTTCCCCTTCCCAAACAGCTGCCTGCGAGACGACTTAAAACGGGACCAGGAGTGCGGGAGAGGTAGGGTGGGGGGTCGGGGGTCGGGGGGTGGGGGGACGACGGCTGCCGGACCAAGCTGGAGCCTGGTGGTCTCGGGAAGGATGCAGCAGCTCCCCCATAACGGGTCCCAAATAACGGCTCCGAATAGTGGTCAGGTCCTTCCCTCCTCGGGAAGGACGAACTGTAAAAATTAAATTGTGGGCAGGGAATGTCTTTGATGATGTTGCTTTATACTTTCCCCGGCGCTTAGTGCGGTGTTTTGTACTCATACCCTCAAATACGATTAATAATGATTTAAATATTCTCTCGTGGTGGGGAGGTGGGTTAAGAAGATAAGGGGATCTTTCCCGGGGGGGGGGGGGGCGACCCCCGGTTCCAAGAGATTTGGCCTCAATTCTCCCCTTGCTGTCTTCCTGGGTTAGCAGGAAAGGTAGATGGTGACGCTTTCCAGAAGTCAACTTTCCCTTCTTCCTCCCCTCTGCCAGACCCATTCTTCATCCATTCGATCGTATTTATTAAGCGCTTAGGGTGTGCAGAGCACTGTACTTGCCGCTTAGGAAGGCACGATACAACAGTCAACAGTGACAATCCCCTCCCACAACGAGCTCACGGTCTAGAGGGCCCTGGGGCACGAAGTGATTTCTCTTCTTCCAAAGGGAAAGTCCAAGTGTGTCTCTAGAAGGGGAGGAGGCCTCGAGGTCTATCGATCGATCGTATTTATTGAGCGCTTATTGCGCGCAGAGCACTGTCCTAAGCACTACTAAGGGAGAGTACAACCCAATAATTTAACGGACACATTCCCTGCCCACAACGAATTTACAGTCTGTCATTGCGGTTTGTCTCTTTAAAAGCTGAGCTTCAAACCTGGCAAGAACGCGTCTCGCCCACTCCCGTCGCCCAGCCCTGGCTTTCAAGGAAACTTTCTCGTCCCCAAAGAGGATGCGGAGCAGTCAGGTTGCTTGAGCAAAAACAGGCGCGCTCGTTTGTTCCATTCCTATTCTTGCATGGCCGCGGTACGCAGCGTGGCCTGGTGGCCCGTTGGCCCGGGAGTAAAGAGAACCTGGGTTCTCATCTCAGCTCTGTCACTTGCCTCCTGTGTGATCTTGGGCAAATCACTTCACTTCTGTGCCTCGGTTTCCTCATCTGTAAAATGAGACTCCTACTCTCTTCCACTTTGACCGTAAGCCCCGTAGGGGACGGGGACCGTGTCCAACCTGATTTTTTTGTGTCTACCCCAGTGTTAGTAGACTGCTTGGCCCGTGGTAAACAAGAAATATTCCATTCAATTGAGGCTGGAAATGTAGAAGAGCCCCACCAACCGTTTTATCCGGACTGGAGCCCAAGCTGACGCAACTGGAGCTGGAAGGGAGGGGGCAGCTAAGGAAAGGAAATGGGGGATTGAGTCCTGGAGGAAAGGAGCAGAGGAGATGACAGAAGTGGAGTAAAGAGGAGCAGGCGAGAGACTCTGGGGAAAGGGTAGAAGCCGGGGGAAATTTCTATGCCAGCAATTTGACTCCGTGGACAGATGAAGCACAGAGTAACAACCCCATAACCAAGGATCGTTATCGAGTCGGCACTGTTTTATGATTTCACTCCGCACACGTAGTCTCCTTAATGGGCAGATAGCCCTTTCGGGGTGCATAGCATCAAAAAGTGACTGGTGAGAGTTTGTAGAGGGATTAAAAAGAAATATCAAACAATGCTTAGTACAGATGTTTAACAACATCATAAAGAAGCTATAGGTCTCGACGAGTTGCTCTGGCGCCATCAAACCACATCACGCGGAACATACGTTCAAGACCGCGGCTGTCCCGGAAACTCGGATTCCACCGAAAGTTGGAACTAGAGGCACCTGGAAGGAAAGAGTGGGTTGGATTTGGGCCACCTGGGTCTTGGGCCATATGACACTAATCACTTTGCAATTTGGACGCAAAACCAACATAGAATCTCCTTGACTTGAGTTTCTGCTGGACCCGGAAAGCGCGCCGTGTTTCGTTAGAAAGGAGAGGGGTCCCTGTTGTGGTCTTTGCCTATGACAAGGCCAAGGTTCGGCGGGATGTTCAGTGGTGCCGATTCCAGCCAGGCCGTCTCAGTGGCTGGTCGGCCGCAGTCATCGCCTCGACCCGATTCGTTTCCAACGAACGGCTGCCCCTGTGCACTCCCTGCCCGGTTTTCCCCTCCCCTCACTGTCCAGGCTGCATCCTCTTTCTGAACTACGTGGGAATGAGGAATCTGTCCATGCTATTTGCATTTAAATGATGGCTTATATTTAGGGATTGCTGCAGTTTTGCATATTCATGGATGACTGCTTGAGTGCCTGATGTTATTTACGTCCGGACCCTCCACATCTGCTAATATCTGAGCCCGGCCTACGCTGGATACGCGGTCTGCTGAGGCATTTGGGTTAAGCCTGGGATAAATAGATTTTTGAGAAAGCTAAACAGTTTTAACAGTAACCACCAACCTCCCTGGAGAGTCATTCAACCACTCAAGCTCTCGCCTTTTGCTAACTCGAAGCCCCGCTGCCATTAAAGACGAACCATCCTCAGTCCATCCCTTGGAGTAGTATTGTGAAAAGTTTGAACGGTGACTCCACTTTTAACCCTTTAAAGTGGCTTCTGCCCAGCTGCCATTTTAAGTGAGTGGGGTGATAGGATCCGTATCTGGCACTCCTGAGCTGCCAAATTCTTGAGTTTGGGAGACTTAGCCCAGAGCAGGATTTTGGCTCTGGGACTGTTTTCCCCCTTTAGAGCCAGCAACATGGCTTAGCGGAAAGAGCTTGGCCCTGGAGAAGGAGGACCTGAATTCTAATTCTGGCTCTGCCACTTGCCTGTTGTAGGACCTTGGGCAAGTCACATAATAACAACTGTGGTATTTGTTAAGGTCTTACTATGTGCCAAGCACTGTTGTAAGCACTGGAGTTAGATACAAGGTAATCGGGTTGGACACGGTCCCTGCCCCACATGGGGCTCACCATCTTAATCCCCATTTTACAGACGATGTAACTGAGGCACAGAGAAGTTAAGTGGCTTGCCCAAGATCAAACAACAGATATGTGGCAGAGTCAGGATTAGAACCCATGTCCTCCGACTTCCAGGCCCGTGCTCTTTCCATTAGACCACGCCGCTTCTCCGGGCCTCAGTTTCTTTATCTGTAAAATGAGGATTCATTACCTGTACTCCTTCCTAATCGGGCTGTGAGCTCCAAGTGGAACAGGGATTGTGTCACCACCGATTACCCCAGTACAATTCTTGATAAGTAAACACTTAAAAAATACCAAACATTGTCATTATTATTCATAGAAATAGAAAAGACTGAAATACTCCTTGGGCTAGGCTGGCAATAGGTGAAAAGGACCTTCAGATGAATCCAGGATGATATCTTTTTAAAGGGCGAGAAGTTAAGCAAAAAGATTCCACTGGATGAAATGGGAGAGCTGAAAGGGAGGCTCATTCAGCAGCAGGGTGGGTAGTGAGGGAACACCAAGTCCGATACCAGTTTAATAATGGTGGCATTTCTTAAGCGCTTACTATGTGCCAAGCACTGTTCTAAGTGCTGGGGGGGGATACAAGGTGATCAGGTTGTCCCACGTGGGGCTCACAGTTTTAATCCCCATTTTACAGATGAGGTAACTGAGGCACAGAGAAGCTAAGTGACTTGCCCGAAGTCACACAGCTGGCAGGCGGCAGAGCGGGGATTAGAACCCATGACCTCTGACTCCCAAGCCCCGGCTCTTTCCACTGAGCCACGCTGCTGACTCCTCCGAGTCTGTCCGCCCGTGAAACGAGGCGATACTAACTTCTGTCTCCCACACAGGAGCTTGTGAGGATGAATGAGAGGATACATGTAGAAGCAACCACTTTGCTTTTTTAGGAATAAGGTTGCGAAAGAAATCCAAGGCATCATTCTCTCTCTCTCTCTCTCTTTTGTTTTGGGGGTTTTTTTTGCTGTCCGAGAGAGCTTCTCTGTGTTGTGTTGCCCTCGCTCTGTGGGGAACTCTGGTTTGCTTGGGTCACCTCTGTCTGTTCTCCAGGGTCAGGGATAGTTAGTTCATGGAAAAGCCCTTTTGGAATCTCTTATCCTGGTGGGGTTCCTGAGTTACTGGAAAATAATAATAATAATAATGTTGGTATTTGTTAAGCGCTTACTATGTGCAGAGCGCTGTTCTAAGCGCTGGGGTAGACACGGGGGAATCAGGCTGTCCCATGTGGGGCTCACAGTCAATCCCCATTTGACAGATGAGGTAACTGAGGCACAGAGAAGTTAAGTGACTTGCCCACAGTCACACAGCTGACAAGTGGCAGAGCCGGGATTCGAACTCATGACCTCTGACTCCAAAGCCCGTGCTCTTTCCACTGAGCCACGCTGCTTCTCTAAAGTCAGTCAGTCAGTCAATCATATTTATTGAGTGCTTACTGCGAGTAGATCACTGTACCACTACTAATAATAATGTTGATACTTGTTAAGCGCTTACTATGCGCAGAGCACTGTTCTGAGCGCTGGGGTAGATACAGGCTAATCAGGTTGTCCCATGTGAGGCTCACAGTCTTCATCCCCATTTTACAGATGAGGGAACTGAGGCCCAGAGAAGTGAAGTGACTTACCCACAGTCACACAGCTGCCAAGAGGCAGGGCTGGGATTCGAACCCATGACCTCTGACTCCCAAGTCCAGGCTCTTTCCTCTGAGCCACGCTGCTTCCCCGCTGAGCGCTTGGGAGAGTACAATAAAACAATAAAGAGCCACATTCCCGGCCACAAAAGCAAAAATCACTTGTGCTGCTATTTTAGGAGTTAGTTTAACCTTTTGCCTCCATGCTATCATTGGCCCAAGGTCCAGGCAGTTGTGCCCATTTTGATACCCACCCATTCCCATCTCCCCAGTAGAGGTAGGGATGTTCACTTGTGTGTGTACATGCGCGGGCATGGGCTAATGAGAACTGGGGATAGCGTAAGTTTCTGAGAGAAACTTTTTGAGAGGTGGGAATTTAGGGAATGCGTGCCTTCCCTATGCTTTTTCGGATAGGATGCCGTTCAGGAATTAGCCAACATTCTTCTGACACAATGCATTCATCGGGATAGAACACGATGTGTTGCCGGATGCAACAGGCATATACCTACCGTAACGTAATTTCCCTTAACGTGAAGCTCGTTAAGAACCTAACCTCTGCTGAATAGGAGAACTGAGTGTACGGCTAACAACTCTGTCTTCGCTTTCCTGATGGAGCACTTGAGTTTGTTTTTCCGAGAAGGATGGACCCTTTAGAAGAATTTCCCCCACCCCAAAAGACGGAAAGCTTCTCGTTTGCTTGGTTGCTCTAGCCACGGGAAACAAACAAAAGAGTATGATAAGATGGGTTACCCATTCAACACTATTTCCATGGAAACTGGCTGTTTCAAGAAGTGACAGGACATGAATCAGCTAACCCATTCCCTCCCCATTTTGGTCCCCCAGAAATGGGGGAACTGGGAACTCGCGAATTCCAGAAAGAGCTGAGTGACAAAGGTGGAAACCAATCCAGCAATATGTTTCCATTCAGCAGCACTGGAATGTCCTGTCACTGCCATGTAAGTGGACATCTGAAGGCTAAGAATTCCTGGTCTACTCAAGTTCAGTTGACCCCAGTGTATTGCAAAATCGAGTTCTTGTCTGTGTGACCGGAAGGTTAATTTCAGAGGTGGGAGGAGGGGAGGGGGCGTGTGTGTGTGTGTGTGTGTGTTCAGTAAATGAAGCCAAAAGCTCGACGCAGGCTCCCTCAGAACCGAGTGAAATGCCCAAAGCTTGGTTTCTAGGAAAGGTAATTAGTATGTCACCTGTTTCCCCCCTTCACTCAGTCACTCCTTCTGAAGCTCCCGAGGGATCCCTGGGGGATGTTTCCACACAGTCCTCCTCATAATCAGCCCACACTGAAGCTGATTCAATCCTCTCATCTGGTGGTAGTTTGGTGCTTCCCGGTTGAGAGAACAGATGTATTGGTATTTGAATTTAAACATCCCCTTAAACTGGATGGA
This sequence comes from Ornithorhynchus anatinus, assembly GCF_004115215.2. NCBI lineage: Eukaryota > Metazoa > Chordata > Mammalia > Monotremata > Ornithorhynchidae > Ornithorhynchus > Ornithorhynchus anatinus. The sequence continues at coordinate 47,064,187 of NC_041729.1, forward strand.
GCTACACTGATGGGAGACCCAGATGAAAATGAATCTAACCCAGAATCTCACTTATCTGACCCCAGGAATACTTTCCGGGTGTGGGTGACTATTGCAATTGCTAACAAGAACACAAAACGATTTGCTTCCGACGTTACTGGCTCATCTGTGCTAGTGGGAGAGGAGGTGAGATGGGTAAATGAAATGCACAGATAAGCCCAAAATCTCACTTGAATTTCAAATTTGAACTGGAAATGCTCAACAAGTAACAGTTTGGAGTTTTTGAGTTCTGCCACATTTCTCCTATTTTTCTGGTGGAAGGACTGACCAGCAGTAAAAATGGCAATTAAGGCCCAAAGGAGAAGGAAGAGAAACCCAGCTTAATGGGCCCCCACACAATTGAAATCAGACCATTCCTATAAGACACATTTCTCAAAGGGGTTCCAAGCCATTCAGATAATTTACCATTCTTTGGGGGGTGGGGTTTGTTGATTTTTTTAATGGTATTTGTTGAGCACTTACTAAGTTCCAGGCATTGTACTAAGAGCTGGGTTAGATACAAAATAACCAGGTTGCACACAGTCCATATCCCTCATGGGGCTCACAGTCTTAATCCCTATTTTTCAGACCAGGAAACTGAGGCTCAGTGAAGTGACTTGCCCAAGGTCACACAGCTCCTCCGGCTCCCAGGCCTGTGCTCTATTTATTCGTCCTCACAAATAGAGGGCACGTTTCATGTTCACTCCACTGATGGAGAAACTGCCTGGGACCCAAAGTCACTCGGGGGCTCAGAGGCAGAAGTAGGAAGTTCTGATGAGAAGCACTAGTTTACACTGCCTTGGGAGAGTGATATCTGAAGGTCCTTGAGATGGGACCAGGCTGTCGACGCAAGACTACAGGCTTCATTTTCCAGGGTCAATCAATCAGTGATATTCACTGAGCACTTACTGTGTGCCGAGCACTGTACTAAGCACTCGGGAGAACCCGATGCATGCACAGAGTTACTTCTGCTAACAGAGCATGGGTGGAACAACTGAAGCAAGGCACGGGTTCTCTGTCCTCAAGGGGCTCAGAATCTAAAGGGGGAGACAGAACAAAAAATGGTGGATCCAGAGCGCTCCACATAAGGGGGCACTCTGTAGACACTTTTGATTGAAATAGCGGGAACAAGAGGAATAGCAAGAAGTAGTATGAGTATATCAGGATGAAATAGAATAAATAAATATGAAAATGAAAGTGCAAATAAAACTGTGCATATATTCATAAATGCTGAGGATGGGAATGAAATACATAAATACCAAGGGTAACTATTGAGCTGACCCAGTTAGGCTGTTGGGAAATATTTGGAAGAAGCTTTCTTGAGGAGATAGGGTTTTTAAGAGGGCTCTGAAGTCAATTCTGTGTTTTAAGCCTGGTGCAGAGGGAAGTCTCTCCTCCTGTAGACTGTGAGCTGCCTGTGGGAAGGGAATGTGTCTTTATACTCTGCCAAGTGCTTAGCACAGTGCTCTGTGCAGAGTAAGTGCTCAATAAATACAGGTGATAAAGTGAGCTAGCCATGATTTTGAGGAGGGGCGAAATGTGAGCTGAGCGATGCCTCAAGAAGATGGACTGTGCAGTAGATCAGAATCACGCTCTTTGTGGCCAGGGAATTTGACTACCAACTCTACTATACTGTACTCTCCCAAGTGTTCAGTATAGTGCTCTGCATGCGGTAAGTGTTCAGTAAATACAACTGATTGATTGAGAGGCTGGAGGTAGGCTACTGCTGTAGTCTAACCATGATATGACTGGAGCTTGGACCAGAGTGGTGGCTGTGGGGAAGAGGTAAAGATCGGGACCAAGAACAAGGATCGGGACCAAGAACTGTTTCTGGAGGAAGACCTGGAAGGATTTCGGCGGCAGACTGAATGACTGACCTGAAGAGCAGAGAGGAAGAGAGGAGGACTCAAAGACAAGGGTTTCCGGGACAGGGAGGATGGTAGTGTTATACACAAAGAAGGGAAAGTTAAGGGGTTGAGGAAAGGGTTTCGGAGGGAAGATGAGACGTTCTGCCCTGTGGCAGACTTAATTAGGTGCTATTTATTGTTATAGAACTTTAACTCTTCCCCGACTCAAACTTTAGTCAATCGATAGCATTTATTGAGCACCTACTGCATGTAGAGAACTGCACTAAGTGCTCTGGAGGAACGTAATAGAATTAGACACGATCCCTGCCCTCGAGGAGCTTATCACCTACTTTTCAAATGAAATTGCTCTCTGACTGAAAGTCAGGGACCCTGAATAATAACTGTGGCATTTGTTAAGAGCTTCCTGTGCGAGTTAAGTACTTACTATGTGACTACCTTGTACTAAGCCCCGGGGTTGATACAAGAGAACCAGATCAGGCACGGCTCCTGTCCCACACAGGGCTCAGAGTCTAGGAGGAAGGGAGAACAGGTATTGAATCTCCACTTTCCAGATGAGAAAACTGAGGTGCTGAGAAGTTAAGTTTCGCATCCAAGGTTACACAGCAGGCAAGCGGCAGAGTGAGATTAGAACCCAGAACCTCTGACTCCTCAGCCCATGCCCTTTCCACTAGGTGATGCTGCTTCCCATCCCGACTCTGCCACTTGTCAGCTGTGTGACCTTGGGCAAGTCACTTAACTTCTCTGTGCCTCAGTTCCCTCATCTGTAAAATGGGGATGAAGACTGTGAGCCCCACGTGGGACAACCTGATTCCCCTGTGTCTACCCCAGTGAGAACAGTGCTCTGCACATAGTAAGCGCTTAACAAATACCAACATTATTATAAGGGAGGAGAGGCTGCACTCACTCCAAGCGCTCCAATCCCTGAAGATGAAGGTACTCAGCCTGGTGACCCAAACCAGTGATTGTTTCCAGCTCCCATCCTTGGAAATGCCTTGTTTTGGGAGACCCTGTCTCAACGTCCTATTTAAACAGCTCGAGAAGTGGAGGAAGAGGCCGACCCTAGTAGGACATTGGCTTTAAGCTGTAGCACAGGATGTCAGTTAATGGTTTTTCTGAAGTACCCTGGGAGATGGCTTCTGACCTTTTGCTATACTTTCCTGGGTGTGTGAGTGGTGTTTAATAAGTCCACACCCACTAATTAGTAAGATGTTATTGGTCTCCGTTCGGGCTGAAAGGCAAGCATTCCTAACCTAACCACTTTTCCCCGAGCTTGTCCTCGGGGGCCAGATGGAAATTGAAACCGGCAGCCTGGCCCCATCTCCCAAGACCCTCAGATCTCTCTGGCAGAGTGAGCTAGGGGTTAGATGAAATGTGCCCTCTGTTGAGTTTTTGGTCTGTTTTTGTCGCCACTTGTAGAGGCAAGGAGGAAACTTGGTCAGGGTGAGCAGAAAGGCTCAGTTGCTTGGCCCATTTCAACTCCAGCAAATGGCACCTGGCCAATGGAAATCCTGGTGCTTAGTAGTCCCGGGAGGGTGAGGTCACCAGGATGGTGGGTGGGGGTGGGGATGTGACCAATCTAACCAGCTGAACGTCCTCTCTTAAAAATCCATTATGCTTTCCCTGGTCAGAGCAACCCCAGAGGAGTCCGATCCCTTCTGTGGCTTCCACATCTGTAGGGTGAGGTAACCTCCTGTGAGGTAACCTCCTTCCTGGGAGAGGAAAGTTGCTGTGGGAAACTGTTTATTCGACCTGATGGCAAAAATCCCATCAAACCATGCGCGTACTGGTTCTCTGCGGCCAAAGCCGTCGGGGCGGCCGGGACAGAGATACCCGCCTCGGCCCTCTCCGCTGCACTAAGCGCTTGGGAGAGGGCATAGGGTTAATAGACACGACCCCCGCACAGTCTCCTGGCTACGGAGCTTTACTCCAAGTGCTTGAGAGAGTACAGTAGAGTAGGTGGACACAATCCCTGCCTTCAAGAAGCTTACAATCCACCAGGAGAGACGGACACCAACATAAATTATAGGTAGGAGGAAGCAATGGAGTGTGAAGATATGTGGGGCTTTGATGGGGCAGGGGAGGGAGTATCCAAGAGCTTAGAAGACACAGAAATATTGAAGTGACTGTAGTCGGGGTGGGGATAGGTTTTGGAGATGAGAGATTGTTCAGAAAAGTCCTCCTGGAGGAGTTGAGATTTCAGAAGTGCTTTGGATGTGAAGAGAGAGGATGAGAGTGTTCCAGGGAGAAGGGAAGGTGCGAGCAAGAGGTGAGATGATCAAAGTGAGGCAAAGTGGGAAGGGTGGCTTGGGAAAAGCAACAAGTCCGAGCTGGGGTGTAATGGGAGAGTGGTGAAGATGTAAGCTCGTTGTGGGTCGGGAATGTGTCTGTTTATTGTTGTATTGTACTCTCCCAAGTGCTTAGTACAGAACTCTGCCCATAGTAAGCACTCAATAAATACAATTGAATGAAGGAAGGAAGGAAGGAAAAGAGAGAGCTGAGTGCTGTGAAGCCAATGGAAGGAGAAAAGGCAGGGTCTGAGGTCCAGATTTCTGCTTTGCCCTGGGACCGGCTTGCCGGATCTGAGCTGATTGAAATGGGAGGGAGAGAATAAGGGTAATTCTGTTAGAGGCAATCACTTATTGTGACTATAGACTGCAGAGTCTGTGACCAGGTGCTAGTGAAGAGCGTATGCAGTTAATATCAAAATTTTAATGTAAATATGTGCCGGGCCCCAACTAACAATTTCACATACTTGGACACGGTCTTGGGGATCATCGTAATGGAGAATCATTGACCCAGTGAAAGGCGAGGAAGTACAACAAGCCCCATCCACTTACGTGAAATAGCCAGCTTTTCACTGCTTTAGAGGAATAAAGTGCAGACTCCCAACTCAACTGACCAAGCCTCCCAAGCCCACATTCTGCTTCCCTCGGGAGAGTGGGAGCGTCAGAGCTGCACAAAAGGAATATTCCCATAAAGAGACATACACCCCACAAGGAGGAAAGTGTCCCTCTCCTCTCCCCTAAACGGATGTTCCACATTTTGTTTGCTTTTAACCACGCTACTGATCTTCAGGTGGAAAGGGCGGAAGATCGTCTATTTACCAGTCTTCCTCACACTTTATCGTGAGTCAAATTGACTTGTTTTCAGTTGATGGGAGTGATGGTTGGGGTGCAGCAAAGAGAGAAGCCAAACACAGGCACCTTTTCTGGCCCATACGTAATTCCTCTCCTGGGATGCCACTCAGAGTCGAAATCCATTTAGATTCTTGGGTTGGACAGTGTCTCGGGGCAGCTCAGGTTGTAAAGGAAGTTGTCGATACTGCATTTACTTATTGAATCAGCTGGGATCGAACTGTTTCGGGGCAGTTGGAGCTGTGGTGGGAGCTCGAAGCAACTGCAAACACATAACATACACCAAACTCAATAGGCTGAGCAGACAGGGAGCTCTTAGAAATGGAAGCTCTTAATGAAACGGTGCGTTCGCAGTTTCGACAAGCCTTTCTCCAGTGTCCCGTTTACCTTTGAGATAGAGACCGAATTCCCAGATGCCCCCGAGAAAGGAGTGGAGTAGTGGCCCGGGGAGAGCACAAGACAAAGGTCAGTGCAGGGGAGGCTTGAGCGTCATCTAGACGGAAGAAAGCGCTGGACTTGGGGAGTTTCCTGTGAATCCAACTACCGGTGTTGAAGGAAGCCAGGCTCAGGACGGTTGGTTCACAAAGTTGGGAAGCAGTGTGGCCTGCTGTAAAGAGCCCGGGCCTGGGAGCCAGAGGACCTGGATTCTAATTCCAGCTCTGTCATTTGCCCGCTGCGTGAACTCGGGCAAGTCGCTTCTCGGTGTCTCTGTCTCTTCATCTGTAAAATGGAGATTAAATTCTCGCTCTCCGTCGGACTTGAACCGTGAGCACCGTATGGCACGGGGATTGTATCCGACCTATTATCTTGTCTCAACCTTGGTGCTTAGTACATGGCTTGGCCCAGAGGAGGTGATTCCCTGATACTACAGTTACGTTACGAGGGCGAATAAACTGCTCCCAGATGACAGAGGGAGGGAGAGAGAAAGAGAGAGTGAGTCAATGGGGGCGGGCAGCTTTGAAACGAGGAGACGAATTGAAATCGAACCCCATTCTTCCTCTCGAGGAAGCTGGACAGTTGCTTCCCAGGCCGTTCTGGCAATTGATGGGCCCAGAACTTAATGTACATATCTGTAATTTACTCATTTATATTAACGTCTGTCTCCCCCTCTGGATTGTAAGCCCACCGTGGGCAGGGAATGTGTCTGTTCATCGTTACAGTGTACTCTCCCAAGCGCTTAGTACGGGGCTGTGCACGCACGGGAAGCAGCATGGCCTAGTGGACAGAGGACGGGCCTGCGAGTCCGAAGGACCTGGGTTCTAATTTTGACACCACCACTTGTCTGCTGTGTGACCTGGGGCAAGTCGATTCGCTCTCTGTTCTTCAGTTCCCTCTACTATAAAATGGGGATGAAGACTGTGAGCCCCATGTGGGGCAGGGACAGTGTCCAACCTGATTAGCTTGTATCTACCCCTAGAACAATGCCCGACACATAATAAGCGCTTAACAAATACCATCATCGTTACCATGATTATGCAGTAAGCGCTCAATAAAGATGACTGGATGAATTGAACGAATGGATGGATCACTGTCCTCTTTTCTGACTCATTGCCTCAGACAAGAAGATGAAAACCCCTCCAGCCCTCGCTCTCCTCCTGGTCTCTGCGGTGGGCTCCAGCTCCTCCGAGAACTCCAGCACCTCCCGCGGGTGCGGCCTGGATCTTCTCCCTCAGTACGTGTCCCTGTGCGACCTGGACGCCATCTGGGGCATCGTGGTGGAGGCGGTGGCGGGGGCCGGGGTGCTGACCACCCTGCTGCTCATGCTGATCCTGCTGGTCCGGCTCCCCTTCGTCAAAGACAAGGAGAAGAAGAGCCCGCTGGGTCTGCACTTCCTGTTCCTGCTGGGGACCCTGGGCCTGTTCGGCCTGACCTTCGCCTTCATCATCCGGGAGGACGAGACCATCTGCTCCACCCGCCGCTTCCTGTGGGGGGTCCTCTTTGCTCTGTGCTTCTCGTGCCTCCTGGGCCAGGCCTGGCGGGTCCGGCGGCTGGTCCGTCACGGCAAAGGGCCCTCCGGCTGGCACCTGGTCGGCCTGGCCACCGGCCTCATGCTCGTCCAGGTCATCGTCGCCGTGGAGTGGCTGGTCCTGAACGTGGTCCGGGACAAGAAGCGGGCCTGCAGCTACGAGCCCATAGATTTCGTCCTGGCCCTGATCTACGTCATGGTCTTGATGGTGGTGAGCCTGGGCCTGTCTCTGTTCACGCTGTGTGGGAAGTTTAAGAAGTGGAAGAAGAACGGGGCGTGCCTCATCGTCACGACCTTCCTCTCCGTTTTGATCTGGGTGGCGTGGGTGACTATGTACCTCTTCGGCAACGAGGAACTGGGCCACCGGGACACGTGGAGTGACCCGACCCTGGCCGTCGCCCTGGTGTCCAGCGGGTGGGTGTTTGTCATTTTCCACGCCATCCCCGAAGTTCACTGCACGATCCTCTCTTCGCCTCAGGAGAACACGCCCAACTACTTCGATACGTCGCAGCCCAGGATGCGGGAGACCGCTTTTGAGGAAGACATCCAGCTCCCTCGGAGCTATATGGAAAATAAAGCTTTTTCGATGGATGAACACAATGCAGGTGAGGTGGGATTGAGCCAGAGGCCGGGGGGGGGGGGGGGGGGAAAGAGAGCCGGGGTAGGAGGCCGAGGAGCTCCTCTGGGACCTCGGGCGATGGTGAGGCCCCTCCCTCTCCCGCCTCCCCCGAGGCCTGGGAGACCGAGGACCTGGGTTTTCATTCCGACTGCTGTGTAACTTGGGGCAAGTCGCTTAACTTATCCGGACCTCAGTTACCTATCTGTAAAATTGGGTTTCAGTCCAACTCCCTCCCACTTAGATTGTGAGCCCCAGGTTGGACAGGGACTGACTGTTTCTAACCTAATTAACTCGGATCTGCTCCAGTGCTGAGAGCAGTGCTCGGCGCACAGTCGGCGCTTAACAAGTATGGCTCAGTGGAGAGAGCGTGGGCTTTGGAGTCAGAGGTCATGAGTTCGAATCCCAGCTCTGCCACTTGTCAGCTGTGTGACCGTGGGCGAGTCACTTCACTTCTCCGTGCCTCAGTTCCCTCATCTGTAAAAAATGGGGATTAAGACTGTGAGCCCCACGTGGGACAACCTGATTCCCCTGTGTCTACCCCAGCGCTTAGAACAGTGCTCTGCACCTGGTAAGCGCTTAACAAATACAAATACCAACATTATTAAGTACTATTGTTATTGTTATGATTCTCTGGGCCTTGGTTTCCTCATCTGATACATGGGGATAAAATACCTGGTCTCCCTCTCTGAATGAGGCAGGGATTGTACCTGACCTTAATAATAACTACGATAACACCTGGGATATTATCTATCCCAGTACTTAATACAATGCTTGGCACATAGTGCTTATCAAATACGACTGTTGTTTTTGTTGTTGTTATTTTTAGTAGTAATAGTGATTACAACAATAACACACCTACCAGCCAAATGCCTCTCAAAGTGCTTACTACGTGCTAGGCACTGTACTAGGTTCTGGAGTAGATACGAGTTAATCAGGGTGGACCCAGTCCCTGTTCCACACATGGGGCCCCAGTTTTAATCCTCATTTTACAGATGATGTAACTGAGTCACAGAGAAGTTAAATGACTGGCTCCAGGTCACACAGTAGACAAGTGATGGAGCCAGGATTAGAACCCAGGGGTGGGCATTGGTGAACCTCGGTTTTTCATTAGGATGGAAACACATTTCTCATCCTAAAAAAGCAGTGATCCTGATGTCAACTTTCTCTAGGATGCTCTTTGTCTCAATTTACCATTTGTTTCTCCAAATTGCTGGCCTGGGGAATCATGGCTTAATAAATCAGTTGTGGTTGGAAAACCTCTTGGTTCCATGAAAACCTCTGTGGCCTTTGGGAAATTCAGCTGGGTGGCTCTGAGCCCAGTACTACACTCCCCAAGGGAAGTGTCAGTGCTCCAGCAAACTGACAGATTTTGAAATAGTCCTTTTTTATGGCATCTATTAAGTGCTCACTGTGTGTCGAGCACTGTTCTAAGGACTGGGGTAGACACAGGCCCATTAAGTTGGACACAGTCACTGCCCCGCATGGGGCTCACAGTCAGAGGGAGGATTTAATTTTTACCAGTGAGATAACAGAAGCACAGGGAAATGAAGTGACTTTTCCAAGGTCACACAGCAAGCAAGTGGCAGAGCTGGGATTGGAAGCCAGCCTCCTTCCTGCAGGGGCCTTGGGGTCCTCAGGGGTCAAATCAGAGTGCCCTAGCCTGGAGTATCTGGATTTGTGCCCTTTGTTTGTAGAGACATGGTGTGTTTCCTCTGTCAGCTCAGGGACTCTAGTTCGCTGGTACAAATCTATGGGGTGGGAGGGTCCCCGAGACCGTTCAAGGTCTGCTCACTGCAGTCCCTGTCTCTGAGGGGTAAACTTTGGCTATGACTCCAGAGGTCGTTTTCTTTGTTTTAAAACATCCCATTTTGCTGCCTTTGTTTTAGGAAACCCTCAAATATTTGGGCTGGAATTTCCACACTATTTCCCACCCCTGGAGTTGACATCAGTTATCCCTCCTCATATTATTCCTCCGTTCCCAAGATGGAGGTCCCAATGGGAGCCATTCCATATTAGATGGGGCTTTAATCTCACTCACCCTCCCCCCACAGATTATCAGAGATCCTGGGACCAGGTTTCTCTGTGGGACTTCTTCGAATTGGGCTGGCTTTCCTCCACTAGATTGTAAACTCCTCAAGGGCAGGGCTTGTGGCTGCCAACGCTATTGTATTCTCCCACTGTGCACACAGCAAGCACTCAATAAATTCGACTGACTTGATTGACTCCCGAACACTCAGTATACAATGCTGTGCAGGTTCATTCTGTGGACTGTTTGATTATTGGATCTCACAGGCTAGAAAGCTCAGGTTTTCGACCTTCGGGCTGTCGGCACAAGACCCGTTGGCCGTCTTGCTGTTTCCCATTTTCTGAATTTCCTGGCAGGTCTGCCTCTCTTGCCAAGCTAGTTGGATCTATTGACTGATTAAACATTTCATGCTGGGCATGGCCAGTACTGTATTCTCCTTCAGTCCCCAGATGCTTCTAAGGACACTGAGTGCCGGGGAAAACAACAGCTAATTCTCTAAGGCCTCAGGATCAGCCATAGTCCTGGTTCTGAGTAAGCTGACAGGGGCTAAGCACCAGAATCTATCGTTATTTTTATTAATATTATTGTTATTATCATTATTATTATTTTAAGTGACAACTATGTGTTCAGCACTCTTCTGAGCACCGGGGTTGATACAAGTTAATCAGGTTGGACATAGTCCCTGTACCACATAGGGCACGCAGTCTACTAATAGTATTTATTAAGCACTTACTGTGCGCAGAGCACTGTACTAATCACTGGGAGAGAATACACATGTAGGAATTAGATGTAGTCCTCCTGTTCCTCAGGGAGCTCACAGTCTAAGGGGAATTTCAATGATGAGACTAGAAAAAGGCTTTCAGTAGAAGATTTGGGATAGTTAAGACCATTTCTAAAACTTAATTTTAGAAATTATAACATTAATATAACATTATGTAGGGCAACTCTTAGCCAATTATTTAAAAAGCTTCGCACACATTTTTGATGACATTTTCCATTTTCTCCCCAAGAACAATTTGCAGGGCAGAAGGGACCTTAGGGAGCAGATTCAAGCATTTTAAAATCTGAAAAATAGTTTACTAAGTAGGAAGGAGTAAGATTTAATCCTCATTTTACAGTTGAGGAAACTGAGGCATAGAGAAGTTAAGTGACACAGCAAACAACTGGCAGAGACAGGATTAGAACCCAGGTCCCCTGGCTCTCAGACCTGTGCTCTTTCCATTAGGCCATGCTGCTTCCAACACCTCTCCCCGGCAGGTGAGTGTTGATGGGATTTTTTTTTTCAGCTGTATTGGGCTAAAGGAATAAAATACATGGATGATCTGGCACCTTGGATCACAGTTTGGAAAGCTTTAAGGAGAAATGTTAATCATTTGCTTTTCAAACAGAAGGGCAGAGAAGGAAGATTGGGGGAGGTCACTCTTTCTGTAGAGGTTATGAAGTTATCTTAGACTTGTGACTGCCAATCCCGCTTGTAGCAGGAAGGATTTTATATCTTTACCGAAGAATCTGACCGCTCTGATTTGTCGGCGTCCTCATCACCAATATCCAGTGAGTTGGCTGAGTCAATCGATTATATTTACTGAGCGCTTACTGTGTGCAGAGCGCTGTACTACATGTTTGGGAGAGTACAATACAACAGAATTGATAGGTATGCTCGCTGCTCCCGATGAGTTTACAGCTTAGAAATCCAGAAGCTTTGGAGGGGTCTGTTGTCCTCGTGCCGAGGACAGTTGGGGGATTTAGGAGTCAGAAGTCACGATCCTGATCCGGCCCTGCCACTGATAGGCTTGGTTTCTCAATTAATTGGAATTCCAGGCCTCACGTTCATCTTCGGAAATGATTAAGAGCTAGCACCTAATTATTTCATTTTAACGGAATTCTAGGTGAGGATGATGATGATTTACCAACCAGGTAAAAGTAACCCTTGAGAAGCAGCGTGGCCTAATGGATAGAGCATGGACCTGGGATTCAGAAAGACCTGGGTTCTAATTTTGGTGTGCTACTTGTCTGCTGTGACCTTGGGCAAGTCACTTAACTTCTCTGCGCTTCAGCTACCTCGTCGGTAAAATGGGGATTAAGACTACCTGATTAACGTGTACCTACCCCAGCGCTTCATATGTAGTAAGTGCTTAAAACAAATACCAAAAAACAAACAAACAAAATCTCGTGTTCCTCTAGGACTCAATTAATCAGGACCTGGATCTCATGTACCTCACCGCCGGCCTCTGGCTCACATCCTGCCTCTGGCTTGGAATGCCCTCCCTCCTCATATCTGACAGACAACTATGCTCCCCACCCTTCATAGCCTTATTGAAGGCACACCTCCTCCAAGAGGCCTTCCCTGACTAAGCCCTCCTTCCTCTTCTCCCACTCCCTTCTGCTTCACCCTGACTTGCTCCCTTTATTCATCCCCCCCTCAGCCCCACAGTACATGTGCATATCTGTCATTTATTTAAATATATTAATTCATTCAATAGTATTTGAGCGCTTACTATATGCAGAGAACTGTACTAAGTGCTTGGAATATACAATTCGGCAACAGATAGAGACGATCCCTGCCCAGTGACGGGCTTATAGTCTAATCTAATTAATGTCTGTCTCCTCCTCTAGAATCTCATAAGCTCGTTATGGGGATGGAATGTATCTGTTATACTGTACTCTCCCGAGCGCTTAGTACAGTGCTCTGCACACAGTAAGTGCTCAATAAGTACTATTGAGTGAACACTTAATTTGTGTAGAGCACTGTACTAAGTGCTTGAGAGAGTACAATACAATAGAGATGGTAGACACATTATCTGATCACCAGGACCTTACAGTCTAGAGAAGGAAACGGATGTTAAAACGAACTACAGATTTGTACATAAGTGCTGTGGAGCTGAGGGGGGGGGGGTGAATATTACCTGGTTAGAGGGTACAGATCCAGAAGGGAGAGGGATGAGGGGGGAATGAGATAATCAGGGAAGGCCTCTTGAAGGAGATATGATTTTAATCAGGCTTTGAAGGTGGGGAGACTGGTGGCCTGTTGTATATAATAATAATGTTGGTATTTGTTAGGCGCTTATTACGTGCAGAGCACTGTTCTAAGCGCTGGGGTAGATACAGGGGAATCAGGTTGTCCCACTGAGGCTCACAGTCTTCATCCCCATTTTACAGATGAGGGAACTGAGGCACAGAAAAGTGAAGTGACTTGCCCACAGTCACACAGCTGACAAGGGGCAGGAAGTGGGATGAGGGAAAGGTGTCAGTAAGATGGAGATACCGTGAGCAGGAATGACATCAACAGAGCATGGGGCTTATCAGAATAACTGAGGTGAAATCAGGGTTTTATGCTAGAATGACCCAGCCAACATCCTCAGTTACCAGCAACCGTTATTTGGGTGCAGAAAACTGGGCCATTTGGAGGACTTTTGGAAGAGCTATCATCAGTCAGTGGTACTTTCTGAGCACTGACTCTGTGCCAAGCACTGAACTAAGCACTTGGGAGAGCACCATAGAATGAATTGTCCATTCCAAGCGCTTAGTACAGTGCTCTGCACATAGGAAGTGCTCAATAAATACTCTTGAATGAATCCCTACCCTTGAGGAGAATACAGTCTTGCAGGGAGGCAGAACTACAAAACGTAACCCACCTCCCCCCATCAACCTTGAAGGAGCATGAGTGGGAGTGATAATCCAATGCGGAAAACTATTGATTAGAAAATAATAATTGTGGAATTTGTTAAGCGCTTACTGTGTACCAGGCACTGTACTAGCTGTGGAGTAGATACAAGCCAATCAAGTAGGACTCGGTCCCTGTCCCACATGGAGCTTAGAGTCTTAATCCCCATTTTACGGACGAGGTTACCGAGGCTCAGAGAATAATATTTATGGTATTTGTTAAACGCTTACTATGTGCCAGGCACTGGACTAAGTGCTGGGGTGGATACAAGCAGATCCGGTTGGACACAGTCCCTGTCCCCCATGAGTCTCGCAGACTCGACCCCCATTTTACAGATGAGGTAACTGAGGCACAGAGAAATTAAGTGACTTGCCCAAGGTCACATAGCCGACAAGTGGCGGAGATCTGGTATAAGAACCCCATACCTTCTGACTCATAGGCCCCTGCTCTATCCGCTACACCATGTTGCTTCCCCGTCTCACGTGGGGCTCACAGTCTTGATCCCCGTTTTACAGATGAGGTAACCGAGGCCCGGAGAAATGAAGTGACTTGCCCGAGGTCACACAGCAGACAAGTGATGGAGCCAGGATTAGAACCCAGGTGGTCCTGACTCCCGGGCCCATGCTCTAAAGGGTGTACAACTATGTATAAATCATAACAATAAAGAGATGAGAATAAATCTAAGCAGCTAAGCCCGATGCCTGATAAGGCTGGCCCAGGAAGGGGGACCAGGACCACCCAACAGGGACTCGGGCTGCAAGATGGTCAAGTGACGGTAATTGCAATGGTCTCTGACCAGATGGACATCTCCCCCTCCGGCTCCTCGGACCTCTTCACTCAATATCCCCCAGGATAGGCCCCGGGTGTTCAGCTGGCCCTCCCACAGTGCCAGGAAGTTGACAGAAACTCAACAACAAAACTTCGAAATCCTCACAAATACACAAACGGCTCCAAAGGAAAGCCTGAGACAGAGTGGCTTTGTGACTTTTGTTTTCCTCTTGGCATGTGACAAGGGTGGGGCGGGGAAAGGGCTGGGCGTTGCTGCTTAGAAGGGGAAAAAAAAAACCACACACACAAAAAACTGATCTTTTGTTCCCCCACTCAGCTCTCAGAACTGCTGGATTTCGCAACGGTAGTTTGGGAAGCCGACCCAGCGCTCCGTTTAGAAGCAACGTTTATCAGCCAACTGAGATGGCAGTTGTGTTAAATGGTGGGACTGTAAGTATTAAAAAGTGATGCCCCAAAAGGAGGCTTAAGTCTTATACCGTAGTGGGGAACCGCTTGACCGCAGAGAAACATCTGAATTTGGGTTGCTTGCTCGTTTTGAAGAGCTACAGCTAAGACCGAGATCACTTGCAGCAAGTATGCATGGAATGCTTACATTTCCCCTCCCGTCATCCATATGGTTAAACCACAGAGATCTATTCAATTGTTTGCAGTTGAGTTGATGAGGATCCAGTTTTCCTGGGATTGTCCAACTTGCCCTGTCTCTGGCTAAAGTCAGTCCCTGTGGCCTCGTGGGTGACGCCGGTGCAACGGAAGTGTTGTTAAAAACGGGTCCTTTGGCCTCTGTTCATTTCCAAATTCCAGTGGAGGAATAGGCCGACAGACCTCAGACCCAAGAATACTCTGCCAGTTTTGTGGTCGGGCCACTGATTTTTCACTTCTCCCTCCAAGTTTGCTAGAGAATCTTTTTACTTTCTGCTGGGGGGCAGTGAACCCCAGGAAGGAAATGCCTAAAGAACTGGAGAAAACATTTAACCTGCCATTTTCCTTCCTCGAACTTGGTTTGGCTTATTCTGAAATGAAGACTCCGCTCCGGCCTGCTCTCCCCCACCATCCTCGGCAAGAATGGTGGTTTTAACGAACCAAGTGAATTGATTTCCCATTTTGGAAACCTGTTTCACTGCAGTCCCATTCCGTTGCTTCTACAGTAACCAAAAGGAGACCCCGCCACCTTCATTCCCATTTTTAATTTCCTTGCATAGCTGCATTTTCTTTAGCAAAGACTCATGTAAATTGGGTTTCCATTCTGTACTCAATCACGAGCCAATTCCATAATTCAACTGGAATATTCAAAAACAGATATTTTGATCTGGTGGCATTTTGATTTTTTAAGTGGCACAAATCCAGTCTTGATCCAGAACAGGAAACTCTGACTTTAGACTCCCGAGTTTCCTTTTCCTCCTTAATAATACAGGGTGTATTCATTTTGAAAACAGTCTCAGAGGTCAAAAAGGATCCAGATTTTCTTTTCCAACAACCCCAGTTAGCCAGGCCCGTCCTTGGTCTTTACGGAAGCTACGGCTACCGTTGTCTGCCATGGACGTCGGGTCCGTGAGTGATCCGAAAATTCAGGAGAGATCAGGCCTAGAAGGAACCCTTAGCTCATCTTTCGATATCTAAAGTGACCCCCCTGCATAAGTGCATCAGAAATCAGCAATGTTCACACAAGGTATAAAGTTGGAGTATTGGTCCACACCATTTTCCGAGAGGGGTGTAGGGGGAACTAGCATCCGTTTCTGGAGGACCAACCAAAACACATGACAGGGAATAGAACAGACACTAGCCCGAAAAAGCAAAGTGAGCAACATAGATATAGTGACTAGTTTTAGCCCGCAAGCGATATATGGGGCGATTTGGAGGAAACTGCGGACTATATGACTTAATACCCTTCATTAGCCTATTTCTAACATTGCATATATTGACATTGACTTTGGCAAAGTACAGATTCTTAGTTATGGGTTTGTTATCCTTATTTCCAGATCCCAACCGCTCCGCCAAGTTACACTGGAAGACACCTCTGGTGAAAGGCTTTAAGTTCCAGAGAATAAGAATCTCTATTAACAGATTTTATTCCCTGGTCATGTCTTTCCGGGAGAGGAATCAAAAACAGTAAAGGACAAAGTCGCCTCATATCCAGGAGCTTTGAAATTCCTAGATGATGGGATTTTTATGTAAATGTGAACACTGTTGAACTGATAAGCTAACTCCCCTCTCCCCTTCCCTCCCATCCGACACACGTACACACACACACAAACGCTACCCAAACAACCAAGAATTCCACAGTCTAAAGCCAAGGTAATTCAAAGTAGAATTAGATGCACTGTAAAAATGGAGCTACATAGACCGCCTCCTGAAATGTACAAATAAAAGCAAAACAATAACCAAAATGCCAAGCAAGTCCGAGGTTGTTTGATTATTTGTAAAGACTCCCCGACTTCAACTTTGGATTCAGGTTGCCCCCGTGAGATTTGCCTCTTCGATTTTGAAAAAGACGTCATGGGGGGGGTCTTTCTACTTGTTTGCCACTTCGGTTTGGGAAGCCCCGGGGTGGGTTACTGGCACCGAGGCGGGTGGATCTGGGCACAATTGTAATTAGAACCCGGTGTCTCGTTAAGAGCCAAGAGTAGCACCTGTGGCAGCCCCCACCCCACCCCGAGGGCCGAACCGCCCCCCATGCTGGAGAATGGCCCGGCCCCCGGCTGCTCACATTCATCAGTTACCTCGACGGAGTGATGGTGAACTTGTAGACCGAGGCCCAGGGTCGAGCAGAAAGTTAAGCCTCCAAGTTATCACAGCCTCCTCTCCCTTTCCCTCGCCCTTCACGGAACCCACCCTAGAACCTCGTGTTCCCAGTCTCTTAGTTTCTTGTTTAAATTATTTCAATTGTGCAAAAGGGGCCATCAGCTCAGAAATCAGAGGGAGGAACACCGGCAGGCTTCCCACTGATGACCTCACATGACTTGGAGTTCCCATACGATGGATTGAAGGAGCTGCAATGAGTTCTCTGTTCTCACATTGTTTGCACATATTTGAATGCAGTGAGTGGAAGGTTTTTGTTTGTTTGTTTGTTTTGGTTTTTCTTGGAGTGGGAAAGAGAGGTTGGTCGGACATTTTGTCTTTGTTTTCTTCAGACGATGTACAAAAGGTTCTTTTAAAGCCCATTACTTCTGTCTTGGTTTTCATCGCTTCTAAGCAAATCATTCCTTTATTATTTGGTGTTTAATGCATATCAGACATTGAAAGCATTATGGTCTCCTCACGGTTTTGCCAACAAAAGTTTTTAGCTTTAAACCAAATTCCTTATCTAAGGATGTTGAATCTATTATTAAATGATGGATCCTTTTGCAAATGCTGGGATGAAGTTAAAAACTCTCTTTTCTTGTTAAAATAAAAATTAAGCCCTCACCCTACAAAGAAAATGGAAAAGGCACGTGTTTGGGGGTAAAATGGCCATTGGCCTTGTACTCGAACATATCCTTGTCGAAGGCCTTCTTGAGCCCCTAGTTTGGCTGCCAGTCTCCCTCCTTTCTATCTTCCGAATGAGCTGGGCTGCAGGGAAATGAAAGAAGTATTGCCATTCTTGCCATGATCATCTTCCAAGATTGTGTGTCTGCCCATTCATTTTCCTCTTGTAGCCATGCATGGGGGGGGGAAGCATGGCCATCAAAACAACCCCACCCCCATGTCCGCCCCCTGCCCCAGCTCGGGAGCATGAGCTTGCTTTCAATAACCAACATTGGATCCTGGGTGGGTATCTTTGTGTGCGCGCCTGCGGTTTACTGAATGGGTTGAAAATTCTGGGATTTGGCTAAGGAGGGGGAAAATCAGGCAGAAGTGGAGAGGAAACGAATAGAGACTGGGTGGGATGCTGCATGCGGACCTAATATTCTGCAATTAAGACATCGGTACCTGCATCAGTCTAATCCTATTAAAAACCACAACGTTACACATTCTTGTGCTAGGAAATGGTTGCTTATCCCAGCTCCATGAAGTCATTTGGAGTTCTAGAATGCCACGGGTGATATTGGCCGGCAAAATTCTCCTCAAAGCTCTCTGTCGTGAAAAATGTATATGATGATCATGGCTTAAATGGCAGGGCTGGTTTCTCTAAGTAAATGGTGCAGATGGGAAGCTTTATTCACCTCCAGAAAAAAAACTGAGTTTTATATGAGGCCACGGCAAATCTCTCCATGGGATCGATATTTTGGAAGGGTTTTGACGGTTCTGTTCAGTTTTCTTGTTGTGAAAGGGGTTACCGACAAAGCCGCTACAGTTGCGGGGAGGAGGAATGATAATAGCATGAGAATTGTTTTCCCAGAAACTTCACATGACTAGCACGAAGCTTGATGTTTTTTTGCCAAATGATAGCCTGTGGTGATGTCACCTGCACCGAAGTGTGAAGAAAGTGTGCTGATTGATATTTCTGTTTGTATAAAAGAAAAATGTTTACTTCTGCCTTTGGTTCAAATGGCCTGGAAAGTAGAGTATCTGTGATCAGCATACATTATTGTAAGCACAAATCTGTTAGCATTGTTATTAGCAAATAAATCGCTTTCACCTGCTTTATAAAAGCCACCATGTCCCTTTAAGATAGAAAACTGACTTCCTTCCGGTTTTCTGTGTGAGGAAACGTATTTCAGAGATCCTGCAGCACTTTCAAACTTTATCATGAAGTACTTGCAGGGTTCTAGTTGGTGTCTGAGCCATAGTTTGAGAAAAGAAAATCAAAGCGTGGGTTCATATGCACACAACTTTGTAGAAACTGGGCCCGGCTGAAGGTCCTAGAAGCAGGGGGAAGCAGGCATCACCTCGGTTGGTGACATCCACAGTGGGTGCCTCCAGTCTAACCAAGGGCTGTGAGAAAGGGAGCATTGTAGCTTTTATAAAAAAAATGGTTTGACTATTCTACCAGCTGACAGGATTACCCAGCAGGTGCTTTTTATTAATTGATGAGAGCTGAGGCTCATTTTTGATAGATTATATATATATATTTATTAAATGTATTAGTGTGTTTTATAATGTACCCTCTCTTCACCCCTCCTCCCCTCTCATCCCAGCTGATTATTGCATACTAAGAACATCGTTAAAAGGATTTTCCAGACAATCAATGTGTACCATAAATGACTGTAAATATAAAACTACAAATTAAGATGGTTGTAAAGCATGGGCAGATGTTTTATTTTCAAGCTGTTCTTAACAAAAAATAAAGGCTTTACTATTTACTTACAACGTTTGTGGTAACTTGCCAAAAAAGACTGAATGAAATCATTCCTCTGAACCTCCTTAAAAGAAAAAAAATGCACTGGTATAGTCAAGTATTTTGAGTGCCATTCAGCTGCTGCTCTGTGGTGCGAATAAAATAGAGATATCAATTTATAAATAAGATAACTCTCAATTATTCCTCGGTCTGTGAGAATCGGAAAAATCACATTTCATTCCCCTCATTCCCCTTACTTTGTACTTCTTTCAGCAGTTTTGATCCATGTTAACACTGCTAATCAACTACTAGAATGGAATAGAATGGAAATCTCATTGGAAGAAATAAGATCCTGCAAAACTGTACCAGAAGCTTCGGATATCTTCTCCACTCTCAAATTGAGGGTTTTGGTCTAACTTGAAAGATGAAACTGCAGATAGTTGGAGCCAAGAAGTGAGCAAAAACGGGGAAAATTAACACGTCTGAGCTTAAGGACGTGGTTGTGGGTTACGATATCTTCTTGGCTCTAGTCTGAGTGTTTGGTGGGAGCGCATATGCAAAACTCTCCATTTTGAAAGCAGCCTGCCAAATCTGTCTTGTGTTGGGATGTCCGCTCAAAAAAGCGGGACAAACACTGATGCCAAGTGATAAGTGAAGCCACATTACGGTAACTGCGTGTAAAACTCAGGCAGTGAGGTTTTCTGTAGGCGCATCCTGAATTTTTTGAAAAGATTCTGGAGAAATACTAATACTTTCATCATACTCTTTTACTGAAATTTTTGCAAATAACATACATTTCTCTGACAATGCAGAATTATCTTCTAATTATAAGAAATGAGGCGATGCCTGAAATTTAAGTTGTGAAATGTATTGCACTTGGAGGAGTTGGTGACTGGAGTGAAACTTCAAGGCCCAAAGGATCAGCTGGTAATTCTTCACCAAAGTCATCTAATTTGCATTTCACTGCAAGCAAATAAAAACGAAGTGTTGGAAATCTCAACTTCTCACTACTGTACTTAACACCAAAGAACAGAGAGTTCTATGTAAAGGCTTTTACCCCCCAATTTAAATGAATATTTCTAGTCATTACTGTAAACCGAGCAAGCTAAGGAGCGGGACAAAAGCACATTCTGCAGTTTTGGTAGCAGAATGGACTTCGACAGTCCCTAACAGATCGAAGCCAGTCATTTTAGCAAATTCTCTTCCTGGCCTTCCCAGGCAGGTTGCCCTTTGTTACGTTCTGTCTCAACCAGGATTCTTTTGTCCTTGAGGCTGGATGCTGATGGGCTTAAGCACCCCTTCATTCACCCTCACCTTTCTATTCACCCAGTATAGATTAGTCTTGGAATTTACTCCTGAGGGTTGAGACTCAGTCTTCTTGCAATATCTCCAGGAGGTGGTTGGGTCATAACTTTCTTGACGACCCTTATCGCTCCTCCTCGATTGTTTTTGTTTTTCCAGCCCCAGACACCCTTCCCCCAGGTTCCGGCTGGCTTCTTGAACTTCAGTTGGATGTGCTGGGTTAGGTTTCAGGGTCTTCAGCTGGCCAGGGTAAAATTCACCCATGGTCATCTCTTTCCTGTCCTCCGGGAGGAAAGACGAATCTACTTCCCAACAAATACACACACATATCAGAATGGCCTAGTGGGAAGAGCATGGGTTTCTGGGAGTCAGGGGGCCTGGATTCTAATCCTGTCTCTACCATGAACCTGCCATGTGACTTTGGGCACATCACTTAACTTCTCTGGGCCTCAGTTCCCTCAACTGCAAAATGGGGATTCAGTATCTGTTCTCCTCATACTTAGACTGTGAGCTGTAAGTGGGACCTGATGATTTTGTATCAGTGTGTGACATATAGTAAGTGGTGTTATTATTATCATCATTGTTCTGCCCCAATAATAGTAACTGCGGTAATTGTGCTCTTTCCATTAGGCCACGCTTCTTCTCCCAAGCACTTAGTACAGGGATCTACAGCACTTACAGAGTAAGTGCTCAATAAATACTACTGATCAATTGACTAAATTTACTGTAGGTGTGTTGCTTTCTATCGTAAGCAATCCCGACCAAATGTCCCCCCAAATAAATGTAGACAGCATAACCTTTACCAGAGTACTCAAAAGAAGATCCCTGAGGCCCGCTATCCACTGTCTTTAATACTTGAAAGTTTGGCTAACGGTTCACACTGTAACTATTGGATGCTTTAGAATAATACCAGGGAACTGCGATGGCTAAGCCGGTGAGGCAAAGGAGACATAGTTTGGGTGGAGGAGAAAGGCTTTGGCTGTAATTTTCTTTGCTATTTTGAGTTTTCACCACCTTATAGGGATTTTTATCTGAAAGGCTGAAGTCAGTATGAATCACAGGGTGCAAGTTCTCAAACAGCTCTTTGAACTTGATGCGTTGGTGGGACCAACCCATTTTCCCATTTATTTTGAACATCAAATGAAAAGACTTATCTGCTTCCTGCAGAAAAGAAATTAGTCTTTCTTGAACAATTATAGTACCTGAATACAGTTTTAGGATGGCAGTGTGACAAGTTGCTCCTTTCAAAAGCTAAGGCTATGCAGTAAAACCAACCCTTCCTTGCAAAGAACAAAACAAAACAAGTCTCGAAGGAATGAATGGAAGCAGTTGTATTTTCCGAGAGAGATTCGATATTAGTTCTTTTTGTCTCATTTTTACAAGATGGGCAGAAAGTCATTTGAGGCTGTGGAGACAAGGTAGTTTTCCTCACGACTGCATCCTTAGTTCGTGACTGATTCAGAATTGATACTTCCTATCTGCCTGCAGCTTAATCGATCAATCAATGGTATTTATTGAGCAAATACTATGTGCGGAGCACTTAGGAGATTACAATAAACAGAATTAACAGACATGTTCCCTACCTATAACAAGCTAACAGTCTAGAGGGGGAGACAGACATTAATTTAGAACATTTAATAGATATTATAAAACCTGAAACTTGTTTTGTTCTTTCTATATTTAAATTCTATTTGTTGTCTAAGACGAAATCAAAAATCAATTGGAATAGGACATAAAATAATAATAATAATAATGTTGGTATTTAAGCGCTTACTATGTGCCGAGCACTGTTCTAAGCGCTGGGGTAGACATAGGGGAATCAGGTTGTCCCACGTGGGGCTCACAGTCTTAATCCTCATTTTACAGATGAGGGAACTGAGGCACAGAGAAGTTAAGTGACTTGCCCACAGTCACACAGCCGACAAGTGGCAGAGCTGGGATTCGAACTCATGAGCCCTGACTCCAAAGCCCGTGCTCTTTCCACTGAGCCACGCTGCTTCCAGAGCCTACTTTTCCCAGTGCCCACGTTAGACACTGAGGAAGAAGTAGTAACTCTTTCAGAAACTTTTGAGAAGATTTAGTAAATTTCTGCAATGGATTCACAGTGTATGCAGCAGTGTCCTAAACAATACTCCTGGGGACCGAAAAAAAAACCAAAAAAAGATTTTTTCCCCCAAAATATCAGGAATAAATAAGCACTGGGGGAGTGGGGCTCAGTGTTAAATTTCAAGATATAACTTTGTGGGTAGGCTGGGAGGGGACCAGACTCTTTTGGAATTAGGAAGTGGGTTAACCTCTTATTTATATTTTAGAGCGTTTCCCTCTACTAGATTGTAAGATTCTTGATGGTAGGGATCATATCTACCAACTCCATTGTATTGTACTTTCCCAAGTACTTACTACAGTGTTCTGCACACAGTAAGCCCTTACTACATACCACTGATTCTGCCTTACTATAAATTAATTGATGGATACTTTCTCCTTTATCAGTTTCTCCCTTGCTCCTCTTTTACCCCTCTCACTCTCTGGATTTGCTACTATATTCCAGGCACTGTTCTAAGTGCTGGGGTAGATACAAGATAATTAGATTGGACACAGTCCCTGTCCCATGTGGGGCTCACAGTCTTAATCCCCATTTTACAGATGAGGAAACTGAGGCACAGAAAAGTGAAGACATTTGCTCAAGGTCACATGGCAGACAAGTGGCAGAGCCGGGAGCCCTCTTTTCCCTTCTCCTGCCTAAGGGTAAGAGGTGGAGGAAAGAAAATGGAAAAACTCTGGAATAAAAAGCTTCTCAGCAAAACTAGAAGCGGCAGGACTGGGAACAATGTAAGACTGAAAAGCAGAGTAAAGAAACCGACCAATGCGATCTGATTCTCTTATATTTATCCCAGCACCTACCCCTGCTTTTGGCCCCTAGTAAGTGATTAATGAACACCAATATTTTTAGGTGGAGGGGCAGGCAGATTCATTCATTCATTCAATAGTATTTATTGAGCGCTTACTATGTGCAGAGCACTGGACTATGTGCTTGGAATGTACAATTCGGCCACAGATAGAGACGATCCCTGCCCAGTGACGGGCTCACAGTCTAAACGGGAGAGACAGACAGCAAAGCAATACAGAATGAAACAAAAACAAGCAACAACATCAAGATAAATAGAATCGAGGGGATATACACCTTATTAACAAAATAAATAGGGTAATAAATCATATATACAAATGAGCACAGCACTGAGGGGAGGGGAAGGGGGAAAAGCAGAGGGTGGGGGGGAGCAGAGGGAAAGAAGGGGCTCAGTCTGGGAAGTCATCTTGGAGGAGGTGAGCTCTTGCCAAGGCTCCTGCCACAGGCTCTAATTCAGGACTAATGGTAGCACAGGAAGCAGCATGGCATAGTGGATAAAGTATGGTCCAGGGAGTCAGAAGGTCATCAGTTCTAATTGTGGCTCCACCACGTGTCTGTTGTGTGACCCTGGGCAAGTCACTTCGCTGTGCCTCAGTTACCTCATCTGCAAAATGGGGATTGAGACTGGGAGTCCCACATGGGACAGGGACCATGTCCAACCCCATTTGTTTGTATTTACCCCAGCACTAAGTACAGTACCCGGCACATAGAAAGTGCTTAACAAATACCATAATTATTATTAACAGAATTTGCACAGGGCAAAACAAACTGGCCAATATTAACCAATAGATCACCTTTATACCACTGTCTATGAAACAATTTACTAGGATAATGAAAGTACCCAACCTCAAATCTCCCCTTTTCATAACTATTGAAGTTCTTTCCAGTTACAAATTTAAGAGCTGCGGTGAGATGGGAAAGATCTCATTATCTCCTGGTAATATCCAGTCAGTCAGTCAATTATATTTATAGAGTGCTTACTGTGTGCAGACCACTGTACTAAGTGCTTATTACAATATAACAGGCACATTCCCTGCCCACAACCAGTTTACAGTCAAAAGGGCACCTACACCTAGGTAGACTCTAACAATAAGAGTGCAAAGGCCTGTGAAATCGTTGCTGGAATTTAGAGTCACGGTCTCGAGGAATTTTTGCCATTTGCAGTGTCCAATTAGCCTACCTTCTATATCAGGGAAAATAAATGACCGTGCAAAAATATCCAGGTAGAGAAATGCCAAGTTACTATCAGTCTACTGGGAGAGGTTACTGTTTTCTACAGAGGCTTCAGGAAGACTGGGATAACAAAAAGCAGATTAGAAAAGCAACTAGGGCTGTAAACTACAAAAGGATAACTTTTAGGAGCTCAGGTACTGCTGAGATAGGGAAATACAATGACCATTTTGAACTGTGTGTTGCAGATGAAAATCTTGGGTGCAAGCTCCTAAATAAACTCAGTTATCTTTGGGCTTGTCGGTTCTTTTGCAGAATATATGCTGAGAGCAGGGTACCAAGCTTCATAAACTAAAGTTCTACAAAGCTGTAGTACTATCAGATCTCCCACAGGGATGAGATAATTGGACTTACTCCAAAAATAATTTCCAACTTCTCAAGGAGTTTTATCAGCATCCTTTAAAGGCCATATTTCAACATCCAATGGGCAGACTGAATGACCAATAATAGGGTTCACCAGGTCTGATGTAGTATTTATCTTGGCACAGATTTGTTGAGCAGGATGTGCAACAAAAATGGACGATAGCAAGGTGCTCAACCAGCTGCTGACTGGAGAGTTGAAATGGGTCACATGCAGTCATGATGAGTAGAATAAATGGTTTAAAGACAAACACGAGGCATAATCTCACACACTCTGGAGGAGCAAGAGAATGGTGAGAGAAAACAACAGCAGCTTGAGGTGGGTCAGGAAGTGAGTAGATCTCCTTGGGCAGAGACTTAAGGAGAATTGGGACAGCAGGAGAAGGCAATCTCAAAAATAGAAAGAGCTGAATGTAGCAAATGAACCACTCCAGGAAGGACAATGTTTATAGGGATCTCACCTACCTCTCACCCAGACCCCTTGTCCATGCCCTCCCTCTGGCCAGGAACTTCTTCCCTCTTAATATACGACAGGCTACCATTCTCCCCATCTTCAAAGTCTCAATAATATCACATCTCCTCCAAGAAGCCTTCCCTAACAAAAGCCTCTTTTCTAATCCCTCTCCTTTCTGCATCACCAATGCACTTGGATCTGTACCCTTTAAGCCCTTGATATTCACCCCACCCCCAGCCCTACAGCACTTACATAGTAATAAAAATAGTTGCAGTATTAAGCATATTCATTCAATCGTATTTGAGTGCTTAATGTGTGCAGAGCACTGTACTAAGCACTTGGAAAGTACTACCGATCCTTACCCAACAAAAGGCTCACAGTCTAGAAGGAGGAAGCATATATATCTGTAATTTGTCTGCCTCCCCCCCCTAGACTGTAAACTCCTTGTGGGCAGGGAATGGGCCTACCAACCCTGTTGTATGGTGCTCTCTCAAGGGCCTAGTACAGTGCTCTACAGAAAGTGCTCAATAAATACAGACTGATGGGCATCCAGTGAGGAATGGATTATTAATTGCGCTTCGCCATTCTCAGCATGAAGGACTCACAGCTACTATATCTTTGAGTATAAGTGACAGTGCACTCAATAGGCACTGGGTCAATCAATGGTATTTAGTGAGTACTTATTTTGTCCAGAATACTAAGTGCTTGGGAGAGTTCAAGCCAAAAGGGTAGGTGTAGACGACCCCTGCCCGTAAGGTGTTTACAGACCACGGGGGGTGGGGGTGAGGAGGGAACAGACCCTAAAACAAATTACAGACAGAAATGTACATGTAAGAATGGTGATTGTACCACAAGGGTTAAGTGACTTTGAGGGGCAGGGAAAACAAGGAAGACCACATATAAGAATACTATTGTTGTCAGCTGGCTTGTAACAACAGCCTGGGTGGCTCTGTACTTGCAATTAGAGGATGACTCTAGAGTTTCGAACAATGGGTTTTGAACAAAGGAACACTTCAGTCCTTTAGAGGTTATAAACTATTTAAGTTAAATGATTTCTCTGTCTTACCAAGAACTGACAGAGATGCTACCAAAACATCAATATTAGTAGAGTTGGGAAAATGCTAGAAATGCTCGACTCTCTAAACCAGTTGGTCACTGTTCCTTATTTCCCTAAAGCTTCTATATAAGTTTTTAGGATTTCTTGCCATCATTCATTTGAGGCAATTCTCCAGTGTCCAGGGAGGAAAAAAAAACCCCTTATTTTAGCTATTACTCTCTGAGTGTGCTGCACTGAATCCACTTCTTTTCTCAGGTTCGGCTATATTCATGGGAAAAGGTAGTTAACCGCTCATTTTGTTTCCAAAAGCAATTGACGGTTTCAAGACTTTACATAATGCATTTTTCACTGACCTTGTAAAGGCAATACCAAGCCGATCCAAGAAGCTCTCTCACTTGGAAAGCCTCTGAAAAACTGAAAGAAGCTCAGAGGAACAGCTGACTCCGAAAGGATGTGACCAATAAAACCGTGCATGATAATAGGATGGTAACAATAGGCTAATCAGCGCCCATTATCCTTTCCCGATTTAAGCTGTGACCAGGGATTAACTCTCCCAACTCCACCAGAGGAAAAACACCATAGCAAGGTGAAAGCTCTGCCCCTCAAAAGTGAATAGAAACCCTGTAAATTTACATAACAGCAGTGGAAATTCAGGCAAAGAAAGAGTTTCAGCGTAGAACTTAATCGTTGTGGAGGGCAAAGAAGCAATTGAAAACGTGATTTCCTCCAAGAGAAAAATGCTATGTTTGTAAACAAAGTATCCTCGTAAAATAAGCAACGGGAAAAATTAAAAAAATAAATTACGGTGACCTCGCAATTCAGGAATAAGATTGTACGTTGCTACCAACAAATTCTGTTACTTAGATGTCAACATGCCGCGTCCTGAAAATAGGCCTACTGTAAATCAGTGTCTATATTTACCAGCCTCAACGCTGGAGAAGCAGCGTGGCTCGGTGGAAAGAGCCCGGGTTTGGGAGTCAGAGGTCATGGGTTTGAATTCTGGCTCTGCCACCTTTGTGACTGTGGGCAAGACATTTAACTTCTCTGTGCCTCAGTTACCCCATCTGTAAAATGGGGATTAACTGTGATCCTCCCGTGGGACATCCTGATAACCCTGTATCTACCCCAGCTTTGTGCAGAACAGTGCTCTGCACATCGTAAGCACTTAACAAATGCCAACGTTATTATTAGTAGTAGTAAATAGTACTGGTATTCATTGAGGGCCTACTAAATACTGAACAAAGAACTTGGGAAATGTGTAACTAAATCTCTGGGAAACACTATCAGTGAGTAGTCTACAAGTTCAACTGCAAGAAAAATACAGTTTTACCTCCAATCCACTTCTAGTCTTTTAGAGTTTCATTGCTCCTGATGTATCAGTCTCAAGTCTTCCCCCCAGCTGTCTAATTCCCCTTGGAATATTCTTTTGCAGTGTTCAGTACAGTGCTCTACACACAGTAAACCCCCCATGGGATTATGGCAACAGCATTATCAGGTAGGAAGTGGAAATATCAGTAAGGCAAGTATAGTTTTTAGGGTTTTATTTTCTGTGCTGTTATTCCTGTTGCTTTACTGTCCGTTCTAATGAGATACCTATCCACTGTATTTCTGCATTAGGTAGGGCTACAGTTCCCAGCTAAAATCTCCACTATCAACTCTAATGTTTTCCAGGTGGCATTTCTCAGAAATGAAATGTAACTATAAAAGTCCCATGTCTTCAAAGACCTGTGAGTCATGGGTGTGAATGAATAGAGCTGAATCAACATCGGTAGTGTCTTATGACATTTATCTCTACATTCTCAGCTGTTGCTGCAAAGATTAAACCTTCAAAACATTCTAGGCATTTTGTACCAGCTTGATGTAAACTGTGTCAAATGCTGCCTGCCAATAGGTATGTATTAAAATGCTGTCTGGAGGAATAAGACTGTAGGTTTGTCTTCAGATATTTGTGCATATTTTAAAACTCATCATCTAAACTATTAGAAAACGTCTTGGGAGTAATTTGAATCTGCATTTGGAAATCCAATGTGGTATTTACTTATTCCCTCAAATTATTAGGAAAAAACCCAAGTACTGAGAAGAGAGTCTGATCTAATCACAATGTTGACACTATGGGTTTTCTTTGGGGAACTATAAATTATCTTTCACCCCTCTTTACTTCAGTTTCCCAAGAGGAGGCTAATGAATTTTACCAGTACAGGATTTGTAAATCCTAGAGCTGGCGACAGCTCTTTGCCCACAGTGGGTATTCAATAAATCTGTGTTTACTTTAAAATAGATAGAACATATATTGTCTGCATTGTAAAAAAAACCATAAGTATTTCTGATTTGTTTTGTGTGTATTTTTGGCTTTAGAATTATGTAATTAAAACATGCTCCTTATCATCTTTTTGGAAAATGATAACCTGAAGCATTTTGGTTCAGCTTGGAGCCTAAAATCCATTTGGAGCATAAAAGGAGAAGAAAATAAACGCTGGTCTTCTAGGTCCAATTCGTTTTTTTTTTTTTTCTGAAAACAAGCCTATCACAAACAATGTGGGAGCGTTTTTGGCTAATATATCTTCAGTGGAAACACACTGGACTCTGTCAATGCTCTAATTATAGTTACACCTAGAGACTGCTGATTGATTGATTGATTGATGGATGGGACTGGGGGACAACTGTATTAGGGTTCCATTTCTCCACCTACCCTTTCTCTATACAAATGGCCACTTCACTGGGATGGGCATTTGTCATTCCTGGCTTGACTACTGAATCAGTAGCCCATACTTTCCAATCTATATTTAATTCAGCTACTAGGATCATTCTTCTAAAACATCATTCTGTACACATCTCCTCATTCCAGAGAAACCTCCGGTGATTACCCATGCTTCTCAGCATCAAGCAGAAACACTGGACTATCGGCTTCAAGGCACTCAGTCAAATCTCTCTCCCTCTCGTTATCCTCCCTCCCCTCCCGCCACACCTCGGCTCACACTCTTCGTTCCTCTCAGACTACCCTACTCACTAAGCTTCTTTCTCATCTCTCCTTCCCTTGATTTCTTGCTCATACTCTTCCACCACTCCCTACCACTTCAAATGCAACCGAGCTCAGCTCTCCTTAATAATAATAATAATAATGTTGGTATTTGTTAAGGGCTTACTATGTGCAGAGCACTCTTCTAAGCACTGGGGGAGATACAGGGTGATCAGGTTGTCCCACGTGAGACTCGCAATCTTAATCCCCCTTTTCCCAGATGAGGTAACTGAGGCACAGAGAAGTGAAGTGACTTGCCCACAGTCACAAAGCTGACAAGTGGCAGAGCTGGGATTCGAACCCATGACCTCTGTCTCCCAAGCCCAGGCTCTTTCCACTGAGCCACGCCGTTTCTCTATTCTCTAACTTCTGCGAACCAACCATATCTAGGATGCCTTTCCTGACTAATTTTAATCTCCTCAAGTTATATCTCCCCCATCTGCCATTTCAAAACTTCTGCACCACCTAAGCACTTATGTAATCACAGCCTCCTGTAGCACTTAGTACATATCTTATATACACTACTACTTCAGCAGTAACTTCAGTACATAGCTCAAGAGCAATGAGCCTGGGAATCTGAAGGACTTGGGTTCTAATCCCAGCACCGCCACTTGTCTGCTGTGTGACCTTGGGCAAGTCACTTCTTTGGACCTCAGTTATCTCATCTATAAAATGGGGATTAAGACTATGAGCCCCACGTAGGACAGGGACTGTATCCAACCCGATTTGCTTGTATCCAGCCCAGTGTTTAGTACAGTGCCTGGCACAAAGTAAGTGCTGAACAAATACCACAATTACTATTTTTATTATTATTATTAATAATGAATGGCATTTACTGAGCACCTACTATGTCAGAGCACTGTACCTAAGCACTTGCGAGAGTACAGTTTGATAGAGTTGGTGAACGCAATCTCTCTTCTCTCCTCCTATTTCTAAATTATTTTGGGGTCTGTGTCCTCTCCCCCTCCACAGATTATAAAATCCTGGAAGTAGGGATTATGTATATTAATTCTATTGCACTCCTAAGCGCCTATTAGTACAGAAGGTTCTTCATAAATACCACTGATTGGGTCTGATTTAAAAAGGGATTAAAGGTCTAATGTGTTTCCAATGTTTAGGAGACTACTGATTGGCCAAATAAATTAGTATAAAAATTAGTTTGCATAATTTTAGGAATCCTTTATTTACTACTGAATTGGACAGAATGTAAGTGGTGATTTCCAGAGCTATTCTACTGGTCTTTTTGTTGGCTTTTTTTCATTGTGTTGTTTTGAGGCTTGTCACACGCTCTTAGCCTGTATTTGTCTCTTTTTTAGCCAAAAAGAAAAATGTCCACTTAGAAAGATTTTCTAATGCATCATATTAAATTTTCTAATCCCGGCTCTGCCACTTGTCTGCTGTGTGACCTTGGACAAGTCACTTCACTTCTCTGAGCCGCAGTTACCTAATCTGTAAAATGGGGATTAAGACTGTGAGCAGCCCCATGTGGGGCACGGACTATGTCCAACCTGATTATCTTGTTTCTATTCCAGTGCTTCCTGTAGTACCAGGTCCTTCTGACTTCTGGGCTTGTGCTCTATCCACCAGATCACCCTGCTTCTGTAATTATTATCTCCATATTCCTCAGTCTTGGAAACAAACATATTCACAAAGGAAATAAACACACCTTCTGAGTTTTTTCCCTTAGAGCCCACCTTAGAGCCCTTCCAGAAATGCCAAACTGAGGCTTTTAACTGTGGTTCACTCAGGAAGCAAGCCATGTCTCCAGTCACAAGTTGTAGGCCAGATGAGTTTCTTTAAATAAAATATCCCACAATCCCAAAGATTCTATCAAGAAGTAAAACAAATGAGGGCAATTATTTTTAAACTGGCAGCCCAACCATACTGCTTGCCAAGACATTTGGCTGCCGGTAACTTTTCCCTTTCTGAAAAATGTTTCGGAAATGATCTGCAGCAAAATACATCGAGGTTGCACAGTTCCGTGGTTACAGATTGATCTCCCTCCATTTCCAGTCAGGAAAGGGTGGACTGTGGAAACTAGCAGAAAGCAAAGGACACCCAGATTCTAAATATAGATCAGGGTGGTGAATCTAATGATCTAATAGAGCAGCAGTGCAGGATTAGATCTCAAGGATGGATGACTGATGAAATCTGATGAGACATTCAATCATCCTGGGCAAAAGACTTAACAAAACACATTGGGTTTTTTTTTCCCCCCATTGCAGAGAGGAATTGATCAAGTCAATAGGTCAGACAACATTTGCTAGAGGACCTGGGTAGGCAAAGCATCAGCCCTAATCATTGTGCCCGTGTTGGTGAGGGTGATAAAAATAAAGTAGAAAACAGCATCCTCTCCAACTTTAAGATTTTGACGTTCTTGGACTCCTCTTCAGAAGGTTTGTATTTACATAACATCTTGGATTTTATCAACTCATAAGGCTACCTAGTTTAAGACTGCACTGAAACTGGCCCTACGTCACTTACAATGCCAACTGAACTGCTCATCTTTAACACACTTTAAAAGTATTGGAATGGGACCTAGCCTTTTATAGTAATAATAATGACATTTCTTAAGTGCTTACTATGTGCCAGGCACTATACTAAGTGCTAGGCACTGTACTAAGCTCTGGGCTGAAGAGACGGCAGTGAGAAATGGGTTATCCAGCCATTTCCCAGACACGGTCTTCTTCCCCTGTAAAGGCGCCTCCCCAAATTCAGCTTTGTTCGGTTGCTGCTGACTGCCTGGTCAAACTATCGAGTTTTGCCCAGCTGAGCTCCAGAAATCAGAGAGGCACAAGGTAGAGCCCATCAATGAAGGTGGGTCAAAATATGGCGATGGAAATGTTCTCCATCCGGTTCTCTAGAAATACATGATTTTTAAATATTGGTGCTTTACTCGTGTGCATCTGGCACTTGAGAAAGGAATTCATTTGGCACATCATGTTTTTAAATTTTTAGTCTAAAGATCTAGAGCCTTCTCTTCTTTCGATTACAAAAAACTGTGAGCTCCTTGAGGGCAGGGACCATTCCCTTGACTTTTATTGTACCTCAAAGGTCTAGTACAGTGCTCCACACACAGTAAGCACTTCATAACTACTAATGAGTGAATGAATTAATTAGGCATAATTATTTCAGATTATTGGTGTGCTTTGGTGTTTATCTGCCAGTAATAATACCCTGAATTTGAATAACACAAAATTCACAAGCACTTTCATAACGGTTATCTCAGATGAGCAAACCGAGATTCTAAAGCACTAAGTGATTTATTCAAGGCAATGGAGTAAATCTCCTTCCACAAGATCAACTTCCCTTGGAACCAAACCAATTCCACTTTAGTAAAGCAAGGTTCTCTATCTACCACCAATTTTATAAAAATTGGATTTCCTTTCCTTTTCAAACAAGGGAAAATGCCATCCCATAATTCCATCAAGACAGAACATCCTTTCACTGTATATGTAATAATAATTGTGGTATTTGTTAAATGCTTGCTATGTGTCAAGCACTGCAATAATAATAACAATAATAATTATAATTGTGGCATTCGTTAAGCACTTACTATTTGCAAGTCACTGTACTAAGCACTGGGGGACATACGAGATAATCGGGTTGGACACAGTCCCTGTCCCACAGAGGGCTCACATTAATTCCCATTTTGCAGATGAGGGAACTGAGGCACAGAGAAGGTAAGTGACTTGCCCAAGATCACGCAGCAGGTAAGTGACAGAGCTGAGATTAGAACCCAGGTCCTCTGACTGCCAGGCCCATGCTCTTTCCACTTGGCCATGCAGCTTCCCTATGATAAACATACGCCAAATGCCAAATGAAATATCACTCCATTTGACTGAGTTGAGAAGATAAAAAAAAAAAAATCCACAGCAGGAACCTTTCACTGGTGGTAGTGAAATAGTAAACTACCACCTGTAGCTTCTAAAAATAGGAGCCTTTTTTAAAAGGCAGCTTGTGGAAGAGGCATAATAAGTTCTTAGAGTGTCTTCTGTGCATGGGAACATTAAGTTTTAGCTCTACGTTTGGGGTTCTCCTTTCATATGAGGATGGACTCATCTGGTGTGTGACGATCTGGGGGAGCAAGATACAAAAAACTTGGGTCGCCACGAACGTAATATTGGACATTATAAGAATCAGCTTACCAGTGTCCCACTTGCAGTCTGGGTTAACCGGGAGTTCTCATGCCCCACGGCTCATTCCGAGGGCCTCTTCAAGTTTCAGGATGGGCTTGCTGCAGTGACCAGCTGCAACTTCGCCTAGTCTAACATGACACATTCAAGCACCTTCTCTTCCCCAGCCTTGAGCAGCCAACTTGACTTTGGGTCAGACTGGTTCTTGTTTCAGGGGATTGCAACAGCTGACAATAAATGGATGCAGTACCAAGACTCTCTGCCTAAATAATGGCACCAAATAGCGCGATCTGATGTGACGATTCGTACCCCTGTTTGTTTGGATGCACTTGAGGTAGCAAGCTAAATTAATAATAATAATAAGTATTATTATTATTGTGGCATTTGTTAAGCACTTACTATGTGCCAGGCACTGTATTAAACACTGGGGTGGACACAAAATAACCAGGTTGGACAGTCCCTTTGCCACATAGGACTCAAAGTCTTATATATAAGCACCTCGTGGGGCTTATATATAAAATTATAAGCACCTTGTGGGCCAGGGATTTTGCCAATTCTTTGGCAAGATATTCTCCCAAGTGCTTAATACAGTGCTCTGCACACAGTAACTGCTCGATAAATACTAATGATTGATTGCCTGAACAAACGATTGAGCAGATCACACTACATGCATGGATGAAGACAAAGACGAACGCTCCTCAGTGGAGCCCATCCGTTGTCTATTTCAAACTGGACTATTTCCAACTGACCCCTGAGAGAATGAAAGCCTGGGGACACACCTGGGGCAGAATCTAGGACCTTGGCAAGCAAAGGACTGGGGTTGAGGAGATTTGGTGGAGAAGAAGCCAGAGCAGGGATTTTTCTGCATTCTTATATAAAGTGAATGACTTGCCAAATATATGTGAGTAACTTGCAAGTGCAATCAATTGAAATGATGGTTATATTGACCCTCTCTTAATATGCGGCAATAGCCAAAAGCCATGTTACCTTAGGACTCCAACTTTCTTAGCATTTTTGACAGACTTTGTCACGAGCATTTGGAAAGAGTCTTGGGACCCAGGCACCTTGTCGGGTGCTTTCCCATTTACAAATATAAGCACTCATTTTTAAATGAAGAATCCTAGTCTGCTGGAACTCTTTAGTAAACAATAATGGTGTTTTTGCCTTCAAAGATGGACGAAGATTCATTGTGAGGGAGAAACTGTTACACAAGTAACTTAAAGAGTTTTATAAATAAGAAGTTCACTTTCGCCATGAGAAAACTGGTCCACTAGCGATAAAATTTCTATCTGTACAACACTCCCAGATCATGAATGTATCGCTTTGGGTTTACAAGGACATTCCTCAGAAAAGGAAGGTATTAAATTGCTTTTTCTGACAATCAAGAAGTAACATAGTTAAGAGTGCTGAGAAATAAGTTGCTATTTGGGGGTGGAGGTTTTGAATTTGACTCTGTCGTTGGCTTGTTGGAATTCTGCCGGCTGAGGAAAATTCTGACAAACGTCCTTAAACTTCGACTACCTTTTTTTCTTCAAGAGAGAAAAATTTCTTTTCTTTTGCTTTGCATATATACACTAGGTGAGCCCCTTAGCTAGTCCTGTAACTCTGGGGTCAGGAACCTGTGTCTCTGGAGCTCGTTATGGCTTTTCTTGATACCATATGTAGCTGTTGAGCAGAAGAGCCCCCCTGGGGTCCCACTGCCTGCACTGACTCAGCATGGGGAGGAAGACTCCATTAGCTATGCCCGCCCCCTCCCTGGGCTAGTTCAGCCCTGGGCCAGGAACCACAAGCATCTGGGCCAGGAGCCACGAGCATTTATCCTATCACAGCCCTCCACTTGGGCTAGACCCCCATGAGGCAGTTGAGTTAAGCCGCAGAAGCAGTGGCAGAAGATGAGAAGGATGAAAACCAGGTGTAAGTCCTTTCCTTTTCCCTTTCCCTTCTTTTCCTTTCTTTTTCTCTCCCTCCCTTCCTCTCTCTCTCCTCCCAACCCCCACCTCCCCATTAGTAGGGTAAGACAATTAGAGACTGGGCAATCTCAGCCATACCAAATCTCCCCATCCCTTCCCCATCCAGATTTTCCCGCTGGCACAAATGAGTGCAGAGAGTTTACTCTGAATCTTACCCAGAGCAAACTGCCCAACAGGCTGGGGAGGAGGAGGAGCAGGGGCCAGCCCACAGTCTGCAGCCTTCTTTGTTCCCAAGAGGCACCAAGCTTGAGGCGACTTTCCGGGAGGGAGGACTCTGGCTGGGGGGACTGTAGGGGAGTTGGGGGTGTGTGCAGGGAAACCTGGCTCGCTGCACAGATCGGGATGAGGATTCCCGGTTCAGAACACTGCAGGGTGGATAGGGTGGTATGACTCTGGGCCTTGGCATTCCCCGGTATTTCTGCGACCCCCATAGGCCCCTGTGGTGGGGGATGGGGGCTCCAGCCCTCTGACAATCAGAGTCCACTTGCCCCAGTCACTTAATCCATGGTATCTGAGCACTTACTATGTGCAGAGCACTGCACTAAGTGCTATGGAGAATATAATACAGTCAAATTTTTTTTTAATGGTATTGGTTAAGCACTTACTGTGTGACAGACACTGTTCTCAGCTCTGGGATACATGGTAATCAGGCTGAATACAAGCCCATGTCCCACAGGTAACTGAGGTATAGAGAAGTTCAGCGACTTCCCCGAGGTCACAGAGCAGACAAGGAGCTGGGATTAAAACCCAGATCATTCTGACTCCCAGGACTGTGCTTTATTCTCTAGGCCACACTGCTTCTTTACCGACAGAGTTGGTAGACGCGATCCCTGGCCACAAGGAGTTGAGGATCCCAGGTGGGCTTCCTGTTCCTGACATCCTCTTTCCTCCTTCCCTTCCCCAACTTCTCTTCCTCCCCCTCCTACCACCCTTCTTTATCCCTCTCTCCTCCTTTCCCTTCCCCCACCCCTTCTTTTCCTCTCTCCCTCTCCTTTCCTGCCCTTTCCCATCCCCACTGGCAGCAAAGCTGTTCTAGTAGCAGCGGTGTGGCCCAATGATGTCATCATATTACGCAGTGCAGAGTATGACAGAATAACAACACTTATCTTATGGGGGAGGGGGGGAGGCATACATTCGAAGACACTCTTGTGCACCGACCACGTAAAGGTTTCATATTGTTTGGCTTTTTGGTGCAAAAGGGTTGCTAACCCATGTTTTGCAATTTTGGAAGCTAATAATGCAGTGTAGTTGCCATTTCACATATTTGGTTTCTTTGATAAACTACTTTGAGATTTTGTGTTGGCTTGTTTTTGGATTCCAACTGGGATGTCTTCAGCTAGAAAATCTCTTTGGACAGTGGGCAGACTGACAAACATTACTGACCTTTTCATTCTGAGGCTGCAGCGTACATATTAAAGTATATCTGATCATTTCTGCTGCGCTTAAAATGACCCGTGCTGCGATAGTTACGGAAATTCTGGTATAAAATCAGGTGGCTAGAACACACACAGCACTTTTACTCTGTCACAGGGTGGATTAATACTGCAGCAAAACGGAATGACCTGAGACCCTTTTTAGCTAACAAGTTTCTAGTTTCATTTCGAGAGTTCGTATTTGCACAGAATAACGTAGTCAGGACATCTGAATAGCTGGTATGCTCTCTTGTATACCCAGGGACCTCTTTTAGACACAGATCGTTGGGGTAGTTTCATATTACACGGGAAACTTAGAAGAAACTGAAATGAATATGAAGTGTTAACCTGTTTACAGCATTTTGTAATCTTCATCTTCTAATGGACGGATCTGCAGAAGCAAAGACCTGGACTTCTCCCAACAACTCCTATAAGAGCATAAGTAATGGGAGAGGGATGCTGGGCCCGAAATAATAGGATCCAAAATTCTCTCCTGCACATTCCATCAACTCATCTGATGTTTCTTTTCAAAATGCCACTGGAAAGGGGTGTTTGGATTAACACTATGGGGGAGATAGACATTAATATAAATAAATAAATTATGGATACCTACCTAAGTGCTGTGGAGCTGGGACAGGGGGATGAATAAGTCAGGGTGACACAGAAGGGAGTGGAAGGAAAAATTGTGGGATTTGTTAAGCACTTACTATGTGCAAAGCATTGTTCTAAGCGCTGGGTAATACAAGGTGATCAGGTTGTCCCACGTGGGGCTCACAGTTTTAATCCCCATTTGACAGATGGGGCAACTGAGGCACAGAGAAGTTAAGAGACTTGTTCAGGGTCGCACAGCTGACTAGTGGCGGAGCTGGGATTAGAACCCATGACCTCTGACTCCCAAGCCCATGCTCTTTCCACTGAGCCACGCTGCTTCTAAGGTGGGCTTTTTTCAGGGAAGGCCTCTTGGAGGAGATGTGCCTTCAATAAGGCTCTGAGGCGGGAGAGAGTAATCATCTGTAGCATATTTAGATGGAGGGCATTCCAGGCCAGAGGTAGGATGTGAGTGAGATCGAGGTGCAGCGAGTAGGTTGACATATTCAATCTGTCACCAAATCCTGCCAATTCTACCTTCATAACATCACTAAAATCCACCCTTTCCTCTCCAACCAAACTGCTACTACGCGGATCCAATCACCCTATCCCGCCTTGATTATCTTCCCGTCTCCTGTCTCTCCCCACTCCAGACTATTCTTCACTCTGCTCCCCGGATCATTTTTCTTTAAAGTCCATGTTTCCTCACTCCTCAAGAACCTCCAGTGGTTGCCCATCCACCTCCTCATCCAACAGAACTCCTTAATATAGGCTTTAAAGCACTCAATCAATCTTGCCCCCTCCTACCTTACCCCCCTGATTTCCTACTGCAACCCGGCCCACACACTTCGCTCCTCTAATGCCAATTTACTCACTCTACCTCGATCTCGCTGCCGACCCCTTTCGCACCTCCTCCCTCTAGCCTGGAACTCCCTCCCTCTTCATATACTACAGACATCTTGCTCCCCACCTTCCAAGCCTTGTTAAAATCACATCTCCTCCAAGAGGCCTTCCCAGATTTAAGCTCCCATTTCCCCTACTCCCTCTCTCTTCTGTGTCATCTTCAAAATTGGATCTGTATCCTTTAAGCACTTGATATTCACTCCACCCTCAGCCTCACAGCACTTAGGTACATATCTGTAATTCATACTGTCTGTCTCCCCGCATAGTCTGAAAGCTCCTCGTGGGCAGGGAACTTCTCTCCCAACTCTGTTGTATTGCCCTCTCCCAACTGCTCAGAAGAGTAAGCGCTCAATAAATACCATTGATTGATTCTGGGAGCAGGTGGCATTTGTTGGGGGTGAAGTTGGGGAGAGATGTGATCTGGCAGGAGCATGAAGAAGTTCAACATACTTTCAAAGTAAAATTTCTTCTTTTACATTGTAAGGGTGTAAATGATCAAAATAATAATAATAATGATGATGATGGTATTTGTTAAGCGCTTACTATGTGCAAAGCACTGAAAATCCCAGAGACCTGGAATCTCAAAGAGAGAAAAATGAAAAATACTGATGCCATCTGTATTTCTGCAACACTTTTTTTCTCCCCAAACAACTTAGAGAACTCTCCCAACATCCTCATCAACCTCAAAGATGAGGGAGGAGGAGTAAGAATTATTATCAAGATCCCTATTTTACAGATGGAGATATTGAGATCGATCAATCTAGTGGATTGATTGAGGACTTACTGGAGCACTTACAGTGTGCAGAGAGCACTGTATTAAACGTGTGGCGGAGTACAATATAACAATAAACAGACATATTCCCTGCCCACAATGAGCTTACAGTTCAGAGGGGACAAGGACCATAAGCCCATTGAGGACAAGGACCATGTCTACTTTGTTGTTCTCTTTCAAGGGCTTACAACAGTGCTCTGCACAGAGTGAGAAATTAATAATTACCAATGATAAATTGATCAGTCAGCCAGAGAAGCAACGTAGTTTAGTGGAAAGAGCACGGGCTTGGGAATCAGAGGTCATGGGTTCTAATTCTGGTTCCACCACTTGTCGGCTGCATGACCTTGGGCAAGCCACTTAACTTCTCTGGGCCTCAGTTACCTCATCGGTAAAATGGGGATGAAGATTGTGAGCCCCACGTGGGACAACCTGCTTACCTTGCATCTACTCCAGGGCTTAGAACAGTGCTTGACACTTAGTAAGCACTTAACAAATGCCATAATCATTATTTTTATCATTAAGTTTCCTCATCTGTAAAACTGGGAATTCAATATCTGGTCTCTCTCTTAGACTGTGAGCCTCATGTGGGACAGGGACTGTAACCACTCTAGTCTTAAATCTACAGTGTTTGACAAATAGTAAACTCTTAACAAACACCGCAGTTATTACAAACACCGCAGTTATTATTACTCTCTAATGACCTTGTGTGGAAAGCACTGTGCTGGATGCGGTGGAGAGTAACAAGGAAGAACAAAATATAGTCCCTGTTCTCAAGGAGCTTACAAGTGAACGGGGGAAACAAGACAATCCAATGAGCAAACATAAAACTGAAAAGTCAAAAACATAAAAGCACCTAGCAGATAGATAAGAATGGAAAGATAAACACCTTCATTGCAAAAATCTCCATCGACCTGAATTGAAAATAAGCTATCCAGAATAACTGCATTACTTTTGTTAGGATTTTCCTCCTGCTTATGGAGGATGTTCTTTTCCTGGGATAGACAACTCGGTAATATCAGTTACCCTCACGCTGGTAACCTTTGACAGGCTCTTGGAATTTTGATTAGCACATGCATTTAGGCAGGGGGCATCTGGCCTATTCATCTTCATGTCATATGCAGCCAATGACACAATCCAGCTGCACATAGTCTAGGGGAGAGAGCACTGGGGTAGATATCTGGGGTACTGGGTTATTGATATTTGCTTCTGTGTATACCTCTATCCATTTTACTCAACATTCTTTAGTTTTGGAAAAGTCATTCCTCGATCGTTCTCTCCTTTACAGATTGACCCATCTCCTAATAACTATGGTACTTAAGTGCTTACTATGTGCCAACCACTGTTCTAAGAGCTAGGGTAGATACAAGTCACAAGACACAGAGTCCCTGCCCCACATGGTGCTCACACTCTTAACCCCCATTTTACAGATGAGGTAATTGAAGCCCAGAGTTGTGACTTGCCCAAGGCCACCCAGCAGGCATGTGGTGGAGCAGAATTAGAACTCAGGTCCTCTGACTCCGAGGCCTGTGCTCTTTCCAGTGAGCCACTTGGACATTTCACCCCACACTTTCCTCCGAGATGCGACGCACCAATGTTAAACGATAGGTCGATGCCGTAAAACATGCTGAGGATGAATGAGAGATGGAATCCGTGATCAATATCAGAAATAAATGTCACGTGTGCTGTTAAAATACGTTTTACATAGAAACCTTGCAAAACTTACCAGTTTTCCAAATAAAATACAATTGGGAGAAAATAATCGATGTCTAAACCAATGATTTCTGTTCAAGTCAAACGTATTCTATTAATCCAGATCGATCTCACAAGAGTCCTAAACATTTTTTTCTCGATGCCCTGACTGATTCTTATCCCAAGAAGTTTAAAATACTTCACACAAGGTGTCTAGATGAATGAAACTAGGGCAATTTAACATCATGCCTGTCCTGGAAGAATTAGTGTTCAGACAGAGTCTGACTCAGTGTAATGTGAGAATGTCTATATTATACCACAAATCCAATACAACAGCTGAAAATACTCTCTCAGAAATCATGTCGGTAGCTTTCTGAAATACTACTGCATAAAATGATGGTATTATGTTTTCTGCACTATGGACATCTTAAAACATCATTTTAGTGTCTTTAATCTAGTGCTTTTGTTTGGGGTTCCTAATTTGGACAGGATGGTCTTAAAACACATTTACCTGAAAAATCAATTTTATTTGGATCATTTGACTTCATTCGATCATATTTTTTGAACACTTACCATGTGCAAAGCACTGTACTAAGCACTTGAGAGAGAACACTGTGGTTTAGTGATAATGATGATGATGATGGTATTTGTTAAGCGCTTACTATGTGCCAAGCACTGTTCTAAGCTCTGGGGTAGATACAGGGTAATGAGCTTGTCCTATGTGGGGCTCACAGTCTTAATCCCCATTTTACAGATGAGGTAACTGAGGCACAGAGAAGTGAAGTGACTTGCCCAAAGTCACACAGCTGACAAGTAGCAGAAGCAGGATTAGAACCCGCGACTTCTAACTCCCAAGCCCAGGCTCTTTCTACTAAGCCACACTGCTTCTCTTGGTGGAAAGAACATGGGCTTGAGAGCCAGAGGATGCAGGTTCTAAACCCGTTAACTTCTCTGTGCCTCAGTTACCTCATCTGTAAAATGGGGATTGAGACTGTAAACCCCACGTGGTACAACCTGATTACCTTTTATCTACCCCAGCGCTTAAAACAGTGCTTAGCACATAACAAGCGCTTAACAAATACCATCATTATTATTACAATGTAACAATGAACAGACACATTCCCTGCCCACAACGAGCTTCTTATGGCTAGTGGATTCCCCATTTAAGTGTAAACCTAGCGAGTGTTTATGTTTAAAAGTTAAAAATGTTTATGTTTTTATGTTAAAAATGCCTGTTTTCAGAATGCTTCATCACAATCC
Organism: Ornithorhynchus anatinus; assembly: GCF_004115215.2. Lineage (NCBI taxonomy): Eukaryota > Metazoa > Chordata > Mammalia > Monotremata > Ornithorhynchidae > Ornithorhynchus > Ornithorhynchus anatinus. The sequence continues at coordinate 47,106,516 of NC_041729.1, forward strand.
TTTTGGTTCTTATTACAAGGTCACCTTGGCTGGAGGGTTTCTTTTGTAAACGTCTATATTACCAGATTCATAAATTGAAGGAAGCAAGTCAATGGATGCTCCTCTTTAGCAGAGCTTAAAGAGCTTAGTTACTCTTGAGTGGAAAAAAAGTGGTTCCAAGTATTTAAGTCTGATTGTGTGCACTACTGCCTGTTATTTAGTACTTTGGTGGTCGGCTAAGGTCATCTAATAATAATAATGTTGGTATTTGTTAAGCGCTAACTATGTGCCAAGCACTGTTCTAAGCGCTGGGGTAGATACAGGGGAATCAGGTTGTCCCACGTGAGGCTCACAGTTAATCCCCATTTTACGGATGAGGTCACTGAGGCACAGAGAAGTGAAGTGACTTGCCCACAGTCGCACAGCTGACAAGTGGCAGAGCAGGGATTCGTACTCATGGCCTCTGACTCCCAAGCCCGTGCTCTTTCCACTGAGCCACGCCGCTTCTCTTAACTCAAAAGCCCAAGAGAGTAGATTTAATATAACAAAGAGATCTAGCGGAGCCATTTTGGTTTGGGGACTTGCAGGATGACAGTAGTATGGAAAAGAGGCAAAATAGAAGATATCGTTCCCTCAAGCTCTCCATCTTCACGGTAAAACTTTACTATCACGCAGGAAGAAGTTATCTCCACTGCTGCATGCAACTGTACTTCACTACTCTGCAACTGTTCGAGAAGTTGGAGTCACTCTGCATTGCAAAATTTCCTTCATTTTGACTCCAGGAGTCAGTCCACAACCACAAAAACTACACTACAAACAAATTTACCAAACCTACAGGCTAGATCTTTTGGGAAAAGGGATGACGTGGGCCATACTTCCCCTCAGAAGCACTTGCAATCAATCCATCAGTGATATTTATTGAGCAGTCTCCGCGTGCGGAGCACTGAAGTAAGTGCTTGGGAAAGTTTACTAGAATGGAATAGTAGACACCATCCCCGTCCGGAAGGAGCTTACAGTCTAGGGTGTAATGACTCCCTCCCAGGAGTTCAGTAGGAAGAAATCTCAGGCTGAGGGTGGGAACGGCGTGGGTTGATCTGGCCGCTCTAGTCGGAGCTCCGGGGGCTTCACCCCTCTCCTCTCTTACCCCTTCCGCTGCATTCGGGAAGCAGTGTAGCCTTAGTGGATAGGGGATGGGCCTGGGTTCTAATCCCATCTCCGCCACTTGTCTGCCGCGTGACCTTGGGCAAGTCACTGCACTTCTCAGGGCCTCAGGTAACTCATCTGTAAAATGGGGATTAAGACTACAAGCTGCAGGTGGGATGGGGACTGTGTCCGACTCAGTTACCTTGTATCTACCCCAGTGCTTAGTACAGTGCCTGGCACATAGGAAGTGCTTAACAAGTACCGTTATTAACAAATACCATTCACATGGCCCCACTGCAGAGCTGCGAAGGGCGGTGTTGTTGGGGACGGTGGGGAAGTGAAAGAGCACTTTTACTCCGTTTCCCTGGATACATGTGCTTACAAGGTGCCACACGCACACTAAATACAAAACACCATCATTGTTAGCTAACAAGAAAAAAAAATGGAGCCAAGGGTAGCAATTTCTCTGGATCAAGTAGCAATTACTGTAGCAATTTAAAAGTTATTAAAGCTGCAGCTGTATCAAGGAACATACCTCCTTTGAATCCAGTGGCAGTTAAAACAATAACATCTTTTAATAATGACTCTCCCTAGGACTGGCAAATTGTTATCTGGTTTGAACTATAAATGCAGGAATAAAACTCTACCAAACACCCCTCGGGCTACTTGCCTTTACTTTCTGAAAGAGAACAGTGTCAACAAACAAGACGCGAATTTGTCATCGGCTCATTTCATTAGAAGAACTGTAATGTCAAAACTATCAATTTAAAAGGACACGCTATTTTATTATTACTCAGTTGACCATATGTGGTGAATTGATGATTTCTGAACAGTAATGTCATTTTTCTTTATAACTATTATCACTTATGCTATCCCTTCAGTTGAAGTGATGAAGGTTGACCAAAAAAAAAAAAAATTGGTCAAGGAAAGACTAACATTATCACTTTGCAATTTTACAATTGCTTAAAAATAAACAAAAATAAATTTTTCTTTAATGCTTACTATGTTTATTGAGGTGGACAGGTTAAGAATGAACTGACAAGAGGGTTCTTTTAAATTGTTTAATCCTAAAGTTTTGTTTTATGTAGTTTTAGCATTTCACATACCCACCAACATTTCCTAAATGTAATTTATCACATCGAATGAAACACATTTATTATGCAATTGCTCAGAGATCATTATTTTCCACTTTATACTGGACAACATTCCTGAAGCCCGGTTTTCCACCTTGGGAAATAGAAGGGATTTATCTCTAAGTGATTAGAGTATTTTTCCCACAGAAGTTCAATTTATTTTTGAGCTATTCTATGTAAGAATTGAGTGCCAAAAATTAGTTATTAATATTATTACCAATAACAATAACAATGATAGTACTTGTGATTCGCTTATTATGTGCCAAGCACGATACTGGATACACAAAATAATCAGGGTGGACACAGTTCCTAACCCTTAGGGAATTCACAGTCTAAGTAGGAGGAAGAACTTTACAGATGAGGAAACCAAGGCACAGAACAGTTAAGGGACTTGTCCAAAGTCACACTGCAGACAAGTGGCAGAACCTGGATTAAAATCCACGTCCTCTGACTCCCACTCCTCTCCTCTTTCCACTAGGCCCCTCTGCTTCTTGATCATCAATAACTGGTCAACGGAACTTCACAGCAACTTGAGGGGTTTTGCTGTTTGTGCTGAAGGATGAGTTATGCTGGTTGCCTTATTTTACAAATGACAACAATTGAACATAACAATGGTTGTTAGTCTACCAGAAACTTTAAATTCATTCATTCAATTGCATTTATTGAGCGCTTACTATGTGCAGAGCACTGTACTAAGCACTTGGGAGATAATTGTTTAACTCTTCTTCATCACCCAGATCATTCCAGAAAAGGATTTGCACCCTCAGCCATGTTCAGGATCCGTAGGTTTGGGGCCGAGGAAACCTAGTGGGTGGATTACCTACCTCATTTCAAACATCTCCCCATCCCTTTTACACGCCCACACCCCTTAATTCCTTCTACCCTGTGCCCTCCCCAAAATTAACAAATGTAAAACAGTTGCGAGGGTTGGGGCACAATGATGGTCCCTGGTTTTTTTTTTTTGTTTTTTTAAGCACATCAAAAAACAACCCCCAACCTTCCGAACTCTGACTCAGGTGAAAACCGACCTTTGATTTCCTGTTTATTCCAGAACTCTTTCACTCTCTCACGAATGTGCTTCTCTTGCCTCAGCTGTTTCTGCCACTGACGTAGTTCTTGGACCTCGGGATCACAACGAATCTGGAGAAAATCCATGAGATATTAGTTTTCTACATGCTCCCTGCATATATATTAACTCATTTACATGCACTGAAAGTCCTTTGTAACTGTGCAAGCCATTAACCCTCAGTATTCCAGTAAGAAGGTAGGTCACACCATTGATAACCTATTCACCGCCTCTACATTCAGAAAATAGGAGTAAATCAACTGATTTTGCCTTAACATTTCCAAAACCTATGGTTCAGGCACATCTCAGTTAACATTATAAAAACATTCTCAGGAAATGCGATGTATTTCAAAACAGATATTTGTGGGGTCAACTTCCCTACATATGCAATCTTTAACATAGGGGTTGTGGACATTTTTTTTCTAATGTTCAGTGGGAGAGGTCTACAGTAGGTTGCTAGACAGTAAAGTTCAGAGATGCTAGAAAGAACAGTTGAAAAAAGGGTTTAGATAAACTCAAGGATGATAGGTCCAAGAAGTTATTGGATGGGAAAAATTAGGCTCATTAGATGGTAGATCCTTAACCTTCAAGATGGACGTCAGGAAATGTAACCAACACACCATTTTTCTCAGTATCTTTTGCTGCTCACAAATATAAGTGATATAGAAACCAACTTGAATATATCTGATTTCGCCTTCCAACTCCCTGATTTCCTTCGCTTGTCCTCAGCAGTAACACGAGAAGCGCTGGTTTTTCTTTACTGGCTCAAGACTAGTTGATTTAATGGCCAAAACATTTAAATTTTTTTTTTAACGCCCTATAAACCGAGAGAAACAGGGCAAACTGAGGGTTGGGCAAGACAACATAAATGTGGACCGTCACAATGCCCAAAGTTTGTCGCTATCTGGTTGAACACAAAAGTTTGGTGAATGGATTCTTACATTCAATCTTCTGCCAAATCTTGCTAGTTCTTCCTTCACATCAATCAATGAGGCGTATTTATTGAGTGCTTACTAAGTGCAGAGTACTGTACTAAATGCTTGGGAGGGTACAATATAACAGAGTCGGCAGACAGGGTCCCGGCCCACAGTGAGCTTACGGCCTAGAGGGGAAGACAGACGTTAATATAAACAATTATGGATATGTATACAGAGTGCTGTAGGGCTGAGGGAGGGGTGAATAAAGGATGCAAACCCAAGTGCGAGGGTGAAAATCCAAGTTCAAGGGTGAATCTCCCAAATCCGCCCCTTGTCCAAACGACCAACCACCTTTCTGGTAGAAGATCTGGTCATTTGGCTTCCAGGCTACTGTAGCAGGAAGGATACAACAGCAATAATACCACACTCCGGCCTCTCCCCTCACCAGTCTCTATCCCACGCTGCTGCCTGGATCATCTTCCTGAAGTGCTGCTTGGTACGCATCTTTCCACTCCTCAAAATCATTCACTGACTCCCGCTGTCCTTCCAAGCCAAACAAACGCTGCTCACAACTGGCCTCAAGGCTCTTCGGCAACTCGCCCCATCTTCTATATCTGCTTTCTTCAACCCCTAAACCCCGGCTTGCTCTCCATTCCTCCCAGGCTAACCTCTTAACTGTACTTGGCTCTTGACTTTTCCGCTTCCGTCCCTTCATTCACGATGTTCCCCAGACTTAGTGGTGATAGTATGAGTGTTTATGAAGCGCTTATTTGCATGCAGAACACTGTACCTACTCACTGCTGGGAAATAATATACAGACGGTCCCGGGCCCTCGGGATCTCATAGTCTGAAAAGAAAAAGGGGGAAATGGAACCGGTGACGGATCCATAAAGGGAGATGAAACAAAGCTCTACAACAACGTGAAGGCAAAAACGGAGCTCGGGAGGATGCCGTGCCTAGAGGAGCGGAATCTCGAGCTCTTCACGGCTCAGAGCCCGCAGTCACAGCAGCCGTGGCCACAGTTAGCAAACACTCCGGCAGCCGCTGCCACAGCTTTCTTGGGGTTTTGTGGAGGTGGAGCCAGGTTGCAGCTGCTGAGGTGGCGGGAGGCAGGCCGCGATGCAGTCGGTGCAGGGTTCGGGGGAAGTGGCGAGTCGGTCCGGTGAAGGAGGATGCCGAGGATCCAGGGAGTTGTAATGAAGAGCAGCAGGTACCCAGAGGAGTCGCCCAACCGTCAGGTGGAGCCGTAGGAAGAGTGAGCAGCAGTGGTTTAAGTTTTCTCACGGTGCCCAGGGCACGTTGGGAGCAGAACCCAGAAGTGGCATCAGCGAGGGAGTCAGGGGATCTGGGTTCTAATCCTGGCTTTGCCATTTGCCTGCTTTTTACTATTAATTTGGTATTATTATGGCATATGATGGTATATGTCAAGCACTTTAGAAAGCGCTAGGATAAAAACAAATCAATCAGGTTGGATACAGCTCCTGTCCCACTTTGGGCCCACAGCCTAAGTAAGGGCAGGTCACTTAACTTCTCTGTGCCTCAGTTTCCTCATCTGTAAAATGGGGGATTCGATATCTGTTCTCTGTGAGTCCCCTATGGGACAGGGGGTATGTCCGACCCCGCTTAGTACAGTGTCTAGCATATACTAAGCACTTAACAAATACCACAATAATTTTTTTAAATGATTATTTCATCAGCTTCTTCTGGCTCCTGGCTAAAAGCTCCCCTCTCGACTCAAGTCTCCGTGGCTGATAGGTGATCAGCACCACCAGCTGCTTCAGCCTCAGGAGTTTTTGTTTTGTTTTTTAATGGGATTTGTTAATCGCTTACTATGTGCTGGGCATTATTAATAATGATAATAATAACGTCGGTATTTGTTAAGTGCTTACTATGTTCTAAGCGCTAGGGGAGATACAGGGTAATCAGGTTGTCCCACGTGAGGCTCACAGTTAATCCCCATTTTACAGATGAGGTAACTGAGGCACCGAGAAGTGAAGTGACTTGCCCACAGTCACACAGCTGACAAGTGGCAGATCCGGGAGTCGAACCCATGACCTCTGACTCCGAAGCCCAGGCTCTTTCCACTGAACCATGCTGCTTTATTGTTCTACGTGCCCTGGTAGATACAAGGTAATGAGGTTGGACCCAGTCCATGTCCCATATGGGGCTCGCTATCTTTTACAGATGAGGTAACTGAGGCCCAGAGAAGTGAAGCGTCACCCAGGTCATCCAGAAGACAAGTGGCGGATCCAGGATTAGAACCCAGGTCCTTCTGACGCCCAGACCCGTGCGCTAACCATTAGGCCATGCTGCTTCTCAAGTGGGAGAAAAGGAGGTGGAGAAAAGGAGGTGGAAGCATTTATCCCACAGCAGCCCAGGTTCCAAGCCGGGACCTGGGGCTCAGCCCTCAGATCTGGAAGCTGAGCTGCAGAAAGCTCTGGCACTAATTAAGCCCCGTCAGTGATCACAGTGAGTTTCCATATGAGGATGCATAAAAATACACTGCAACCAAGGGAGACTGGAACACCGCTTGAAAATATTTTCCGGGGAAAAAGGATACTAGATTGCTGAACTAGCTCCATGCAAGGAAAGGTTGTTTTTCCAAATATGTCGGCTCCCACATTCATCAAGAGGCTTATCGGCCGGTGCATTTTGTAGGATCTGAATCCACGCTGACAAAGTTTTAGCCTCCTAGAAAAACATGCAGACTGAAAAGGAAGAGCTTCTGCAATGGAAGCCATTCTAGGTTGACTGCTGCTAACATTATGGTGAGTGATGACTACTATTGCTGAAAGAGGTTTCTGCAACGCTATTTCCCTCCCACTATTTTTTAGGTAAGCTTAGAACAGGGCTTTGCGTACTGTCAGTTCCTAAAAAATATCAGTACTACTAGTAACGACATTGTTAGCATTAGTGAAACACGAAAGAAACTTACGATTTAAATATTTCTTAATAGTTCTGATCACTAACCCAGTGCTTAATGATATTTGCTAATAGTTGCTACTATAAAACAAGTGAATATTCTTCAGTGCATATCATTATTTGGGGATCAGCAGGCGACCTTCCAGACTCTGATTTGTATTGCAACTAAACAAAATTCCTCTTCTAGAACGTACAATAGTCTAGTTTTGGACATAATGTTTCCTTAATTTGGGACTAGGCTACCTTGGGCAGTTGCCAAAAGGGTGAAGTAGGAACAGAGGGCAGGGGAAGAGAGGAGTGGAAACATCCTAAACTTTACTGTGTAGGGGAATTTGAGGGAGCTGGGCTCAAAGAAGGGGGATGGGAAGGGAACTTTATTAGCATGTTTACGATTACGTCCTTTTATTTTTGGATGGGAACTTCAAATTTAATTCTGCAAATATAAGGGGAGTCATCGACATTTATACGTCTATTTTTTTTTTTCAGATACATGTCGCCTTGTCATAGTTAAGCCCTGAGTTCTGATGGGAATGTTTCAGAGAACTTCAATCAGTCAATCAATGGTATTTATTGAGGGCCATCTTGCTGAGGAGCACTTATTTAAATGGTAAATTGGGAATTGTTCCAGTGATACTATCCTCTCCAGAACCGGGAACCCCTTGTGGGCAAGGATGCCTTTAAATCCATTTTTATTCTATGTACATCCTTCTGTGCCTACTTCAGTATCGTACACATTATAGCCACTCTCTAAATATCGGTTTTAATAGTCAAAGAAAAATAACCTGGACATTTCCTCCAGCACTGCCTAGATTCATTCAACCATGTGATTAGAAGGCAGCGTAACCAATTTAAAAATCTTAAGCCCCTGACAGCCCGTAACTTTCCCTGGTATCTAGTTTTTTTCAATTTCACTGATCTGGCTGTCAAAAACATTTTCACTACTTAACCTAAGCCTCTTTTACTGCCGGATGAACCTACAGACCTTTGGGTTTCCACTGTGTTTACAGAAGAAAGACTCGTTAGCCTTCCAGTAGAAGAAAACCCTGGCTCTCGAAAGATAGGGTGTGTGACTCTGGGAAAGCCTGTAGTGATTGAACTTTCCCATTCCTGGTCCTTAAAAGAATGATGGAAAGATAAATTTGAAAGGGCGGTTGACCTAATCATTAACAAACCAAAAAATTCACTGCAGAGACAGAGTGTTTTGTTCGCTCAGACTAGCTCTAATGTTGCTATCCTTTCCTCTCACTGAACTTCAGGTTGAAATTTACAGCAGAGTCAATTCATTCTTCCAAAATAAAACCAATAGTAAGCAATTGATTATATTTGTCTTTTTATTTTTGGAAAGGAGCTTCATATTCTATTCTGCACGAATAAGAAGGGTCACCCAAATTTATATTGTTGCAAAATTTATACTTCTACTTTTTTCAGATGCATGTTGGCACTGTCCCTGTTAAGTCCTGAGTTCTGATGGGAACTTTTCAGAGAACTTCAATCAATCAATCAGTGGTATTTATTGAGGGTTTACTGTGTGCACCTTACTTGTACTAAGTGCTTGAGAGAGTACATTTCAACAAGGTTCACAGACACACTCCCTGCCCACAGTGAGCTCACGGTCTAAGAGGGGGACTTCAAGTCTTTCGATACATAGAGAAGCAGCACGGCCTAATGGAAAGAGCGTTGGCCTGGGAGTCGGAGGACCTGGATTCTAATCCCGGCTCTACCAATCGCTTGCTGTGTGACCTTGGGCAAGTCCCTTCATTTCTCTGTACCTCAGTCCGCAACAGTAAAATGGGGACTAAACACCTGTTCCTCCTCCTACTACATTCAGTTTTTTTTTTACTAAGTATTTACTGTGTGCAGAGCACTGTACTAAGTGCTTGGGAGAGTAGAACAATAAGCAAACACATCTCCTGGCCTTAAGGAGCTTGCTTAGGTCGTAAGCCCCATGTGGGACAGGGACTGTGTTCGACCTAATCAACTTGAAACTACCTTGAGTTTAGAGCAGTGTTTGACATCAAATAACTGCTTAACAAATACCATTTAAAAAAAATACAATGATAGACTATTTCACAGCTTACTGATGCAGACCCTGAAATGGTATCTCATAGCGGGGAAGCGTTAACACACCTCTAAGTGCTCTAACGTGGGGATGGGCAAAAGCCGGGCATCTGGTTTGCAGCACTTGCCCCTCCTGGGTCTCCTCCCTGGCACCGAACCAGCCCCCTCACATGCTGCTCCTGCTCTCACGGTTGTTGCTTTCAGGATTGAGGCGGGAGGGGGTTGCTGTCTGAACTTTTATTTTTTTTTCAAAGTTATTTGGTAAGTTCCAGGCCCTGTACTAACCCCTGGAGTAATTACAAGGTAATCAGGTTGGACACATTTTACAGATGAGGTAACTGGCAGAGAGGAGTTAGGTAACTTATCCAAGGTCACACAGAGGACCACGGCAGAACTGGGATTAGAATTCAGATCCTCTGGCTCCCAGATCCCTGCTCTTTCCACTAGGCCATGCTCTGAACCTGGCTCAGAGGTGGGGAGCGCCTTCTCCAGGAGGCCTTCTCTGATTTTTCTCTCCTCTTCCCACCCTATTTCCCTTTCCATTGCCATTTCACCACTTCTGCAGCACGTTTGAGTCCTCCCCCATCCTCTCTCCCCACAGCACACATGTACAGGTTTTTAAACGTGGTTCCTTCCCCTGCCTGAAATGTATTTTAGTGCCCATCTCGCCCACTAGATTGTATGCTTCTTGAGGGCAGGGAATCATATCTCCTCATTCCATTGTGCTCTCCAAAGTGCTTAGTACCGTGCTCTGCACAGAATAAGTGCTCAGTATATATTATTTACTGACTGACTGATTGATTGGTAGGTAGGGAAGCAGCATAATAATAATAATGTTGGTATTTGTTAAGCGCTTACTATGTGCAGAGCACTGTTCTAAGCGCTGGGGGAGATCCAGGGCAATCAGCTTGTCCCACGTGAGGCTCACGGTCTTCATCCCCATTTGGTAACTGAGGCACAGAGAAGCGAAGCGACTTGCCCACAGTCACACAGCTGACAAGCGGCAGAGCCGGGATTCAAACCCATGACCTCTGACTCCCAAGCCCGCGTTCTTTCCACTGAGCCACGCTGCTTCCCATAACGGAGGGAGCACGGGCCCGAGAGTCAGGAGGTCATGGGTTCTAATCCCGCCTCCGCCACTTGTCTGCTGTGTGAAATCATTTCACTTCTCTGAGCCTCGGGTACCTCATCTGCAAAATGGGGATTGAGGCTGTGAGCCCTGCATTGGACAGAGACTGTCCAGCCTGATTTGCTTGTATCCCCCGCAGCCCTTAGTACAGTGCCTGGCACAGAGTAAGCGCTTAACAAATACCACGATTATCAGGAGCTCCTGCAAGTGGAAGTGGAGCGGCTTCCACCTTTCAAGCCACCCTCCTCCTTGTCCTCTGGCCCAAAGAGTTTTCTACAAAATGGTGAAGCAGCTCATCAGGCTAAACTGGTCTGCCCCTGCCCATGTCCCCTGCTCTCCCACCCGCCACCAAACAAACACATACACACAGACACAGAGCACAGACACAGTGCACAGAATTCAACAGTAAACTACTGTTTCTATCCTCCAGCTGACATGACGTCAACCCAGCCTGAACACTGCAGAGACACGTTGCCACTCTCAAACCTGTTAAATTTAGTCCACAGAAGAATCTGATGGATCGTTATTTCGCTGCCCTTGACCAAAAGGTTCTGGGACCTAATGGGCAATCAGAGTGATCAGTTATAATAACGTTGGTATTTGTTAAGCACCTACTATGTGCAGAGCACTGCTCTGAGCTCCGGGGTAGATACAGGGTCATCGGTTTGTCCCATGTGAGGCTCACAGTCTTCATCCCCATTTTCCAGATGAGGAAACTGAGGCACCGAGAAGTGAAGTGACTTGCCCACAGTCACACAGCTGACAGGTGGCGGAGTCGCGATTCGAACCCATGACCCCGGACTCCCAAGCCCGGGCTCTGTCCACTGAGCCACGCTGCTTCTCTGTAATGATAACAACGCTGACAGTGGTGGTATTTGTTAAGCGTATACTACACGCCAAGCGCTCTGCTAAACGCTGGGTTAGACGCAAGGCCATCAGAACTGATACGGTCTCTGTTCCACGAAGGACTCGCAGTCTAAAGGAGAGAATAGGTTTTTAATCCCCACTGTACAGAGGAGGAAACTGGAGCACAGAGAAGTTGAATGACTTGCCCAAAGCTTCACCACAAATAAGTGGCCCAGCTGGGACTAGAACCCTGGCCTCTTGACTCCCAGTCCTGAACTCTTTCCACTAATGAAAACAATAACGATGGCATTTGTTAAGTACTTACTATGTGCAAAGCACTGTTCTAAGCACCGGGATAGATACAAGGTGATCAGGGTGTCCCCCGTAAGGCTCACAGTCTTCATCCCCATTTCACAGATAAGGGAAGTGAAGCCCAGAGAAGTTAAGTCACCAAAATCATACCGCCGACAAGTGGCAGAAGCGGGATTAGAACCCACAACCTCGGACTACCGTGCCCAGGCTCTTTCCACTAGGCCACGCTACTGTACTTGTAGCTCTATTAGAAGATAATACTCTAAAATAAATGTAGGAGCAGATGCCACCTATAATGGCATTAGGAAAATCTCGAGCAGATATGTAATGACTATTCTTGTTTTTGAACTTGAGAGCCATATACTGAGACGGGATGTAATTACATTTTACTGTAATTCGTGAAACGTATTAAGACGAGCATTAAACAGTGACACGATGGGCTTTTTAGAATTCAGAATAAATCAATTTCCGTTCTAATAAAATGCAGAAGCAGCATGAGCTGTACAAAGGACAGCTATTGGAGATTTAGACCCGGCACGAAACAATCCATCTATGGATAGGATATCTGGATAACTGGTGATGATAACGTTGGTATTTGTTAAGCGCTTACTATGTGCAGAGCACTGTTCTAAGCGCTGAGGGAGATACAGGGTCATCAGGTTGTCCCTCGAGAGGCTCACAGTTAATCCCCATTTGACAGATGAGGTCACTGAGGCACGGAGAAGTGAAGTGACTTGCCCACAGTCACACAGCTGACAAGCGGCAGAGCCGGGATTCGAACCCATGACCTCTAACGCCCAAGCCCGGGCTCTTTCCACTGAGCCACGATAAGAGGGTTCCTAAGACTACCCTGGGCATTCATTTTTACATAGACTTTTTGCAATCCAATGTGCTATTAGTCCCTTATTTGTAAGAAGTTCACACTTTGTAGGTGAACCTGCTATCTCTTTAAAGCTGATAATAATAATAATAATAATAATAATGATAATCTTACAGCACTTGTTAAGTGCTTTCTATGTGCCAGGCACCGTACTAAGTTCCGGGGTAGATACAAGATAATCAGGTTGGATATAATCCGTGTCCCACATTGGGCTCAAAGATTTAATTCCCATTTTACAGATGAGGTAATCGAGGTCCAGACAAGTACTTTGCCCAAGGTCACCCAGCAGAAAAGTAACAGAGCCGGAATTAGAACCCAGGACCTCTGACTCCCAGGTCTGTGCTCTTTCCACTAGGCCGTGCTGCTGTATTTTCTTAAGCGCTTACTACGTGCAAAGTATTGTACTAAATCCTGGGGTAGATACAAGATAATCACATGGGAATTGCAGGCTAAGTAGGAGGGAGGACGGGTAGCGAATCCCGCTCTTGCAGAAGACAGAACTGAGGTGCAGAGAAGTTAGGTGACTTGCCCACAGACACACAGCAGGGAAGTGATAGAGCTGGGATTAGAACCCAAAGCCTCTGACTCCCAGGCCCATGCTCTACCCACTGGGCCATACCGCTTCTCTGTATTTGGACCCCGTCATAGTAGCCGACGACTAATCAACCAACAGAACCTCGATTCTGTTTATCGCCACTGTCCTCGTCTGTCCGTCTCCCCCGATTAGACCGTGAGCCCGTCAAAGGGCAGGGACCGTCTCTTTGGGCAAATCACTTCACTTCTCGGTGCCTCAGTTACCTCATCTGTAAAATGGGGATGAAGACCGTGAGCCCCACGTGGGACGACCCGATTCCCCCGTGTCTACCCCAGCGCTCAGAACAGTGCTCGGCACATAGTAAGCGCTTAACAAATGCCGACATTATTATTATTATTATTATCTGTTACCGATTTGTCCATCCCAAGCGCTTAGTACAGTGCTCTGCACATAGTGAGCGCTCAATAAATACTACTGAATTGAATGAACCAAGACTAAAATGCTTTATTTCGAAAGCCTAGACACGCAAACTGTAGCTCGAGTGCCTCAAAACCCAGTAACCCACGAGGCCGAATAAAGAGGGCCTGGGCTAAATAACAACGGTGGCATTTGTTAAGCGCTTACTATGTGCAAAGCACTGTTCTAAGCGCTGGGGGGGGGGGCTACGAGGTGATCAGGTTGTCCCACGTCCTCATCCCCATTTTACAGGTGAGATAACGGAGGCTCGGAGAGGTTAAGTGACTTGCCCGAAGCCCCACAGCTGACAAGCGGTGGAGCCGGCATTCGAACCCACGACCGGCGACGCCCGAGCCCGGGCTCTTTCCGCGGAGCCACGCCGCTTCTCTGGAATGGCTCCGCGGAGGAGCACCGCCCCCCCAAAGCTGGGAACCGAACGGCCGGAGATGGAGCCTAAAGTAAGGCCTTCCTCTCCGCTCGATGACCTTTCCATTACGCGTCAAAGGAATCTGTGTTGGTGGGGGAACTTCGAGCGGGTTCTCTTGGCCCAGTGATGCAGAGAGCAAAAGGAAGGAAGAGGTCTGACTAGGAGAACGGGAGTGGGGGCAGAGGGCGTGCGTGGAGCCGCCGCCGGAGAGGGTGGAAACGGCTCAATCTACAATCCGAATGATGGACAGCCATTCATTCAGTCCTCTTTATCTATCTGGAGGAGCAGCGCGGCTCAGTGGAAAGAGCACGGGCTCCGGAGTCAGAGGTCACGGGTTCGGTTCCCGGCGACTGTGGGCAGGTCGCTTCGCTTCCCTGGGCCTCGGTCACCTCATCTGTGAAATGGGGATGAAGACGGTGAGCCCCACGTGGGACAGCCTGATTCCCCCGCGTCTACCCCGGCGCTTAGCACGGTGCTCGGCACATAGTAAGCGCTTAACCAATACCGACGTTATTATTTACTGTGTGCAAAGCACTATACTAAGCTCTTGGGAGAATACACTACAACAACAAAGGGACACATTCCCCGCCTACGAGATCACGGACTAGGGGATATCTTCATTACATTTTTAATCTCTTTCAAACCCCTTTCCCCATCTGGTTACCAACTGATATACTGTTCTCTCCCAAGCGCTTAGTACAGTGCTCTGCAAAGAGTAGGTGCTCAGTAAACACGGCTGATTGATTTTTAAATCGTAGTTCAGCAGCAGGGTGTGCATAGAATCCGATAACGCACAGACAAACAAGTAGGAAACCAAATCAAGTTGTAACTACCCAGCGCTTAGAACAGTGCTTGGCACATAGTAAGCGCTTAACGAATACCAAAATTATTATTATTATTATGTCAAGAGAGGAGAGGGGTCAAGAGGCTGGAGTCACTGCGCGGAAGAGGTGCGTGTGAGAGAGGGCAGTTAAGGAAAGCGGCGGGGCTCAGTGGAAAGAGCACGGACTTGGGAGTCGGGGGTCATGGGTTCGCATCTCGGCTCTGCCACTTGACAGCTGTGTGACTGAGGGCAAGCCACTTCACTTCTCTGTGCCTCAGTTCCCTCATCTGTAAAATGGGGCTAAGACTGTGAGCCTCGCGTGGGGCAACATCATTACTCTGTATCTCCCCCAGCGCTTAGAACAGTGCTCGGCACATAGTAAGCGCTTAACAAATACCAACGTTATTATTATTAACTTCTCTGTGCCTCAGTTCCCTCATCTGTAAAATGGGGATTAAGACTGTGAGCCTCACGTGGGACAACCTGATAACCCTGTATCTACCCCAGCGCTTAGAACAGTGCTCGGCACATAGTAAGCGCTTAACAAGTACCAACATTATTAACTTCTCTGTGCCTCAGTTCCCTCATCTGTAAAATGGGGATTAAGACTGTGAGCCTCACGTGGGACAACCTGACTACCCTGTATCTACTCCAGCGCTTAGAAGAGTGCTCTGCACATAGTAAGCGCTTAATAAATATCAACATTATTATTAAGGAGATGGTGGCCAGAGAGTGGGATTTCTGAGTTGGTGAGGGTGAAAACTAAACAGTGACTAGGAAATGATAAAAGCTTGAGATGCAGCGTGTGTCCAAACTGGTGAATGGATAAGGTGGGGGTGAAACAGCACTGAGGGAATTCTCACCACACAGTAACTCCGTTGGGTGGAACATGAGAGAAGCAGGGATGATTGGAGGATACTCGGCAGCCACTGAGTGGTAAATTGAAATTGGGCTTGTGCAATCAAGACAATCTTATCCAATCAGCTGACTGATTGATTGAAGAATGGCAGAATAAACGCTTTAACTGGCCTGTTACGTGCCCTTGGGAAAGTCACTTAATTTCTCTGTGCCCCAAAAGCAAATTTGGAATAAACTATGTGTTCTCCTTCGTTCTTTAAACTGTAAACCCTGTTTGGATCGAGGATTGTGTCTGGTCTGATTATCCTGTCTGTTCCCCAGCCTTTAGTGAAGCGACCGACACATAAGTGCTTGATAAACCTATAAAGAAGCATAATTGCAAACCATAGCATTTAGCTGTGGGCTATTGGAAGACACCTCCGTGACGGTCAGGTAAATCGCCAAAGAATGTGGCAACGAGGAGAGGGTTCTTTTCCCTGAGCAAAGGTTTTGGAAATATCAGGAGACCGAGAGGGAGACCCTGCAGATGGTAAATTCATTCAATCGTATTTATTAAGCCCTTACTGTGTGCAGAGCACCGTACTAAGCACTTAGGAAAGAACAATACAAATATAAAAGCAGAGGTTAAATCGGTCACATACACACTAGTCTTCTCAACCACGCCCTTCCATGTACCTCAAATACAACGTATAACTGAAGCTGTACTGAAGTGTTAACTTGTTTTCTTATTCTAAAAGAGTCAAAGCAGATACCTGGAGCTCTAGGATCAAATAGTACATCTCTGACGATGTCGTGTGGATTATTTTAGGGTGCCACTATTTGGAAAGGAGAAACATTTAATTTCATCTCATGGCCTCCTTCCCTTTTCAGAAACATCGTCCTGAGCATGAAACATGTTACTGAACCTAGCTGAATCTATTGAGGCCTTTTTAATCATTTCAGAAGAGGATACGATATTGCAGATAATGCAATGATGGGGCAGTAAATTCATTCATTCATTCAATCAATCGTATTTATTGAGCACTTACTGTGTGCAAAGCACTGTACTTCGTGCTTGGGGAAGTGCAATATAACAATAGACACATTCCCTGCCCGCAACGAGCTTACGGTCTAGAGAACTAGAAAGCCATCAGCCCGTCAGACTACAGAAACCCTCACATTACTTGGGCGGGTCGGGGCATCTCTGACCTCTTCCGTGGCCCTTCACCCCCGGACCTTCGGCCTCAACATAGGAAACCTGCTATGCAACTGAAGTTTACATAAGATAATTTAACTCAACTCACTGACATCGGACACACTTGCACCAAAAAATTAGCTAGGTAATCCAATGTGTATTTAAATTATAAGTGAACTTCTGAAAACGTATTATTGAATTTAAGCATTTCTGTTGGAGCCCCCAAATCCTCAAATCATCCGTTTAAATATTCTAATAAAAAAAATGAAAGAGAGAAGCAGCGTGGCTTAGTGGAAAGAGCATCGGATCGGGAGTCAGAGGGCGCGTGTTTTAATCTCGGCTCCGCCACTTGTCTGCTGTGTGACTTTGGGCAAGCCATTTAACTTCCTCATCTGTAAAATGGGGATTAAGACTGTGAGCCCCAAGTGGGACAACCTGATTACCTTGTATCTACCCCAGCACTTAGAACAGTGCTTGGTGCATAGTAAGCGCTTAACAAATACCATCAATATTATTATCATTACTGTTATTATTAAAATGCTTAGAATGGGTGAATTTTTGTTTCATAAATTCCCGTCACTTTTTTTCACTCATTCCAAGTGATTCTGACACTGGGCAGAATAACTGTCTTTATTCAGGGGTCTAGAGGGGTTCATTCCCCTCTCAGTATCGCACCTGGAGAGTTTCCAGTATTCTACCAGTCTTGGCTGCGGGAGGGAGCGTCGAGCAGAGGCATATCCATTCCATTCTTAGCTTGGCCAGTGGCTAGCGAGCGGAAGGCCATCTGCTACAAGTCAAAACTCACTGTGCCGGGCAGTAACGGCATGGGAGAGAGGCGAGTGTGGAGAGTCAAATTTCCTGCATGGAAGACGGCAATGATAAATCACGTCCGTATCTTTACCAAGAAAACTCTATGGATACACTAATGGAACGATTGCGGATGGAGAGTGGGGAATTCTAGGAGACGTGTGTCCACGGAGTTGCTGTGGGTCGGAAACGACTCGGCAGCATAAGACAAGATGAGCCGTGTCCATTAGGGGTTTAATGAAATGTTTTCAAGATTCTGGTATGAGAGAGCACTGTTCAAGCTTTACATTCTTTAGTTCATCCAATTGCAAAGGGATATCATATTATTTGTCAGCGCTATGGTATGTTCTTATTTGGGTGTGAAGTTGGAAGTCCTGCTGTCATTTCCCAGTCTCCTAGAAGACGTATAAAGTGAAATAGGCCACTTGGGCTAATCCCAGCTCTGCCAATGTTCTACTGTGAAACCGTGGAGAAGCACTTTACCCGTCTGTTCCCCTTTCATAAAGCAAGATAGCAAATATTCCGCCGATATAACTTCACTGGAATCTTGTGAGAAAGAAAAATCATTAGAAATAAAAATAAAGGAGTTCATCAACTATGTGCGTAGAGATGTTTTCTTCCAAAATACTCATTCTCCACAATTCAACACTGTAATAGCAATAATAACTGTGACCTGTTAAGTGCTTACTAAGATCATCAGGTAAGATTCAGTCCCTGCCCCTTATGGGGTTCACACTGGATGTTAGGAGGGAGAATGGGTATCGAATCCTCATTTTACAGAGGAGGGAACTGAGGAACAAAGAAGTTGTGACCTACCCAAGGTCACTTAGGCAAGTGGCAGACCAGGATTGGAACCCAGGTCCTCTGACTCCCAGACCTGTCCTCTTTCTCCTAGGTCACAGTGCTTCTCTGCTTCAGGGTAGAAGGGGAAGAGAAAATGAAGGGGCCTGCACAGCCCCAGGAAAATAGGGTGGGGCAGAGCCTCAGGGGGCTTCAGGGAGATGCTACATCCCCGGGAAACCAGTCGGGGTGGTGAGCGTGGCCCAGGGGAGCTGGTCTGGGCAGGAGGGCAGATCTGGAGAGAGGGAGAATCCATCAGCGGCAGGAGGGTGGTGAGCTGGAGCCCACAGAGTTGGTGGTTTAGAGGTAACAACTGGATAGAGAGAGAGTGAGAATCCACTGGTGTTAGAATGAAAAAAGTCTGGGCAGATGGGTAGGTAGTAGGAGAATTAAAGCATTGGGAGAACCAGTCTGCAGAGTTTGAGGGGAGAACTGGATCCTGGTAATCCTATTCATTCATTCAATCGTAAATACGATTGAATGGATTTCCTGAGCACTTACTGTGTGCAAAGCACTGTACTTAGCGCTTGGGAGAATACAATATAACAAGAATCAGACACATTCCCCGAGAAGCAAGGGCCGGGAAATGGGGAGACCTGACGCCTAGCAAATGGCCGGGGGAAGAGCCCCTACCCTGGGAGACCAAAGAGTCGGGACACCAAAAAATGGTGAGCAATCAATTCCCCGGTATCAGCTAATTTGTGCATAGACGTTGCTCCTCTTCCGAGTTGAGGATCGTGCTGTACTTGAAGTTTGATTGTAAAAATAATATTTTTGACCTTGGTACAATGGCGTAGCAAAGCAGCACGGCGTAATGGAGAGAGGACAGGCTGGGAGTCAGAAAAGCACGAGATCTAATCCCGGCTCCACCACTTGTCTGTTGCTTGACCTTGGGCAAGCCACTACACTTCTCTGTGCCTCAGTTCCCTCATCTGTAAAATGGGGATTAAGACTGCGAGTCCCACGTGAGAAAGGGATTACATCCAACCTGATAACCTTGTCTACCCCAGCGCTTAGAACAGTATATGGTACAGAGTAGCATAATTACTATTCATTTTTATTACTGCAATATTTTTGAACAAAAGAACCGCATTAGCTGCATCTTTTGGATTTAAATCCGGGCTCAGACGAGTGCACCCAAATTGGGTAACACAGACCCTTGAAATTAATGCCTGAGTGATCCTGCTTAACTTAATGGGAGGTCAGGCAGGAGTAATCTGCTTCGCTCCCTTGAGCAGCAGCTGCAGGCTTTTTTTTTTAGCGCAGGATATGAGCAGCCCTAATTCGCGAGGAACCATCCCCTATCACATCCCTTTAATACACGACGATCCACATCCTCCCGCACCTCTGAACAAATGGCTGTTGCTCGGGAGAGTTTGGCCAGAACTTCCCTTTTTTAATCTGAGCAGTCGGGCAGTCACTCTCCCTCAAAGGTAGCAGATACCACTTCCCAAGACTCCATCATCCTCACGATATCCCATTTTACTTAATCGACTGAGCGGAGTGTTCCATTACGGTGCGATTTCATACCCTACCTAATGAGGAAAGCAGAGCTAGACTGGCCTACCTTACTCCTTGCAGGGATATGAGTGCTCCATCTGAGCTCAGAGGTTACCAACTTGGGAATGGGATTCCCAACTGCTGACCCTTTAAATCTCAGCGTGCTTGAACGGCAGGAAGCCAAGTGGTGCAGGTTAAAGTTTTCGGTCCAATGGGGATTTCAGATGGGGCACAGTAAGCTTCCCTACTGAGGCTTAGCTAGTGGGGACTGGGGCTCTGGTTTCAAATAGGTTGTTAATGGAGAAGAAAAAAGGACACAGGCTCCCCTTGTCGCTCTAACAGGTCCGAGGATACACGACGCCTGGACTTACTTTAGGCCTCAAGCAAAAAAATACCACCGGCTCATTTGAAAGTTGCCCAAAGGAAACCCGCATTCCCCCAAATTCTGATCCATCCAATCCTTTTTCCTGAGTGCTTACTGTGTGCAAAGCATTATACTAAGCTCTTGGGAGGGTACAGTGCAGTCGGTAAATACAATCCCTGCCCACAAGGAATTTAGGATCTACGGTCCTGATAAAGATTTAGAGCAGCAGTGCAAATTAACGCGGCCCCTCTGGCTTGCTCTTGAAAGAAATTACTACAGGATCTGAGCAAGTAGGAGTTTGGTTCAAAATAGCAAACTATTTATTTATATTAACGCCTGTCTCCCCTCTAGACTGTAAACTGGTTAAGGGCAGGGAATATGTCCATCGATTCTGTTGCACTGTACTCTCCCAAGATCTTCGTATCGTGCCCTGCACGTAGCAAGCGCTCAATAAATACCATTGATTGAAATATGTTCTTCAGGCTTTTGTCCAGCAATTTCATCACCAACATGCCGTTGTGTACGGAAGTCACTTAGGCATTGATCTTGTTTCTCGGGCAAAAAAACGATCGATCAGTGATCGCTTTCCTTTCCGCACGTATAATCCGACTCTCCCTTTCGGCGAAGCCTTTCAGTGACCATCTTTCACTGAAAACTTCCTCCCAAACTCCACCATGATAGCGATCTAATGGAAATAACGCTACCATTAGCCCAATTAACTCTCTTATGCCACTTAGGGTGCTGAAGCCACCGTTCACTTACCGCACGACAAGGGAGGGAAATGGGTCCACATTTCAGTCGAGCGAGCACGTGGTCGCCAAACCCCTTCCCTTCCCGGCTACTGGGTACCGCACTTAATTAAACAGATGCCCAGGCACAAGCAATATTGCCTCTAGATGAACATACCGCAAGATGCAATATTTCCCCCCCCAAAAAAAAAGAAGATGGGAAAGAGACAAGTGGGTGAAAAAGGGAGAATATGTGCAGGTGGAAGAGAGAACACCAAGTGACATTCAAATCAGCAAACGTCCCTCTCTTCCTCCTGTTTTTCCCCTTCCTCTCTCCCCAGTTCTACCAGTGAGTAAGTTGCTACCCAGTCAGTGGCAGTTGTAAAAAGTAGACTTATAACATGAAATTGGAATCCTGGCACCACGACAGGCACCAAAATGTCATAGATTAGAGAAGCAGCGTGGCTCAGTGGAAAGAGCACGGGCTTGGGAGCCAGAGGTCATGGGTTCCAATCCCGGCTCTGCCACCTGTCAGCTGGGTGACTGTGGGCAAGTCACTTTACTTCTCTATGCCTCAGTTCCCTCATCTGTAAAATGGGGATTAAGCCTGTGAGCCTCATGTGGGACAAGCTGATTACCTTGTATCTACCCCAGCGCTTAGAACAGCGCTCTGCACATAGTAAGCGCTTAACAAATACCAACACCATCATTATTATTATTATTATAGATGGCTCCCTCTTCAGCCATATTGATCTAAACGAATGCCCCTCCTCTGCCCCGAATATCTAACAAACGAGAGACTGAGGCACTATAGAGATTCTGACTATAAGTATCCAAAAATAACTTAAGCTTGTGTCTTATTGCTGCTTGCTCTCTGGTACTGGTACCCTCAAGGAGCAATATGACAAAAAAAAAAAACCTTGCTGAAAGTTGTGATCCTCTTATTCAAGCATATTGCAGGTGTCCCAATGTGATATTTATTACAAGTTTTTGATAAACTCAAACTCAGTTGGAAAAGTAAGGTTTCTCTTACCCTGGGAAGAGTCAGTCAACAAAACCACTATACTTAAAGTAAGAAAAACATCAACTTACCGTGCTGCACTCTCATCTATCTTGCCGGCAACCCCTTGTTCGGACCTTACCACTTACCTGGAACTCTCCTTTCATATCTGACAAACCACCACTTTCCTTATTTCCAAAGTCCTACTAAAATGTCATCTCCTCCAGGAAGCCTTTCTTGACTAATCCCTCATCTCCCCCCTCAAATTCCCTCTATTGCATCACCAATGCACTTGTATCTGTAGCCCCTAAGCACGTAAGTGATAATAATAATAATTCTGATATTTGCTAAGTATTTATTGTATGCCAGACACTGTACTAGGCACTGGAGTGGATACAAGCAAATCGGGTTGGACGAAGTCCCTGTCCCACATGGGACTTGTAGTCTTAATCCCCATTTTACTTATGAGGCAACTGAGGCCCGGAGAAGTTAAGAGACTTGCCCAAGGTCACCCAGCAGACATATGGTGGACCTGGGAGTAGAACCCACAACCTTCTTACTCCCAGGTCCGTGCTCTAACTTACCACCTTCTGTTATCTGTAATTTATTGTGATGCTTATCTTCCCAATTAGATTGTAAACTCCTTGAGACCGAGCATCGAGTCTACTCACTATTCTGCACCGTCCCAAGCACTGAGTACAGTGCCCAGCATAAAATAAAGCATAAAGTAAAGTAAAGCGTAAAGTAAAGCATAAAGTAAAGCATAAAGCATACCCCATTCGTGGGGTAAAGCAAGGTTAGAGACGGACAAAAAAAAGAAATGAAAAATTCCCCAGTTCAAAAAGCCGTCACATCGAGTAGAGGGTGAATTTAAACGGCCCCACATATAAAGGTTCATATCAAATTGCTTGTCAGTGTCCCTTTGCAGAGATGTCACCTGGAGGGAAGACCATATCAGAACTTATTCAAATAATGGGGCAAACAGGCTGTCTGAGAAAGGAAGAGATTTGCAAATGGCACAGGCTCCCACAGTTCAAGAGCAGCCCAGAGAGGAAAGCCAGAAAGATGGCTGATGAAAATGGACAAAAGGAGGAAACGCATCCTCCCTAGCCTGAAACAGCTGCATCGGAACACTGCCATCCCTTGCCACTAAGCTGAGGACACCGGAAAAGGGGAAAGGAAGCCTATTGAAAAAAATTGCCTTTTTTTTTTTTTGCAGGGTCAACAATACAGGGTTTCACTCAGGAGAACCTGAAAATCCAGGAAAAAAAATAAAGAAAGAATCTGGCACGCAAGCCACTACCTTTAGGGAAATTTTGAATTCAGAAACATTGCCCCGAGAATGACCTCTATAGTCCTCCTCTGTTCTAAAACTTTAATGTCTATTTTGGTTGGATGTGCCCATATGCGGGGAAGTAGCTTTAATTAGAAAGCTATTGGCCAAGTTCCAACATGCTCTGATTCGCATCAGAATGTCTAGAGTGTCTGGTATTTCTTTTAAAAAATTAACCCATCACTCTTGGTAATAATTTAATGGCATGAAAATCTCATTTAAAATTGCTCAATCTTTTCACATTTTTTCTTTCCTCAAGGCGAAAGCATATTCATTTGGTCTTCAAAATGAGATGACTGTGACTTGTCTGCTGTTATGTAATTTTGCTCCTGGCTCTTATCCCACGGCCATTTCCTCCTCCCTGCTCCATCCGTGTTTAGTTTCTGCAAATACAGTGGCTTCGCCTCGGCCAATTAGTCAAAGAGAACCCCAGTCATTCTCAACACCTAACTCCAACATCATCCTCAGCTTTGGAAGTAGCTTTCTTGCTACTTTCGCAAATTAGCGATTATTTTTCAGGACTCCTGACTCCTAGCTCTCTGCTTCTCCATTTAAAAATGATATATGAAATGTACATCTTGCTGTACAACCCCAAATATTATTATAACCCAATGGCAGGAAAAAGGCTGCTATTCCTGCATTAGTCTTTAAAATGACATTCCTATGCTTCAGAAATATCCACATATCTTCAAGGATTAATAATGACATATAATTCTTATCTAATAATAAGCAGTAGAATCACTTACTAGTCAGAGATACCAACAATATATCATTCTTAAACACATTTCTTTGTTCTTTAAAATGTTATGCCTTGGCTAAAAATACTGTGAAACCAAAGTTGAGGGTAATCTACTTGTTTAAAAGTTCACTAGGTTTCCTATTTTTCTTGGGGTTTGTGTGAAATATTAACAGTGAGAGAAACAATCGATTTCTTGATTACACCCTTTCGGAGAAAGGAGAGGCATGTTGCCTTATCCCCATTTTTCAGAAGGGGACACTGAGGCCAGAGCCATTTTGTGACATGTCCAAGGTCACCCAGATCACGGGCTAGAACCCAGAACTCCTGATCCCCAGCAAACTGCTCTGTTCCCTAGATCAATCTGCTGTTATCTTCAGCGGGGAAATCTTCAATAGTGTGTTCATTTCAAAAATGACCCTGATCAGAACAGAGACAAACCAGGCTTCAACACTATGTCTACAATAAATAATGAAAAATACACCCTTCTTTGAATCTTGGGGTTTTGGAAGACAGTTTGGTAGCGAGGCAGCACATGGACACAAACACTGAGCCAAAGCCTACCAGTGGATGAATATAGCCCCGTAAAATGTGCGTAGATAACCCAGAAAAATGCAAAGTATATCACAAACTAATATGTGAATTCTCAGGAAGGCAAGCTCAACTAGAAGAAGGCGGTAACTTGATCTGATGTCTCTATTTTAACATTCCTTTTGTGCAATACAATGTCTGACTTTTGCAGACACAAAACCTGTCACTGTGGCACCTGCCAGTAAATGTCTGCAATACAGTGAAGAACCCAAAATAAAGAAAATCTTTGGCATGAAATAATTCACACGATCTAAACATTCCTATGTCTGCCTCCCATTCTCCTCATAAGGTTCCTGTGTATTCCTTTTATTTTTCCAACATGTCTGCCATCTCTGTTCTATTGCACTTCCCACGTGCCCCGTACAGTGCTCTCCACAAAGTGGTAGATATACATGATCGATTGATTATTCAAACCTATTAGATGACTCCATGATGATGTGACCGGCCAGGCCGGAAATGCAAGGGGTGTATCGGATCCCCATCATCAATGGAGTAAAGAATAATAATAATAATGATGATGATGGTATTTGTTAGGCATTTACTATGTGCTAAGAACCGTCCTAAGCGCTGGGGTAGATACAGATCGGGTTGTCCCATGTGGGGCTCACGGTCTTAATCCCCATTTTACAGATGAGGTAACGGAGGCACAGAGAAGTTAAGTGACTCACCCAAAGTCACGCAGCTGACAAGTGGCGGAGCCAGGATTAGAACCCACAAGCTCTGACTCCCAAGCCCGGGCTCTTTCCACTAAGCCAAGCTAGGATGATTCTTGCTTGCTGCTACGCAGCTCAAGGACAAAACAAGGAACCTCGGAATTCATTCATTCATTCAATCGTATTTATTGAGCACTTACTGTGTGCAGAGCACTGTATTAGGCACTTGGGAGAGTAGAATATAACAATATAACAGACACATTTCTTGCAGAGAGGAGGGAACCAGTGGACATAATATGCTTAAAATCAAAAGACCTTTGACAAGGCTTCATAGCAAAGTTTTTTTTAAAGAAAGGAACTGAATAACCGTGGGATTAAGAGAAAAGTTCTCTCGTTGATAGAAAACTAGTTAAATGATAGGAAACAAAGGACCCCTTTTCATAACAGAGGAGAAACGATAGGATGCCCCAGAGATCAGTGTTAGGACTTGGTTTCGTCTATTCACAAATGATCTGGAAGCGGGCGTGGCTGGAGAAATTTTTAAGTTTGCATATAACACTAAGCACTTCCAGGTGGTGAACTGCCACGCAACTGGGGAGACACTACAGAAAAGACTTCATGAAAAACCTCATTGTTTTTTCCGTCTGTCCTCACCCGGCTAGAGCTGAGCCTCTAGGGGACTGTGACCACCCTCTTCGTTGAGCTTCATGTAATCCCGCCAGTCCTCCGTATAGTACTTTGCACACTGTAAGTGCTTAACAAATGTTATCACTCATTATTTATTAAGATTTCGTTAGAGCTGGAGACGTTACAGGGAACGGTGAGCAAAATGATCAGGGAAATGGAGAAACTTCCTCAGAGACAAAAAGAAGTCTGTAAAGACAAAGACTGAGCAGGGATGAAGAACAGAAGTATGAAGGATATGGTACTTGTTAAATGCTTACTATGTGTCAAGCACTGTTCTAAGTGCTGGGGGAGATACAAGTCAATCAGGTTGGACCCAGTTCCTGTTCTAAATTGGGCTCACAGTCTAAATCCCCATCTTACAGATGAGGTAAGTGAGGCCTGGAGAAGTTAAATGACCTGCCCAAGGTCACATAGCAGACCCGTGGTAGGGCTGGTATTAGAACCCCTGTCCTTCTGACTCCTAGGCCCGACAGAGGGAACACGAAAATTGCTGGTTGCCAAATTCCCCAGCATGAGGGTGAGGGGACGGCTTCTGAAGCTTGAGAGTGAATTTAAAACAAACAAAAAGAAACACTCCTTCACTCTGAAGGTAGCAAACCTAAAGACTTCATTTGCCACAGAAATTTGGGCAGGCAAAAAATATCAGTTGGTTCATGACAGGTTTAGATAAATTCATGGCATAGTGTTCCATAATATGTCCCTAATGGGAAAGTTAGGGATGTGGGTGGAAAAGTAAGAGCGAGTCGCTTAACGTCTCTGGGCCTCAGTTTTCTCATCTGTAAAATGGGGATTCCATGCCTGTTCTTCCTCCTACTCGGACTGTGAGACCGACAAGGGAGGGACTACGTCCAACCAGCTTATCTTGTACCTACCCCGGGGCTCAATACGACGTTTAGTACATAGAAACACTTACATAAATACCACTATTATTATTACAATCATTTCAGGTGTTAGACTGAATATTTAGATGGTGCATTCCTAAACAGGACGGATGAGGGTGGAGGTGAGGGGTGAGGTGTTAAGCGCTCACTTGCGGTAAATTCTGTTGGCCAACATGGCCATTGCTGCTTCCCTCCCTTCTGTTATCGCTCCATGGTAAGAAGTGGAAGTCAGGAGGAGCTGTGTAGGAAGTGGAGGGAATCTCTTCGTGAAGGAAGTGTGCCCACATGTCAAGCACAGAACAAAGGAGGTGCCTGAAGGAGGCCTTTTCACCCCACCGCTGGGATGAGGGCACTAAAGCACTCCTGAGAACTCTGGGTATGAGAAAGGGACTCAAAAGAGGGCTTTCAAAAACCATCATTAGAAAAAAGCAATTTACCATCTCTATGGGCAATTAGAAGCTTGAGAAAAATCATCCTTTTTCCTAGTTCAGGAGAATCGGAGGTAGAATTAGAACAAAGAATCCTGAATGAGGAATGGCTAAACTTTTCCTTAAAGTACTCAACAGGAAAACCCAAGCCCTGGATTTTATTGTCGGCTCTTCCTTCCTGCTGAAACCCCAGGTCGGAGATGGCCAACGCCTCAAGAACTGAAGAGGCAAAAACCATATGGTGGGAAGCCTCAGATTGATTGTTTTTTTAAAATCCCTTTTACTGGAAAGGAGAGCAGGTGCTCCTGGGTGAGGGGGGGAGTGCGTGGAGAGGGGAAGAAAGAGACAGCTGGGATAAGGGCTGGGTATGGGGGCTGGGGGCCAACCCCTCACCCCCCCCCAGCCCACTGCCACCAGCGAAAGGGCTGGAGCAGCCCCATCCCCGCCCTCACCACAAGTCAACCTCAACCCTAACTTTTCACGGTGAGATGGACAAAGGGTGAAAAAGAGCTACATTTGGCCACGAGCAGCAGTTTGGCCACCCATGATTCTACATTTCTTTTGACAACTTATTGAGGGTATTTCCCCATTTAATTACACTGGTGATCTGAACCCAGAAGAGGTGGGTTGCTGAAATCAAAGGGAAACCCAAACAAAAACCCAATCCATCCAAGTCTTCTGTTTTACTATCCAAAATGCTGACTTTTCAAACGCTTAAAATTTCAACCAAATGCCACTTCCCTAGAAGTCTAACACAGCCTAAACAACTTTTCATTTAGCAATTCATCTCTGCTTGTGAAATCCAGCAGCTGCTCAAGAATAGTCTTCCTCTTCCCAGAACTGCTCAAGATGTGTTATTTTGAGTTCTTGAAAATCTAACAGAAGAAGTACAGTCAAAGTAAAGATCAAATTTCCTCATAATGCAGAGGATTATTTGACCTTTATGACTAGGCTGTGGGACACACAATAAAGGGCACTTGAAATTTCCATTCATGTTACACGTACAAAAGAAATGAACTCACTGGCAAAAGTCTGCACTTTCGGGGACATTGAAAAGATATTTTCAAAAACAGCTTTCTTCAAAAACTCTCTTGAGAAAAGTGTCAGAATTCAGCAAATGGGATATGGATCTAACAATTAAAATTTTTATGTTTACAAGGAAAGAAAGTTGACTGAAAGATGCTGAAATTTTACCTTAAGGGACTATATAATAACAAATTTCTATTGAAAAAAATGCAGAGGAAGCAGCGTGGCCTAGTGGTTAGAGCATGGACCTGAGAATCAGAGGCCCTGGGTTCTAGTCCCAGCTCTGCCACTTGTCTGCTGCTTGATCTTGGGCAAATCACTTCACTTCTCTGTGCCTCAGTTACCTCATCTGTAAAATGGGGATTAAGACCGTGACCCCCATCTGGGACATGGACTGTGACCAACCTGATTATCTTGTATCTATCCCAGCGCTTGGTACACTGCCTGGCACATAGTGAGCACTTAACAGACACCATAAAAAAATTAAATGAATAAAATAAAATGAATTTAAAATTCCTATTTTATTTACCTATTACTTCCAGGACCAGGTTGACTGGGGGCTCCAAAAGGTTGGCTCCACCCTCACCCTAACAACACTGCCAATTATATCTTGCCAAAGTCCAACTCCCTCCAAGATCAGAGAGCGGGCAGATCTTCCCTAATAAAGAATGTTGGGGTGAAGGGGTGCCCCTATTTTTTTTTCTTTATTGTACTGGGGAGGAAGGGATGAGGAGAGAGAGAACTTGACTGCTCTTTTTAATCTTGCTGAGCAGGATTTTCTAAAATGTTGGCTTTTATCTTTACTGATCAGTAATTAATTGTTCCTATGTGCGTCTCCCTCCCCCTAGATTCCGAGCTTCTGAGAGGAGGGCCTCTCTGGAAATTAATTTTTTCTTTACCATCTCTAAGTGCCAAATATAACATTACAAGCATTGTGGACACTCAATAAATTATTTTGGTGAGGGGAATTTATCAGTACAATCTGTAAAACTCTCTATAGTTTATCAATTTCTACTTCAATCAATGGTATTTAACTCCCCCGATTAGACTGTAAGCCCGTCAAACGGCAGGGACTGTCTCTATCTGTTGCCGACTTGTTCATCCCAAGCGCTTAGTACAGTGCTCTGCACATAGTAAGTGCTCAATAAATACTATTGAATGAATGAATGAATGAATGAACTCCCTTCCACATTGCCCGGACTTGCTCCATCCCCACTTCCAGCTGCACAGCATTTGTGCACTTATCTGTCATTTATTTCTTTATATTAATGTCTGCCTCTTCCTCCAGACTGTGTTTGTTATGGGCAGGGGATTTGTCTGTTTATTGTTATTTCATGCTCTCCCAAGCGCTCAGTACAGTGCTCTGCCCATAGTAAGCACTCAAATAATACAATTGTCTGACTGCCAGGTTTTTGTCTAGGTCTATGGGCTCTAATCCTGGCTCTGCCACTTGCCTTTCAGGTGACCTTAGGCAGGTCACTTGATTTCTCTAGGCCTCAGTTTCACCACCTGTAAAATGGGGGTTAAATAAAAATCTGCTCCCCCCTTAGACTGTCAGCCCCAGGTGAGGCAGATACTAATCTGATTATATACCTACTCCACTACATAGCACAGTTCTTGGCACAACGTAAGTGGCATACAAATGCCACAGTTATTTCGGTTCCGTACATCTAATATTAAGTGGTATTTGTAACACACTTATTTTGTACCAAGCTCTGTACTAAGCACTGGGGGAGATATAAAATAATCCAGGTGGGACATAATTCCTGGCCCACATGGGGCTCACAGTCTAAGGAGGAAGGAGAACAGAAATCCAATCTGCATTTTATAGATGAGGGAACTGAGGCAGAGAGAAGTTAAGTGACTTGCTCAGGGTCACGCAGCAGGCAAGCGGCACAGTCGATTTAAGAACCCTGGTCCTCTGACTCCCAGCTCATGGTCTTTCCACTAGGCCATGTTGCTTCACGACTCTTCGTTCTTCCACTGCTCCCTTCTGTTTCTCTTCTTGTCTCCTTTCTATCTTTGTTTCTCTCTCTGCTCCTATTTACCCTTCTCTCTCTCTTTTTTTCAAATTTCATGCCTCTCCAGCACCTCACGCCCTGCCATTTTCAGAACTTTGGCCACCTTACCTAGGTCTTCTCGATAGTTTGCTACCTCTTTAATAGACTTCCCTTAACTAGTTTAGAAATACACCACCACCAGGGAGGTTGAGAGGAGAGTGCCACTACTGAGTCAGAGTTTTTTATGAAGTTGGATAATTTTAAATGGTGAGTGTGGCATGGTTAATGAGTAACAGTAAGGTATTCATTTTGACGTGCGATCACCATTCACTTTGTTCAATGTTCCAGTTCAAGAAACTGAATTTGCACGATAGGGAATTCTTGTTCAGTGGGTTGATAATCTGCTTCATGTGTATTTATTTCTCTGATTTGGCCACAGACAACAGTCATGAGTGTAAATGAGTAAAATCTAATGGCATTTAACACTGTCCTGATCTGAATTTAGAATGCCAAATTCCAAACTTTTGAAATTTTAAAGCAGAAACATAGACATTGCCTTCCTTCACCACAGGCACAAATTACTTCAGCAATAATGGGCAACAAGGTGTTGCTAAGCCAGCAAACAAAGTTATTGGATAATGATCAGCTTTGTGACACTCAGCTGTTACTGATATCACTATGGTCTATGTCAACTGGGTTATACAGAAAAAAAACACCCAAGGAAAACAAAGAAAGCAGAAAATGCCATAAGAATTCTAACTGGAAATAAATATTCAGTGGATTTTCTATCCTTTTCTCTGTTCAAACCATTAATGCACGCAAGCCTCCAAGAATCTTATTTGATTTGGACATAGAGTCGGTATGCCATTTGTCACCGACGTGACCCCCTGCATTCCCATGATCTCCTTGATGCAGTCAAGTGTGACATACTCTAAATTTCAGTTCCATAAAGGAGAGAGTTTTTTTTAGGGGAGCAGGATCTTTGTGCTTTCCAAATGGAGAAAGAACACAATTTGATTTGACTCTCTGACATTTAGTTTTACTTTTTTTTTTTTTTGATAAACGAAAACAAGTATTTGGGCAATTCCAGAGCAGTTCAAGATATCTTGCAATAAATATCAGGACCCGATTAAATGCT
The DNA here is from genome assembly GCF_004115215.2 of Ornithorhynchus anatinus. NCBI lineage: Eukaryota > Metazoa > Chordata > Mammalia > Monotremata > Ornithorhynchidae > Ornithorhynchus > Ornithorhynchus anatinus. The sequence goes on from NC_041729.1 coordinate 47,137,886, forward strand.
AATTATAAACTTATTTCAAGCAGCATGAAATTAACATTAATGCATCTGGCCCAAAGAGCCAACACAACCGGTTGAAGTGGTTGTATCTCCAACAAATGAGAACACAGGAGACCTGGAATCAAAAACAACAACTTGCTTCATGGCCCTCTGGCAGTCACGAAAATGTGGCCCATTCAGAGACTTCGCTGAATACAGGGACAGTTTTGCAGTAAAGTTACCCATAGAGGAGAGGTTGCATGTTCCCTGCTGAAAAAGTAGCCTCTAACAGAAAAAAAAGACAGACTGCAAGGCATAAAATGATGCCTCCCCTTTACCGTGAGCACTCAACAATAATAATAATGATAAAGAATTCTATATTGAATTCTAGAATTCAATAATAATCAGTTGTACCTTCACAACATTGCTATATCTGCCCCTACCTCTCCATCCAAACTGTTACTATGCTACTTGTCCTATCCTGCCTTAATTATTGTATCCCTAATTTCCTACTACAATCCAGCCTGCACACTTGCTCTTCTAATGCCAACCTACTCACTATACCTCGATCTCATCTATCTCACTGCCGACTTCTCACCCATGACCTGTCTCTGGCCTGAAACACCCTTCCTCTTTATATCCAACAGATGATCACTCTTCCCACCTTCTAAGTCTTACTAAAGGCACATCTCCTCCAAGAGGCCTTCCCTGACTAGGCCCTCATATCTGCTTCTCCCACTCCCTTCTGCGTTACTCTTGCATTTGGATTTGTACCCTTCACTCCCCCCTCCCTCAGCCCCACAGAATTTATGTACATATTTGAAATGTATTTATTTGTATTAATGTCTGTCTTCCCCTCTAGACTGTATGCTCACTGTGGGCAGGGAACGTGTCAACCAACTCCTCACTACCGTTCTCTCCCAAGAGCTTAGGATGTTGCTTTGCATACAGTAAATGCTTAATAAATACTAGTGATTGATTTTGAATGTACCTAAGGATTTTCCCAAGGGGCTTCACAGTCAAACAGATACAACATCAAGCAAAATATTATCAAAAAATTACTAATATTCTTACCCGATAACCCCGCCAGAATGACTGTATTATTAAAGCTGCTCCTTCTTCTGACAAGAGGAGAGATAGAGGAACAGGTGGCCTAGGACTAAAAAGTAATGGAACAGTCACACTCACATTTAAAATTCATTCTGCATTCTCTACGTTAGCTTTGGAAGTGCAATCGTCATTCTCATTAAGTGCCCCAACAAATCTCCACCTCTGGAGACTAACAAGATCATTTTAACAAGAACTTACAGGTTTAAATTGCCATTTTTGAATCAAAATTCAAAGACTTAGCTTATATTTTAAAATGACAACTCTATCAAATAGTGATTCAATACGCTTTTCTTTCAGAACTTTATAACCATTGGAGTTGCAGGCTAGTCCTGAGTATGCCAGATATATGCTATTTACATAATACTATCCGGGCACAAGGCAACAGCCGGACAAAATTGACCTTTATGTGCTCACTCCCAGCATTTAAAGATGGTCTGTGATGTAATAAAGGGCTCATTAAAATTTCAGTTGAAAGAAAATTAACTAAGCAGACAGTCTCTGCTCTGCAAACACTATGAAATGTCAATAGGGTAGTTTGCATTCTTTCTTAGTAAAGCAATTTAACTCCTTGCATACTTGTGAGTTAAGATCAGTTTCTTAATAATCAGTTTCTTGAAACTTGACAAATATCCTGTCGCTTCATGGAATTTCAACTTCACCGTTTTTAAATCAAAAATACCACACATGATACCAAATAGCCAGAAATATGTTTTAAGTCATAATCAACTGTTTCTGTTGAATTTCTTAAAAGACACGCAGGCATATTAGTCATAAAGTTAAAAGAGTGCATTTGTTCTATTAAAATACTAAATTAAAAGTAGAATGTTTATGTCGGCTCAGAACATATACACATCATCTCTAGTCTGTAATAAGCTCTTTGTGGGCAGGGATTGTGTCTCCCTGTTGTAGTGCATTGTACTCGCCTAATTGCTTAGTACATTGTTCTGCACACGGTAAGTGCTCAGCAAATACCGCTGATTGATTGGTTACTTTCAAATTTAGCTCACTGGCATCAATGTCTCCATCTGCAATCGTGCATTTCCTCTTGCCTACAAGACATCTATTTCCAAACGGATGTCTTACCGACACCTAACAAAAAATGAACCCATCTTCTCTCCCGAATCCTCTCTTCCAACACAGTTGACCACATCTCCACTCTTCCTCCCTCTTCAAGCTCAAAACCTCAGCATCTTCCTCACCTTCTCCCTCTTTCAACCCCCACATGCTGCCTGTCACCCAATCCTGTCAGTTCTTCCTCTACAACATTTCCAGAATCTGTTCCGTCCTCTCCATTCAAACTACCGCTACACATTCTCCAGACAGCAGTAATATCTCATTTTGACTACTACTTCCATCTCGTCGTTAATTTCCTCACCTCTTTTGACTCCCCTTTGCCAGCCCTTACTTCACTCTGCTGCTTGGATTTTTTAAAAAAAACACTGTCCTTCCCCCATCTCCCCACTCCTCAAAACCCTCCAAATGGTCGCCCATTCTTTTCCGAAAAAAGCAGAGACTCTTGACCATCGACGGCTTTAAGGCATTCTCTCAGCACTCTATTCCCTACGTATACTCGCTCTTCTCCTATTACTTTTGTTCCGATCAAGTCAAGCTAATCACTGGGTTTCGTTTTTGCTTCCCTCACCTCTAAACTCTTGCTCAAGTCCTCCCTCCTGCCTGGAACTCCTTCCCCCTTCACATTCAGCAACACAACTCTTTAGAAATCACATCTCCTCCAGGAGGCCTTCCCAGACTAATCTCTAATACCCTGCTCCAGCCACATCACTACTTCCAGATCACCTAAGGACTTGGGTACTCGCCCCTCCCTGCCCCATCTGTAGCACTGATGTCCATATCTTTAAAATCTTGCTTCCTCCTACCTGTAATTTATTTTAGTGCCTGTCTCTCCAGATTGGAAACACTTCCTGGAGGGCTATTAACTCTATTGTACTTTCCCATCTGCTTGGGCCAGGGCTCCATATATGGACACCCCAAAAGATACTAGGTTGTAAGCCAAGACAATAAACTCATTGCGGGCATGGAATGTCCTAACAACTCTTTTATGTTGTACTCTCCCAAGCCCTTAGAACTGGGCTCTGCACACACGCTACTAAATACAATTGATTACTGATGGATTGAAAATGCTACTGAGTGACTCAATCAACATCACTGCCCCTAAACACCAAGTATATTATTTCAGGTACTTCGGGAATATCATCCTCTTGATCTGCTCCCTGGAAAAGAGCAACTACTTTTGGAGACATTTGCGAGCCAGAAGTAAAGGACAAAATACTACTTCCTATTCCAGGCCTCCTTAATAAATGCCAGGGTTCAAACCAGGTTTGAACCTGCCCTACAAAAAAGGAGATGGAGTTTATTCGATCATTAACGTATAGGCTAATGGTTCAGCAGTTCTTTATTTTAAAGAGATGAAAATTTTCTTTTGCATCTGGGAAAATGGAAACAGAAGCAAAAATAGAAAGTCCTACCCACATTTAACCTTACTGCAATTATTATTTGCTGTTAGCTTGTCCTCTTGACTGCAAGCTCGTTGCGAGCAGGGAATGTTCCCCTTTTTTTGTTGTGTTGTACTCTCCCAACCACTTAATTCAGCGCTCTGCATTTAATAAGCGCTCAGTAAATACGACTGAGTAAATTAGCATGACAAGCCCTCTCGGGAAATCACCAGGTTGGACAAACTGGCCTGCGCTCAGGAGAGATTCACGTTGCTCTCTTTGTTGAGGCTTCTGATTTTCTTATTTTTATATTTCTTGTTGATGCCTTAAGAATTAAGAAAGCAAGAGAGTTCCTGTTTTAAGAATATAAAAAGAAAGGAACCACACATTTTTTGACACAGCAGGAAAGCTGCAAAACAAAGAGCTTTTGCTGGAAATGAAACACTAAACTCTTTTGCATCATAATGATCGCTCCAAAAAGCAAAATGTGATTTCCAATACACTCTAAGTGGCTGATGAAAGGACAGCATCACTGCTTTCATGGTTAAATAATGAGGAGCTGTCTAGTGTGTGAACTAAGAATAAATCTGAGAAAGCCAGTATAAATCAGGGAAAATGGAAAGGATTTAATCTTCAGTAGAAGAGTCACTGGGAAATAGCAATCATTTCAGCAAGCCAGCTTGGGGGAACAGAAGTCATGCCAGCTCCATTTTTGTCTTTTGGAATATATGCAACTGGCTCCAGGTCAAATAAAAATAGAATATGAGCAGAGGCAATCACCCATCAACAGTGAACGGAGGGAAGGGAATACATCACTCATGACAGAAGACAGCTGTAATTCTCCATGAAGAATTAAAATGAACAACCTAATGTATAGCAACTAGAGTCTATTTGTTGAAAGATCTCTGAGAGTCCAGCATTTTAAGAACCGTACTGAAAATATTTAACCCCACCAATATGCCTTTTACACGGGGAAACGGTGACACTATCAAATTCAAACTACACTAATGTGGTGTCCTTTACACTTTTTCAAACATCAATTAAAAGGTCATTGATTAGGAGAATCTATTTTTTTTTAAGTGCATTGATTTCTGAGGAAAAATTATTGGTGCTCTTTAATCTTCACTGGGTATTTTTATTTATCTAAACACTCACAGATACGCACAAGAATTGTAGCATGGCTTATATACTTGTTGTTTCATCAGTCAATCAATGGTATTTATTGAATTCCTACTAGTATTACCATTATTGAGCTCCATTTATTATTTTTTGGGAAGTGCACAATAATGAAGTGACATTCCCTGCCCACAAGAAGTTTAACACTCTAATAGTTGTGGCCAGAGCCCTGTACTAAGCACTTAAGAGAGTAAACCAGGAGCAAAAGACAATCTTTGTCATTCATTCATTCAATTGTATTTATTGAGCGCTTACTGTGTGCAGAGTGCTGTACTAAGCGCTTGGAAGGTACAGTTCAGTAATAAAGAAAACCAATCCCTGCCCACACCAAGCTTAGAGTCTAACAGGGGGAAGACAGACATCAAAACAAGTAAACAGGCATCAATAGAAATAAATAGAATTACAGATATATACACATTAAAACAAGTAAACAAGCATTAATGTAAACAAATAGAATTATAGATATGTACATATACCCACAAGTGCTGTGGGGCGGGGAGAGGGAGGTAGAGCAAAGGGAGTGAGTCGGGGTGAGGCGGAGGGGAGGGGGAACTGAGGAAAAGGGGGGCTTAGTCCGGGAAGGCCTCTTGGAGGAGGTGAGCTTTCAGTAGGGCTTTGAAGGGGGAAGTGAGATTGCTTGGCAGATTTGAGGAGGGAGGGCGTTCCGGGCCAGAGGTAGGACGTGGGCCAGGGGTCCTTAGAAAGCCTACAATCTAAGAGACAGGAATCCCTCAGAAACTATGACATCGTTATATTACCACTGCCAACTCTGAACCAAATAAAGAGTTCTCATTAAAACTCTCAGTTTAAGAAAAACAAAAACTGGCTCTCTCAGGACTCCAATTACAGTATTATGCAAATTTGTTCCAGCGAGTCACCGGACTACTTACTTGGAATCTTTATATATAAACTGACCATTTGTGTGGATCCAACATAAAAGAGTTTCATAACATTTTACTAATGTGCAAAGAAATATGGGCCAAATCTACAGGTCTAAAATTATGAAGTATACCTCCTCTTTCACACTCATTTGCTTCATCAAATACTGCTTAACACAAGAATTACTAGTTTGTCTTTCCACTAAGCTGCAATTAGTTCCCCAAATGCATTTCTGTTTCAGATTTACACTGTGTTGCATGCTGCCCTATAAGAACCCCAAATATTGATTGACAGGGTCGGGTTATTTGGAATTTCATTCCTATTCATTCTGGTACCCGATCGTTAAGCCAGAGTAAGACAGATTGCTGAGACTAAATGAAACCTATCACACACATAATGGATTCAAAGTCCAGGAGTGAGAGAGCAGAAAGACTATTACACTTTGGAAATAATAAGGAGCATTCAGAAATTTGAGTTATTGGAACGCTATCTTGCTTTCTGACTATTTCCAATCTCTTGGGACTTAGCACAGAGTAATTATCAAAATATCAAGATGAATTGTTCTCCGAGTTGAATTCAGAGTGAATTCATTGGACAGAAATAATGTTGGGTAAATAATGCTTTAAACACCACACGATCATGCTGTAGACTTCAGGAATAGAGATGGGGCAAAAACAGACTTCGCATGTTTCTATGGTTTAGGTGGAATATTCACAAAGATTAAAAAACAGTATTTTAGCCTATTTGCAATTAGCCATGATGTGCTTGAGGCCATTTATTCCTTCATTCATTCCATCGTATTTACTGAGCGTTTACAGTGCGCGAAGCACTATACAAAGCATTTGGGAGAGTAAAATACAACAATAAACAGACACCTTCCCTGCCCACAACGAGCTGACGGTCTAATTTACAAGATGGGTAGTTTGGCTCATTGGAAAGAGCACAGAACTGGGAGAAAGAAGATTTAGTCTCTTAACCCAGTTTTCTACCACTTGTCTGACCCTGAACAAATCACTTATCTTCCCCTTGCCTCAGTCTCCTCATAAATAAAATGGGATTTCAAAACCAGTTCGCCTTCTGAGCCCTGTGTGGGGCAGATACCGTGTCTAACCTGATTACCTCAGATGCAATCAACTGCTTAGCAGAGTGGTTGGACACAGAGGAAGTGCTTGATCAATATCATCATCACTACTATTACTATCTCACTAATCCAGGCAGAGAAAAGGTTTCGAGCAGTGCTGAAAGAAAAAAAAAAATATTTGATCAACAGAACTCCAGTAAGGGCTACCACCCTCGATGGTGAGGGGGTTTTGGGGTGGGGCAGGTGACCAAAGAGAAAGCAGGCAACGGGGGCCCACCGCGGGTGGGGTCAGAAGGCGAAGTCCCACCCTCCTTTAGTCCCACTAAGCCAGAACAGCCCAGAGAAGCGGCATGGCCTAGTGGATAGACCACGGATCTGGGAGTCAGAAGGATCTGGGTTCCGATCCCGGATCCGCCACTTGGCTGCGTGAGCCTGGGCAGGTCACTTCACTTCCCTGTCCCTCGGTTATGTCATCTGTAAAATGGGGATTAAGACTGTGAGCCCAATTTAGAACAGGGACTGTGTCCAACCGGACTAATCTGTATCTACCACAGCGCTTAGTACAGTGCTGAGCACACTGTAAGTGCTAGCAAATATCATCAAAACGAAACAAAACAAAAAAAACACACCCATTTCAAGGGAATTTTCTTTTAGTGGAGTCAGTCAATAAAATTTGAGTGCTTATTCTGTGCAGAGCACTGTTCTAACCACTTTGGAGACAATACAATAATACAACAGACAAATTCCCTGTCCACAACGAGCTTACCATCTAGAGGAGGAGATAGACATTAATATAAATAAAATTACAGCTATTCCTTCGATCATATTTATTGAGCACTTACTGTGTGCAGAGCACTGTACCAAGCGCTTGGAAGACTACGATACAACAGTAAACGGACACACAGCTATGTACAGAAGCGCTGTGGGCTGGGAGTGGGGATGAACAACGGGAGCATGTCAGGGGGACACAAAAGGACGTGGGAGAAGAGGAAACAATGCCTTAGTCTGGGGAGGCCTCTTGGAGGAAATGTGATTTTATTAAAGCTTTGAAGGTGGGGGAGCATAACTATCAGATATGAAGATTCACTCATTCAATTCATTCAGTCATATTTACTGAGCGCTTACTGTGTGCAGAGCACTATACTAGCAGTGTGGCTCAGTTGTAAAGAGCACAGGCTTGAAAGTCAGAGGTCAAGGGTTCGAATTCCGGCTCTGCCACTTGTCAGCTGTGTGACCTAGGGCAAGTCACATCACTTCTCCGTGCCTCAGTTCCCTAAGCTGTAAAATGGGGATTAAGACTGTGAGCCTCACGTGGGACAACCTGATTCCCCTGTGTCTACCCCAGCGCTTAGAACAGTGCTCTGCACATAGTAAGCACTTAAATACCAACATTATTATTATTACTAAGCGCTTGGGAGAGTACAATGTAACAATAAACAGACGCCTTCCCTGCCCACAATGAGCTTATACTCAAGAGGGGAGCTGCTGAGTTCCAGCCAGTTTCTGCTTGATTCCAGCGACTTCTCTTTCCGTTTCTGATGTAAATATTGAAAGCTCAACCACATCCATCTCCACCTCTTAATAATAATGATGGCATTTAAGTGCTTACTATGCACTGTTCTAAGCACTGGGGAGCCCAACTCTGCCCCAGGGCTATGTTAAATTAGAGAAGACTTTTCTCTGTCCCTGCACCCCGTAGGGAACAGGATAACATCGACAGCCCTGGACCAGTCTTAATCCCCACTTTACGGACGAGGCAAGTGAGGCACCGAGCAGTTAAATGACTCGCCCGAGGTCACACAGCAGACAAGCGGCGGAGCCGGGATTAGGACCCGGGTCCTTCTGACTCCCAGGTCCATGCAAGGAGCTTTATAAACTCCTCACTATCGGGATCCTCCTCAACCTCTTGGCTTTGTCCTTTGATGTCAGTAGCCAAACTCTCCGTTTAGAAACTGTACTCTGTGTGAAAGTCTGGCACGGGTGACTTGTTAGATATGGGTTTGTTCTCAGGAAATAATCACTAGAATTCAATATGGGGGCCAGAATGATACCTTTATAAATAAACTGGATTAAATTGAGGTAAGTACCTAGGATGTTTTAGAATAAACAAATCACTCATCCGGGATGGCGCTGACCCCAGAATTCTGAAGGAAGTTGGGGAATTCCTGGCAAAAAGTTTACTGTAATGGAGTTCCAGCAGGTCCAAAATACAACTCCCTTCCATTTATACAAAGGATTTCAGAGACGACCCTAGGACTTGTAAACTGAGGACTGACTTCATTTTCGACTGTCTATTCAAATTTAGGATCAGTGGAATTCCTTTCCTCTTCGAGTCCCACAACGCTCCTCTCAATAAAGCACTCTTCTAAAATTTCGTATCCTTCAAAAGTCTACTCAGTTTCCAACACCCCTGTTCGTTCAAATTTAGCAGACATCTTCAGCACTTAACGCACTCGCTTATACTCATCCCAGGCAGTCATGTATCTCAGTTTATTTAATGGTCCATTAAATTATTTTATTTTATTTTATTTGTAAATATTTTTATGCCTGTGTAGGCTACCTGTGGGCAGGAAGTACATCAGTTCTCTTTTCTATACTTCTCAAGCACAAAGTACAATGCTCTGTACCCAGAGGGGGCTCAATGAACACCACTCCTGCAACAATATAAAAAAACCCCAAAAACCCATGGTGTAGCACATCTGAAATGCCGGGTGCACTTCTAGCCACCTCTTAGGAAGAACATAATCATGCTGGAGAAGATACAAAGAAGGGCGAGCAAAATCATCAGTGGGATCAAGCAGCTTCCCGAGGATAGGCTGAAAAAATTGACATTTTTTCAGTCTCTGAAAAGATAAAGGCAGAGAAAGGTACAACTGAAGGTTACAAAAATCACAAATAACCTGCTTGCAAGAAAGGTTTGGATGAGACAAACCCAGGATTACAGCTTAGACCACCAGGACTAAGAGATAATCACTGAAATAGGCAGCAGAAAACACTATTCACACAGCTAATAGTAAGAATATGGAATTCATTACTAGAGGACATCGTGCATATTGAAAATATCAATGGGTTCAAGATCGGTCTGGATGACGATACTTCTCATTAAGCAGTGACTACGGGTCAAGCACTGTACTAAGCACTGGGGTAAACACGGTCCCCTTCCACACTCAGGCTCACAATAATGATAATAATGGTAATAAGAATAATTGCATTTGTTAAGCACTTACTATGTGCCAAGCACTGTTCTACGCACTGGGGTAAATACAACGTAATCAGGTTGTCCCACTTGGGGCTCCCAGTCTTAATCCCCATTTTCCGGATAAATTAACTGAGGCACAGAGAAGTTAAGTGGCTTGCCCAAGGTCACACAGCAGAGGAAGAACAAACATGTTATCCCATTTTACAGATGAAGAAACTGAGGCCTAGGAAGGGTAAGAGGATCCTGGACTGGATGGCCCATTGGTCTGACTCTGTATGGCATTGCTTATTTCCTTCTGGGTCTGGTGCCATATTCCTGCTACTGAGAAGAGGAGAGGAGGCCATACTGGGGTTTCCAGAACAATGTTTCATCGCTCCAGCGTTTCACTGGAGAGGTTTTACATTAACCTAGCGACCAGAATTTCCAAAAGCAAGCTGTCCACGTAGACAGGGTGTTAGGTGAATTTAGATGGCAGCTATGACAGAAGGCCTCAACGCAGTCCACGAGTCGGAACAGAATGGAGAGACTTTTATAGCCACAGAGTAGGTGTGTTTAGGAGAGGTGGGAATGAGAAACAGGAGATGGGGAGAGGAGATCCTTTGAAAATGGAGGCAGCAGCTCCGGAGAATTCAGCAACCGGGGCTGAATTATTCATTCAATTCATTCAATAGTATTTATTGAGCGCTTACTATGTGCAGAGCACTGTACTAAGCGCTTGGAATGAACAAGTCGGCAACGGATAGAGACAGTCCCTGCCGTTTGACGGGCTTACGGTCTAATCGGGGGAGACGGACAGACGAGAACAGTGGCAATAAATAGAGTCGAGGGGAAGAACATCTTGTAAAAACAATACAGCCGAACCATCCTGGCTGGGGAGTCACAGCCTTTGACAACCGGCAGACCCAATAGGTTCTCTCGTTCCTCTATGCAGCGTCAAAGTGGGAGGTTTAGGTGGATAGTCCATCTGATTGTTGAATCATAACTGGAGAACCAAATTCTGTCAAAAAGGGCATGTATATTCCTGTCACCTTTGTCTTGTAGCCAACTGGATTTTTCCATTCAATGACGACTTCATTTCACAATGCAGTGCTATAGCCATAGCTTTATCAGTTTATCACTGCTTTGAAATGTCCACTTTTAAAAATTCATTCTTTGATTCATTCATTCGCATTTATTGAGAGCTTACTGTGTGCAAAGGACTGAACTAAGCACTTGGGAGAGTACAATATAAAAATAAAATAAGTGACTTGTTTCGCTAGATTAAGGAAACCTCCTCGCAAATACTGATTTTACCCCCATAATCCCAGGGGTTCGCACTTCAAGAAATAAAAGAAGAAATTAGAGAACTGCAGAATCAGGTGAAGCCGCCCACATCAAACCCTAGAAAAGGATTGAGGAGACCTGCCATTTCAACCTCTCTTGCTTCTCAAAATAACGCTATCCTTCTTCTACATTGCTCGCTAGCAGAAAGAACAAACACGACGACAATATTTAACTGCTTCTGAATCACTCTTTCCTCTAGCGCATACCGAGATGGAAATCCACAGTTGCAAAACACTGAGAATAATCTAGCCTAATAGCCAAACTTGAACAATGATGCACAATCCTCTAATAGTTTACCCTGCAATTAATTGTGACTATTAGAGTTAAAGCCCGCTTAATTGCTCATAAAATACCAAAAGTAAAAGCCTTTCCCATCTCCTCGTACAGCTCGGAATAAGGAAGGGGTCACAGTGGTGTGCTATCCCCTAAACTTCAAAGCACCATTTTCATATTTACCTCAGTTACTTCGGATCCAGTGTCTTGGAACAACATGAAGACACCACTGTTCTTTATTTTGGGCCTAAGCTATAGAATCATTTTCCTTTTTCTTCTAAACTCTGTCTCTGCTTCAGCGACATTCGGAATTTTAATTATTTATTTCAAGAGTTCTGTCCCTTGGGATAGAAGGTTAGGGAAGGCAGCAATTTACCATCGGAACTTTGTGTGTATCTTTCTGCAAATGAGTCTGGCCTTATTTCAATGCAATTCTCTTTGGTTAGTCAGTCAATTGCGTTTATTGAGAGTGTACTGTGTGCAGAGCACTGTACTAAGCACTTGGGAGAGTCCAATATAATAGACACATTGCCTGCCCACAGCAAGCTTACAGTCTTAATCAGAGGAATGGAATTTTACATCAGACACAAGTATGACACTTAATAGCTTAAGAGTTTGGTCTGCTTAGGTGTGTGGGAGATGAGAGGCAATCTGAGTAAGTAAATTCAGAACCAAGCAAAATCTACAGTGCTCTGACTAATAATGTTGGCATTTGTCAAGCGCTTACTATGTGCAGAGCACTGTTCTAAGCGCTGGGGTAGACACAGGGGAATCAGGTTGTCCCACGTGGGGCTCACAGTCTTCATCCCCATTTTACAGATGAGGTAACTGAGGCACAGAGAAGTGACTTGCCCACGGTCACACAGTTGACAAGTGGCAGAGCTGGGATTCGAACTCATGACCTCGGACTCCAAAGCCCATGCTCTTTCCCCTGAGCCACGCTGCTTCTCTAGGAGCTCTGTCACAAGAGCCACTGAGAAACTGGAGGGCTTATCAAATGGGAGAAATGAAAGGAATGGACGAAGCAGAAAATGAGAATTACTTTTTGAGAAGCCTTAGACAGATTGAGACCATTTAGCCTGGAGAAGGCAAGAGGTGAGAAAAAGCTTCACCTACACAAAGGTAATTTTTTTTTTTCCTACACTGACCCCGATGTCCGGCTAGTTTCTATCCCTGCACTGTAATATTCTAGGAAATGGCTGCATAGCATGGAAGGTAACTGTAAAAAAAAAAAAAGACAAGATCTGTGCCCAAGGAAGAACTTACAATCTAATGTCACACCAAGAAGAGCATAAGACGAAATGAGTGTTCACTATGGGACAGGAATTTAATAGTAGAGAAGCAGCGTGACCTAATAGAAATGGGCCTAAGAGTCAGAAACCTTAGGTGCCAATCCCAGCTCCGCTACTTGCTCGTTGTGTGACCCGAAGTGAATCACTTAACATCTCTGTGCCTCAGTTTCTCTTCTCTAAGATGTAGATTAGATGTCTGTTCTCTCTCCCCCTTAGATAGTGAGCCCTATGTGGGCCAGGGACTGTGTCTAATCTGATCGCACAGTATCAGTCAGTGGCATTAGAGAAGCAGCATGGCTCAGTGGAAAGAGCCTGGGCTTGGGAGTCAGAGGTCATGGGTTCGAATCCCGGCTCTGCCACTTGGCAGCTGCGTGACTCTGGGCAAGTCACTTCACTTCTCTGTGCCTCAGTTACCTCAACTGTAAAATGGGGTTTAACCGTGAGACTCACGTGGGACAACCTGATTCCCCCGTGTCTACCCCAGCGCTTAGAACAGTGCTCGGCACATAGTAAGCGCTTAACAAATGCCGCATTGATTAGACTGTAAGCCCGTCAAAGGGCAGGGACTGTCTCTATCTGTTACCGAATTGTCCATTCCAAGCGCTCAGTACAGTGCTCTGCACATAGTAAGCGCTCACTAAATACTATTGAATGAATTTATAGAGCACTTACTGTATACTAAGCACTGTGTACTAAATGCTTGGGAGAGTGCAGTTCAACAGAGTTGGTAGACATGTTCCCTGCCCACAACAAGTTTACAGTCTATCTACCTCGGGGTGCCTAGTACATAGCAACTGCTTAACGAGCACCACAATTATTAGTGACGAATTTTCCTAGTGATGTTATGAGTGTCACACTGAGAATCCCTTGTGTACTTGGCCCACGAAAATAACAGAGCACACCTTTTCTGGCCCCTTGCCATTTAGGGTGTGTATAGCCAAAACATCAATCATTAAGAGGAGAAAGGTGGGTATCAGGATACGGCTTGGGGCTGTTTTTGCAAACGTGGTGAGGGTTTGCAGTGAGCCATCCTGTCAACTAAACTCGATGGACCGCTCAAGAGTACAACTGTAAAATTATCGAACTGGGTGGCAAAGAAGGGTGGTGGAATTTCCCTCCCTGGTAATGCCTAGAATAGCTCGCGGATAGGTACAAAACTGGCGAAGGAAAGGGGAAAATTGCACAGAATATCCCAGGACTATTCCTTTTACTCATTCATTCAATAGTATTTATTGAGCGCTTACTATGTGCAGAGCACCGTACTAAGCGCTTGGAATGTACAATTCGGCAACAGATAGAGACGATCCCTGCCCATTTATACTCTATAATTTTAAGGCAAACAGAAGCAGCGCGGTCTACTGACTAGAGAACGGGCCTGGGAATTAAATAATAATGTTGGTATTTGTTAAGCGCTTACTATGTGCAGAGCACTGTTCTAAGCACTGGGGTAGATACAGGGTAATCAGGTTGTCCTACGTGAGGCTCAGTCTTAATCCCCATTTTACAGATGAGGTAACTGGGGCACAGAGAAGTTAAGTGACTTGCCCACAGTCACACAGCTGACGGGTGGCAGAGCCGGGATTCGAACGCGTGACCTCTGACTCCCAAGCCCGTGCTCGTTCCACTGAGCCACGCTGCATTCCGGCTCAACCACTTGTTTGCTGTGTGACCTTGGGCAAGTCACTTAACTTATCTGTGCTTTTGTTACCTCTTCTGAAAATGGGGATTAGGATGGTGAGCCCCATGTCGGGCCTCATTTACTTCATCTGTTAAACGGGGATTAAGAATATGAGCCTCATGTGGGACAGGGATTGTGTCCAACCTGATTAACTTGTATCTACCCCAGTGCTTAGAACAATGCTTGGCATTGTGTCCAATATGGTTAGATTGTATCTACCCGAGAGTTTCGTATAGTGCCTGGCACATATTAAGCACTTCAATATCATTTAAAAAATGAGATTATCCATATTGAAAAATATACTCCTGACACTAGGCCACGGACACTTTCACTTAATAAAATGAAAACTAACAAAGCCATTCACTGGTTTGAAAATTTCCAGATCATGGTCCAGTGCATTTTAAACCAACGATCATTGCACGTGATCGCTTTTTATGACTTTTATAAATGGAAATTTTCTTTTAAACCTGGGGTGATCAAACTAAATATGCAAAATGCTGAGGCACGGGAGAGAAATGGGCAGCAAAAAGGGTTTGAAAAGCTTGATTGGCTTATTAACTGCACAGTGAATCTTGGTGGTTTGGGGGAGAGTGAAAGAAAGAAGGCAGCCATCCATGCAAAATTATCCCTATTGGCCAGATGAGAACGGACACCGTTGGCAAAACTGAAGGCAGCCGAGGACAATGGAACCTGCCTCAAGAGAACGGCTAAAAATGCGAAGGAAAACAGCCCTTTATGAAAATGCAAAAGATGCAAATAACATCTCTTTTGTTTACATTATAGTTGTGGAGTCATTGTCATTATACCAGTCTAAGTTTTACACATAAAACTGGGATTAAACTCATACTTTCTTCTTAACTACAGCTACATTAGCATCCTTCTTCATCTTTCTGTTCATGGAACGAAAGAAGGTCTGTGGCTCCACATATGCAGCTGTATAAAACCAGAGGATTAAAAATGAAGTTATTCAAGGTAAAGTCTGCTACTGACCTATAAACACACGCGCACACACACATATGTGTATATATACACACACATACAATAACTAACTACAAAGCAAAGGCCAATCATATCACTTTGGCTTTTCTATACAGTCTTCTCTTCAATTATTCTGAAGGTAAATGTCAACAGATATGGAATTCCTATTTTAACCTCAGTGGTATCATTTTTCAGAACAGAAAGTTATATCTATATCAAATTAATTTTTTAGTATTCTTCTACATCTCCTGCTCTAAAGGCCCTGGAAGCAGAATCACTTTTGTGGCCAAAGTACGGCTAACTCAAATATGAGTGCTTCGGTTTCAGTAGAACAGGGTGGAAATTATTTCTGGGAAAATGTTAAAAATGACAATTGTTCTCTTATTCTTTGGGACACATTTATATAAGCTTCCAGCAACTCCTTTAAAAAGTCATTCATCACCCACCAACACCATTTTTAACAAGGAGAATTTTGCCTACGAAGACACGGCTGGTTTGGATGGAGCCCTTAATTAGAAAAGTTCTTCACGTTTCCAAAGGAATTATTTTTTCATTGACTATTCTAGCTACAGAAAAAATTAGCCATTTCAAGAAGCAGTGGCACAACTTCAAAAACCAGAGCCTTCAAGCAAGTCCAAAGGAAGCGCTGTGTTCAGAGAAGGAAGACAGGGAGGGCCACGGATGAGATGGAGGCTGAGGAGGCTGTAATTGATTTATTTATATTAATGTCTGTCTCCCCCTCTAGACTGGAAGTTCACTGTGGGCAGGAAATGTGTCTGTTTACTGTTACATTGTGCTCTCCCAAGCGCTTAGTACAGTGCTCTGCACATAGTAAGTGCTCAGCGAATATGATTGGCTGACCGAGAGGGAGATGGAACACCTGGGAAAGGGGCGGAAAGAAGCCACAACCAGGGATTGCAGGCTGTACTTCTGATTTTGCAGGTAGAGCACTTGGCATACAGTAGAATATAGTACACACAATAAATATAATAATAATGATGGCATTTGTTAAGCATTTACTATGTGCAAAACACTGTTCTAAGCGCTGGAGAGGATACAAGGCGATCAGATTGTCCCACATGGGGCTCACAGTCTTAATCCCCATTTTACAGCCGAGTAACCGAGGCACAGAGAAGTTAAGTGACTTGCCCAAAGTCACCCAGCTGACAAGCGGCTGAGCCGGGATATGTTGGTGACGATGCCTGTATGAGTAATAGTTAGGGCCTCGCGGAGAAATAATCAATCAGTGTTATTTACTGAGCACTTACTTTGTGCAGAGCACTGTACTAAACTCTTGGGAGACAGGGTTGATTGTATTCTGATAATACAATAGGGTTGATAGTCCCGTTCCCTGCCCACAAT
Organism: Ornithorhynchus anatinus; assembly: GCF_004115215.2. NCBI lineage: Eukaryota > Metazoa > Chordata > Mammalia > Monotremata > Ornithorhynchidae > Ornithorhynchus > Ornithorhynchus anatinus. The sequence continues at coordinate 47,154,666 of NC_041729.1, forward strand.
GAGCAAGCAGTCCAGAGGGGGAGACAGACATGAATATAAATAAATTATTTATGGATATGCACATAAGTTCATATGAGTCGATAGTCCCGTTCCCTGCCCACAATGAGCAAACAGTCCAGAGGGGGAGACAGACATGAATATAAATAAATTATTTATGGCTATGCATATAAGTTCTGTGAGGTTGAGGGTGAGGTGAATGCCAAATGCCCAAAGGGTACAGATACAAGAGCATAGACAAGACAGAAGAGAGAAAGAGCCAGGGAAAAGAGGACTTAATCAGGGAAGGCTTCTTGGAGGAGAGGAGACCTTAATAAGGCTTTGAAGGTGGAGAGAGTGGTGGTCTGGCTGAAGGCATTGATGGTAAGGAAAAAGAAAAATGTTCTGATGGGGTTGTTAAAATGAAATCGGGGTGGTATTAATATGGGGTTTAGAGAGTTGAAAGGGGTTGGAGGGAAGATGCAGAGCTAGGGATGTCACACAAGGATCAGGGAACAGCTGGAGAGATTGGCATAGGAAGTCAGGGTGTGGAGCAGCACAATAGATTGGAGTTGAGGCGTAGCTAAAAGAATCAGGACACAGAGCAGCCTGGAGGAGTGAGGGGAAGTTCTGGGCGGTTGGAGAGTGCGTCAGGAATGTCGAATGGTTAAAACGGGGGATCGAGGAGGGTACTGGGGTGTGGGGACTTGGGGAAGGCACGATGAGATAGTGTGGAGAAATGGGACGAAAGGTCAAAACGATTCCTTCTTGCTGGTCCCTGAAGAATCTGAGCTCCCACTGGTGCAGTGGAGTTAATGCTTTGAGCATCTCCATCTCCAAAGGTCCCAGAAGGACAACTCTTTCCTTCTTTCCTTCTGTCACCGTTACCTTAGCCGACTCTAAGATGGACACCACATGGACTCTAATTGACTCAGAACCAGCTGGCTCAGGGCCCCTCTTTGCCTTGAAGCCAGGTAGAAGAGTGGCGAAGTAAAGGACTTTCAGCTCTTCCAATCTCAACTGGCCCTGCTCTGGGTCTCCCAGCGCCCTTCGTCTGGGCCGGAGCCGAACCTGGAGGAAGAGACTCAGCCGGGGACAGGAACTGGCCGCCGTCTCTGCTCCCGGTCTGTTCCGCAAATGAAACAAACCCGTTGGATTTCAACAGCTCATTCACTTGAACTGAGAAGAGCTAGTTACCCTTCGGTCTTCAAATCTGGAGTAAATCACGTGGAATACGTTTGACGGTACTTACTGGTCTTTCAGCCAATCCACCACAAATGGAATGGAGAAGAATTCGGTGAAGGATTCATCTGTCCTCTTTGGATTCTGACTGATCATTATGACACAGTGTTGGGTTTAAAAAGAAAAACAAACAAGCATTTACTCGTCAAGTGTTATTAATCTGTTGGCAAATTAACACCAATGAATCATCAATATACTTCTCATTCCAAAACAACAAACTTACTTGTACAGCCATTCGGTCAGGAAATCGCAGGCAATAAATTTTGTTCTTCTTCTCTAAAGGAGGAAGAGAAATTCAAATTATGTAGCTACTTTGATTGATCACATGTCTGGAGAGTGAAGAGGAAGAAATGCTAATCGATTGCTTCTGTGCAGTAAAATATGCATGAATGTCTTCTTTGGTTTTGTATGGACAATGGTGGCATAGATGAGACAAATAACTTTGAAGGTGCTCCTTCATTAATCCCCAAAGAAACCCATCTCCTGGAAACACTATGCCTCTCTAAACTCCAGTTCTTTCCAAAATAGAGCCTGTGGTGCACAGGAATAGCAACAGATTTTATCGAAGGGTGTTCTTTGCGTGGATCATAGCCCACTAGAAATTTATGTCAGAAAAGAGAAGATTGTAGTGGGCTTGACAGTCTTCAAAGTTTAAATGGCTAATTAAGTTTGTCACGCACAGTGCTGGTGACTTTGTGGGAAAAAGATCACTACATGGGGACAATGCCATCCCCCTCGCAAACTTTTTGTGCCGACTCCTAGCCTGCCTCATCCAAGGTCTCTGACAAGACTTTAGGTTTCCAATCATGGCTGAAGAGAAACAAAATAGTGGCTTTCTGGCCTATTATAGAGAGGGGGAGAGAGAAAGAGAGAGGGAGAGTGTTCGTGTGAAATGTGCTCTTCCCGACCTATACCGTCAGCTAGCTAAAAATGTCATTATTCTTCAGGATTTTCTTGTAATTTCTTTGAAATGGGGGTGATAACCCCAAGTTGTGTGCTCATGAAGAGGTTTGAAATCAAGTATATATCAAGCATATAGATTACCAAGGAGAGGTTCAAAACAACATTTAGCAACCAAATCCACATCACTTGACTTGCTTATATTCCAAAAAGGCACTTAATTTAAATTTCCTTAAATTTTGTTATACCTCTGTAATCCAATCTCTCTCGGGCCACTAACATTTCCTATTACACAAAGAACTGAGCTGGGTTTAGAACCCAAGTCCTCTGTCTCCCAGGCCCATGCTCTTTCCACTAAGCCACGCTGCTTCCCTGTTTCGTCACTTAACTGCTGTGCGTGACCTTGGGCAAGCCATTTCCTTTCATTTGCCTTGGTTATCTCATCTATAAATTGGGGATTAAGACTGTGAGGCCCTGTGGGACATGAACTGTGTCCAAACTGATTAGGGTGTATCTACTCTAGGGTTTAATACAATATCTAGCACATAGTAGGTGCTTAACAAATACCGTTAAAAAAAAAATCGAGGTAATGCCTTTTGTTCATTCATTCAATCGATTAGACTGTAAGCCCATCAAGGGCAGGGACTGTCTCTAGGTGTTACCGATTTGTACATTCCAAGCGCTTAGTACAGTGCTCTGCACATAGTAAGCTCTCAATAAATACTATTAAATCATATTTATTAAGCGCTTACTGAGTGCAGAACACTGTACTAAGCACTTGGGAGAATACAACAATAAACAGACGCATTCACATTCCCTGCCCACAACGAGCTGACAGTCTAGAGTTGGGGAGACAGAAATTAATATAAATAAATGAATTACAGATGTGTACATAAGTTCTGTGGGGCTGGGGGGGGGGGGATGAACAATCATTTGATGTAAGATGGCATCAAACACTGACGAAGTGATGAAAAACCAAAACAGCTGGTTCCAAACACAGAGAGCCAGACTCTGATGAACCTGAGTGTCTGACAATAAAAAGTGAAGGCTGAGAACATGAAGCATTTCTCAGGGTATTTGTTAAGTGCTTAACCTGGCACCGTTCTAAGGACTGGGATAGATACAAGTTAATCAGGCGGGACACAGTCCCTGTCCCACGTGGGGCTCACGGTCTAAGCAGGAGAGAATAGCCCACAAAAAGATCTGTCCCTTCCATTTCCACTTCAGAAGAGAGTGGAAGAAATTCTTACCCTAGAGATAGTCACCTCCTCCTCCCTTACTGGGAAGCATTACGGCACAGTGGATAGAGCATCGACCTGGAAGTCAGAAGGCCAGGGGTTCTAATCCCGGCTCGGCCACTTGTCTGCTGTGTGACCTTGGGCAAGTCACATCTCTGGCCTCAGTTCCCTCATCTGCAAAATGGGGATAGAGACTGTGAGCCTCATGTGGGACAGGGACTGTATCCAACCCAATTTGCGTGTCTCCACCTCCAGCCCTTAGTCCAGTGCCTGGCACATAGTAAAGCGCTTAACAAATACCACAATTATCATTATTTATTTAGATCGGCATCACTTTTTCTCTGAATCTGGAGGAAGAGTCTTTCCATCTCCTCTCTAGGGGCCTTTTCCTACCTCTCTTTTCAGGGTTATTTAGGAGCTGTATTCGTAGTAATATTTGCTAAGCACTTACTATATGCAGAGTAATGTTCTAAGTCCTGGGAAAGACTACAAGGATGGGAATCAGACACGGTCCCTGGCCCGCTAAGCGGCTCAGAGTCCAACAGTCACAACCGGAGCCACGGTGATCGTCTGAGCTACGGCAGCCACGGCAGCCTTCCCGACGATCTACGTTTTCAGGAGCCGGCTTGCTGTCGCTGTTTTTGTCCTTCCTGCCGCAGTGGTGCTAGGCGGGATGGAAACAAGGTCACGATCAAAGTCTCTACTGATGCAGCTTCTCAATGGGGCAGAGCAGGAGACATCCTAAGTTTCATATCTGCACACTGAACAAAAACCCACTGTGTTTTCGCACCCTACACGGTAGCTATGTAGATCACTTAGAAAGTCTGTTCATAGGAAAGAACAGAAACACTTTTGTCGGCTGCAATTAATGTCTTACATAAAACTATACACGCTTAACAAATACCACATAAAAAGTCCCGCCCCACCCTCCCCAAAAGCATCTGCTTTATTATTTCTTTTAATGGTAAGCGCTTAGAACAGTGCTCTGCACACAGAAAGCACTTAATAAATGTGACTGAATGAATTGAATGACTCCATTAATCGTATTTATCAGTTACCTCATCTGTAAAGTGGGGATAAAGACTGTGAGCAACCTGATTACCCTGTACACCCCAGCGCTTAGAACAGTGCTCTGCACATAGTAAGCGCTTAACAAATACCAACATTATTATTATTATTGAGCACTTACTATATGCAGAGTACTGTATTAAGAGCTTGTACAACAGAATGAGCAGACATGTTCCCTGCCCATAAGGAGCTTACATTTAAGTGCTTATTTCGTGCCTGTCACTGTACTAAGCGCTGGGGTAGTCACAAGCTAATAGATGGGACACAGTCCATGTGCCACATCTGGCTCACAAGTCTGAATCCCCATTTTAGATGAGGTAACTGAGGCACAGAGGAAGTGAAATGACTCGCCCAAGGTCACACAGCAGACAAGCGGCGGAGCGGGGATTAGAACCCCGGTCTTTTTGACTTCAAAACCCATGCTCTATCCACTAGGCCATGCTGCTTCATATTGTGAACTAAATGGAGCCAAATGTTTCTTCTTCAGTACTTTTGTAGTTTAAGAGAAACATTATGTTTTACCTTTCTTTGTGCTTATACTTAAAAAAACCAACAACTTTACCAGGACTAGAGGAACAAAATACATTTTTCTTTATTTTTTCCTCCCCGACCCTATTTTATCTTCAGTCACAAGAAGTAAGAATGTCATCCCTAAAGCAATACACAAGGAGCAACCTGAATCAAACACATTTCCTTCTTCTGAAGTCACCGTTTGAAATGGGCAGTATCGAAATATTCACCAATGTAGTGAGGAACCACAGACAAAGCTATGGTCAATAAAAGGCTGAAATAACTTTGAAAAACTTCTGTTGATTCAGTTCTACAGTTTGGTTTAAGACTAGATGCATTTTGGCATGAATGCTTTTCCATTCAGAAAAGCTTACTGAAATCCATTCACTGGAAGGGTTCTCATATAAAATATGAAGCCTCACTTTATTTTGTTTACTACACTTACTGGATTTTATCTGGTCCCCAAGAGGTTTTTATAAGAGAATTCTATTGCTGCTGTCCTGAATAATAAAATGTGAATTTACTGAATCTTTCTAGATAATGTTAGTCTTCATTTCAACGGCAAGTTTACTGGCCAAGAGATATTATTAGCAAAAATAAGAAAATAATTGTATAGTAACAAAAACCTGTAACCAGTATAAATGGCCGCCTAACAATTTAAACAATCGAGCAATTGTATTTTTCATCTTATAAAAGAAGCATTGTTCATTTTGGCATTTTCAGCACCATTTTGCCTTTAAAGACTCATTCTACATAGTGAGCATAGCCGGAGTTACTCTGTTACAAACTCTTCTGAAATAATGTAATAGTTCGATATACGAGTGTCATGCAGTCAGATTTAATCACTTTTAGATTCAAAGAAATAAAATGGAGAAATTTTGTTTTCCTTCGGTTTCAGGCCAGCCTGAACGTGCTGTGCCTACTCAGGCCCACAGAACAGTAGGTGTATTGTTCAGTCGTTGTTTAGCTAAAAAATTATCTGCTGGGTAGCTACACAAAGAGGGAAAGGAAAAATGAGAGAAACTAGAGATAGAATAAGAAGAGTGAGAGGAAAGTGATAAAACAGTGATACAGCAAGAAGGCATAGGGAGGGGAGAGAAAGCCAGAGGGGGAAAAAAAAAAGAGGTGAAAGAGAAGAGAGAGGGAAAGGAGAGGAAGAGAGAGAGAGAGAGAGAGTGCAAGAGAGTGAATAAGCATTGCCTTCCCGAGAGAGCAAGATGAAGAAACACTGGTTAATCTATATGTGGTCCATGATCCCCCCTTCATTAGGAATCAGGGGGGCCAGAAAGTCATTAAGGGGGAATCTGGGGGGCCAGGAAGCCATTAAAGGGGTGAGGTTGACGTCTGAACTTGGAACACCCAGTATAAGTTAAAGATCCAGTCCCGGACACTAAGAAGCTTATGATTTAATCAGGAAGACAAGCGGTATAACCTAAGGGGAAAGAGCGTGGACCTGGGAGTCAGAGATCCGGGGTTTGAATCCTGCATCTGTCAAGTGCCTGTTGGGTGACCTTGGGCAATTCACTTAACTCCTTGGTGCCTCAGTTTCCTCCACTGTAAAATGGGGATTAAAGACTCGTTCCCCCTCCTAGTAAGATTGTGAGCCCCATGTGGTACATGATTATGTCCGACCTGATGAACTTGTCCCTACGCCAGTGCTCAGGACAGTGCTTGACACATAGTATGCACTTAACAAATGTCATAATGATAATAATAGCACATGCAAATTGCCACAGTAAACGCTCAGTAAATGATCGACTGCCAAATACGCAATGGATGGGAGAATACCAAATAATAAAAACAAAACCAATTAACTATGCAGATAAACAGATGTACACACGAGAGTTAATGAAAATAATGGGATGTCATGACCAGGAAAGTTGGGGAGCAGTTTGTTATTTTAATTTTGGACTGTTTGAGCCATTTAAAAAAAAATTCCTGTTCAGCAAGCTAAAGCTTCTTATAAATTTCCTCCCTACTTCGCCCTTCTCCCCCCTCGTTCTTAGACTGTAAATCACTTTTTGGTAGAGACTGTCTCTATTTGCAAATCCCTGGATTTGATCCCTCCTGGATCAGTGACCTTTCACCATTTTTTTTTGAATGTCAAACGCAGAACTGACATAAGCTCTGCAACTTCAAATGGATAGAACTGGGGGAAAAACATCCATTCTGATACACCAGAATTGTCAACTAAACAAATCAAGAAAAGCAGGCCCCTTGATTCTGTCCAGATGGAAGCCTTCAAGGGAGAGGGTGTGATAGTTCCAAATTCCAGCTTTTGTGTAGCCTCCTCCTCCACTCCCCAGATCTCATCTTCCCTTTGTTCTCCTTGGTTCCTGCCTCTACCTGCCTCATCCCCCTGCTTTCTTGTTTCCTCTGCCCTCCATCACTCTCTAAACTTTTCCCCTTCATCTTTCTGGCACTGCCCCCGGTTCCCCTTGTCCTTTCACTCCCTCATCCCGGCAAGTGCAGAGGCTGTGAGATGAATCGGAGCACTCAGCACTTCCATTTTGAGGAACTGCAAAATCAGGAATTTTACCGAGAGAACGACGACGGTCTTCTGGGGTGAATTACTTTTGTATCTGACCGTCCCGATGATTTGTGCAGGTGATCTCCACATGTCATCATGCACTTCAGAGTTTAGATGTCGATGATACAAATAGAATGTACTGGCCAACAGCTGGAGTTCAGTAGCAGTCATAAATATTGAAGGTTAGAATAAACCACTCAACAACAACAGAAATAGAGGTTCTTGGGAATCATCTGAAAAGTCTGACTAGCAAATAGGAGCAACACGCAAAAATGATGATGATGATGGCATTTATTAAGTGCTTCCTGGAAAAATATTTATACGACTGTAATAGTGTCAGAGAACTAGAAGTTGTTCCCAGAGGTTAACTATTCCATCCTATCTCCAGGCAATCCTTTCCCTAAACTATATCAGTCGTATGGCATTTTTCTTATTTTTAAGCTCTCTAAGGAAGGAGAATTTGTCCCAGTGCTTAACGATTCTTATTAAGAAGAAATCATTTTTTATATCTAATCTAGATCCCTCCTCCTGCCATTTAAACCCAATTATTCTTGTGGAGTCCCAAGGGAGAAGGGGAGTGAGTGATTCCCATCATCTATATTATAACCCTTCAAATAGAGTTGAAGAGCCCAAAGCTGGATAAATTACAATAGTACAGTTATTATCTGGCTAAAATCGGACCGTTTAAAATCCACGTTAAGGACTTCAGATATAGAACATAAATGAAAGTTTGTGGATGATGAACATTCTGTAGCAGAAAAATCTAACGAGACATGATAATATTCCTTGAATGGAATTGAACAGGAGAAAAAGCAACATATTCCTCAGTACATTAATGCTTCAATAAAATGAGTACTGCAATAAGACGTATTTTCATGAACAACATCTTCTCCCTTAATTTATTTCCCATTGCCATAATTCTTAATGGAAATACGAATATAACAAATTAATTCATTAAAGCTGACATATTTTGAAGCCAGGCTCAAACTCATTTCTACTAACTCACCTGAATAAATGTTAAATTCCATAATAAAATGCCTTACGAGATTCACAACCCCCGCCCAGAAGTCACGTTTACTGATCTAAGAATACTCAAATGGAGAAGTTTAGCATGAATTTTGCAGCGTTCAAACTGAAGCAGTAAACAGAAGGTGACTGGGCCAGAAAAAATTAGCAAAGCTCAACAATTCATCTCATTGTTGATAATTAAGATCATTTCAAAGATACTGCCCTGTGCCCGGAAATCCCTTGATAACATTTTGTATACACCCTAACCCTATGGGCCGAGAATGTGGAAAGGCTTTATCCTTCCCACTAGTTGAAGAATGATGGATGCTTCCCACTACCCCCTCCCTCTTTTTTCTCGCCACTCTTCCCCTGCCTCCAGGCCACATTCCCACATCAAACAGAAGCCCTAAAAGGACTCTCCATCTTGGAAAAGGAGGGTGGGAGATGCTCTGCAGCTGATTAGCCGAGAGCAGACAACTAAGGTGTGTATGGGACTGGGTATTGGTATTTATTGAGTCCTTACTGTGTGCCGAACACTGTACTAAGCGTACAACAGAGTTGGTAGACACATTACCTGCCCATGATGAGCATACAGTCTAGCGCTGGAAACAAACATTATTATAATTTATAACATAATAATAATAATGTTGGTATTTGTTAAGCGCTTTCTATGTGCAGAGCACTGTTTTAAGCGCTGGGGTAGATACAGGGGAATCAGGTCGTCCCACGTGAGGCTCACAGTTAATCCCAGATGAGGTAACCGAGGCACAGAGAAGTTAAGTGACTTGTCCACGGTCACACAGCCGACAAGCGGCAGAGCCGGGAGTCGAACCCATGACCTCTGATTCCGAAGCCCAGGCTCTTTCCACTGAGCCACGCTGCTTCCCAATTATATAATTATATATTAAGTGCTTACTGGGTGCAGAGCACTCTACTAAGCACTGAGCCCCTTGAATGTGGTCTTGCCTTACCTCCCTCTACAACTATTCTCCTTTTTTCTTCAACTAATCAATAGATTTATTGAGTCCCTATTGTGGGCGGAGCACTGTGCTGCGCAGACTCACCACCCTACTTAATATCCTTTCTTTGTAGCCCCCATCCCCCGCACCCAACACCAAAATTCTCCCTTCCAGAACGGGGTCTTCTCAGTTTAACTCCCTGTCAGGAGCACGAGCAGGTTGATTGGTGGCCAAATAAATCATATTTGGGCTCCACTATCTCTCCTCCACCACCCAACCTCCTGGTGATTTGGGATCTTGGATAATAGGTATATGTGAGATTCTTTCATTCATTCATTCAGTAGTATTTATTGAGCGCTTACTATGTTCAGAGCACTGTACTAAGCGCTAGGAATGAACAAGTCGGCAAGAGATAGAGACAGTCCCTGCCCTTTGACGGGCTTACAGTCTAATCGGGGGAGAAGGACAGACGAGAACAATGGCAATAAATAGAGTCAAGGGGAAGAACATCTCGTAAAAACAATGGCAACTAAGTAGAATCGAGGCGATGTACACTTCATTAACAAAATAAATAGATTCTATGTATAATGACTGTGCCACAGTGCGTGGAAGGACAGGGAAATGGAACAGAGGTATAGGAGAGAGTCGGAGACAGGGAGAGGAGGAAGAAAGGGAGAGGAGGAAGAAAGGGAGAGGAGGAAGAAAGGGAGAGGGGAAGAAAGAAAGGGAAAGAGGAGGAGGGAGAAGGAATGGAATGGATGTAGAGAAAAAAAGAGTGAGAAGAGGGATGAAGGAAGGAAAGAATAAGGGAGACAGAGGAAGAGAGAAGAGAGTAAGGTGTAAAAAAGTAAGAAAAATGAGCAAAAAAAGTAGGTACGAGAGAGATAAGAAAGAGATGAATGGTGGTGGTTTTGTCCTGTCAAAATATGGGCTTCCTAGCCTATACTCAGAAGGGGGCAATGTGGCGGAGTGGGAAGGCATTGATGTGATAAAGAATACACTATCTTGGATTTGATATATAACCTGCCCAAGCTCCACATTAATCGCTCCTCTAGCATTTCTGGTGCCCTGCTCCCATTCTAACGAAAGTGTTGGAAGTGTTGGGGAATTCTCCGTTAACACCATTGTGCCCGACCCATTTTTCATAAGCAATTCAGCCCATTAGGGCTTCGCTTAAAGATTGAAACTTCTAGATTCAGAAGCCCTGATTTTCCAAGGAACCTATCACTATGTCTACGGCTTGATGAAATAGGGATTCACACCAGCCAAAGTAAAAATACAGTGTATCTAAATCCTAGCTGATTACCTGTATCTACCCCAGGGCTTAGCCACTTGTCTGCTCTGTGACTTTGAGCAAATCATTTAACTTCTCTGGGTCTCAGTTACCTCATCTGTAAACTGGAAATTTGGACTGTAAACTCCATGTGGGACATGGACCGTGTCCAGCCTGATTAGCTTGAATCTACTCCAGCATATAGTACTGTGCCTTTAAAAACATCTTTTAAAAGAGCCAACTAAGCTGCCACATGGTTCTGTGCAGAAATGCTTTGAAAATAATCATTATGGTACTTTTTTGGTACTTTTTATGGTACTTTGGGCAAGTCACTTAACTTCTCCGTGCCTCGGTTACCTCATCTGTAAAACGGGGATAAAGACTGTGAGCCCCACGTGGGACAGCCTGATCACCTGGTATCCTCTCCAGCGCTTAGAAAAGTGCTTTGCACATAGTAAGCGCTTAACAAATGCTACTATGATTATTATTTTCTGATTTAGAGTGCTTGCTCATCCTGAGTCATTAGGGATAAGAGTGACAAAACATGAGCGTCACTAAGGGAAATAGTTTGCGACAAAGTGATTAAACTGGCTACCTGTGTGGTGCTAATGACTTTGATTCTCGGTTTTCAACTGGTTTGTAACAGAAGCTGTGTACCATTTCAATTGTTTTCCAACCATCTTTTCTTAATTTCTTATTTCCCATTAAAGCAGTGCCGGCAACATCATTTTTTGATACTACAGGAATGGAACCATCATAGATTCCTCAAAACTTATTTTACTAAGTTTTATTCACTGTAGGATATTACAAAGCCACCTACGGGGAGAAAAATAAAATGATCCCGTCATTAACAGCTACTGTATTCACAAATGAGATAAACTAGGTTGTAAGCTCCTTGTGGACAGAAAACGAGTGCGGCTCAGTGGAAAGAGCCCAGGCTTGGGAGTCAGAGGTCATGGGTTCTAATTCCGGCTCCGCCACTTGTCAGCTGGGTGACTTTGGGCAAATCGCTTCACTTCTCTGGGCCTCAGTTACCTCATCTGTAAAATGGGGATGAAGACTGTGAGCCTCACGTGGGACAACCAGATTACCCTATATCTACCCCAGCGCTTAGAACAGTGCTCTGCACATAGTAAGCGCTTAACAAATACCACCATTATTATTATTATTACCTCTGCTGCGTTGTCGTCTCCCAAGCACTGAGTACAGTCCTCTGTATGCGGTAAACCCTCAGTAAATACCATTGACTAGTGAATCGATAGAAGCCAGCTCCCCAGAGTCAAAGCAAAGCTTTATTTAGACCTTAATTAGCTGTCTCTTCAAGCCCAACATACTCTAATGGAGCAATCAACGATATCAAAAGGCCTTAATCCTAGTTACACAATGCCATGATTCCAGAGAACCAGGGCAGCCAATAATGATTCTTCATTGAGAATAATAGGGAAAAAAAATTGTTCTGACTTCTGAGACAGCTGATTCCAACAGGACTTTACTTTTTCTACTATTTTCACAATTCATTCAATGCTTACTCCGAGAATTTAGAACTCTCAGCTTCCTTTTTGTTTTATTATTACCTGATGGCTTGAGTTATTTCTGTCCCAGACACTGGTAGAACTGCAATCTGGCTGTGTGACTGCATTAAATGACAGCATTTATCTGGTTTTTATTGAAAGATTTCCGCTTTTTCATCGATTGAGGCTCTCCATTCTTTTGAAAAATGTTTTCTTTAGAAGTCAATTCTCAGAAGTGCTTTGAATGTTATTGTTGTTTGGTCATAAAAGATGTTTTAGAAAATTCCTGGAAACTCAGGGTAATTTTAGTCTCAGGTACTGAGTTCACTATGCATTTCTAGATTGCTATTTGGATGACAATATAGCTTTTAATCTTTTAATATCTTTTTAGTACCTTTTCACCATTTAGGTAGAGCTTGCAACCCCGTCCCTGTTTTTTTATTTGTTTTTTAAAAATGGCATTTGTTAAGCACTTGCTATGTGCCAGCCACCGTACTAAGCGCTGGGGTAGATACAAGCTAACTCGGTTGGACTCGAGCCAGGTCCCACATAACCCTCACAGTCTTAATCCCCATTTTACAGAGAAGTTAACTGATTTATCCAAGGTCAGACAATTGACGGAGCTGGGATTAGAACCCAGATCCTTCTGACTCCCAGGTCCGTGCCCCATCCACTAGGCCCTGCTGCTTCTCAATAGAACACGCTGCTTTGCTCTCCGCAGCATCAGATATTACTGCAAGTTCTGACAGTTATTACATACTAACACATTTTCCCCTTGACCTACTCTCTCTTGCTAGGTTCTGATAGATGTTAGGGGAATTCCTTAAGCCACTATTGCTGTTGATTGGTAACGAAATATCAAAATCTCAAGTTGAAATTTCTCTTATCCTCATTTTTCCCTCTACTGACCTCACTAGAATCTGGGCCTTGAAGACAAAGAAACCTTCCCTTCCTCCTCTAGACTGTAAATTCCATGTGGGGAGAGATGGTGTTTGCCAACCCCATTGGACTGTATTTTTCCCAAGTGCTTAGTGCAGTGCATGTTCAATAAATACCACTGACTGAGTAGAGCTGTGGTTCATTCATTCAATAGTATTTATTGAACACTTATTATGTGCAGAGCACTGTACTAAGCGCTTGGAATGTACAATTCGGCAATAGATTTCTAATGAAATTTCCACCTTCATAATATTTTTAGACTCAGAATTATTACTATACAGATCCTGGGGTCTTTTAGGCTGTTTTTCTTCTAATTGAAAGCATTCGTTTCACAACTAGACATTACTAAAAACCCATTTATCCGTGAATGGTTTCATAAAGTTTTGCTTTTCGACTCAGACTGGCAAACTGAAAATGCCCCACATAATCCGCATTAAGTGATTTCATTTAGTCTAAAGATAATCGGCAAGATCTGATTTAAGCAAGAATAATTCATTTAAATAGAGGAAAAATCCGCACTGGAAACAGTACATCATCTTAACTCCACAAGTTCAGTTATTCGCTTGGGTTAAAAGCGTACTTATTTGTCATCAGCAAAATCTTCCACTTCAAAAACCCTGCTTTTGTTTAGGAGGGTGGAAGGGTAGGTGGGGAAGGGAGGAGTGTACTTGTTGTGACCTATATTCATTCGCTTACCTTTGGCATGAGTTACATATGCAGCACAGATCAGGATATGCACAGGAAACTTTGGCACAATGTGTATTGTTAGCCTGCAGATGTATCTTAATAAACTGCATGTTCAAATAAATAATTTTCCATTCTTTATCTTTCACACTGCATACTTATGATAAAAAGTTGCTATTACGGGCTAATTTGAGCATAAACATAAAGTCCTTAGAGACCAGCACCTTCATTTAGGATTGTAGTGCACTGTATATTCTCGGATTACAGCTGTTCCTCAACTATTCATACGTAGGCAAGTAGAACAATCCACCCAAGAAACAATTGAGAAAATATATTTAAACCCCACTGGGTTTTTATTCTAATTTATATACATCCTTGCCTGAGGTTTCGAGATTGAGGTGCTTCATAGAAAAATCAAGTGGATACAGTCTATTTTAATATACACATCTGGTTTTTGCTTTTTTTTTTAGACTCTCAGTCTAAATACCCTGTGGGGTATTTGTGTTTTCTGAAATATGAATGTAGTATTTTCGACAAATCAAATAATGTTTTCAATTCATTTTAGGTTAGAGCGTGTATTTGTCTTTGAAAGTACAGTGATATACCAAGAGAAAATACTCACCCACAAACCATTACTGGTGTGGACATTACACAAGTCTTATAAAGCATTATGGACAAAGGTCCTAACTTGATCTATTGAAAGATGGTTTTAATGATTGAAGAAAGGCACCTTGAAGTGAAATTTTACTTCAAAAATGCTAATCTTAGTTATTATAAGGTGCCAATTCAAAGCAAACATTTTACAAAGTTATTCAAGAATTCTTTAAACTAAAAACACGGGCACCATAATTAGCAAATGACTGAAAAATAATCAGAGGCAGATGACAGACTATGGAAAAAAAAAAGAGTTCCACTAATTTATTCAAGTAATCTCCATTGGGTCAAATTTAGCCCTATAGGAAGATTTATAATCTCTAATGTATATAATGTGTCAACACAAATTTATCTGCCAATCCTACTTCTAGCATGATGGTAATAAGACACTGATAACAGAAGCATATGGCATTTCCTTGGGACTTGAGGAAATTAACTCTCCTTTGTGAGAACAGATATAGGGAAATATGGTTAAAATTATCTTTAAAATATCTAATTATCAATTATATTTATGGATTTCTGAAAGTAGGAAATTCTGTAGGGATTTGGGAGATTACCCTGCAACAATCAAATTGATTCACCTGTTTTCAAAATCCTTTATCAGAACCATTTCTATGGAAATTTGAGTTTAATAGATGAATAATCCATCAAAAGAAGCTAAACTCAAGAAGCGTGATACCAACAGTTATGGATGGTAACAATTAATTTTATCAAATCCCATACTCCCTACACTTTCTTTTTGACCAAAATTAATTTGTTCAACTAGAAAAATAACACCAAATATAGGATTGCCTGGAGAAGCAGTGCAGTCTAGCGGAAAGAGCACCGGTCTTGGATTCAGAAGACCAGGGTTCTAATCGCGGCTTCACTGCTTTGGGGCCTTGGGCAAGTCACTCGACCCCTCTGTGCTTCAGTTTCCTCAGCTGTAAAGAGGGATTCACTACCTGTTCTCCCTCTCCTTTCGACGGGCAGCCCCCTGTGGGACAGGGATTGTATCCGACCTAATTGATCTGTATTTAAACCCAGTGCTTAGAATGGTGTTTGACACATAGGAAACACAGACTATAAAAAAAAAATGATTCATCTGCCAGGGTATTTAAGAATATGCTGATCTAGTGGCTGAGGCACTGCTCTGGCAATTAGGACACCTGGGTTCTCGTTCCAGTTCTGTGGTCTTTCAACCGTCGGGCACCTCTGCCCACGTAATTGCTCACTGAACTCCACACCCCAACTGGCACATGACTGGCAAGGGTGAGCGGTGCCGTGTAAGTAGATAAGCACCACTGCAGCATATGCAAGTTCTCTTTGCATTCGTTTGGCTGAGGTCTCAGGTGAAAAGCTCATCTTTCATCCCTGATGGGCAAACTCCATCATCGGTTTGCCCGTACTAGAAAAAACAGTAGGCGAGTAAAAGGGAAGATAACCAAGACAAGAAGCTGTCAAAGCCTTGGCTTTCACGAACGAGCTCTTACTAGGACGGCGGGAATCCACATTTTCGGTTCGGTTGCGAGCAGCCTTTGAAACAAGAGAATAGCTGTACCAGCCATTCCAAAAAGACTCTGAGAATCAACGCGCAACCAGAGCTGTAGGAAAACATTTCAAAAATAAACACATGGAACTCATTCTTATTTAGGACCTAGAATACATGGAGAGGAAGCTATTGGAGGGGAAAAGTGTTATACAGCACAGATGGAATTTGGAAAGGTCAAATAAATGATAAACTAAAGTGTGAGAGCTATTATGCAGCAATTCGGAATAGTTTCCTAATTAAGCTTAAGTCTGACATATGAAAGTTCCCAAATTAGCTCTTTTCATATTTTGGTGTAAACATATTTTGTATTTATATAACACCCATTTCCCAAGAGACTCAGACTACTATAAATATGGTGCATAATTGCATTTTAAGTGGGTGGATGTGAAAATGAACATACGGAGCACATACAGGAAAGTCTTGCGAGACTTTCCCATGTTGAGGATGAAACCCCGTGAAGCTTAAAGACCCAGCCAGACTGAGAAAACACAGCCTTTACCTCGTCTTCTGAAAACACCCTGACCAAAGCCAAGTCCAAGAAGAATGGTAAATCACGTGCAAAAATCAACCAGCAAAGAGGAGGTACCTACTGCTTCCATTTAAACTGGACTTTCCTCATAATATGGAACCGTGAGGTGGGCAGCATCACAGGATTTCAACAGGGCTATGAGTGGGGCCTAGTGGAGAGAGCATCGGTCTGGAAGTCAGAAGGACCGGGGTTCTAATCTCCGTTCCTCTACTTGGCTGCTTTGTGACCTTGGGCGAGTCACAATGTCTCTGAGCCTCAGTTACCCCATGTGTAAAATGGGGATTAAGACTAAGAGCCCTCTGTGGGACAGGGACTGTGACCAACCTGATTAGTTTGTATCTACCCCAGCGTTGAGTCCAGTGCCTGGCATTAAGTAAGCACTTAACACATACCATAAAATAAATGAAGAAGAGAGTGCTAACTATAGAAACTATGATGATATCTCATTGCTTTTCATTGCCTACAGAGCCAGGGACTGGTGACTGAAGAACACGGTCAACCATAGACTGTTGGAGTCGCCATGTAGTTTTAGAGCAAACTGAAGCATACTAGACAGGATTTCTGCCCACGAGATGCAGGAGAAGGGCTAACATGAACACTGAATTTGCCCTTGTCACCTTCGGTCAGACTGGGTTATCTGTTACGAAGCTACTTTACACAGGGTAAAGCCGACCTTTCCCCCAACATCATCAGAATGAACTAGGGCTGTGAAGTTCAGTTACTTGTGTTCAAAGCACTGTGTTGCCATTATGCCTGGGGATGTTCATTCAATCATTCAATTGCATTTATTGAGCACTTACTGCGTGCAGAGCACTGCACTAAGCACTGGGAAGAGTACAATAGCACAATAAACTACACATTCCCTGCCCACTATGAGTTTATTGTCTAGAGGACAAGGGTCCCAGAAGGTTCCAGAAAAATATCCTCCAATAATATATAATTATAATTACGGTACTTGTTAAGCATTTATTATGTTGTTATGATACAAGTTAATCAAGTCCCACAAGGGCCTCACACGCTTAATCCCCATTTTACACACGAGGTAAATGAGGTCCAGAGGAATGAAGTGAACCTGGGTCCTTCGGACTCCCAGGCCTGTGCTCTATCCACTAAGCCATGCTGCTTTTAATTCATTCAATAGTATTTATTGAGCGCTTTTAATCTGTTCCAGGTCTCAGGAGCCTCCAGGAGATCTAAGATGGACTGGGAAGGGCTCCCAGTTCAAGAAGCCTGGGGGTCGGGTAGTTCTGGGGCGACTCGGGCTCTGAGCCTTGACTTTATTGGGTCTCTCGGACCATTCCCTGGAAACTACTCATGTGCTTGGTAGACCACTGAGCCACCAGAGCTCTGAAGGAAGCTATGCTCCCCTGGCCCAAATCCCTTGGGGTGCCAGTTACCCAAAGCAGGTTCTCAAAGCTTGCCCTGAATCCCAGTAACCTAGGATAACTGGGGCCCGTTGACTCACAGAGCTGTCAAAGGGGGCATAGGGTTTACTGGTTCTCAAGAGTACCCCAGGTTGTCAAGCCCTGGGCAGAAGTCGGCGTTCATCTGAAAAGTTCTATCTCCAGTGATAGTTTTATGACAAACAGCTGAACCTAGAAACCACAACTCTGTTAGGCGGAGGAAGGAAATCCAGCAGATGTGAAACAAAAGCAATTTTTAAAACTCCTGAAGCTTTCACACAGGCGATGAAATGAATGAAAGCTTCAGATCACGAGGGAAGCAAAAAATACAAAATGGAGCAAGGTTACCTCCAGGTTCACTGTCAATCAATCACATTTACTGAGTGCTTACTTTGTGCAGAGCATTGTACTAAGCACTTGGGGGAGCGCAGTGCAACAGACACATTCCCTGCCCACAACGAGTTTACAATCTAGAGGGAGTTTACGGTCACTACTCAGAATAGACGTGTGCTGCTTCTTAATTATGTACCATTTATTCAAATTGCAGATAGGTTTAGGTGTATTTGCGAATCTTTCCTGTGTTTCAATCTATGGCATTTGATGAGCAGAGGACTGGATTAAGTGCTTGGGGAAGTACCACAGAGTTGGTAGAGATGATCCTTAGAGTCTAAACGGGGAGAAAGACATGAAAAGAAATTTCAAACAAGGGAAATGGTAGTGTATGAGAATATGTACATAAGTGCTGTAGGTACGGTGAATATCAAGTGCTTAAGGGGTTCAGAGGCAAGTGCATCGGTGATGTAAAAGGGAGGGAGAATAGGGGAAATGAGGGTTTAGTCAGGGAAGGCCTCCTGGAGAAGATAGGATTTTAGGAAAGCCGGAAGGAGGTGTGAGTGGCGTTCCGTCAGATATGAAGGGGGAGAGCGTTCCCGGCCAGAGGGAGGACATGGGCAAGAGACAGATGGTGAGATAGACAAAATCAAGGTACAGTGAGTAGGTGGGCAGGAGAGGAGTGAAGCATGCATTTTTAAAGGATTTAAAATTCATCCCTAGGATTTCATTCCGGCAGTA
This sequence comes from Ornithorhynchus anatinus, assembly GCF_004115215.2. Classification (NCBI taxonomy): domain Eukaryota; kingdom Metazoa; phylum Chordata; class Mammalia; order Monotremata; family Ornithorhynchidae; genus Ornithorhynchus; species Ornithorhynchus anatinus. The sequence goes on from NC_041729.1 coordinate 47,173,692, forward strand.
TTTGAACTTTTATTAATTACCCAGTTTTCACGAGCAGTCCTGAAGATTCATGACCAACTGGAGTGTATCAGAAATGAAACTTGTGTTCTCCACACAGAATCAATCGTATTATTGAGAACTTACTATGCACAGAGCACTTAATAAGCGCTTGGGAGTGTACAAGAGAGTTGGTAGACACATTCCCTAACCGCAATGAGCTCAGAACTGTTTCATGAATCTCTACATCCGTACAAATATAATAAATTCACAGAAATGTTCTTGAATAGATTATTATTGACTAGAGTGAAACGGTTCACTCACCTCTGGTTGCAAATTTATTTACAAAAAAATATTTGATATGCCATTCGCAACCTACAGTCTTACGCCCCTTTCTGATATGGGCAGGTTCGAAAATACAGCAGATGAAACAATTTACTTATGAAGGAAAAGAAACCTGATGGCGGTTGGAAAGTATGCCCCTCGGCAGTAAAGCTTTCACTGTCTTCAGAATGAATTCCCTTTTACAATATCAGCACAATACTATTTCTGTGACCGCTAGTTTTAGGGGATGAGGCAGAGATGAAATATACCTAAATGAAGAGATGATCATTTCAGTGATGACTCTACGCTGAGCTTTGCTGGGGCTAGATAGTTTAAATGTACATCATATCTCAGTTTCTCAGACTTCTCACGGAGCTTCCAGCTCCCCATTTCAAAAAACGATTTTACCTTTCTCCATTTCGAGCTCTCTATTCAGCAACAATTTGTTTTCAGAATAATGTGAGGCTGAATACAACGAGGAAAAATAAAGACAAAGAAGGGAGCAGGGAGCTAAACAAACCACTGAAAAATTACATTTACCAAGGGAGAGTCTCTAAGTCTTTATACTTCAGGAGAATTAAGGCGAGGAGCTTATTTCAGGAACCTTCCAAGCCCAGAGAACAGATCACCCTTCAGGGGGTGGGGAAGGGCAGGGTATTCCAATCACAGGCTAGAGGTTAGTGAGGGGTCGAATTTGAAAATCGACACCAAAATTTATAATTTTTTTGCCGGCTTCTTATATTTATAATCTTCTTTCTTAAATTGAGTGCCCTCTGGTGTTGATTAAAAACAACCCACCACCATTCACTCTCCCTGTTCCATTTAATGACACTAGATACAACTGAAGGTTTTAAAGGGATTCTGTGGAAAATGCAGAGATCTGGGGTCACTGATAGCAAACTCCTGTAGCGTGCACAAGCTATTCTTTGTTATTGCATTAAAGATACTCCGCACATGACTAGCTTGGCTGAAATGACACATAAGATGGCATTTTTTTCCACTTGGGTCATGTTGAAAACGAAGAGCTGATGACATTCAGACAATGACTCATAAGGCAACAAGAGTCCAGGAAAGCACTTTGGAGAATTTTAAAAAAACAAGTGAATGATAAAATAAAATAATAATAATAAAAAAGAACTGACCTCAAAACATTTTTCCTTCTTCGCTTGATGGAGCAGTTCGACCAATCCAGGTAAAAGGACTGGAAATATGTACGTTTCTAAATAGTCTTTAGGAGAACCTAGGAAAAAAAATTATTTTCCTCATTTAAAAAAAGGCGAAGGTTAATTTGCAGAAGGTTTTTTTTTTTCCCATTTTAGGTACGATGTAATATTTGACACCGGTCTAATAATAATAATAACATTTCTGCAATGTATTTTAGGACAGACTGGAGAGTTTCCATATTTTAGACAATATGACAGACAGTTTTGATGAGGAAACCAACTTGCTTAAAAAACCCCAGGTTTCTTCAAAAGGTACCACTAAGACTTTAATTATAAAAAAAGCTAAATCGTAGCAGTGCATATACTGCACAGTGGCACGGGCCCGAGAGTCAGAGGACCGGGGTTCTAATCCCGGCTCCACCTCATGTCTGCTGTATGATTTGAGTCACCAACTTCTCTGTGCCTCAGTTACCTCATCTGTGAAATGGTGACTATGACTGTAAGCCCCAAGTGGGAGATGGACTGTGTCCAACCTGATTAGCCTGTATCTACTCCAGGGCTTAGTACAAGCTTAGTGGAAAGAATCTGGGCTTGGGAGTCAGAGGTCGTGGGTTCTAATCCCAGCTCGGCCATTTATCAGCTGTGTGACTCTGGGCAAGTCACTTCACTTCTCTGTGCCTCAGTGACCTCATCTGTCAAACGGGGATTGAGACTGTGAGGCCCACGTGGGACAACCTGATTACCTTGCATCTACCCCAGCGCTTAGAACAACGTTAAGCACTTATTATGTGCCAAGCAAATACCATTATTATTAAGTAAGCACTTAAATGCCATTAAAAAAAGAGAGGAGAGAGACCAGGAGAAAGAATTAGAGGCAAAAGAGAAAATTAAGACTAAAGAAGAGCTTTATTTATTTCCATGAGCTCAGGAAGTTTAATTTAGACTGGTAGAAAGAGGAAGAATTCAAATGGTAGTCACAGATGGGAAAAAAGGGTGGGCCTAGGACCAAAGCAGCATGGCTCAGTGGAAAGAGCCTGGGTTTGGGAGTCAGAGGTCATGGGTTCGAATCCCAGCTTGTCAGCTGTGTGTCTGTGGGCAAGTCACTTTAACTTCTCTGTGCCTCAGTTACCTCATCTGTAAAATGGGGATTAACTGTGAGCCTCACATGGGACAACCTGATGACCCTGTATCTACCCCAGCACTTAGAACAGTGCTCTGCCCATAGTAAGTACTTAACAAATACCAACATTATTATTATTCTGACTCCTTTATATTGGTTACTGGATATTTGTTCTCATCTGAATTTCTTGAGATTAGAGAAATGACACAATCATGCCATTTACAGTTTATTTACATGCCAGCTCCCCCCAAAAGTTACGCTGAGCCTGAGTATGAGTGTTAGGCTGAGTGTTATCCCCTGTTCACCTGCTTTGCTTGGACAGACCTCGGAATTTCAGCTTGGCTGGGCTTTCCTGCCGTTGTCATATACCATACTCCCATAACTGCCCCACTTCTTTACAACAAAAAAAGAGGGGAGTGGCTATTCCAGGGGCAATTCAGTCTAGTAATAAAGGAAGCGGGAGAAAAAAAGGAGAAGAAAAAAGGGGGGAAGGTTGGGAGAAGAGAAGGGCAAGAGGGCACTTGAGATTGCCATCTCTCTCTAAAAGGTAAACTCATTATGGACAGGGAAGGTGTCTGCTATGTCTGTTGTATTGTTCTCTCCAAAGCGCTTAATACAGTGCTCTGTATGTAGTGAGAGCTCAGTAAATAGGACTGATTTGACTGATTGGTTACTTCTACTGTACTCTCCCAAAGGCTTCATACAATAGGCTCTCAATTACAATAAACCCCTCCCTCCCCTCTTATCCTATATCCTTGTCCTTGTCTCCACAAACCTCCATCTGTAGAGTTCTGACCCTACTCCTCTTCCTACCCCCACACCCGCTGCTATCGCTGGTAATAAAAATAACCCTTTATTTCCTCCTCAAAAAATCAGGGGTGAGGAGGGGATTATGCAGGGGAAGTGATTATGTGAGGGAGTATGGTAGAGAGAGGAATCCAAGACAATGTCTTTGCACAAGTCAAGCGAAGACAGATAGGCTTGCATGAAAAACAGCATTGGGGATATGTCTACGTAAGCCAAAAATGGGCTTTTTGTGGGGAAAAAAAAAAGATTTTTCTCTTCAGTGGTCCTCTAGGCTGTAAGCTCACTGTGAGCAGGGAACGTTTCTACCAACTCTGCTATACTGTACTCTCCCAAATCAATAAATACCGTGGAATCATGAAGCAATTCATTTTATCTGTCTCGGTGTCTTAAGTTCTTCTGAAAGATCATTTAAAAGGAAAGTATATTCATTATTCAAACGGTTTCAAAACAGTATAGTTAGACCCAGTTTAGAAAGGTTGAACATTTATGTCTGTCTTCCCCTCTAGACAGTAAGCCTGTTGTGGGCAGGGAATGTGTGTACTAATTCTGCTGAATTGTACTCTCCCAAGCGCTTAGTACAGTGCTCTGCCCTCAATAAATACCACCAGTGATGTCGATGACGATGGTAATTCTCAAGTGGTTTGTTACTGTAGTGTAGTTGTCACACTGGTTTGAAAAGAACCTTTTATTTGTTAATTGTGTGGGTGAATGGTCTGTTATATAGACATAGGCTTTGGTCACTTTGTTTTAAAAGAGGGCAATGTGGAGAGAATGGATTTCTACTTTTAGAATATATCACAAACAAGGGAAAAAAAAAAATTGGTCCCAGTTCCTTACTTACAAGTTTTGGGGTCAATTACTTCTGGAACTTCCGGAAGTGGTGGCGGAGGTACATTTTGGATCGCAGAATAGTCTAGGGAAACTGGATAAAAGTGCTGCAGATTAAAATGGCTCAAAATTGTTGACTCCAATGGTATGGCCTTTAAAAAAAAAATTGGTATTTGTAAATATTATAAACAATTTAACTTTACCATATAATCATTTCGCATTGATTTTTTAGGTATTAAAGATTTGTTTTTGATAAAGAGAAGAATCTATTTCTCAATTTAGAGCAAAAACACTACACTTTTTAGACCCTCACTGAATTTTCATCCATTTCCTGAAAATATCAGTGGTTCTTTATCACTAAATATACACCACCAGCATTTTCATAATCTGCTGAGTCTTGGAAGATCAAACAGGATATTTAAAAACATATTCCTTCATTGCTAGACTTCATTTTCTACACTATAAGCTTGTTGTGGGCAGGGAACGTTACCAATTCTAGAGTACTGTCCTCTCCCCAAGAGCTTAGTACAGTGCTCTGCACACAGTAAAGCGCTTGATAAATACCTTTAATCGATATATTATTTTGGGAAATCTAACGAATGCTACTCTCAGACACGAACAGGACGAGCCACTGGCAGAAACGTGAACACGCAACTTGCATCAGTTGTGATAAATGCTTGACAGAGATGGCGTGACTTAGAATTGGCCAGACGGAGCCCTCCCTCTCCCTCTGCCCCTCCTCCCCTCCCCACAGCCCTTGTGTTTATTTGTATATATTATCTATTACTCTATTCATTTTATTAATGATGTGTAGATATCTATGATTCTATTTATCTTGCTGGTATTGATGCCTGACTACTTGTTGTGTTTCATCTGTCTCGCCCCTTCTAGACCGTGAGCCCGTTGTTGGGCAGGGATGGTCTCTCTGTGTGGCCAAATCGTACCTTCCACACGCTTAGTACAGCACTCAGTAAATACGACTGAATGAATGATTTGGGGCCCGTAACCTTGCGTTGCCCATTCGGGATAGATACTTTGCCCTATCCATTTAGCCTATTTTTCCATCATCCTGCCTCTAGCTGACGCTTAAGAAGATCTGCAGTTATTTCCTCCCCGACACTCAGTGTGTACCCTGAATCTAATACCGAAATAAATTCCATTAAAAATCTGCGCATGGACACTCAACTGTGCTCAAAGGCAAAAATCGAAGACCCTGAGATGTCCCTTTTATAGGTGTCTCCCTTTTAATATAGAATGGGTTCCAAAATAAACGTGACGAATCAACACAGGCACTCATTGCCATAATTCCCATAGCTATTCCTGCTATTCTACCAGACTCGGGCCCAGGTATGATAATAATAATAATAATAATAATGTTGGTATTTGTTAAGCGCTTACCAGGTGCCGAGCACTGTTCTAAGCGCTGGGGTAGACACGGGGGAATCAGGTTGTCCCACGTGGGGCTCCCAGTCTTCATCCCCACTTTCCAGATGAGGTCACTGAGGCCCAGAGAAGTGAAGTGACTTGCCCAAAGTCACACAGCTGACGAGTGGCAGAACGGGGATTCGAACCCATGATCTCTGACTCCAAAGCCCGGGCTCTTTCCACTGAGCCACGCGGCTGAAAAATAGAAATATATAAGGTGGTTTTTGGCATGCCACTGAGAAGCGGCGTGGCTCAGTGGAAACAGCACGAGCTTGGGAGTCAGAGGTCATAGGTTCAAATCCCGGCTCTGCCGCTCGTCAGCTGTGTGACTGTGGGCAAGTCACTTAGCTGCTCCGTGGCTCAGTTACCTCATCTGTAAACTGGGGATGAAGACCGGGAGCCCCACGTGGGACAACCTGATGACCCTGTATCTCCCCCAGCTCTTAGAACAGTGCTCTGCACATAGTAAGCGCTTAACAAATACCGACATTATTATTTAATGTTCTGGAAGGAATAATTCACTAAATGTACCTCAATGGTTGGGAGAGTCAATGGATTCTCAAATACTAAGCAGTTTGCTCCACTGTCTCTGTAGACTCCTGTTTGCTCTAACTGGATTAATTATTTACATTAATTATTTAGTCTACAAATATGTATTAATAACCCCTTGAAAATGGCATTGTTATTTAAGCAGCGTGGCTCAGTGGAAAGAGCCCGGGCTTGGGAGTCAGAGGTCATGGGTTCGAATCCCCGCTCTGCCCCTTGTCAGCTGTGTGACTGTGGGCAAGTCACTTCACTTCTCTGGGCCTCATCTGTAAAATGGGGATGAACCGTGAGCCTCACGTGGGACAACCTGATGACCCCGGATCTCCCCCAGCACTTAGAACAGTGCTCGGCACATGGTAAGCGCCGAACAAATACCAACCTTATCATTATTATCATTATTAAGACTGTGCCTGTGAAGTACCACCCTCATCCCATGCGCGTATCAATGCAGTCAGCCAGTCTGGGCAGTTCAGATAAAAAAAATAGCTTTTCCTTGACAGGGTTGGGGTTTTTTTGGTTGTTTTTTTCAGTTATTGCTGCCCAAATTATCTGAACAATTGCCTCGATCTCCACTGTGCCAAGGGAATGGGAATATCCAAGCAAAGGTCGTTGCAATCATTATGACATAGAATTAGTGTAGCCTAGTGGACAAGCAGCATGGCACAGTGGAAAAAGCACGGGCCTGCGCGTCAGAAGGTCATGGGTTCGAATCCCGGCTCTGCCACTTAGCTGTGTGACCCCGGGCAAGTCACGTCACTTCTCTGGGCCTCATTTACCTCATCTTTAAAATGGGGATTGAGACTCTGAGCCCAACTTGGGATAGGGATTGGATCCAACCCGATTTGCTTGTATCCACCCCGGCGCTTAGAACAGTGCCTGGCACAGAGTAAGCGCTTACCAAATACCATAATTATTAGTAGAAAGAGCCCATCTCAAGATCCGACTTGTTCATTCCAAGCCCTTAGTACAGTGCTCTGCACGTCGTAAGCGCTCAATAAATACTATTGAATGAAAGATCTGGGTTCTAATCCTCCCTCTGACATTTGCCTGCTGTGTGACTTTAAGCAAGTCACTTTATCTGTGCCTCAGTTTCTTCACCGGTAAAATGGGCATAAAATACCTTTTCTCTCTCCCTCTTGGACTATGAGCCCCATGAGGAGCAGGAACTACGCCTGCCCTGATTATCTTGTGTCTTTCCCAGCATCTAGTACAGTGCTTTGGCACATTAGCAGCGTGGCTCGGTGGAAAGAGCCTGGGCTTTGGAGTCAGAGGTCCTGAGTTCGACTCCCGGCTCTGCCACTTGTCAGCTGGGTGACTGTGGGCGAGTCACTTCACTTCTCTGTGCCTCAGTTACCTCATCCGCAAAATGGGGATTAACTGCGAGCCTCACGTGGGCCGACCTGATGACCCTGTATCTCCCCCAGCGCTTAGAACAGTGCTCTGCACATAGGGAGCGCTTAACAAATACCGACACTATTATAGCTATCTGTTACCGATTTGTCCATTCCAAGCGCTTAGTACAGTGCTCTGCACATAGTAAGCGCTCAATAAATACTATTGAAGTGGACGAATAATAGGTGCTTAGCAAATACCACTATTATTTCATAAATTACGTTTCAAAATAATAATATTTCCGCCTTTACTAAGAGACGGATGAAAATCGGGAGATTAGATAATACTCACAGAAGTCACAGTAGCCTCTCTGACTTTATAGCCCTCTGGAAATGGAGGCTGTTCAGCTTCATACTCTTAAGGAAAAAAATATGAAAGAACGTAAGTACGTAGGAAGTTCTTCCAAACACTTGCGCATTTAGTGAAGCTTTTTCGTTTTGCTAAAAAACCACAAATATCTATCTATATTAATCTGTCTCCCCCTCTAGACTGGAAGCACATCACATAGTAATAATCACGTTGGTATTTGTTAAGCGCTTACTACGTGCAGAGCACCGTTCTAAGCGCTGGGGGAGATACAGGGTCATCAGGTCGTCCCACGTGAGGCTCACAGTTAATCCCCATTTTCTAGATGAGGGAACTGAGGCCCAGAGAAGTGAAGTGACTCGCCCACAGTCACACAGCTGGCAACTGGCAGAGGAGGGAGTCGAACTCATGACCTCTGACTCCGAAGCCCGGGCTCTTTCCACTGAACCACGCTGCTTCCCTATAGACACGGGGTCATGAGGTTGTCCCACGTGGGGCTCACAGTCTTCATCCCCATTTTACAGATGAGGTCACTGAGGCTCAGAGAAGTGAATCATATGCAAGGAAGATGTCTACCACCGCTGTTTATTGTACTCTTCTAAGCCCTTAGTACACAGTTAGCATTCACTGAAGAGCCCGGGCTTGGGAGTCGGAGGTCACGGGTTCTAATCCCGGCTTCGCCGCTTGCCGGCTGGGTGACTCGGGGCGAGTCACTTCACTCCTCTGCGCCTCAGTTCCCTCATCTGGAAAATGGGGACGAAGACCGTGAGCCCCACGTGGGACAACCCCATCACCTTGCATCCCCCCCCCCCAGCGCTTACAACAGTGCGTTGCACGTAGTAAGCGCTTAATAAATGCCATCGTTATTATTAAAGCCCACCGGTGATGACGATGACATGCTCTCAAAACCCTGTTTCGTCTGTCCAAGATAAAAACAGCTGCGTATCACAGCACAGAACGTGTAGGCCGTCGTCATTATCTTGTCGGGAAGCGACGAGGCTCGAGGTTCTTAAAATGCTGGACAAGTCTTACGAAATTATCATCCGTCCCCTCGCCTCGGGGAAATAAAAGCATAAACCGTCACGGTATTTTAGAAAGGCCTTCGAGGCTCCTCTTAGTCCTCAGGAAGCTGACTTAATAATAATAATAATAATAATAATAATAATGTTGGTATTTGTTAAGCGCTTACTATGTGCAGAGCACTGTTCTAAGCGCTGGGGGAGACACAGGGGAATCAGGTCGTCCCACGTGGGGCTCACGGTCTTCAGCCCCATTTTACAGATGAGGGAACTGAGGCCCAGAGAAGTGAAGTGACTCGCCCACAGTCACACAGCTGACAAGCGGCAGAGCTGGGATTCGAACTCATGAGCCCTGACTCCAAAGCCTGTGCTCTTTCCACTGCAAGCTCGCTGTGGGCAGGGAGTGTGTCTGTCATATTGGACTCTCCCAAGCGCCTAGTACAGTGCTCTGCATATAGGAAGCTCTCAATAAATTCATTCATTCATTCAATCGTATTTATTGAGCGCTTACTCCGTGCAGAGCGCTGGACTGAGCGCCTGGAACGGACAAATCGGTAACAGATAGACGGTCCCTGCCCTCAATACGACCGACTGCCTGACTGAGGTTCACTCGCTCATTCGATGGTATTTACTGAGCGCTTACGATGTGCAGAGCGCTGGACTGAGCGCCCGGAATGGCCAATTCGGCAACAGATAGAGACGATCCCTGCCCCGATAATGACCTTTATCGGACAGGCTCAAAATCTTTCCCCGAAAGGTGGAACCAGCCGAGCGAAATGTGTGAAAGGTAGAACGTGAGGGACGACGGAATACGTGGGGGCCGCGTCAGGCAGGAGAGGGGAAGAGGAGAAGCAGCGTGGCCTGGCGGACGGAGCTGGGCCCGGGAGGTCCGGAGGATCCGGGTTCTAATCCTCCCTCCGCCCCTCGTCTGCTGCGAGATCCTGGGCAAGTCACGTCACTTTCTCCCTCCCGTGTAAGACCGCGAGCCCCGGGACTGGGTGGGCCCTGATGAACCTCCAAGCGCTTAGTACAGTGCTCTGCACCTAGTAAGCGCTCAATAAATACGACCGAAGGAACTTGCCTGGCCTAGAGTAGAGAGCACAGGCCGGGAAGCCGGAACCACCCGGGGCCCCATCTCCGCTCCGTGACTCGTCTGTGTGTTACCTCCGCTTCTCTGGGCCTCGGTTACCTCGTCTGGAAAATGAGGATTAAGACCGTGAGCCCCACGCGGGACAGAGTCCCTGATTTGCTTCTATCTACCCCAGCGCTTAGGACGGTGCCCGGCACGTAGTAAGCGCTTCACAGATACTCCAATTATTATAGTAAGCGCTTCACAGATACTCCAATTATTATTATTAGCTCGAACCTAGCTCCAGCGCTTAGGACGGTGCCCGGCACGTAGTAAGCGCTTCACAGATACTCCAATTATTATAGTAAGCGCTTCACAGATACTCCAATTATTATTATTAGCTCGAACCTAGCTCCAGCGCTTAGGACGGTGCCCGGCACGTAGTAAGCGCTTCACAGATACTCCAATTATTATAGTAAGCGCTTCACAGATACTCCAATTATTATTATTAGCTCGAACCTAGCTCCAGCGCTTAGGACGGTGCCCGGCACGTAGTAAGCGCTTCACAGATACTCCAATTATTATAGTAAGCGCTTCACAGATACTCCAATTATTATTATTAACTCGAACCTAGCTCCAGCGCTTAGGACGGTGCCCGGCACGTAGTAAGCGCTTCACAGATACTCCAATTATTATTAATAATGTCGGTATTTGTGAAGCGCTTACTATGTGCAGAGCACTGTTCTAAGCGCTGGGGGAGATACAGGGGAATCAGGTTGTCCCACGTGGGGCTCACAGTCTTCATCCCCATTTTACAGATGAGGGAACTGAGGCACAGAGAAGTGAAGTGACTTACCCACGGTCACCCAGCTGACAAGGGGCAGAGCCGGGAGTCGAACCCATGACCCCTGACTCCGAAGCCCAGGCTCTTTCCACTGAGCCACGATGATTAACTTGTACCTAGCTCCAGCGCTTAGGACAGTGCCTGGCACATAGTAAGCGCTTAACAGATACTCCAATTATTATTATTATTAACTTGTACCTAGCTCCAGCGCTTAGGACGGCGCCTGGCACGTAGTAAGCGCTTAACAGATACTCCAATTATTCTTATTAACTTGTACCTAGCTCCAGCGCCTAGGACAGCGCCTGGCACGTAGTAAGCGCTTAACAGATACTCCAATTATTATTATTATTAACTTGTACCTAGCTCCAGCGCCTAGGACAGTGCCTGGCTCATAGTAAGCGCTTAACAGATACTCCAATTATTATTATTATTAACTTGTACCTAGCTCCAGCGCCTAGGACAGTGCCTGGCACATAGTAAGCGCTTAACAGATACTCCAATTATTATTATTATTAACTTGTACCTAGCTCCAGCGCCTAGGACAGTGCCTGGCACGTAGTAAGCGCTTAACAGATACTCCAATTATTATTATTATTATTAACTTGTACCTAGCTCCAGCGCTTAGGACGGTGCCTGGCACGTAGTAAGCGCTTAACAGATACTCCAATTATTATTATTATTAACTTGTACCTAGCTCCAGCGCCTAGGACGGCGCCTGGCACGTAGTAAGCGCTTAACAGATACTCCAATTATTATTATTATTATTAACTTGTACCTAGCTCCAGCGCTTAGGACGGTGCCTGGCACATAGTAAGCGCTTAACAGATACTCCAATTATTATTATTATTAACTTGTACCTAGCTCCAGCGCCTAGGACGGTGCCTGGCACGTAGTAAGCGCTTAACAGATACTCCAATTATTATTATTATTATTAACTTGTACCTAGCTCCAGCGCTTAGGACGGTGCCTGGCACGTAGTAAGCGCTTAACAGATACTCCAATTATTATTATTATTAACTTGTACCTAGCTCCAGCGCCTAGGACGGTGCCTGGCACGTAGTAAGCGCTTAACAGATACTACCAAATTATTATTATTAACTTGTCCTAGCTCCAGCGCTTAGGACGGTGCCTGGCACATGGTAAGCGCTTAACAGATACTCCAATTATTATTATTAACTTGAACCTAGCTCCAGCGCTTAGGACGGTGCCTGGCACGTAATTAATTAACGGTGGTATTTGTTAAGCACTTACTCTGTGCAAAGCACTGTTCTAAGCACTGGGGAGGAAACAAGGTGATGGGGTTGTCCTACGTGGGGCTCGCAGTGTTCATCCCCATTTTACAGACGAGGTCACTGAGGCACAGAGCAGGGAAGTGACTTGCCCAGAGTCACCCAGCCGCCAAGTGGCGGAGCCAGGATTCGAACCCATGACCTCTGACTCTTCCACTGAGCTGCGCTACATAGCAAGGGCTTAACAAATACTCCAATTATTATTATTATTATTATTATTATTAACTCGTACCTAGCTCCAGCGCTTAGGACAGTGCTGGACACATTCCCAGCGTGGCTCAGTGGAAAGAGCCCGGGCTTTGGAGTCAGAGGTCATGAGTTCGAATCCCTGCTCTGCCGCTCGTCAGCTGGGTGACCGTGGGCAAGTCACTTCACTTCTCTGGGCCTCAGTTCCCTCATCTGTCAAATGGGGCTGAAGACCGTGAGCCCCACGTGGGACGACCTGATTTCCCTGTGTCTCCCCCAGCGCTTACGACAGTGCTCGGTACATAGTAAGCGCTTAACAAATACCAACATTATTATCTGTTCAATCGCATTTATCGAGTGCTTACTGTGTGCAGAGCACTGGACTAAGAGCTTGGAAGCTTAGAAGAATGAATTAATGTTGGTATCTGTTAAGCGCTTACTATGTGCCAAGCACTGTTCTAAGCGCTGGGGGGGGGGGGGGGAAATACAAGATGATCAGGCTGTCCCACATGAGGCTCACGGTCTTCATGCCCATTTTGCAGGCGAGGTAACTGAGGCCCAGTGAAGTGCCCGGCCCACAGTCACACAGTTGATACGGGGTGGGGCCGGAATTAGAACCCACAACCTCTGACTCCCAAGCCCGGGCTCTTTCCACTGAGCCACGCTGCTTCTCGTGACTGTGAGTGGTGGTGAGTGTGAGTGCTGAGGGTGAGTGCTGAGTGCTCAGTGTGAGTGGTGGGTGTGAGTGGTGAGTGAGGGGTGAGTGTGAGTGGTGGGTGGGTGGAGAGCGGTGTGAGTGGTGAGTGTGAGTGGTGAGTGTGAGTGCTGGGTGTGTGAGTGGTGGGTGAGTGTGAGTGGTGGGTGAGTGTGAGTGGTGGGTGAGTGTGAGTGGTGGGTGTGAGTGGTGGGTGTGAGTGGTGAGTGAGTGGTGAGTGTGAGTGGTGGGTGGGTGAGTGGTGAGTGTGTGGAGAGTGGTGAGTGTGAGTGAGTGGTGAGTGTGAGTGAGTGGTGAGTGTGAGTGGTGGGTGGGTGAGGGGTGGGTGGTGAGTGTGTGGAGAGTGGTGAGTGAGTGGTGAGTGTGAGTGAGTGGTGAGTGTGAGTGGTGGGTGGGGTGTGTGAGTGTGAGTGGTGAGTGTGAGTGGTGTGTGGGGTAGGTGAGTGTGAGTGGTGGGTGGGTGAGGGGTGGGTGAGTGTGAGTGAGTGGTGAGTGTGAGTGAGTGGTGAGTGTGAGTGGTGGGTGGGGTGGGTGAGTGTGAGTGGTGGGTGGGTGAGTGGTGGGTGTGAGTGGTGGGTGAGTGTGAGTGGTGTGTGGGGTGTGTGAGTGTGAGTGGTGGGTGGGTGAGGGGTGGGTGAGTGTGAGTGGTGGGTGAGTGTGAGTGAGTGGTGAGTGTGAGTGGTGGGTGAGTGTGAGTGGTGTGTGGGGTGGGTGAGTGAGTGGTGGGTGGGTGAGGGGTGGGTGAGTGTGAGTGGTGGGTGAGTGTGAGTGAGTGGTGAGTGTGAGTGGTGTGTGGGGTGGGTGAGTGTGAGTGGTGGGTGAGTGTGAGTGAGTGGTGAGTGTGAGGTGAGTGGGGGGCGGGGCGGGGGCGGGGGGGGGGGGGGGCGGAGGGGTAGGTGTCGCCCCCTACCGTTGCAGATCTGCTCCCACAGCCCCCCGGCGGGCCGGGGCGGCCCGGCCATGGGCGCCGCCGTTGCCCGGCAACGGCGCGGCGGGGGTGGCGAGCGCGCCGGCGCCGTGACCCGGAAGTGCTCCCGGGGCTCCCCCTTCCCCCCCCCCTCCCTCCCTCCCCCCGCCCCGGCGGGTTTCGCTTCCGGGTGGCGGCGGGGGCCCCGCGGCACGTGGGCGGGCGGGGGTCGGGCCGGAGCCCCCCCCACCCCGCCTCGCCGACGGACGCAGCGACCGACTCCGGCCACGCCGAGCGACCCAGTGAGTGACCGGCCTTCGCCTCCGGCCGCACGGGGACCCAGCAGGGAGACTTCACACGCACCCCCACCCCACCCCCCCCCCCCCGCACTCATTCATTCATTCAGTCGGATTTATGGGGCGCTTACTATGTGCCGAGCACTGGGCCGAGCGCTCCGAAGGCGCACTTGGGCCCCACGGAGAGACCGGTCCTGCCCCTTGAAGGGCTCCGGGGGGGAGACCCAAACAGGCCTCGCTGCCCTCAAGGTCGACAGAATCGTCGATTTCTGCCCATCATGAATACGGTTCGTTCAGGCAGTCGGATTTATGGAGCGCTGACTAGGTGCGGAGCGCTGGGCTGAGCGCTTGGAAGGGACAGTTGGGCCCCAGAGAGAGAGACCGGTCCTGCCCCATGAAGGGCTCACGGGCTAAAGGGGGGGAGACACAAGTAGACAGGCCTCGCTGCCCTCAAGATCAATAGAATCGTCGATTTCTGCCCATCATGAATACGGTTCGTTCAGGCAGTCGGATTTATGGAGCGCTGACTAGGTGCGGAGCGCTGGGCTGAGCGCTTGGAAGGGACAGTTGGGCCCCAGAGAGAGACCGGTCCTGCCCCATGAAGGGCTCACGGGCTAAAAGGGGGAAACAGACAGGGAAACAAGTAGAGAGGGCTGAATACCATCCAGATAAATAGAATCATAGATAGATAGATAGATAGACATTAGTACAGTCATTCATTCAGTGGTATTTATGGAGCGCTTACTGGGTGCGGAGCACTGGACGAAGCACTCGGAAGGGACAGTTGGACCCCAGAGAGAGACCGGTCCTGCCCCATGAAGGGCTCACGGGCTAAAAGGGGGAAACAGACAGGGAAACAAGTAGAGAGGGCTGAATACCATCCAGATAAATAGAATCATAGATAGATAGATAGATAGATAGATAGATAGATAGATAGATAGATAGATAGACATTAGTACAGTCATTCATTCAGTGGTATTTATGGAGCGCTTACTGGGTGCGGAGCACTGGACGAAGCACTCGGAAGGGACAGTTGGACCCCAGAGAGGGACCGGTCCTGCCCCATGAAGGGCTCACGGGCTAAAAGGGGGAAACAGACAGGGAAACAAGTAGAGAGGGCTGAATACCATCCAGATAAATAGACAGATAGATAGATAGACATTAGTACAGTCATTCATTCAGTGGTATTTATGGAGCGCTTACTGGGTGCGGAGCACTGGACGAAGCACTCGGAAGGGACAGTTGGACCCCAGAGAGAGACCGGTCCTGCCCCATGAAGGGCTCACGGTCTAAAAGGGGGAAACAGACAGGGAAACAAGTAGAGAGGGCTGAATACCATCCAGATAAATAGAATCATAGATAGATAGATAGATAGATAGATAGATACACATTAGTACAGTCATTCATTCAGTGGTATTTATGGAGCGCTTACTGGGTGCGGAGCACTGGACGAAGCACTCGGAAGGGACAGTTGGACCCCGGAGAGAGAAAAATCCCTGCCCAACGACGGGCTCACGGTCTAACGGGGGAGACAGCAACACAAGTAGACAGGACTCGCTCCCATAAAGATAAATAGAATCATAGATCTCTGCACATCATTAATGAAGTCATTCAGTCGTATTTATGGAGCGCTTACTGGGTGCGGAGCACTGGACGAAGCACTCGGAAGGGACAGTTGGGCCCCGGAGAGAGAAAATCCCTGCCCAACGACGGGCTCACGGTCTAACGGGGGAGACAGCAACACAAGTAGACAGGCCTCGCTCCCATAAAGATAAATAGAATCATAGGTATCCGCACATCATTAATGAAGTCATTCAGTCGTATTTATGGAGTGCTTACTGGGTGCGGAGCACTGGACGAAGCGCTTGGAAGGTCCATTTGGGCCCCAGAGAGACACAATCTCTGACCAACATCGGGCTCTCGATCTCAAAGGGGGAGACAGACAGCAACACAAGTAGACAGGCCTCGCTACCATCAAGATCAATAGAATCATAGATTTC
This sequence comes from Ornithorhynchus anatinus, assembly GCF_004115215.2. NCBI lineage: Eukaryota > Metazoa > Chordata > Mammalia > Monotremata > Ornithorhynchidae > Ornithorhynchus > Ornithorhynchus anatinus. The sequence continues at coordinate 47,189,904 of NC_041729.1, forward strand.
TGCACATCATTAATACAAGCATTCATTCAGTCGTATTCATGGAGCGCTGACTTTGTGCGGAGCGCTGGGCTGAGCGCTTGGAAGGGACAGTTGGGCCCCAGAGAGAGACCGGCCCTGCCCCATGAAGGGCTCACGGTCTAAAAGGGGGAAGCGGACAGGGAAACAAGTAGAAAGGACTAAATACCATCAAGATAAATAGGCTCATAGATAGATATACACGTTAGTACAGTTATTCATTCAGTGGTATTTATGGAGCGCTGACTGTGTGCGGAGCACTGGACGAAGCGATTGGAAGGTCCAGTTGGGCCCCAGAGAGAGACAATCTCTGACCAACATCGGGCTCTCGATCTAAAAGGGGGAGACAGACAGCAACACAAGTAGACAGGCCTCGCTACCATCAAGATCAATAGAATTGTAGATTTCTGCACATCATTAATACAATCATTCATTCAGTCGTATTTATGGAGCGCTGACTGGGTGCAGAGCACTGGGCTGAGCGCTTGGAAGGGACCACTGGGCCCCAGATCTAGACCATCCCTGCCCCATGAAGGGCTCACGGTCTAAAGGGGGGGAGACAGACACAACACAAGTAGACAGGCCTCGCTACCATCAAGATCAATAGAATCACAGATATCTGCACATCATTAAGACATTCATTCGGTCGTATTTATGGAGCACTGACTGTGCGGAGCACTGGACGAAGCACTTGGAAGGTCCAGTTGGGCCCCAGAGAGAGACCGTCTCTGACCAACATCGGGCTCTCGGTCTAAAAGGGGGAGACAGGCGGCGACACAAGTAGACGGGCCTCGCTACCATCGAGATCGATAGAATCACGGATATCTGCACGTCATTAATACAATCATTCAGTCGTATTTATGGAGGGCCGACTGGGTGCGGAGCACTGGGCTGAGCGCTTGGAAGGGACAGTTGGGCCCCAGAGAGAGACCGCCCCTGCCCCACGACGGGCTCACAGGCTAAAAGGGGGAGACGGACAACAACACAAGTAGACAGGCCTCGCTACCATCGAGATCGATAGAATCGTAGATTTCTGCACATCATTAATACAATCATGCAGTCGTATTTATGGAGCGCCGACTGGGTGCGGAGCACTGGGCTGAGCGCTTGGAAGGGACAGTTGGGCCCCAGAGAGAGACCGTCTCTGACCAACATCGAGCTCACGGTCTAAAAGGGGGAGACGGACGGCGACACAAGTAGACGGGCCTCGCTACCATCAAGATCAATAGAATCGTAGATTTCTGCACATCAATAGTACAGTCATTCATTCAGTCGTATTTATGGAGCGCTGACTGTGGGCGGAGCACTGGGCTGAGCGCTTGGAAGCTACAGTTGGGCCACAGACAGAGACCGTCTCTGCCCCATGACGGGGTCACGGTCTAAAGGGGGGAGACAGCGACACAAGTAGACGGGCCTCACTACCATCAAGATAAATAGAATCGTAGATTTCTGCACATCATTAATACACATCATTAATACAATCATTCAGTCGTTTTTATGGAGCGCTGACTGTGCGGAGCACTGGGCTGGGCGCTTGGAAGGGACAGTTGGGCCAGAGAGAGACCGTCCCTGCCCCCACGACGGGCTCACGGTCTAAAGGGGGGAGACGGACAGCGACACAAGTAGGCAGGCATTCATTCAGTCGAATTTATTGAGCACTTAGTGTGTGCGGAGCACTGGACTGAACGCTTGGAAGGGACAGTTGGGCCACACAGAGAGAAGATCCCTGCCCAGCAACGGGCTCACGGTCTAACGGGGAGACAGACAGGGAAACAAGTAGACAGGCCTCACTACCATCAAGATCGATAGAATCGTAGATCTCTGCGCATCATTAATACAGTCATTCATTCAAACGTATTTATTGAGCGCTGACTATGTGCAGAGCACTGGACGAAGCACTCGGAAGGGACAGTTGGGCCCCGGAGAGAGAAGATCCCCGCCCAACGACGGGCTCACGGTCGAACAGGGGAGACAGACAGCGACACAAGTAGTCAGGCCTCACTACCATCAAGATAAAGAGAATCATAGATATCTGCACATCATTAATAAAATCATTCATTCGATCGTATTGACGGAGCGCCGACTGTGTGCAGAGCACTGGACTGAGCGCTCGGAAGGGACAGTTGGGCCCCGGAGAGAGAAAATCCCCGCCCAACGACGGGCTCACGGTCGAGCAGGGGAGACAGCGACACAAGTAGTCAGGCCTCACTACCATCAAGATAAAGAGAATCATAGATATCTGCACATCATTAATAAAATCATTCGATCGTATTTATGGAGCGCCGACTGTGTGCAGAGCACTGGACTGAGCGCTCGGAAGGGACAGTTGGGCCACAGAGAGAGACCGTCCCTGCCCAGGAAAGGGCTCACATTTTAAAACTCCCTCCTTCCCCGGGAGTCAGCACGTTCATTCACTCATTCACTCCTTCATTCGTTCACTCGTCTCTACTGAGCGCTTACTGCCTGCCGAGCACGGTCCCGAGCGCTTGGGAGAGGACTGTCCTTATCTCTTATCGAATTGTACCGTCCAAGCGCTTAGTCCAGTGCTCTGCACAGTGTAAGCGCTCAATAAATACGACTGAATGAATGACAGTACAGCGATAGGCAGGGACAACCCCTGACAGCCACCACGAGTTCAGGGTCTAGAGGGAGGGGAGGTAGGTGTCAGGACACAGAAATCAAATGACAGTTACATAGCTGAGGACTGTGGGGTGGGGAGAAGAGCAAAGGGAGCAAGTCAAGGCGACCGAGGAGGGAGTGGGAGATGAGGAAAAGCCGGGTTTAGGCTGGGAAGGCCTCTTGGAGGAGGTGGCCCGTCAGGCTTGGAAGGGGGTGGATGTTGGAGTAGATTTGGGGAAGGCTTCTTGGAGGAGGGAGCAGCAGTTGGGTGTGAAGAAATGTTTTGCTGTCTCCCCGTTTAGACTGAGAACCCGTTGTGGGGCAGTGATTATCTCTATCTGTTGCCCAGTTGTCCCTTCCAGGCGCCTAGTACAGTGCTCTGCACACAGTAAGCGCCCAGTAAATACGATTGAATGAATGAAAACGGGCTCAGTAGCCCCCCTAGAAGGCCATAGCGACAGCAAGGCCTCGGGCTTAGGAGTGGTAGGTTAGGCCCCAACGTTGTGCTGAACGGTGGCCTGGCCCGATCTCGTCCATCCCTTTCCCGCAAGACTGAGATCCCACTCCCCGTGTAAAGGCCGACGGCCTTCCACACCCCAAATCCGGCCCCGGAGGAAACGGCCCGGAGGATTTGTGGACCCACGCTGAGCAGCACCATGTGGTCGCTTCGATTTGCTCTGTGTCCCCGGAGCGCTTTAAGAGTACCCCTTCTAGGCTGAGTTCAATCAGTGGTATTTATTGAATATTTGCCCTGTCCAGAGCGCTAAATTCAGCGCAGCTCCCTCTCCCCCAAGGGCAGAATAATAGTAATAATAGTGTATTTGTTCAGCTGTTCCAAATGCTGGGGTAGATACAATATCATCAGGTTGGACACAGTGCTTACCCCACATGGGGCTCAAAGTCTTTATCCTCATTTTATAGAAGACGTAACTGAGGTGCCGCGAAGTGAAGTCTCTTGCCCGCGGTCCCACAGCGGACAGGTGGTGGAGCCGGGATTAGAACCCAGGTCCTTCTGACTCCCGGGCCACGTTCCCTGCCCACAACAAGCCTACGGTCTAGGGGGAAGAGACGCACAGTAAAAGAAACGAGTAGAAATCAGTAAGCAAGACGATCCCTGGAAGCGTAGGGTACGGAGGTGTCCTTGACCCTCTAGGCTGAAAAGTTTTAGGGGCAGGGAGGGTGTTTGCTGGTTCTGTTTTCTCTCCCAAGTGCTTAGTACAGGGCACTGCGCAGAATAAGTTCTCAGTAAACACCTCTGCGGGCGGGGAATGTCTGTTTACTGTTATATTGTACCCTCCCAAACGCTTAGCACAGCGCTCTGCACTCCATCAAGGCTCAATAAATACGATCGAATGAATATCGGCGATTGAACCCTCCAGACAGGGGGACCCCAGAGGGATCGTGGAACCCGACGGGAAGCGGCCAAGACTGGTATTCCCTCATTCTCCATTCGGTTGTGTGTAGTAAGCGCTTACTGTGTGCAGAGCACTATACTAAGTGCCCGGGAAAGTACGGTAAAACAATAAAGAGCCACAGTCCCCGCCCGTAACGCGTTTACAATCTGGGGGGGGGGGGGGGGCGAGGAAGCAGGTGAGGTGAGGTTGAGGAGGGTCAACAGCCTGCTCTGCCCGAGTTTCAGGTGGCCGGGGGATGCGGCAAGCTTCCCTAGGCCTGGGGACAAGACAAGCGGTAGTGAGGTAAAGGCATTCTTAAGCTCTTCGACTCTACCAAGCGATGGGGAAATTTAAGGATATCAATAATAATAACGGTGGTATTCGGTGTTCACTTCGTGCCAGGTACTGTCCTAGGGGCTGGCGTGCGTACGGGCAAATCAGGTCGGACACAGGCTCCGACCCCATTTTTCCGATGAGGTAACTGAGGCCCAGAGGTCACACAGCAGGCAGGTGGCAGAGCTGGGATCAGAACCCATGACCTTGCGACTCCCGGGCCCGTGCTCTCTCCGCTAGGCCGGTGATACCTGGCCCACCCGATCGGAGGGAAGTGGAAGGAGAGACGCTCAGGAAGAGAGAGTAACAGGTCAACGGCAGTGGGGATAATGGCCTCTGTGAGGCATTTACCGTGTGCCAAGCCCTGGGGGAGAAACTAAATAATCAGGTGAGATAAGGTTCCTGTTCCACACGGGATTCCTAGGCTATAGGGGAATAGCAATATTAAGCTGAGCGGTTCAGTCCTGCCAGGAGGGAATTCGACCCCGGGCCGGACCTTCCTCTGTCCGAACCTCCGCAACCTTCCGAAAATCCTAAGGGGATCCGGCGGCTTCTGCCCGTCCATTGCTCTTGGGGAGAATGGGGCTACCCCTGAGCGAAGGAGTGGCAAGTATTAATAATAGTGACTGTATTTAAGTGCTTACTGTGTACCAAGCACCGTACCAAGTGGTGGGTTAGAGATAGGATAACCAGATGAGACGCGGACCTCGACCTGCCCAGGTGCTCACAGTCCGAGGGAGGCGGGAATCAGTTCATCGTATTTATTCGTTCAGTTGCATTTCTTGAGTGCGTACTTTGTGCAGAGCACTGTACTAAGAGCTTGGGAGAGTACAGTGCAACAGTATAACAGTGTCCACCGTCTAAAGTAATTCAGGGAGGGCCCGGTGGAAATGATGAAATGAACCTAGAAACATTTAATACACACGGCCCCTCCCCACAGCCTACGGGCACAAGGACAGGGCTGAGGGTCAGCAGGGCCGCTAGACAATAAACTCCTCGAGGGGCGGGATCGTCTTTAATAAATCTTGTTCTCCCAAACGGTGCGGTGCTTGGCACCGGGTTTGCACTCGATAGATCCCGTTGATTGAGACCAGTGGCCCGCCGCGGGACCTCGGGCAAGACCCTTAACTTCTGGACCTCAGTTCCCTCATCTGTAAAATAATGCTAAAATAGATTCTGGTAGCCGTGTGGAACAGGAACTTTGTCCGTACCGACAGCTTCGTGTCCACCCCAGCTCTTAGCACACAGTTCTTAAAGGCCAGAATGATTATTTTCACCAAAGTCTGGGTTTTTGAGGTAACCCAGTGTTTACCTGCCGAGCCGTTTCGGCCTCCCGAGGTGGACCGGTGTAAAAGGAGGAGAGGATGGCTCGGGCACCGTCATCCGTGCCGAGTCCACCGTGCAGGGGTAGCTAAGGTGGCCGGCCAAATCCTGGCCACCTGGAAAACCAAAGGCACGGCTTTGCCACTTTATAAAACCCTGGGGCGCCCATGCCAGGATGACTCTCGGCCATTTTGGTCAGCACGTTGCCTTAGAGCCGGGAAAGGACCGGAGATGGCAAGCACGACGACCAGGAGGTTGGAAAGTTTCGGGAGGAGGTTGGACTGAGGAGGGCCACGTGGTAAGGTAGAGGGAAGATAGGGCGGCCTCAAAGCTTGCAGGTCACCGTTGGTTTGTTTCTCGCAGTAAGCAGTGACCATCTGGAATTTGTTTCCAAAGCAGTTGGAGAACCCAGAGGAGTCCGAGGGAGAGGTTGAGGTTGTTGGATGTCCGTTCCAAAGCATTAGGATGAGTGAATGTCAAGGGGAGTAGCCATCCCACGCTTCCTCCAAGCATCCCGTTACCCCTACTGGAGACAGAATGGGGGGCTGGATGGACCAGTGGTCTAAAAGTAATAATGATGTTCACTAAACACTTACTGGGTGCTAAGCGTATTAAAATGGAGGTAAAATAATCTTACTGAGCACTTGCGATATGCAGAGCACTATGCTAAGTGCTTGGGAGAGTACAGTAGACCAGAGTTGGTAGATATGTTCCCTGCCCACAAAGAGCTTCCAGGTACATCGGGCATAGACTCTGGCCCATATGGGGCTCAGTCTAAGAGGGAAGGAGAGTAGGAATCTTCTCTTCATTTTACAGATGAGAAAACTGAGACACAGAGAGGTTAAATGACTTGTCCGAGGTCACACAGCAGGCGGCCAGGGGTAGTGGGGGAAGCAAAACTTGGATCCCCTGACTCCGGCCCCATGCTTTTTCCAGTCACACCACACTCAGCGATCATATCTCCTATGCCTAGAATGGAACGGGGAAAGACATTTTTAAATTTGAGGCAGGAGAGTGCAAATTTCAGACTAGAAGCTCATCCTGGGCAGGGAACGTGTCTACCCCATTGTCGTGAGCCCCCCCCCCCAAGTTCGTACTAACCAGGACCTTCCTGAACGGAAGAGCCTTGGTGATAGGTAATAGATACCTCTGATCAGCAGATTTCCTCTGCAAAGTTTTTAACTTAGCTTTACTAACATGTTAGGCAGTGACACAGACACACTCCACTAAGGGTCCAATACCAGTCCGCTGGACAAGGGATCCCGTTCTGCCGACGTTTCTTCTTTCTGCTCCCAAGTGCTGCTGTCCTGCTCGCTTCCTCGGTCCTTGCTACTCCTGCTCCAGGTGCTTCCCTTCTTCTCCGGCTGCTTCCGCCTGGGCCTCCTCTTGCTTCGAGACGAGCGCCTTTTATCTGCTTTGGGCATCGCAGGTGTGGCTCGACGTGGCAGTCATCGATTGGTCCAGGCCCGTTACCGGTAGAGCAGGGAGAGAAGGCCGCGCTCCCCTCCGTGCTCCGTCCCCACGGGCCAACAGTCACCTGCTTCAGGTCGAGCCCGTCAGGGCCTTCACAGAGTCTCTTCCTTGTTGTTGGAGGGATCCCAGACAGACACTAATTAAGGCAGCTCACGGTGGGCTCGCCACACGCTTCTCTTATATTGTACTCTCTCTCGAGTGCTGTGCTCCGCGCAGAGTAAGTGCTCGAAAAATACCACCGATGGACCAGATAGAATTTGCGAGGCCACCTATATTTAGAACACTTAGTTGCCAGGCTGTTGTAGTTTTATTAGCTGTTGTGTCTCCTTCACAGAGCGTTTTCGTGGGTTTACCCCCGAGGTTGGGCGGTAGATAAGAGGATGACCAGAGACGCCGAAGTCTTTTAGCCGCCGAGGCTGGTAAGGCAGGGGTGTCGGCTTCCTCCTTTGCCAACCTAACCCCACGGATCCAGGGTTTAGGACAGTGCTCTGCTCACAGTAAGCGCTCGGTAAATGCTGTTAGGGTCACCCCAGCCCCTTCCCGGCCCTCCCGTAGTTGGCAGAGGTCTTATTTATCCGGGGACCAGACCCGTGAAGTAATTTGCCCATCTGCATTTCAGGGATGATCGCCAAGGCCAATAAGTTGGACGTTCGCGAGGTGATCCCGGAGACTAAGAAGAAGAAGAAGGCAAAAGCAGCCGAAGGCCAAAGCGTGACCGTGCCAGAGGATGATGCGAGGGCAGGGGTCTCGGGGGAGAACAGCAGATCGGCCGGGAAGAATCACGTGGCCCCGGACGGGGTCCCTCAGTTGCTCGGCGTGAAAAAGAAAAAGAAGAAAGCCAAAGCGGCCGACTCCCAAGCCGTGATGGTCACTGACGGGGACTCGGAGCCCGAGACGCCTCAGGTTCCTAAGTCTGTGGGAAAGAACCGCGCCTCCGAGGACGTGCCCCCCAAGCCGGCCGTGACCCCCGACGAGGAGGAGAAGAAGAAGAAGAAAAAGAAGAAGAAGAAGAAGAAAAAAAAGAAGAGGAAGGGGGTGCCGGACGGGACAGAAACGGATTTGCCCAACCCCGCGGCATGGGCAGAGGCCAGCGTCGATGCCCGGTCGGGGGAGGAGGCGGACGAGAGATCCCAACGGCGAAAGCGAAAGCATAAGAAGCAAGGCAAGGACGCCGTCTTCCCAGCTGGTGACCCCCAGGCCGGGCTCGCCGGGGAGTCTGGGCCGGACCCAGGAGAGGGTGAGGGGGACCGGCCCGATGCGGGGGGCGAGGCCCGCAGAGGCCTCAAGAGGACGCCCGGCCGACTCGGGGAGTCTGAAGACGGGGAGCCGATCCCCAAGAAGAAGAAAAAGAAGAAGAAGAGGACCACCCAGCACGAGGAAGAGACGGAAGGAGCAGCCGGGGACCGGGACAGTCTGGTGGCGGTGCCCCGACACGGAGAGGACTGCCAGAGAAAAGACGGCAAGAAGAAGAAGAAGGCCAAGCTGACGCTGGTGGGCGGCAGGCTGGTGGAGGTTGCCGCTGAGCGGCCGGACAGGGAGGGGAAGAAACAGAAGAAGAGGCCGGTGACGGAGCGCTCCGCCGAGGAACCGGCTCAGAAACAGACGACGCATGAAAAAGCAGCCGTAGAGCCGCAAGGCCCGGAAACGGTGAGCGTGCCGCCGGGGAGCGGGCGGGCCCAACCTCCCCCGGGGCTGGCCGACGTCTGAGCTCAGGGGCCTCTCCTTGCTCGTACGGCCGTTGGTAGACCCGTTCCCTCCCCGGAACGAGCTTCCGGTCTAGATGGGGAGGAAGACATTAATGGAAATCAATTATGGGTACGTCCGTGAGTGCCGTGGGGCCGGGGGAGGGGTGAATAAAGGGTGATTCTTCTGTGACTAAAGAGCAATTGAAAGAGAAAGGGATCGAGAGTCCCCCCAGCCTTTGGGTGGGGGCCGAGGACGGAACCTCGGAAGTCTCGGCAACCCTGATTTTTAGTCCCCGCCGTGTCCCGTGACAGTGCACGCTCTTCAGATGGCATTAGCCACTGGGCGGGCATCTCCAGAAATCCCTCCTGCCGGCCCTCCTTACTCGGGAGGCCTCCGTCCCGCCCTTTAAATACGCGGAGAGTGTCTGGTGTCGGGCCCCCGACCCTCCCCGGCTCCGCTCGGGAGCCAGCTGAGTTGGGCGGGACGAGGCCAGAGTGGAGACAGAGAGAGGTGCGGCGTGATGCCTTTGGGGAGGAGAAGTTGGAGGAAGTTGAGAGATGCCAAGGAGGGGAAAAGGGACTGTTGGTAGCCTCCAGTGTCAGCAGGCAAGGTGGAGACTTGACTTCCTGTTCTTGTGCGTTTAGCGGGAGTCTCCCGGTAGATAGAGCCCAGAACTTTGGGATGCCAGTGAAGCTACAGCCGGAGCAGCCTGCCCAGGCATCCAGTAGAGACCCTGGGCAAGTCACTTCACTTCTCTGGGCCTCAGTCACCTCATCTGTAAAATGGGGATGAAGACGGTGAGCCCCACGTGGGACAACCTCATTACCTTGTACCTACCCCAGCGCTTAGACCAGTGCTCGGCAGAGAGTAAGCGCTTAACAGATACCGTAATTCTTAATTATTATTATTAGAGAGCCGTGGCCTCACCGGAGTGGGGCTCTTTTGCACCAGCCCCCGCTGTCGTTGATTTCCGTGAAATAAGTCGAATCCCAGCTCTGCCGTGTTCCTGCCGTGTGACCTTGGGCAAGTCCCTTCGCTTCTCTGAGGCTCAGTTACCTCATCTGTAAATTGGGGGTCAAGACTGTGAGCCCCATGTGGGACAAGGGCTGTGTCCAACCCGATGACCTTAGATCAGTTCCTGGCACATAGTGCTTAACAGTTGCCATTATTATTATTATTATTATTATTATTAACCGGCCCAGGTCGGGAACTGCCTGGCCTGGGCTGGGGGCAGGGAGGGTCGCTGGTGGTGACCGTCTGGGTTGCCGTGCAGTGTGACGCTGGCTCGGGAACCAGCTTTCCTCTGGAAGGGCAGGTGGTGGCGAAGGGAGTTCGGGTGCCCTCAGATGACCCGTCAAGTGGCCGGCTAATGGGTTGAGTGGTTCTGAGCCAAGTCCCACTGCTCTCCCCCGCCACACCCCGTCGGGAAAGTGGGGACAGTGCCACGGAGCGGTTTTTCTGTCTCCTGGGGATGTCGGCATGAGGACTGAAGAGGTCACGCGCGAAAGGCCAGTTGATGGGAAGGCTCAGCGTAAGCACCTCCGGGCACGCGGTCAAGCGAGTGCTTCTTCCCTCCCGTCCCCTCCCGTCTCTCCCCACCTTCCCACCGCGACGCCCTCCGCTCCGGCGAACCGCCGTCAAGAGCTCTGTGCAGCTGCCGAGGGTCGGTGCGAGCCGGGTGCCCCTCCGGGATTCACCAGGCGGATTGCAGACTCACGCTTTTGTGGCCTCGCCTCGCACGGGTGACATTTTTTTCTTTCCCTCTCGACCTCGCCGCGAGGACGGGCTGGCTTTCTTGCCCGGATGAGTTTGCTAATTAAGTCAGCGGCACGGGGGCGCCGAGTCAGCCCGCCGTTATTTTGAGTCGTGCTGGGAGGCGGCCGCTGGTCGAGGCGAGGAAAGGCGGGAGACTCCTCCCCACTCCCCTGCCTCTCTGTGATAATAAATAATAACGGTGCTAATAGAGCTTACTATGTGCAAAGCACTGTTCTAAGCGCTCGGGGGGGGGGGTACAAGGTGATCAGGTTGTCCCATGTGGGGCTCACAGTCTTCATCGCCATTTTACAGATGAGGTAACTGAGGCACAGAGAAGTGAAGTGACTCGCCCAAAGTCACACAGCTGACAAGTGGTGGAGGCGGGATTAGAACCCATGACCTCTGACTCCCAAGCCCGGGCTTTTCCCACTGAGCCACGCTGATGGATGTGCCCGAGCGGCAGCGGGGAGAGGGAGGAGGACCAAGAGACGGCACGGCTCCCCGGCCACTGCCCACGCCTCGAGGGTGTGGGTGCACGTGGGCGCACGCGTGTGCCAAACTACGCGATCCCACTGGGAGGGGTCGGGAAGTTAGGAGGATTTGCCGCCGTGGTCGTGAAGGACCCGCTGGGTGCTTGGATGATGAGGGTTAGTTTTAGGCCAGACGGGGAAAGGGTCCGACTGAGGCCCAGCCCGTCCGTCCCCATCTCCCATCCCTGGCGAGACCGGGAAATCCTCCTCATGGCGGTCAGACGGCGTGTTTGGGAAGAGCCATTCATTCCCTCGTATTTCCTGAGCGCTCGCTGTGTGCAGAGCACTGGACTAAGCGCTTGGAAAGTACAATCCGGTAACAGAGACGGTCCCTACCCAGCGACGGGCTCAAAGTCTAGAAGGGGGAGACAGACATCAGAACAAAACAAGTAGGCATCGACAGCAGCAAAATAGATCAATAGAATTACAGCTATCTACACATCATTAATAAAATACATAGAATAATAAATATGTACAAATATACACAAGTGCAATGGGGCGGGGAAAGGGGGAGAGCAGACGGAGGGGAGTCGGGGCGATGGGGAGGGGAGGAGGAGCAGAGGAAAATTGGACCCCAGGATAGCCACTCCCATCTAAGAGTCGGGGGAACAGAGTCCCCAGGCTCACTTTCCTCCAGGCGGCTTGGGCGTGAGGTCCGGGGCCGGTTTAGCCAGTTGTCTGACCCTTTCCTGGGCTTCCAAAAAAGAAGCCCCCCGAAATTCACCGGAGAGCCGCGTCGTGGGAACCCTTTTCGGAGATTCCAAGATTTGTGCCCGCCCTAAAAGAGCCCCCATCCGAAGACTGGCACTCCGAGGGTTAACCCGCAAGCTGAGCCAAGCTGGGGTTTGAGTTTGAGGTGGTTCCTTAGTGGAAATGAAAAGCGACGGGACCGGGCCACCTCCAGGAGAACCGCGGCCGCCTCTTTCTCTAGTCACGGAAAGGATCTTGACGGAGAACTGCCTCTTCCGGCCCCGGGGCACTGCCCTCCTTCCCCTCACTCCTTCAGGGCTCCTCTCCCTCAAGGCCGGGAGCTTTCCACAGGCCAAAGAAGAGAAATCTCCCGTGATCCAGCGGTGTTAATGCCAAGGGCTGCCGACCTAAGCTCTCCGACGTGCTTTATTTCACGCTTGGAGCAGTGACAGAGGTCAGCCTGGCTCCTCCCCCAAAATTTCGGCAACAACACGCACGGTTTCATGGCCTAGCTCTCTGGGTGACTCCTAGCCCCTTTCCTCTCGTGGCTCTTTTCCATCTGTAGCCTCCGTGAGCTCTGTGTGGCCGGGAACCGTGTCCGATCTGTGTCGGAGCCACCCCGGGGCTTAGCGCGCGCTTAGCGTAGAGTCGGTTCTTAACGAGTACCGCGGTCGGAGTGATTGTTATTGTTCTTGCTTAGTCGGAGGCCTTTGGGGCTCCTACCCGGTGTTCCCTCTGGACCGGACCCTATTTATTGCCATTGTTCTCGTCTGTCCGTCTCCCCCGATTAGACTGTAAACCCGTCAAAGGGCAGGGACCGTCTCTATCTGTTACCGATTTGTACATTCCAAGCGCTTAGTACAGTGCTCTGCACACAGTAAGCGCTCAATAAGTACTATTGAATGAATGAATGAATGGTCCCACCCTCCTCCACCGCCTCAGGGTGCTCCCGACCAAGTGTCGGTTGGCGGGTGTTGGAGTGCTGGATGGGTGTGGAGCGGGTGGATTGGGGGAATCCCTTGGCATTTGAATTCACTCCAGAATTTCTCCTCCTACCATGCAGGAACAAGACAAAGACTTAGAAGTCATATCTGTGAAGAAAGGGAATGTGGACGAAACAAATATAGACACGGTACGGTAAATCGCATTCGTGGCTCGGGCTCTGGTTTTCTGGTGTGATGTTACGTGGCCGACCTGGAAGGTTTGGCCTCCCCTCCCCCCGCCCAAAATGTGAGGGAAATTTAACAGTAAGAAGAAGAATCGTGCTATCCGTTAAGCGCTTACGGCGTGCCAGGCGCTGTAGTAAGCACTGGGGTGGATACAGGCAAATGGGGTTGGGCACGGTCCCTGTCCCGCATGGGGTTCACAGTCTTAATCCCCCTTTTGCAGATGAGGGAACTGAGGCACAGAGAAGTGAAGCGATTTGCCCAAGGCCGCGCAGCAGACGGTGGTGGAGCCGGGATTAGAACCCGTGACCTGACTCCCAGACCCACGCTCTGTCCACTCCACCACGCTGGGCCCTGCGAACTGGCCTTCGTATCCCAAGCTCAGGGGGCTCGAGGCTAGAATGGAATCCGCCGGTGCTCGGGAAAGACCGGGTGCCTGACGGATTGCTCTTCGGTGCTGGTCATAGGGCCTTTGTCCGCGGTTGCCCGGAAAGCCCCGGGATTAGTTTAGTAATAGTAATAATTTTAATAATAATAATGGTGCCTGTTAAGGCCTTACTCTGGGCCAAACACCGTTCTAAGCGCTGGGGTAGATATAAGTTAATCAGGTTGGACACAGTCCCCGACCCACTTGAGGCTCGCGGACCAAGCGGGAGGGAGTAGGATTTAATCCCCATTTTCCAGATGAGTCAGCTGAGACCCAGAGAAGGGAAGTGACTTGCCCAAGGTCACGGGGCAGACACGTGGCAGAGCCGGGATCAGGACCCAGGTCCCCCGCCTCCCGGGCCCGTGCCCTCACCACCAGGCCACGTCGCCTCTCCGAAGCTCCTGATCATCGTTTCCGTTTCCAGGCCCGACTGCAGTCCCCGGGTGATTTCAGATGCCCTGGCGATAGCCCTCGTGCCACACGGGGAGATGGGCCCACGCGGTTCCAGGATGATAAGATGGCGATCCGAGGCTTGGGGGCCCGCGGGGCGGTCAGCTTGCCCCAGGTCAGAACCGTCATCCCGTGCTGGAGCAGAGAGCATAAACTCCCGCCTTGCCCAGGGCCCCCAGCCTCCTCTTCGTTTCCCCGGGGGAGCTGCCAGACCCCCGTGCGGTCGCTTGCGGGGGTGGCTCCCTTAGTCGATATCATCGTGTCCTCCTCCCCCATCGGAGCGTAGGCCCTGGTGGGTAGGGAACGTGGGCCGCTTCTGGTTTTACTTTCCCAAATGCTGAGTGCGGTGCACGACACCTAATAGGCACGCCGTAGATCCCACTCCTAGAGCCACTTGCACTGTTTACACCTTGTGCTCTGATTACTACGTTGAAGACTTCACTTTGCCGTTTCATAGAGTCTCTCCCGATCCCCGGGCAGTCCTTTAGGCCGTGATTTCCTTTCTCCGCTGCACGGGAGACCTTGCCTCTTCCTCACCGCCCCGTCTCTCCCCCCACCCCCCATGCCCTGAAGACCCTTCCCTCCTACCGGCGTCTCCCCTCCCCCCTCATTAGTACCATGTCGAGTCAGCTCTTTGGGCCCCGGACGTTCAGTGAAGCGGAACCTCTAAAATGGTGGTTTGTGTCTCCCGTTCTCCCCCTCCGTCCTTTCCCCGCTTAGGTCCGGCGAAAAGCCTTGCAGGAAGAGATCGACAGAGAATCCGGGAAGACCGAAGCCCTCGTCGCGGCGGACGCGGAACCCGTACGTTTGGGCCCGGCGCCGGCACGCTGGCCGTGCCCCTCTTCCCCTTTCCCCCTTCCCCCGCGGCACAGCCTCCTGCCTTCTCGTGGCAAATTGGAGGCGCTGCCGTCGGGCGGATTAACCCAGTCCTCGGAGGCGGCACAGGCACCGGGGTCTGCTCTGTGCTTTAATTCCCGTTATCCCTTCTTCTAAAGCAGGGTTTGCCACGCGGTCCCCCCTCCTCCTCTGCCTCAGAGAATTCATTCATTGATTCAATAGTATTTATTGAGCGCTTACTATGTGTAGAGCACTGTACAGAGCGCTTGGAATGTACAAATCGGTGACAGATAGAGACAGTCCCCGCCCTTTGACGGGCTTACAGGGAATTGACTAAGACATAGCAGTGGCCCAAAATGCCTCTTTTCTCATTCTTCAGCCATGGGACATTTGGGGCTAGAAAATGGTCCCAGCTCAAGTGTGCCCTAGAAGGACATTTGAAAGGCAGAAGGCAATGGAAAGCAGTCGGGGGCCTTGAGGAGCGGCACCGATTCGACATTTAGGCTTCAGCTCCTCATTTTCAAAGCACTGCTGGGACGGGAAGTCTCTGAGGCGGGCCGGAGGCGGCTCCGGGGACGAGGCACGGCGGTCGGGGACCCGTGCTGGTCGAAGGAGGTCGGTGGCTCGGTCGGGGCGGAGCGTGTGCTCTGACGTTGTTCCAGGCTCGGGGTCCCGGGGGTTACGGGAGAGGCGGGAGCGATAGGGCCCGGTGTCTCCCTCCCCCTTTCTCGTCAGTGCCACGGATCGACCTGAGCCTTAAATACCTCGCCTCCTTGCCCTTCTCTCTCGGTCCTTTGGTTCTCTCACACTGGCTCCCGGCAGGTGGGCAGCCGTGAGGACAGGCCCGACATCGGGGCTGTAAGTGATGGCCCGTGTAGGGCGTTACCTCTTTAGGGCCATCGTTGGCCCTCGGTCACGCCAGCCGCACTAGGGGCCGGGACAGGAAGGGGCAGCGGGGGAGGGTGGCTGGGCTCCGTGGCCTCGCCGTAGAGGCGAATATCCAACCGGGCCGTTCCAGATCTGAGCTTCGGGACGGGGGATCCCAGCCGGCCGGGAATCCGAGGGCCCCCCACCTCAACCTTATCCAGGTGGAGAGTGGCTCTCCCGCTGGACAGCAACGCTGAGCGCTCATTAGCCCACCTGGCAAAAGCAGCCCGAGAACACTGCCGTAAAAGCCCAATGCAGAATAACTACCAACGGTTAACTTCCAAAATCGTAGGGGCCTGAGGAGCTATAATTATTCGCGCCTCTGGGCTGCTGTTCCACAGAGCTCCTCCGCAGCGGCAAAGTGTGTCACACGTCATCTAGAGGCAGCTGCACCACCAGCCCGCTGTCGTGTTTCTTCCAAAGCCGAACCGGGAGGGAAAGTGGGGTTGGGGTGGTTCTTAAGGAGAGCTCCTAATGAATCCGAAATATTTCAAGGAGGGAGCGCAACTGCCCGATGAGCCAGGACCCTTCCCACTCCGGGTCGAGTTGCTCGCCGGGAGTCTTGCCGCCGGGCCTTCTTACCGCAGCGGCCTACGGTTTCCCCTCCCCTCTCCGAGAAAACGTTCCGATCCCATCTCCGCCGCTTGTCCGCTGCGTGACCTTGAGCAAATCGCTAGAATCGCGACTAATAATTAATTAGGGTACTTGCTGGGTGCTTACTATGTGGTGAGCACCGTTCTAAGCCCTGGGGTGGCTACAAGTTAAGCAGGTGGCCACAGGCTCCCCGTCCCACGTGGGGCCCACAGGCTTAATCCCCATTTTACAGATGGGGTTAGCCGAGACCCAGAGAAGTGAGACCCAGGTGTTGGTTAAGCGCTTACTATGTGCCAAGCACTAAGTGCTGGTTGCCCAAGGTCACACAGCGGACGTGTGGTGGTCAGGATTAGAACCCAGGTCCTTCCCGTTCCCAGGCCACTAAGCCGTGCTGCTTCTCAACTGCCGACTGAATTCTACCCTCCTCCCCAGTGCTTAGTTCAGTGCTTTGCCCGAAGTGCTCGATAAATGCGAAAATTGATTAAGATGATTGATTAAACCGATTGATTAAATTTAAATCGATTAAACTCATTAAAGAAATCGATTAAGATGGCCCCTCTATACGGTCATGGCCAAAGTCACAAGGCAGCAGGGCAGTGAGTGGCTCAGACAGGGTCAGCCCTTTGAGGACCTTCCCTTTCTGCTCACGGCCTGTCGGAGCCTCCGCGCACGGGGCTAAAACTCTACCAAAAACGAAACGAGACTCCGACCGCCCCTGAGCTGCCCGGGTCCTTCCACGGAAGGCGGGGCCGGCGACTTGGCGGCAGGCGGCCTGCTTTTCGAGTGTGCCGTCGAAAGCTCAAGTAGAAGTAATTTCAAGGGCGACGGCTCGCCCGCGGGTGCTGGGCCTCTGAATCTCCCTTCATCCGTGAGAGAGCGGGGCAGAAGTAAAGCCGGCTGGGTTTTCCCCAGTCCCTGAGGTTCAGAGTTCTCGAGTTTAAGAACATCTCTGTGTTCTTCAGTCAATCAGTTGGTATTTATCGAACACTTACTGCGTGCGGAGCACTGGACTAAACACGATATAACGGAACCGATAGAGCCCGCAGTGAGCTTCCAGGAGGACGGACGTGAATATAAGTTACGGACGTGTCCGTAAGTGCTGTGGGCCTGAGGAAGGGGCGGATGGGGAGGGGGCAGATTCGAGTGCAAGGGAGACGGGAGAAGTGGGAGAAGAGGAAACGTGGCCTCGGTTGGGGAAGGCGGCTTGGAGGAGCTGTGCCTTCAGTGAGGGTTTGACTGTGGGGAGAGGGATCGTCTGTGGTTGTGAAGAGGGAGGGCGATCCAGGCCAGAGGCAGGGCGCGGGCGAGAGGACGGTGGTGAGAGGGAGGAGACTGAGGAACAGTGAGTAAGTTGGCGTTAGAGGAGCTAAGGGGGCTGGCTGGGTTGTAGTGGGAAATCGGGGAGGTGAGGTAGGAGGAGGCAAGGCGATGGAGTGCTTTAAAGCCTAGGCTAAGGAGTTTCTGTGCGCAGAGGTGGCCGGGCAAGCCGCGCGGCCTTATGGAAAGAGGCTGGGCCCGGGAGTCGGAGGACCTCAGTTCTAATTCTGACTCCGCCACTCTTCTGCCGCCTGACCTTGGGCGACTCACGTGGCTTCTCTGTGCCTCAGTTACTCATCTGTAGATCGGGGATTAAAATTGTGAGCCCCGGGTCGGGCATGTACCGTCTCCAATCTGCTTGGCTTGTAATAATAATTATGGTACTTGTTAAGCGCTCACTGAGTGCCAGGCACCGTTCTAAGCACTAGGGTAGATACAAGTTAATCGGGTCGGACAACAGTCCCTGTCCCACGTGGGGCTCACGGTCTTTATCCCATTTTACAGATGAGGTAACTGAGGCCCAGAGAAGTTAAGTGACTTGCCCAAGGTCACAGAGCAGACATGTGGCAGAGCTAGGATTAGAACCCAGGACCTTCTGACTTCCAGGCCTGTGCGCTATCCACTAAAGCCATGCTGCTCCTCTCCTCTACCAAGTGCTTAGTACAGTGCCTGGCACATTCTAAGTTTTTAACAAATACCATCCAAAAAACACCCCCAAACTGGAGGTTCTTGAGGAGTGAGTGGACTGAACGGTTTTGTGGAGAAATGATCTGGGCAGCAGAGTGAAGTATGGACTGGAATGGGGAGAGACAGGATATAGGGAAGTCAGTAAGGAAACCAATGCAGTAATCCAAGTGGGATAGAACGAGAGATTCCCTCCCTTCTAGACCGGGGCAGGGATTGTCTCTCCTTATTGCTGAATTGTTCTTTCCCAGCGCTTAGTACAGTGCTCTGCATATAGCAAGCGCTCAATAAATACGATTGAATGAATGAATGAATGACTAATATGCTAGATTGAACAGGTAGGAAAAGACAAATTTTCGTGATGTTCTAAAGGTTGTACCGGTAGGATTTGGTGACGCTCAATACGTAGGTTGAGCGAGAGATGAGTCGAGGACAACGTCAAGGTTACAGGCCGGTGAGACGAAGGGTCATGTCGTCTACGGTGGCGGGAGCGGGGACGAGGGGAGGAGAGTGTCTGGGTGGGAAGATGAGCTCTGTTTTGGACACGTTCAAACTGAGGGGTCGGACGGGCAAGGAGAGTTGTCCTGAAGGCAGGAGGCAATGCAGAAAGGGAGGGAGATCAAGATTTAGAAGCCATCTGCGTAGAGATGGCAGTTGAAGCGATTCCAGCGAAGGAGTTCTCCAAGGAAGTGGGTGTAGATGGAGAATGGAAGAAGAGGGCCCAGAATTGAACACCGAGGGAGTCCTCCAATTAGGGGGTGGGAGGCAGAGGAGGAGCCCACTGAAGAGACAGAGAATGAATGGCCGGAAAGATAGGAGAACCAGGCTACGACAGAATCAGTGAAGCCAAGGTTGGATCATGTTTTCAGGAGAAGGGGGTGGTCACGGTATCTAAGGCGGCCGAGAGGACGCGGAGGATCAGGATGGAGTAGAGGCCGTCGGATTTGGCAAGAGGGAGATCACCGGTGACCTTCGAGAGGGAGTCTCTGTGGAGCGAAGGGGGCGGGAGCCAGATTGGTGGAGGTCAAGGAGAGAATTGGAGGAGAGGAGAGGATTCTCAACATCTTATATTCAAGGGTTGGAGGTGAGGCATATGGTGCGGGACCGAGAGAAATGATCCGTCTTCTCAACAGGCTACACGTTTTGGCCAGTGGGATACGGCAGCTTTCGACAATGCGGACCAGAAAATGAAATTCCTAAGACTGATGGGCGGTTTCAAGAAGTCTTCCCCTTCGCTCAGCCACTCCCCGGCCACAACGGCGGCGGCGAAGCCCAACATGGCTCTCAACAAGACGGGGGCAGAGTCGTTACGGCAGAATCTGCAGATGCAATTCGACAAGGCGCTGAGCTGGAAGCAGAGCCGCGGGATGGGACTGGGCTTTTCCACGGCTGCGAGGAAGACCTTTTTTATCGACAAGAGCGCATCCAAGTCGGTAAAATTTGAGTATTAAACGGGAATGTCTTGTCTGAAAATAGCCAAAGTGGTTTTACTTCTGTAATCTATGGACGGAAGTCAGTGGAGTTCATTTTATTTTTAATGAACAGGTGTCAATAAAATGATCTGATTGTGAAATAGATTTAGCGGGTTCGGAGGGGGTGCCTCTTTTGGAGATGATGTGCTGTGCTGAAATCAGTCTTTCCCCTGAGCGCTCGGGTGTGAGTAGGGGCCAGGTGTGGTCTTGTGTCGTGTGGAGTTACCCTTATTTAAGGGCATTAGAGGAACCACCCACAAAAAGGGGGGGGGGGGGGGGAGGGCGGTCTGCCCGTCAACCCATAGGAGCGCGTCCTAATGCGAGTAGTGCTCTTGGAAAGGGCGGGGGACAGAAGTACTGTGGGCCAAGATGGAACCTTTCAGTTATTATTGATGAAGCCGCTAGTGAAACAGTTGTATTTATATTTCTTCCTGGCAGCTGGAAGGGTTATAATGAGCAGATTCTGAGGAGGCTTACAAAGTACACGAGATTGTTTTTTCCACAATGATCAACCCCCCCCCCCCCCCCCCCCCCCCCCCCCCAAACGTATCTAAAAGCAATCTGTTTTTCGGCCGCTCTGCTCTGATACGGGTTGGGGCTGCTAGTTCGGAGACAACTGAAGTCAAACTCCGGTGACTCGGTCTTTCACTTTTGCCCAACTCAAAACAAAGGATGATGTTTCTGGCCTTTCCTGTGCCTTTGTCTACTTCTTAGGAATAGCGAGGTTCAGGATCCGTCGTGCGCACCCTCCCAGGGAGGGAGGCATTTCCGGGCCGGGCGAAACAAATGACCCGTTCCTATCGAGATTGCCTTCTCGGGGCGACCGGTGACGTTAAAACAGGCCGTCCGTGAATTTCGGGTTGGTTTCTCGTCTTCGATGTTGTAGCGCATCTCGCGTATCTTGACCGGACTACACAGCCACCAAAAAGAAAACTCTAAATTCAATCGGTTGCATTTCCTGAGCGCTTACTGCGTGCAGAGCACTGTACTAAGCACTTGGGGGAGTCCAGTATAACAGAGTTGGTAGGCACGTTCCCTGCCCGCAACGCGCGCAATTGAGTACTTACCCTCCCCAACTACCCCCCTCCCATCTCTTGTTGAGCACCATCTCCTGCGGTGCAAGTCACTCGAGGTCCCGTGACTAGATTCTTGCGAGTGATTTTTAAAACAAAGTATTGGAAAAGTACACACCCTCTTCCATCGCCAAACTTGCCAGCTCCCATTGTGTACATAGCGTATATAATATAGTGAATTTCTGCATTTTGTACATAACATCTATTTTCAAAGTGGGAGATTTTATTATGGGAATGGGGGTGTTTCTAAAAATCCCAATAGCTCAGGGAAATGCTAGTTTTATTATACTGTATATAATACCTGCCTCTGCGTCCCCCACACATCTCTAGAAGCTGGATCGAACCTCATCGCTCTCTTTTTTTTGTTTTAAAAAACGGAACAGACATGTAAAGTGACGGAAGTGTAGTATCTCGTACAAAATAAAATTGGAGTATTTTCCTGTCTCCTTTTATTTGTCCAGACAGGCCATGTTGAAGCAGCACGGCGTAGTGGATAGAGTACGGGCCTGGGAGTCAGAAGATCATGGGTTCTAATCCCGCCTCCGCCACTTGTCTGCTGTGTGACTTCGGGCAAGTCACTTCGCTTCTCTGTGCCTCAGTTGCCTCATTTGTAAGATGGGGATTAGGACTGTATGGGACGGGGATTGTGTCCAACCTGATTTGGTGTATCTACCTCAGCGCTTAGAACAGCGCCTGACACAGTAAGCGCCGAACAGATACCAGAATTATGATTATTACCATTTTGTGGAATTTTAATCCGTGATCTAGGAAGTGCACCTGGTAGAAATACTTAGATGACCGCTGTGGCCACGTGCAATTAACAGGACGAATGTAACATACTGAGTCAGACTAAAAGTCCTTCCATCCCCGCCTCTGGATCATGTCTGACGTTGGAAAGGGTGCTTGGGGGAAGAGTGTGATGATTGCACTAGTTGACAGCCCTCCTCCTGGCTAGGGATTTTACCTAAGATCCATCAGTGGTATTTATTGAGCGCTTCTTGTGTGCTGCACACTGTACTGAGCATTTGGGAGAGAACAGAACAACAGTTGGTAGACATGTTCCCTTGCCCGTAGTCTAGAACCTTTCCTCTGGTAACGTGTTATGAACCTTTCAAGCAATAATAATAAGTGTGGCATGTATTAAGCACTTAGGTGCCCACGCTCTACTAAGCACTGGGGTGGATACAAGATAATCAGGCCCCAGATGGGGCTCACAGTCTAAGTAGAAGGGAGAACAGGTAGTGGATCCCCCTTTTGTAGATAACTGAGACACAGAGACATTAAGCGTCTTGCCCGCGGCCACGCACCAGGTAAGGGACGGAGCCAAGATTAGAACCCGGGTCCTCTCACTCCCAGGCCCAGGGTTTATCCACTAGACCGTGCTACTTCTCAGGTGCGAAAGCATCCGATCCTTGCTTGAACCTGCTTATTTTCTGCTTTCAGTCCATCCCGTAGGAAAGTCCATATGCTGCGGTTAAGTAACTGTGGGCTGTTGCTCTATCCCCCTTCCAAAAGCTTTTCCTCCGTTTTTAAACATTGTCTAAAATTCCTCCTTCATTGGGATTTGAGGTATTGCAGTTAATTTGCAAGTGAGGGAATCTGTGAATTCCCAACGCCCTGGTTAGTCATCTCCTCTTTCTAGCAATGTACTGTGGATTAGTATTGAGAGAAAAATCACCGAGTGCCCAGCCCCTAGCCCGTACTTTCTCCTGCTGAAAAGTTTAGTGCAGTGAAGGAAACAGCTTGTGGAAAATGACTTAAAGGGCATACCCCGACATGACTTGCAAGCCCGGACTCATTGTTTCGGGCCAGTTTGACTGAAAAAGCCAATATTAAGTCATTTGGCAAGTTCAGAATGGGGGGCTAGAGAAACCTCTCCTTCAATTTTGTATAGCTGTTACGTGAATAAATCCAGATACCGCAATTGGTAGCGTGTTTTCGGATAACGCCACCGTCTAATCGAGCCGTAGCCATCCAAGACTGCCCCAGTTCTGTAATTCACCAAAGCCTGGGTCCGGTCCCGTTGAAACACCCCTCACTCCTAACGCGGCACCGTTTGAAGTAGGGTAGGGAGGAACGAACGCAAGGTACCTTGCGTGTGAAGTTAACCTCTTCAGCTTTCGCTCACCAAGTCTGTTACAGATACATTTTCACTGGAAAGGGCTGAAAGGAAACAGAGCGAACCTTTCATATTCTACTAGCTCAAGGTAAAACCAGGCCAGAAGAGGACATAAAAACAAGAACGACAGATGACACCAGGCCGTCCGTGCGCGGATCCACCCTACTGCGTCCTTAATTCTCTTGCAACGTGGGATTATAGTCCCAACAGACCCCCACGTTACGGGAGACTCAGGTTACAGGCTGTATGCCGTCACCCCTCGCATCCGCCCGCCCGTTTTGCCGGAGCGTAGGTTTTTGGATGAAAACTGCTCGAGTGAAGAAAAAGATATCCAGAATTAATTCGTTAACAGCCCTGGCAACAGGGCCTAATTCTGCCCGTGACGCTCAGGGTTTCGTTCGGAGTCTGAGGATCCGGTCGGCGGACGGTTGCCGTGTGGGGTTGGCAGCTGCTTCCGTACCCGCGGCCTCCCTGCCCGCCTTCCGAGGACGCTTGGCCGAGTCAACGGCAGGGGCCTGAGCGGGAGAGGGGCGGGGGAGGCGACGGTGAAAACTCCAGAAGGGGCTCTCTCTCACATCTACGGGGACCGGCCGACATCAGAGTTCCCAGGGTGAACTTGGAGACAGAAAGAGCGGCGGGTGGCGTCCAAAACATTAAACCCTCTCCGCGTGGCCCCGACTGACACCGACATCGTTAGGTTTCCTCTAGACTTGCCCCATGCAGGATTGGGAGAGAGTCACAATTGCTTCCACCTAATTTCCTACAAGAGACCGCGCTTGGCCCTGGGAGGAATCAGCCATTAAGTAAACTCTACCTTAATGAGCGGTCAAGGGTGGTTAAGTCTGCGATCCCCGAACCACAGGCCCATCAGAATCGAGGCTGCAGGACGCCTCACGTTCTTCCTGCTCCGGAGAAGTTTAAGGTAACACGAATAAGAAGCGCAGTCAGTGCAGGTTTATTCGGTGATAACTTTTCTTTAAAGGTACAGTGAGCTTCATTATAACGTTTCCTCCTCGTCCCTCGTGCCACGGATTATTGCTAAGAGCCCTCTGAGAGCCGCATCACAATCTCTGAGGGGAAGCTTTCCGACATGGATTATTTTACAGTCGGCAGGTACGACGACATCGAGCTTTAGAGAGACTTAACGGTTTTGTCCCGGTTCAAACTCGAGGATTAAAAAAAAAAAAAAAAGTGAAAGGGAAGTGCTGTTTCTTGGCGGACTATCAGGCTTCCATAAAGCAAAAGGTACCTGGGGCAAAAGGAAGTTCTGAGGCTTACGACACATTTATGTTCTTCAATTCTTACCATTTCTAAAGGCCCAACATCAGATTCACCTGTAAAAGGCTCCTTAGGTGTGAAAGGTAATCTGCAAATTAGAAACTTACAGATGCAGTCGGTAGTTGCCCGATCTTTACGTTCCAACGTTCCTTTGAAATTCCTCTCCACCTTCAGATTGATCCGGACACGGGCCGAAGCACAGATTGATCCGTTCTACGCTAAGGGATGCTTACAGTGAAAACACCGTGAATTGCGAAGAGGTTCCGGGATAGAGCGCCCACTTCACGATCCACACTCTGTGGCCTCCGGGCACAGGGGGCAGGAAAGGGGCAGAGGTTCTCAGGTTCTCGTCTGCAGCGGAAGTCTCAGGGCTAGTTCGGTTAAGTGACTCATTTCTGGCTGTTTGCTTCGTTTTTTGATGTATTCCAGAGTGTTCACCTAACGGGTGAGAAAGATAATAATAATGTTAGTATTTGTTAAGCGCTTACTATGGGCAGAGCACCGTTCTAAGCGCTGGGGTAGACACAGGGTAATCAGGTTGTCCCACGTGAGGCTCACAGTTAATCCCCATTTTACAGATGAGGTAACTGAGGCACAGAGAAGTGAGGTGACTTGCCCAAAAGGAGGGTGTCCACCTGGTTCACAATTCAGTTTCGACGTGCTGTGAGAAACGGCCTCTTTCGCGTAGGTGTCTGGGATCTCACGTTCTTCAGTCGCACCTACTGAGCGCTTACTACAAGCAGAGCACTGGACTAAGCACTTGGGAGAGTACGATATAACAACAGTTGGTGGACACGCTCCCCGCCCGCTACGAGCTTACGGTCGAGAGGCGGCGGCAGACGAGAATGTAGATAAATTACGGAAATGTGCATAAGTGCAGTGGGGCTGAGGGAGGGAGCGGATAAAGGTTGCGGATGTAAATGGGAGCGGGTTGCAGAAGGGAATGGGAGAAGAGGGAATGAGGGCCTAGTCAAGGAAGTTCTCTTGCAGGAGATGTGTTTGCCGACCGGGTAGGGAATGCGTCTACTGTATCGTACTCTCCCAAGCGCTTAGTACAGTGCTCCGCACACAGTAAGCGTCAACAGATAGAATTGACACCTCTAATCCGTCCTCCCCCGTCCTTCCCGTCGCTGTAAACGACACCACTATTCTCCCCCATCTCAAAAGCCGGCAAGCTTGGCGTCGTGCGACTCGTCTCGCAGTCCACCTGCATATTCAATCTGTCCCCAAATCCTGTAGGATCCACCTTCACGGTATGGCTAAAATCCACCCTCTCCTTTTCATCCAAACACCGGTCCTATCCCTCCTTGACTTGTACATCTACTTCCTTGCTGACCCCCCCCCCCCCCCGCCTCCATCTCTCCTCACGCCAGTCCATACTTCACTCCGCTGCACGGATCGTTTATCAGCAAAAACAACGTCCAGGTCGTCTCGCTCCTCAAGCATCTCCAATGCACCTCGGCAAACAGAAATTCCTTACCATTGGCTTTAAAGCGCTCGACCGGCTGGCCCCATCCTCTCTCACCTCACTGATCTACAGCCCGCACACTCTGCTCCTCTGGCACCAGCTTACTCACTCTGCCCCGATCTCGTCTATCTCGCCGCCAACCCCTTCCCTAGCCTGGAACTCCCCGGGCGTATAGGCCAGACCACCACTCTCTCCACCTTCAAGGCATTATTAAGGTCCCATCTCCTCCCAGAGGCCTTCCCCGATTGAGCCCTCTTTCCCAGCTCGCTCTCTTTTCTGCATCATCTGTGCACTTGGATCTGTGACCTCTGGTCATCTGACATTCACCCCACTCCCAACTCCACAGCACTTATGTGCGTATCTTAAATTATAAATTATTTATTCACATTAATGCCTCTCTCTCCCTCTAGACTGTGAGCTCGCTATGGACAGGGAACACGTGGCTCAGTGGAAAGAGCCCGGGCTTGGAGTCAGAGGTCAGGGGTTCTAATCCCCGCTCCGTCACTCGTCAGCTGTGTGACTTCGGGCTAGTCACTTCACTGGGCCTCAGTTACCTCATCTGGAAAATGGGGATTAAGACCGTGAGCCCCACGTGGGACAACCCGATTACCTTGTACCCACCCAACGCTTAGAACAGTGCTCGGCCCATAGTAAGTACTTAACAAATGCCTTATCATCTGCTAATTTTATCTTGTGCTCTCCCAAACGCTTAGCAGAGTGCTCTGCACACAGTAAGTGCTCAATAGACACTGTTGATTGATCGACTGATTGAATAAGGCTTTGAAGGTGGGGAAGTTGTTTCAGGCCAGAGGCAGGATGTGGATGAGGAGGGGTCGGTGGTGATATCGACGAGATCGAGATACAGTGAAGAGGTTGGCATTAAAGGAGCAAAGTGTGCAGGCTGGATTGTAGTAGGAGAGCGGCGAATTAAGGGAGGGAGGGGCAAAGCGATTCTTGCCTAGATTCCAAATCGCTAAGCCTTTTCAAAGAGGAGGGGTTGGAGGAGGCAGGCTTTGAAAGAAAATTTGGTATGTATTATCTTACGTTGCGGAATGTATTTAAAATCAGATCCATTTGAAGTTAACCAGGGGTGTCGGATTATGCTTTCTCTGTTTTCAAATTCTAACCACTGCTGTAAAACGATGAAAATCTGTTTCTAAATGTCCAAATATGATTGCCCGGAATGTGACCTGGCTAGGTTGCCTGGTGTAGTGGATAGAGTACGGGCCTGCAGTCGGGTCATGGGTTCTAATCCCAGCTCCGCCACTTGCCCGCTCTGTGACCCTGGGCAAGTGACTTCACTTCTCTGGGCCTCGATTCCCTCTTCTGTAAAATGGGGATTAAGACAGTGAGCCCCATGTGAGACAGGGACTGTGTCCAACCCAATTACCTTGTATCTACCCCGGTATACTTAATACAGTGCCTGGCACATAGTGAGTGCTTAACAAATACCACAATTATTATTATTTCTTAATATTTAAATGATGGTTTTCAACAATGCTCATTAAAGGAGGCCTTTCCACCTGACCACCCCTCAAATTTATCTAGCCCATTGGCACCAGCAATGCCGAGGACCTAGATGAAAAATCACGAGACCGAAGAAGCCGCAGCCATCAGAATGACCAATGTTCGGCTACGTGGTCAGTCAGGTCATTTTCATAAGGTTACAGTCGCCTCAGGATCGAATGAGTATTAATGTTGCGTGTTCACTGTTTGAATTTTTAAGTATAAGACTTTAAATTGATATGGCACTTTTATCTTCCAAAGTCTCATTTCTCTCATCTGTCCACACAAGTGGATAGAGAACGGGCCAGGGAGTCGGAAGGACCTGGGTTCTAATCCGGGCTCCGCCACTGTCCGCTGTGTGACCCTGGATACGTCACTTCACTTCTGTGCCTCCGTCACCTCATCTATAAATGGGGATTAAGACCACGAATCCCCTGTGGGACACGGACTGTGTGCAACCTGATTTTCTCCTCTAGTCTGTAAGCTTGTTGTGAGCAAGGAACGTGTCTGTTTAGTATTATGCGCTCCCAAGTGCTTAGTTCAGTGCTTTGCACACAGTAAGCACTCAATGAATACATCGAATGGATGAACTAATGAACAAGATCTGGGTGAGCTAGAAAAGGGCAGTGGTTAACTCTCCCCCACTCTGCAGACGCGGACAACCGAGTCCCGGGGAGGCTGTCCCTTGCCCCGGATCACACGGTGGGTCCGCGGCAGGGTCGGGGCTGACGTCCGGGTTGCCCGCCACACGACCGCACGGAGGCCCTCGGCTCGCTCGGGGACACGGCCCCCACTTATTGCCAGAGAGGAGCCGTCTCTTACCGTGGTCTTGGTGTCCGCGAAGCCGTGCTTCTGAGCGAGGTTCCAGAGGTTAACTGACAGCTGGTTAAGCTTATTGTTCCGCAGATCGCCGTGAGCTAAGATGCTGTTGAAGAAGGACAGGGCCAGCACACTCTGGCGTTTCAGAGTCTAAAATGAAAAGCGCAAAGTTACGAATCCAGCCTTCAAACAAAAGATTGCCATTTTACTCTCCGGGTCGCTTCCGTATCCAGTGTGAGGGGGGTTACAATGGAACAGAGGATTGCAAGTATTCGACCATCACTTCGGGGATACGAAAGTACAGGACCGGACGCTCTCTAGCAGCCGGTTTCAAGTGTTTTTGTTTCCAGAGAGTAGAGTGGCCGCTAATTACTGTGGACATCCCTATAGTGCAGCAAGCCCTGGAGGTGATTCGTAATTACGGTATTTGTTAAGCACTTACCTTGTGTCGAGAACTGTGCTAAGTGCTGGGGTAGATACAACGTCATCTGGTTGGATAAGGTGATCGGACAGGGTGCTCACAGGGGAGGGATATTCGATCCCCCTTTTACAGATAAGGGACCTGAGGCACAGAGAAGTGAAGTGACTTGTCCGAAGGTCCCAAGGCAGACAAGTGGTGGAGGCGAGATTGGGACCCAGGTCCTCTGACTCCCAGGCCTGTGCCCTTTCCCCTAGGCCTCGTGGTTCTCCCACTGTGCTCTAACACTTGGATCTGTAGGTCGGAAACAAGAACTCGAGAGAGAGATGCCGATGCCCGGTGAACCCAATGGAAATTCAGGTTTGGTTCCGGACGTGCAAGGGTGACTGCAGCCACCTGGAATTTAAAAGAAATCATTTTCCACCAATTGGGGCAGCTCTAAGAATCACAAAACCCTCGAGTGACGAGAAGTAGAAATGCCACAGGGAAAACCATTAGGATCACACAGGTGCAAGCCAACGATTATGTAGACTACTGGAAAAAGTAGGGGTGGAGAGTCAGGGGACCTGGGTTCTAATTCCGGTTCTACCACTTGCCTGTGTGACCTTGGACAGGTCACTTCACTTCTCTGGGCCTCAGTTTCCTCATGAGTAAAATGGGGATTCAATAGCTGTTCCTCTTTCCCACTAGTCTGAACCCCACGTGGGATATTCTCTGTTTGACCTGATTATCCTTTATCTACCCCAGTACTTGGCAATACCTCCATCATCATTTTACATTACTACCTTATGACATTTTTGTCTTGGGGCATACCATAAACAGAAACACTACAATAAGACCTCTTGCTTCGGCGCAGGTCAGGTGGGTGGTCCTGGGCGGTGGAAAATATCGCTTCTACCAAGAACCCTAAAATAACTCAAAAAGTTCAAATGCTTGTTTTCATCAAATACAAAAATAAATGTCAAAAATTTTGCAACTTAGACTTGAGTCACGGCCAACGGGCAGCAAGAGCTAATTTAAACCCATGGGCAGATCTGTCCCTTATTTAAAAATAATTTCAAATGATGAACTCATTATCAAACATTCAGCCGCTTCTCCCAAACAATGAAAGCCCAACAAAAAGGAGAACGTCATTTGGTTCAAACACAACCGAACTGCTTTCCTGGCTTCAGACTTCAAAAACGAATGACAGCTGAAGAAGAGATTGTGACACCTTATGATACCCAAATGCAAGAACCGGGAAAGATTCACTTGACAAGAGCACGACAAAAATAAATCTTATTTTAAGGAGCTATGATGGGCCGATGCAGTTTGGACACCAACTCTCTAAGTCAATCAATAGTATTTTCTGAGAGCCTATTGTATGCAGAGCACTCTTCTGGGCATTTGACAGCATACAATGGAATTATCAATCGATCACTCAGTATTTATTGAGTGCTTACTGTGAGCACGGCATTGTACTTGGGAGAATATAATATAACAGAGTTCAAAGACACATTCCCTGCCCACAAGGAGCTTGACAGACATGTTCCCTGCCCTCAAAAAGTCATGGGGGATAGCGAGTAGTTTCGAAGTACTGACAGGCGAGTTGGGGGGATGGAAAGCGGGGAGATTAGAAACTGATCATCCAAGGCCTGCCGGAGGTGGGATTTCGGAAGGGCTTTGAATATGAGGAGGGCTGTGGCCTGCTGGATATAAAAGGAGTGGGTTTTTCCAGGTTGAGAGTGGCCACAGGAGAGATAAGAATGAGATAGGATGAGTAGGTTAGCTTGAAAAAAATGGAGCCTGCAAGCTGAGGGGTAGTGGGGAGAAAGCTGATTGTCTTAAAGCCAGTGGCCCAGAGTTTCTGCTAGATACAGACAGGAATGGGCAGCCATTGGAGGTTTCTGAGGAGTGGGGAGAAATGCATAGAACAGTGTTTTCGAAAAATAATCCAGGGAGCGGTGTGAAGTATCGACTGTAGAGAAAACGGACAGGAGCCCGGGAAGCCAGAGAGGAGGTTGAGACGGAAGGCAAGTTGAGATATGACAAGTGCTTGAAGGGAGGGGTGGATTCTGGGCATGCTGTGGAGGAAGAACTGACAGGATTTGGTGACAGACTGAATACAGGGGTCGAAGGAGGAGGTAAAGCCAAATTTATGGGCTCGAGAGGATGGGCTGGGTGGTCGTCTGGTTGACTGTGATGGGAAAGTTCGGTAGGAGAGGGGATTTGTGAAGGAAGATGTAGAGTTCAGATTTGGAAATGTTGAGCTTGAGGTGCTGTTGAGGCACCCAAACATTGATGTCCTGAAGGTGGGAAGAGATGCGAGTCTGTAGAGGAGGAAAGAGGTGGGGACAAGTGAGGTGAGTTTGAGAGTCATCCACATCAAAGAGGTCTACGGTAAGTGCTCAATAAATATCACTGATTGAGAGTGCAGTCCATTTGATTTGGCAAGGAGGTGGTCATCGGTACTGTTGGAGAGAACATTCTTGGTGGCGTGAAAGGGGCAAAAGCCAGACCCTTTAGGGCACAGAAATGGCCAATTCCCCGCGCTGCCTTTCAGCTGCAACTCTTCTAGACTGCCAAGTGGAGTCCTCTCCTCACGTCTATGAAACTCCAAGAATGAACTGCTAGAAAACTAGCTGCAGAACGATGGCCCGTGCCCCATTCTAATTAACAGATTTTACCCTTGGCTTGAGTCCTCCTTAAATCTAACCTGACGTCTTGCTGGCTCGGGCTGTTCTATCACTGAAGCAGTGAGAGAGGAAACTGACTTGACCCTGTAGATGAAAATGACGGCCTCGAGACCTACCCTGTAGGTGATTCAGCGAGCCGACCCTGTCTCTTGAAAGTGATAGGAGCGGACCCCATAATAATAATAATAATAACGTTCGTATTTGTTAAGCACTTACTATGTGCAGAGCACTGTTCTAAGCGCTGGGGTATACAGGGTAATCAGGTTGTCCCACACGAGGCTCACAGTCTTAATCCTCATTTTACAGATGAGGTAACTGAGGCACAGAGAAGTGAAGTGACTTGCCCACAGTCACCCAGCTGACAAGTGGCAGAGCTGGGATACGAACCCATGACCTCTGACTTCCAAGCCCAGGCTCTTTCCACTGAGCCACGCTGCCCCCATGCCAGGTATCAACAGCACTTACTGAGTGTCTACGGACGGCAGCACAGTGTTTTAGGCGCTATATTAGTAAAGTGAGAAGCAGCATGGCCTAGTGGATAGAGCATGGGCCTGGGAGTCAGATGGACCTGGATTCTAATCCTGGCTCCGCCACTTGTCTGCTATGGGACCTTGGGCAAGTCACTTAACTTCTCTGTGCCTCAGTTGCCTCATCTGTAAAAACAGCGATTAAGATTGTGAGACCCACGAAGGACAGGGACTGTGTCCACCGTGATCACCTCGTATGTACCCCAGCGCTTAGTACAGAGCCTGACACATAGTAAGGGCCTAACAAATGCCACAATTATTATCATTAGTGACAATGGTGTCATTAGCGTCAGTGATTCCATTTCATCAGAGCCAAAAGACTGGAATTCGAGAGCCTTCTGACACCATTCAGGAGATCAAACTGAACACTGTACAACAAAAACAATCCATTTTAATCTTAAATAATAATAATGTTGGTATTTGTTAAGCGCTTACTATGTGCACAGCACTGTTTCTAAGCGCTGGGGGAGACACGGGGGAATCAGGTTGTCCCACATGGGGCTCACAATCTTAATCCCCATTTTACAGATGAGGTAACTGAGGCCCAGAGAAGTTAAGTGACTTGCCCACAGTCACACAGCTGACAAGTTCAAAACAAATACTTTATTTAAGCTGACTGAAATGGTTTCTCCTGAGACAACCCCCTCCCCGCAGTAAATTTCACTGAAGTGGGAGCGGTTTTGAAAGTATGAACAGAGAACATTATCCATCAAGCTCTACAGACAGCTGTTCTGAAGAAGCATTTTAGGGTAAGAAAAATCAATTCACATTTATGGGCTTTAAATCAACGATCCATTAAAAATAATATCATTAGGACGTTTGTTCATGTAATGAGAAACCATGCTGAACAATATTAAAAGAATAGGGGACTAAACCATATTAACGAAATAAGATCTTCAATCCTCCTCATGGGTTTCAAATTCTTTTTAAGTTTCTTTTTATCCTTCTGTGACACAGGCCTCTTCCAGAAAGCTTCAAGGTTCTAGACTAGTTCTTTTTTATTATTATTTTAATGGTATTTGTTTAGTGCTTACTATGTGCCAGGCACTATATTAAGTGCCGAGGTAGATGCAAGCTAATCAGGTTGGACACAGTCCATGTCCCACATAGGGCTCACAGTCTTAATCCCCATTTGACAGATGAGGTAACTGAGGCACAGAGAAGTTAAGTGACTTGCCCTAGGTCACAAAGCAGACAAGTGGCAAGAGCCAGAATTAGAATTCAGGTCCTCTGACTTCCATGCCTGTGTTCTTTTCCACAGGGACACACTGCTTCTGCTTACCTCAAACAAACACCTTCAGATAATTCGGAACAATCCCCTCTGGTGCTTTGAAAATACATTTTTTTCCAGAGCTAAACCTGAAACTGAGGGGCTCTTCATTCTCAACCTTAGAGTCAGAAAATTCAACCTGACGATTCTTTTAACAGCTGCAGAAGACCTTCTTGCTGTGTGTGGTGAATTCCTACATTTTTTATTAAATTTGTACTGCCTTAATGTGGGTGTGTGATATGTCTGTTGTTTCCTCAGATACTCAGGTTGGGGTGTTGATTTTCACATTGGTGCCATCCATTTTCTATCAGGCTCAAATAAGTCTACATCTTTTCGTAATAGATGATTCTCTTTGGCCCCTCATTTTAATGCAACTCCTACTTAAAAACAGAATAAATATTCCCTGAAAATTCTCAGCCCTGTTTCCCTCTGAAGAAGTTTTTGATGGTCAAATATTTTCTGCTTAGAAGTACTCTCCAAAAGAAATACTACAACTGTACCTAAATTGCACAAGCTATATAATCTCTTGTTCTATTGTTTGCTTAGGAGTTCTAGTGGCATAAACTAGGCTAATCTGGTTACTCGTCATTTTTTTATTACAAAGTAGTCTTTTGCAGCGGGATGATGTTACCTCGCAAATGAATTATTCTCGATTTATTTTAGATATGCTTTACAGATTCTAGCCCCCCGCAATGCAGTGTGCAATACAGTGGGTAATACATTGGGCAATTAGCAATTGCAATCTGGTCTTCAGAAAGCAGGAGGATGGAACCTGACTCCAAACATGGACTAGAGGAAGAACAAGCAAGTTGCAAAAACAATCCAATGTGGAAAAACATTTCCATTTTCCCTGTTTGCCACTGACGATATTCCTTCAGGCTGAAACCTACTAGATCAATCGCAGGAAAGGCAAGGGGCACTAGCTGATTACCCTCCTCGGGTATTTGAGAGTAGTATATGGACAAAAGAAAAAATCTGCCCTCATTCTCTTAGGTTTCCAACATTTTCTGAAGTTGAACAGCTTTAATATTTTTTGGGAAAATGTAGGTTTTAATCCTACTGACGTCCTTATACCCTGAGAAACTATTTTAGCTCCCCAAAGCCTGGGAAGCTGTGAACTCAGCTTACGGAGCCCAGGGTCTCCCTAGGGGAAAAGCCAGACGTGGAGGAAGATAAAATCCCCTGACGGGAGTTCTAGAAGGGGGCTGGAGGTTCCCAGCATCTTTTGGATGGCAATTACCCCTCCCTCTGCTAACTCCGAAGAGTAGGAGCCGAAGTTTGGATTTTATTTGGGAAATGAAGCCGCCAGTGAAAGGAAGTCGACCAAACTGTTTTCATCGTATCCTGCTGAGTTCATTTTTAGCTTATTGCAGGATAATTTCCCAGGCCTGATTTTGTTATAAGTTTACATTTTGTTAAATTTTATATTTACTCCTTGGCTGCAGTAGTTTTTGTAAGTGGATCTCACTTGCAGGTTGTTCAAAACTTAAATGGTCATTATCTATATAATATTGATATCAAATATATTGACTATAGCTGCCTAGAAGGAGACTTAGAACCCTACAGATTGACTGATTACAGGAAAACACAGACCAATTAATCCTGTTAATGGATTGAGTCGCTAATACATGGAGCAAGTGATTTCACTAGGAGGAGCCCGTAAGGGCAATGAATTTGTGAAGTATCCTGATTTGAATTCTGGAAAATCTGGTCACTTTACTCCTGGACCCTTATAAAAAGATTACATTAAAGAGTTATGTAGAAGAGTTAGGAAAAAAAAAACGACTGCCAGCCTAAGCAGACTTCTTTCTCACAGAAAGCAGCGTGGCCTAGTGGAAAGAGGGTTAAGGAACCTGGGTTCTAATCCCGCCTCCACCACTAGCCTGCTGGGTGATCTTGGGCAAGTCACTTAACTCCTCAGGGCCTCAGTTTCCTCATCTTTAAAATGGGAATTAATCCTATTCCCTCCTACTTAAGACCATGAGCCCCAGGTGGGATAGGCACTGTGTTTGACTTGATTACCTTGAATCTACTCCAGTGTTTAGTAATAAGCACGTAAGAGTCAATTATTATTAATTATTCAGGTAGTTAGGGCAGCTCTGCTAAAGCTAACAGGGATGGGATGTCTGGAAGCAGCGTGGCTTAGTGGAAAGAGCCCAGGGCATGGGAGTCAGAGGTTGTGGGTTCTAATCCCAGCTCCGCCACTTGCCCAAAGTCACACAGCAGCAAGTCACTTCACTTCTCTGGGCCTCAATGACCTCATCTGTAAAATGGGGATTAAGACTGTGAGCCCCATGTGGGATAACCTGGTTACCTTATATATACCCCAGCGCTTAGATCAGTGCTTGGCACATAGTAAGCGCTTAACAAATATCATCATTATTATCATTATTAACTAAAGAGGCATTCCCCAGAGGCAGGAGCGTGACAAAAGGAAAGAGAAAGCAGGGATGCAGCGGGGAACTAGTCTGGCTAACAAATTTGCTGGGCTTCCACTTCCCTACCAAGATCAGCCTTCAGGAGAGTTGAGTGAAAAGAGTAGAAAGTTGGGATTTAAGGAGACGACTTAGATATCCGGGGGAGAGGCAGTTGAAATGGCCTCGGAAGAGCTGAGTGAAACTTGTATAGATCTGGCATTTAAGGAGAGGCAGATAGAAACAAGCCTCAGGCTTCAACCTGCCTACTTTTGGTTAAAATCTACATAGGCTGTCACTAAAGTTTACAGCAACACTGCACTTGCACTGAAAAAATAATTTTATCTAGGTAAATCTAGTCTGAAGTTATTTAACATCTCAATTATTTAGGAAAAAATGAAAGCTTTCATATGTTGCATGATAGAGAACATGTCACAGAGCCTGAGAGAATGAGAGGGGAAAATAGGATAAATCCACTAATTCTCTGTTTGGTGTGTGTGTGTTTGGGGAGGGTAGGAGGGGGTGTCTTTTTTTCTGCCGTATATATTATAGCCAAGTGTCGCTCTGCATTAAAGGCTATGAAACAGTTCAGCAGTAGGATAACAAACTCTTGCTCCACATCTCCCGCCCTTCCTCTCCACACCAACAGCTATCACTCTGCTACAAGCTCTGATCCTATCAGAGTTAGATTACTGTTATTCATTCATTCATTCATTCAATAGTATTTATTGAGCGCTTACTACGTGCAGAGCACTGTACTAAGCACTTGGAATGGACAAATCGGTAACAGATAGAGACAGTCCCTGCCCTTTGACAGGCTCACTGTTATCAGCCTTTTCGCCAGTGTCCCTGCCTTCCAGCCTCTCCTCCTTCCCATCTCTATTATACTTTGCTGCACGGATCAATTCTCTGAAGCGCTTCTCGGCCCACATCTCTCAAAATCCTTCACTGGCTTCCAGGGACCCTCTGCGTCAAGCACACACTCCTCACAGTCGGCTAAAGATCGCTCCACCTATGCATCCCACCTTCCCTTTCTGCTCTCTCCACTCACTAGTCCCCAACTCACTGTCAGCATTCCTGCACAAGCTAACCATCCAGCGCTTAGAACAGTGCTTGGCACATAGTAAGCACTTAAACAAATGCCATCAATATTATCATCTAACCATGCCTCAATCACAGTTCTCTCATCACTGCTCCTCCCCACCCCCTCTAGATTGTAAACTCTAGGGAATGTGACTCTCCCAAGGGCTCAGTACAGTGCTGGGCACACAGTGAGAACTCGATAAATACGAACGACTGACCATCCCCCCAGCTTGGAATGTCTTCGCTCTCCAAATCTGAAGGACCAGCGTGTTCCCCTCATTCAAAGCCCTCCTAAAATCCGACAAATCTGCCCCCATTAAAAAGTTACATGAACCCTCAAGCAGCAAAAATACTGAGGAACTTGTTTATATCTATCCTTTGCAGCACATTGGTGTGTCTAGGTTTATTTAAATGTACACTCAATTACGAATTCTTCATTATTCTATTTGCAAATATTTTTATGTTTGTTTCTCGATTAGGGAGTAGAAGCTCCTTTTGTATAGGTTTATTCAAATGTATACACTCAATTACTTATCTTCATTATTCTATTTGTAAATATTTTTTATAAGTTTGTTTCTCCATTAGGGAATAAAAGCTACCTTGGAGCAGGGAATGTGCCCATTCTTTGTTTTGTACTTCCTAACCCCAAGTGGACATTCAATAAATATTAACCACTACTGTATCTGTCAGAATTATCTGCTAATGAGCATAGCTGTTTCATTTCAACAATAACTTTAACCGCCCACTCTTCTCTAGAAATATTCTTCCCTTCAGGCCTGCATGAAAGCATTCTTTCCGAGAGAGCAATAAAAATGGAAAAAGTCGAATCACAGTGTACCTCATCCTTTCCCAGAGTCTTGAGGTGCTCCAAGATCTGGGTGACCACCGTCTCACAGAGTTTGTTATTTTCAGCCAGGAATTTAGCGTCTCCACCGTAGAGATTGTCATTGGAATCGACTGAGTGAACAAACGATGAGAAAAAAAGTTCCGTCAGGTTAAAGAGTCAGTGATACAACAGCATCAACTGCTGGCGGGCCTTAAGAGAGGAGAGGCAAAGCCTAATGGAAATAGGGCATTGGCAACTACAGAGATATCGTCTATCTCGTTTGTCGAACGGCTCGGCTAGCTAAAGATCTCTGCCTTTGCACACCCGAAGCTAGGGATGGACACTACAGTTCTTGAAAGAAAATCCTCTTTGCAGCACATAAGAAGAGAAAAATGATTTCGTTCCTTTTTTTTTTTTTAATCGTATTTGTTAAGTGCTTACTATGTGTCAGGCACTGGCAAAGATACATGCTAATCAGGTTGGACAAAGTCTTGTCTCACGTAGGGCTCACAGCTTTAATCCCCATTTTAACAGTTGAGGTAACTGAGGCACAGAGAAGTTCAGTAACTTGCCCAGAGATCACACAGCAGACAAGGGATGGAAATGGCATTAGAAACCAGGTCCTTCTAGCCTCAAGGCCTAAAGCTAAAGGAGAAGGGGAAGAGAGTGGGGCCTGAGAACAATGCCAGAAACTTAAAATAAGCTCATGTCCAAATTTTCTAGGACCTGATTTAGCATGGAAGAAATAAGGAGTTCTGGAGGAATTACAGGCAGAGCCCCCTAATATTTCCCCTGTCTCTCCTCCTTCCCTTCCTCCCTCCCTCCCCCCACCCCCACACCAACCTGCTTTAAAGAAATGGATTCTGTGTATCTGCCAGAAACACTCTTTAATGATTAGCTCTGGATCGTCCAGAAAAAAAAGTCTTGCAATGTTAAAAGGTCAAAACAAAACATTACATCTTAGAATGAGGATGCTCTCGGGTCTACTAACTAAACAAAAGCAAAGAATCTTTAAGAGGTACATGCAGTGGTGAGTGCCAAATTTAAGGGAAAGTACAAGAGGTAAAATAGCACTTCTGAGCTGGCAAAAGACTGAAATGTTTTATAAAGAACAAAACTGTTTTGCCTTTTGTGAAATCTGCGGGTCTTGCTCGAGGATTTGTCTTACCTGCACTGAAATTTGAAAAACTGGATGTATGATATAAAGAAAGGTTCCACTCAGAATTTATTTCAGTCCTTATTGAAAAAGTATTAAAGAATTGGAAGTCATTTTTGCTAGAGGGTAATTTATTATGCTCTCTCATCACAGTCATCACCAGATGGTATTTTTACTAGGTATTCATTACTTCATGACCCTGAAGAATAAGTTCGTGTCCCCAAACCTGCCTTCAAGAAGCTTAAAACATTGACTTGGAACAACAGAGACGACCAACTGAAAGTTTAAGAAACAAGATAGTCCTCCTGGTGAAATGAGGAGCCCCTCTTAAATCACGGGAGTCATAGGATGTCAGTCATGGCATAGATATATTAAATCAGAGTCCTAGCCAAAGAGCAGGGGTACTGATATCACATTCAACAGAGACATCTGAGGTTCACACTGAGGAAAGAAATGCTCTAAGTTTCACAGCTGAACCTCAGAGCTTTAAGAAGCTCACCAGAATACTCAATGACCTCATGATAATAGAGAGCCCCTAGTAACAATTATAATTGTGATATTTGTTCAGCGTTTACGATGTGGCAAGCACTGGGGATAGATATAAGATAATTAGATCAGACACAGCCCCTGTCCCATAAGGGGCTCTGAGACTAACTCCCATTCCAAATATCAATGCGGTCTCGTCAAGAATTACTATTGTAAGATTTATAAAAATCATAAGGGAAGCAGCATGGCATAGTGGATACAGAACGGGCCTGGGAGTCAGAAGTCCATAAGTTCTAATTCCGGCTCTGCCACTTGTCTGCCGTGTGACCCTGGGCAAGTCACTTCACTTCTCTGGGCCTCAATTACCTCATCTGTAAAATGGGGATCAAGCCTGTGAGCCCCATGTGGGACAGGGATTGTGTCCAACCCTATTTGCTTATATCCACCCCAGGGCTTAGTACAGTGCCTGATGCATAGTAAGGGCTTAACAAATACCACAATTATTATTTATTATATAGATTTTTTTTCCCTCTGATAACAGACCTTGAATAGGAAGAAAAGTTAAAAAATCAACTAGAGGATCCCAGGCTGAGTCATGGGTTTGTTATTTTATAAGTTACCGAAGCTGCAACATGACAGATATTTGCAATAAATCAGGTATGACAGCTATTCCCCTACACGTTAAAGTATTAGGTTCAGTCATTCTACCACTACCTTATTTCTTGGGGGCAATAAAACCACAGCTGTTGAAGGAAATCCCCACGTCTGCTGCTGTAAACCGGAATAGTTTCTTGTGCAAATCCTCACTCCTCTTTTAGACACAATATCTACTGAGCAACTCTTCTTATTCCGGCCTGCGTAACACAGCTCTTCCATTTAGAGTAACATTGAAAATACAAACAAAATGTTACCAGCCAGCCCTTCCTCCTTGCTTCCCAGGCTTTACTTCAGCAGTGGCCAGCAAACATTTAGTGAGCTTCCAGGGGTGGACGACATTCTTTCTATTGCCCTTACGATTGCTACTAACCTAAGGACACATCATACAGCACCATCTGCAAGGCAGATGGAAAGTTAACAAAGTTGCTGATTTTCTCTGGGAGGAAAGGCAGAAAACGGCCGCTACGATAAATTCCTCACTCTGAGTCACAGTGTGTGTCCCTTAGGGTCTGTATCTGCGGGTAATGGGCACATGCGTGTACACGCACATGTCCTTTGAAATCAAAGAAGAACTCACGGATGGTGAAAGTCATGCCTGGGTGCACATGCAACCATAAAAGCCAATCCAGGAATCCCAGTCCCAACCATGCTGTGCACATACACAGACTGAAACTTACTGCGCTGTTATGTTTGCACGACATTCACTACGGCCTAATAAGAAGCAATGCGGCCTACTGGAGAGAGCATGGGCCTTAGAGTCAGAGGACCTGGGATCTAATCCCAGCTCTGCCACTTGCCTGCTGTGTGATCTTGGGCAAGTCACTTCACTTCTCTGTACCTGTTTCCTCATCTGTAAAATGCAAGCAAATGGAGTGGGACACGGTCCCGGTCCAATGTGCGGCTCACAGTCCAATCCCCATTTTAAAGACGAGGTAACAGGCACAGAGAAGTGAAGAGGCTTGCCCAAGGTCACCCAGCAGAGAAGTAGCTTAGTACAGTGCT
This sequence comes from Ornithorhynchus anatinus, assembly GCF_004115215.2. Classification (NCBI taxonomy): domain Eukaryota; kingdom Metazoa; phylum Chordata; class Mammalia; order Monotremata; family Ornithorhynchidae; genus Ornithorhynchus; species Ornithorhynchus anatinus. The sequence goes on from NC_041729.1 coordinate 47,230,373, forward strand.
CTGCACACAGTAAGCACTCAATCAATACAATTGATCGATTGACTGATTGATTGGTGCAATGCTATGCCACCAATTTGAAAAGGGTACGTGGAGGCGGGACAGGGGATAAGATCCAGAAGGAAAGGGGGAGGAGGGAAGGAGGCATACAAAATCCCAAAGAAGTATGTTCATTGGAAAATACCGATGCTTCCACTGGTCTAGCTCCAACCCTGGGGTCGGTGGGGAGCGGGGGGAGAACCCTTACATTCTCCCACCAAGCCCTTCTCCTCATTCTCACTTCCAACATTCTGCTCAGCCTGGCCTCACTGCCCCCATCTAGGGCCTGGCTAAAGCGGGATCTCTGCACAGGCGAGGCCGAGGACAGGAGCCACCTCATATTTTGTTCTATTCCGCCTGTTCTTCTTGTTCCCCTCCTTAGACTTTAGCGGCCCATTTCCATACCCTGGTCTCAGCCGGTCAGAGGACTCTGGTGACGGCTTCCGCTGAGGCAAAAAACACTGGAATGGCAACTCTACACCTGGACCTTTAACTCAAAAGGGAGGCTGCTACGTAATTTCCCTACCATGGCTGCATTTCTAGATGGGTACCCTCTCCAGCGAGGTCCCTCAGTGCCAGATCATCGGGGGCCAAGCTGGTGGAAGCCCTAAGGGCAACTCAGCACCTTATCACTTCTACTTTCATTGCTCCCAATGGAGCAACAAGATAAAAGCCCAACACTGAGTAGAAACCTTTCATGCTCTCATTTAAGTGATTTAGCTATCCATGTTAAATTTCTACTTTGGTCTCCTGGCTAATTTAACCAAACAGCTTAGCTTCCCAAATTATGCAGTGTTAGAACAATTGAGAGAGAGAAAAATATGGTTTTAAAGAGCCACTGACTTGGCATAGCTGACATCAAAATAATCGGGAAGACTTCTGATAAGGAATCACATTCTACATTAGGCACAAGCGAAAGGGGAAAATGCACGGATACCTTTGTCTACATGGTATATGTAGGTCTCTTGGCTCACTGCCGAGAGGAGATGTAAGACGTTGGTATAAATCCGGATTTTGTCATCACTGTTATCTTCCCAAGTGTAGTCCTGGATTACATTCAGCAACCCTCGCACAAGAAACAGAACACCTTGCTCTGGATGATCCTAAAAGACAACCGGAGGTAAACAATCACCCTGATGAGAAAATAATGAAAACAGCCTGTAGACTGTAAATTCGTTATGGGCAGGGAATGTATCTGCTAATTCTGTTGTATTGTACTTTCCCAAGAGCTTAGTACAGTACTCTTCACATAATAAGGGCTCAATAAATGCAAGCAAAGTAGAAAGCAATTCAGATATCAGTTCTTTTCCCAATGCACCTCACCAGCAAGGTTAGTGAACAGTAGAGTCAGAAAATTGCTAAGTTTGATCAGCAATAGTCAGTAATCACCAGATGAAGCAGAAAAAACTTTTTGTCTTCCAGTCTGTGCAGGAGAAAAACACTATTATTTATCAACTGCAAGGTTGAATCTCCCAAATCACACACCCTAGCCCCAGAATCGCTTCCTGCTCACTGATTCTCAGTCCCCAAGTCCTCACAGCTGGGCGGAGGTTCGACATCGTTTACGGAAGGAGCCCCCGAGCCTCCACGTTAAAGCCCTGAACAAAGCGGGATTTGCCTCCTCTTCTGCAAAACCTTCAAGCACCAGTCCGTTGTATTTCAGGAACTGGTTTTGGAATCGATCATTTACTGACTATTCTGATCATTTCGATTCATTTTAGACTACATAACCACAGGAGTAAAAAGTTCAATACAAAGATGGAAATAAGAAGGAAAATATTTTCCCTGCCTGTTATGGGTAAGCTGTTATCCATTAGCTTTCCTGCCTGCTTTGGGTAAGCTGTTACTCATCAACTCCCCTGCCTGTGGCCTAGTGGTTAGAGCATGGGCCTGGGAGATAGAAAGACCTGGCTTCTAATACTGGTTCTGCCACTTGTCTGCTGTGTGACCTTGGGTAAGTCATGCAACTTCTCTGTAACTCGGTTGCCTCAGCTGTAAAGTGGGGATTAAGACTGAGTCCCATGTGGGACAGGAAGTGTGTCCAACCTGATTTGCTTGTATCTACCCCAGCGCTAAGTATGGTGCCTGGCACATAGTAATCGCTTAATAAATACCATAATCATTATTATTAGCTTTCCACTACCAAAGAGGATGTTCAGATGAACTTCTGAACCATCTCTGCTGTAATAAAAGTCTCTCCTTGGGGTTCATGCAATGACAGGTTCAAAATTAAAAAATAAAATTTATTATAATGAACTAATGCCAAGCAGTAGAGCATGTTACTGAAATCCAAGTGAGTCACATTTTTCTCTCGTTAACCCACTGACTTCAAAATGTGATGACGCATTAGTTTTATAGAAACACTAATTCATTCTTGCCACAGAATTAATGGTGGAGATTCTTCTCTTCAACTCTCAACCTCTAAAAATCGTGACAATAAAATGATCTTGTAGTTGGCTCCTTATATCAATTTTACTGATCATCTGTTAAAATCAAATGATCCAATGATACAAAGTGCTATTCAGATCTTGATATAGCCATTGATCACGACGGGCAACAGTTTGGTAGATTTCAAATGTCACCGGGGGTGGAGGGGCAGGGTGGCTGGAATGTTTAATACTGATATTAAACAGTAATAATGTTAACAGTAATAGTAATGTTAATAGTAATAATTATTACTATTACCATTAAAATAGTAATAACAGTAACAATAATGCTCTTATTATGCTATGCATTAATCTAGCTGAAATCCTCACCTTCGAATCATAAACAAATGACACTGATTAAAGCTTATGGGACACAGTGTGGCCTAATAGATAGGTCGAGGAGTCCAAGGACCTGTGTTCTAATCCCAGATCCACCTCTTGTCTGCTGTGTGACTTTGGGCCAGACACTAAACTTCTCTGTGCCTCATTTACCTCATCTGTAGAATGGGGAGTAAGACTTGATCCCCATGTGGGACAGGAACTGCGTCCAACCCAATCATCCTATATCTACTCCAGTGCTTAGTACAGTGCCTGGCACATAGTACGTGCTTTACAAATGCCATTATTGATATTATTATTAATACTTAATCAAACCGAGAAAGGCCTCCATTAAAAGTAAAACATGTAGGATATGGGCTGCTGGCTGCCATATGCTGAAATAAGAGATTGCTGAAATGAAGGATAACTCAAACTTTCACTGCAGCTAAAATTCACCTTTGAATTTCCATTTGGACTTCATTCTTAATCATCAATCTTTCAAATTTTGACAAATTGTACAGCTCATAAGCACTGGCCAGCTAGTTAACAATCACACTTGCTAACTCATCAATGTTAGCTTTACTTTGTTGTGTTCTACTGCTCGTCAATGCCCAGATTTGTAACTCATACTTGAAAATCCCTCTGGCTCATAGAATAGCATTCCATCTGTACTACCTCATTAGAAATTAAATGAAATGTTTAAGTGTATCTGTGCATAGACATTTAGTTTACTGTTCCAAATTTATTCATACATAGCCAATTGACTCATCGTGAAAAAAATATTAAAATCCCACGATCAAAACTCCTGAAATTAGTATATTACTCTGACATTTAAAAAGATATTTTCATACTGAGTCTACAATTTTCCTCCTTCCTCTTACCACTTTATAGAGACACAAGCAATTATCCAAGCTGTGGAAATAGCTTTCAGGGCATTTAAAAAGGACTTTTAAAAAAGATAAAGCTTAAAGTGAGATTTCTTGAGGGGCAATTTTATGGTATTTGTTAAGCACTTACTATGTGTTAGGCACTTTACTAAATGCTGGAGTAGAAACAAGCAAATCACCATTTTACAGGTGAAAAAACTGAGGCACAGTGAAGTGAACTGACTTGCCTAAGGTCACACAGCAGACAACTGGTGGAACTGGAATTAGAATCCAGATCCTTCTGACTCTCAGACCGGTGCTCTACCCATTAGACCACATTGCTTCTCACTGTGTTCGTGAACAAAATATTAATATCTTCATTTTCTCTAGTGCTTTTGTTCCCAAAGTGGTCTCACATTATTTAGTTCATTTTTGCTCTCATAACAACTCTGTGAAGTAGGTAGGAAAGGCAGATATTATTATCCTCATTTAACCTATTAGAAAACAGATCCGGAAAAGTAAGTGACTTGCGCAAGGTCACAAGGCATGTTAGTGGCACAGCTTGGACTTGGACCCCAGTCCTCTGGTTCCTATCCCAGTGCTCTGCCACTTCACCATGTTGCTTCCCACAAGATATCTGTGGAATAGAAAAATGTGACCAATACGCCAGACAGTAGCTAATTTCTTTGACACCCCCCTGCCCATCAAGCCTAAACCAATATAACCAGGAAAGACTTGTGAAATAGTTTCCACTGCTACTTACTGGAACTATCAATAAAGTGGAAAAGAAGTTGCAGAGGAATTCCAGAAGGAATGATTCCGAGGGCCGCATCTTTCCATCTATACTTATCATTTTAGGGACTTCAGGAACAAGGCTCACTGCAGCTTTGAAAAATGCGTCGGCTGCAAGACAGAAGGAAAAGGTCACAGATTACCGCTCTGAAACTTGTGAAACGGGCACTAAACTTCCCTCAGGAAAATACATCTTGGAAAGCAATGGGCAAGTTTCCATTCATTCATTTATTCATTCAATCATTTATTGAGCACTTAGTGTGTGCAAAGCACACACTAAGTGCTTGGGAGAGTACAATATAACAATAAACAGACATATTCTTTGCCCACAGTGAGATTACAGCCTAGATGGGGAGACAGACATTAATATAAATAAACGAGGATATGGACATGAGTGTTGTGGGGCGGAGACGGGATGAATAAAGGAAGCAAGTCAGGGCAACACAGGAGGGAGTGGGAGAAGAGGAAAAGAAGGTTTAGTCAGGGAAGGCCTCTTGGAGGAGAGGTGCCTTCAACAAGGTATTGAAGGAGGGAAGAGTGATTGTCTGTTGGATATGAGGAGGGAGAGCGGCAGGATGTGAGCGTAGGGTCAGTGGCGAGATAGATGAGGTCGAGGTATAGTGATTAGGTTAGCTTTAGAGGAACAAAGCGTACGAGCTGAGATGTAGTAGCCTCTTTCAAGACACAAGGTCCCACAGTCGATCAATAAGCTCCCTTGGGTTGTGAGGCCCAGGTGGGACAGGGACTGTGTGGCCAACCTTGTATTACCCCAGTGCTCAGTTCAGTGCTAGACCCTCAGGAAGCACCTGACAAATACTATTATTATATCAGACTCCAATCATATTCCCAATCGTGACAGACATAAGTTTGCTATTTTTATATTTACCAAATGGTCTACAAGGAAAGTTATGGGAAGATACTTCAGAAAGGGCAAGAAAAACATTGTAGACTATAAGCTTGGTGTTGGCAGGGAACATATGTACCAACTCTGTTGTATTATACTTTCCCAAGCGCTTAGTACAGTGCTCTGCACCCAGTAGGCACTCAACAAATACCATTGATGGACTGATTAAATACAGCACTAAGTAACTTGACCAAGGTCACTCAGCAGACAAGTGGCGGAGCCGGGGTTCGAACCCAGATCCCCCGACTCTCAGGCTAGTACTCTTTCCGTGCTGCTTTCCATGCTCCTCCTCTGCAGCTTCACAAGCTCCTGCCTTCAGGACATATCTACCTGGATATCCCACCAGCATCTCAAACTAAAGTTGTCCAAAACGGTACTTGTCTCCCCACACAAGCTCTGTCCTCCCCAACACTGCCATCCTTAGAATTGGGCAAAGAGGGTGATTCTAGAGCGATACTCCTTTTGCGCAGGGAATGGGACTGTTTATTGTTATATTGTACCTTCCTAAGTGCTTAGTATGGTGCTTTGTACACAGTAAGTGCTCAATAAATACAATTGAATGAATGACAGGAGTGGCCCTGGGTGATGATGGGCTAGACCTGATTTAGGGAAATAGTGGGGGCTCCATATGAGGCTGGAGTGAGGACCCCCAAGAATGAGGAGATGGTGAACTGGGGCTGGCTGTAGATGACACCACGCACGGTCATAGCCCAGAGTTGGACTTCCCTTGGAAGTGGAGGGGGGGGGCAGTCAATATGGCCAAAACTGACCAGCCAGAGAGGCCATAGGGCCAGATATCTGCCACCCCTGATGACCTTCAGACCGCCACTGCTTCCCACGCTGCAGTTGCTGAGAGGCCCTAGAGAGCTGGTGAAACCTAGTGCTGCAATAGCCCTGGTCAATGAACTCCAAACGCTAACCGGATGACTGAAATTCTACACCAGAAAATACTCAGCAGTCAAACGTTTCCACGGTCCGGACACAATTCTCCTCTGAAATGACTTCCAATGATGAACTGGTTTACAGCGTCTCAATTTAAAACTGAAATCCCATCCAATCCTGGAGGAATGAGTCCAATCATGAATGACTAATTTGCTGGGAACAAAACTGCACGCGAATCTTTCCGTTCTTCCTTTCTCGGAGAAGAACTGAGTTCAAAACAGAGCCTTCTGATTCTGATTCATCATCCAAATCCCGCATCCTCTCTCTGCCCTCTCTACTCACAAAACAGCCATCACAGCAGCACCTCCTGTTGACCAAATGCCTCTGACTGAGTTTTGAACTCTCCCATCTATCCACTGATGCCTTGATTTCTGTTACTCCTAATCCATAGAGACAGCATGACTTTGCTCCAGCACGGATGACTTTCAAAATAACAATATGAAACAGTCGATGGTATTTTTTGAGTGCTTACTTTGTGCAGAGCACTGTACTAAGCACTCGGACACCGTGTCCTCCTGGTTCTCCTCCTAGCTCTCTAACGGCTCCTTCTGAGTCTCTTCCACTGGCTCCTCCTCTGCCTACCCCTCTCTAACTCTAAGGGCGCTTTAAGGCTCAGTTCTGGGTCCCATCTACACCCACTCCCTTGGAGAAATCATTAACCCCCCTGGCTTCAACTACCATCTCTAGGCAGAAATTTGCAAATCTATCTCTCTAGGACTGACCTTTCTCCTCCTCTGCAGTCTCGCATTTCTGCCGGCCTTCGGGTCATCTCTTCTCGGAAGTCCCACCAACACTTCGAACTTAACACATCCAAATAGAACTCCTCATCTTCCCACCCAAACCCTCTCCTCCTCCTAACATTCCTATCACTGTAAACACCACCACCCTTCTCCCTGATCAACAAGTCTTTAACCTTGGTGTTATCCGACTCATCTCTCTCACTCAACCCACATATTCAGGCTGTCACTAAATCTTTTGGTTCTTTCATTCGATCACTTAATCGTATTTATTGAGCGCTTACTGTGCAGAGCACTGTACTAAGTGCTTGGGAGAGTACAAACATAATGATAAACAGACACATACTACCTTCACATCTCTAGAATATGCCCTTTCCTTGTTAACTGGTACTCCATGGATACAAGCACTTAAGCTGCTTTTTCTTATTTATTTGTGTCTGAAATGAAAGGCATCAGCTCTGAAAATGGCAACCATCCTAAAACACTATGAGTAAGAGGTAATGGCGATGAAAGGGTTGAACACAGGCATTACATCATGCTACCGGGGTCATAATCCAGAATTTCACTCCTGCTTTTGTGTTTGTCTTTTTGTACGATTGCCCGCTGCAGTTCTGTCTGAAATCCCGCTGCCCCAGGTTGTTGATAAAATGGTTTCACAACTTAAACATGGAGTATACAATGAAACAGTGTATGCATATTTTCACAGCAGGAATTAAAATTTGTCCAGAACGTCTTGAAAGGCCATTTATTTATTTATTCTATTTATTTATTCATTACTAAGTGCCTGGAAGAATGTCTCTATTATGATGCCTCATTAATGGAACAAACGTAGCAGCCTCTGTGAGCATTTATTGTCCTCCAAATTACACTCACAATCTCTCATTCCAAAAGAGGCAGCTAAAAGAAGACATTTGTTAAAGGTCAAGACACTAAGTGTTCAAAAATGTAGATTTAAATCCGCTCTCTTAAAATAGGCAAAATGAAATCAATAAAAGTTCTACTTATTAATCGTCCGACCATATCATTTTTTCAGCCCCTCTTCTGAACGAACATTAGACTCTGTTTAAGAGAGGGTAAATTTCTTGCCATACTCCAGCAAGGGGCACATCAGTATTTGTTTACACAGAAATGTCCTTCGTGGAGTTGGGTCTTATTTACAATCTGCTTCTTAGCACCTGACCAAAAAGAATGTTCTTGTCTTTTATGGGGCTATAAAAAGTAAATTACTCCCCTCGGTTTCCTCCCTGCCCTGCTGCCCGGGGAGAGAACTACAGAGATCCCTTGAGGAGTCTGACAGTGAGAGGCATTAATAATAATAATAATAATGTTGGTATTTGTTAAGCGCTTACTATGTGCAGAGCACTGTTCTAAGCACTGGGGTAGACACAGGGGAATCAGGTTGTCCCACGTGGGGCTCACAGTCAATCCCCATTTTACAGATGAGGGAACTGAGGCACAGAGAAGTGAAGTGACTTGCCCACAGTCACACAGCTGACAAGTGGCAGAGCCGGGATTAGAACCCATGACCTCTGACTCCAAAGCCCGTGCTCTTTCCACTGAGCCACGCTGCTTCTCTAAGGAATGAATGGACTCTGTTCCTATTCCATACCCTGACTCCCCTCCTGCTGACCATTCTACACACTTTGGCCTGGGGTCTCCCGGAAAACGACAAGCCTGTCCGAAGCAAATTACGTTGACAAATCAGGCCAAAAATATCCCCAGGTTTCATACACCTCAAATAACAAAGGGAGACGGAGATCTTGGTCTGAAAGAGTAACTGAAGGCATTTTTTCTTTCTGGGCTTAAATCATTCAAATCTAGGGCAATCCAAACCAGAAGAGGCAACCCAGTGTACTGGACAGAGCCTGGGCGTCAGAAGGTCCGGGGTTCTAATCCCAGCTCTGCCACTTGTTTTGCTGTGTGACCTCAGATAAGTCACTTCGCTTCTCTGTACCTCAGTTATCTCATCTGTAAAATGGGGATTGAGACTATGAGCCCCATGTGGGACAGGGACTGTCTCCAACTCAATTTGCTTGTATCCATCCTAGTGCTAAGTACAATGCCTGGCATGTAGTAAGTGCTTAACCAATACCATTCTTACTATTATTACAGGAGCCCTGACCCTATATCCCTTAGCCAGGGTCCTCTCTTCTTGAAGCATCTCTTCCTATGGGCTACAGCCTCCACACAGAAACAATAGCTCTGGAAGATAGAGGGGGATCAGTGGCTGGGGGAGGAGTGGGGGGCGGGTAAGAGGGGCTGCTTGTCAAAAGGAATCCAAATGACAGAGCCCTCTTGGGCAACAGTTAAGCCTTGTGGGCCCAGGATGCCCCCCAGCCTACTTCATTCAACTATGGGAGCTAGCTGGTTTTGCTGTCTCCCCCTTTTAGACTATGAGCCCGTTGTTGGGCAGGGATTGTCTCTGTCTGTTGCCCAACTGTACATTCCAAATGCTTAGTACAGTGCTCTGCACACAGTAAGCGCTCAATAAATACGACTGAATGAATGAATGAAAGGTAGCCCCTTTGCCCAGGCAGCACTCTCCTCTAAATCTTCATCGGAGACAAGGGCAGTCATTACAATGCAGAACACCACCTTCACGCAAAGACGGCCAACAGATGCCCAGCTGAAACAAATGAAAAATAAAAACCCAGGCGGGGAAAGATTAAAGAGCCGCAATTTAACAAGATGCCAACAGCCCACAAAAACATTATCATTCTGAGTGTGAGGCCTCAGAAACCTTTTGTCTCCAAACTTTGTCAATTGTTTGCTGCTCGGCCAGTAGTATGCAATAGCCTAAAGAGCCTGCATTCAAACTACAGGAAGAGAGAATTCTTGAACGCTAACAGATCACAATTATTTACTGCATCACTGTTTTATTTTCCTGAATATATATTAATATATTCTTGCTTTTTCAACTAATTGGTATTAAGTGCTTACTAGGAGCCAAGCACTGCACTAAGCGCTGGGGTAGATGTAAGTTAATTAGGTTGGACACAGTCCATGTCCCACATGGGGCTCACAGTCTAAATACCCATTTTAGAGATATGAGTCACAGAGAGGTGAAGTGACTTGCCCTAGTTCACACAGCAGGCAAGTGGCAGATCTGAAATTAGAACCCAGGTCCTTCTAACTTCCATACCCGTGCTCTGCATTACTTGCCTAAGGTTAAATAACAGAGAAGTGGCAGTCAGGATTAAAACCCAGGTCCTCTGACTCCCAGGCCTGTACTCTTTCCACTAGGCAACACTGCTTTTCTGTTTAATTTCCTCAAATGTGAACACATGCTCATATTCTTGCTTCATGAATCGGTAATAGATTGACAGGGGAAACTTTGTCAGATTTGGGCTTCTAAACAGATATTACTGCCACATATTTTGATTTTTTTCTTTCATTTTTCAGAAGGGAGCCATTTCCTTACTATTTAGCATTTTACATATTAAGAAGATACCCACTAGTCAGAGATGTGAATTAGCCTAAAATATGTGCTTCTCTGTGTTTCTCTGCATTTTGGCTTTATTTCACGCTCATTTTTGCCTTACGTAGAATGTCGGTAGGGGGATGAAAGAGGAAGGAACCAGATGATGATGGGCTTGGTGGGGCTCTGGGAAAAAGATCTGACAAGGAAGAAGCAAAATTTCTGGCTAAAATGAAGCTTGTGAATTATTCGTCTGTTTCAATGATATATGCCCTCTCTGCCTCCCATAATCACAGAAGCTGAGTGTCCCTGGTACTAATTAGACTGTTCTTTCTTTAGATGAGACATTCTTGAAGTTCAACCATAGGCTATTCAAGAGCAGGGATTGTCTCTGTTGCTGAATTGTACATTCCAAGTGCTTAGTACAGTGCTCTGCACACAGTAAGCACTCAATAAATACGACTGAATGAATGAATTATATTATAAGATGCTTCTCTCTTGGAAGGAGATGGGGTGGGTGTCATTGCACTTCTAATAGAGTAGAGCACTTAATGAATTTTCCAGCAGTTGTAAGCTTGTCTCGTGGGCAGGAATGGGTCTCTTTCTTGTTATATTATACTCTTAGTACAGTGCTTTGCACACAGTAAGCACTCAATGAATATGATCAAATGAATGAATTTAAGAGCCCAAATACCACTTTCTCTCCTATGGAAAATGCATTCTCTATCAAGTACAGCATGCATTCATATCTACCATATTCATTTTGGAATGCAGGGAGCTGCTTTATGTTACAAATTAAGGTCTTAAGAATTAGGAACAAAGATAAACCATCGACAATTTTCTCGCTGTTCAGTCCCTTAAAGAAATTGCATTTATACCCTGAAACTCTGGATTGCTCCATGAAAAGAATGTATTATTCCCAAGGTTTCACAGTTCTTAAGAGATTAAATCATGGGTCAACTCCCCAAATTCTGAAAGCAATTCCATTGACACCTATTTATAACATATTAAATGTTTATCATTAAGGTCCAGGATGCCCATTTTTCATTGCAAAACAAAATGATTTCCACAGTGACAAATGAATATTTGAAAACGACAACTCTTCAACAATAACTATTAAGTCTGAACAGAGGACAATGTGCAACATTTTAGTCTTATTTTGCTTTAAAAAAGAAGCATGTCTGGGAAGGATTTAGTCCTCATTTTTTTTCTTATTTTTGGCACTCGCAATGTGGGAAAGTACTGGATGATTCAGTCCCATGAATTATTGTTCACCTTATCCCATTTCCAAATAAAATGCCATGAGATCTGTGCTGATGGCAAAGTATCGCCCAGCAGAATCATTAACACAAAGGACAGGAAAGGACCTCTAAAGAGTCTCAGCCCAGACTCTTCTATTCATTGTGCTGTTTAAACTCTCCTAACAATTTATAGTATTTATTGAGCACTTACCCTGTGCACAGAACAACAGAAAGCATTTGGGAGGATACAACTGAGTTAACAGACACTATTTCCTGCCCTTAAGGAGGTTACAGGCCAGTGGGGGAGACAGACACCAAAATAAATAGCTTAGTGGAAACAGCCTGGGCTCGGGAGTCAGAGGTTGTGGGTTCTGATCCCGCTCCACCACTTATCAGCTGTGTCATTTTGGGCAAGTCCCTTAACTTCTCTGTGCCTCAGTTACCATAACTCAGTTACTGTGTCATCTGTAAAATGGGGATTAAGACTGTAAGCCCCACGTGGGACAACCTGATTACCTTGTATCTACCCCAGTGCTTAGAACACTGCTTGGCACATAGTAAGTGCTTAACAAATATTGTTAATATTATTATTATTATTTAAAGATATGGACATAAATTCTGTTGGGGAAAAGAGGGTAATACCGGTCCCCCCCCTAAAAACTATAAGGTACGTGTGGGTAGGGATTGCATCCATCTCTTTTATATTGTACTTTCCCAAGCACTTAGCACAGAACTCTGACCACGGGGAAGCAGCACAGTCTAGTGGAAAGAGCATGGGCTTGGCAGTCAGAGGATATGGTCTGCTGTGTGACCTTGGGCCAGTCACTTCACTTCTCTATGCTTCAGTTTACCTCATCTCCAAAATGGAGATTAAGACTGTGAGCCTCATTTGGGACAGGGACTGTGTCCAACCTGATTACCTTGTAACCCCAGCACTTAAAACAGTGCCTGGCACATAGTAAGTGCTTTACGAATACCGTGATAGTAAGTTTTCAATATCACTGATTGATTGGGGTGTGGACACAAGTACACGGGTGACAGGGAAGTGGGGAAGTGGTAACTGTGGGGCGAATACAGTGGGAAGATGTGAGATTAGGCAGGGAAGGCCTCCTGCAGATTTGATTTTAATAATAATAATTGTGGTACTTGAGAAGCAGAATGGCCTGCAGACAGAGCAGCTGGAGCAGGACAACCCTGTGCTCCCTTCTTGGTTATCTCCTGAAGGTTTTTCTGGGAGAAGAACTGAAAATGAAATAACTGGAAAAAGCAGAGGATCCAGATCCCACTGAAGGCCAATGTGGAATATAAACAAGGGAACTTCCACTGAGCAAAAGCAAAGGGATTATTTCATGAGACGGACAAAATAAAGCAAGAACTTAGATCAGATTGCTTTAAAAAAAATTTTAGCTACTGATAGGCAAGTTTCAGACATCCCATTAACTACCTCTGCAATTCTTTTCCTCCCCCTGCTTATGGACTTTGGCAGGACAGCCCCTTTAGTTCTAAATCCCACCGCTCCGATTCTGTACATAGAACCAGGTCTAAACAAAAGAAACCTAACTTTTGGGCTGACACTCTAAACCTTAGTCAGCTTCCCAGACAGGCTTATCTGTGGATTCAGCAAATAACCTATTTGAACAATACAACACTCTGCTAATAGGACACTGACAAAAGGAAGGCAAGCTTTAAGGCGATTTTCTTGTATTTATCAATGATTAGGCAAACTCCGGTACCTAGTCATCTAGCCCAGTTCTCACAGTCACATATCCACCTGTTTTCAGCAGATCCTTCAGAGTTTGATTCAGGTTTTCATCCCAATTAACCAATGACACTTTCACCATTCCCACAATGGGACTTCACAAATAGGGTCTTTTTAATAACTATCATGCTGAATATTTCTTTGCTTCCCTCTTTCTCATTAACCCTAGAAATTATCCCTTATTCAGTAGTATTTATTGAGCACTTTTGTGCATTTTATTGTACTAAGCATTTAAGAGAGTCTAACAGTAGGCACTGACCCTGCCCTCCAGGATCTTACAACCTAGCAGGGGAGACAACGCAGAAATGAATTACAGATAGGATAGGTGTATAATGGAATATAAAGAAATGTAGATAAGAGGCAGGGCGAGTACCTTAGTACTATAGACCAAAATGCTTAGAACAGTGCTCTGCACATAGTAAGCGCTTAACAAATACCAACATTAAAGTGTATTGGAGAAAGGAAAGAAGGGAAAGAACCTCGGGAGGTGAGATGAGAGATCTCATGGATCAACTCTCTTGGATCAACCAAGAAGAAATGGTACAGAATCTTGACCTACAAATTCTTGATTCAGGGCCTGCTTAACCCTAGTTTCACTACTGTTTCTTAGGGCTCTACCAGGAGACTAACCAAAATCTTCAGACAACAGAAGAAACCACGGCTTGTCTGCTCCAAAAATGAAAACTCCATAGGCAAAATCAATCAGTCAATTAATCGTATTTACTGAGTGCTTACTGTGTGCAGAGCACAGGAGAGTACAGTATAATAGAGCTGCTAAATGTGTTCCCTGCCCACAATGAGCTTACAGTCTAGAGGGGGTGATAGGCAGCAATACAAATAAATTATGGATATGAACATAAGTGCTGTTGGGCTGAGGGAGGAGTACATAAAGGATGCAAATCCATGTGCAAAGGCGAAGCAGAGGGAGTGGGAGAAGAGGAAATGATGGCCTAGTTGGGGGAGGTCTCTAATCCCAGGGCCTTGGCAATGTTCAGCGAGATGCCAAACGCAGTGAGGAGAATGCTCCAGGGACTATGGCTGCAGAAGCAACATTGCTTACTGGATAGAGCACAGGCTTGGGAGTCAGAAGGTCATGGATTCTAATCCTGGCTCTGCCACTTATCTGCTGTGTGGCCTTGGGCAAGACACTTCACTACTCCGTGCCTTAGTCACCTCATCTCTAGGGGATTGGACTGTGAGCCCCACATGGGACAGGGACTGTGTCTAACCTGATTTGCTTGTATACAACACTGCATGTAGCTCAGTGCCTGGCACACAGCGCTTAAAAAATATCATTATTATTATTAATAATAATAATGATATAAGTAAATGGGCTTATGGGGGTAACTGCTACGAGAAGTACTGAGAGTTTTGCTCCATGGGGGCTTTCTTGAGTAACTGAACTCTAACATGAGAACAGAACCCAGGTTCTGGGAGGTATTCTCAGCCTAGGTTGTTTCTTCATTCATTCAATAGTATTTATTGAGCGCTTACTGTGTGCAAAGCACTGAACTAAGCCCTTAGGAGAGTACAGCATAACAATAAACAGGCTGCTTCAGCAAACGTTGCCAGGAAGTAATCTCCAAGTGATTACTAGTGGTTAGGATAGTGCTCTATGAAGAGCTCCATGAATGTAACTGGTTGATTCTTGTCCAGCATAACGGAAGCTGGGCTTTACAAGCCTGTGTGCTTCCTTTAGTGTGAAATGCCCTTAAGGCAGGTTTGCATAAATTATAGTACGGTCCACAGTTACATTTTATTTAAAACTGCAAAATTATGTAAATTATGCAGCTAAATATTGTAAACTAAAAAAAAATGGCCATTTTTGCTTGAAGGCAATGACCATGTTAAAAAAACACATGCGCAAAACTTAACAGCTTCCTCAGTTTCTGGGGCCCACATCACCTAAACCTAGAATGATCCGAAAGCTGCTGTTTCAGGTTTTGAGGTCTGTTTAAAAGTAATCTGTAATTTAATAATTTATTTATATTAATATCTGTCTCTTCCTCTAGACTGTAAGTTCCTTGTGGGCAGGGAACCTGTCTACCTACTACTCTGTTACATTGTTCTCTCTCAAGAGTTTAGTTCAGTGCTCTGCCTACAGTAAATGCTCAACAAATATGATTGAGCGAATGGGGGAGTGGAGGAAAGGACATTATGTTGAAGATGAAGGGCTCCACTTTGGAATTCACCACACTTTTTCATGCAGAATAATCCAATCTATGCAGCTTTATTTTCTCTCTAAATTCCTAGTAATTGAATGCATTATTTATTTAGCGTTCCAACCACTCTGGGTGGCTTTAAAATTCAATAAGCTTTTAAAGTTTGGTATCACAATATTTAAATGTTGGAGAAAAACGGTACCTAAATAATGAACCGGAAAATTGGTTGCTATATCCCCAGCTACCTTTGTAATCACTTTATTAAATGGATTATTTTGAGTGAAACGCAAAATGGCATTCAGATTAGAAAGGGAATGTTAACTAATGATTATAAATCTAAAATAGTTTGCATTAAAGTCAAAGTAAGGTGCTTATGCTTTGAGTTTAAATTAATTCTAATTCTATATGAAAAGTGGAACTATTGTTTCACCTGCTTAATAAATGATGGTATCTATTAAGCACTTGCTCTATGCCAAACTCTGTGCTAACTGAGGGAGAGACAAGGTTATGAGATCAGACACACTCTTTCTCACAGTGTGAAAGGGACAAGAACAGGAATCTTTTCCTTATTTTACAGATGAGGAAACTGAAGCACAGAGATGATAAAGTGACTTGCCCAAGGTTACAGAGCAGGAAAGTGGCAAAACCAGGACTGGAACCTGGGCTACCTGAAACCCAGTCCCGTTCTTTTTCTACTAGACCTTATTGCTTCTCATCTCTGTAACAAACAGAAACTCCTGGCCATTGGCTTTAAGGTTAACCAATCAGTTCCCCACTCCTAACTTCCCTCCTCCTGTTCGCCTAATAATAATAATAATGATAGTATATGTTTACCACATACTATGTGCCAGGCACTGTACTAAGCACTGGGGTGGACACGAGCAAATCCAGTTGGACACAGTCCTTGTCTCACAGAGGGCTCATAGTTTTAATCCCCATTTTACAGATGATGTAACTGAGGCACGGAGCAGTGAAGTGACTTGCCCAAGATCACCCAGCAGACAAGTGGTGGAGCTGGGATTAGAACCCATAACCTTCTGACTCCCAGGCCCATGCTCTATCCACTAGGCCATGCTGCTTCCAATGCCAACCTTCTTACTGTGGCCTCAATCTTATCTCTGTTGCTGTCAACCCTTCGCTCAAACTCTTCCTCCTGCCTGGAACTCTCTCTCCAGGTACCTTGTCCAGCGAAAGCAATGACAAGTCAGTGGAGATGTTTCAATTTTTGATCATCAGAATGTTACCAGCAGGGAATCCCTCTTAATATATGTGCTCTTAAGGACCACAACTCAGTCCTAAGGTCCATGGGGCTTGGACCACGTGTGGAAGATGGCTCCTCCGGCATCTCCTCCACAACCAGGTGGCTGAATTTAAAATCGATTCAATACCTATGAGGACTTCTGTGGTCTTGTGGCTTTCTAAAACAAGACAATGTCGATCATGGCCTTTGGTCTCTGGCCACTGTATAAACACTTCGCCACTAGACTGCCTGAGGCAAATGAGCAGACAGACACTCTTAACGCACCAGTCTGATAGATTTTTTTTTAAGATTCTTACCGGCAAATAAACATTTTAGGGAGCCCAAGCTTCTTCTATTTAGAAATTGATTCGAAATACATCATTTATTTACTACTCTTGGAGTTTGTTGTTTTTTTTTTAAATCACCAGTACTCTGGATGGCTTCAAAGGAAGTCTTGACATCCACGTGTAGCGAGGAAATGGGCTGGTCCTTTTGGTATGGATTGGAGTTCTCTCAAATAACCTCTCAAACTTTCTGGAGAACACTAACAGGCATTAATTTACACAGAGGCTTAGACGAAATGTGCCAGTCCATATAAACTGACATTATTTCATGCTATTTGAAAACACCTAATGGGGCGTTCTCTACACAGGGGGACCCAAATACTGTTCGCTGAGTGATTAAGAACATCTCCGAGAAGCTGCTCGCACGCTCTCGATGAAGGTGTGCTCCTGCTAGAATGAGTTTACCTTCCGGGACACAGTAGAAATTCAAACAGAAAAAAAGTACTAGTCTTACCTTGAGAAAGGCACTGGTTTGCCAAGGCAACCTGACCAGAATGCAGGTAGAGATTGAGCCGGGTGAAGATACCAACCAGGGATGGAATGGTAATAAAGCAGAAGGCAATACAAGCCTAAATAAAAGGGGAAGTCATTACCATGTCACGTCAAATTAGGTTAGTTCACCCATTCCTTCATTCTAGGTATTTCCAGTTTTTAATACAATTGAAATTTCAATTCTACCCAAAATCTAATCCAACATACAACCCCTTCAAAGCCTCAATGAAAGGCACTTCTCCTCCAAGAGGCCTTTCCAGACTAAGCCCCTCTTTTCCTCAACAACCACTCCCTTCTGTGTCACCCTGACTTGCTCCCTTTGTTTTTCCCCTTCCACCCCCCGCCCCACGGCACTTATGTATATATCTGTAATTTTATTTATTTGTATTGATGTCTGTCTCCCCACCTCTAGACTGTAAGCTCATTGTGGGCAGGGATTGTCGCTATTTATTGTTGTACTTTCCCCAAGCACTTAGTTCAGTGCTCTGCACACAGAAAGTGCTTAATAAATACAATTGAATGAATGAATGAATGAACTGAGAGAGGATGGGAGGTTAGTTTCCTGGGAGCCCCAGTATATCACACAGATGACAAATACAAGTCTCAGAGAGGTTAGAATCCATGAAAATGGATTTGATGAGGTATTGATATTATTGAAATTACCACTGTGACATTATCCTGGAAGCAATGCTTAACCAGCATCAAGAAAGTATTATTCTAAAGATAAACCTATAAAAATGGCAAGGTAACACTAAAGCCACCCTAATACCCTGCTACATTCCTATTATTTATGCAATTCCCTAATGATTAGAGTTTTAATCAACTGTGAGAACCTAAGATCTGAAAATCAATGTCTTTGAAACTTACCCGAACAAATGCAGCTGTCTTCCTAGAATGGTTTCCCTTCATTACTTTTCTTGTTTCCATCGCCAACTGGTTCACACTCTGGGGACAGGAGTTTAGAATAATAGGTATGAATTCCCAACTGGCTCTTGAGCTTTGTCAAACAAATAGGTAACTATAGCTTTTGGAAACATGTGTTTCCCGTGAAGCAGCATGGCCTAGTGGATAGAGCAGCAGCTTGGGAGTCAGAAGGTCAGGGTTCCAATCCCAGTTCTGCCACTTTTGTGCTGTGTGACATTGGGCTAGTCACATCACTTCTCTGTGCCTCAGTTACCTCATCTGTAAAAATGGGGATCGAGACTGTGAGCCCCATGTGGGGCACAGGAACTGTGTCCAACTCAATTAGCTTGTATCAACCCCAAGGATTAGTACAGTGCCTGGCACATATTCATTCAATAGTATTTATTGAGCGCTTACTATGTGCAGAGCACTGTACTAAGCGCTTGGGATGAACAAGTCGGCAACAGATAGAGACAGTCCCTGCCGTTTGACGGGCTTACGGTCTAATCGGGGGAGACGGACAGACAAGAACAATGGCAATAAACACAGTCAAGGGGAAGAACATCTCGTAAAAACAATGGCAACTAAATAGAATCAAGGCGATGTACAATTCATTAACAAAATAAATAGGGTAACGAAAATATATACAGTTGAGCGGACGAGTACGGTGCTGTGGGGATGGGAAGGGAGAGGTGGAGGAGCAGAGGGAAAAGGGGAAAATGAGGCTTTAGCTGCGGAGAGGTAAAGGGGGGATGGCAGAGGGAGTAGAGGGGGAAGAGGAGCTCAGTCTGGGAACGCCTCTTGGAGGAGGTGATTTTTAAGTAGGGTTTTGAAGAGGGAAAGAGAATCAGTTTGGCGGAGGTGAGGAGGGAGGGCGTTCCGGGACCGCGGGAGGACGTGACCCGGGGGTCGACGGCGGGATGGGCGAGACCGAGGGACGGTGAGGAGGTGGGCGGCAGAGGAGCGGAGCGTGCGGGGTGGGCGGTAGAAAGAGAGAAGGGAGGAGAGGTAGGAAGGGGCAAGGTGATGGAGAGCCTTGAAGCCTAGAGTGAGGAGTTTTTGTTTGGAGCGGAGGTCGATAGGCAACCACTGGAGTTGTTTAAGAAGGGGAGTGACATGCCCAGATCGTTTCTGCGGGAAGATGAGCCGGGCAGCGGAGTGAAGAATAGACCGGAGCGGGGCGAGAGATGAGGAAGGGAGGTCAGAGAGAAGGCTGACACAGTAGTCTAGCCGGGATATAACGAGAGCCCGTAATAGTAAGGTAGCCGTTTGGGTGGAGAGGAAAGGGTGGATCTTGGCGATATTGTAGAGGTGAAACCGGCAGGTCTCGGTAACGGATAGGATGTGTGGGGTGAACGAGAGGGACGAGTCAAGGATGACACCGAGATTGCGGGCCTGCGGGACAGGAAGGATGGTCGTGCCATCCACGGTGATAGAGAAGTCTGGGAGAGGACAGGGTTTGGGAGGGAAGATGAGGAGCTCAGTCTTGCTCATGTTGAGTTTTAGGTGGCGGGCCGACATCCAGGTGGAGACGTCCCGGAGGCAGGAGGAGATGCGAGCCTGAAGGGAGGGGGAGAGGACAGGGGCGGAGATGTAGATCTGCGTGTCATCTGCGTAGAGATGGTAGTCAAGGCCGTGAGAGCGGATGAGTTCACCGAGGGAGTGAGTGTAAATGGAGAACAGAAGAGGGCCAAGAACTGACCCTTGAGGAACTCCAACAGTTAAAGGATGGGAGGGGGAGGAGGCTCCGGCGTAGGAGACCGAGAATGATCGGCCAGAGAGGTAAGAGGAGAACCAGGAGAGGACAGAGTCCGTGAAGCCAAGGTGAGATAAGGTATGGAGGAGGAGGGGATGGTCGACAGTGTCAAAGGCAGCAGAGAGGTCAAGGAGGATCAGAATGGAGTAGGAGCCATTGGATTTGGCAAGAAGGAGGTCATGGGTGACCTTAGAGAGAGCAGTCTCGGTAGAGTGGAGGGGACGGAAGCCAGATTGGAGGGGGTCTAGGAGAGAATGGGAGTTAAGGAATTCTAGGCATCGATTGTAGACGACTCGTTCTAGGAGTAAGTAAGCACATAGTAAGCACTTAGCAAATACAATAATAATAATACGCAGATAAGTCATTCAGAAGCCACTTACATGCTTCTTCTACTAAAGAAGCATTGATACCATGTCTGGTTGGAGAGTAATTTTGGTTCATCCAAACATTTTAATGAGAGCATCTCCAACAAGATGGCCCTCCCATGAGTCAATAAGATCCCTGCTTTAAGAGTCTAGCAGAGGCACCATTTTTCCTATTCCTTCTTCTGGCAAGGAAGTTAAGTAGACGGTATTTTTATCCTCATATCTTGTCCCCATTAAAGGTTAGCCTTGTGAAAGGTATCAAAAGCTGGGAAAAGACCTGAAAAAAGATGAATGTGGTAGAGCACAATCATGGGTGCTTCAATGAACTCCATCTTCTTTTCAAAGATTTCTATTTCCGAGTGCTAGTGGGCGATATTAAGGTTCAAAATTTTTAAACCCACAGATTCAGTTGTATGGCATGAGCATATAAGGATGATTTCTAAGCCTTAAAGACATCTACAAGGATGACTCCTATCAAATCAAAATATGCAGTTGTTACACATTCGGGCATACAGGGTTATGCCTATAGAAATCTTCTGGTTTCTCTCATTTGTCCACTTTTATTTTCTTCCTTTGGATTGGAGATTAAGGAGATGGAAAGACATGAAGTAACCTCCACAACAAAAGAGGTCACTCTTCAAATTTACATGTGAGAAGTAAAGGAAATATTTGATAATCTTTTCAGAGAGTTGCTGAAAGCTGTTGGGATTGTCACTCTGAATTTTAGCAACAAGGGGCTTAAGGTCTATTATTTATTCATCAATCCCTATAAGCCACTTAGTGCAACCCTCATATACCTCTTTACACTATGGTATATGGAAATTAGAACACAAATGTTTTCAGAGAAAATGGAGGCAACAAAAACAGTGTGCAATTAATGGATAGGTCTTTGAAAACCTAGTCAATCCATCTTCTCTAATTACAGGAAGAGCTGTAGCAAATTGCTGGTGATAAAATGTAAAAGTCCTGATTGAAACTGGCCCTTACATGAATCAGTTGGACAAGAACAGGTTCCAAATTGCAAAACATCGACCTGGCTTCAACATAAAAACTCAGCTGTTGCTCAAAATCACGGCCAAATGAAACCTAGGATCAGAAAAAGAAAATTAAGGTGGAACATATATTATTTCTAGATCACTTAAAAGCATTCAGTGATGAAATGACAGGGACTGACTAATTTTGCTTCAATATCACACCTGACATATTATTCCAACAGGGCAATTTTTGGGAAAACAAAAGTAAAAAATACACATAATTGTAAAATTCAAAAAACATGCCACTTGAGTAACATGTCCAAAGATCTACCCCATTTCATTTCTGACTTTCTTTCCAATATTGTTTATTAAAGGGGAGAAACAATTCAGCAATTCATGAAAATAGTAATCATTTGAGCATATGCAATGTGCAAATTCTAAAACAGTAGAACACTCCAAAGAGTGCACTAGTTTACTCCACTAACAACCCAAGAGTAGGTGAAGTTAGCTCTAGAGTCAGAGACACTTATCCCCCTCCTCTCTGGGGCGACTGCAGTTTAGACTCCAAATGTGGAGGGCAAGGCTAGGAATAACTCCACTTTTGAAGGCACTCTCTTTTCACAGTGGTTTGATCCTACTGGAAAGGGGATGAGTGTCTGTTTGAGGGAAGCAAATAACTCCCACAAATCTTCAAGGGGCACTCTCCTCAATAGAGCACAGGTCTGGGTGTCAGAAGGACCTGGGTTCTAATCTGTGCTCTGCCTCTTGTCTGCTGTGTGACCTTGGTGAGTCACTTAACTTCTCTGTGCCCCAGTTACCTCATCTGTCAAATGGAGATTAAGACTGTGAGCCCCATGTGGGAGAGGGACTGTTTCCAATCTATCTTGTATCTACCCCATAGTGATACATAGTGAGTGCTTAACAAATACCATTATTATTATTATTATCACAGGACCAGTGGAATGGCACTGCGGATGCATCAAAAAAGTTCCAGCTTTGCCCAAGGAAGAGCAAATTTGTTTGAGATTTTTAGAATTTCAGAAGTAGAAACACATACTGTAAAGAGGAAGGCCAACTACATACATCTCTCAGCCCAATCCTATTTGGGGGCTATTTATATAACAGATACATTTTCCACTGCTTCCAAAAGGTTTGGAAATGTTTTGCCCCAATTTGACTGTAAGAACTTGCTTTGAGCTTGTTTTGTATATTCGTGACTGATCAATAACAGGTTATCCAGCAGCTGATCCAAGATTTCAAAGTTTTGGATATCTTGAATCATGGTAATGGTAGTGATGAACTGACTTCACTACAACTGGACAAAATATGATTTTGCCCAGTGCATCTTAGCATCTGGTTCTGTTCATCTGGCACTAAATATCATCCAGTGCACTAATGGGTACTTATTAGAGATTAAATAGTAATAGAATTTAATGATAACAACAGTGACAGTGAAAGCCAAGTAAGATAATTATCACTAAAACCCAAGGTTAGTTACAAGTTAAAAGATGGAGGGGTAACCAGTAAGAACTAAGTTCTAGATTTGTAGCTGAGGATACTCATTTAAAAATAAGCACTGGACTAAAGTTCAGTCTTTTGTTTGTAAGTCTCATTTAGTATGGCTTGAAATTAACCTCACCCACGTATCTCAGTCATAAATTATTGACTATCTAAACTCTGCCTTAGGTATTTCTCTCTCATGTTTGTGAAATTCTGTATAATTAATATGAAAGGTTGGGGGCATAATCTATAACCAAGGAATTTTACAATTATTCTACGTGTTGTAAGAGAAAGGGCCTGCAAAAAGAAATAAAGGTATTTTACACACTGGTCATGGCTTTTCCATAGTACATAAATTCTGGTGTTTGGGGCCATTTGTCAAATGTGCTTTTGCAATAAAAACTGACCCACTAACCCTTCCAGCTGTTAATGCTGCTGCTCTTCTTCCCAATTCCCTGAAGGGTAATGAAATTCAGCTAACCACACATCCGCCCCATCCCCTTTTTTTGGGGGGGGTATATGAATGGCATGTTAATAGAACTAACTCCAAAGGTAAATTCAACATTTTCTTTTCTACTCATTCTTACACTTTTCCTTTCTAAATTTTTACATTTTCCTTTATTTCCTTTATCTCCTTCTGACAAGCATGTTGGTGGATGGGAATAACATAATTCATGAAGGGAATCACCTCATAATTTTGTTTTTCCAATTGTCCAACCACCACTGCCTTACAACCCCGACCAGCCCAGAGGTACTAATAAGCAGAAGGGGAGATGGAAAGAGGCTACCCTGAAGTTCAGGGAAGTTCTATGGAGCAAATCCCCAAGTGATAGTTGGTCAGAGGCACTACCAGAGTAGTCATCATCAATGGTATTTACTGATTGCTTACTGTCAGTCAGTCAATCATATTTATTAAGCGCTTACTGTGTGTAGAACACAGTACTAAGTGGTTGGGGTAGTATAATTCAACCGAGTTGGTAGACATGTTCCCCTGTTCACAATGAACATACAGTCTAGAGGAGGAGACAGACATTAATATGAATAAATAATTTTTACCATAAAATTTAAAGATAATAATAATAACTGTGGCATTTAAGTGCTTACTATGTGCCAGACATTACATTAAGCACTGGGAGACACAAGCTAATCAGGTTGGACACAAGTCCATGCCCCCATAGAGCTCACAGTCTTGTTCCCCATTTTACAGATGAGGTAACCTAGCCACAGAGAAGTTAAGTGACTTGCCCAAGGTCATACAGTAAACCAATGGCAGAGCGCGGATTAGAACCCAGGTCCTTCTGACTTCCAGGCCCATGCTCTGTCCACTAGGCCACCCTGCTTCTCCTTAGTGCAGAGTATGGCACTAGCTATCCAGAGTCACACAGGGGATTTTGGACTATCTGGAGTGTGGCTAGGAGGGGCAGGGAAGCAGCAACTGGAAAGGGAACAGTGGAGTAGTTAGATGCACATTCATTTTGGGGTTTAACAAGTGAAATAAATCCCAAGAGTTACAAGTCAAAAATGAAAAACTGAATAGATCCCAGTCTTAGGGTGTTGAATCAGAATAAACAATTCTATCACTTTTTATAGCCTCAGAACATTTCCTTTTAAATCTAATCAGTCAAGTGCATTTAGGGAGAGTAGAAGAGAAATAATGTACCTGATCTCTGCCCTCGAGGAGCACAAAAGTTATATCTGCACTTACCATTTTTATAAATCCATTAATGAGAGATGCCAGCATTCGTTTTTCATCCTCAAGGGTGAGAGCACTGTAATCAAGACAGTCAGATCTTTTAAATTGGAAACAATTCCTTCTTTTAAAATGCTAAATTGTACTCAAGTCACATAGTAAAAATGTAAACATTTTCTATTTTGTGGTTTAACATCTCTGACAAAATTAGACATGAAGCTAGATAATCTCTCATACTACTTTCAAACCTCAATGCCATTAAAAATAACTTTCCTTCTACAAATACAATTAAACGCATGATTAAAAACTGGAATGGCTAAATATTTGATCTTGTAAAGAAGGGAAAGAAATGTCTAATCATTGTATCGATGTAGCGTTGCTCTAGGTAGGTACATGGTAATCAGATCAGAAACAGTTCCTGTCCCACATGGAGTTCACATGTCTTAAGGTACTGTTAGACGGGTCCGAGCAATTTAAACACAAATGCAAACTTGATGCTTATTAACAGAAATCAATTAATCAATGTTACGTATTGAGCACATATTGCGTGCAGAGCACTGTACTAAAAGTTTGGGAAAGTACAATGCAATAGCATTGGTAGACACGATCCCTGCCTACGACGAGCTTAGAGTCTAGAGGGATATAAGGATACAAGCATCTGTTCTGTACCACAGTGCTTGGATCAGTCCCCATTAGACTGTTGAGTCAAGTTTGGATCATCACACTTGAGAAACCACGATGAGGTGGTCCAAGAATGGCAAACGTGATTAAAGGAATGGAGAATAGGTTGCAGAAGGAGAAGTTCTAAGAATTGAGGGTTATCCTAGAGATGAGCAGGCCATGGAGGAGAACTAAACCTAAAAGTACCAGAAGGAGTTTTTTGGGGAAAGGTTAACCGGTTGCTCTCCACGTCCACTGAGGGTTATACAAGAAGAAACGTACTTATATTAGAGAGGATGGATTTTGATTGGACCCAAGGGAGAACTTCTTAACAATCAAAATGATAAAACACCACGTGGATAACTAAAAGAGACTCTCAAGTGCCCACAGGAAAGCCCTTGAGGAATAGGATAAGTGGATTGGTTGTGTCATACCCAAAAGAGACTTTTCTTGTGGGAAGAACGATCCACAGTACACTTAGCTTTTCCATAACGTGTGTTTTTACTACACATTTTGGATGAAAAGCAGTTTGGGAAGTAAAGAATATTCTTCCAAGAAGGTGCATCTATCCAGACAAAACACACTGCGATGGTATAAGAAATGGTGATAGAACATCTATCAAGACCCACTAACCCATAATCAAGCTTTCCTCCATCAATCATATTTATTGAGCATTTACTCTGTGCAGAGTTTGCCAGGAGCACATATCCTGCATTACAGGAGAGCCAAGTGTTCAAATGTATAATGAAAATATGTCCAAGCAGGAAATTACTGTAGCAGTGTCTAATGTGGAATATGTAAGCTCCTCCAGACTGTAAGCTCATTGTGGTCAGGGAATGTGTCTACTGATCCCAAGACCTTAGTACAGTGCTCTGCACATGGTAAGCACTCAATAAATACCAATAACTGACTGAATAACATATTATACATATGAAGGTGTTCTTACTTTACAGAGTCGTGCATAGTCTTACAAACATGCAGAAGGGCATTCAGGATGACAGGATCTTTTGTTGGCTCTTGCTGATGCCTAGTAAACAAACATTGTTTAAATACATAACTAATGTAATTGGAACCTAGGACTAGTCTAAACTTCTTCATTTATCTGTCGAGCAATTGATTCCAACTGAGCCTATAGAAACCAGTGAACTATTGTGGGATGAACCTGAGATTTTTTTTAATGCAGCCATTTCATGCCTCCACATGTGAAAAATATCTGTATATCTTCACCCAATTTCAAAAGCAAAATAAAAATGCTCCACTGCTGAAATCTGGCAGAAGGCACACACAGATGTGTTTTTGGGTAAGCTTGTACTGTACCGTGGTAGGTGGCTGTTTATAGCCTCTTTACAAGTATGATAAATAAAATTAATGAAATAAATCTGGAAATTAGAAAACGATGATTTTGCTATCTATAGTTCCTCTTCATTGCTCAGAAATAACTACATGACAATAATAATATTTTTTCTGAAAAGCCCCAAATGGCTACCATATTCTTATTCAAGTAAGAATTGTTCAAACAGAAAAGAGCTCACAATTTTAAAACTCAAACAATGGTTGTTTAAGAATTATCTTTGTAAATTTTCCTAGCCTGGCGGGGGTTAAAAAAGGATCTCTGATTTCTGGAAATCTGCTAAGTAAAACATAAAACCTGTGCTTCTGGTACATTCAAATGAAAGCAAAACTAACAAAAAAAACCTTTATTTCTTTGTTACCTAGCACGGAATCATGAACTCCTGCAGGTTTTACCTTCCTATCTCCTAAAATTTTTCACAGCTTTAGATGACTGTCAGTTCTAGCAGACTAATGGGATAAGATCCTTTCCTCAATTACTACTTGGGTCAACCCAGGACAGCCAAGAGCTCAAACAGAACATACAGCAGTTAACTACTCTGACCAGCAAGCATGAGGTACATCCATCCCAAGGAAAATGAAATTATAATTCTATCAATCTTGGCAAGAAAGATGGAGATCTGTAGTTTGCAGTGCTAAGGAATACCATCAGTCTCAAATAATACTGTCAACTGAGAAAGGCTCATCAAGAATAGGCTAAATTTATATTTTCCTTTTGCCCCAATTATTGCTTTCCATCTCAAGCACTTCGGGAATGCCAAGTGAACTGCAAACCGACCAAATTTTATTCTTCCCAATAGATTAACCTCTAGACTCTCTGAGCTTTTACTTGAATAGAGTACTGCAAATACTTACTTAATAAAAGCTTCCATAATGCACTTACAAACCTCCACTCGGACACTCTCCTTCTGGAACATATCCAGAAATGGCAGGAATTTCTCCTAAAACACAACACATGCAGTTTATATACATGAGAAGCAGCATGGTGTAGTGGATAGAGCACATGGGGAATCATGGGGTCATGGGTTCTAATCCTGGCTCCGCCGCTTGTCTGCTGTGTGACTTGAGCAAGTCATTTCACTTCTCTTTGTCTCAGTTACCTCATCTGTAAAATGGGGACTGAGACTGTGTCCAACCCAATTGGCTTGACTCCACTCCAGCACTTCGTAAAGTGTCTGGTACACTAATAAGCTCTTAATACCATAATTATCATTATTATGACTGTGAGAAGCTATGGATGGCCTGATTCTGGAGATCCTTAAAAATAGGATGGGATGCTCTACTGTCTGAAATGATTTAGGTCTGACCCTCTTTCACTGTCCATAAAATAAAATATATGACCTTCCAAGATCCCCTTTCAGGCCTATGATTATATGAAAAGTTGAGGATGACACTTCATCTGATACCTGCAACACTCAACCTTATCTCAAGGAAGTTACAATTTCGAAAAAGGAGATAGGTTTTTGTTGATTTTTAACTTTAAGGAAAATACATTTTTTTCTCAGATTCAATGGGGGAAACTTAGCTGACCCAAGGGTCACTTCAGATGGGGAAATTAGTTTGACTGATCAAGCTTGGGAACGCCAACTGAACTACGAACTGACCAAATTCAAGGAGGAATAATAATAATAATTATGGTATTTGTTAAACATTTACTGTGTGCTTTGCACTGTTCTACGCGCTGGGGTAGATGCAAGGTCATCAGGTTGTCCTGCGTGGGGCTCACAGTCTTAATCCCCATTTTACAGATTAGGTAACTGAGGCCCAGAAAAGTTAAGTGACTTGCCCAAGGTCACACAGCCGACAAGTGGCGGAGCTGGGATTAGAACCTACGCCCTCTGACTCCCAAGTCCATGCTCTTGCCACTAGGCCACACTGGCACTGGGTAAAGGGTCTGAATGGGACTTCTACCTAAAAAACAATTGGAGTGGAATGGCCAAAGCCTGGCCTCAATAAGTTCAAAAGGGTGGGACTCTTAACAGGGAGGTTCACTGGTAGAAATGTAGCAACTGACATTCATAACCAATTACAGGTAAAAAACCCCCTACATTCAGAATCACATTACAAGGGGAAAGAGATATACCATCAAATCGACTAGAAAATAACAGGAAAGTAGCACCGCCACAGCCTGAGTTGCCTTCTAGATAAATTGGTTGCATAGATTTGAAAAGAAAGCGGTTTCTTTCCCCTTTGGATGCTCTGTGTGCGTTTTTGCTCTATTTTGAAATAAATAATTGCAGCCCAGTGCTTGATAAATAGTGTCACGGGAAACAAAATAACCCTGCTCGGATCCCACTCCTCCCTCTACTGCATCTGGGTGGGGAAGGCCTTCAATTAATCATTTGTGTTTTTTCCCTCCTCTAGCCCATATCTCCCTCTCTAGGTCCAAAGTACAATGGAATGTGCTCCGAGAGGCAACTAAAAATTAAGATATTTGCCCCCGGGCCCAATCCCAATTAGAGCCCCTTCCCCCTGGCTGCCTAAAGAGGGGAGGCGAGTGAGTATGTGTATGGGTCTGTGTATGTCCACAGAGTATTTCCGAGTAGGGGTAAGTTTAGAGAGAAAGAGGGAGAGAGAGAACGAAAGCGAGCATTTGCTGGGGCATGGCGTTTTCTCACCACTATTAGTGCTTGTTAAATAGAGATTTCACATACATTATACACAAGTAAAACTTGGCATAAAACAGTTAAATGTTTTATAAATAAAACGGATTTACCAAGTTTTTCATTGTTGTTTTTTAATGGAATTTGTTAAGCATTTACTATGTGCCAGACACTGTACTAAGCAATGGGGTAGACACAAGATAATCCAGGTGGGCAGATAATTAGGTTAGAGACTGATTATCTTAGGGATAATAAACAAATTCTAGGGATAGTAAACAAATTATAAAGAGAAAGAGACTGAGAGAGAGACACTTTGTTCTGTGTTCTGGCCAAAGTAGATTAAGCTGTTGATGATACATCTAATCAAAATATTTTGGAAAATGCTTACTTACCACTGAGAAAAGCACAGAAAAATCATGGAAGTAGGCGATGACTTTCTTAATTATTGAATGAAGCTAAAAAGCAACAAACATACTTTATGCAATTAAACTCAAAGTAAAAAAAAAAAACAACAATCCACATAACTAGCCATCCTAATGTACTGCATCAAGAGCAGCAAAACATATCAATATTTTTCCCACATCCTCTAGATTTCTCTCTCCTTTAACAGCATCCTTATTTTTTCTGCGTTTGCATCACCCCTAAAAGCCCCATGCTGTCAGTGGTGGCACACAGTTTTATCTGCAACGAGCAACCATTTCTTGGAAACAATTTTTGAGTATTAAAAAAATGAGGTTTTTTTTATTATTTTTCTCCTTTTATTATTTAATGTTGGGGAAATGGTACTTCAATGGCTTGGGCAATACACTGGAATTTGGCTTGGCATGAAATTATAACAGGATCAATATCTAAGAAGTGATGTTTAGCTCGGTTCTACTAGTGTCAAATCCCTTAAATGTTTCCCTGTGATGTTCACTGATTAACAGTTCGGATTTTGTTAGTCTTATTACTACTTGCATAAATTACATGAAGCTGTTTCATCCTATCACTGAGTTTGCTCAGGGAAGACACAGCAAAGAGTACTGAGCCAGATTTTCCCAGGGGCCTAGATCCTTCAAGTGGGTGTTTAAAGAAGAGCATTTATTCCTTGAAATTCCTAGGAGACCACTTAGGTGACTGCAGCAGTAATGTATCAATTGATCTCCTAAGTGCCCGAAAGGGGGTCCAATTTGCAGTGTGGTACTTGAGCCCTAGGAGAACACTGTGAAACTAGTAGCACAAAAATTCTAAATTTCTCATAAAATATTAACCTCAAATGCATCTGTATTGAAAGTCACCCTCAGGCATCAAATGCTAGTGTGCTATATCGCGAGAAGACATCTAACTCTAAACCAACTTTTCTCCTTCGTTCTTCTTGCCCAGTGAGTAGCCCCAGATCTATTCATTTATAGTAAACAAATTATCAAAATCAAGCTGAGTCAAGAGAAGAAAAACTTTACCTGTGGATATGCATCTTCAAATGCACGATCTGGCGTCATGTGTTTGATGACATCCGCTAAAACAGTATTCACCTCACGTTTCTGGGGAGGAAAACAATAAACTTATAAATCAAATCAGATTCCACATGCCAATTTATTGCTATTTTCCAAGAACACTAGATTGCAACTTGGTGCTCCACAACAAAATTCTACTCAATGTTAGGAGAGCTAAAAGCAGAGCTATAAGGCACTTAATCACCTTGCCCCCTCCTACCTGTCCTCGCTATTCTCCCACTACAACCCGGCCCACACACTTCTTTCTTCTAATGCTAAACTTCTCACTGTACCTCTCTTTTGACTGTCTCGCCGCCGACCTCTTGCCCACATCCTATCTCTGGCCTGGAACACCCTCCCTCCTTATATCACAGATAATTGCTCTCCCCTAGTTCAAAGCCTTATTGAAGGCACATCTCCTTCAAGAAGCCTTCCCTGACTATGCCCTCCTCTCCTCTCCCTCTCTTCTGCGATGCTCTTACTTGCTCCTTCATTCATCCTCCCTCCCATCCCCACAGCACATGTGTATATAGCTGTACTTTATTTAGTATTTATTTACATTAATATTTATTCATTCATTCATTCAATAGTATTTATTGAGCGCTTACTCTGTGCAGAGCACTGTACTAAGCACTTGGAATGTACAAGTCGGCAACAGATACAGTCCCTGCCCTTTGATGGGCTTACAACCTAATCGGGGGAGACAGGCAGACAAGAACAATGGAAATAAATAGAGTCAAGGGGAAGAACATCTCATAAAAACAATGGCAACTAAATAGAATCAGGGTGACGTACATCTCATTAAACAAAATAAACAAAATAAATAGGGTGATAAAGATATATACAGTTGAGCGGACGAGTACAGTGCTGAGGGGGTGGGACGGGAGAGGGGGAGGAGGGGAGGGAAAGGGGGGAGAAGAGGGTTTTGCTGCGGAGAGGTGAAGAGGGGGTAGAGGGAGCAGAGGGAAAAAGGGGGGACCTCAGTCTGGGAAGGCCTCTTGGAGGAGGTGAGTTTTAAGTAGGGATTTGAAGAGGGGAAGAGAATTAGAATTTATTTATATTAATGAAGAGATATGTATATCTCTTCATTATATATATTATATATATATAATAAAGAGAATTTATTTATATTAATGCCTCTCTCTCCCTCTAGACTGTGAGCTCATCATGGGCAAGAATGTGTCTGTTTGCTGTTATATTGTACTCTTCCAAGCGCTTGGTACAGAGCTAGCGCTTGGTACAGAGCTTTGCACACA
This sequence comes from Ornithorhynchus anatinus, assembly GCF_004115215.2. Classification (NCBI taxonomy): domain Eukaryota; kingdom Metazoa; phylum Chordata; class Mammalia; order Monotremata; family Ornithorhynchidae; genus Ornithorhynchus; species Ornithorhynchus anatinus. The sequence goes on from NC_041729.1 coordinate 47,262,579, forward strand.
GTAAGCACTCAATACAAATGAATGAATGAATGAGAGATGTCCCTTCAGTTTGAAGAGGATACTGAAGGTGAGACTACATCCATGTACTGTAACAGACAAAATCTCCTACACTGTTGCACGCAGTGTCTATAAAAATCCAACGGATTCTCATCTGCCTCCCAGCCATTCAGTTGAGAATTGCTCAGCCACTGACAGTTAAGAAAAGTATACGTCCTTCTGCCAATAACAAACATAAAGCATTCAGATCAAGAAACTCCAAACTTGCCCTTTAGTTAGGAATTTCTATTTAGATTTCCAAAAATGTGCCCAGTAGAACAGAACACTCCTCTTCTGGGGACCTCTACTTTTCATCAAATCCATTCTAATACATTTTTTTGAAAGATATTCTAGTTTCCATAATTGTTATGCCCACTCTTGAAGGCAGATAGGAAATATTTAAAAAAACAAACATGTGAATATACATTTCTGTGTTTTATTATACATAAATACACACATGCACATATACATATGCTTATATATATGAACCCTAACCTATTCATTGTCTTTAAATGAAAAATGGCTATATTTCCTTCAATACTAGGTCTGAAAAACATTTTCCTTCAGTAAAATGGCACATACCGTAAAATGTCTGCAAGTATACTCTACCCAGACTTCAGCACAGTTAATATAGTCCTGCAATGAAAAACAAGCACCTTCTTCAAAACAGTTCCCAAGATTTAGGTAAAATCAGTGGTACAAGAACAAAATCAACTGTTTCACCAGTGTGCTGGAGGGAAAAGTGGGGCCCCCGTGAAATTAATCACCAAAACTGAAAACATATGGACCAATGCTAATGAATCTTGTATGGTGCTATTTTCATAAACCCTCAGTAAGCTTTGCCAGCCAAATTCTGAGATTTATTCCACCTGTTATGCAAACCTGGGCCAAACAAGCATTTGGATTTTTTTTCCCAACTATTTATATTATCTAGGAAGTGGATGAAGCTGGGATATTCCCAGATTTCCAAAGATCACCTGCCAAGAACTACAAGCCACTTACTTGCTTTAGAAACAGGATCAGTGGCCCACCACGCTGATGTGTTAACTTTTTTTATGGAATTTGTTAAGCACTAGGTCCCAGCTACTGAACTAAGTGCTGAGATAGATACAACCTAATCAGGCTGGATGCAGTCTCACATGGGGATGCTGCTCTTAATCCCCATTTTACAGATGAGGTAACTGAGGCACAGCAAAGTGAAGGGACTTGCTTAAGGTCAGACAGCAGAAAAAAGTGGTGGAGCTGGGATTAGATCCCAGGCCCTTCTGATGCCCAGGCCCGGGCTCTAACCTCTAGGCCACCTGCTTCTTTTTTGCCACCACTCTGTGGTGAATGCTATTGGTATTTTTGGGTCTACTAGTTTCAATGCAGCACACTGAAAGAGAGTTTCTTAAAACATCTTGATTTTCACAATGATGCCTGATCACAATCAATTCTTTATACAAAACTATACTGTTGTATTAAGTGAAATTAGTGATCCTTGCAGTCTCATAGCATAGCGTGAAGATGATAAAAATATTTGTAAAACGTTTACTATGAGCCAAGCACTATACTAAGCACTGGGGTACATACAAGATAATCGGGTCAGTCAGACCCTGTCCCATATAATAATAATACCTGTGGTATTTGTTAAGCGCTATGTGCCTGACACTGCACTAAGCGCTGGGATAGATACAACCAAATTGGGTTGGATGCAGTCCCTGTCCTGCATGAGGCTCACAGTTTCCATCCCTATTTTACAGGTGAGGTAAATGAGGCACAGAGGAAGTGAAACGACTTGCCCAAAGTCACACAGCAGACAAGAGGCGGAGCCAGGATCAGAACCCACATGGCCTCAGAGTCTAAGGGAGCAGAAGGAGCTGGGGATGGTCTAGATCAGGGGTAGCCGAGCTTCGGGAACTGAAGAGCCACAGACCATACGGCTGAAAGCCTCAGATCCTCCGAAAATAAACCCCTCTGCCCAGAACAGTGAGTGGTGAAGAGCAGACTTAGGTGGAGGATGGGGAAAAGGGTGGCGAGTGGCAGAAAGGACGCATTACTGTGGGAGGACAATCATGAAAGGCGGCAGTAAGCCAGAGACAGCTGGGGCTAGGGATGCGGATGGGACAGGGGCACAGCGACCCTGCCTGGTGCGATGCCAACTACAACCCATCACGGCCACCACCAAGGGGAAATGATAAATAACAGAGCGTATGTGCCTGAGTCATTCATCTTGTGAAAGAGTGTCAGATGTGACTCACCAGCCCAAGTTGGGCCACCTGTGCTCTATAGAAATTAAACAAATACACCTATAATGACAACATCTGTCAGTTGCACATGATCAAATCAAAGCTACTCTTTTAAAAGTCAAGGGAATGGACTAACCATCTTTGAAAAAGACATTGGTAAGCAGGTTGGATTCTTCCACCCACTTACCCCGTTAGTAACTTACCTGAGGATTCTTCAGTTTAGTGATGACTTTCCAGGCTTCGTTTAATATCTGAAGTCGATCACCCTCGAGAGGGTCGGCCAAAGCCAGGTTTAATCCAAGAGAACGGAAGAGGAGATGCTGAGGAAACATCATATACGTCCGTTACTCCGGAGATTTGGGGTTATGAAAATTGAGTTTCTAAAATTACCAAAATGAGCAAGTTTCCAAGTTCATCTTTTGACTGCCCATTTTTGAAGTCTTATTGCATACATTTGCTAATGACAATTCTTACACTTTGAGACTCAAAAAGAGGCAGTCCAATGTTTCATTTGGTTTCATGGCAAAAATGTTTTCTCTTGCAAAATTTTCCTTACATTATTCTTTGTTGAGTGCTTGCAAAAGACTTAGTATATGGGCGCAGTGAATAGAGCATGGGCCTGGGGCTAATAAACAGGGAGATGGGATTGGTGACAAATAAGAAATGAACAAAACACTTAAGACAGCATAAACACAAAAACATACATCAGTAAAGCGTTATGGCTAAAGGAGTAGGACTACATGAGGAACCACAACCTTAATCTCTAAATAATCTTTTGCCTTTTTTCTTAAAACAGCACCTATGCTCTTATTGGACAATCCTTCCTGAAACTCCTGATTCTCTCCCTTGAGAGCTATCAACTAAAAACTGCTTATTGCTTCTGCTGAACATCAAGTCATAAGCCTACCTTGGGGAATCCAGATTCATCACATTCTTTAATCATGCCAATAAAATCCATAGATCTCATAGCAATAAATTCAGCTCTGAATGCTGACATCACGGAATTCAACAGCAAAGCACTGTAGGAAACAATTATACAGATCAGCATGGCTTCCTAGTACTGAAAGTGATTCTTTATTTTATGATTTTCATAATTGTAAGCAATGATCAACAACTCTTAAAAAGCAAATGGGGAAAATTGGGAGGGGAAAAATAATACCGGCCATAGTTACAGAAAAAAATTTTTTTTTAATTGAGAATCTCAGTACAGGCAACAGAAAATATAGATATCTTTCATTTCTACTGTTTATCCACTTATACTGATTTTGCTGCTAAACTACAATCCTTGATTTCTCCTCAGGTTAACAAATGAACGGAAATGGTAACTGGAAAAGCCAATTACTACTACTACTACTGTTTGTTTCAATAATCATCCCACAAATTAAATTCAGCATAATAAAAGTCAAGGAGGCAACAGTATTTATTTAATGTCTCCTAAATAGAGTCTGCTACTAAACAACACTGCACAGTAGCAGAAGCAGTAAAAAAGGTCCCCATTTTTAGGGGTGAAACTTTTCCTAATGCATCCCTCCCCTCACTCCATCACTCCCACTGTTTTCTCTCCTATCCTCTAGCCTCCACTATACCAATGGTGATCTGTTAGCAAAGGCAGATGAGTGGTGGGATTAAGGTCTCTAATATGCCACGATACACAGAGGTGCTAAAGTCTCACCGTGGGAGGTTTCAACAGCAGATTTTAGCTATTATTCTAAAGGCAGCCATGGCCGAATAATATTGAAACCATTTCAATGGCCTAAACTTGGTTAGATCCTGCTTTGCCTACTCCACCAGCCTTCTTACTGACCTCCCTGCCTCTTGTCTCTCCCCACTACAGTCCATACTTCACTCGGCTGAATTTCATATCTAGAAATAAGTTACTTATATTAATGTCTGCCCCCCCCAGACTGCAAACTCGTGGTGGGCAGTGAACGTGTCCAACTTTGTTGTGCTGTATTCTCCCAAGCGCTCAGTACAGTGCTCTGCACCCAGAATAGCTCTGCACTCAGTATAGCTGTACTAAGGGATTAGGAAGAATATAAGAAAATGGGATTGGACACCCATTTGCTTGTATTCTTCCTAGCCCCTTAGTCCAGTGCTCTGCACACAGTAGATGCTCAGTAAATGTGGAGCTCTCAGTCTCAATCTCCATTTTATAGATGAGGTAACTGAGACTCAGAGAAGGGAAGCAATTTGCTCACGGTCACACAGTGGACAAGTGGCAGAGCCAGAATTAGAACTCAGGTCCTTCTGACTGCCAGGCCCATGCACTATTCACTAGGCCATGCTGCTTCTCTAAGTTGCTACCCACGAATGCTAATCTTTAAGCTCCCCTGTAGGTTGTAAGCTCCTAGGGGGCGGAGATCACTTCTTCCAACTCTGTTGCATTATACTCTCCCAAGCAAAGAGCTCAATAAATATCAATTGACTGACAGATTTTTCAATCACTCGAACACCACTCCCTTCCACCTATAAAGATAACTGCTTGCTCAGCGGAGGCATTTGGCCAATTAGGCCCTGCCTCTTAGTATCTGAACATTCACAGAGCCTCTGCTCAAGGACAGCAACAACTTTCCCCATTACCACAAGCCAGTCTCCCTGCTGCAGAGGTTTCCCAACCGCCAACTGCAATGATGCCTTGCTTGAACCTGTTTTCCCTATGTCTTTAAGTCATTTATTCTGCACTCTTGGGTTTGTGTATCTCCCTTTCTGTTCACCTCCCCGCAGCTGTTGAAGCATCCTGGTTTCACCCATTCTCCTCAATTAATCAATGGTATTTACTGAGTGATTACTATGGACAGAACGCTGTACTAAGCGCTCGGGAGAGTACAACACACGTGTGTAATATATTTCTACCTAAGGCAACATGATCTGATCTGATGCCACATGTAGAGAGAGCTCCCACTTTTGAAGCTGGTGAGACTTTGCCGACCAGCGGGCTTTAAAAACAGATTCTTGGCTGCTGTTCCCTTCTTCACTGAGTACACGAATGTTATATATGATTGGTGAGTTCTATTTTCTGGCTGCAGCAGAAGTTGACTCTCAGCTCTGTTGCCGAATTGTACTTTCCAAGCACTTAGTACAGTAAACGCTCAATAAATATGATTGAATGAATGAGCTCCTTGTGGACAGGGACTGTGTTGACCAACTCTGTTGCATTGTATTCTCCCAAGTGCTTAGTACAGCACCAAGAGAAGCAGTGTGAGAAGCAGCATGGCGGAGTGGAAAAAGCACAGGCTTGGGAGTCAGAGGACCTGGGTTCTAATCCCAGCTCTGCCAATTGTTTGCTGCGTGACCCCGGGCAAGTCACTTGGCTTTTTTGTGCTTCAATTTCTCCATCTGTAGAAAGGGGATTCAAAAGCTAGTCTCCCTCCAACCTAGACTGTGAGTCCTACATGGGACTATGTCCATCATGTCCATCACGAGAAGATCTGTGTATAGCTAAATGCGACTATGTCCATCATGCTTTAACTTGTATCTACCCCAGCACGTAGAACAGCACTTGACAAATAGTAAGCACTTAATAAATGCCATTATTATTATTGTCATCATTATTACTCTGCACACAATTAAGTGCTCAATAAATACCACTGATAGATGGATTTGGAGAGAAAACCTGAAGTCTTATAACCTTTATTTAGGTGCAGAACTCAGCCCAGATCTGAAGAACATTCTGAGAAACTCATGCAAGTCAGAGCATCCCTACTAGCAGGAGATTACTGCAATCAAAAGAACAGCAGTCCCTGCCTCACTTCCTGCTTCTATTCACACTTCCCTTTCCCCACACTTAGCATGTCACAAGAAACCAGAGGCTACATCATTTCTCCCTTAAGGGGACAGAAAATGCTACGCTTCACAACTAATTATTCTCTTTCTAAGATAAATGGGGGATGATTGCTTTTTTTCCTACAATGAGGTCTAGAGATAAAAAAAAAAAACAAAACTGAACTCTGACTAATCCCAACGACAAATGCGGTATTCAGTTACATGGTTTGCTAATTAATCATTATGAAACTGCTCCTTGGCTGACCAATTCCACCAACTCCCGAAGATTCCAAACAACTTCCTTGCTCTACCAACATACCTGCAATTTTTATCTTACAGAAGCCAAATCTTCTGTTTTTCTGCGACCAATTTACGCTCTCTGAATAATACTTACTTGTTCCCCAATTTCCTGCATCTCTCCATCATCTCTGTAAGTAGAACCTAGAGGGGCAGTCCGTGAAAATGAACAGGCGGTCAACTGAAATGAAATATACCTTACAGCTATCAAAAGTCTTAACAAAATGGTAAATGCAATTAAATGCTCTGTCAATAGCCTCAACTAAACATCAATAAAATGGTAAACAAATGATTGTATATTAAATGGATTCAAGCCTGAATGAAATTTCTTTTACCTCAGACATGAACCTAAACAGGATCATTTTTTAAATGAGATATTTTGAAAAGTATTTTAACTGACAGCACCATCAGATAAAGTATTACTTGTCCAAACATTTTGATAGCAAATGCTTCTAAGAGAAAGTTAAATGTTTCACTCATTGACACCTCTCTCTGGGGCCGCAAAAGTGTAATATTTCATAAGGTTTCCATTTTCACTATCAAATGAAGATGTACTCAGTGAAAATAATTACTGTTTACCCGCAACATTGTGGACTACAAAGACACTGCAAATGTTTTTAAATCTTTTTGTTCAAAATATGGATATACAGAGTTTTAAAAAGATTTATAACACCTCATGGCTGAATATCTATAAATGTAGACGAGGTCAAAAAATTAAGAATGTCTGTCAAAGGGTACTTTTCAGCGAAATAATGTCAAATCTCTCTGGTGAGATCAAACATCAGCTCAAACCATACTGTGCAATCCAAAGCAGTTTATTTCTTAAATTGAACCACTGCAGCTCAGCAAATTTATCCTCAAAATACACAACAGGATGTCTGCTTTGAAGATGCAGGAAGCAGAATAAACAAGCCCAATGAGGGAAAGAGAGGGAGGATGGAGTTCTCAGTAAATGCCATTGTTTTACATGTTCTAAAACTTTTGCATCTTTAACGCACACAGATTTGGGATTATGTTCAACAATTTTAAAGTTATACCTATGTGTGTGTAGACAAATGAATACACACCCATACAGCACTTTCAGCTTGATGGCTTGTAGATGTCATCTCGCTCTCCAACAGTACTTCCAGTTCTCAACTCTCCCCTATCTCCCACCTATTGTTCATGCCCTTTCCCAGGCAGGCAACTCCTTCTTCCCTCGAAACCATGCTCCATCCCCTCTTTAAAATCTTCCTGAAAACCCGCCTTAGTATTCCCTGCCTAGTCTCCTCTGAATCTTGTCATGTGGCCACTTCATTGAGTGGTTGATTGGTTCATTTCTTGATGGATTTGGAAATTGTCAATTATATCTATGTTTATACAGTTGCTTGAACTGTACTTCTACAAGAGTACAGTTAGAGAAGCAGCGTGGCTCAGTGGAAAGAGCATGGGCTTAGGAGTCAAAGATCATGGGTTCTAATCCCGGTTCCGCCACCTGTCTGCTGTGTGACTTTGGGCAAGTCACTTAACTTCTTGGTGCCTCTGTTCCCTCATAGGTAAAATGGGGAATAAGACTGTGAGCCTCACGTGGGACTACCTGATTATCCTGTATCTACCCCAGCGCTTAGAACAGTGCTAGGCACATAGCGCTTAACAAATACCAACATTATTATTATTATTATTATTAATCAGCATCTCCCTGCCATCCCCATTTAGATTGCAGAGATTTGAGGGCAGAGATTTTCTCTGCCTTCCTATTTTTATTGTATAGTCCCAAGTACATAGTACAGGGTTCTGCACACATTAGACCCTCAAAAATACTAATGGATGGATGGATGAATGAGGATGTAAATAATAATAATTTCCCTTTTCTTTTCCCCAGTTTAGACAGAGATGGGTATTTGCCCAAGGTTCTTCCTCCAAATTCATTCATTCATTCATTCATTCAATAGTATTTATTGAGCACTTACTATGTGCAGAGCATTGTACTAAGCGCTTGGGATGAACAAGTCGGCAACAGATAGAGACAGTCCCTGCCGTTTGACGGGCTTACGGTCTAATCGGGGGAGACGGACAGACAAGAACAATGGCAATAGAGTCAAGGGGAAGAACATCTCGTAAAAACAATGGCAACTAAATAGAATCGAGGCGATGTACATTTCATTAACAAAATAAATAGGGTAATGGAAATATATACAGTTGAGCGGACGAGTACAGTGCTGTGGGGATGGGAAGGGAAAGGTGGAGGAGCAGAGGGAAAAGGGGAAAAAGAGGGTTAAGCTGCGGAGAGGTAAAGGGGGGATGGCAGAGGGAGTAGAGGGAGAAGAGGAGCTCAGTCTGGGAACGCCTCTTGGAGGAGGTGAGTTTTAAGTAGGGTTTTGAAGAGGGAAAGAGAATCAGTTTGGCGGAGGGGAGGAGGGAGGGCGTTCCGGGACCGCGGGAGGACGTGACCCGGGGGTCGACGGCGGGATGGGCGAGACCGAGGGACGGCGAGGAGGTGGGCGGCAGAGGAGCGGAGCGTGCGGGGTGGGCGGTAGAAAGAGAGAAGGGAGGAGAGGTAGGAAGGGGCAAGGTGATGGAGAGCCTCGAAGCCTAGAGTGAGGAGTTTTTGTTTGGAGCGGAGGTCGATAGGCAACCACTGGAGTTGTTTAAGAAGGGGAGTGACATGCCCAGATCGTTTCTGCAGGAAGATGAGCCGGGCAGCGGAGTGAAGAATAGACCGGAGCGGGGCGAGAGAGGAGAAAGGGAGGTCAGAGAGAAGGCTGACACAGTAGTCTAGCCGGGATATAACGAGAGCCCGTAACAGTAAGGTAGCAGCCATAAGCAAATACTTTAGATTTTTCAAGATTAGAAAATGATTTCTGCATATTACATATTAAACAGATGTCTGGCCTTCAATTTTTTCCCCATATTATTTTATTTCATTGGCTCTCTCCTCTTCAGTCAGGAAAGTGGAAATCAGCTACTTAAGGGTCCAAAAGTAGCAATCAATGTCTCATAGGAAGCTAACTTTGGGGTAAAAACATTTTTTAGATTTGTTTCATTACATTAATTATTTTTATCTATAAGCTAAAGTTATTCCTCAGTTTAGAGCTTAATTAAAATGTCATTGATTGGGAATTCCCTCCTTCCCCTGTCTGCTTTGCAGTTAATAAGAAGATTGAGCTAATAGAACCCCCAAAATGAATAGAAAGGTTATTAGTTCTCCCTTGAGAGTTTGCTAGGCAGAAGAGAGAAAACTAAAAAATAGCTGGATGTCTCACTAGACAGTTAATAGCAATATCCACATTGATCTGTTTTTGTGGCCTAAAAATATGCTTTGAAGAAGAACTTTTAATGTACTAATCTATTAACTGGCACTTTGCTAATCTATTTTGAATTTTGCATTTCTGGAACCCCTGGAGACAAGAACAGTATCAGCCAAGTGATCCCTTTTGAAAAATTCAGGTGTTTATAATAATGCTTACACATTATAATGTGCAGCATACAGTATTCATGTTACATTATGTAATGTTATATTATAATATGCAATGACGAGAAGATCTGTGTATAATCCATTTAAACTGCATTTGCAGTCCAAGTTCCTGAACCTAGAGATGGCCAGGATTCAGCTAACAGGTTTTTGCAGGGACATAATTTGTAATTATAAAAATTTTGTAGGGACATATGAGATAATGAGTCTCATAATCAGTAGACTCATCCAGTCCCCGACATGATGACGGAAAACCTCCTCCTAGGATTAATTCCCCCAAGACAGCCCAGACTCTCATTAACCTGACTTTTTAACTCACCGGCACCTTCAACTTCCTTGGCGTGCCAGAGCGCAAACCTTTTACTGTAGCTGCAGTCATTATCAACTGCCATATTTATTAAGAGCCACTTTGGGCAAGGAACTGCTCTCGTCGCTGAGGGAAATGACGAGAGACATATAAACAAGATCACTACCCTAAGGGAACTAAGTGGAACAGTGGAGGCAAGGAAACATAAAATGAACAATCGAGTCAAAAGCCATGAACCTATTTGCCGAAATAGATTCATAAATGCACTAATAAACAGTGCAGAGAAAGCTGTGGTCATGCTGTCTTACCAGCCAATCATAGGGATTTACTGAGCACTAGTTATTTACTTCTAAATCTTAAATAAGAAGTACTTCTTATGTCTGTCTTCCCCATTCCTTTGTAAACTCGGGGGCAGGGATCATTTGTTCCTTTCGGTTTGATCTGAGGGTCTAGGCTCAGCTTGCTAAGGCACAGGGAACTTCATCAACATATTTTCTAGGACTTCTGTGGTTGAAGGTGTATTCTGGACAACAGGGGATCATTAAGAGAAGGCTTCACAGAATTTCAGCAAGACTTTGAAGGAAGAGACTGGAAAACCTTTAGCAGATCAGTTTGTGGAGGGCATTCTGGATGGGGGGATAATATTCATATCAAAATACTCATTTTGCTCCATTTATTATACTAGGGCACATTTATTCTCCCTTTCCTGAATCCTATTTGTCTGCCCAAGTATTGCTGAAGTCAAACCTACAAGACCTCATTACTGTGAAACTTTAATAAGCTTTCTTAAATACAAGTCATGCATTTCTTCCAAAATCTATTTATGCCACCCAATTTCAACTTCTTAAATCATTTTTTCAATACCTTCACAACATCCTCATCAGTGGCATTTATTGAGTGCTTACTATGTGCACTGTACTAAGCGCTTGGGAGAGTACAGCAGAGTTGGCAGGCATATTCCATGCCCTCAACAAGTGTGGGATGCCCCTCCACTTCATATTCTTCAGAGATAATATCCTATTATCTATAATAGATAGACACCCTTCATAGAGAAGCAGCATGACCTAATAGAGCACGGGCCTGGAAGTCAAAAGGTCATAAGTTCTAAACCCAGCTCTGCCACGTGTCTGCTGTGCGACCTCAGGCAAGTCACTTAACTTTTCTTGGCCTCAGTTACCTCATCTGTAAAATGGGGATTAAGACTGCAAGCCCCTTGCGGGACAGGGAGTGTGTCCAACCTGATTGACTTGGATTTACCCCAGTGCTCAGAACAATGCTTGGCACATAGTAAGCACTTAATAAGCCCCCTTTTCCTCCGCTCCCCTTCCCCTCTGAGTTGCCCCAACTCACTCCCTTTGCTCTACTCCTCCCACCTCAGCACTTGCATACATATGTACACATCTATAATTTTATTTATTTATATTGATGCCTGTTTACTTGTTTTGATGTCTGTCTCCTCCCTTCTAGACTATAAGCCCAGTCTCTCTTTATTGCTGAATTGTATTTTCTAATAATAGTGTTGGTATTTGTTAAGTGCTTACTATATGCAGAGCACTGTTCTAAGCGCTGGGGTAGATACAGGGTAATCAGGTTGTCCCACGTGAGGCTCACAATCTTCATCCCCATTTTCCAGATGAGGTCACTGAGGCCCAGAGAAGTGAAGTGACTTGCCCAAAGTGATGCAGCTGCCAAGTGGCAGAGGCGGGATTCTAACCCATGACCTCTGACTCCCAACCCCAGGCTCTTTCCACTGAGCCATGCTCTTCTCTACTTTCTTCTTTGCACACAGGAAGCGCACAATAAATACGATTGAATAAGTACCATAATTATTATTTTTATCTGACAATTACTCTCCACACCCTCAAAGCCTTATTGAAGGCACATCTCCTCCAAGATGCCTTCCATGACTAAGCCCTCATTCTTCTCCCACACCCTTCTGTGTCGGCTTTACACTTAATAACAATAATAACTGTGATATTTGTTAAGTGCTTACTATGTGCCAGGCACTATAATAAGAGCTGGGGTGAATACAGGCAAATCGGGTTGGACATTATCCCTGACCCACAATAGGACTCACAATCTCCATACCTGTTTTAAAGATGAGGTAATGGACACAGAGAAATGACTTGCCCAACGTCACACAGCTGACAAGTGGCAGAGCCGGGATTAGAACCCATGTCCTTCTGATTCCCAGGCCCGTGCTCTATCCATTGCACCATGACCTTTATTTTCCCTCTCTTATCCCCACAGCACTCCCTCTAGACTGTGAGCTCACTGTGGGCACGAAATGAGTCTACCTACTCCGTTTTATGGTACTTTCCCAGGTGCTTAGTATAGTGCCCGCAAACAGTAAGCGCTCAATAAGTAAGACTGATTGATTGAACAGGCTTACAGCCTAAAAGATCTTTCTATTTTCTTTAATACTGTGTTAGTTTCCCTTCCTTTGACACATAACTTCTGAATTGTTTGATACAAGATAATCAGAAATCAGAGTTCACTATTATGCAGACAAGCTAATTATTTAATCATTTATTCTAGACTGTAAATTCGTTAGAGGCAGGGAACCTGTCCGCTAATTCTGTTGTACTGCATTTTCCCAATTGTTTAGTACGGTGCTCTGCACATAGTAAGCGTTCAATGAATACCGTTGATCGATTGATTCTAGAGTAACACCAACTTCCTGGAGTCTGTCTCCCCAGGAAATACCTATCTCCTGCCTTCGCCCCATGTCCTTCGAGAATTCGAACGAATGATTGAATGCTCTCTGACTGACATCGCTTTCTTCCCTCGACTTGCTTTACAATGAAATGGGTGAGAAAATTAACTTCCCTGGATTTCAAGAAAAGAAATGATTGCAGTTTCTAGACCTCTCTATTCTCTTTACAGGAGTCCATCATCAGAGTCATTCATTCTATTGTATTTATTGAGCGCTTACTGGGTGCAGAGCACTATACTAAGCACAGTCATCAGGAGCCTTGGACTATTACTGAAAGAAATAATCCCACAGGTATTTTAACCTGTATATTACCCCAGTACTTTTTAAACAATTCAATTTTCCCAAAGTTCCCTATGCTGAAGCTTCTCACTGTTCACACATTTCTTTTTTTCTGCCATAAATTAAGTGGCATCTTCCTTTCTGAAATTGATTATGTTTTTCAACAGTTCTTTCCCCGTGGTGAGAACTTGTCTTCATCAGCAGCTCATGTTAACTGAGGTACTGAAATCACTTTTAATCGCACTGTTTCAGTGATGCATGCAACTCAAGCTACTGAATCCTGTGAAGAGCAGTGTAAAATAACAGATGAAAATAATATATCTTGAGATACATTTGGCCAGAGTTCACTGCATTTACCCTTTAGAAGGGTACATACTTATGTAGATTACTTTTAGCACTTTCCGAAAAGCGAATTTTACAGAGAGAGACAGTTACCTCAGGAGCGTGGTAAGCAACGCACTGCAAAATCCAATCTATAGCAGGAGAATACAAAGTTAGGTACAGTGGAATTTCCACACCCTGGACCACCAGTTGATTTTGGACTGTATCCCCATGAATCTGCAAGAGACCAAAAAAACTTGATTTTATAATGAGCGAAGATGACATTCGTCACATATGCTCACTCTTTTGCAGCCCACAGTAAACCAAAGAAAAATTCATTTGTGATGCCTGCACATTTCTGTGGGATTTGTGAAACTCCAGAGAAATGGTTTCTCTCCCTTGGGTTGCTGAAACTAGAAAACTATTCAGCAAGCTTTCCTTTTCACCCAGCAGAGCTGTTTGGGAAATGTAAATTGGCAAGGAAGAAAACTGTGAGAAATGGAGACAGCATATGCTAAGGAGACAGACGAATACAGATTTTTCCTATTATCACATGCCTGGAAATAATCTTTGCTCCTTCTGTGTAATCAACACATTCCGATCGTCTACGATCGTCTGTGATTTCTCAGGGTTAACACATTTAAAGCCCTATGAGGCATTTCACTTTGGTTGCTTAAGTGACATGCTTTTGTTTTCTCAATTCACCACCTAAAAGTGTTCTCTTACCTGCTTAAATGTAAGAAGGAAGTCAAAGAAATTCTTATTTAGGCTTTCTTTGAGATGTGGAGCAACTTCCATCCCAACCTAAGGTCAAAACAAAATGTAATTATTTGTATTGATCATCCTCATGCATTTCTGAGCTTCCCATGGGGTAATTATTCTTTTTACAAAAACACAGATAAACCGATCCATCAATAGGAAGTTAAAGAATATGTTACTCTCCCTCTGTACAAAAGGATAAACCTATATATGATGAAGAACTTCTTCCAAATTTCAATGTAAATATTATTCAATTGCTGCCACTCTCACAATATGAAAATATTCAAACCCTAACCATGAAGAGATTCCAAAATTTTTACCCTTAAATATAAATCTGCATATATGGGTTCAATATAAAACCCATACCTACATTTGCACCAGAAACCTAGCAAAATAAATCACTAGCTTTTAGAACAGATATGCATATTTCTAGGAATAGTGTATAGATAAACATAGGAGGACTCTTGCGAAACCTATTTTTGTTTGGCTCAGAGGAAGTGCTGAGAAAAGTGGGAAAAGGAGAGAGGAAGATTAAGTACAGGTGGGCTCTACTACATATTAAAAGTTTATTACAATGCTACATCATTACTTTTCTGTGGCATTTGTTAAGTGGCTTTCTATGCGGGAAGCACTGTTTTAAACATTGATCTACGTTAATCAGGCCAGATACAGTCCCTGTCCCACACAGGGTTCACAGTCAAGTAGGAGGGAGAACAGGTAGTGAATCCCCATTTTGCAGTTGAGGAAATTGAGATATAGAGAAGTTAAGTGTCTTGCCCAAGGTCACACAGCAGGTAAGTGGTGGACCAGGGATTGGAACCCAGGTTCTCTAGCTCCCAGGCCTGTACTTTATCCACTAACACACTTGTTACATAAGTATTTTGATATTCACCTCTTCCCCTGCCTCCAGGATTTCGGTACATTTATCATAAATAAATGTGCATTTATTTAATTTAGTGTGTGTTTCCCCCTCCAGTCTGTAAATTCCTTGTGGGCAAGAATCGTATCAATCTGTTCTCTTGTAGTGTGCTTTTCCACGTGCTCAATGGTCTGCACAAAGTAAGGTCTCAATAAATACCATTCATTGATTGAGATAAATGTAGTTTGGGATATATGGAAATGGGTGGAAGGCAATGGATGGGTAGAAATTTAGGATATTCAAATGTGTAAATGAATTTCTCAGGAAACTTCTCTTGTCATCAAGCAAAAATTAGGTGGAAATCAAGGCTGCGGTCTAAATTCCCACTCACTGGTAACATGCTCTTATGCACACTACCTAAATTCTCTGTCACACAGTTTCTTCACATGGGGACAGTAATACTTGCCATCTACCTCCAACACAGGAGTATCAGGAGAATTACAGAATATTTGTAAATGACTTTGAGTGGCTTGGATGGGAAAAGGTGTGCGGGATTTTTGATGATGCTGATTATTAGCATCAACTATAAGGAGACAATGTCCAAGATGAAGTTTCACAGAGTGGGGACATTTAACTAATAAAAGAAACTAAAACTTAAACATTAAATTAAGTTGCACTGTGTTCTGAGCCATTTTCATGCCTTCTACTTAATCATCTCGTAGAAAAGGAAATAATTATCCCTCCGGCGCACGTAGCAGCAAGGAGAAGGATCTTGGACAAGCATTACTAAAGGACACGAAATTTGAGAATAGAAACTAAATTACACTTTTAATAGAAAGCTTCAGGGGCTCCCCCTACACACTCCACCCACTCGGTGCTTTTGTTCTCCTGATTTCTTTTCATCATTCAGAAAACTTACTTTAGCCACAAGCAACAGTGATACCTGTGTTCCACTACCCAAGTATTACACTTCAGCATATTTAATGCTATTTGACCTCTTCCTCCCTTTACAATTCCATATCCATTAAAAGAAGGGGCTTCGTATAATTGGGAAAATCTGCGTCTAGTGGTGTTTTTTTTTTCTATTTTGCATCTCATGTTCTAAAATGAAAAAGATCTATTAACAATTAATCGAATGGCCCCTCAGTGTTAAGGGTCTTAATAAAGCACACTCCAGGTCATTCAGAAATGTTTATTAGACTATTAAAATGAACTGCTGCTAGACTGAATTTTAAAGGATTTTTTTTATGACATGCTTTCCTATAAAATTCCAATTCATTAAAGCCACTGAGACTAAAAATGCTGCCTTAAGTCTTTAAGGAAAATCTAGAACCTCAAATGAGCAAATAACTGAATGACCTTTGGGCCTATTCACAACATGTATCTGGGATAGGAACATCATGTATATTTTTAATCTTCAAATATGTGAAAAACTGCACTATGTCCTTAAGTATGGTGACAGATAGACTCTCGGGGTTTGAACAGAATTAAAGATCCTTTAAATGAGGTATTTATTAAGCACTTACTACATGCCAAGCACTACACTTGACCAAGATTATCAGATTGGACATAGTTCCTGTCCAACCCTGTACTCACAGTTGTGTTTTATCCCCATTTTACAGATAGGGAAACTGAGGCCCAGAGGGTTAATTTATTTGTCCAGACAAGTGATGGAGCTAAGACTAAAACCCAGTTCTCCTGACTTCCAGTCCTGGGCTCTTTTTACTATGCCACACAACCAAAAACATTTTCAAATGGAAATTTAAATTCTTGAATATAAGGGATAAAAAATCTGAGGAAACTCATTTTGGTGCCCTTAATATAAGCACCTCAGACCAAACTAAAGCCCAGGAGAGACTCGGTAAGGACCACTCCGATCAAAGCTAGAACTGGGAACTGTCTCTACCCACATTTTTGTTGCTTTAAGAACCTTTGCTCAGCCCAGTGACTCATCAGAATATCCAAAGGCAGGTGCAAGTGCATGAAAATACCAATGCAAAAGGAGTACCCACACTAGATGAAGAGCAGTCTGACAAGGATGATAATGATAATGGTCTAGTGATAAGAAGTCCTAAGGGCTCTTCATTTGCCATTTTTTGCTTCTTCTGAGGAAAATTAACTCTGAAGATTAGTTTTCACCTGTTATAATGGCTTTTTTCATTCTCTAATCATAATTATTGCAGAAGACTTAGGTCCCCTTGGAACTTCCTACACAAAATGCAGATGTACTTTTTGGTCTGAAGGCTTCTTGTCACTTGGCCAGCAATTCCAGTCCTCACACCCCATGGTTTTGATGATAAGGGAAGGCAAAGTAGCAATTTTCCAGATCAGCTGCAGCCCCTCCAACCTTCTCAACTCCCCAGCCAACTTTTCAACCATCCACTCCCAGATATCCATCCACTCCCTAATTTGTTGAGAGAGGGAGTGTGGCCTAGTAGGAAAAGCCCAGGTCTGGGAGTCGGAGGACCTGGGTTCTAATCCCCAGCCCTGCTACTTGTTTTCAGAGTGACCTTAGGTAAGTCATTCAACTTCTTTGGGCCTCACTTTCATCGTTTGTAAAATGGGGATTCAACACTTGTTCTTGCTCCCTTTAGACTGTTAGGCCCAAGTGGGACAGGGATTGTGTTGGACTACATTGCCTTGTGTCTTACCCAGCGATTAGTACAGTACTTAGCACATAGTAAGAACTTAACAAATACCGCTATTTTCATCGCCTGTTAGCTCACAGGATGCCAAGAGCCCCTACTCCAATCCTGACACTGATCTCATGAGGGCTCATTTTAAATGGACTTTTAAATTTCTTTATTTACACACCAAAGGGCTATATCTAACAGCTAATTGAATATTTCTTCACAGATGCACAGGGTGGCCATGATAGAGAAATATCGCTGGAGCATTTTAAACCAATAGACCGTATTTTAAATAAGAACCTACCCTGCACAGATACGCTCTGGCATAAACTGAAACCAATGGATCGCCAATCCCTCTTATCATGCAAGTGAGTCGAGGGAGACATTCTGAAATTCCTCTGTGGGGGAAAGAAATACGTCAGCATAAGATTCTGAACAAGAACTTTTTGTACCTTTTTTTTAGATAAAGATAAGGACTCTGCTAGAAAGCTCAGTCTCCCCGAAGGCACTAAACTTTTGAAGGTCAAAGTCAGAATTTTAGAAGACAGTGTAATTGTGTTTTTCCTGCTTTGCTTTTGGGATGCAGTGTGGTCTAGTGGAAAAAAAAACAGGCTTGGAAATCAGAAGACCTGGGTTCTAATCCCAGCTCTACCATTTGCTTGTACCTTGGGAAAGTCATAACTTCTTTCTCTGTGCCTGTTTCCTCATCTGTAAAATGGGAATTCAATACCTGTTCTCCCTTCTAATGAGACTCTGGAATGGGGACTCTATCTATCCAATTAATTTCTATCTACCCCAGTGTTCAGGTCAGTGCTTGACACACAGTAAGTGTTTGGGAGTAGCAGCAGGGCCTAATGGACAGAGCACCGTCCTGGGAGTCAGAAGGACCTGAGTCCTAGTCCCAAATCTGCCACTCGTCTATGTGACCTTGGGCAAGTCACTTAACTTCTCGGTGCCACAGTCACCTTATATGTAAAATGGGGATTCAAACTGTGAGCCCCATGTGGGACATGAACTGTGTCCATCCTGATTAGCTTGTATCTACCCCAGAGCATACTACATCAATATTGCCTGGCACATATTAAGCGCTTAACAAATACCATTAAAAAAAAGTTTCACACTAATCCAGCTCCTATCATTGCTTCCAGTTCTTTACTGAATTTAAACACAGATATTATCAATGCCAAATAGAAGGCTTATTCAAATAATACAATGTTTTACATTGGTCTTCTGATTATGTATATGAGCTTTTTCACTTTCCCTTTTCTTACTCGCCTCCGGAGTATTGCTGTAATTTTCCCTGACTTATGCTTTCAGATTTGGCCTGGTTTGGGCTTCTATTTGCCAAACCTGATGTATTTTAAAGTATTAATAGTGATGACATCTTCATTTGGGGGCGAGGGGGAAGGCACATTCTGTTCCATGAAATGTCACTCTCCCTGTGAAACACTCTGAAGACCTGAGCAAGGTCCTAAGACTTCTACAGAAGGTCCCAGGATCCAGCTTCTCCCATAGTAAGAATCGGCCCTGCCTCACTCAAATGCTTCACTGTCACTGTCCAAAAGTCTAATTGGGAATTAGGAAAAAGGACTTCTTCATAAGTTATACATTCAACAGTGTCCTTACATTTTGGATAAAAATTTGTTGCACTTCAAGATGGCTGCTTCCACATAGCTATAACCAAAGAAAAGTTTTAAGGAAAAGTATTTCCAAGATGTTCTCCTGTGGAAAAATAAGGTTGCATTATTCACACAATAAGTAGTGCATTTTCCCATGACTGTGAGCTCGTTGTGGGAAGGTAACGTGTCTACCAACTCTGTTACATTGTACCCTCCCAAATGCTGAGTACAGTGCTCTGCACAAGGTGAGCTCTCAATAAATATGATTGACTGATCCCTGACCCTGACTATTCTCCTAACCAACCTCAGAACAATCAATCAATTTTTACATTTTATTGGTCTCATAGTTTTCCAGTTTGGTTTCCTGACTTGCGGAATGATTGAATATTTAAAATAATCTTTAAAGTGTAAAATGTTAGCCCCATATGTTAAACTGTAAACTGCGAGTCACTTATGATTTCCATTTAAAAATTCAGCAGAAGGTGAATTACACTGTGCAATAAAAATTCAACTTGTGTAAGAGTTAAGTTCTTGATGCCAGAGTCCAAATCCCTTGAATTTTGAGGGCTCCATATTTTCAGACTGCAAACTGGGTCACCCACACTTACTAATCATTCTACAGAAATGTCAAAACGTTCTCTCACAAGACTTCCAATTAACAGAGAGGTTCTGAAATCCTGTTTGTAAAACATTTTGAGCAAAAAGGATACAATCTGGGGATGAGTTCTCTGATTGATGCAATCTTGAAGAACCAGTTTAAGCAGGTTTCTTTAGCTATGTCATTTACATTCTCTGGAGAAAAATGATCTGGAATAGAAAAATGAGCATCCATGGGAATTCAGACTGCACATTTGCATGACTCCAGAAAAGGTTGCTCTTTCAGTCAGAGTGAAGTTCAAGAATTTATATCAAGTTTGACATTCAAATTCTTTGTGCCTAAAGATTAATTCTCAGCACCCCCTCGGTTCTCTTTCATTTCCTACTCTCTTCTGGATCTCAGCCTTAAACTCTCCGCACCTTTCAATTTAACAGTGTTCTTGTATTTTGGTCTTGTTCGTGATTATAAGCAAATTATTTTTATCTAAATGTTTATCAGCACCTCAGCCTGAAATGATGAACCAAATGACCTATGGAGAATTCCCTAGTGGAGACCAACACCTCAGATCCAACACTGAAGTTCTGTGGGGTGCGTAACAGTGTCATTCTCTTTGGAACTGTTAGCTTCACCTGGACAATGAGAATAGTATCCCCAATCATGTAATTCTAGGCAGGGGTGTTTCAAAGACAGAAGTGATGCCTGAAGTGATTTTTCAGCCCTTGGTACTATTTGTGCTTATAAATCAACAAAGAATTATTTAATTCTGGAAAATATAATTCAATTAACCCCACGGCTCTTCCAAAGCAAAGCCTACTGAAAGAAAGCTTAGAACAGAAAATAAAAGGGAAAATATGAAATGTTACATTTATTCTTCAAAGCATAAGGATATCCAGGCCAGCATAAACAAATATCAAGGAGTAATAATAATAATAATAAGGTTGGTATTTATTAAGCGCTTACTATGTGCTGAGCACTGTTCTAAACGCTGGGGGAGATACAGGGTAATCAGGTTGTCCCATGTGAGGCTCACAGTCTTATCCCCATTTTACAGATGAGGGAACTGAGGCACAGAGAAGTGAAGTGACTTGCCCATAGTCACACAGCTGACAAGTGGCAGAGCCGGGATTCGAACCCATAACCTCTGACTCCCAAGCCTAGGCTCTTTCCACTTAGCCACGCTGCTTCTCAAGATGAGGAGTTAACTTTTAGTCATACTGACTTTATTGATGGATGAGTGATATCTATGTGGAGATGCCCTGGAGGCAAAAGGAAATATGAGATTGGAGAAGTAGTGAGAGGTCGGAGATGGAGATGAGATGGATTTGGGAGTCACAACTACTCCAAGAGACCTTTCCCAATTAAGCCCTCATCTCCTCTTCTCCCACTCTCTTCTGCTCCGTCCTTGCTCTTGGATTTGCACCCTTCATTCACCCAGCCGCCAGCCCTACGGCATTTATGTACATATCCCTAATTTATTTATGTTGATGTCTTTCTTCTCCTTCTCGACTGTAAGCTTCTTGTGGGCAGGGAACAGGTCTACCAACTGTATGAGAAGCAGTGTGGCCTAGGAGAAAGAGCACGGACCTGAGAATCAGAGGACCTGGGTTCTAATCCTGCTTTGCCACTTGTCTGAGTTACCATGGGCAAGTCACAACTTCTCTGTGCCTTAGTTACCTCATCAGTAAAATGGGGATTAAGACTGTGATGCCCACGTGGGACAGGGACTCTGTCCAACTCGATTATTCTGTATCTACCCCAGGGCCTAGTACAGTGCCTGGGACATGGTAAGTGCTTAATAAATGCCATTTTAAGAAAAATAATAACCTCTTTGTTATATCGTACATTCCCAACCGCTTAGAGTGCTCTGCACACAGTAAGCATGCAATAAATACAGTTGATTGATCATGTATTCACAGAGAGGTGGTAGCTGAAGCCATACACTCCCCAGAGAGGGAATGGAAGGTAGGTGGAGAGCAGTTTTGAAAGACAATGACATGTGAAACAGGATGAGAGTCTCCTTTGCTGTTTCCTCTGCCACGTAAAGAGCTTTGCTCTGGCTCAATTTTGTTTACAGTCTATTGTTTTTCTGCTTCAGTCTCATCTTTAAAAATGATCAGATTGAACAATCAGCAAAAAAGAAAAAACTCAAAGAGCATCACAACAGAAAACAATTATCAATTTCCAGGGCCTGTACTTCAGAGACAATCTGCGCTTATTTTCCAGCGTCTTGGGTAAAGATTGACTTCATTTGAAAAATGCTGGGTTTTATATTAGCCATTTTCAA
The DNA here is from genome assembly GCF_004115215.2 of Ornithorhynchus anatinus. Taxonomy (NCBI): domain Eukaryota; kingdom Metazoa; phylum Chordata; class Mammalia; order Monotremata; family Ornithorhynchidae; genus Ornithorhynchus; species Ornithorhynchus anatinus. The sequence goes on from NC_041729.1 coordinate 47,284,725, forward strand.
AGGGCATAAAAACACCAAGTTTATTCCATTTCTACCCTACTGAAGAGACGTAGCCATCTTTAAAAAGGGTCAGTAAAACCGCTTTCTGTCTGGGAAGGAGTAAGAATTTCTTTTTTATGATATTTGTTAAATACTTACTATGTGCCAGGCACTGTACTAATCGCTGGGGTAGATACAAGTTTACCAGGTTGTACACAATCCCTGTTCCACATAGGGCTCATAGTCTTATTCCCCATTTTAAATATGAGGTACCTGATGCACAGAGAAGTGAAGTGACCTGTCCAAGGTCACACAGCAGATAAATGGCAAAGCCGGGATTAGAACCTCGGTCTTTCTGACACCCAGGTCCATACTCTATCCACTAGATCATGCGGTTTTCCTGCTCTTGTCTGTATTTGGCAGCCCTGACTTTTTTATGATTTCCATTTTTTGAAGTTAAGGTAGTCATGGTATATTGAAAAATGTCTACAGACAAGATACTGAGTAAAAACAGTTACAGCTGGACACCAAACAATCTATAACTTCCTACTCCAGAATCTAAATATTACAAACCCAATGGAAAATTAGAAGTGGCATTTTATATAAGTGAAGGGTTGGAATGAATACTGTTATTTTCTGAAAAGTCTTTCCTCGATTCTTCCTCCAATTCTATTATTCTGTGGCTAAACTTGTTTTTCATCAGAACAATGAGGCTGCTATGGAAATTTTGAAAAACAGTGTAATTCTCTTACATTTGCCAACTTTCCACCCCCAGAAGTAGGAGGTCCTTTATAATAGTTCCATAGTAATGTGACATCTTAGTTAAAATATGCTCCATTTGCCAAGTCGGTTGAGGACAATATTTTGGGAAATCTATGTATATGTGAGTAGATCTATTAATTCCAAGAATGTACGTTAATAAACACAGTAAATATCAAACATCAATCAATTCTTCCAAACTAGAAATAACACGATGTTATCACCGCCAATACCTGAAGTCCAGAGCTTAAATAAAGCTACTCTAAAGGCTACTATATAAATCCTACAAAAAAATCCAACGGACTTTAAAACATCTGTTTCATTAGAAATATCTATAGCTATATTCTTTATACTTTTCATGTTCCAAAAAGACATTGTACTGTTAATAAAAATCCTGTTCATAACAAAAATCTACACTGAAGTTACATGACCTACAGGCGTATCACCCATTTTAACTTTACTGAAATGGAAAGAATGAGTACAAATATTCTCGATTCTTGAATTTGCTCTCATGCATAATTTTCAGGCAGCATTTTCCAAAGTCAATTTTCAAAGTACACTCCATGGTTGGAAAAATTCATTCCCCTAATCAACCCCATTCAGGAATTTCTTTCAGAATATTTGTCCTCTTTTTATCTAATCCAAATATTCCGGCCATGGAAAAAAAGAGGGAATGCTACTTATGCGACTGAAATAGTTGTTCGGAAAACTGAATTATATGGAAAAAAATAGTTTAGGTAAATTAAGTTGGAATGGGTCAGGATCAAGCCCTTTTTGGGTTAACAGGATTTTCAAGATACATGAAATCCAATTAAATTCACCAGTGAAGCAGCAAGGGGCCCAGGAGTCATGAGCTCCCAGCTGAGAAGCCTATCGAAGAGCTGAGGATGTGCACGTTCTCTGACCCCAGTCCTAGACGAATGACGTCTAAGCACCATGACCTAATGAAAGGAGTACGTAGGCCTGAGAGTCAGAGGACGGGGGTTCTAAACATAGCTATACCACTTGTCTGCAGTGTGACCTTGGGCAAGTAACTTCTCTCTGTCTAAATTATCTCATCTGTAAAATGGCGATTAAGACTGGAGACCCATGTGGGACAGGGACTGTGTCCAACCATGATTAGCTTGTATCCACCTCAGGGTTTAGAGCACCGCTTGATACATAGTAAGCACTTAAATACCATCATCATCATTATAAATATCAAGTTCCTATTAGCCCTCATTTCCTTTTCTCCCACTGCCTTCTGCGTCACTCTGACTTGCTCCTTTTATTCACCCCCTGCTTGCCTCCAGCCCCACAGGACTGATGCCCATAGCCATAATTTATTTATTTATATTGATGCCTATCTCCCACTCTGGACTGTAAACTTCTTGTGGTCAGAGGATGTGTCTGTTAGATTGCTGTGTTGTAGTCTCCTAAGCACTTAGTGCAGGTCTCTGCACCCAGTAAGCACTCAATAAATATGATTGATTCGGATCAATTAATGGTTTTTATAGAGCACTTACTACGTGCAGAACACTATACTACGGCCTCGAAAGGGTACAATATAACAGAGTTGGCAGACACGTTCTCTGCCCACAGTGAGCTTACAGTTTAGAGGGGGTGTTCCAAGTGCCTAGATGACGCAGAAGGAAGAGGGAGTCGGGGAAAAGAGGGCTTAATCAGAGAGGGCCTCTTGGAGGAGATGTGACCTCAATGAGGCTTTGCAGGTGGGGAGAGTGGTGGTCTGGACAGAGGGAGGATCTGGGAAAGGGGTTGGCGGTGAGATAGATGAGATCAAGGCAGAGTGAGCAAGCTGGTGCTCGAGGAGCGATGTGTGTGGGCTAAGCTGTAACAGGAGATCAGTGAGGCACGGTAGAAGCGGATGAACTGAGACTGAGTGCTTTAAAGCTGACAGTAAGGAGTTTCTGTTTGATGTGGAGGTGGAATGGCAACCACTGAGGTTTCCTGAGGAGAGGAGAGACCTGGACTGAACACTTTTTTTTTGCCTCAATGGAAGTATTGTCTCTGAGGACCCACATCACCCAGAGCTTGGGTTGAGGAGAAGGCAGCAGATCCGCTCTTCAAACTTAGCCCTTCCCATTTCCTGACCAAGGCTGGGAATGTACAGTGCAAAGTTGCCTGGGGCTGCCATTTGTTGGCACCATCACTGCTGAGGAAAAGTGGGGGGCAGAGGAGAGAGTTTCCTGTCCTTAGACGCTCTGATGCATAAATGGGGGGGAGAGGAGGGCACAACATCTAGTGGAAAGAGAATGGGAATGGGGAGACCTGGGCTCTAGGCCCAGTTGTCACTGGCCTGTTGGGTGACCTTAAGCAAACCATTTAACCTCTTTATCTCAGTCCTCAAAGCCTTAACCTCTTAGAATGCAAATCCCCATTTGGAACAGGAGCTCTTCCTGGTCTGCTTGGCTTGCATCTATCCCAGTTCTTAGCACAACACTTTCTTTAAAGATATTTGTTAGGGGCTTACTGTGTGCCACAAGGTACTAAGTGCTGGGATAGATGTAAACTAGTCAGGTTGGTCACAGTCCATGTCCCACAGTCTTAATCTCCATTTTACAGATGAGGGACCTGAGGCACAGAGAAGTTCAGTGATTTGCCCGAGGACACACACCAGAAGCAGCCTGGTCTAGTAGAAAGAGCCTAGGCCTGGGAGTCAGAAGCACTTGGGTTCTCATCCCAGCTCTGCCACTTGTCTGCTCTGTGACCTTGGGCAAGTCACTTACCTTCTCTGTGATTAAGTCCCCTTATCTGTAAAATGGAGATTAAGACTGTGAGCCCCATGTGTAAACGGGACTTTGTCCAACTCAATTTTCTTGAATCCACCTCAGGACTTAGTACAGTACCTGGCACATAGTAAGTGCTTAACAAATACCATAATTATTATTATTCTATGTGCCTCAGTTACCTCATCTGTAAAATGGGGATAAAGACTCTGAGCCCTTATTGGCCAGGGACTGTGTCCAACTTGATTAACTTGTAACTACCCTACCATTTAGTACAGTATCTGGGACAAAGTAATACCATTTAAAAAAAAAGTGGCAGAGTCAGGATTAGAACTTAGGTCCCTCTGACTCCCAGGCCCATGCTCTATTCACTAGGCCATGCTGCTTCTATGCGCTTTTATGTTCTAAATGTTTTAACACAGTAAGTGCTTACCACCATAAAAACAACCATAGGGTGTGAGGGACTGGGTGGGGCGGGAATAAACGGGAGGGAGAAGGCAAACAAGCCCAAAGAAAGCGCCTTCCAGCTGAAGGCCCCAAACTACTGCCTGGTTCACCCACGCATACAACTGGCTCTCAATTACATTTAGGTACAACTCAAGGCGTCATGAATTGATAAAGAATAATCCACAGCTACATCTACATGGAGGGAATGTTTCAAATGCTGGTGAATTTAGATCTCTAGCAGGAAAAAAAAGTCACCCTTTAACTGACATTTCGGAAAACAATTTACTTTAAAACAGGGACTATTAGAATCTACCTCCCATCTATAGTCATCTCTATTCAGAAAATACCAGACTGGTTCAGATTACAAATTGCAATTCTGGTTCTTTTAAAAGCTTTAGGGCTTTGATAAGAATGTGCCGGTTCAGAAATTAGTTTAGGGACTGTTCACTGACACAGAAAACAATCGGATGCTACGTAAATAAGCTTTTAATACAGTAAATGCTAAACAATGTGCAAGCATTTCTCCTACAACGCCATAGTTGAATCCTGCAAATTGTTGGGGCCCAAGAGAAAATCGTGCCAACGATCGTTTCATGCGGAAATGAGGAGTTAGAGAAAAGGCGGTCTGAAAACAATTCCGACAGTCCACAGCTCCTATCCCACCAGGTGAAATTCAACAAGGTTGCAGAAGCTGAAAAAGCCTAATAGAGATTGTTTTGCTGTCAGTTTTAGCCTTACAGACCCTGAAATATTGTTCGACACTTGGTCAGCTGACATTTCTCTGAAATTTATCTGATACGTTCTCTAGGTCGAGCTCATTGTGTAACTGTTGTTGTGCTGGACTCTTCCAAGCGCTTAGTACGGTGCTTTGCACCCAGTAAGCACTCAATAAAAATGACTGAATGAATGATCCTGTCATTTGCAGGCTAAGTTATGGTAATGGGCTCAGTGGAAAGAGCACGGGCTTTGGAGTCAGGGCTCATGAGTTCGAATCCCAGCTCTGCCACTTGTCAGCTGTGTGACTGTGGGCAAGTCACTTAACTTCTCTGTGCCTCAGTTCCCTCAACTGTAAAATGGGGATGAAGACCATGAGCCCCACGTGGGACAACCTGATTCCCCTATGTCTACCCCAGCGCTTAGAACAGTGCTCGGCACATAGTAAGCGCTTAACAAATACCAACATTATTATTATTATTATCACATCCAAACTGTTCAGTGCAAATGGGCATTTTTAACAGAAATTGCCAAATCTGACTGTTCAGAACACAATCCTAAGTAATAAGGAAAACTTCACTCGCATCGACTTGCTCAAAAATAGCTTATGAAATTACCTGGTAAGACATTGCGATTCTCCACACACATAGACAAAATCCGTTCGTACACTAATTTTCCTGCAGAGAAAATAACGCAGCATTAACGGTGATAAATTATCAGCCACTCAGTGGCTCAAAAGTTCCTTATAATTCTACAAAATGTCACCTATTCATTTTTCTTTCAATTGTTATAAAATGCTGCCCCCTAGAGAAGCTAAAAATTTTTTTCTTAAAGTTTTGAATTTTTCCTTGCAAACTTCAGATATCGATAGAGAAATCGTTGTTATTTTTGGTGGTGCTGTTGTTGGACAGAGGTGGGGAAGTGATTACACCACCTAATGTCCTATTGACCAAAGCATTAATCCTGAAAGTTCTGGGGACCCTCTTCCATTCACTGAAAATCCATCCTACACTACGCGCTGCCAATAGCTGGAAAATAAGCACATTAAAACACAGAACACTGCAGGAAAAGAGAAAAGGAAAGCTGTAAAAACAACATGTGACCCAGCAAATCCTGCTGAATTTTGCCAAAATATACATTTCAAAGTTCAACAGAAACTATTTTTAAGGCAGTTAAGAAAACAAAATTATCAAAGTGAAATAATTCCGCTGCTCTAAAAAGAATAACATTAGGGTGGTCAAATGGTTCGGCAACTCCTCAATCATTTCCCAGTCAGGTACAATCCACAAACTATTACAATATTTATATTTTTGGATACGGCACACAGAACACGACCACAGATCTAAGCCAGACATACCAACCGCTCTAACTTTTGAAAACACCCAAGAGTCACTGAGCACCTTCTGGAGCCCAGCACTGCAATCAAATAACGGGACACCTGAGTGTGAAGATGACTGATAAAGTATGGTCAAAAATGTAGGGGAATCGGTCAGATGATGCTCCACGTGGTAGGTGACTCTCAGAGGGCTTTATTAATAATAAGATTTGTTAAGCATTTACTATGTGCCAAGAACTGGGGTAGCTCTAAGATATGGGTTGGACACAGTTCCCTGTCCCACATGGGGCTCACACTGTTTTAATCTCCATTTTACAGATGGGGAAGCTGAGCACTGAGTGAAGTGGCTTGCCCGAGGTCACACAGCAGACGAGTGGCGGACAAGGGTCCTTCTGACTCCCAGGCCCAGGCTCTATCCACTAGGCCCTACTGCTTCCCAATAAAGAAGGAGAGGGACACAATTTGGCTGAGATGAGCAATACCTGTTCTCCCTCCTACTCCGACGGTGAGCCCCACAGAACAGTGTTGTCTACTGGAAAGAGCCCAGAGCTGGGGATCAGAAAATCTGGACTGTAATCACAGCTCTGCCAGTGGCCTGCTGTACAACCTTGATCAGGCCACTTTACTTCTCAATGACTCAGTTCCCTCATCTGTAAATTAGGGATTCAATGACTGTCCTCCCTCCTTAGCTTGTGAGCCCCCAACTATGTCCAACTGTGATTAACTGGTATCTAACCCAGTGCTTAGACCAGTCCTTGACAGACAGTAAATACAGTAATAATAACAACATTCTGGGCAAAAAATATGCTGAACTAAGCAGTAAGGAATCACGTGGTGGCTACTGCTATTCTTCAACATTGTATTTCCATTAGATTTTAACCTAAGGCTTTCACAAAAAAAATAAAAGTTACCAACAATTTTTCAAATACTGCATCGTCATTATCATCATCAATGGCATTTACTGAGCACTTACTGGTTGCAGGGCAATGTATTATACTCTTGGGAGAGTATAATCAACATGAGCCCTGCCCTCAAGGAGCTCACAGTTGGCCCATGTCTTATTTTGCAAGTGGATTTATGATCACAAGTTTTCAAGTTCCGTAGAGTCTCATGTTCTTTTTAACACAAAACTTCTTTCAAATCTAATTTCCCTTCACTTACATAAACTTGGCCCATCCCTATTAAAACTCCATAGTCATTGGTGAGGCAATGCTTACTGCCAGCTCGCTAACCTCCTCTAAAAATAGCTATTTCAGAAATAACACAATTTGACTTTTTTTCTTTTCCAAGTTAACTATATCATGATAAAGTTCATCAAAGGAGAAAATTGAAATCAAGCCTTCTTCCTGTTTACAAAAAAATCCAAATTTCAAATTTTTCAGATAAATCCTCCAGTTTAAAAAATTCTGATCAAGTCCATGATTAAAATTTGTCTTGAAACTCAATTCTAAAAAGAAACCAATTCAACTGGCACCCTACACAGCCAACTTTATGAAATGTGAGTCAGTGGGTTTCTTTGAGCAAGAACTCTTCTAGACAAGCATATATTTTCAACCTATCTTTTGTCAGCCTTGTTTTTTTAATAGTATATGTATAGTGCTGACTATGTTCCAGACATTGTACTGGGGTAGATACGAGATAATCAGTTTGGACACAGTTCCTGTCCCACATGGGGCTCACAGTCTCAGTCTTCATTTTACAGATGAGGTAACTGGGGCATAGAGAAGTTAGGTGACCTGCCCAAGGTCACACAGCAGACAAGTGGCAGAGCTGGAATTAGAACCCGGTCTTCTTTCCAGACCACCAGGAGCTTAAAGTCATTAAACATACATTAAATACATTACGGATATGTATGTATGTCCTGTGGGGCTGAGAGTGGGATAAATACCATGTGCTCAAAGGGTTTCTCACATTCGCTTTGTCATAATTTCATTAACTGTTTGCACTTCTGTCCATCTGCATCAATACTGGGGAGTCCCAGTGGCCATAATACTGAACAGATGGGATAATATGACCATAGCTTTGGGAATCTGGATTTCTCACTGGAACAGTTTAATGCGTGGTACATTAAAAAAAAGATGAGAGTTTTTCATCCATCCTTAGTCAAAGTCATGGAAGACTCCTCAGCCCCCTCCTTAGGCTAAACTGATATAAGAGCACTGAGTGGTATTGTTACCTGTAAATTTACATACTTATATATGGATAGATATATATTTTAATGGTGTTTGTTAAGTGCATACTATGTGCTAGGTACTGTTCTAAGCGCTGGGGTAGATACATAGTAAATCCGTGGGAATAACATTTTGACTCAAAAATTACAGCTACTGAACCTACCGTTCTGCTTTCTTACTCACCCTGATTTAGTTTACAACTTCTCAAATGTCTTTAAAAGGAGCATGACCTAGAACACGGACCCGAGAATCAATAGATCTGGGTTCTAACCCTGGTTCTGCAGCCTTGGGCAAATCACTTAACATCACTCTGTGTCTAAGTTTACTGTTGTCCTCTTCCAGGTGCTCAGTACAGTGCCTAAGCCCTTAATGCTAGAGACTGATAATGCCAATAATATTAATAATAATCACTATGGTATTTGTTAAGCACTTACTATGTGCCAGGCACTTTACTAACTGCTGGGGTGGATAGAAGTAAATCAGTTGGACACAGTCCCTGTCTCACAAGGGTCTCACAGTCTCACTCCCCATTTTACAGATGAAGTAACTGAGGCACAGAGAGGTGAAGTGACTTGCCCAAGGTCACAAAGCAGACAAGTGGCGGAGCCAGGATTAGAACCCATCACCTTCTGATTCTCAGGCCCAGGCTCTATCCACTACACCATGCTGCTTCTCCATGGTGGATTAGATACACGCCTGGGGCCTGTTGCCCCGCTGTGCTGGGCCCACCAGAGTCCTCTGCGAGAGAAGAGCCTTTCCTCATACCCAGTGTTTAGAATAGTGCCTGGCATATAGTAACCACTAACAAATTCCATAATTATTATAACCTGGGTTCCATCTCCTCGGAATTTGACCCCCGCACCCAGCAGGTTCACACGGGGACGTGCTCAGAAACCAGCAAAGTGTCCTTTGGAATGTATTTTTTCCCAGAATGGAAGAACAATGGAAGAAAAAAAGCCTAAAATATTAAATCATGACCATTACTCTTCTTTTAGTCTACTGTACACATTCTCTCAGTAAAATCCCCAGCAGCAAAGTAAAAAATCCTATTTCCCAAACTTAGACAAATTTTCACCACTTACCAAATGTATCGAGTATATCCGTGATCAAAACAAATTTGCTGGGGTAGAACTGGATTACCGTTGTGTCCGAGAGAAGCTTTGAACACTATGAAAGAAAAAAGACAAGAAGGAATTCAACGCCTGGACCTTGTTGTAGGAAGTTCCTGCACCAGGATATTCTTACTGCTGCTGGCTTTACAAGGAGTCTGGAAATAAACAAACATCTGAACGAACCTCAGAGACAGAGCTGGGCTTAGGTACTGTTGTGCCTGAGACATGGTCCTAATAATAACTGTGGTACTTGTTAAATGATTACTATGTGCCAGGCATAGAAGCGCAAGGGTAGAAACAAGGTGGTTGGATTGGATACAGTCCCTGTTCAACATGGGGTTCACAGTCTAAATTCCCATTTTACGGATGAGATAGCTGAGGCGCAGAGAACTGAAGTGACTTGTCCAAGGTCACACAGCAGGCAAGTGGCAAAGCTGGGATTAGAACCCAGGGCCTTCTGAATTCCAGGTTCTTCTCTATCAACTGCTTCCCTGCACCCTCCTCTTGTCACTGGGAAGGAGGTGGTAGAACTGTAAGCTCCTTGAGGGCACAGGTCTTGTCTACCAACTCTACTGTATTGTACTCTCCTAAGAGTTTAGTACAGTGCCCTCCACTAGACTGTGAACTCCTTATGGGCAGGTATACTTTATGGTATTTTCCCAAGTGCTTAGCCAGTGTTCTGCACACTTGAAGCACTCAATAAATACCACTGATAAACAGGGGACTTTACTGACAAAATAGAGAGATGCATATTTTCCTAACCCCACCTCACTCATCCTCGGGTACAAACACTCAAGAAGCCATGGGTTTGTATTTGTTAAACTGACATTTTGTTATAACCAGACAGCATCCCACAGCTTAGGACCATAAACAGTATATTTTAAATTGTTCCTACAAATAAAATGTTACAGTAGACGTTGAATAAAAATAGATTGCATCTCCCTTTCTTCAGGTTGAAATTATTACTTTCTGAATCCTTCTGTGCATGACACTGGTTTCCCAAAATTAAAGAATTCTCCATTCATTTGCAGTTACACCCTGAAGGCACCAGAATTTTGAACTGAGGGCTTGTAATCAGCACCTTCTATTTCAGAAGGTTTACGGAGAGAGGATATTAGCACTTCAGGATGTTAGTACTTCACACTCAAAGACCAAGGAGAGGGCAGAATGACCTGGGTTCAAATTCCAGCTATTCCACTTGTCTGCTGTGTGACCTTGAGCAAGTCACTTCACTTCTCAGGGCCTCGGTTACCTCATCCGTAAAATGGGGATTAAGACTGTGAGCCTTATGTGGGACGGGGACTGTGTCCAACTTGATTAACTTGTTTGTACCCCAGCACTTAGTACAGGACTTGGCACATAGCAAGCCTTAACGAATACCATTAGAAAAAAAAGAGAGAGGCTACCATGATGGGCCAAGCTGAGTGTTTTTCGAGGTCCTAGGGAGATGTGCTAGAAATCAAATATGGACCGTATCATCTAACGGGGAAGAAAAACAGACAAATATGTAGAAATAGATGGAATGATTTCAAGAGTTTGAAAAGGGAGTTGTAGGCCAGGGAAAATACTGGGAGCGGCCAGGGAGCAGGATCAGTTGGGAAAAACATTTAGAAGAAAATGGTCCTTGAGCTGGAATCTGGTTCTGGTTCCAGCCTCAGCTCTGAGGGAGACTCGTCTCTCGAATAAACTCTGGTTCAGTGAAAAGTGCTAAGAATAAAGTAATAAACCATTGTGTGAACACTCCCATCGAACAGAGAAAAAGCTACCAATACATAACTTCATCTAGGACTTAAAGGACCCTTTGGTACTCGCTGCATGAACTGTAAATTTCATTTTAGGAAGATGGAGTGAGTTTTAGTCCCTTCTCACTGTCTCTGTCCTCGTAGTAATTCCTAACAGGATGTGGTCATCAGCAGAGAAGAGAATTACTGAAAACACCAGTGAACACTGTTACCAAAAGCCCTTCACTCTATCCTTACAATTTTGCAGACAGCTTATTTTCCCCTGGAGCTATTTCACTATTATGGACTCAACAGCTAGAAGGATAAGAAATCTAACATCTAGCATTTCTACTGCACTGTCTAATAGCTACCTCTTAGTCATGGTCATATAGAGATAAAATAGAAGCTTTAAGAGAAAACGGAAAATGGTTTTCAACTCTATACTGGGATTGTGAATTTCCAGTGAATGTGTGTATGCACAGTAGTATAATTTATATTTTTAAAGTTTTTGTAAATTGGTGTTGAGTGGTCCAAAACCTAAAATGTCATATTCATTAAGTCTTTCTCCTCAGCAAAATAGACTTTAAAAGTCATTTGGTTGTGCCTGTCAGTTGAGAAGAACTCTTTCAGGTCACAGGACTGTTCCATGGAAAATTTTAATACCATTAACTCAAGAGTGCTATCCTAAAACAGGCAGTGAAATCACTCAAAATTACCAGTTATAAGGGCATATTCAGATCTCCATTTCCTGCTGATTTTTGAGTTGCATTTTTAGAGTTACCTTTACAAATGATCCAATTTAAACAACTTTTCGAAGAGCCCTCAACGCTGAAAAAATACTCCTGACTCTCTGGAACCTTTCCTAGTGCTTGTTTACATTACACCAAGCTCACAGTTTCTAGAGATACGGCATCTGCGGTGCTCTCTGCGGTTAGCCTGGTCTAAAGCATCGCTCAGACAACAGTTATTACTTTTTGGATGTGTTTTTATTATTATTATTACTACTAACAACAACAATAATAATAACAGTTACAGTTCTTGTTAAGTGCTTACTATATGCCAAGCACTGTTCTACGTGCTAGGGTTGATACAAATTAATCTGCAGACCCAGCTCTGTGCCACACAAGGCTAAGAGTCTAAGGGGGAGGGAAAACAGGTATTTTAATCTCCATTTTACAACTGAGGGAACTGGGCACAGGGCATTTGGGTGACTTGGACAAGCCCAGAGGAGACAAGTGTGAAAACTGGAACTAGAATCTAAGTCTTCTAACTCCCGATACCGTCCTTTTTTCACTAGACAACCCTACCTTCCAGTAAGCCTAGCAAGGAGGATGTTAGAGTAACTCAGTAAGGAAGTGATTAAGGTGAAGAGTAAGAGTTACGGAAGAGAAATGGACACGTGAAATACTGTTGGGGAAGTACTAGATTTAGAGAGAGATTTAGTGTGAGAGTTAATTAATGAAAAGAATCAAAGATGGCACCAAGTTGGTGCTGCAAGCTTGAAGGACAGGGAGGATGGAAAACAAATGCTTGCATCTCAAAATTAGCATTATCTTACAAATAATAGGGTGCTAATCTTTTAAAATTGTTTTAAATAAAAATACTCCACTTTTAAAGCAAAAGTATTTTCTTATGAATTAAACTTCCACACTAATAAAATCGCCAAACTTAATTGCTTTCTAAGCAGGGAAAACAAAAATAGATTGTGACAAAAAAAATTTCTTTTGAGTTCACTAAATCATTTCCACTGTTCAATTTATTAGCACTGAAAACACACCAAGTACTATGGTTTAAATTGAATTTAGCTTTTGTGCATATATTTATACACCTTTACTTCCTCTTAGTTATTTTAGTATCTGAATCCCCCCCATTACCTCAGTGTCATCTTTGACTCGTCTCTCTCGTTCACCCCACACATCCAATCCATTACCGAGACCTGCCGGTCTCACCTTTACAATATCGCCAAGATCCGCCCTTTCCTCTCCACCCAAACGGCTACCTTACTGCTACGGGCTCTCATTATATCCCGGCTAGACTACTGTGTCGGCCTTCTCTCTGATCTCCCTTCCTCCTCTCTCGCCCCGCTCCGGTCTATTCTTCACTCCGCTGCCCGGCTCATCTTCCTGCAGAAACGTTTTGGGCCTGTCACTCCCCTTCTTAAACACCTCCAGTGGTTGCCTATCGACCTCCGCTCAAAATAAAAACTCCTCACTTCTAGGCTTCAAGGCTCTCCATCACCTTGCCCCTTCCTACCTCTCCTCCCTTCTCTCTTTCCACTGTCCACCCCGCAGGCTCCGCTCCTCTGCCGCCCACCTCCTCACCGTCCCCCAGTCTCGCCTATCCCGCTGTCGACCCCTGGGCCACATCCCCTCGCGGTCCTGGAATGCCCTCCCCCCTCACCTCCGACAATCTAATTCTCTTCCCCTCTTCAGATCCCTACTTAAAGCTCACATCCTCCAAGAGACCTTCCCAGACTGAGCTCCCCCCTTTTTCCCTCTGCTCCCTCTACCCCCACTTCACCTCTCTGCAGCTAAACCCTCTTCTCCCCACTTTCCCTCTGCTCCCTCTACCCCCCCTTCACCTCTCCGCAGCTAAACTCTCTTCTCCCCCTTTTCCCCTCCTCCTCCCCACTCCCGTCCCACCCCCTCAGCACTGTACTCGTCCACTCGACTGTATATATCTTCATCACCCTATTTATTTTGTTTATTTTGTTTAATGAGATGTACATCACCCTGATTCTATTTAGTTGCCATTGTTTTTATGCGATGTTCGTCCCCTTGACTCTATTTATTGCCATTGTTTTTGTCTGTCTGTCTCCCCCAATTAGACTGTAAGCCCATCAAAGGGCAGGGAGTGTCTCTATCTGTTGCCGACTTGTACATTCCAAGTGCTTAGTACAGTGCTCTGCACATAGTAAGCGCTCAATAAATACTATTGAATGAATGAATAAATTCCTTGAGGGTTCGGATGGTGTCTACTAATTCTTTTATACTCATCAAGCACTTATTACAGTGCTTTGCATATGGTAGGCACTCAAATACTATTGTTTGATTTCAAACTATTACTCTCCAAACCAATTTGCTAATTGCTCTGTGTACATAGCTGCACATTCCAGCACACTAAACAGAATTTTGGAAATGAATCATTAAAACATCCATACAAATCAGCAGGAGCCCTAAAGGGAATTAGGTTTAGTTTAAAAGTGGTAGAGTTCTAGGAGAAATAAGAAGGCAAAATTTAAAAAATGTTAATAAGTTTGGTCTTTCTCTCCACAATTGTTTCTTGCTCTTCTTTCTTTCACCATTTTACATGCAAAACTGGAGCTATGAGATGCATTCTGCAATAACCGATTACCTCCTCAAATTTCTACAGGAGGAGCAGCGTGGCTCAGTGGAAAGAGCACGGGCTTTGGAGTCAGAGATCATGGGTTCGAATCCCGACTCTGCCACTTGTCAGCTGTGTGACTTTGGGCAAGTCACTTAACTTCTCTGTGCCTCAGTTACCTCATCTGTAAAATGGGGATTAAGACTGTGAGCCCCACGCGGGACAACCTGATTCCCTTGTGTCTACCCTAGCACTTAGAACAGTGCTCTGCACATAGTAAGCGCTTAACAAATACCAACATTATTACAGTCTCTGCCTCTTAGCTACCATTCTGCTAAGCTATGTTCAAAGGACAAATATGCATGTGGCTGAAAAGGAGTGGCTTCATTCATCGTTCTTTGAAAAAAAGTGACGAAGTAAATACATCAACAAATATGGAAGGAAGGTGGCACCGGCTGGGAAAATTGCTGAGAGCCTACTGACTTGAACCTATCTTCAAGGAATCACTTAATGAAGACTAAATGAGCTCATTATTATCATTACTGTAATTATAACAGTATTTGTTAAGCATTTACTATGTGCCAGGCACCGTCCTAAGCGCTGGCACAGATACATGGTGATTGGGTTGGACACAGTCCCTGTCCCACATGGAGCTCACAGTCTTAATCCCCCACTTTACAGATGAGGTAACTGAGGCACCAGGAAGTGACGTGATTTGCCCAAGGTCACACAGCAAACAAGTGGTAGAACGCAGGTCCTTCTGACTCCCAGATCTGTGCTCTATACATTAGGCCTGCTAAAACTTCCCTAACCACACATTCCAACTGCTCTGCATAGACAATTCCTTGGGATGGAGAAGGTGGTATTTAAATTTACCTTAAAAATGAACTAACCTTTCTCATGGTTATTGTTTCATTTGAAAAAATGTTTAACAATGGATCACGCCATTCCTTTGGTACAGATCCATCTCATCTGAATACATATTAGGCATTCTGGGGAATTCATTAACACTAACACCAATTATTGCTGTTCCCTTAGCTGTCAAGTCGTGTCCGACCCATAGCGATGCCGTGAACATATCTTTCCCCAAACGCCCCACTTCCATATGCAATCGTTCTGGTAGTAGATCCCTAGAGTTTTCTTGGAAAAAATACGAAAACGGTTTACCACCGCCTCCTTCGGCTACGGAGCAGTTATTGGTTAAATGGACCTCTAGTCAATCGAGCGTTGATTTTCCCAAGAGCCCAATCTACACCTAAGAAATACGTTACTCAGTGATAGAGTCTCTTGGCCACAGGGTGACAGAAGGCTATGCATCTTCTTGGGTGGGGAGGGAGGAGGTGGGGAAGGGGGAAGGACAAGCTGACTTTAAGGTCCTGACCCAGGGAGTCTACTGCTCATTTCATACCCATTTCATACAAGTTTACAAAAGAATTCCAAGGAACTGACCTGAATGACTATTTTTAGGGCTTTGACTTTTTGGTCTGAGGCCCAGGCATCCTTCAAAGACTGATTGAGCTCTTCGATGCGGTTCATGTAATCTTGCTGGGTCAAATTTAACAGCTCCTTCTGGGATCCCTAGGAGGAAAACACAGGAAAATTTTACCAAAGAAAATTGCTCGGTCAATCAATTTAAAGGAAGAATGTTTGCTACCGGGGGGAGTGTCCGGCTCCACATTTCCGCCTTCCCTCCTCACATGTGTGGCCATGTTTTATCATGTAATCAAATATACCTTCTGTGGCACTCCTCTCAAATGGGTGAAGCAATCCCACCAAACCTGTTTAGGGCCATACTGGAGATGTTACTCGACAAATTCAAGTGAGAAGAGGGAATCTAAAGTCAATGACTGACATCTGCTCTTCATTATATTTGCAGTCTACAGCAGAATTCGAGAAAAAATTTTAAGAATTGCAAATATAGTTGCATGAGATAGGACTAGAGAAGAATCGCTCAAAGACCAATCATGTAAAAGAAATGGAAGAAGAGGAAAGTTATACCTTCCTCATTCCACATATGTGAACAGAATAGGAAGGAAGCAGCATGGATCATTTTCAATAAAAGCCCATGAAGAACAGAACTTTTCAAGTTGGCTGTTTTGCTCTCAGTGACATTTGGAATGTTGGTGGCAAGGAAAAGAAAATGAGGAAATCCCAAAGGCCGGTGGAGCAACACATCTGCAAAGTTTCATCTCCCCAGGTTGTTCTCCCTCCTTTCTACTTTTCCTACCCACTTTAGTCCATACCCCCAAGCACTTTGTGCACCCACAACCGCACTAAAGTCCTTTTACCTTGTTACTTCCCCACCTGTTTTAAAGTCTGTCTCCCCCACTAGATTCTAAGCTCTTAAAGGGCAGAGATAATGTCTACCAACTCTGTTGTACTGTACTTTCCCAAGCACTTTGTTCAGTGATCTGCACATAGTAAATGCTCACTAAATTACACTGATTCAAGAACATACTCCAAATGAACATATTAAGAAGCATATAGATATCAAATGCATGGAGTGAGCTATATACAAATCAAGCAAAGTTGACGTGGCTCATAGCCCGTAAGACAAAGATAGATCTCTCCTCAAATAGACTGGACACAACTAAAGAGGAAATATACAATTAGAACACAAAAGCATGCAAGGACTATCCAGTAACAAAATGCTTTGGTCAGAGTTGAATACGGCATGCTAGAGATAGACTAGATAGAAAGATAGATAGACAGACAGACAGAGATAGAATGATGTATCACCAACATGCATTTCTGAAAAAAAGACAGTCAAGATGAATCTAAATTTTTAGAAAAGGATAACTCTCTGGGAATATTACTCAAGCCTCAAGCTTAACAAATATGTCATTCAAAGAAAATCAAGATTATGGATCCAAAAATTGAGTCTGAAATGAAAGTATTGTTTGTCAAAGTGATGGTGCAAAGAGGGAGTTCAACATTGGACATTTTCCATGAGCTGGCATGTTTAATGAAGCAGCTTGGCTCAGTGGAAAGAGCACGGGTTGGGAGTCAAAGGTCGTGGGTTCTAATCCCTGCTCCACCACTTGTCAGCTGTGTGACTTTGGGCAAATCACTTAACTTCTCTGTGCCTCAGTTATCTCATCTGTAAAAGGGGGATGAAGACTGTAAGTCCCACATGGGGACAATCTGATTACCTTGCATCCTCCTCCAGCACTTACAACAGTGCTTGGCACACAGTATGCATTTAACAAATACCATTATTATTATTATTATTATTATTATTATTAGGGCACTTATTAGCTTAATAATAATAATAATTGTGGCATTTGTTAAGTGCTTACTATGTGCCAGGCGCTAGTCTAGGCACTGGGGTAGATATAAGCTAATCGGTTGGGCACAGTCCCTGTCTTATGGAAGATTCACAGTCTTAATTCCCATTTTACAGATGAGGGAATGGAGGCACAGAGAAGTTAAGTGACTTGCCCAAGGTCACACAGCACACAAGTGGTGGATCCAGGGTTAGAACCCAGGTCCTTCTGACTCCCAGGTTCATGCTCTATCCACTAGGCCATGGCTACTTTTCATCGCTTAGTACAGTGCTCTGCACACAGTAACCATTCAATAAATACAACTGAATGAATCAGATAACTGATGAGAGTAATGCACAGTATTGTAAGGCCAGCTTAACTAATTGATGGGGAAAGGACGATACGCTTAGGTCTGGGTACCCTATGAACACGCAAATATCTATTGCACGAAAACTGAATCGGCTGCTTTTGCTGAATGAATCCACTGAAAACTACCATAGACTCAGCTGTCATACCTCATCAACAATTCCTGAATAAGTTCTGTGAATCTTTCACTTCTCCTCTCCTTGGCTGTGCAAGTCTGTGTTTTTTTGTTATTCTGACAAACTGTGAGCTATAAATGGGACTGAACACTTGGTACGGGGTCAAGCAAACACACGATTCATAAATGAAAACATTACCCAGGGAAAAACCAAATCAATTTAGTAATATTTAAAAGCATTCTAAGAAGCAATTGGAAAAGTAAAAATGCAAAAATTATGAATCATGTAACCATTCTATGAGAAGCAGTATGACATAGTGGACAGAGCACAGGCCTGGGAGTCAGAAGGTCATGGGTTCTAATCCCAGCTCCACCACATGTCTGCTGTGTGACTTTGGGCAAGTCCCTTAACTTCTCGGGGCCTCACTGTAAAATGGGGATAGAGGCTGTGAGCCCCATGTAGGACAGGGACTGTGTCCTACCCGATTTACTGTATCCTCCCTAGCATTTAGTGCAGTGCTTGGCACATAGTAAGCTCTTAACAAATATCATTATTATTACGAGGATATTTTGGACTTTTTAAAAATATGCTCCATCTATCCTTAGTGGATCAAAAAGAGAATTGTAGAGTTAATGCAATCTAAAGACACAACCCTGCAATTGAAACCCCTAGAGTAATCCTAAATGATTCAGTGCCAGGACCATGATAACTCAATCTAAAATAACAATATAGATATTATTTGTTAAGCGCTTACTATGTGCCAGGCACTGTACTAAGCAGTGGTGTGGATACAAACAAATTGAGTTGGACACAGTCCCTATCCCACATGGGGCTCACAGTCTCGATCCCCATTTTACAGGTGAGGTATTGAGGCACAGAGAAGTTAAATGACTTGCTCAAGGTCACTCAGCAGACAAGCGGTGGAGCAAGCGGTTCGGAAGTGGGGCTTCAGCTCCATTTTTTCACCCTAACGGGGCTGACAGAAGCATTCTGTATACATCGGTTACTCACCTCTTCAAGGTCATCCAGTTCCTCCAAGCGAGTCCTCACCTTCTCAGACACTGCGGAGGCAGAGGATGCTGTTTTGCCTAGGCAAAGGGAATCATAGGTGTAAGTGAGAATTCTTTCTAGCTCAAAGCAGGCCCTCTCAAAAAAGGATCTCCACTGCTTCATTACGAACAAAATTAAGTGACGTATCTGAACATCACAGTTACCTTCATTAACACCGTTAGTGTAAAGGAGCAGTGTGGTCTAGTGTCAACATCATGGGCCTGGGAGTCAGAGGACCTAGGTTCTAATCCCTGCTCTGCCTGCCAGATATCTGCTGGGTGACCTTGGGGAAGTCACTTCACTTTTCTTTGCCTCAGTTACCTCATCTGCAAAAGGGGGATTCAATACCTGCTCTCCCTCCTACTCAGATTCTGAGCCCTGTGTGGGACAAGAGAGGTCGTTGTTGGGTAGGGATTGTCTCTATCTGTTGGCGAATTGTACTTTCCAAGCGCGTAGTACAGTGTTCTGCACTCAGTAAGTGCTCAGTAAATACAATTGAATGAATGACTTTGACCTGGTCTTGTGTTCTTCCCCAGGACTTACAACAGTGTTAGACAAACAGTATGGGTTTAAAAAAATACCACTATTATTACTATTGATAATACTAATTATTATTATTATTACCTTTGGAAAAGTTAGTGGGTTTAAAAAAATACCACTATTATTATTATTACTATTGATAATACTAATATTATTACCTTTGGAAAAGTTAGTGGCCAAGTACCATTACCAGCACAGGATAGTCTCATACGGAACAATGTGCACTGTAATTGCAAACTTTTTACTGTTCCACTTAATCATCAAAAAAATATGTTTGAAATGATACCAAAACCAATATATGGAGTTGCCTTGCTCCGACACTGTAAGGGGCACTTTAGTTCTCTCACTTTTGCTTACAAAGGGTTGGTTGCAGGCAATTATTCTTAAAAATTCAGTCAGCAAAGATTCATCGTAAACAAGACGTCGAATCACTTTACTTGGGGTCTGGGGAAGAAACTTTGTAGCCTATTCTTCAGTCAAATTAGACTATCTGGCTTCTTCTAGATACTGACAGCATGGTTTTCTTCCACATGGCTCCTTCAGTGAACCAGAGCAGGTTGCTGAAGAACTATGGAAAGAATTCCCTCTCTCCTGTCCTCGCAATGGGAGGACACCTTGGGACATGTATGGATCTAATTCAGATTGCACTCAAATAGAAAGGTGAGAGGCTCCTTAACCTATACCCAAACTCTGAACTGAAGAATGGACTGAAATAATAAGAATAATAATTATTATTATTATTAACTGCTTGTGATGTGCCAAGCACAGTACTAAGAACTGGGGTAAATATAAGATAATAGGGTCCCAAATGGGGTACACAACAGGAGGGAGAGCAAGCACTGAATCCCCATTTTGCAGATGAGGCAACTGAGGCACAGAGAAGTTAAAAGACTTGCCCAAGGTTACACAGCAGTTAAGTGGCAGAGCCGGGATTAGAACCTAGGCCTTCTGACTCCCAGGCCCGTTCTGTTTCCACTAGGCTACGCTGCTTCTCTGGAGTGTAAATCTGTAGAGAAAACCCTGACACTACTAAACTGTCCCAAATACCATAGAGCAGTTCCTCAAGAAATAATCAACTTACCTTTTTCGGATCCCATAAACAGATTCTGCAAAAAAAAAAAAATGCAATTATAACCACAATGAAGTTTCCCCCAAACTGATTATCAAACCGGCTCTAAGAAAATGTGGTTCTGTTGTCAGCAATACCGTTTAAACCTCAAAATATATCATGCAATAGATTAACTTGGGGAATAAGGAAGATGGAGTCGAAACTACTAGAATCTTAAATAACCTTTAAATTCAGAGTTCAATATATGCCAAAGAGCAGAATTCCAACCATCCAACAATCGATTTTTCCTGTGCCATAAACTGCTATTATTTTACTCTTCAATTTTCTAAAGTCTAGAAAATTAGACTACTCGCTTTTATCCCCATTTCTAGCACTAAATACTAAGTGACATGGAAAAGGAGTAAGATAACACTGTGACTGAATCTAAAGGACGCACACCGGTATGACAATTCAAGGTTACTTACAATAGAGAGTTTTTCCGTTGTTGTGTACCTAGCAAGAATTTCACCCCGTTTGCTTGACCATGGTTCAAAATCAAATCCCACAGTTGAATGATCATCTCTGTCCCGTTTCTTCCTTGAACTGTCCTATTGGATGGGGACGGGGAGAAGAAACAGCATTGAAAACTTTACGGAGAAAAGTAAGAGACCTGTAAACTACAGGTATGTGGTAACAGAGTTCAAAATTAATCCATAATATCCAAAGGATTCCATAAAACAGAACTCAGAGATGATTTTATCAATCAACAACTCCCTGCAAATGCAATAACTACCCAGAATCCCATCTCTCGGGCACAACTGCATGAGTGAAGGAGCATGGACCGGGAATGCCAGTGCCACTCCTGGGGATGCACGCCACCGACCCAAACCGTCCCCCAGCTCGTCCCCGGACCGTGTCACTTCCACAGACGGCAGGAGCTCCAGGAGGAGGGCTAGGGTTCCGGGGACCTGTTTAACTTGCCTCTAGTCTCTCTCCTCTCACTCAACACTTCACTCTGCTGCCTGGATCCTTTTCATAAAATGTCACTTAGATGTCCCTGCCACATCCCCATTCCTCACTAGTTGCCGACCCGCCTCTGCACCAAGCAAAAACTCCTGACCACTGGCTTCAGGACACTCCCACCAGCTCTCTACCTCTCACTTACCTACCCTCTTCTCCCATAACACGCCAGCTCGTACTCTTCAGTTTTCCTACTTCTTGTGCCTTCACTCTTATTTCCCCTGTTCCCGAAGCCTCGCTCGCATCCTTCCTCCTGCCCGGTACTCCCTCTCTCTTCAAAACTACCAGGCAACTGCTCTTCCCATCTTCAAAACCTTCCTGAAATCACATCTCCTTCAGGAAATCGATTAATTTTCATATCCCCTTTCTACCACCTCAGTACTATTGTGATGATTACACACTTATTATATCCCCGTAGCATTTCCATATCCATAGATTTATATACCCTACTATTTAAGAACTTATCCTTCTATATATCTATTTGAATTTTCTCCTCTTCTTTCCATAAATAATTCTGAGTGCCTCCCTCTTAGACTGTAAACTCCTTTTTTGAGATTCTGAGCACCCAGAGAGTGTCGGGATCCATATGTAATTCCCACCTTTGTGTACTTTCCCAGCATTTAAGACACTGCTCTGCTCACAGTAAGCACTGAACAGTATTACTACTAGGAGTCAGAGATCATGTCTTCTAACTTTATTGCACTCACCTGAGCAGACTGTACAGTGTTCTGCACACGGTAAGTGCCCAGTAGATAATTTGACTGATCGACATTTAGGGTTGTCCGCTGTACTTTAATAAGAAGATGCCCCTGAAGGCAATATTCACCCAAGAGTGAGTGACTTACTGAATAGGCCAATGCGGGACCCAGAGACCCAACCACAATGAATACATACAAAGGCTTTTCCTTGATGTGCTATCCTAGCAGTAATAATAATCATAGGAGTTATTAAAGGCCTATGGTAGGCAAACCATTGTATTAAGTGGTGGGAAAAAATTGGTAAGAATTAGACCTGACCCTAGCCCAAAGGGGCTCACAATCTAAAAAAAGAGGGGGTAGAAGAGTTTGGCAATAGGGACCCCAAAACAATCTGAAACAGACCAAGAGAATAAGAATAATGGGGTACCGTGGCCATGTGCCATCTCTGAAGTTTGCATTACTTGGTGTTCTTTCCAATTCTGCTGCCTTGTCTCTTTGATGCTCCTGTAGTTTCTTCTCGAGAAAAGCCAGTTGGCTGCAGCGCACCATGATGGTCTAACTGGGTCAACTGACCTCCGATCCTCTGAGGCTTTGTTTTACCGTATCCTAAAATGCTGTGCTACCTGCTGTTCATTTAACAATTTCCACTCACCACACAGCATCAGTCTCCTCATGTGATCCATCCAGCAAAGCTGGGTTAGGGTGAGAATGCTAGGAGACTGATTTTGTTTTTAACATATCTCGTTGGTGTTCCTGTCCTGATACCTGCTCCTGTAAGCGATGCTGATGAACTGCTCAGAGTCAGAGAAGGCATCTATGAGGAGTCCAGGCCTAACAGTCGTAGTGACCGTTGGATAGCACTACAGTTGTGTAGACCTTGAGTTGGAGTAGGACTCTAATGCCAAGCTTCTGCCCCATTCTCTTTGACGTTCTCTCAAAAGAGGGTTGACTTTCTTGATTTGATTTTCTACCTCCTTAGCTACTGCTACGTCACTGATCAGTGAGCTACCTCGGTAACCTAATTCTGTGACCAATCAATCAGTGTATTTATTGAGCGATTACTGTGTGCAGAGTGCTGTGCCACGGGCTTATAGAAGTTTAGCTCTGCGTTGCCAAAACAGATTTTTGTTTGTGTGTGTATGGCCTCCTCAATGCAGGTTGACATCACTTCAGTTTTCTTCTGACTCAATATCAGCCTAAGCGGTTCACAATTTTGCCTCTATTGACAACCCACAATGAGATCCAGAAGGGGAGGTGAACCGGGTTTCCCGAAGTCTTTACTGTGGCACGAGTGTACAGGAAGAGGTGACAACTAAGACGATCAAAAAGAGTAGTTAATGGGAGCCTACTATACGCATAGCACTGTTCTAGCCACGGAGGAGTGCACAATAAGACGGACAGAGATCGTCTTACCAAACTAGCGGTGGTCATCACCGGATCCGCTGTTGCTGCAAATACAGAGAGTGGGTCAGTGCCATCCAGGACACTGCTCAGGGGGTCTATCATGGAGCTGGAGGAGGAAGATGAAGTTGAGGAAGTACTTCCTTTCCTGCCCACTTTCTTCGTCTTTGATTCGGTCACCTGCGGGGAAAATTTAGCCATGAAAACCGAAGAGGTGCTACAGCTGGCTAACAAAACAAACACCCAAGGAGCAGTCAGTCAATCGTATTTACTGAGCACTTACTGTATGCAGAGCACTATACTAAGTGCTTGGGAGAGTACAATACAACAATATAACAGACACATTCCCTGGACACGACGAGCTTACTTTCTAGAGAGAACAGCGATGGACAGATTTTTTCAGAAAACGGTGGCCGATGGATTCAGTTCTTATTGGTACCCAATGAGTCCTTTTTCTTACTTGGACAAACTAAGAAGCAAGAAGGTATTTTTAATGACACATCACACTTTTTTTAATCGTACTCGTTAAGCTCCACGTGCCGGGCACTGTACTAAGTGCTGGAGTAGATACAAGCTAATCAAGTTGGAAACAGTCCATGCTCCCTCATAACTGAGGCACAGAGAAGTTAAGCGACTTGTCCAAGGTCACAAAGCAGACAGGCGATGGAATCGGGATTAGAACGCAGGTCCTTCCGAGTCCCCGGCCCGTGGTCTATCCACCAGGCTATGCTGCTTCTCTTTGGAGGATGTGATTGAGACATTAAAATGAATTTGATCAGTCCATTCGATTGAAGGTAAAATAACAGTTCTGGAGCTATATAAAGTTAAATAAAAGTCAAAGGGCCTAGGTGCTAACAGGATGTCATGTGGTGAACATTCCAATAAGCAAGCCCAGCTGCCTCTGACAAACAGGAAAAAACAGAGGAAAGTAGCAACCAGTCCCGGAATTTCTCATTCCATGGGAATGTCCTTTAACAGGGCAAATGAGGAAACTTACCGTAATGGGTTTCAATGGATGATAATCCCCAAAATCCAGTGGTACAGTCTCTAGCCTGCATGATTCAAATTCAGCTTTGTAGTTTCTGTATCTTGAATGCCTATTTTAAAAAAAAAAAAGCATCCATACAAATACACCGAGCTTTTTTTTTCCCAAGTTAACTTTTCCTCTAGGCTATTTATGTCAGTTTTGGAGAAAGTTTTGAATTTCAGATATTTTTAATCATATAAATTCATTCAATTCATTCGGTTGTATTGATTGAGTGCTTACTGTGTGCAGAGCACTGTACTAAGCACTTGGGAGAGTATAATACAACTATAAACAGGCACATTCCCAGTCTACAATGAGCTAACAATCTGGAGGGGGAGGCAGATATTAATATAAAGAAATGACAGATATGTACATAAGTGCTGTGGGACTGGGAGGGGGGATGAACAAATGGAGCAAGTCAGGGTGATGCAGAAGGGAGTGGGAGAAGAGGAAAGGGGGGCTTATTCAGGGAAGGCCTCTTGGAGGAGATGTGCCCTCGATAAGGCTTTGAAAAGGGGGGAGAGTAACTGTCAGATATGAGGAGGGAAGGTGTTTCCATCCTCCTTAATGTTTCCTCTTTCCTGTATTGGAAGGAAAGAAGGCAATCACTATATAACTATATTCCAATACATTCCTTAAAAAACATTTAAATAAGAACAGCAAGAGGAAAAAACAAAATCACCATTTAAAGGAGTAATGCTTAGATACGACAAGTGTCCTGTTGAAGCTGCAAGGGCAGAAAGAACTAAAGGGCTCTTTGAAAAGGAGCCTGCAGAACATGACAGAATATAGTTAATAGCAACCCACTGATACAAAATTGGGAGAAAACAAGCATAATGATCTTTAACAATATTTTAATACCTAGCAAACTTTCGCAAAGATTTTCCATAATCGCTTCACAGTTTTACTCTTCAAGCAACTCTCATGTCATTATAATGGGGAAAAAAAGACTTGAGCTTCTCCCCCAAAAGCGGATAAAACATTTAACAAATGAGGACTTTATTCCCTGGAAGACGAAGGGGGAAATAGTGGACTGCAACCTTCTTTCCAAGTCATCTTCCTTCCTTGGCACTGCCCAGTTACGAGTTCAACCCCAGAAATGAGGGACGGGGAAGAAAAAGAGAAACCAAGAAGAGCTGATAGGGCACCATTTGCCCTAACTTCAGGTCATCACAACCTGAGGTGAGAGGCTCTATGCTTATCCAGGGACCACCAAAGTCAGAAATCTTTAGGTCTGACTGAACATCATGGAGGCAACAGTGATTTGGAATCGGAGTACCTGGATAAGGAGAGTGTTGCTTATTTTGCCGTTCTGTTTTCCTCTGTTACTGTTCTATGTGTGTGTGCCTCCATGTAGACTGACAGCCAACTGGAAAATGAACTGGGTCCAATCTGTCTACCTTGTAATTATCCAAGTGATTAGGATTGTGCTCTCAGCATAGTAAATCCTTAGTCGATGATATTTACCCAGTGCTTATTGTGCACAGAGCACTGTACTAAGCACTTGGCAGAGTACAGGCCTTC
Organism: Ornithorhynchus anatinus; assembly: GCF_004115215.2. NCBI lineage: Eukaryota > Metazoa > Chordata > Mammalia > Monotremata > Ornithorhynchidae > Ornithorhynchus > Ornithorhynchus anatinus. Next base: position 47,311,070 of record NC_041729.1, read on the forward strand.
CCCAACTCTCATCTCTTCACCCACTCCCTTCTGCCTTGCAAATCTCTTGCATCCTTTATTCACCCTCTCGCAGCCCCCCTGTACTTATGTACATAACCGTAACATTTATACTAATGTCTGTTGCTCCCTCTAGACCCTAAACTCATTGTGAGCAGGGAATATGTCTACCAACTCTGTTATACTGCCCTCTCCTAAACGCTTAGTACAGCGCTCTGCACAAGGTAAGCACTCAATAAATACAATCGACAGATTAATCGTTGAAGGAGTTTACGGGCTAGAGATTAAATCCCACTACTGCTGCTACTATTAGAGGCAGGGTTAATGATCAGGCTGTTGTAAAGTGTCCTTTAGCCTCTTCCTACCTCCACCCCAACTTTGAGAACAAATGAAAAGAGAAAGGGACTTCGTGGTGGAGCGGGGAGAGGATGGCAGAATGAAAAGGAAATAATAAAAAGGATAAAGAAAGGAAAGATGAGGAAAAGAAGAGAAAAGAAAGAAGGCAGAAGAAATTCAAGAGAGAACAGAGGAACAAAAAAGGGAAAAACAAAACACCAAGGAGTTGACAAGGCCAAGGGGAAATACAAAAAAGGCAGCCCTATCCCATGAAGGACCTTTTTGACAGTCAGAAAAACTAGTTTATAACTAGGAACTGGTGCTGAAATATACTGTTTTATCTATACCCATTTGTCTTAAAATGAGGAGGGTATATTCTTGCAAAACTTGCATGCTAAGGAAAACTGGTGATATGCTATAATATAATGCCACAGGCTTTCTAACCACTCTTCTTGTGCCGCAATCTTCTATTTCCAAACCTGCTCGTGTTGTCAGATGATCATGCCCTACCAACATCCTCCCCAAAATGCTGCTCCTTTCAGCCATTGTACTTTGCTACTTTTTTTTTCCATTTTATCCCTGCTTTGGTCTATGTCATTTTTTGTGTTTTTATTGTTTCATCTTTATGTGTCCATCATCACTTCCATCTTCTTCTTTATATTTCGACTATGAGCCTCTTGAGGGCCAAGCACCATGTTCAACCCTGGGTATTCTTTCCCAGAAACTCGTTCAGGGCTTGACACACAGTGGGCACTTACTAAATACCACTGGTTGTCAGGGAAAGGGCTGGGGGACAGATTGGGAATAATAATAATAATAATAATAATGTTGGTATTTGTTAAGCGCTTACTATGTGCCGAGCACTGTTCTAAGCGCTGGGATAGACACAGGGGAATCAGGCTGTCCCATGTGGGGCTCACAGTCTTCATCCCCATTTTACAGATGAGATAACTGAGGCACCGAGAAGTGAAGTGACTTGCCCACAGTCACACAGCTGGCAAGTGGCCGAGCCGGAATTCAAACCCATGACCTCTGACTCCAAAGCCCGTGCTCTTTCCACTGAGCCACGCTAAAGGCCAGCAGGTAGCACATTCCTGGCAGAGGCTCAGCCATGCAGGGCTTGGAGCACCTTTCTAGGCCCCCAGATATCCTTCTTGCCAGCAAACCGCCTGCCTCTCTTTTCCCTATGGAGCCAGGAACTCTTCCTCCACTCTCTTCCCCAAATACAATTCGCTTACATAGCATGAATGGTCTGAAATGAATCTTAATTGCTAACGGGTGAAGTGCTCAATAAATCCCCTTGATTGACCGATTACTGAGAAGCAGGCTCAGGGGCTTGAGGCGGCAAGATGAAACTGCAGAATCCCACCTGAATACCCACGTACCCGGAGTTGCGTTTGGTTCCAACCCCATCCAGGAGTGGAGGTTTAGAGAACCACACTGACGTTGATGGGAATGTGCTTTCCTCGGTTATAACGGGTAGGGTGGGAAGGGGTGGTCACTGGATCTTCTCTCCTGCCTTCCTGCTTGGTTGGGCCCAAGACTAAGTCTCCAGGCTCGGGACTTTTACCTCCTGGAGCTCAGGACATGCAAGGGAGAGGAGAAAACTGCTGTGTCCTAGACACTACCAGGCTTTTGAGGCAGGAATTGCCACTGCAAGAAAGAACCCCTAACCAGAGGTACTGGAGGAAGCAGGGGACACTGAATGGGTCTCCTCCTATTTAGAACTATATAGTTGGAAGGGATTTCAAGAGTTCATCCACTTGCCTTCAGACAAGCTAAGCCAACCCAAATGAGAATCTATCCTATTTTCCAAAGGTTGAAAACCTGATTCCCTGACAATTTCCTCTACCTCTTCACAGCTGGAGCCTTGCTAATATAGTTCCTGACAGGGCGAGTGAAGTTCAATAAACATTCGAGCCCGTTGGTTTTGTTTCTTCATCTCAATTTCCTGCCCACCCTCACCAAATGCAACTTCTTGCATTTTAATATTCCCACTTCATTTTGTCTTCTAGTATGCTTGCTTTGCAAGTTCGTTAGCCTTTGTATGAAAAACTCTCACCCAAACTATTTGACAGCTCTTGTGCCTGCCCTTCTTGGGACCAAAAACTGCCAAGGAAGAATTTAGCTTGCATTCTACAAATCTTATTCTCATGAAACAGTTTAGTCTGGGGGGTGTGGGGGGTACAAAAAAAAAGGGAATGCACATTTGGAATGAGCCACAAACCCTTACTTTTTTTTAATAAAATCTCATTTATTGACTTTCTCTGTCACAACAACACAATTCACACACTCTTGGAAACTGACTGCAGTCAGTCAATTGTCAGAGTACCCCAGGTAAGCCACTAATCAATCATCATTTTACAAAAGAGGAAAAACCATATGGCTAAATATATTGACACCACTTTAAAGTATTAATGGACGAGATAGAATTTTTAATGACAGAATAAAAAGTCCTTCCCACCCCTCAAGCTGACTCAGCCTTATCCATATTAGTCATCTGGAAACATTCAGAACAAAACACTTTGGAAAGCAGATCCTACAAAAACACCAGATGGTATGTTTGACCTGCAGCTGGAACCCTCTTCTCCCCCTTAAAACATTTTGTTTCACCTCCTCGGGTAAACAAACTGCTGGGTAAAGCATCAAATTAAAGCACTTGTATGTTGATATCTACTGTTTTTACATTTGTCGATATATCCGAATAATAATTTCAAAATAACCTTCCCAAACCTTTCTGGTAAACTCCCAAGAAATTTTCTTCCAACAAAACCACATCCCGAGAATCTCAAAAATGGAATGATTGTCTTGAAAAAGAAAGTGGTAACAAGCCAAGTCTAAAATAGGAGTAGCCTTTTAGGAAGGAAACTTCAGAGCAAGAAAAATAAGTGATTGCTCTCATAATTTTCATTCTCTTTGCTAAGTGGTTATAAACTAGTTGCTACCAAGCAAAAATGCTTTAGTTTCCTTTACCTTGCAGGAAATCTGTCCTGAAGCAGGTTGATTTTGCAAACTGTAAGCCTACACTGACCTCCTATGGGCATTTGAATGCAATGCTCTACGGAAATCTCACTTAGGCTTTTTACATCCAGAGGGAAAGTTGGGTCAGAGTACGCCATCTAAACCTTTCACCTTTACTGTGGTTGTATAACCTCAACCATGCCTTTGATGGTTACCTTTTGAAATGTTTCTTGGGTTAAGCCTCTTCCCCTTCTTTCTATTCTCTGCCTTGCCCCCTAAATGGATTTCTTTCCCCTGTGAATCTTTCTTGCTGAAAGGGAAACGTTAATTGCCCATGAAAGTAATATATTCCAAAAAAAGGGGGGGTGGGGGGGCATGCCAAAGCCCGGGGGTCATGCTGGGACTCTGGCAAGTGTGAAAAACTGCTGCAGAGCTTAGTTCAGAAATCCTTATACACCACGCCACATTAACCGGACCCACTGAAATAAGCCAAAAAGCTATCGCAATGCCAGTGCGAAGGCCACATGCCACAGGGAAAGCCAATAACCCAGCCTAACCTCTAATAACAACAATAATTTAATTATAGTGTTTAAGTGCTTACTATGTGCCAGGCACTATACTAAGCACTGGGGCAGATACAAGCAAGTCGGACTGTACATAGTTCTTGTCCCGCAGAGGGCTCACAGTCTTAATCCCCATTTTACACATGCGGTAACTGAGGCCCCCGAGAAGTGAAGTGACTTGCCCAAGGTCACACAGCGGACAAATGGTGGAACCGAAATTAGAACCCATGACCTTCTCACTCCCAAGACCACGCTCTAGCCACTATGCCACGTAACTTCCCTAGGCCCCGGAGGTATAAAACAATTTTATTTATTGAGTGCTTAAAGTGTTCGGAGCACTGTAGTTAAGTGCTTGGAAGAGGGCAATATAACTGAGTTGATAGACATGTTCCCCACTCAGAGGGGGAAAGGAAGGGACAGAGAAAGAGGAGGGAGGGAGGGGACAAAAGAGGAGGGAGAGGACGGACAAGAGAGGAGGGAGGGGACATGAGAGGAGGGAGGGGACATGAGAGGAGGGAGGGGACAAGAGAGGAGGGAGGGGACAAGAGAGAAGAGGGAGGGGACAAGAGAGAAGAGGGAGGGGACAAGAGAGAAGGGAAGGGGAAAGAGAGAAGGGAAGGGGAAAGAGAGAAGGGAAGGGGAAAGAGAAGGGAAGGGGAAAGAGAAGGGAAGGGGAAAGAGAGAAGGGAGGGGACAAGAGAGAACGGAGGGGACAAGAGAGAACGGAGGGGACAAGAGAGAAGGGAGGGGACCAGAGAGAAGGGAGGGGACCAGAGAGAAGGGAGGGGACAAGAGAGAAGGGAAGGGGAAAGAGATAGGGAAGGACAGAGAGAAGGGAAGGATAGAGGGGAGAGGGAAAAGAGAGAAGGGAGGGGGAAAAGGAGGGCAGAGAGGGAAGGGAGGAGAGAGAGGGGTAAAAAAGAAGGGGAAAGTGGGGCGGGGGTGAAGAGCGGAGGGAGCTGGCGGCCCGTGGCGGCAGAAGCATGCATCAGTCCCCGGTGAGCGGGATTTCTGCAGAGTTGGGCGGGCGTAGGCCGCGGCCTCCGGGACCGGCCCGCAGGGGATCGGGGGGACAGGACGGAGGATGGAGGGGGGAGGACAGAGGGGACCCGGCCCACACATACATCCCCAAAAAGGCCCCAGCCTTACCAAGGAAAGACGGCCATCTTCGCCGTCAGATGACCAGGCACTCCGCCTCCTCCTCCTCCTTCCCCCGCCGCCTTTGCCCTCCCGCCGGCCGCCATGAAGGAGGCGGGCCGCCCCAGCGCCGCCCCCCAAGTGCCATCCAATGAGGGAATAAAACAAACTCGTCCACCCGTTCATCCTATTACATTCGTTCATTAGTATTTAGTGAGATTTGACTCTCTGCGGAGCACTGGGCTGAGGGTTGGGAGCGAGGCCAGGCGTTTCACTTCCCTGGGCCTCAGTTCCCTCCTCGGTAAAATGGGGGTGAAGGCTGGGAGCCCCACGGGGGACAAGTTCATCGCCTTGTATCCTCCCCCCAGCCCTTAGAACAGTGCTCGGCACATAGTAAGCGCTTAATAATAACAATAATAATAATAATAATGTTGGTATTTGTTAAGCGCTTACTATGTGCCGAGCACTGAGTGCTGGGGGGGAGATACAGGGTCATGAGGTTGTCCCACGTGAAGCTCACAGTCTTCATCCCCATTTTAATAATGTTGGTATTTGTTACACACTATGTGCAGAGCACTGTTCTAAGCGCTGGGGTAGAAAGAGGGTCATCAGATTGTCCCACAAGAGGCTCACAGTCTTCATCCCCATTTGACAGATGAGGGAACTGAGGCACAGAGAAGTGAAGTGGCTTGCCCAAGGTCACCCAGCTGACAAGTGGCAGAGTCGGGATTCGAACCCATGACCTCTGGCTCCCAAGCCCGGGCTCTTTCCACTGAGCCGCACTTAACAAATGCCATCATTATCATTACAACTGGGCCGTAGAGAGAGACCATCCCTGCCCAACGACGGGGTCACGGTCTAGAAGGGGGACAGACAACAAAACAAGTAGACAGGCAGTAATACCATCAAAATAAATAGAATCATAGATATATACACATCATAAAATCATTCAATCATTTATTGAGCGCTTACTATGTGCAGAGCACTGGACTCGGCGCTTGAAAGGTACAATTGGGCCACAGAGAGAGACCATCCCTGCCCAACAACGGGCTCACAGAGAAGGGGGAGACAGAAAACAAAGCAAAACAAATAGACAGGCATCACTACCATCAAAATAAGTAAAACCATAGTTAAATGCACATCATTAATAGAGCAGTAAATATGTACAAATATATACAAGTGCTGTGGGGAGGGGAAGGGAATAATAATAATAATAATGATGGTATTTGTTACTGTTCTAAGCTCTGGGGTAGATACAGGGTACTCACGTTGTCCCACGTGGGGCTCATACTTTTAATCCCCATTTTACAGGTGAGAGAATTGAGGCACAGAGAAGTTAAGTGACTTAAGGTCACACAGCAGACAAGTGGCAGAGCCGGGATTTGCGTAATGACTCCCCTTTCTCTTCCTGATTTTAAGGGCAGTTCCACTTTTCTTCCCTTGACTGAAGGGGTCAAAATGTTCTGAGCCTGGAAAAGGGATTGCTCAGCTTTGGTCCTGGGGGAGGGAAGGGGGTCCTGCCTACCTCTAATCAGGGCCCACCACCAAAACCTTAAACTGCTGCCACCCGTGTCCACATTACTTCTAACTAACCCCCTCCAATAATGGTTTGGCAGGATTTATTAATAATAATTATTGCATTTAACCATTTACTATGTGCCAAGTACTGGGGTAGATACAAGATAATTGGGTTGGACACAGTCCCTGTCCCACAAAGGCTCCCAGTCTTAATCCCCATTTTCCAGATGAAGTATCTGAAGCACAGAGAAGTCAAGTGACCTGTCCAAAGTCACAAAGCAGACAAGTGGCAGAGACAGGTTTAGAACTCAGGTCTTTCTGACTCCCAGGCCTAGGCTCTATCCACTAAGCCACACTGCTTGATGACAGGGTAAGAGTTATGTATTTGCTTTGGTTCACTTGTTTCAATAATCCCATATGATTCATCCTCGTAAAGCTGGGGTTGTGTAGGGGGAGCGGGCTAATAGTGGGATACCGAGAGAGGAGCGGGAAGAAGAAATGACTCTAATTTATTTATATTAATGTCTGCTCCCCCCCTCTAGACTGTAAGCTTGCTGTGGGCAGGGACTGTAACCGTTTATTGTTGTGTTGCACTCTCCCAAGTGCTTAGTAGTGTACTCTACACACAGTAAAGTTTCAATAAATACGATTGAATGAATGGTTTCTTTCCGTTCCCCTCTCCTCGCCACGAGGGTTACCAACTGCTGGGGAATATTTTACAAACAGTATGAGAAAAATTTCTGCCTTTCAAACCTTTTGCTGACACTTTACGAATGGCATCAGCGACTGCGTCTCTATGGCCCATAGCCAGGCAATCCTGACCACCCAATAAACAGATAGAGCTCTGCGGAGCATGCAAACCAAGGTATGAGGTTGAGCCAGGTGTGGGGAGCTACTATAAATTGTCTAAAAACCACAGCTTTTGAATCATTGGTTTTGAAAATTTGGTATCTGTATTTATGGGTATATATATTAAATAAATACGGTACTTGTTAAGCACTATGTGCCAAGCACTGTACTACGCACTGGAATACATATAATTTAATCAGGTTGGACATAGTCCTTATCCCTTGGGGGTGCTCACGGTCTCAATCCCATTTTAATAATAATAATAATAATGTTGGTATTTGTTAGGCACTATGTGCAAACCACTGTTCTAAGCGCTGGGGGGATACAAGGTGATCAGGTCCCTTATGGGGCTCGGTCTTCATCTCCATTTTACAGATTAGGGAACTGAGGCCCAGGGAAGTGAAATGACTTGCCTAAAGTCACACAGCTGACAAGCAGCGGAGCGAGATTAGAACCCATGACCTCTGACTCCCAAGCCCGGGGGTCTTTCCACTGAGCCACGGTAACTGAGGCACAGAGAAGTTAAGTGACTTGCCCAAAGTCACACAGCAGACAAGTGGTGGAGCCGGGTTTGCTATCAACTGTACCAAAAGTAAATTTGGTTATTAATAAGGAAGTTGAGAGAAACAACTGAACGAGTTCTTTCAGGATGAAGTTTATTTTGCTGCTTGGCTATTAGCAAAGCCAGTAAAAATCAAAATACAATACAAAAATAAATACAGTTTACAATAATGGAGAAGCCATTCAAAATAAAAAAACAGAATAAAAAAGTTATAAATAAAAAAATCAACACACAAAACAATGTCTGGCACTCTGAAGAAAGCAGTAGGAGTTAAAAAAAAAAAATTGTGCTGACTGGAAATACACACACTTTCAAACTAAAAAATGTTCATTTTTAAATTCTTAAATCTAAAACTAGGGTATTTTTACTTTTCTCCAAAACCTATTGCTTCTCCGGGTAGAGTCCTGCCTATAAATCATTTACAGTCAAGACTGTATCACAGAGAGGCCTACAAGTATGCAGACTGAACCCTGAGGTGACCTTCTTTAAATGGTATGTAATCAAGTACATTTACCTTAATAAAATATCTTCATTATTTCGAATTTTTTTCTGGTTTCATTCTAACTTGTCCTGAAAAAAATCCCAAGAATCAAAACTATATATATATCTCCAGAACTATCTGCTTTCTACTCAGAAACTTGAAATATTCCAAGGACCTGGCTTCTCATTTCATGCATATCTTTCAAAAGATATTGCTTAAAAGGATATCCTTCAATTCTCTATACAAGAGATCTTCCTCTTTTTAAAAATGAAGTTAGGAAAAATATATATCATTTGTCCAATCATGAAAGAGGACTACAAAGTCCTTTCCTTTATGACCTAAAACATGAGAATTGTAAACTATCTCTGACTTGTGCCTACACTGAGTGATATTAATTTAATTTTAAACTGTTAGCCCAAAGGAGCTAAAACAATTATAGGCCCCTAAGACAGGCAGAACTTCACTTAGTTAAAATTATCATCTAATTTCAAATTAAACTTATTACTGATCTTTTATTTCCAGGAGTAAGAATCTTAGAGAAAATCTGAGTAATGATAAAAGGGACAAAACTGCCTGGAGAAATGTACTCAGCTCTACCTAACTTCATGCAACTATAGATCCTTACTATTGAATTTCTTAGATTAGTGCATTCCTAAATAGGAGACTTTCAAGAATATTGTGCTGCCCTTTTGAAAAGATTTTTCTCTTCACAGGAAACAGGGCACAAACAGTGCTCAAACTATTAATAGGGTAACAGGAAACTAACCTCAGCACTTCTGTTATTAATGCTATTCCTAAGAATAGCATTTTAAATATTCCCTTGGCTGTAGAAATAGTGCCAGATTTTATATATATATATACTATTTGGGCCCTTTTATGTTGGAACCAGGCCCATTCTTTGGAACTGCATGGTAATCCTTCGTACAGCATACACACTGTGACTGGTCCCATTGCATGGTCAAAGAAAAATAGGCTTTCTTGAAAATTAATACCCCTACCAAAAAATTTTCCCATGTTATTTTTCTCTAGCATGTTGAATTCCTGAATTCTGCAATCTAAATACAAAGCGGTTCTAGCAAGGAAAATATGTGTTTTTCGGAACTTCCACCTCATTTTGCTCTAGGAGACATTTAGTATCTAGAAAACATTAGCTCTACAAACATATTACACAAGTCACTCTGCCTTCCAGAGCTAGCTTCTTGGTGTCAATATACTCACAGAGGAACATTATTTTCCAGATATTGTCTCTTCAAAGGGAATGTAAAGTAGAGAATTGAGACAATTTTCTGGCTAAGAAGAAAAACAACTGCTTTTGACAGAAAACATAATTTTGTCTTGCTTTGAAGTATCCAGATACTTGCTCAAACCTCCTCTTCACATTGCCCTGTTGACCCAACCAACTATTACGTTTTGGAGAAGAAAACCTATTTTTTAGCCCAATGAATGTTGTCTTCTTAAATTGTCACAACATTTGGCTGCTTTCTTTGAGTTTTTCCTGCATATACTCCTAAAAGCAAAGCAAAAGTAAGGTTATTTTTCTGTAATTCAGTGCTATCATTTTCCAAATCAGATTATATATTACACAGATCATCTACACAGGCACAAAGAATTGACATTTTCTTCCAAAATCTTTTGATATTTCTATTTGAGATGCATTTTCACTTATTATTAACAAAGTTGGTTCAAATAAATGTGTCAGCTTTCTATAATCTACAACTCTTATTCCCACTTTAGAGTTTACTTCTAAACAGTGAAGATTATATTACAGTCTCTAACATTTTTCATTATGATTATGTCTTTAAATGAAGTCTAGAAAGCATATCAAAATAAACAATTCTATCAATTATTTAAGGAAAGAGAAGTTTAAAGAAAACATGAATGAAAATAAAAATTTCAACAGATGCTATCTTTTCCTGAGACTCTTAGCAAACCTTCCTTTTTGAAGAAATTTAGACTTAATGCAAGCATGTCATACTCCAGGTGCATTATAGCAGAAGACATTCAAAAAATATCCAATTATAATCCAATCATAATTCTACAAATGTAAGGAATCAATGAAGAAAGGTCATTTTATTATACCGACACACACTGCTCAGCTCATTTGTCATTTTATAATGCAAATACACTCTCATCCTAATTGATTTCCTATGTTTTTTTGTAATAAAGCCCTAATGATCTCCTGTTCATAAATTATTACTGTTGAGTATTGATCGATATGAATTAGTAAACATTTGGGAGCAAGTCTGCAAGTGAATATTCTATTAATGTGAATATTCTATTAATGAGATGGAACACAAACAATGCTACTTTGAGATGAAATGATGAGAAAGATACATTGTACACGACATCCACTGTAGCCAAACAGGAAGGTAACGGGAGAATTTTTAGGGAAACTTTGCTACCACCACCTAAGTCCCCATGGAATTACATCTCTCGACTTGATATTCAAACATATTCACTAATCTACGAGTGACCCTCTTGTTAGAATCCTTGGGGCCCACGAACTTCGTGGCTACAAGCTGAGGTGGGGCCCTGGCCCAGTGCAAGGTTGCCCCCTACAAAAAGGGACCAAGAGGGAATTATGGAAATTCACCTCCAGTAAACTTGACTTGGCTAAAAAGTTCTCACCAAAGGAGTGAACGCCACACATGTTCTCAGAGAGAGTCATCTAGCTGGTAATAATTATGCTGCGGCTGGGTATACCTCTGTGAGAAGGACGAAACCTAACCCAACCACATGCCCGGGGAAATAAGAGAAGGGATCTCCAAGGAGTTGCTTGGGTATCTAAAGGACCCACATTGTCTTATGAAAAGTGAATGCATAAAACCAAGCAGAGTTTCTGCATCAGGATCCCTGAACCCCCGAAGGAGAATCCCCAGTCTTTCCTACCAAAGTGAGCTTGTAATATTGGCGTTATCCTCAACTCATCTCTCTCACATTCAACCCACGTACGGAATCTGCCACCGACTCCTGTCAGTTCTCTCTTCACAACATGGCTACAATCCACCTTTTCCTCTCCATCCGAACTGCAACCACATTAATCCAAGCACTTATCCTATCTTGCCTCTTCTTTCTCCCCAGTCTAGTCCATACTTCACTCCGCTGTCTGGATCATTTTTCTAAAAAGCCATTCAAGTTCATATCTCCCCACTTCTCAAAAACTTCCCATGGTCGATCATTTACCTCTGCTTCAAAAGAAACACCTCACCATCAGCTTTAAAGCACTCAAACAGTGCACCCCCTCCTATTTTATCTCACTGATTTTCTACCACAACCCAGCCTAGGTGTTTCCTCTTCCAACACCAACCTACTCACTGTACCTCGAGCTCATCTATCTTGCCACCAACCCCTTGCCAATGACCTTTCTCTGGCTTGGAACTCCCTCTCCTTGCTGATGCAAGACAAACACTTTCCCCACTTTCAAAGCCTTATTAAAGTTACGTCTCCTCCTAGAAGGCTTTCCTAATTAAGCCCCCATTTCCCCTACTCCCTCTCTCTTCTGCCTCAGCTAGGCACTTGGATCTGTACCATTAAGCATTTGATAATCACCCACCCTCACCCCAGAGCACTTATGCACCTATCCAGAATTTATTTTAATGTCCATCTCCCGCTCTAGACTCTCCAACGCTTAGATGGAAATAAAAAGTAAGTTTTGGGGGGTTTCTTTTAGTGATTTTTCATCATCATCACAAAAAGGCCAAGGATTAGAGTATTACAATAATGGTGTCCGTGCAGGACAAATGTGTCCTTTAACGAGAAATTTCCAGGAGAAAAATCTGTTTGGGGCTCAAGTAAAAGAAGAAAATCTAGTCCTAAAAGAGCCAATCTAACATTAAAGGGTGTTGATCACATAAACAAGACCAGATTCTTTTAGCCATATGCTAGCCACACCACTGCGGACAGGGAATGTGCCTGTTTATATGGTACTCTCCCAAGCTCTTAATACAGTGCTTTGCACATAGTAAGCCCTCAGTAAACACAACTGAACAAAAGAATGAATTAGCCAATCCAGGGATTCAGACAAAACTGACACTGTATTTCAGGCTTTTCCATCCTCCCAATCTACCTCCACAGTCCACTGCGGGCTTCAAGGTCCATAAAGGCTGGTGAAAGGGCACAGCACAGGGCCTCTAAGCCAACCTTCCCCACTCAACTGGCAGCAGCTAGCAATCAAATCAATACCCTGAGCAATTAGGAGGCCCACAGGAAGGCACAACCTTCCAGCAAAAGGCCCTAACTAACCCCCAAATCCTCCTTTTTTCAGGTCTGTTAGATTGAGCTGAGACCGAAACTACTGTTCAGTAGTAAATCCTACTGTTAGCCAGCTAGTAAATCAGATACCATTATGGCAATTAAGGCCAAGTAGTTTTTCAGCCTGTTATTACGCTTGTCCTGAGGCAGACATGACTACTGTGCACTTTGAGATAGCCTACAGAAAGGGAAGAACTGGAGGGATTCTTGGAAACTCCAGACAGCCTTCTGGACGTTAAAAAAAGCACTAGAAGAATTGGCCATTTGTTAAAGTCCAATGTTTCATCGAGTTCCTATATCTTTGACTGGTATTTGAATTGCCAATTGTGATTCCATTTGAGTGGAGAAATTATTTCCAGTTAGTCTCCTTACTATCAATCCCATTTAAATCATGACTTGAAATGGACAATCCTTCAACTTGAGGATTTTAAATTACAGTGGAGGCTTTCATTACATCTAGTTATGAGCGTTCCCTTGCTCAGTTTAGGGTCTCAAATGCTAAATGACAACACAGAAATAACATGAAAAAGTTCTTCACATAGCTCACTTAACTGGAGAATTTATCTCACTAATAAAGGAAGGTTAATGAATTTGTCTGTCAATTACCTGAATTTATTTACATAATTTCTTCCATCGCATAATTTACATTTGCCCATCAATGGGGTTTTTTTTTTTAAGGAGGGAATAAAGTTTTTGTTTTTAAACAGTGAATGGCAGTGTACCCTAGGATAGGAAGAAAGGTAAGGTCAAGTCCTCCCCTCCATTCAACCAGGGAAGGAAGAGTATGGGTTCACTCATTCATTCATTCAATCGTATTTATTGAGTGCTTACTGTGTGTAAAGCACTGTTCTAAGCACTTGGGAGTGTACAATATAACAGTAAACAGAGACATTCCCTGCCTGGGGATGACGGGGGACTGTAATGCACTGCGTCCCTGGTGAATGCAGCACTTAGGACAGTGCAAGAGAATACCCTCTTACCTTTCTCTTTCTTCTCCCCTCCTTTCTTCCTCTTTTTCTTCTCTTTTTTCTCCTGTTCCCCTTACTGCTATACTTAATTTCCCACGTAATAGTCCCTCCTCTGTATTTGGGTTGCAAAAAGCAGGCTAAAAACTGGGGCAATTAGGCGAGTAAATATGGTATGTTAGTGATAGAAGTCAACCAAATTATAAAGTTTTATTTACACTGCCTAACTGAATCATTTCATAGTGCCAAATATTATACTTGAAATGTAACAATATATTTCCAACTATAACACAAAAGTACTTTGTGATTGAAAATTATTATAAACACACCTATTATATCGTCTTAAAATTAAAAGGCTTATATAAAAACTTTAAACTATCCTTTTATTCATTTTATATTGAATTTCTCTTCTTGCCACCATGGTACTTCATTTATACAGAGAGCTCATTCATGGAATAAAGAATACAACTTCACTTTTCTTTTTGAACCCAACAATTGAAAAAAATAGAATGTCTCCCTTTCATTCCCTCCCCACCAAATTATATAATATAATCTTATAATTGGGGTAAAAATGAAAAAAAAAAGCTTCTTTGATTTTAGTTTCCAATCACAATGAATACAATCCACAGCTGAATAATACACATGCACAGATGTAGGGCAGCTTAGGCAAGGCAGTGTCATTGTCATACATTTCTAACTTAATGACATTCTGGATTTAACATTCCCTAAGTGTCTTCAAAGAAGATTTGAGCCTTCTCACATTCATGTTCAACAAAATTACGCTTAGTAATTGTCATCATTCTCTCCTGAGTTTAAGCTCTTATCCCCTTAAAGAGACTACGATCTACTATAAATGGGAGAAATGATCACTATTTTGATCTGGGCTTATCCATTTTTTTGGTGAATAAAGTCATCTATTAACATGTTGCCTTAGGAAGGAGTGATTTTGTGTATGCACTAAACCATGGTGGCAAGAAAAAAAACACAATATATCCCCCTTAAAATGGACTAGGTTTGAGTGTGTAATGATAATTTTCTATTAAATGAGATTCAATAACTCTTTCTACACACCTGAAATAGGCACTCTGTTAGGCACTCTGCTCTCTGAGGGCTTCACTCTATTTTGCACAACCCCCTTCACTGATGTCTTAGGGGCTCTAATTAAATATAAAAAAGTTAATAAGTCACTTGCATTAGAGTATAATCGCTGTGCTTAAAAATAAAATGAATACCAATCTGTGTAACATAAGAATGACCTAAAACTAATGAGTACATTCTCATCTATCAGAAGCAAGTGCTACAGGGCTCTGCACTGCTTTTTATGGGGAAAATCCACCCCTGAGACAACTGTAAGGCAACGAAGACATTTTTTCGGTTGGATAAATTCTACAGACAAGTAGGAAAGTTCTTTTGGAACTTAACCTTTGTGTTACACTTAATGGAAGAAAAAACTGTATGAAGTGAGGACTAAAAACATCCAAACACGGTGATAATGAAAACACAATACACAACAGTATACATAATTAACTTCTAAATTTGCTCTTTCATGGAAAGAAAATTCAGAAAATTTAACCATTTGCTATATATCGCTCTTGAAGAGTATTTGCATTATTTGTCTATATTGTCATAAAAAAAGAATTGACCTCTGCAAGCTGTTTTTTTAATTTTAACTTCTGAAGGTAGTCTTACCCTTGCCTGCAAAGAAGTCTGTGAATAGGGGTATTCTGTCCTTGATTTGGCTGAAGTACTCTGTTAAAGTAAGGAGATTACAGTTCACTTAAAACAAATTCAGTGGAATAAACTGGATTTCTCCATGTTATGAGACTACCTTAGCAGTGAGTTTACACCTAAATTTTACCCCTAAAAGAACAGTACATTCATCATTTAATTCAAAACAGCACTAATCAGTGTATTAGACCTCAGGGTTGGTTTTACGGTGAGACGGACTACTCCTTCGGTGTTTCAGATCATTTCTCTAACTTTCTAAGGAGTAACTAATCCTCTCAACACGCAAAGGGGGAAAACGTTATTCTCATTTTACAAGAGAGAGGCAGAAATATTCAGTTCCCTTCTCAAGGGTTACAAAGCAAGACAATCCTGGATCCAAGCCATCCTGGTTCCTATAATTTTAATTACATAACTCCTGACTCAAATTTCCCCCCCACAAGTTCATTATGATTCTGCCCTGGAGCAGCTACTGGTAGGCCTAGATAGATGACAGCCAATACACAGTGAGGCCCCTGAGTATATAATGTTTCCTCTTCTGGAGGGAGTGTATCACTGGTAATACCTTCATAAATAAATCAACCACACATTCAGAAAAATTTAGGGGAAAGATTTACCTCTGTCAAAGTTATTTCTACTCACCTGGTTTCAGAAGGCTTTTGTTTCACAAGGATTTTCTTATTTGGCATTCCCACTTCTGCAACTCTAAAGTAATAAGGGCACAAGGGTACAGACGTAATGAGCTAACTTCTCCCACAATTTGAATAAATTCATGTCTGTGAGATTTTATGATCCAACAGTTATGTAAAAATATACAAATCACTTAAAGATTTAAACTTAAAACACCTTTCTCCCCATTCGATCTGGTATTTCAGGGGATTTTATACACTTTCAAACATGACAGACGTGAGATCAGTGCTTTTAAGGACAATATTCTGGTAAAAACACAGCCATCATTCCAAAAAAAGTACCATGCACTGCATTGGGCTTAAATTCCAAGGCTGAACACCATATTTTCTATGAAAGAAAAACATTACTTGATGATAACATCACTGCATTTTCTCCTCATGTCATCATTCTAATTATCATTGTGGAGGTGAGAGGAGGCAGGTAGGAGAAAGTGAGGGAAAAGAATCATTCAAAAAAAACTGTGTCTATTTATAAATTTTTTTTTATTATACTGAGAGCACTTAGTGGAAAATGTCTCTCATTTGCGTATTTAGATTTTACAGCTTGATTTTAGTGATTTCATTTAATGATAACAATCCTTACTTCCTAAGTGCAGAACAGTTCAATCTATTATATTTACTGAGCGCTTACTGTGGGCAGAGCACTGTTCTAAGTGCTTGGGAGAGAATAACAGAACAACACAACAGAGTTCCCTGCCCACTGTGAGCTCACAGTCTAGAAGGAGAGACAGACATTAATATAAATTACGGATATGTACATAAGTGCTGTGAGGCTTAGGGAGCGATAAATAGAGGGATGAAAATCAAGTGCAAGGGAGAAAGTGCTAAGTCAGAAAATGACAATTATTTTTTCATTTCATTACATAAGTTAAAATTTTAGGCATCACGTTAAAACATACTTCATATATTTCTTCCTATCCAGGGATTTCTGTGTTGCTGCTGAAAGAGACACTCTTTCACGTGGGCTCTTCATTTTATCCTTGCAAAAAAAAAAAAAAAGAGTAACTTTATATACTAAGTTAATATGATCATTTGAGGCACTATAAATGGAATTTTCAGATTTCCCATGGAAAGATTTCTCTTTTCAAACATTTAGCATTAAGCAAACTTAATTTTCCCTGAGAATTCCTTTTGGACTTTTAGAAATTTTACCAATTTTCATTCCATTTGTTTTCCACTGAATAATAAAGTTAGAAAATTCCTGGCAGATTAGCAAACATCTGAAATGTGAATACAAATGTACAAATGCACGTCGTGTCAGTCCTACTTTGATCTGCTGGAATCATTTGGGAGGGCAGAGGTGAAAATCTGATCACAATTAGCTGCATATAAAAAACTGTATGAATGTGCAGGGAAATAATCAGTCAGGCAAGAGCATGGTTCTCAAGCTGGCCAAAAAAGAACCCCCATCAAGACTAAGCAAAATATGGAATCTTGGTAGCATCACGGGAGCTTCAGTAGACCAATCTTATAAAGTCTACATTATTTTAATATCAGAGGCCTGCCAGTTGAAGCCCAATATCAACAAATAAAGTGCCGTGAAAGACTAGAGTTGTGATTTACCAAAACTCTGTAAAGGAGTAGGTTATTCATCCGACTTGGCTAGACTAATGTTCCCCCATTTTTATTAGCCTATTTCTAAATGAGGGGGTTTGTGTTTATTCCATAACAATATTATCACTACTGAACTATAAGGGCAGAGCATGCCGTGTCTCTAGAATGCATGCGATAAATGAGGAAAACGTGATGATCTTAGATCTGATGACCATAGCAATGACAAAGTAATAATAATAATAGCTATGGTAGAAGTGGAGACGGGACGGGATAGATTTCGATTTACTGGAGGGCAGCTTTCACCTTGAGAAACATCCAAGAAGGAAGCGAAGGGGGGGCTTTGGGGAGCTCGGACCTGAGGGTTTTGATTTTGTCAACAAAGAAGGCCAAGAGGGGGAAGTAGGGAGATGGAAGTCGATGAGAAATTTGAAATCACTTCCAAAGGAGGGAGAAGAGATGGCTACAAATACCAGTTCTTTACCACGAAACAAACAAGCAAATGTAGTGATCACTGCTCCCTCTTGTGAACAAAATTTCAAATTTCTCATTAACTTCCAGAATGAAATAAATGACATATTCTTTATAATGGGTGCGCCTGAAAGAAGGACCATCCTCTGGCATGACGGCAAGTTCGTAGAGGGAAAATGCTCAGGCAAATGGGTTTCTCCTAAAACCACCCGTGCCCCGACTTCTCTCCCTGACCGACCTTTTCAATCTCTCCTCTCTGATGACTCCTTCTCCCTGCTTTCAACATACCCACGTCAACCTTACCCTAAAAGAACGTTCTCTGGATGCCACTGTACCTTCAGCTTTCACCCCATCTCCTTCCTCTCATTCCTGTCCCTGATTCAAATGAAATTTAAAATTCAAATGTATTTTATCCACCCGCTGCTTCCACTACCTCTTCAACTCTCTTTCTGACCTTCTGCCATCGGGATTCTGCCATGTTCACTCCAGCTAGACTCTTCTCTCCAAGATCTCCTCCTGGCCGAACCTAATGAACACTGCTACTTTCGCCTAATTCTCCTGTCTCTGGCTGTCTTGAACTCTGTGTACCGCTCCCTCCTCCAGACCACACTGCCTATTTGAGCATTTTCTCTCTACGAACTTCCCGATCACGTCACAGGACGGTCATTCTTTCAGACGCATCCATTATAAAGAATACGTCACTGCTATCACACAGGAGGTCAGTGAGAAATTTGAAATA
Source organism: Ornithorhynchus anatinus (assembly GCF_004115215.2). Classification (NCBI taxonomy): domain Eukaryota; kingdom Metazoa; phylum Chordata; class Mammalia; order Monotremata; family Ornithorhynchidae; genus Ornithorhynchus; species Ornithorhynchus anatinus. Next base: position 47,329,865 of record NC_041729.1, read on the forward strand.
ATATCCACAAAAGGGAGCAGAGATCACTATAAATACCATTTCTCTACCACGAAACAAACAGGCTTACCATCTGCCTGAGCATTTTCTCTCTACGAACTTCCCGATCGTGCCGCAAGATGGTCATTCTTTCAGGTGCATCCATTATGAAGAATATGTCATGGATATCATACAGGGCTGCTCGAAGCTGTTTTAAAAAAGAAAAACAGAACATAACTTCCATGAAAAATACAGGCCACATTTATTTTCTAAATAGCTACAGAATTTTTTTTTCAAGTTCAGGGCATGAGAATTTTAAAAACTTGCCGTTGTCAAGGATGAAATACATTTCCCTAAGTACAGGATGGATTGCCATTTCAAAACCCATCCCTGTTACCGGATGAATTTTGTACGGTAGAGACAAATGAGAAAACAAAATAATTTCTCATGGTTTGAAAACAAAAGAGAACACAAGAAGAGACCAGAGTGCCGTCACCTGAGCCACTACTCTTTCTTGGAGAGATGCATCTTGTGCTGAAACAGTTCCTCTTTTTAATGGAGCTTCTGATTGAAAGCTTCTTATGAATTCCAATGTGTCCTAAAAAAGAAACGGAAGTTACATGTGCTAAATGCTGGGTGCTCAGCCCAGGGCTCTGGGGCCAAAGTCAAAATTGGAAAGGCAGCTGCTGGTGAGCAAGAGGCCGCAGGGATTGGGGGCAAGAGCGGGTACTACTCTCCCAAGCACTTAATACAGTGTTTTGCACACAGTAAGCACTCAATAAATACGACTGAATGAACGAATTAATTCCTCCCCAGCCTGGGCCCACATGGGCAGTAGTGCTTTCCTCAACAGGTTGAAAGGGTATTTTTCACTCTAATTCACTATAGTTCACTAAATCCACATAATTTTCACATGCAAACTGCCATTTCAAAAGTCACTTTTTTTTTAGCAGCACCAAGTTCCAGCTCATTCTAGCTTACTTCCATCTTGGGATATGGCCTTCTGTATTTTTTTGGTCAGGCAGACAGCGGAAGAAAGCTTCCGGTCATGAGAGGCCTGAAGCCTGTTTCTGGACTCTGTGAGAATAGAGGGCAGATATGGAAGCATATCTTCAGAAACATTCTGGAGGAGGAAGGTAGGAGAAGGTGATTTCCAAGCTGCGATGAACACTGTTGCCAGGCAGTGATGGTTTTCACGTTTAATGCTAAATTGTGGGCTTCGTCTGGGAGCGTTCAGTGGTGTTGCCCAAACCACCATCATCAGAATCAAGTTCTTTCATAGGTTCTTCTTCACCTGTTATTTTAGATGGGAGACTTTATCTTCATTAATGTTAAATTATTTACTGCCTCTATGTTTATTTTCTTCCACTCTCCTCTTCTAGATTGCAAGTTTCTTCAGGGTACAGGGAATTTTTGATTCATTTTTTTCTTTGTACACTGCTGCTGATATTCCCAAGCACCTTATCCAGCATTTACCTACATTGCTGGGGCTCAAATGTTATTCAACCGTATTTATTGAGCGCTTACTGTGTGCAGAGCACTGTTAAGAGTTGTTTCTTGGGGAGTTTTTCTTTTCCATTAAAAAAAAAAACCCAGATGAAAAGCCTTCGATTCTCTACCCACGAGTACATTACCAAACAACCAGGAACAACAGAGTCCAATATAGACCACTGCTCCCTGGGTGTACACAATTTATATCTGCCTGTTTTCCCTGATAGTCTACAAACTCTTTGCAAATAAGGATCATGTCTTCTGCACTGCACACAGGAGGTGCTCATTAAACACAATTGAATGAATAAAAGTGATGAAGTGTCAAGGCTCCCCTTAGACAGGTGAACCTGTTTTCTAAGTGGGTATAGCAAAACCTCTGCCACTATCAAGTCTGTTTCTGCACAAGTTAATTTTTTCCTGCTTCCAATCTTCCAACTTACAGCTGTGAGCAGAGGAGAGCGGAAGTTAGAAAAGAGGATCAAAAACCAAAAACTGAAAAGTGTTTTACACCAAAGTCCTTACTTTTACGGTTTGTTGAAGATATTTCAGCTTTTCTGTCTGCATAAGCCTACGCGTAAGAAATCCCTTTGCCAGAGCTGTTATTTTGTTAAACTTTACTTGCATCTCCGGACTGAAGACCTTTAAGAAAAAAATGGACAAAATGGTAACAGTAAATCTGAGCATTATTAGAAGTGTGCTTGATTGGGTTTTTTAAAATTCTCCCCTCTTTTGTCCTCAGTTAAACATTTAGAATGTTTTAAAAATTGAAAAACCAAACTGGTGAGAATGCTGGCTTGGCACACTGTTTATCGAACTGTTTGAAGGGTTAGTTAAGGTTTTTTTTAAACTTGAAAATTTAAAATTAGATTGCAAAGTACCTTAGGGCAGGAGGTATCTTTTCTAATTTCCTTGTAACCTCCCAGCACCTAATACAATGATACCCTAGACAGCTAACAGTCTAACCAGCTGACAAATCTCTGTAACCAAAGGGTCTTTAGTGTTCCTTTTAAGGACATGCAGGGATAAATTAGTGAGTCTGCTTTAAATAGATATTTAAGTGTTTACTACCTGAGACCATCTAATTTTGGCTCTTCCAAGAGGTCTAGATGTTGACATTTTGGGCAGAGTGCTGGCTGATGATCCCCACAGGTAGAATGGAGCTTCATTTGCCAGACGAAAACTATGTTGTTGGCTGGGGTTGACCAAACCTAGGAAAAAGTCAAAATACCCCGGTTAGGGTTCATGTCAGAAGGCTTAATGTGTAACGCTGCACAAGACCTACACAGTGTTTACCAATACTACACAGAACAAATAGATCAGCCTGGCTAATTAATCACAGGCTGTCCCTCAGAAAAACAACTCACTAAAATCCTGGTAGAAGTACAGATTGAGTTTTTATTACATATGCTCCAGGGAAAGTGTTTTACCCAAGAAAAATGGCAAATGTTCCACCAAATTGGGCAGGGAGGAAGAGGGGGAAATAATGTAAAAATGTTTCCTTTGGGAATGAAACTACTCTCAACTCTGTTTTCTTATTTGTACATGCTATCGGTTGCCTGACACCTTAATGAATACAGGTTGGGCTTTGAGGCGACTCTTTTTGATGCTGCTTTAATTCATTCCTAGTGGGAACTGACTGTGGCCACCCCTCCTCATTTCTCAAAGGTTACTGTGCACCTGTCGGACGGCAGTAACTTAAGGCTGATGCCAACTTGGGCTGGATTCTGACCAGGAATATTTAAGAGAACGATCCATCTCCCTAATGGTTTTGTTTTAAAGGTAACAGGCACCTCGCTGTAAGAGAAAGAAAACGGTTTAAAGACCTACCAGCATTATTTGCAATGTGGAGGGTATCCACGTGAGGCAGCTTAGAATCTACCAAGCCACTATCGCTTATTTTTCTCCACTCTAATTCTACCCCACTGTTAATCTTCGTGTCTGGGGGTTCTGCTGTGATGTCCTTCTTCTCTTTCAATCGTCTCTCTTGTTCTTCTATTTCCTGTAGGGAGAAGTCTCTACTTCAATTAAATGGGGATTAAAAGTATCTAGACTTCAATAATTGTGTGTTAAACCAAATTCCACTGTAAATAAATCGAACAATTACTTCAGTGAAGCCTATTTTTCCTCCGATATCTATCTGGCTTCTTTTTTTAACTGTATCTGTTAAGTATTTACTATGTGCGAAGCACTGTGCTAAGTGCTGGGGTAGGGAAAGCTAATTAGGTTGTACGTAGTGTATGTCCCACATGGGGTTCACAGTCTTTATCCCCGTTTTACAGGCTAGATAACAGGCACAGAGAAGTTAAGTGACTTCCCCAAGATCGCACCCAAACATGTGGCAGAGTCGGCATTAGAACCCAGGTCCTTCTGACTCCCACACCTGTGCTCTATCATCTAAGCCATGCTGCTTCTCTGTTACAATCTACTTAATTATATTTTAGATGAGTTGTCTAATATATTTAGATGATTTATTGCACTGGGCCAAGCAGTCTACCCTTTCAGCTTACAGTCTTCAAAATAAAAAACAACAACAAAAAAACTCCTCTCCCTAACGACTTGGAAGTTATTTATAAAGCATTCCTATTTGACGAGGATCTGTAAAGTTTTGGATCAAGAAATTACTGACTGTGCTCTTAACAGACTATGACTTCCTAGACATGTACACTCAGTTCTGTCATTCACACATTACTATATATTTTGGGTAGAAAACTCTTAGGGAGTTAAGAAGCATTCATCCCACACGTGAGCTTGTTTGTATTCACCGTGCCACAGTGCCGGAGGAAATAATTTCTGCTAAAAGGCACGTGTGCATCTGTGGGGTGTTGGAAACAGGTGATTGCTACAGAACAAGGTGAAATTTTGCAAGAAAGAAGTCCCCATTCTAAAACAGAAGTGAGTGTATTCTCTAGTATATGTAGTATACATTAAAAAAAATTTTTTAATCATTCAATCGTATTTATTGAGCGCTTACCATGTGCAGAGCACTGTACTAAGCGCTTGGAAAGTACAATTGGATGACAGATAGAAACAATCCCTACCCAAAGCTGCCTGTGGTCAAGATACCCAGATAAGAGGACAAGCTTGTACACTCTCAAAGCCCAGGAATTTGAACACTCAGTTTCATTAATCCAAGAAAAGGGGGTTGAAATGGCTCACCTTTTGTAATTTCTCCTGTTCCCTCTCCTGTTCAGCTATAAGCAGTGATAGCTGTTGAGCGTGCTGTTCTTCGAGTCTCTTCCGTATTTCCTCGAAAGCCAGCATCTTGTTTTTTAAAAATTCCTCTCCCTCTGCAAAGAAATGCCCATGAAGACATCTAATCTGGTACTTGACAAATTCACTGTAATCTTCACACAGTAATGAATCCTCAATTTCACCTGCACAGTTACTCTATGGGTTATATCATTCAGAAACGAATCGGGATCTTCAATACACTTCTATCTTATGGCCAGCTCTCTACTACTACTACTAATAATAATAATGATGTTGATATTTGTAGCGCCTACTATGGGCAGAACACTGTTCTAAGCGCTGGGGGAGATACAGGGTCATCAGGTTGTCCCACGTGAGGCTCACAGTCTTAATCCCCATTTTACAGATGAGGTCACTGAGGCACAGAGAAGTGAAGTGACTCGCCCACAGTCACACAGCTGACAAGTGGCAGAGCCGGGAGTCGAACTCATGACCTCTGACTCCGAAGCCCAGGTTCTTTCCACTGAGCCACGCTGCTTCCCCAACTGCTCTACTGTATAAAACTAAGGAGAAGAGGCACTGTGGCCTAGTGGAAAGAGCACGGGACTATAAGTCAGGACACCTGGGTTTTCTAGTCCTCGCTCGGTCCCTGGTCTGGTCTCCCTCTAGACCGCCAGCTCATTGTGGGCAGGGAATGTGTCTCGTTCCTGTTGTATTGTACTCTCCCAAGTGTTTAGTACAGTGCTCTGCACACAGTAAGCCCTCAATAAATACGATTAAATGAATGAATGACACCTTGGGCAAATCCCTTCATTTCTCCGTACCCCAGTTTCTTCGTCTAGAGTGAAGATAAAATACCCAGTAAGCCAGTGAGCCCCAGGTGGGTCAGGGTCTACGTCCAATCGGATTATCTCGCAATTTCCCCAAAGCTTAGTTGAGTACAGTTCTTGGCACCTAATAAGTGCTTAATAAATTCCACTATTATTATAAAGTAAATATGTTTCATTTTGAAGTTCTTTGGAAGAGCTGTATAAATCCACTGTATTATTATTAAGCGCTTGGGTGAGTACAACACAGAGTTGATAGACAGGTTCCCTGCCCATAATGAGCTTACAGTCTAGAGGGGGAGACAGACATTAAAATAAATACATTTATAAAAACGAACATAGGTGCTGTGGGGCTAAGGCAAATGCCAACTATCCCAAGAGCATAGATTTATTCATACATTCAATCGCATTTATTGAGCGCTTACTGTGTGCAGAACACTGTACTAAGCGTTTGGAACATTCAATTCAGCAATAAAGAGAGACAATCCCTGCCCACACCAGGCTTACAGTCTAAAAGAGGGGAGGCAGACATCAAAACAAGTAAATGAGCATCAATAGAAATAAATAGAATTATAGATGCATACGTCAAAACAAGTAAACAGGCATTAATATAAACAAAAAGAATTATAAATATGCATATATATACACAAAAGTGCTGGGGGGAAGAGCAAAGGGAGCAAGTCGGGGCGATGCAGAGGGGAGAGTTGAGGAAAAGGGGGCTTAGTCTGGGAAGGCTTCCTGCAGTACGGCTTTGAAGGGGGGAGGGTGATTGTGATTGTGTCTGGGCAGAGATCCAAGTGCACAGACGATACAGAGAAAGCCGGGAAAAGAGGGCTTCAATCGGGGAAGGCTTTGAAGATGTAACCTTTGAAGGTGGGTAGAGTGGTGGTCTGGTGTATACAGAGGAAGAGGGAGTTCCAGGCCAGAGGGAGGACATGGGTCAGGGGTCAGTGACAAGGTGGATGAGGTCGAGCAAGCTGGTGCTGGAAGAGCATAGCGTGCAGGCCGGGCTGTAGTAGGAAATCGGTGAGGTAAGAAAGGAGGAACCGAGCTGGCCGAGAGCTTCAAAGCCAATGGTAAGGAGTTTCCATCTGATGCGAAGCACCTAGCTGTGGGTATGCTACAATGGCTAGAGGGTAAGTATGACCAGAAAGTATGAGGGTAAGGTAAGTATGATAAGGGTAAGTATGAGGGTAAGTATGATCAAGTATGGTCAGAGAAGCAGCGTGGCTCAGTGGAAAGAGCACGGGCTTTGGAGTCAGAGGTCATGAGTTCGAATCCCAGCTCTGCCACTTGTCAGCTGTGTGACTGTGGGCAAGTCACTTCACTTCTCTGGGCCTCAGTTACCTCATCTGTAAAATGAGGATTAAGACTGTGAGCCCCACGTGGGACAACCTGATTCCCCTGTGTCTACCCCAGCGCTTAGAACAGTGCTCTGCACATAGTAAGCGCTTAACAAATACCAACATTATTATTATTACCAGAAAGCCAGTGGGCGGGGAGGGAGTCCATTCAATTCTGCAAATATCTCTAAAGCTTTCACTTTCCAGATCATTTTCGCATCACTTATTTCCTCACTTCTCATCACCTCCTTGGGAGGGATGAGGAGAAGGGAAGAAACAATTCTCCACAATTTACAATGGCTGGGCAGAGGCCCAGAAGTTGTCCAAGGACAACAGTATCCCCTCAGACAATTTCCCCTAAACTTAGACTCGCCCCCTTTCCTTAGGGGCATGAGAGGGTGGGTGGCAGAGGGCCTTTTACCGATCACCTATCATTTCGTAATTAATAAATAATAATGGTGGTATTTTGTTAAGCACTTACTATGTGCAAAGCACTGTTTTAAGCCCAGGGGGGGATACAAGGTGAAGGTGATCAGGTTGTCCCACGTAGGGCTCACCATCTTCATCCCCATTTTAAAGATGAGGTAACTGAGGCCCAGAGAAGTGAAGTGACTTGCCCAAAGTCACACAGCTGACAAGCGGCGGAGCCGGGATTAGAACCCATGACCTCTGATGCCCAAGCCTGGGCTCTTTCCAATGAGCCACGCGGCTTCTCCAAATAAAGTAAGAGAGTCTGTGTGACTAAATAAAAAGCTCATCATGTAGCTGAGATCTGTAGTTAATCATAAATGCCTCTTCCTGAAGGACCAAAATTATTTATGACTCATGACAACCATAATAAAATAATCACTTTCAACAAAACTTGAAGGCATTAAAATAACAAAACTGTCAGTTTCCACAATAATAATAATTGTGGTATTTATAAGCTATAACTAGCTGTCAAGCACTGTGCTGGAGCAGCTAAGCTCAAATCAGACTGGACCCAGTGCCTATCCCATGTAGAACTCTCAGCTAAGGAGGGAGAAGAGATGTGTAATTCTCATTTTCTAGATGAGGAAAATGTGCACTGAGAAATTAAGTGATTTGTCCAAAGTTACGAGCCAATACTAAAACCTAAGTCTCCTGACTCCCAGTGTAATGATATTGGTATTTGTTAAGCGCTTACTAGGTGCCGAGCACTCTTCTAAGCGCTGGGGGAGATACAGGGTAATCAGGTTTGTCCCCCGTGGGGCTCACACACTTTTAATCCCCATTTTACAGATGAGGGAACTGAGGCCCAGAGAAGTTAAGTGACTTGCCCAAAGTCACACAGCGGACAAGCGGCGGAGCCGGGATTAGAACTCATGACCTCTGACTCCGAAGCCCAGGCTCTTTCCATAACACTCTTCCCACTAGGCCACGCTGCTCCTCATATACCTTAACCATTAAGCATACGAAATAACTGGTCTTTTTCCTTACCTTTGATGCTATTTTCTAAAAAAATCTCATTCTTAATATATCCATAGCCTATAGGACATCTTCTTTCCGGCAACCCTTGCCTTTCCTGGTTCTCTACCATCCTGCTTGGTGCCACGTATGGGCTGTTCTCTTTTTGCAGCACATCAATATCCATATCAAGTCTCCGTTTAATCTTTTCGAAACTTTTTCCTAAAAACTGCTCATTTCCGCGGGATCCACACGGAGGAGCCATCTGCTGCCTCTTAGTCCGGCTCTGCATCAGGAGTGGAGATGGGTTTTCAACATCGTAGGATTTATTCAGTTCCACTTGTGAATTACAACTGCTGTTTTCTACCAAGGCAGCGGGCTTGCCGCTATTCCTTGTCCCTAGCTTTGGACTTACTCTACCTAGACCGGATGCATATGGTTCATGTAGTCTTGGAACTACAGAACGAATATCCTCTATTTCCATCTTGTCTAACCCTCTGCTGCCAAACGCCAATGGATCTTCCATTGTCGGCGATGCGGGAATGCCTTTGTTTTCTGGTTGATTAACTGAACGCTGACACGTTTTACCTGATTTCCCTGATACCACTCCGGCGGGAGCTTCAGAAAAATTTCTGCTGCTAGGACACACTCCAGTTGAGTCAAGAGCTACTTTGGGGACAGGTTCAGGTGCACATTTCTTTTCATTAACATCTTGAGTAACCAAGTTCACAAGCTTTCCCTTGCCTTTGGGACTTAATTCCTGGGCGTTTACAGGGTTATTGATAACTATGTGGCCAGTGGACAATGGCCGAAGACGCCTTCGGGGCATTTTAGGACTCAAACTTGGTTCCGGGCTTGGCAAATTGGCATATGAACTGGACAGGCTTCCAATAATGCTATTTTCGGGATCGAACGTGGAATGGGCATTCAAATCTTCATCCATATCTGAATCTAAAATGGATGAGGTTTCACTTTGAACTGGTGTATCTGCTTTACAGACACCTGTTAAAGGCGATGTATTCGCGCTGCATTTTGGGGTAGAAGCACCTTGGAGAAGAATGTTCGATTTATTAAGACTTGGTTTATCGAGTGTAACTGAATTAGCACCTTTGCTTGCAAGCTTCAGCCTCTCTCGTACGGAGTCACAGCCTTTAACAGTGTCATTTTCTTTATCTGAATGGCTTTCACTGATAGTCCTCTTGGAGCCACCTCTCAAGCTGCGCCTGGCTTGTTCTCTTGTTATATACTCCCTTGACTTTTTGAGAAGGTTCTGAAGACTCATGACGTAGGGATCTGGGGAGGCTTCTTTTACTGGCAGAGGATCCAACTCTCTATCTCCTTCTGCAATACCATCTGAGGCAAGGGACCCCGTCGGGATATTGGAATGAACGCTCTCTGGAGAAGCTTCCTTCTCTGAGTGGCTAGGATTTGGACCGTCCTTTTGTTCTGGAAACACTGTTTCTTCTTGACTTCTGTCTGAATCTGTTCCATCCCGTTGAAATTGTGCGTCAGTATCGGAAGTCAAAATTTCCCTCTTCTCTTCAAGGCTTATTGAACGACTGTGTTCCGAAAGACCTGGAGAACTGCCGTACGGGGCTAGAGTAAACCCATTTAATTCTTTGACTTCAGAATCGGGGCAAACGGTCTCAGTCTCCCACTGCTCAGAATCACTTGTATTGGATGCCTTTCTGACCTGCAAGGAAAAATCTGAAAGTTAGTGCTCCCAAAATGCGATTAAGCAATCGTTTGATCATTTCTACCAGCATTAGTCAAATGAAATTGGTCAACTGAGTTCTGACTTCCTTGGTACCCTTCACCATAGTGCCCTCAAATTTTCATTTTGACATCTGTCAGATAAAAAGGGCCAGATTTTACCTAAAGAAAAATAACTGACTCTAGGAAAATATTCCTATCAAAGCTAAAACTCCTGAAAATATTGCAATAAATTCACAATCTAATGAGCCTGGGTAGGCCAGCGTTTACAAGAATCACCATGGCTTTATTCCTTCATCAGAAAAAGAAATGCAGAATGTTTGTTAGCCCCAGAACCATCTAAGATTTTCCTCTGATTATACATCGTCAATGATTCTTTCTATCATTTGCATCTTGGGTTTACAAAGCAAACAGCAAGTTGGCAAATATCCTTATGAGACATATATTGGAAGAATACTTAAATTACTCAAAGTGGGGAAATCTCTGAGTGTTAAGTGACTTGCCCAAGGCAGTGACAGAGCTAGAAGTAACTTATGAAATGGAGGCTCCCCACTGCCTGATTCTTCTCTCAGTAAAAGGGCAACAGTCCCCCTCCAGAAATAAAGTTCACTGGCACTAATTCTGGGTTAGGCATGCACTTTAAACATCCTTAGCATCAGTAGTGATTTAATCTTTAACCAAAATTAACTTTGAAATCTACATATATAACTCCAGAGAGCCTAAAATGAAATGCATGCATTTTTATTATATTCTACAAACCATAAGTCATATAACGCTCTCTGAACCTTCAGGGAGAAATAAGGAGGAGGTTGGAATTTCTAGATAATGACTTACATTATGTGATACAAATAAATTACATTATTTTCATGGGCATAGTTTTGCAAAAGAGATTCTCAGTGGGACTTTCATATCCATGGTCACAATCTCACCAAGTGCAGTTCCGTCTCTGAACTCAAGCACAATTTTTTGGATGCAATTACCTCGAGTCTGAAATTTCTAGGAACAAACTACAAGTCCTCGGGACTGGGAGAAATGGGAAACTGCCAGTATCACGCTCTGTCCTGCTAAGGTCTATTCTTTTCCAAATCAGGAGCAATAATTTCAACATTACTGTTTGTTACTCTAAGAACAACCTAACAATTGCACAATGGACATGAGGGACACACAACTGCAAAAAGCAAACAATGCACATAAAGTAGTCCGATGCTGTCCTCATCTGCAGCCATGAAAACTTGTATATGTGAATCCAAGGGCTAATTTTCCTTAGAACATTAATTTTTCAGATTCAGAGTTTACTCAAGGTTTTAGCTTATGGAGAAACAAAGTGAAGTCATCTTTCAGCAATCTAACCAATTCAAATGGAAAACAAATTGCAATTGAAAGCTCCATGAGTTGTGATTTAACAATGCGGTTTTGAAAACAGGGTCACAAGACCCATATAATTGGCTATTGTGCTGCCTGTGTGGGTCCGTTGTCTAAATATCCGCAGTCAAGTACAAAAAAATTTCCTGCACTTTCTGAAGGCACTGCAGCTGAATTCTGGAACGGACAAAAGAGAAGGCTACTGAAAAGGTGTTTACTTAGCACTAACGTTTAGCACTTAGCAATTGTAAATTTACATGTAGGACACTGTCACTTTCACAGGGCCATCCAAAATTCAAAGAGTTTGAAATATATACCACCTGCACATTTTCCAGAATCTCCTGGACACGATTCAGTAAGGTTTTCTTCCTACTGATCTGCCTGCGTGCTTCTAAGTCAAGTGCCTTTTGTCTTTCCCGCTGCATTTCCTTTCTTCTCTCCACGCTTAGCTGCAAGATGAGATCATGATTTTTCATTAACAAAAAATATAACAATCTCCTAATCACCGAATGGATAAAGAGAAGCCGAAATAAATCTGTAGAACCGGTTCCCTTCATCCAATGCTACAGAATGAAATAGAATTTGTTTCCTTTTGCCACTGCTAAAATTACCGAGGGGAAATATGTGCTCTTACACCGATAGAAACGAAGGTTGAGAGGGAGAGTTTCTTTCCTGCTGCATTTCCTTTCTTCTCTCCACGCTTAACTACAAGATGAGATCATGATTTTTTCCTTAACAAAAATAACAATCCTGGATAGACAAAAACTGAAATAAATCTATAGAACCAGTTCCCTTCATCCGGTGCTACAAAATGAAATAGAATTTGTTTCCTTTTACCACTGCTGAAATTCTTGACGGATAATTAGTGCTCTTATGCTGATCCAAACAAAAGCTGATCCAAATAAAAGCTGATCCAAACTAAAGCTGAAAGAGAGAGAAAGAGAGTTTCCCTTATATTTATCGATGATACTTTTGACAGTCAGAGTTTATCCAGGAGGATGTGACTGAACATATGAATCCATGCCAAAACTCCATGTAAAGTGTAATAAAAGTGTAAGTGTAATAAAATGTCCTTTCCCTTAAAGATGTGATGAATATTTAAGCAGCTGTCACTGTTTTCAAATCTGTCTCTTAGTGTCCTCATCTTCTCAAAATCTCTGCTCAAGGCAAATAAACCCTCTCCTCCATGGTTTATTTGCTGCATGTTTTCCTCAACATTCCACCGCACACTCCAGTGTTGGAGCTTAGACTTCCCTATGTACATTATGCATATATCTTTCAATGATATATTATAAATTATTCATGTATATTAATGTCTGTCTTCCCCTCTAAGACTGTAAGCTCACTGTGGGTAGGGTACGTGTTTACCAACTCTGTTGTACTGTATTCTCCCAATGCTCTGCATAGAGTAAGCACTCAATAATTACCATTGATTGACTGATTATGGGCTTTAAAATACTTCTGCTTTCCTACATACAAATGCCCCATTTCAGGTAACCACACTTTAGTGGCTGGGGACACTTCCATTCTTCTTACATTAGCCCAAAGAAGCTGTTTAATGATGCACTGGACTGGATGCCGGTGAGCTGACATTCAAAACCTTACTGCTGGTGATCTTTTCTGGGGGGGGTGGAGGGGAGGGAGGGTATATTTCTTGAGCACTTACTCTGTGCCAGACACTGTCCTAAGTGCTGGAGTAGATACAAGCTAATCAGATGGAACACAGTCCAGGTCCCACATGGGGCTCACAGTCTCAGTCCTCATTTTACAGATGAGGCAACTGAGGCACGGAAAAGTAAAGTGACTTTCCCAAGCTCACACAGCAGACAAGCAGCAGAGCCAGGTTTAGAACTCAGGTCCTTCTAACTCGCGGGGCCGCGCTCTATCCGCTAGGCCACGCCGCTCTGCTATTTAACGCTGAGTGTGGCTTTCAGGTGATGCTGATGAAACTGCTCAAGAAGCCTGATGAGCATTTTTGGGGCATAATAAGCCTCAGAATCTTGAAATGAGATACTGTCATGGCTTTGTAGATCTTCAGTTAGATGTATATCTGATACCCCTTTGATGGCCGACTCTGTCAGACTCTCAGAGACAAAACTGGTGGCCGCAAGGTTAACGGTTAAAGAAGATTTTCTTTATCTAAATCCGGCCAATGTCCACTGGGCAGCCTGAGCTGAAACCCACAGTCCCAGAGGACAAGTTCGGGAATAGAGCTGTCAGCTCAATTCAGGTTCCAGATAGGTCCCAAAGCAGGTTAAGGAGTGGTGTGTGTCAGCTGCAAAAATAGAGGGGCTTCCAATTCCTGTGATTTCCTGAGCCAGCCTGGCCTGGTTAATGCTCAGTTTTCTTCTGGTTTATGGTCAGGTTATAATGGAGCTGACTCTGGGCTCTGGAAGCCTTTACACACAAAGATGGATCATCATTGGCATAATGAAGTTCCTGAATAATTTTCCAAAAGACTCTGGTATTTTTCAAAACTCTGGGAAGTTCAATGCATATCCTGGCATGCTTCCAGTCTCCTCATCAGACCGTCAGGAATGAGAGCCTACAGTAGTTTGAACAGGGCTGCTCCTACCTTACAACTGTGCTTTACTCCCGTGGTGATGGAGGAAATAAGGTCTCTCCACCCTCCTGTGCCTGGACACAATGGACTTAGGATCTGGGTAAACTTCTTGGGGGAAGCTAAATTTTCTCAGCAACTGCCAGAACCCTGCCAGCAACAGAAAGTAAGGAGATACTCTCGTAGTTTCCACGGTCAGCTCTCATCTTTCTTCTTGAAGATGGTGATAATGAGGGCAACAATAAGAAAGAGACACCAGTCTCCGCTACCGCAAGCTTGAAGTGCGATTCCAGCCTATTTTCTCTACAGTCACCATGAATTGGAGATGAAAGTTTTTTTTAATTTCTGGATCTGAGGTTCCATTTAAAACCCTAAGATATCTGGAAAGATAATGATTTCTATCCTTCTATGTTTTTGTTATTGCTGTACTTACTCCAAGAGGGGAAAAAACATACAGAACGTTCTAAACAAAAAGGAAGCTTTCGATACGAATTATACATGAAGTATAATATAAACGAAACATGAAACGATCAAATTCCAAACTTGGATCGTATTTTCCTTTCACCCACAATTAGTACCCACCGTAAAAAGAACAGTGTACTAAACCTTACATGATTAGACTCTTTTCAACTTCTATCTGAATTTAAGAATGTCTCATACTATCCAAAAGTTGCCAACCTTACAAACCATCAAAACATTTCCTTTCCAAATGTACATTACATTTTACTAGCCAGAGAATATCTACAGAGACCACTTTTGCCCAAATAAATCTTCTCTTCTTTTCATGTCTTCAGTATATATTTATCAATCTAGAAATTATTAGAATATATTTATTAATCTAGAAATTATTAATCTAGATGGGGTCTCAAAGAAAAGAAAAGGTTCTTATAAACAGTTCTAATTATTACTCTCAGGTGACAAGTAGTGGAAATTTCTTTTTAAATTTTTGAAAAAATTAACAAAAGCCAAGCAGTCTTTATCTTTCCTTTAAAATCCCTAGGGAAATGCAGCTATTACCAAGCTAGCAAAACTATATCACCAACCATCAGGAGGAAAAGAAATCTGATCTTATGCTGTCCTTTTCAACCACTAGAAAGCATAGCACCCCTGCTTTTGAATGGATCCATTTAAAGAAGTCAAAAGTCTCAACTTTTTCTGTCTGGGGCTGATTAACAGGAGGGATCCTTCAAATATCTGAAGAGGACCAATAAAGGCAGTTTTAGTTTTTTGGGAAAAAAAACCTGATTCTTAAAAATTTTGCTAAAATCTATAAAGTCTAATCATCTACAGTAATTTACAACATAAATCGCAGTTCCGTGTTTTAGTTGAAAAGGTATAAAGAATATAACGGAATGACTTCATAGGGAATTTCACGCAAGAGTTTCGGCTCCCTCGCTGGTCATTATTACTGACGGATGTCTCCTGGCCCAGGTCCTGGGAAAGCCATGGAGTCCGTTCCTTCACAAAACTGAAAAGAAAATGTTACCGAAGAAGAACCAAGAACTATCTAATGAGACTTTAAGCATTCCATAACAAAGAATGCAATATAAGGTGTAGCGCTAAGTCCCAGACAGCATGCTGATGCGTTCTTAGACAGTGTTAGGGAAGAGATTATAGGTTTTCAGAGGGCAGTAAAAAGACAAAACAGACAACAAGATGCAACATGAGAGGTGAAGGAAAGGCAGGGTGCCTCCGGCAAACACATCCCAAACACCACCCTCAAAAAGAGCCTTCTCAATGGGGGGCCATGTAGGTGGAAAACTGACAAACCGCACAACAGAAAGGGAATGAGATACATTACCAAAGGAGAAAGCACGGCAACCCCATGGAACTGAATAAGTGAGGAGTTTTCCGCCTGAACAGGTGGAAAGCATTCTCTGTGTAGTGACTCTCCTTGAATTCGGACCAGGCTCCTCTCACAGAACTTCTCATATTCCTCCATCTTCAGACAGTTGGGCTGCAGGTAGGAAAAAGTAGCGTCAGAGCAAAACAACGGGAAAGCAAAAAGGAAACTTTCTTAAAGGACCTGGGAAACAATTTTATATGAAATACAAATATTTCCGATTTACCTACTGTTGTGTGCCGCCTCTTCCCCCCAAAATAAAGCTTCAGGAATTGTGTGCGCATAGCTTTGAAACTAAATCTACACTTCTTGGGAAAAAATAAGGCACCAAAAACTATATAGCAGGAACTGGGGGAAAGCCTCTTATGCTGCAGGAAAATTGCCAGAGAGGAAATTCTGTTTGGAGTGAACAAGGCACCTCCCTTTGTAATTTCAACTAGGGAATGCAGAGAGCTCAATTTCTTTAACTGCCAGATCATCAATTATTCCATGGGGATAATGCTGCTACATGGGCTTCTTACATGGGCTTTTCTATGAATATTTCAGGGAGAAACATGTTTACACAATAACGTTTTAATTCAAATTCTGTGCCACATGGCGCTTGTATTGCATTATGCTATTTTTCCAGTATCTCAACTATGGTACTCCTGTGGAACTTTCTCAAACAACATAGTAACTGATGAGAAATAGTTACAGCTTTTATTCATTTCACAATTCTAAATATAAAATTATTGAGCCACAAAATAGAAAAACAACAGTAATAATAATATTTAAGTGCTTACTATGTGTCACCCACTGTACTAAGCTCTGGGGTAGATACAAGACGATCAGGTCATAGTCCCTCCCGGAGCTCATGGTCTTAAGTAGAGGGAGAACTGGTATTTAAACCTCATTTTACCAATGATGAAAGTGATGTAGAGAGAAGTTAAGAGACTTCTCCAAGGTCACATAGCAGATAAGTGGCAGAGCCTGCTTTAGAACCACATTCCCCTGACTCCAGGCCTATGTGCATTTTACTAGTCCACGTTGTTTCCCTTAAAAATTGTGCAAAATTTAATGTCTATACATATGGGTGACACAAATGTCTTTGTACTTCACTGCCTAAAAATAGAAAGTAAAGTCAAAAAACATTCCGTTAGTTTCAAATGATTTTCACTTTAGAAAAACAATTCAAGAGAAATAAAAAAAGTAAAAGTTGACTACCTATTTGATTCAAGCGATCTTTGTAAACAAGATTAACGTGGTGATAATTACACCTTTACGCTGTTCTCACTTGCAAAAGGGGAAAATATTGATGTTCACAGGGGCTTTTTCTACATAATGAACCCTGCGGTAATCTCGTAATGATTTCATTATTTTTTTTTAAACCTGATTATGAACCCATGAAGAAACATTTCACCTAAAGAAAGAATAAAATTTCAAATTCAATGGAAACCAGACTTTTCAGAAACAGCTGTTATGCCGATGGATTTGTGTTTATTTTCTTTCTCCTGCTGTTTGAAGGAGACCTGGGGAGATAGCCAACTCAGGGGAGCTCCAGAGGAGCAGCAAGGGCCCGGGGGGAGAAACTGGTAAATTTGGGTTCCTCAGGGCAGTGTCTCTTCTGTTGCCTCTCCTGCCAACCGGATCACCAGCCAACTGCTTCACTATCCTGGCCCCCTCCCACTGGATGACTACTGAATCTATCCTAAATTACCCCAAGGATACAAATCAGGGTAGATAGTAAAATGAGGGCTCTTCCCCATTATCGCACCTAATTCCTATCACTTTCTTTTAAAATAAATTGGGCTTTTTCAGGCCGTTCTATTTCATTTCATGAGTTTTCTCTTTATTGGACCATGAGGCTTTAAATTGAATTTGTTACTATTACTTCATAAGATCAATATGCAGATTTGATTTTTTTAAAATTCTGCTACAGAAGGAACGATATTGTACTCCATCTTTGAGGGCTTCAGAGATTTCCAAAAGTAATACCATTAAATGTGAGGGGCCCAAGAAACAGAAAAAAATGATTCCCATTACCAAACGCGGGTAGCATTTAACTATGCATTATAATTCAGAACATTTTAATAAACACATCTCCTTTATATTTACAAGCCTCATAGTCAGCTTCGCTCTGTACACGGCCTGTCCAGATATTCTAGATGAGGAAACGTCTTGATGGTATTTCAGTTTTCTTTACGTCTAGAATGCTTATATAACAACACATGCCAAATTTCCACAAATTAAAAGGTGCCTCCACACACACTTCTTTAATAGCATCTCAACAGAAATTTACTCATGAAATTCTGAACGTGTTGTGGGTAAATTACAGAATGATCTTTGGGCTTCAAACTGAGGGGACTGGCTCGATCTCAAGAAAAGTACTAACTTTATTCAAGTTACTCTGATCGTGAATTTGCCAAATGATAATGAAAAGAAGCGGGGGAAAAAATGAAAAAGGGCAACCTAATGCATTCTCTGAATAGGTAAAGACCAAAGAGGAGGAAAACTTACAGCATGGTGATTTCCCTAGTTGTATTCTCTACAAATTAGTACCTCTAACCTGCATAGCAAAGCATTTAAAAAGTAAGCAATTCGGATTCCAGGTGATTAGGTGGGAGGATGTAAAACTGCTTACATTCCAATCCAGACTGTAGGGATTATTATTATTCAGAGGGTGGTTCTGACCAGAATGCCACTCCAACTTCTAGTTACTAGTGAAGAGTGATTAGCCCGTCTCTTGACTCTTCACAGTAATTAATATTTGTTGCTGTGACTTGGAGGGGTTCTGTCTAAATTTCCAAAACAAAGGTTGGTCAAGGGCAACGGCGTCTTTGTAGCCAAAGTAGTTGCTTGGCAACCCAAAACTGAGGGAGGGGAAGACACTTTGGCAGTCTAGAAGAAGGGTTTCTGTCAGAAATTCAAGAGAGGTACAGCCTAACACTCTGAAAGGCATGAGGTGAGGTGGGCATCTCCTAGGAGCAGGGGTAACTATAGAGATCTCAGTTCCACTTAATAATAATCATGCGCTTACTATGTGCCGAGCACTGTTCTAAGTGCTGGGGTGGATACAAGGTAATCAGGTTGTCCCCTTGATGCTATTTATTGCTATTGTTCTTGTCTGTCTCCCCCGATTAGACTGTAAGCCCGTCAATGGGCAGGGATTGTCTCTATCTGTTGCCCAATTGTACATTCCAAGCGCTTAGTACAGAGTTCTGCACATAGTAAGCGCTCAATAAATACTACTGAATGAATGAACATGGGGCTCACAGTTTTAAACCTCATTTTACAGATGAAGTAACTGAAGCACAGAGAAGTCAAGCGAGTTGCCCAAGGTCACACAGCAGACAAGTGGCAGAGCCGGCATTTGAACCCGTGTCCTCTGACTCCCAAGCCCGTGCTCTTCCCACTAAGCCTCGCTGCTTCACTCGTGGTGATTAACCTTGGAGGGTATTAAAAATGGGGCCTAATTAATGTTGGTATTTGTTAAGCGCTTACTATGTGCAGAGCACTGTTCTAAGCGCTGGGGTAGATACAGGGGAAGCAGGTTGTCCCACGTGGGGCTCACAGTCTTAATCCCCATTTTACAGATGAGGTAACTGAGGCACAGAGAAGTGAAGTGACTTGCCCACGGTCACCCAGCTGACAAGTGGCCGAGCCAGGATTCGAACCCATGACCTCTGACTCCAAAGCCCGTGCTCTTTCCACTGAGCCACGCTGGCCTAGAGTTATTAGCACAACAGTGAGGACTAGACATCAGAATGGAGAAAGGACAGATTCAGGCCGTGGCATACAGGTCCCTGAAAAGCTAACGTCCGCTCCTAGGGACGTTATCACCACTTAACAACATCATCAGTGGTATTTATTGGGCACTTACTATGTGCACTGTACTAAGCACTTGAGAGGGTATGATAATAATAACGGGGCTATTTGTTAAGCGTTTACTAGGTGCCAGCGCCAGGGCAGATACGATTAAATCAGGTTGGACACAGTCCCTGTCCCACGTACAACAGAGTTAGGCCTCTCCCCCTCCCAGCCCGGCAGCACATATCTGTAATTGATTTCTTGGTATTGATCTCTGTCTCCCCTTCCCCCCACCGACTGTGAGCTCACTGTGGGCAGGGAATGCAATCTGCTTAATGTTGCGTTGTACTCTCCCCAGTCCTCCGCACAGAGTAAGCGCACAATACAACTGAACGAATGAACGTGGCCCAGTGGAAAGAACACCAAGTTAGCAGCCAGAGCATCTAAATTCTAACTCCGACTCTGCCGCATCCCTGTCGTGTGACCCTGGGCAAACCATTCACCTTCTCTGTGTCTCAGTTCCCTCACGAGAAGCAGCGTGGCTCAGTGGAAAGAGCACGGGCTGGGCAGTCAGAGGTCTTGGGTACGAATCCCGGCTCTGCCATTGGTCAGCTGTGCGATTGTGGGCAAGTCACTTCACTTCTCTGTGCCTCAGTTACCTCATCTCTAAAAATGGGGATTAAAACTGTGAGCCTCACGTAGGACATGATTCCCCTGTATCTCCCCCAGCGCTTAGAACAGTGCTCTGCACATAGTAAGCGCTTAACCAATACCAACATTATTATTTGCAAAATGGGGGTTCGGTACCTGTCCTTCCTACTTACGCTTTGAGGCCCACGTGGGGCCTGATTACCTTGTATCTATCCCACCGCTCAGTACATGCTTGGTCCATCGGAAGCACAATGGTGCCGCCCCACCTTCTCTGCAAGGAGGCACCAAAGAGCCCCCCGTTCACCATGGGGGGTGAAGAGGAGGGAGTCCCGATCGCCCAGTTGATGGGATTGGGCCTGACACACCAGAGCCAAGCTGGGAGGTGGCCCAGAACAAACCCAAGAACTGGTTCTATCCCCGGTGCCCGCACCCAGGGCAGCCGTGGGCAGCACCCCATCCCCAGGGCATTCATTCATTCGATCAATCGTATTTATCGAGCGCCTATTGAGAAGCAGCAGGGCACACTGGCAAGGGTCTAATAAGAAAGGAACCAGCAGTCAAGAAATAGGCCGAAGATCAACGTTAGGAAGACTTGCTGCGAAGAGCCTGGAAAAAGGCATGCAATGCGCCGACGCAACAACTGCCACAAAAACACAAACTGTCAATTCTACGGGGCTTCCGGTGACATCGTATGGATCCGAAAGCTGGACGGTGAACAAACGGGATGGAAGGAACATAGATTCTTTTGAAATGTAGTGTTGGCCAAGGCTTCTGCGTGTACCGTGGACTGCCCAATAAAACAAACAAATGGATTTTGGAGCAAATTAAGCCAAAGTGGTCTTTGGAAGGCCACATGACTCGATTCAGATTCGCATATTTTGGACACACCATCAGGAGGACTAATTCTCTGGAGAAGACAGTGATGCTGGGAAAAGCCCGGGGAAAATGTGGAAGGGGCAGATCGGCAGCTAGATGGATAGAGAACATCACAACGAGAACAGAAGAGCTGTTAGAAAGGTTGCATTCTTCATTCATTCGTTCAATCGTATTTACTGAGTGCTTACTGTATGCAGAGCACTGTACTAAACACTTGGAAAGCAGAATTTGGCAACAAATTGAGACAATCCCTACCCAACAATGGGCTCACAGTCTAGAAGGGGGGAGAGAGACAACAAAACAAGTAGTCAGATATCGATACCATCAAAATAGATCAATAGATCAATAGAATCATAGATATATATATATAATAATAATAATAATAATGTTGGTATTTGTTAAGCGCTTACTATGTGCCGAGCACTGTTCTAAGCGCTGGGGTAGACATAGGGGAATCAGGTTGTCCCACGTGGGGCTCACAGTCTTAATCCCCATTTTACAGATGAGGGAACTGAGGCACGGAGAAGTTAAGTGACTTGCCCACAGTCACACAGCCGACAAGTGGCAGATCTGGGATTCGAACTCATGAGCCCTGACTCCAAAGCCCGTGCTCTTTCCACTGAGCCACGCTGCTTCTCACACACACGTCAACGTGAGCCCAACGACGGGCTCACAGGCTAAACGGGGGAGACAGCAAACCAAAACAGGTAGACAGGCATCGATACTATCAAATAAATAGAATTATTAGATACCTACACATCATTAATACAATTCATTCATTCAATCGTATTTATGGAGCGCTTACTCTGTGCAGAGCACTGGACTAGCGCTTGGAAGGTACAATTGGGCCAAAGAGACCGTCCCTGCCCAACGACGCGCTCACAGTCTAAACCGGGGAGACAGACACCGAAACCAGACAAATAGGCATTCATTCAGTAGTATTTATTGAGCGCTTACTGTGTGCAGAGCACTGAACTAAACGCTTGGAAAGTACAGTTGGGCCACAGACGATCCCTGCCCAACAACGGGCTCACAGTCTAGAAAGGGGGAGACAGACCACGAAACAAAACTAGTAGACAGGCATCAATACCATCAAAATAAATAGAATAATAGATATCCACCCAACAGTAATAAAATTAATCGTTCAGTCATATTTATTGAGCGCTTACTGTGTGCAGGGCACTAGACTAAACGCTTGAAAAGTACAATTGGGCCACAGACGATCCCTGCCCAACAACGGGCACACAGTCTAGAAAGGGGGAGACAGACCACGAAACAAAACTAGTAGACAGGCATCAATACCATCAAAATAAATAGAATAATAGATATCCACCCAACAGTAATAAAATTAATCATTCAGTCATATTTATTGACCGCTTACTGTGTGCAGAGCACTGGACTGAGCGCTTGGAAAGTACAGTTGGGCCACAGAGAGGGAAAATCCCTGCCCAACGACGGGCTCACGGTCTAGAAGGGGGAGACAGGCAGCGAAACAAAACAAATAGGCATTCATTCAGTCGTATTTATTGAGGGCTTACTATGTGCAGAGCACTATACTAAGCGCTTGGAAGGTGCAATTAGGCCACAAAGAGAGTCAATCCCTGCCCAACAGCGGGCTCACGGTCTAGGAGGGGGAGACAGACTGCAAACCAAAACAAGTAGACAGGCATCAATACCATCAAATAAATAGAATAATAGATATCTAAACATCATTAATACAATTCATTCAGTCAGTCAGTCGTATTTATGGAGCGCTTACTGTGTGCAGGGCATTGGACTAAGCATATGCAAAGTATAGTTGGGTCACAGAGACCGCCCCTGCCCAACGACGGGCTCACAGTCTAGAAGGGGGAGACAGCAAAACAAAGCAAATAGGCATTCATTCAGTCGTATTTATGGAGCGCTTACTGTGTGCAGAGCACTGGACTAAGCGCTTGGAAAGTACAGTTGGGTCACAGAGAGAGACCGTCCCTGCCTAACGACGGGCTCACGGTCTAAATGGGGGAGACGAACAGGGAAACAAAACAAGTAGTCAGGCATCAATACCATCAAATAAATAGAATAATAGATATCCACACATCATTAATAAAATCATTCATTCATTCAGTCGTATTTATTAAGCGCTTACTGGGTGCAGAGCACTGGACTGAGCGCTTGGAAGGGATAGTTGGGTCACAGAGAGAGACCGTCCCTGCCTAACGACAGGCTCACAGGCTAAAGCGGGGAGACAGACTAGAAACAAAACAAGTAGACAGGCATCAATACCATCAAATAATCATTCAGTCGTATTTATTGAGCGCTTACTGTGTGCAGAGCACTGGACTAAGCGCTCGGAAGGGACAGTTGGGCCCCCGAGAGAGACCATCCCTGCCCCACGACGGGCTCACAGTCTAAAGCGGGGAGACAAACAGGGAAACAAAACAAGTAGACAGGCATCAGTACTATCAAATAAATAGAATAATAGATATATGCACATCATTAATACAATTCATTCAGTCGTATTTATTGAGCGCTGACTGTGTGCAGAGCACTGGACTAAGCGCTCGGAAGGGGCAGTTGGGCCACACAGAGAGAGACCGTCCCTGCCCAGCAATAAGCTCACGGTCTATAGCGGGGAGACAAACAGGGAAACAAAACAGGTGGACGAGCATCAGTACTATCAAATAAATAGAATAATAGCTATCTGCACATCATTAATACAATTGAATCAGATTTATGGAGTGTTGACTGTGTGCAGAGCACTGGACTAAGCGCTCGGAAGGGACAGTTGGGCCACACAGAGAGCCGGTCCCTGCCCGAGGACGGGCTCACAATCTCCAGCCCATAGTAAGCGCTTAACAAATACCAACATCATTATTATTAATACCAACATTATTATTCATTCAATAGTATTTATTGAGCGCTGACTGTGTGCAGAGCACTGGACTAAGCGCTCGGAAGGGACAGTTGGGCCCCAGAGAGAGACCGTCCCTGCCCAGCAACGGGCTCACGGTCTAAAGCGGGGAGACAAACAGGGAAACAAAACAGGTGGACAAGCATCAGTACTATCAAATAAATAGGATAATAGATATCTGCACATCATTAATTCAATTCATTCAAATTTATGGAGCGTTGACTGTGTGCAGAGCACTGGACTAAGCGCTCGGAAGGGACAATTGGGCCACACAGAGCGCCGGTCCCTGCCCGACGACGGGCTCACGGTCTCCAGCCCATAGTAAGCGCTTAACAAACACCAACATCATTATTATTAATACCAACATTATTATTCATTCAATAGTATTTATGGAGCGCTTACTATGTGCAGAGCACTGGACTAAGCGCTCGGAAGGGACAAGTGGGCCACACAGAGAGCCGGTCCCTGCCCGACGACGGGCTCACGGTCTCCAGCCCATAGTAAGCGCTTTACAAATACCAACATCGTTATTGTTAATACCAACATTATTATTCATTCAATAGTATTTATCGAGCGCCTACTATGTGCGGAGCACTGGACTAAGCGCTTGGAATGGACAAATCGGCAACAGATAGGGACAGTCCCTGCCCTTTGACGGGCTTCCAGTCTAACCGGGGGAGACAGACGAGAACAATGGCAATACACAGAATCGAGGGGAAGAACATCTCATTAAAACAATAGCAAATCAATAGAATCAGGGTGATGTACATCTCATTGACGAAATAAATAGGGTGATGAAGATCTATACAGTTGAGCGGACGAGTACAGTGCTGAGGGGGTGGGACGGGAGAGGGAAAGGGGGGAGAAGAGGGTTTGGCTGCGGAGAGGTGAAGGGAGGGGTAGAGGGAGCAGAGGGAAAGGGGGGGAGAAGAGGGTTTATTATTATTAAAGGGGGGACAGCGATACAAAGAAGCAGGCGGGCATCGATGCCATGAAAATCGATCGATGGAGTCATCGATAGCTACAGATGAGTAATAAAATGGAGTCAAGGGGCGGCCGGTCCTTGGAGGGCGCGCTGCCCTCACCTGCTCACCCACCTGCTTTCCTCCGCGGGGAACAAGGCGGTCGGGCTCCCCTGGCAGGCCGGGGTCGGCCTGGTCCTCCTCCTCCTCCTCCTCTTCTTCTTCTTCCCCCTCCTCCTCGTCCTCCTGCTTCTCCTCATCGCCTCCTTCCCGCCATAACGACGGCCTGCGGCGCGAGGGCGGCCTCCCCGTCCCTGGCAACGGCCAGCGGCCGCCCACTTCCGGCCCAACGGCCGCCCGGCCGAACTACGACTCCCAGCAGGCAGCGCGCCGGGCCGCCGCCCTTCCTTCCCCGCGGCGCCCGCGGGGCCTGCTGGGAAATGTAGTCCGCGCGGGGAGGGCCTGTCGGAAGGGAAAGGAGGAAAGGTTGCCTCAAGGGCTCGGGTCACCCCCAGGGATGCCATGTTCCCTTTGTCAGAATTTAAACCGCTTAAGCATTTCAAGTTGTAAAATCTAGAGTCGTCTGGCCGGATCTCACACTGGGACTTGGAAAGAGCCCGGGCTTGGGAGTCAGAGGTCGTGGGTTCCCATCCCCGCTCTGCCACTTGGCAGCTGGGTGACTGTGGGCAAGTCACTTCACTTCTCTGGGCCTCAGTGACCTCCTCTGGAAAATGGGGATTAACTGTGGGACTCACGCTTAGGACAGTGCTCTGCACATAGTCAGCTGTGTGACTGTGGGCAAGTCACTTCACTTCTCGGTGCCTCAGTTCCCTCCTCTGTAAAATGGGGATTAAGACTGTGAGCCCCACGTGGGACAGCCTGATTCCCCTCTGTCTCCCCCAGCGCTTAGAACAGTGCTCGGCACATAGTAAGCGCTTAACAAAGACCCACATTATACAGAGGTCATGAGTTCAAATCCCGCCTCTGCCACTTGCCAGCTGTGTGACTGTGGGCAAGTCGCTTCACTTCTCTGTGCCTCAGTTACCTCATCTGTAAAATGGGGATGAAGTCTGTGAGCCCCACGTGGGACAACCTGATTCCCCTGTGAGAAGCAGGGTGGCTCAGTGGAAAGAGCATGGGCTTTGGAGTCAGAGGTCATGAGTTCGAATCCCAGCTCTGCCACTTGTCAGCTGTGTGACTGTGGGCAAGTCACTTCACTTCTCTGTGCCTCAGTTACCTCATCTGTAAAATGGGGATGAAGTCTGTGAGCCCCACGTGGGACAACCTGATTCCCCTGTGAGAAGCAGGGTGGCTCAGTGGAAAGAGCATGGGCTTTGGAGTCAGAGGTCATGAGTTCGAATCCCAGCTCTGCCACTTGTCAGCTGTGTGACTGTGGGCAAGTCACTTCACTTCTCTGTGCCTCAGTTACCTCATCTGTAAAATGGGGATTAAGACTGTGAGCCCCACATGGGACAACGTGATTCCCCTGTGTCTACGCCAGCGCTTAGAATAGTGCTCTGCACATAGTAAGCGCTTAACAAATACCAACATTATTATTATTACCCCAGCGCTTAGAACAGTGCTCCCGATGGACTCCGATTGGCGGCCCGACGGAGCGAGGTGGACTCCGATTGGCGGGCGAGGGGCGCCGGGCGAGGGGCGGCGATTGGCGGCCCGACGGGGCGGGGGGGCCTCCGATTGGCGGCCCGACGGGGCGCGGTGGACTCCGATTGGCGGCCCGACGGAGCGAGGGGGACTCCGATTGGCGGGCGAGGGGCGCCGGGCGAGGGGCGGCGATCGGCGGCCCGACGGGGCGAAGTGGACTCCGATTGGCGGCCCGACGGAGCGAGGTGGACTCCGATTGGCGGGCGAGGGGCGCCGGGCGAGGGGCGGCGATTGGCGGCCCGACGGGACGGGGGGGCCTCCGATTGGCGGCCCGACGGAGCGAGGGGGACTCCGATTGGCGGGCGAGGGGCGCCGGGCGAGGGGCGGCGATTGTGCGGGGGCCATGGGGCCGTGGGGGTCGGGGTGGGCGTCGGGGGTCCCGGCGTCCCGCGCCGCGTCCGTCCTGCTGCCGCTGCTGCTGCTGCCGCTGCTGCTGCCGCCGCTGCTGGCGCGCCTCCTCTGCTTCGAGCGGCTGCCGCGGCGCCGCGCGCTCCCGGTCCTCAGGCCCCGCGGCCGCCTGTCCGCCATCGCCCACCGCGCCGCCGCCCACGACGCCCCCGAGAACACGCTGGCCGCCATCCGACAGGTCGGGCCCCCCCCCCCTCGGCCTCCGCGCCCGGGGCCGGCCGACGCCCGACGGGACCGGCCCCGACCACGGCGATCCTACCATTAATAATAATAATAATAATGATATAGCATCGGTAATAAGAATAATGGCATTTGGGAGGTGCTTACTCTGCGCCGAGCGCCGGCCGACGGGAGACCTCCGACCCCCCCTCCCCCCGGGACCGGCCCCGACCACCGCGATTGTACCATGAATAATAATAATAATGATATAGCATTAATAATAATAATAATGCTGTGGACATTTGGTAGGGGCTTACTCTGCGCCGAGCACTGCGCTGAGCGCCGGCCGACGGGAGACCACCGACCCCCCCCCCCCGGGACCGGCCCCGACCACGGCGATTGTACCATTAATAATAATAATAATGATATAGCATTAATAATAATAATAATGCTGTGGACATTTGGTAGGGGCTTACTCTGCGCCGAGCACTGCGCTGAGCGCCGGCCGACGGGAGACCACCGACCCCCCCTCCCCCCGGGACCGGCCCCGACCACCGCGATTGTACCATTATTAATAATAGTATAGCATTAATAATAATAATAATAATGACGTTGGCATTTGGTAGGGGCTTACTCTGCGCTGAGCGCCAGCTGTCCGATGACGGGAAACGCCCACCTGCCCCACCTCCCTCCCCTCCGGCCTAGGCCCCACGACAGCAATTGTAGCATTAATAGTAATAATGATGATAATAATCTAGCATCAACAATAATATAGCATTAATAATAATAATGTTGGCATCTGGTAGGTGCTTACTCCGCGCCGAGCACTGCGCTGAGCGCCGGCCGACGGGAGACCACCCGCCACCCTCCCCCCGGGACCGGCCCCGACCACAGCAATTGTAGCATTATTAATAATAATAAGGATAATAATATAGCATTGATAATAATAACGTTGAGCATCTCCTAGGTGCCTACTCTGCGCCGAGCACTGCGCAAAGCGCTGGCCGCCATCTGACTGGAAACGACCGACCACCCTCCCCCCGGGCCCGGCCCCGACCACAGCAATTGTAGCATTAATAATAAAGATAATAATATATCCCCTCCCCTCCGACAGCAATTGTAGCATTAATAGTAATAATGATAATAATAATATAGCATCAACAATAATATAGCATTAATAATAATGTTGGCATCTGGTAGGTGCTTACTCTGCGCCGAGCACTGCGCCGAGCGCCGGCCGGCGGGAGACCACCGACCACCCTCCCCCCGGGCCCGGGCTCAACGAGAGCAATTGTAGCATTAATAATAAAGATAATAATATAGCATTGATAATAATAACGTTGGCATCTCCTAGGTGCCTACTCTGTGCCGAGCGCTGCGCTAAGCGCTGGCCGACGGGAGACCGCCGACCACCCTCCCCCTGGGCCCGGCCCCAACGAGAGCAACTGTAGCATTAATAATAATAATACGGATAATAATATAGCATTGATAATAATAGTGGTATTTCATAGGTGCATGCTCTGTGCCGAGCGCTGCGCTAAGCGCTGCCCGCCAGCCGACAGGAAGCACCCACCTGCCCGACCACCCTCCCCTCGGCCTAGGCCCAAGAGCGATTGTAGCATTAATAATAATAATTATGTTGGTATTTGTTAAGCGCTTACTCTGTGCAGAGCACTGTTCTAAGCGCTGGGGTAGTCACAGAGGAATCAGGTTGCCCCACGTGGGGCTCACAGTCTTCATCCCCCTTTGACAGATGAGGTCACTGAGGCCCAGAGAAATGAAGTGACTCGCCCACAGTCCCACAGCTGACAAGGGGCAGAGCTGGGATTCGAACTCATGACCTCTGACTCCAAAGCCCGGGCTCTTTCCACTGAGCAACGCTCAGTGATGATCAAGAGGGGGAATCTTTCTCATTGACTGAGGGACGTAGCCCGAATGTAGTCTGAAAATCCTCTCCTATAAAGATAAGGTCCGGGCAGATAAATAACGGCGGACAAGACCGGCTGCCTCGGTACACGTGAATGGCAGTATATTCACATCGCAACATTTTGCGAAGGGGTGCCGGTAGGTTACTTGTTTATTTAAAAAAAAAAAAAAAAGAGCAAAATTTCCAAGTGAAAATCCTGTTGCAAATAATTGATGGAAGTACTCGGCTCTACATAAAGGTTAAAACGCAAAGTAGGATTGTGGGGTGTTCCTTTGCCTCCGTAGTTGAGGTCAAGTGGTTAGAATTTGTAAAGAAAAGTCGCGGGCACCCAGGGGCCTGGGACCTAGCTAGGAAACCAGTTTCAGAGGACAAGAGTCTGATGGGCTCTTCCTACCCATCCTTCTGTCGAGAGAAGAAGCGCACAGGCCCCTTCGCTACAGAACAGAACAGCCAGTGGAGGTGCCGAGTGGAGGAGAAACTGACGGGAAAGTGGCAGAGAGTATTCAGGACAGGTGTGGGGACCAAGCGAGAAGCAGTGGCGTAATGTTAACTCACCTTTTCCCTTCACTCCGTATTCATTCAGTAGTATTTGAGCGCTTACTGTGTGCAGAGCACTGTACTAAGCGCTAGGAATGTACAGTTCACCAACAGATAGAGACAATCCCTGCCCAGTGACAGGCTCACAATCTAAACGGCAAACCTGTGGGATTTGTTTTGGTTCACGCGACAGAGATTTTGGTAGATAAGTCTCTTCTAGAAGTTTAGTAGTCGGCAGCGTCTCAAACTGATTTTCACTCGTGTATTTTTTTCCCAACACTCAGTTCGGTGCTCTGCAGTAGGTACTTAATAAATACCAATACGACGGCTTCTAGATCCTGCCCTGCCAAGCGAACTCTGTGGCCAGTTGACATTAATGCCGTTCGTGTTTGGTGTTTTTTTTTTTAAGGCAGCTCAAAATGGAGCCACAGGTGTGGAATTGGACATTGAATTCACTTCCGATGGGGTTCCCATCTTAATGCACGATGACACAGTAGACAGGACTACCGATGGATCTGGTCGTTTGAGCGATTTGACTTTTGCCGAAATTAGGAAACTCAATCCAGCTGCAAACCATAGGTTCCGGTAAGCGTCCTTTTCCCCCAGAACGCGGCATTTTCCTTCTTGACTTGATTTGCTGTTGAGCGTGGTGATTTACAGGTTGAAAATGGCTGATCACCAATAGCACCCTCCACAGTCTTAAGTCTGGAAAGGGACCTGCAACACGTTATCATCATCAATGGAATTGATTGAGGGCCTACTGTGCGCAGAGCACGGTAGTTGGATGAGAACACGACAGCAAAAGTGCTAAATGTTGCCTGTCTACGATGAGCGTACAGCCTACGGGGGAGACAAGCATCAATATAAATAAATAATGTATAATATCTCATTTATAGATGGGTTCATAGGTGCTGTAGGGAACATAGCAAAGGCCCAAAGGGCAAAGACCTTATCAAGTCCAGAGGGGCAGGGTGATCTAGGGGGAAGACCCTGAGGCTTTGAGTCATGTGATATGGCATCTAGTCCCAGCCCTGCCTGATAACTTGTCAAAAGTCAACCAAACAATGATATTCATTAACTGCTTTGTGCTTAGTTTCTTCAACTATAAAATATATATCTGCCCCTCTCTCCCAAACATGATTATTGTACATTTTTCATTTGTGATTCATTCTACTCTCCGGATTGTCTTCTGCCACGTTTTTTCCAAGAGTAGACATTCCTTTTGCTTATGTTTGTGGACGTGGGTTTTCCCTATTAACTTCCACTACCCTTGTCCCTCATTCGCATCCTTTTGTTTGCTCCGGCCCCTGATCCCCATTTAAGCAAGACAATTTGAACTTCCAGTCTGTATCTCCCAAGTGCTAACCCTACCTAACTGGATGTCATTATTAGATGTAGTGAAAATACTCTTTCCGTCCGACAAATTGCTAATAAAAAATGTTAAGTAGAACTGACCCAAGTCCGTCCATGAGGAGAGAATGGTTTGGAGGATTATCGTTCCAGAGAATTTGAGCCATTTATAGCGTCTCTTTGAATATTCATATTTGATTCAAGTGCAGAAAAGCCTTTGTTTTTCTTTTTTCCTTACTGTTCCCTTCAACTTCTTCCCTCTTGTTCTATAGGAATAAGTTCCCTGATGAAAAAATACCTACTCTGAGAGAAGCAGTTGTGGAATCCTTAAATCATAACCTCACGATCTACTTTGATGTCAAAGGCCATGCAAATATGGTACAGTTATGACATAAGATATATGGACTTGTTGCCACAGACATCTTTTTAAACTGTCAATCACCTCTGAAATAATCCTACCTAGAGGCTTTATTTTTATAAACTTGTGTCCTTTAACACTTTCTCTTCGATTTCCTTTTTTGGGACAGCGTGAGTGCCTGTTGATTAGCGATTGGCATACAAAGTGAGGTTCAGGCAAATTGGATATTTCTTGGAATAGTTCAGTCACACGCCACTTTCTCTATTACCCTAAGACTACACCCGAGCCCCAAGTCATAGTTTTTGAGGTTATTTCTGAAGATGCCCCTTTTTAGCGACAGGAAGTATTCAGTAATCACTATTTTGACCTTTCCGTATTTTTAAGGGGTTATAATTTAGCCCTGTGGAATCACATGAGGCACAGGAGTTCCGAGTACGTCGCCCCTAAATTGTTTGCTCCCCTCCTTCTCCATCTACTTTGCCTTCAAAACTTGGGGGAACCAAGCTCACTCTTGCACCAGTACAGGTACCTCTGGTTTGAATGGCAGCCTCAGAGGTGCTGGAGAGAGGACATTTCCTATAGAGGCCACGTTCCCTTAATGGCACATTTGCCCGTGGCCCCTTGCATTCTGTGACGAGCAAGGCGACAGAACGGCGATCCTCCCTAAAAATCCGTCTGGCTCAGGGGTGGGGGACTGTGGGCTTGGCCAACCACTCCAATAACCCCCGCTGCAATCCCTCAAACTTGTAGCTCCATGGGGACACCTCCCAAGATCAGTCTTTGAATTTAATCCATTAAGGTGACTGTGCCGAATTAAAGTTGGCAAAGTGCTTGGAGATCTCTAGTTAAATAACTCTAGGACAGTGCTGAAAACCAATGACACATTGGAGGAAGAGAACTTATTCAGAACTCGTGGCAAATACTGAACAGAATATTTTAAAAAGGACTTTTAAATAAGCCTGATATGGTTGTGTCCACCTCCACAGTAGTGCCGGCTCCACTGGAGGGTCGGGACCTTTTGCTCGCCATTTTCCAGGTCTCTGGGGATCCCATGTTTTTGCTTCAAGTCTCTCCCTGTTCTAAATCCCCAAGGAACTTCCCGGGATTGTTCATGTTTTCAAGGGGCATGGATACCCCAGCCTAGACTGGAGTCCTCAGACTTCGCTATAACCGTAGCTTTCAACTCTCTCTTGCCCTTGAATTTCTTTTATACGTGTTGTAAAATCTTCCAGAGTAATTTGCCATGTATAACCATTGTAATATTTTAATTTTTCTTGGCTACAGGCTACTGATGCTCTGAAACATTTGTATATGGAGTTTCCTAAATTGTACAACAGCAGTGTCGTCTGCTCTTTCTTACCAGGAGTCATCTATAAGGTGAGATGGGATTATCCGTACTATCGGGAGAAGAGAGTGAGAACATTTAGCTCTTTCCCATAAAATACCCCTCTGAGAGGGAAGAGATTTTTTTTTATTTTTGTTTTGCTTTCAAGCAATCAGGCCCTACTTTAAGATTCTAGACCCAACTCTTTAGGAGCCTTTTGGTCTATTCCCTGGAAAACTTTCACGTACTCCGGATATACGGTACGCATTTCAGTGACCCACCTCAAGTGAAACTGCCAACTTGATTCTAAACAAGGACTCTGTCACTCATTTTCCCTTTTTCTAAATGCGATGTGGCGTTGTTTGCTTTTCAGTAAACACAGTGGAACCCAAGGATCCTGCCTTCAGTGGGCTTACAATATATTCCAATCCCGATTACCCCAAGAAGGGAAAACGGGTCAGCAGGTCTGCCGTCACAGCGGGTCTCGTGGGTGCATTAACGGTGACCGAAAGATAACAAATACCGAGCACCCCGTTGTGTACGGGGCCCGCGCTAAAAAGCCCTTGAGGGTCTAAACAGTGATCGAACAGTTAACGGAACATCCGAGCTTCTTCGCGCCATCCAAATGCGGAATTTGAGGTTACTTCTTTTAACTGCCGCCGTCGTGCTGGGCGGTTCTAACCCTGGGAAACTCTCTTCTAGATGAGGCAAGCCGACCAAAATGTCGTGACTGCTCTAACTCACAGACCTTGGAGTCTGAGTCACTTTGGAGACGGAAAACGGCGTTTTGACTCCTTCGGGAAACATTACTTGTATATGATGCTGGACGTGCTCCTGGATTGGAGCATGCATAACTTCCTGTGGTACCTGTGTGGGATTTCTGCTTTCCTGATGCAGAAGGATTGGATATCTCCGTAAGTGATGGGCCTTCCTTCTGCTGCCGCCCTCCTGCTCTTCTCCTAGGGAAGATTTATTTATTTAGGGCTCTTCTCCTAAGGAGAAGCGTGGCTCACTGGCAAGAGAACGGGCCTGGGAGCCAGAGGTCGTGGGGGGTTCAAATCCCGACTCCGCCCTTGTCAGCTCTGTGACCTTGGGCAAATCACTTCACTTCTCTGTGCCTCAGTTACCTCATCTGTAAAATGGGGATGAAGACTGTGAGCCCTACATGGGACAACCTGAGGATCTTGTATCTACCCCAGTGCTTAAAACAGTGCTTGGCACATAGTAAGCGCTTAACAAATACCAACATTATTATTATTAGGGAAAAGAGAGGGTCGGCGAGAAGAAGCTGCACCAGCCTTCAGCCGTCATGACTGAAAGGACAGCTCCCAAAAGCCTGAGCTACGGCAGAAAACCGTAGGTCCTGGCTTATGGGCAAATGCCCATCAGGTTCACGTGGCCTAGTTGGATAGAGCACGGGCCTGGGAGTCAGAAGGACCCGGGTTAACACTCAGTGGTATTTACTGAGTGCTTCCTGTGTGCACAGCACTGTAATAAGAGCTCGGGAGAGTACAGTATAACAGAGTTGGTAGACATATTCCCTGCCCACAACAAGTTTACAGTCTAGACGGGCAGACATTAATATAAATAGATTACAGATCCGTACAGAGGTGGGGGTGAGTAGGGGAAGAGGGGTCAATAAAGAGAGCAAATCAGGGTGATACAGACGATAGTGGGAGAAGGGGAAATGAGTGCTTAGGCAGGGAAGGCTTGAAGGCGGGAAGAGTAAATCGTCTGTCAGATATGAAGGGGGGGACGTTTCCGGCCAGAGGAGGGACGTGAGCGAGAGGTACGAGGCGAGATAGATGAGAGCCAGGTGTAGTGAGTAGGGTGACGTTAGAGGAGTGAAGTGTGGGGGCTGGGTTGTCGATGGAGAGCAGTGAGGTGAGGTAGAAGGGGGCAAGGTGATTGAGTGTTTGACGTGTAGGTGGATGGGCAATGACTGAAGGTTCTTGAGGAGTGGGGAAATCCTGGCTCTGCCATTTATCTGCTGGGTGACCTCGGACAAGTCACTTTTCTTCTCTGGGCCTCAGTTACCTCATCTGTAGAATGAAGATTAAGGCTGTGAGCCCCATATCGGACAGGGACTGTGTCCATCCTGATGAGCTTCTATCAACCCCAGCGCTTAGTAGAGGGCCTGGCACATAATAAGTCCTTTGCAAATACCATAAAAAAGTCCAGGTCTTCAACTTTTCTTTAAAAGTATGCTATTTTTGTTTGTCGGTCCATGTTCCCAACTAAGGTGAAGAAGAAACAAGCGTGTTGCTGCCTTTAAAAAATTAATCAATTGAATTTGAGCGCTTACTGTGCACCAAGCAGTGTACTAAATGCTTGGGAGAATACAGAGTAACAGAGTTGGTAGACCTGTTCCCTGTCCAGAAGGGAACTTTCAGTGTAGAGGGGGAGACAGACATTAAAATAAATTATAAATATGTACATAAGTGCTGTAGGGTTGAGGGTGGGGTGAATTCATTCAGTAGTATTTATCGAGCGCTCACTATGTGCAGAGCACTGTACTTAACGCATGGAGTGTACAATTCGGCAACAGATAGAGACCATCCCTGCCCACTGAGGGGCTCACCTAAAGGGTGTAGCGTGGCTTAATGGAAAGAGCCCGGGCTTGGGAGTTAGAGGTCATGAGGTTCTTATCCCAGCTCTGTCACCTCTCGGCTGTGTGACTTTGGGCAAGTCACTTGGCTTCTCTGTGCCTCAGTTACCTCATCTGTAAAATGGGGGTGAAGACAGTGAGCCCCACGAGGGACAAACTGATAACCTCGTGTCTATCTCGGCGCTTAGAAAAGTGCTTGGCACATAGTAAGCGCTTAACAAATAACCATCAAGTGATAGGGCAATGCAGAAGGGAGCAGGGGAGAGGTAGGAAGTTGCGCCCTTCAGTCACTGGTATCTATGTGCTTACTGGGTGTAGAGCACTGTACTAAGCACTTAGGTGAGTACAACACACAATATAACGGACACGTTCCCTGCCCGCAGTGAGCTTACAGACCAGAGGGCTTTAGGAGCTCTATGAAAAATGCTGGAGTTTGAGTCTTGTGGGACCCCAGTTGCTTCCCTTCATTAACCTCCCCTTTCTTTTTCTGCCTCCCCCCCCTCCAGAGCCTATGTGAAGAGGTGGGCTTCTAATGGAATTGAAGTAATCTCTTGGACAGTCAACAGCTTTGAAGAAAAAGCTTACCACGAAGTCTATCTTCAGTGTAGTTACATCACCGACAGCATGGTGGAAGACTGTGAACCCCATTATTAGATCGCAGCCAATTTGTTGGGGAGATCGTCGGGGACCTAACGACCTTCTCAGCCTTGTTAGGGAAATCTGGACACCAGCATGTAGGGCTCAGTTCGGGAGGCTCGCGGCAGCACGGGTGAAGGGTTGCATTTTAACTTAAAAGCCACCTGCCTCTTTGCCACCTCATTGCAGAGTATGTGTTTTTATGTCTGTCTCTCCATCTTTGCCCAACCAGCCAGGAAGCGGCGGCACACGCCGCAGTTCTCTGGTGGCAGATGGGCCTTCACCTTGGTGTAAGTTGGGAAAATGAACGCATGGAATTGCATGTTAGCTCAGGCTCATAACTAATTTTTTTCCCCCCCAGTGAGCACGCTTAAAAATTAACCCCAAACTTTTACTTAAACCATACCTGAAGTGTACCGGGAAAACCCAGATTTGAAATCATAGGACCGAAATCACGAGCTATGCATTAAACAGATCATGCCCAGTCAACAATCGGAGACTCTCTTGGGGGAAACTCAGGACATCGTTGGCTTCTCCTGACTCTTACTGCCTCCAGTACAGCAAGGCGGTGGCAAAAATGAGTCGTTCTAGTGGATCCTCCAACCCAGCAATCACTGGTGTCTTCTTGGAAGTGACTGACAATTTGTACAGTTAGTGGGAAGCAGCATTGAAGAATCACTTTCCCTGAAGAGTTCCAAGCTCCTCTTGGCATTGTGTGTGGTGCTTGGGAAAACAGGATCTTGGGAAGAGTGAAAAACTTAAAACCTTTGGGGAGTCGTAATCCAAGGCAGGGTTTAAGGCATAAACCCTGGGTGCAGAGCGCTGTAGTAAACACTTGGGCGAGTATAATGCAAGATAGTTGGTAGGTGTCTTCCCTGCCCACAACAAGCTTACAGATGGGAAAGTAGATATTAGCATTAATAATTAATATATAATTTATAGATATGTACATAAGCACGGTGGGGCTGAGGGTGGGTGAATATCAAATGCCCATCTATGCTAGTGAGCATCGTCCAATCCCGAAACATGGAAATCCAGGACTGATTCTGCCCAGTTCCAGGGCCATAGGTGCTGGGATAGCTGATGGATGACTCAAAAGGCCATAGGTGCTGGGCTATCTAGTGGGCACCTCTAAAGGGCCTCAGCTGCTGGGATATCTAGTTGACTTCTCTAGAGGTCCAAAGGTGCTGCGATAGCTAGTGGACTTTGCTAACGGGCCACATGTGCTGGGCTACTAAGGAGAATTTTCTAAAGGGCCACAGGTGCTGGGATATCTAGTGGACCTATCTAAAGGGCCACACGGGGTATAGGATATCTAGTGGACTTTTCTAACTCTCAGCCCTAAACTGCGCCACCAAAAGCCATGCGATCCACGGGCAGCCACCCGGGATACCCCAGAGTTGCTGTACTTTGGTCTCAGTGGAGCAATGTCTGCCGTAGCTTGAGATGTTTTCAGCCTTTCTTGTGTCTGGCCTTACAAGTTCCCATCGGCATTTGCGCGAAATGAAAAATCCAGTTAAACAGGAACAAAGCCCGTTCAGATAACACAATTGAAGTGATTTGGCACCGTATGAGCTCAATTGTGTTGGTTCTCTCAACTTTTTTTTGTTGGTTATCCAACCAGTTGGTTTTGGATCATTGGCTTTAAACTGTTCATTTCAGTGTCTCTATGATATTGAAATAAAAGATCTCCAGTAAGGCGAGACAGCTTTGTTTTGCAATCCTTTCTTCCAAGATGAAAAAGGATATGGTAACTGGAAATAATTCACCTTGTTTTCTCTCTATGGACCTGCCACGCTCTCAAGGCCGATAATACCCAGCTCAAGACTGAGGGAGGCTGTGTTTTTCTTGTTTTTTTTTTTTTTTAAAGATGGTATTTAGGTCCTTGCTATGTGCCAGGCCCTGTACTAAGCACTGGGGCAGAAAGAAGCTAAATTTCCACATTAAGGATAATTTGCATCATTGTACTCACCTGTGTCCATGAAAACTGCTTGTTCCAACGAGGGTGGATTGTGCTGTGGCAGAACGGAGCATTCTACCGGAGGGTCGGTGCCAAGCTAGGAATAGTCAAGCTTACCTTGTGGACCGTGACCTGTCGTCTTCAGCACTTCAAGAGCCACAAGCAACCAGAGTTGGAGGTAAGGGGAGGAGCAGCATAAGCTGTTTTATCCTCCTCCCATTTACACCTCTGTAGTGTTAACACCTGGAAATGAGGTTCCAGGAGAGGAGAGCATCTTGGGGGTGGGGCGAAAACCAGCTGTGAGCCCTTAGCTACTGTCTAGACACAGAAATATACATGGGCAAGAGCCAGCATTTGATTGTACAAAACTTGGCCAGGGGCAATTTCAACCTTCAATTCATTTTTTTCTGTCAACTTCACATTATTTGCTTTTTGCCGACTTAAAACTCAATCCCAACATATGCTGTGAGTCCCTAAATCCTCCTCCTGATCCCCACAACAGCTTTTGACATGTTTTGCTTTATCTTCCATGCTAGATCACCAGCTTGCCCTCAAGGAACAAAAGTTACAGATTTTTTTTTATCAGAATGGTGTAGGAAAATGAAAAGCCATCCCAGAAGCTTAGAAGTCTTCGTCCTCTAGGTTAGTGGACTAGGTGATTCCAATCTGGGATATGGGTTTCTCCTACTGAAGTGTCAGATCCTTCCACGGGGCTGCAGTAAGAACTTGAATAGGAGAGACAATACCAGCTTTAACAACAAGCAGTTGCTTGCTCTTAGCACAGTGCTCTGCACGCTGTAGGCACTCATACAGTTAATTGATTATCCATTATTATGACTCCAAAAGCTTAAGATTGGGTGGGTATGGTGTCCTATGAGCTGAAATTCTAATAGAAACTTCATGGGCGCTTTCTCAACTGCTTAGGCTCCTGTGCTCCATTTTTACTCCAGCTGCTCAGGATCTAATATTTAGAACAGGGGAAAACCTAAATTTTTGGCAGGAGTCTTAGGGGGAGGAGGCAGCCTACAGCTGAGTGAACATATGGAAGTACTGTGAAAAACACCGAACTTTTGGTGCACTGGAAAGGTACGTTACATATGCCAAATAAAGAAGCATGTCACACGCAGAACTGAAGCTGCAGTTATCCAAGTGCTTATATTCCAAGCTTCAAGAAAAATCATGGTCTAGATGGTTTATTACAGTACATTTGAGTGGGTTGACTTCTTAGTATCATGAAATGAGTCTTATTTGACTAAAATCACAGCATTCTATCAATGGTATTGGAACAGAAAAAAGCAGATTTGGCAATGTGGTGCCTTTATTTTCAAATGCTTCTAAAGTTTTAAGCATGGAATGACAACTGCCTTCAGGTAGGCCCCAGCTGCCTTCCCCCCCTCCCATAATAGCACCAAGAGGACAGGACGTGAGGCACATTAGGTGTGTGCCTTCATCGGTTATATGGTTCTAAATACATTGCCCACGGGAACTGCTCAATTTGCATTTGTCATCCCATAATCACTTAAAAAGAATCGTTTTTCCTATAGTTTTGTCTATTTTGGAGACTCCTCTTACTCCTCTGAAGTTGAAAGCTTCAGCTTTATCAATTGAAAATACAGTTACCAACTAATGGGGTATCCACAGTGCTAATCCCCCAACACTGGATAGGCAGTTGTCATAGAGGTTTGAGTAAAACTTTTTACACACAAACACTGTATCTCAGTCTCCCCTCTAATGCCGGTTGTCCCTAACAGGGCCCCTCTGAGCCAGGGAAGCTTGATAGTCTCTGAGCACTGCACCAGTGCCCTGTTTTCAGTTCCGGCCTTCCTCGGGGCAGAAATCCTGAGCCTTTCTCCTGAAGGTTGGGTCTTGATGGGAGAAGGCCCTCTCCACCTTCCGGCTGTGTCTCCGCTATCGACTGCTCGCTGGTTCCCCACGGGATCCTACTTAGCATGACTCCAGGCCCTCTTGCCCTTGATGGCTTTGAGCCCCCTCAGATGTTTCCCAGATATGTTTCCCAGGTATCCCAGTTTGCCAATGCATAAGCTGGACTGGGCACACTGAAATCCCTTGATATGGACAAAGGACAGTCTACTCTCCCATATACACAGACATTCACACCCCCATTCTCCAACTGGACAGCCTAAACTAGCTTGACCTGCAAAGCACAAAATCACTGGTCTATCCCGCAAGGCTTCTGGTTTTTATTGGCTTGGCTCCGGAAGTATTATTATTGTTGTTACATTTACTAAGCTATTGCTGTGGCCCAGCACTAGAGAAGACCCAAGTTTGTTCAGATCAGACAGTCATCTGGGACTCTCGGTCTAAGAAGGAAAGTAAATACTGTAGCCCCATTTTGGGGTAAAGAAACTGAGGCCCTAATTGGTTAAGTGACTTGCCAAGATCACACAGCAGGCCAGGGGCAGACCTGGGATTAGAACCATGCTCTTTCTACTATTCCAATCTTAATAAATCCTCACAATGCACACTTGAATATCAGAGAGCTGCTGCTTTTCCCTGTCAATCACAATTTCCTAGTCGATCATGGAAATGCCATCCAGCCCAGTTGTTTCCTTTGAGTCTGCTGGATGGAAGGATTTTCCCGATTCATATTGTAATCCAGAGCAGTTGGGCTTGCTGCCCGTGGACGTTCACGTGACTTAGAAATTGGATATTTGCAGCTCAGGGCTTAAGGGTCATTTCTTTGCTGATGACTCCTTTCTGAGCAGTCTTCTATTATCATTAGTTCCTGTAGCTCTATGGAACAGAAATAGGAACCAGCTGCAGAGAAGGAGGAAAGTTTGCTCTTTTTTGGAATATTGATACTCACGTTTTCCATTAATGTCTGTAATCACTTATTTTTGAATCATTTGCAATGGAGTGCCGGTTTCTGTATCAGAGTAGTTTTTATTGGAAGAAAATATTGCTCCCCCCCAAGGAAAAACAGATTAATGAAGGTACAAGAACGACATGAAACATTCCCAATTTCACTTGGTATCCCTGGTTTTTTTAATGAGGACCCTCTGGGCAAATGGTCCAGATCATCTTTCTGCAGTTCTGAGCTCTTGAGGTTCACATAAAAAAAGAAGTTGCATTTTTCTGCCTCGATTCCATTTCTGCCTGTTCCCTGGCCATCATGGCAAGCCTCAGGGCTTCAGAAGGTTCTTCTTCAGGCCACTCTCTCATACTTCTTGAACCTGTATTCGACAAAAAGACACCAATCCGTGTCATTTACTGAGCATGAATTCTGATTAGAATGCTATATTAGGTGCTTGTGAAAGTACAATATAGCTAGAAGACATGATCACTGTCCTCAAAGAGCCTGCAATCAGCCGGGGACACAAATACAAAAATATGAACTCCTGGTGGGGAGAAAACACGACTACCCACTCTTGTACTGTGTTCTCGCAAGCGCTTCAGATGGTACAATAAGTGCTCAATAAATACTATTGATTGATAAATTACAAGAAGGAGGAGCAAGAGACCTATAGATTGTGTTCAGAAGACTATGGGGATGTAGGGGAGGGTGATGACAAGCGCAGAGATGATGCAGAAGTGTTGAAGAGGCAGTGATGGGGGAAATGAGGGGAAAGTGAGATTAATCAGGGAGGGCTTCCCAAAGGAGATGTGATTTTAGTAGGGGAGACGAGAGATCTGCCAGATATGAAGGGGGAAGGAGTTCCAGGCAGGAGGGAGGATGGGAGCATGGGGTCAGTGGCGAG
Source organism: Ornithorhynchus anatinus (assembly GCF_004115215.2). Taxonomy (NCBI): domain Eukaryota; kingdom Metazoa; phylum Chordata; class Mammalia; order Monotremata; family Ornithorhynchidae; genus Ornithorhynchus; species Ornithorhynchus anatinus. The sequence continues at coordinate 47,371,413 of NC_041729.1, forward strand.
AGAGAGCCGAGAGTATGTTGAGATTAGAGGAGTGAAGCAGGTTGGCTGGATTACACTGCGGGGAGGAGTGAGGGTAGGTCGCAGGGAGAATGTTGATTGAACACCTTAAAGCCAACGGTAAGGAGTTTCTGCTCGATGCAGAGGGAAATGAGAAGGATGTCATATTAACACTGGCCCTGCCAACCACCTAGACTGTAAGCTCATTCATTCAGTCGTCTTTCTTGAGCGCTCACTGTGTGTAAAGCACGTTACTAAGCTCTTACCGTACTAAGGGAACGTGTCTACCGACTCTGTTATAGCATACTCTCCCAAATGCTTAGTACAGTGCTCTGCCCACACTAAGCACTCAATAAATACCACTGATTAATCGACTGTTCATGCTGAAGGAACAAGGATGTGATTGTAAAGGAAAGTGCAAGACCAGTTAACAAGGGAAACAGAGTCAACCAGGACTTGCGCCCTCTTGACCAAACCGTTTTCTGGGTCTCCATTTTCTCCCACTTTCAATCTTCAATGGTGCAATAGGAAAATCATTTCTAATGTTAATTTCTAATTCTCAGCGCTTAGTCCAGTGTTCTGCACTCAGTAAGCGCTCAATAAATACGATTAATGAATGAATAATGCTACTGAAGGCTCACATCCCCACCACTAGCCCTGGCTGCTTTTAGGTTCACGGGCCCTGGCTCAGGCCACTGGGCTGAGCACTTCTGGTATTCTTTCCCGAGCACTCCAATGCTTCACACTCGAGTACTCTCCCAGACGTTCAGTACAATGCTTTGCACACTGCTCGATAAATACATTTGAATGAATGAACTCAGGAAGCGCTCACCACTGATGTTTTCAAGTGGATCACTCACCTCGAGCAAAGTCGGGGTTTTCTCTCATAACGTTCACGTTCTGACACGGAGAAAAGACAAGAAAAATCAGTATTTCACCACAGTTTGAGAACTCTGATCCCAGCTGTACCTGATGTCTTCCTATTTCCTGATCAGACCCACCAAAGTAGGAGTAGAACAGAGGCCGGGCCTCTGCCATGGAGGGTCCCAAGATCCAAGATGCTCATCAGAGCTTGTCTAAGCAAGACGTGCAGCAAATGTGCAACAGCTCTGGGTGGGCCTCCCCTAACCTTGGCTAGTAAAAATCACCCTGGGCCCAGGGGAAAGGGAAAATATCGAAACTACAGCTGTTGACCAGGGGGAGAAATAATAATTATGGTACCGTTAACCTTGGCTAGTAGAAATCACCCTGGGCCACGGGGAAAGGGAAAATATCGAAAATACAGCTGTTGACCGGGGGGAGAAATAATAATTACGGTACTGTTAAGCGCTTACCATGTGCCAAGCACTTTCTAAGCACTAGGGAAGATGCAAGTTAATCAGGTTGGACACAGTCCCTGTCCCATATGAGACTCACACTCTTAATCCCCATTTTATAAATGAGGTAACTGAGGCCCAGAGAAGTGAAATGACTTGTCTGAGGACACACAGCAGACATACGGCAGAGTTGGGATTAGAACCCAGGTCCTTCTGATTTCCAGGCCCATGCTCTATCCACTAAGCCACGCTACCTCTCTCGTCTGAGGGGAGGGAAGGAGAGATAGTTTTGAAGAAGCAGCGTGGCCTAGTGGAAAGAGCATGGGCCTGGGAGTCAGAAGACCGGAGTGACCTCAGACAAGTCACTTACCTTCCCTGTCCCTCAGTTACCTCATCTGTAAAATGGGGATTAAGACTGTGAGGCCCACGTGGGACTCGGACCGTGTCCAACCTGGTGATGGAGGTCAGCGATTAAGGTGGGGTAGGGTAAGTGCTTCGATCAGTGTCTAAGATCTAAATAGGATGAGCCCCTCTCAGCAGATCCTCTTCTTCTAGTCTCAGTTTCTCTTGAGTTTGGGCAGGATCGGGAGCGCCGGCCCCCGAACCCGTTCGCTGAGCGAGATACGAAGCCTGGAAGCCTCCATTCCTTGCTTCACCACTGACCCGCTGGGTGACTCACTGTAGGCACTTGGGCCTGCCTCGGCTGGTGGGTCTAGTGTTCTGCACAGAGTAAAGCGGTCAGTGTCCTGTGAAAACGGTCGCAGGGGTATTGGACCTTCAGATGAGCTTCAGGTCTATGTGCTCTGGAGGAAAGACACTATGGCCAGTGAAAAGATCTTTTTTTTAATCAAGAAGCAGCAAGGCCAAGTGGCAAGATCACAGGCCTGGGAGTCGAGAGAGCTGGGTTCTAATCCTCGATCCACCTCTTGCCCGCCGTGTAACCTCGGGAAGTCATCTGATTGGGCCTCAGTTTTCTCATCTGTAAAATGGGGATTAAATACCTGTTCTCCCTCACCCTTGGACTGCAACTAAATCCTGTGTGGAATAGAGACTATCTGATCTGACTGTACTGTCCTACCTCAGTGCTTAGCACCTTGGTGTGACACTTAACAGATATCACAGTTACAACTGTCATTGGTACCAGAGTAGGGATGCTTCTCGCCATGTCTGTCCCTTCGTAGAGAGCTGCGGTGTTCATGTCAGAATTCAGCGTGCAGAGCCTCGAGAAGGAAGACAACGCCATCTGCGGAGAAGAGAAAACCACGCCCAGCTAGAGTTAATACGGCCAAGGCTTCTGCTTTATGCACCAGGTGATGCAGTCTGGCCTTGCAGAGGGTGCTGCTGGCAAAACTGCTTCCTCTATTAAGTCCCGGACTAGATGCAGAGAAGCAGCGTGGCTCAGTGGAAAGAGTACAGGCTTGTGAGTCAGAGGTCATGGGTTCTAATCCCGACTCCGCCACTTGTTAGCCGTATGACTTCGGACAAATCACTTCACTTCTCTGTGCCTCAGTTCCCTCATCTGTAAAATGGGGACTAAGATTGTGAGCCTCACTGGGACAAGCTGATCACCTTGTATCCCCCCCACCCAGCGCTTAGAACAGTGCTTTGCACATAGTAAGCCCTTAACAGATACCATCGTTATTATTATTATGCAAGAAAATCGGGTTGGCCACAGAACCTATCCCACATAGGACTCACAGGCTTAATCCCCGTGTTCCAGATGAGGTATCCGAGGCACAGAGAAGTGAAGTAACTTGCCCACCGTCACAAAGTAGACAAGAGGTGGAGCCGGGATTAGAACCCAGGTTCGGAGGAGTGTTACAGCTGCTCCTTCTAACTTCACGCATGGATTTTGGGGCCACGGATGGATTTGGGGCCACTGACCTGCCTGTCATTTCTACATCATTCATCTCCTCAGTCGACATTAAGCAGCCAGCCCCCGGCTTCCCCAGAACTCTAGCTTCCGGTTGTCTCCGAGGCTCAAGGAAACCAGCCCCACATGGTAACCAGCCCTTCACAATGGTGGACTTGCACATTCAAGGGGCAGGAAGTCTGACTCTTCCTCCCAACCCAGGGTGCCAACTACATGGGGAATGTGGGTCTCCCGCCATTATTTTCTCCCTCCGTGAGGGTAATGATGCTATTTCCTAAGCTCTAAGTGCCAAGCGCGCTATTAAAGGCTGACATGGATACAAGATACTCAATTTGAACATGGTCCCCGTCCCATCCAAAGCTCACTAAGAGGGAGGGAGAAAGGGAATTTTAGCTCTGCTTCACAGATGAGGAAACTGAGGCACAGAGGGTACATCACCCACCCAGGGTCACCAAGCAGGCAAGTGGCGGAGCCAGGACCAGATTTCGCGTCTCCCAACTCACAGTCCCGCACTTTTTCCATTACATTTAACAAATGCCATAATTATTATAGTTATCTGTAAATTTTATGTTATAAATTATTTATTCATATTAATGTCCGTCTCCCCCTCTAGACTGTAAGCTCACTGTGGGCAGGGGGACATGCCTACCAACTCTGTTGAATTGGGGAGTATACTCTCCCAAGCATTTAGTACAGTGCTCTGGGCAGGGAATGTCTATTGTTATATTGTACTCTCCTAAACAGTACATTCTGCACACAGTAAGCACTCAAATATGATTGACTGACTGACTGACTGACGTTGGTCTGGTCTTGCTTACCTGGAGTCTCCAACAAGAGCTAAGAATTTCTTCATGAGGCTGAAAAGACTCCAAATCAGGTCTCTCTGTCTCATTACCCCTATTAAGCCCATCTGTCTCTTCTGAGCTCCATTCTATTGACTTCCCAATTATCTTTCAGTGACATCTATTGAGCTCTCACTCTGTGTGGAGCACTGGAGTACATTGTGTACACTGGGCAGAGCATTTGGGAGAGTGTGAGAGAGTAAGTAGGCCCAATCCAAGTAGGCCCAATCCCTGCTCTGCAGTTTACAGTTTAGAGAGAGACACAGATTTTAAAATAAACTACCTTCCATTTGAAAGGTTGGCACCCCTTGATCATTACCATCACTAAAGCCCCACAATGTGCCACTCAGAACCAACTGGACCACTCCCTGGGGAGCTTCCACAACCCGGCAAGACAGCGGGACAAGGGAAAATGGTGCCAAAGAGGGGGGGAAAAAAGACTTTAGAATCCTAATAAATGAATCCAGAAAAACGAGTGAAAACTAGGTACCTATGTTCCTCACGAAAGACCCAATAGATGGGTCTTATGAATTTTCAAGGGAAACCAACTCTTATTAGCAGAGGACCAAACCCCAGAGAGTTCAGCGTAAGGACTTACATCTGCATTCCTCTTTTCAGAAGACTGATGGGTTAGTATTGCAGACTTGTTCCGGGTCTCCTGCAACTTCCGGAGCTTTTCGAGTAGGAACATTTTATCTTTTCCCTCCTGTGGACAAAAAGGGGAATGGATTTCATTCTGCCCAGGGGTGCTTCTGTCAATAAAGAAAGGATTCAGAAATCTTCTTGGAAATAAAAAAAAAAATCATTTCAAAACCATGACCCATCAACCAGCTTTTCTCTTGTTTCCCTTCCTGGATTTCTGACTTCTCCCATGAACAGAGTCAGCCAGTGCAGCGACCCCAGGCCTCTCGGCTATTTTTCCTCTTTGGTCCTAGTTCTTGGAAGGATGGTTTTAGACACGGTTGGCTTCCAAGAAGCCCACTCCAGCGGGAGCCCGTCGTTCTTGACTCAGTTTCCACATGCCAGTCTGCCTCAGAGCGTGGCACACTAAACCAAAGAGCCCACCCACGACCGTATCCTGTTTAGAATGCCCCGGGGAGAAGGGAAAGACAAACATCTAACCAACCTAGAGAGGAATCATAGCCTAACCCATCACATTTCACCTAGGGCTAATGCTTGCATTCCCACGTCAACTCCATGACTCAAACTGTGAATAGATTAAAAAATGTGCAGTCTTTTTTTCCCCATCCCCACACAGCTAGTCTTATCTCTCCCCACTGGGGACTCATCGAAGAAATCATTTGATGGTAATTCCCCGATTAAAAAACACAAAACATGGCTAAGGAACTTGCGTTGATGATCTGTTCATGGAGAAGCAGGATCATGATCTTTCTTCCTTCGATTATTTGCAAGTAAAGATAAGTGATAATTCTGGAAAAGAGGAAGGACAAAGGAATGACAATAGTTGTGACTATGCTCTGCCAACCAAGAGGAGAGCTGGTGGCTATGGTGTGCTTGTTCGGAGTCCTGAATTGGAGGTGGGAATGTCTGACCAACGTGCAGGGCGAAACCCGCATTCAGGGCTTGCCTTAAGTGCCGATTGATTGCTCGGCTGCTACTGGTGAAGAGGGTCCACCAAAAAAGAGCACACTCTGAGAAACTACCGGAACGGCCTCCACCTCCCCCCGAGACAAAAAGAAAGGACTTTGGAGAAAAGCATGGCAGGGAATGTGTCTCTTTCTGGTTGTATTGTACACTCCCAAGCGCTTAGTACAGTGCTCTGCACACAGTAAGCGCTCGATCAATACGATTGAATGAATGTGTCATTCACAGGCCCTCAAGATTCCCAAGCTCTTTATCTGTCTTTTCAAAGCAGGGTCTTCCCATGATCACGCTGTCATGGCTTTCTTGCCCTACTTCCTTTCTGCCTCCACCCAACAGGCACTTACAAGACGAAGAGGCTGAGAATGAAGAAGAAGTGTACACTCGTGATTAGGTTGTGATAAATCCAGACGACCCACAAGGTACTGGGGTAGCGGTTTAGTGTTTCTATCCAGGTGGAAATCGTGTGGAAGATGGTATGCAAACCTTTGAATGGACCGCACTCTTCAGAAGGGTGTTTTCTGGGAAGAGCCAGAAAGAAAAGCAAACCTCTGAGACAAGGCCCCAAAGAAGAATCTATTCCGAACACTGTCTGTCACCCTCGGATGGCCGCATCCACCATCGAGGAGTCAGTTCCTCGTCTTGATAGGAAGAGGTCTGGTATCTTGTGGGGAAAAAAGAAATCCCCCCTCCTCCCCGCCCCTCCTCCCAAAAAGGAGATGAAGTAGGGTTCTCATCATCCACTGTGCTTGCTCGTGACCAAGGAAATTGGTTTGTCCAAAAAGGTGCCAATTGTGCAGGGTGCTGTCTCCTACCTCCAGACGGTGATGGCCAGGACACAGAGGACGCCAGAGAAGGATGGAAAGAACAGCAGGAAGATGAACAGAGTCATCATCTGAGAAGCCCGCCAAACTTTGCGTGGAGGCTGACAATTCATCATGAGACTGACCTGGAAGAAACAGCCAGCGGCTTTGCGAATCTCTTCCGTCACCTGTCCCTCCACCTCTGCCTCCCCCTCAGTCCCTTCCACCCACGTGTCCTTTCCCTGGCTCTGCTTGGAACTCCCTCCCACTTCACATCCAACAACTCACCACTCTTTCTCTCCCCATCTTCAAAGCCCTACTGAAAATTGCATCTCCTCCAGGAAGCCTTCCCCGACTAACTTCTCCCCCCACCCTATTCTCCCTCCCTTTTGCATCACCTATGTTCGTCTACCCCCTAAACACTGATACTCACCCTCTCCACCTCCGCTGCTTTCTCTATCTGTAATTCATTTTATTGTCTGCCTCCCCCCCAGACTCTAAGCCGATCGTGGGCGAGGAACAAGTCTACCGGCTCTAATGTACCCTCGTAAGTGCTCACTACAGTGCTCTACTCCCCTTCCTATCCATAAATGAATCAGTGGTATTTATTAAGCGCTCACTCATGCAGGGCACTATACTAAACACTTGGAAGAGAGTAGGTGGGCCTCAGTTCCCCAAACGCTCTCCCCTCCTGCAGCCTGTGAGTCACCAGACGCCTCCACTTTCCTCACAGTCCTCTTCACAACCAGGAGGACCAAGGTGCCCCATACTCTACCCACTAAGCCACGCTGCTTCTCTGGTGACTTGTGGAAGCCCCGAGTCCCTGGAATTCCATCCAGGACTTTGGAACTGCTTCCCTAAGTGGGCTCGGCCCAGATTCAACACCGCCCCCCGATCCGGGGGTGCTGGGGAGAAGAGGGCATCGCCAGGTGGCCTTCTCCTTCCTTCATTATCCCCAAAAGTGCCTCGGCATTCACCCTCGTGGTGAAAGGGGCCAGACAAGAATTCGTCTTGAGGCCTTTTCATCCGCACATTTCTCTGTTTCTGATCCAGAGCACTATGTGCTGATGGGGGAGGGACAGGGGGAACCTGACAAGCTGATCCCGAAGCCACTCACAGAGCTTCTCACCTTTTTGACGTAAAACAGGATGAAGAGGGTGATTATCTGGATGAGGGGTAGCAGAGGAGAGAAGAAGAGCCCAATCCTGGGTGAGAAAAAGTCTTATTTATAAAAGCCATTTGAGTAGTCGCTCTCACCGTTGACCCCCCCTTATTCTCTCCCGCTTCGTATCCCACAGACTACTGCTCTCACCACCTTCAAACCCTCAAAAAATCACAGCTCTTCCGAGAAGTCTTCCCCAATTTATAATCTCGCCTCCCCACCCTATTTTCCCTCCATTCTGCATCCCTACCCTCCCTACCCCCACAGCACTTAGATACATACCCTTACACTTCTTCGCCTCCCCTAGCAGCACCTAGATGGTAAGCTCTCTAAGGGCCAAGATTGGGTCTATTTCCTTAATTGTATTCTCCCAAACATGGAGCACAGAGCTCTGCCCAGAGTAAAAACCACCGACTGATCGATTGGGTGGCAGTCCCTTTAAACCACCCAGATGTCAGAAAGCAGTGTGGGAAATGTGGGCCTAGTGGATTAAGGATGGGCCTGGGAGCCAGAAGACCTGAGTTCTAACCCCAGCTCTGCCACTTTTCTTTTTTTTAATGGTGTTTGTTAAGCACTTACCACGTGCCAAGCGCTATTCTAACCACTGAGCTAGAAACAAGTTATTCACCTCAGACAGAATCCCTGTCCCACACAGGTTCACAGTCTAAGTAGGAGGGAGAATAGGTATTTCAAGCCCATTTTACATTTGAGAAAACTGAGGCATAGAGAAGTTAAGTGATTTGCCCACGGTCGCACCCCAGAGCTGGGATTAGAACCCAGGTCCTCTGGCTCCAAGGTCGGTGCTCTTTCCACTGGCCCACACTGCTTCTCTGTTGCGTGACCGTGGGCAAGTTCATTCATTCAATCATATTTATTGGGCGCTTACTCCGTGCAGAGCACTGTACTAAGCACTTGGCAGAGTATAATACAACAAAGTCATTTGACCTCTCTGTGCCTCAATTTCCTGAACTGCAAAATAGGGATTCAATACCTATTCTTCCTTCATCATAGACTGGGAGCCTCATGTGGGGCAAGGATTATATCCAACCTGACTAATTTCTATCTACCCCAGCATTTAGAACAATGCTTTGTACATCCTAAGTGCTTAACAAAGACCATAAAATCCCCCAAATCCCTCTGGAGGTGGGCCAGTTGATATTTACCTTCTAAGATACCCTGATTTATTTATGCTTTTTTAAAAAATGGTACTTGTTAGGCACTTAATATGTGCCAAGCACCATACTAAGCACTGGGATAGATATAAGATAATTAGGTTGGACACAGCCCCTGTCCCACTTGGGGCTCACAGTCTAAGTAAAAGGGAATAGGATTTAATCCCCATTTGACAGATGAGATAACTGAGGCACAGAGAAGCTAAGTGACTTGCCCAAGGAGGCACAGCAGTTGTGTTATTTTGAAACAAAAAAGATTTTTTCTCCTCACATGTATTTAATGAGAAACTCAGAAAGAAATACTCCAGTGATGAGCGGGACCAGGGTGGTTTGCTGAAGTCCCTTGCTATCAAAATAAACCCAGCAGGGGGAGTCAGGGGTTGCAAAACATTGTAATGGTGACAGAACCCAAATAATAATAATAATAATAATGATAATGTTGGTATTTGTTAAGCACTTACTATGTGCTAAGCACTTTTCTAAGCGCTGGGGGGATTCAAGGTGATCAGGTAGTCCCACGTGGGGCTTACAGTCTTCACCCCCATTTTACAGATGAGGTAACTGAGGCCCAGAAAAGTGAAGTGACTTGCCCAAAGTCACACAGCTGACCAGTGACGAAGGCAGGATTAGAACCCATGACCTCTGATTCCCAAGCCCATGCTCTTTCCACTGAGCCACGCTGCTAAAACCCACCCCTGGAGCATGGTTTATTTTGACACTAACCTCGACACTTCACTCCCTCTCTTTGAACAGCCTGAGGCTCGAAAAAGTTTGAAGTAACTTTTCAGAATGCATAGCAACCTCTGCTTACCACACCAGGGTCTGGGTATAGATCAGGTCCAAGACGTTTCTGGCAATGTCAAATTCCGGGACCCCAAGCCTCTTGATAAGGTGCGTGCCGACCATTCTGCCGAAAAAAACAAACATTAGGGATTCGGAGGAGCCAGTCGGTGCAGAAAAAGAGAGTTCCTCTAGACTAGACAATTGAAGATTTGCCCACCCACACTCCAACTGCCCTTGAGGTAGGAGGATTCACCATGGCAGTCATTGTAAAGGGTCCTGCTATGTGCCTGTTTGTGGGTCCTTAATACATTTTTACAATTCTGCCACTCATTTAGGGTATGCACGCTTACTTATATGCTTGGCTTTGTTCCATCTTCCCCCCCGCCTCCCCACACCCCAAGAGGGCTAGGGGAATTCTAATTGGTTTCCTGAAACTCCCAGAAATGACTAATTCAGTGCTCTGCTCACATCCTGATCGATGCCTTCTGGTAAATACTTGGATAAGCCAGGCTCTCTGGCTGCTTCTGCCCACCTCCTGATTCCCAAGTGCCCATGGGATGATGCTAAGAGGTAGGCAAGAGGTTTGTTTGCAACGTGACCTCCGAGTCTTTCGGCGGGGGCGGGGGTTGCCCGGCCGTCACTGCCTCAAACAAAAATGCATTTAGGAACACAATTAGGTCTCCCCTTCCTACCTTACCTCGCTAATCTACTACAATTCAGTCTGCACATTTGGCTCCTCTGACACCAACCTACTCACCGCCCCTCGATTTCACCTGTCTCTCACTGCCGACCTCTTGCCCACACTCTCCTTCTGGCCTGGAACTCCTTCCCCTTTCCTAACAGACCACCACTCTCCCCTTCTTCAAAACGCTACTAAAACGGTATCCCCTCCAAGGGAACTACCCTAAGGCCTCATTCCCCTATCTTCTTTGCCCTCCTCTCTGTGTCGCCTATGCTCTTGGCTCTGTAACCCTTAAGCACTTTGATACCAACACCACCCTCAGCTCCACAGCACTTTTGAACCTCTTCTTTTACTCTATTTCCCCTATCTGTATTTTATTTTCATGTCATTCTCCCCCTCTCTAAGCTCCTTGCGGGGAGGGAACATGTCTACCAACTCTAACTGTACTCCCCCCAAGCACTTAAGACAGTGCTCTGCATATAGTAAGTTCTCGGTAAATATCATCGACCGGTAGATCGATTGATTCTGGGGAGGGAAAGCAAGAGCTGGTCATCTAGCAGGAAGGGAACAGGGAAAGATTTAAAGTTTGGGGGTCAGGGGACCTACATTACAGTCCCAGTTCTGCCAAAGGCATCCTATGTGATTTTGGGCAAGACACTTACCCTCTTTAGGACTGTATTTCCTCATCTGTCCTTTCCCAAGTACTTAATATAGTGCACCACACCTAGTAGGCACTTAATAAACACTACCGATTGGGCGAGGGAGGATAAGAAATTTCAAGATCACAGGGAGTCTGGGGCCCAACCACAGAAAGGTGATCAACGAGGTTCCTGAGATTGGTTGAGGATTTACCTTCGCACATACTCCCCGACTAGGGAGTCCAATAATGAAAAGACAAAGTCCATCAGAAGAAGCCGGTAGATATCCTGGCCAATGATTGTCTCCCAGCACTAGGAAGCAAAGAAAAAAGTGGTTAAAGCGTGTTCAGCGTCAGTGATCCCCGAGCCATTCTCCCAGATCTCCAAACCGGGCACCCTATCCCAACCCCGGTCTGGTCCCAGAGACCCAGTGTGACAGAAATCGGGCTGCCCTTGGCTCTCCTGGGGGTCCCCATACTCAATAATTGAATGCAGGGACATCGGTCAACTCTGTAAAGAACATTCCATTCTAGGGAGAGTCTCATTATCTGGAGGCATGGTGGGGAGGAAGGAGAGAGAGAGAGCTTTCGCTGCATCTGTGATGAAAACAGGGGGTGGAAAAAGTAGCTTTCAAACAATATCACATGTCAAGTCTTAGTTATTCAAGACCTGCTTATCTCTACTTGGTTTATTACCAGGCTGCTTTCCTCTCTCTCCTCCTTCCTGCTGTTGGTCTTAGGATCTTGTCAAGTCTCATTAACCCTTCCACCACAGTGGGCCTGGGGAACTATAAGGAGTCATTTAAATCCAAGTTCTCTCTGTTATGGACTCTGGTAAAATGTGAGGGGAAATCAAAGCCACTGTTCAAATGGGGCCTGGGGCTTCCTGCAAGAGGGTCTCATCCCGGAGCTCTGCTACGTTTAATTCCTCCCTCTCTTGACTGCCAGGACCGTGAGAGGCAAGCTCCCAAATCAAGGTCGGATACCCTGTTCCCCAAATCATCCAGAGCTGTGTCCTCGTCAAGTAAAGGTGAGACTTATATGCTATATTTAGATCAAGTCAGAGGGGTTCCACAAGTGTCATGGCGAAGAGGCAGAGCGCCGCTCTAGGAGCCGGACGACACGGGTTTGAGGCCGAGCTGTGTCGCTAACTTGCCTTAACTTCTCTATACTTCAGTTTCCTCATCTGCAAAATGGGGATAACGACAACTGCCTTGTCTATCTCAAAGGGCTGTTGTGAGGGCTGAAATGTACTAATTAATGTGAGAACGCTTTGGGAATAAAAGCACCTTAGAAAACCAAAGTAGTATTTTACACTGATGGGAGAAAAATGGACTTGTGGACTCCTTGATGTCTCTGCTGCACCTTCAGACAACCACTCCCCCTCCTGCAACCCTCTTTAAACTTTCCCCTCCTTTTCCCCCCACCATAGCTTTAAAACTGTTCCATCTCCCCGCCCTCCCTTGCACACAGCCCCTCACCCTCTGCCTCCACCTACGGAGCCAGTGCCACACAAGAGGCTGGCGCTGTAAAGCCAGAACAGACGTGTTGTAAAGTTGAAACAGAGGGCGATAAAGGTATGAGAAGCAGCGTGGCCTAATAGTTAGAGCATAGGCCTGGGAGTCAATAGGATCTGGATTCTAATCCTGACTCTGCCGCTTGTCTACTCTGTGACTATGGGCAAGTCACTTCACTTCTCTGTTACCTCACCTCTAAAGTGGAGACTGAGATTGTGAACCCTCTATGGAACGGGGACTCGTATCTACCTCAGTGCTTAGTACAGTGCCTAGCACATAGCAAACACCTACATACCACAATCAGTAGAAGTGACAGTAAGTAAGATGTAAATTTAGAAATGTCGCAAGTGCCATTTGTAGTATCACAAAAGGTCTTAAGTCAAGGATTTCCTGAACTGAATGCAGGTTTCCAGACTCCCCACCACACCCCATATCTATTCACTTTTGTCTCATGTCTTGTCCTGTACTCTTTGCTCCTCCCAAGATAACTTTCTAGCCTCACATGGCCTACAACCTCCTACCTCCAACTCCCTGCAGGCAATGCCCTCCTGTTTCAAATCCACCAAACCATGTCACTCCCCGTATTTGAAGCTTCCTTAAAAAAACAATGATAATAATAGAAGTCGCTAAGTGCCCAAGTAGAACAAGACAATCAGGACGGACACAATTCCAAATGGGGCTCCCAGTCTAAAGGGAGAGAGGGGGAAAATGGGTGTTTTATCCCCATTTTCCAGATGAGAAAACTGAGACACAGAGAAGTTTAGTGACTTGCCCAAGGTCACACAGCACAAAAGTGGCAGAGCCAAAATTAAAACACATGTCCTCTGACTTCCAGGCCTGCGCTCTTTCAGCCAGGCAATGATTCTTCTCATAAAATTACTTCCAAGAGGCATTCCCTGACTAATTCCCATCTTTTTTTTTTTATCACGCCACCTCATCAGTCACTTTAGCATTAGAACTACACATGCTAAATACAAGGCAATCAGGTTGGACACAGCCCCTGTCCCACATGGGGCTCACAGTTTTGATCCTCATTTTACAGATGAGGTAACTGAGGCATAGAGAAGTGAAGTGACTTGCTCAAAGTCACACAGAAACAAGTGATGGAGTAGGATTAGAACCCATGACCCCTGTAAACTCAACAAATCGCATCTTTTGGCACTTTTTGTTGTTTCCCCCATTAGATTGCAAGTCTCTTGAGTGCAGAAACCATGACTTAGGAGCATAAAATAAACATCTAAGTGCCTAGTAGAGGGTTCAGCACTCTATAGTCATTCCAAAAATACTGCTGAAGATTGCAACCACAAAGCCAGAAACCCGTGCCTATACAGATTTGAAGCAAATGACTTCCAGCCAATACCAAAATATGTTACGATTTAATGTTTGCCAATCCCTTTTAGGTTTGAGTTAAAAGAGGCAGGACTGGGTTGCACTCTAAATAATAAACAAGCGATCTTGGGATTTCCTTTATTTTTTTTTAAATGAGCCTTGATTTTGATCTGCGCAAACACACCCATTGACTTCCCGCTAATGTTCTAGAGAGCCAGGTTGCAACTCAATCCTCCCCAGTTCATGGTTTCAGGTCTCTTTCAGTAATTTAAATCAAGGCACGGTGTTTTGAGAACCACAGGAGCTTCCTCGGCAAGTGAAGATTAAGAGATTTGAACCTAAGCAGCCGGGATTTTGAAATCTCACCTTTTCCTTCATTTTGGCCACCATGCTGAGCCAGTAGTAAGAAAGAATTCCGATGATTGATATCTTCAGAAAAATATTCCTGCAAACCAGAAAAAAAGCAGGCATTTTACTCATAGGGAAATCACATTTTATTCTGCCACATAAATGTGACTTCTGCATTATCAAGTAGATCTAAGCTTATTATTACATTTATAGTCTATTTTCCCTACCTGAAATTTAATACCTGTCTAGCCCTCTAGCAAGTTAAGTGACTTTTCCAAGGTCATACAGTAGGCAAGTGGCAAAGTCAGGATTAAAACCCCGGTCCTTCAGACTCCCAGGTCTGTGCTCTTTCCCCTAGGCCATACTGCTTCTCCTAGCAATTTTTTTTTAATGAGATTTGTTAAGTGCTTATTAAGTGCCAGACATTGTAATAACCACTAGGGTAGATACACAATAATCAGGTTGGACACAGCCCATGTCCCACATGGGGTTCACAGTCTTAACCTGCATTTTACTGATGACTGAGGCACAGAGTGACTTGCCCAAGGTCACAGAGCGGGCAAGTGGCAGTGCCAGGATTAGAAGCCAGGTCCTCTGACTCCCAATGCTTCCAGTTCACAGCCATTTTAGAATTTATGACTTGTCGCTTGCTTGCCTCGGCTGCTTCGGCTATAGATGTGGAAGAGACAGTTTGCTGGTCTTCACGGGCAGGTCCAGAGCAGGAGGGGAGCCCCAGGATACAGAGTGGAAAATGCAGGGAAGGACGGGAACATGGGAAGAGGGCAGGATGATGAGGGAGAGTGAAGGAAACGAGATAATTTGACCCTTTAAGCACAGCTACGATGACCTACGTGCTCCAGCCTGCGAGGCCTATCCTCCCTCTGAACCAGACAATGGCTATTGTATTTCATCAAGTGATTTCTGCCCTGTGCCAGGTCCAAGACTTCCTGGCTTCTCTCTTATGGGAAGTAGCTTCTCGATCCCTGTGGGGGTTAGAGGAGAAGAGCAGCTTGGCCTGGTGGATAGAACACAGGCCTGGAAGTCAGAAGGACCTGGGTTCTAATCCCTACTCTGCCACTTGTCTGCTGTGTGACCTTGAGCAAGTGGCTTCACTTCTTTGTGCCTCAGTTTCCTCATCTATAAAATGGGGATTAAGACTGTGAGCCCCATGTGGGACATGGACTGCGTCCAAACTGATTAGCTTGTATCTACCCTAGCCCTTAGGACAGTGTTTGACACATAGAAAACACTAACAAATATTATTTTTTTAAAAGAGCAGTCTACTCCTCGGGAGGGGGGGAAAAAAGTAATTGGGTGAAGGACTGCATAGAATGGCTTGTGGGTTTGATTAAGTCGAAGTGAATTTATTCATTCGTTTGATTTATTCAATCATATTTACTGAGCACTTACTGTGTGCAGAGCACTCTACTAAGCAACTGGGAGAGTACAATATAACAATAAGCAGACAAACCCCCTGCCCACAATGACTTTACAGTCTAGAGAGAGAGAGACAGGCACTAATATAAATAAATAAAAGACAGGTAAAGACAGAAGTGCTGCTGTGAGGCTGGGAAGGGAGGATGAATAAAGGAAGAAGTCAGAGTGCCGAGGAAGGGAGTGGGAGAAAAGGAAAGGAGGGCTTGGTCAAGGAAGGTCTCTTGGAGGAAATGTGCCTTCTGGAAAGCTTTGAAGTGGGAGGGAGCCATTGTCTTTCGGATATGAGGAGGGAGGGCCTTTCAGGCCAAAGGCAGGATGTGGACGAGAAGTCTCTGGCAAGGGGTTGGAGGGTTCACACTGCCTTCATCTGGTTGCCTTGGCTACCTGAAATGACTGCCAGACCACAGTGCGAAGAGAGTGCGGTGTGGAGGGGGGACGTGAAGGTGAAGAGGGATCCCAGAGGGAGCTACACTAAGGTCATGCCAGAAGCGATCGCCTCTGCGGCAGGGGCAGGGCCTCACTCCTGCGGACCTGCCAGACAGGTCCGAGCCCTTTGTACCCAGCCCAGCTCCACCTGGATAACAGCTGTCTCAGGGGCGGGGGAGGCTGAGGAGGACACTGAAGAGGCTGGAAGGAGGGAGGCCAGGGGCAGGGCATGGAGACTGGAGACTGTACTAAGCGCTTGAGAGAGTACAATAGAACAGATTCCCTGCCCACAGTGAGTTTACTGTCCAGAGGCGGAGACAGACATTAATATCAATAAATAAATCACGGAACAGATACCTACCTAAGTGCTGTGGGGCTGGGAGATGGGGCGGTGAATAAAGGGAGCAAATCGGGACAACCCAGAAAGGAATGGGAGAGTGGAAGAAAAGGAAATGAAGGCTGTGACAAAGAAGGCTTCGTGATGGAGATGGGCCTTCGACAACGCTTTGAACGAGAGGGAGAATAACTGTCTGTCGGATATGAAGAGGGAGGGAGTTCCAGGCCAGAGGGAGGATGTGGGCCAGGGGTTGTCGGCAAGTAGATGAGATGGCGGTACTAGGTTGGCATTAGAGAAGCGAAGTGTGCTGGCTGGGTTGTAGTAGGAGAATAGCAAGGTGAGGTAATAGAGGGCGAGGTGATTGAGTGCTTTAAAGCTGATAGTAAGGAGGTTCTGTTTGGTTTCTGACCCAGATCCAGAAGCAGAGACAGAAGCGGTGGCATCTCTTTCTCAGAGCCTATCGGGAGCTGTCAGCACCACTGCTACTGTCTCTAACTTCAGGCCTCTGTTCCTAAGACCCACATCCTGGGAACCCCTTGGAATTCTGCTGGTCAAGGGTATGGAATCTTAGCTGTAGGAGAATCGTCCTTCTTAGTCAAAGAAGACACTGCAGTCGGTGAAATTCATGTGTGCCTGAAGAGGTGCATGTTCTTATGGTATTTGTTAAGGGCCTCCTGTGTGCCAGGCACTCTACTAAGTGCTGGGGTAGTTACAAGATAATCAAGTTGGATGCAGTCCCTGTTCCACCTAAGGCTCAGTCTTAATTCCCATTTTACAGACGAGGGAACTGAGACACAGAGAAATGAAGTGACTCGTCTAAGGTTACGTAGCAGACAAGTGGCAGAGCCTGGATGAAAACCCAAGTCTTTCTGACTCCCAGGATCGTGCTCTTTGCGCTAGGCCACACTGCTTCACTGTGGGCAGGAGATGTGGTCTGCTTGTATCGTATTCTCCCAAGAGGTTAGGCGATTAGAATGTAAGCCCGTCGATTAGACTGTGAGCCCGTCAAAGGGCAGGGACCGTCTCTATCTGTTACTGATTTGTACATTCCAAGCGCTTAGTACAGTGCTCTGCACATAGTAAGCGCTCAATAAATACTACTGAAACAGAGAGAGGGAGGGAGGGGCAGGGAGATCCAGAGTGACCCCGTGGGTCTGGAGACCAGCAATTCAACCCCTTGCTCACAGAGTTCCACCTGCCAAACTTCCACCATCATTTTCTAAAAACAGTCCAAGGGTCCCCCCCATTCTCAAAGCCCTCCTGAAACCCCACCTCCTCCAGGAAGCCCTCCCCGATTAGCCCCCCCCCCGGTGGCATCCACCCTTAGCACTTTTGCACAATTACCGACCTCAGCACTTCCGTATTTAATTGCTAGATGGATCAGTGATATGTTTGGTTCTACCTATGCAACTTATCGATTCACCTAACTCATCTTCCAAACCCTTGTGCCTAGCAGGACGTGCACCGTTCTCAACGATGGTTCCCTTTATTCATTCATTCATTCATTCAATAGTATTTATTGAGCGCTTACTATGTGCAGAGCACTGTACTAAGCGCTTGGAATGTACAAATCGGTAAAGACCGTAAGCTCCTTGAGGGCAGGGGCTGTGTCAGCTTCCAATTCTGTTGACGTCTCCCAAATGCTTCGTACAGCCCTCGGCGCACGGCAGGCGCTCAATAAATACCACTGATGGATTGAAGAGGCAGCCATGGCGGGATTGGCCAAAAACAGCAGACATCCACGACCCTGCTCAGCGCAGAAGCCATTCCAAGATGCACGACCAGGTGTGCCAGCCAAGGGGCTAACAGAGAAACCAGGACTGGCAGCTCTCCCCATCTCTTACCCCCTAAGGGCAGAAGTCCCTGTTAAGAGCAGCGTGGCCTAGTGGAAAGAGCACGGCCCTGGGAGTCAAAGGACTTGGGTTCTAATGTCCCCTCTGCCACTTTCTGCTGGGTGACCTCGGGCAAGTCACTTCACTTCTTAGTGCCTCTGTCCACTCATCTGGAAAATGGGGATCCGATACCTGTTCTCCCGCCTACTAAGATTTTGAGCCCCATGTCGGACATGGACTGTCTCCATACTGATTATCTGGCATCTATCCCAGCACTTAGCATGGTGCTTGACATAGAATAAGCACTTAAATACCACAATTATTATTATCATTACCTGATTACGATGACGTAGACCTGGTGCCTGGGAAGGTCAAACTTCTCCACGAGGCCGAAGAATGAGTAGAAAAGGGGCACGATGAAGTTAATGCAGCACACGACGAAGGGCAGCAGGAGGGTGGCTGCTTGGTTGTTTGTGTCTGTCAAAAACTGCCATCAGCGAGGACCCAGGAAACAACATTCATGAGAAGACTAAGCTTGTTAGAGGTACAGAATGTGTCTACCAACTCTATTGTACTATCCCAAGCGTTTAGTCAGTGCTCTGCACAAAGTAAGCGCTCGATAAATATGATTGATTGAGTGAATAAATACCATTGATTGATTGACTGATTGTCTGGGAAGGCACATTATCCCCAGGGCAGAGACACGACGAGCAGAAGGCCAAAGCCAGTGGCTACAACTCCAGGCCTTTTCAAACCAACGCCCTCTTCTAGCCCAAGGGGACCAAGACGCTCCCTAGAACTGGTTAACCTCAGAGAAGCAGTGAGGCCTAGTGGGAAGGGTAAGGGTCTGAAATTCAGAGGACCCAGTTTCTAATCCTCACTCTGCCACTTGCCTGATGGGTGACCTTAGGCAAGTTACTCAACTGTTCAGTCCCTCGGTTTCTTCATCTGTAAAAGGAGCATTAAATACCTGTTCTTTCTCCTCCTTACAATGAGAGCCCCATGGGACTGTGCCCAACCTGATGGTCTTGTATCTACCCCAGCACTTAGAACAGTGCCTGGCACATAGAAAGCTCTTAAATACCATTACTCTCGTTATCACACCCTCTCTCCTCACATCTGACAGACAGTGACTTTTCCGCCTTCAAAATCTTATTGAAGGCACATCTTGAAGGCCTTCCCTAAGCCTGCTTTTCCTCTTCTCCCACTCCCTTGTGCGTCGCCCTGACTTGCTTCCTTTATTCATGCCCCCTCTCCCAGTCCCACGGCACTTATGTACATATCTGCATTATTTTTATTTATAGTAACGTCTGTCTCCCCCTCTAGACTGTAAGCTCACTGTGGGCAGGGAATGTGTCTGTTTATTGTTGTAATGTATTCTCCCAAGCACTTAGTACAATGCTCTGCAGTAAGATTCAATAAAGATGATCGATTGACTGATTGCTTATTATCATTATTGTCATGGAGGGGGAGATGAGAGCAGAGTTTGGCCAGTGATGACCCAGGCCCCTGCTCCCACCCAAGGGTTAGGCCACCACCTCCTGTATACCAGGCCTGGCCGAGGCCTCTCTTTTGAAAGCTGGATCGGGCCCGTGCCCAGCTTGGCTCAGAGCTGCAGCCACGGCCAAGAACGAGACCGAACCCTTGACCCTGCTCGGTGGGTGTGATTAGCGAGCAGCTTTGTTCGATCCTGTTAGACAAGGCTGTCTTCCCCGTGGTCAAGTTGGCCTTGGCCCCACCTCACCCCGGCCCCTGACATCGGCCGCACCAGGGGAATGAGGAGATAACGGTTTCCAGCCGGGCCCGGTAAATGGTCCCCGGAATGCCATGAATGAATGTAGTGTTCCCTGGGGTTGGCCGAGCCAGGCACAAAGGAGAGAGCTGGGCAGAGGCCTGGCACCCTGCCCTTTTGGCTCAGTGGTGCTGAGGGCAGCTGGGTGATCCTTGCTCCTGTCCGCCAGTGAGCATCTTCAAACCCCCACAGGGAAGGGTCTCCATGGAGAAAAGATTTACTCTATGGGGACCGTGTTCCCCTCTGCCACTGCTCAAGTGGGCTTTGGCTTTCAACAGAGCAGTGGCCAAGCCCCTGGGAACACCTCCCCTCACTCGCCCCAGATGGTCGCCTTTTTTTTTTTAAAGTGGCATTTAGCTACAGTGCTCTGCACACAATAAGTGTTCAGTAAATATGATCGAATGAATTTAGGTGCTCCCATGTGCCAGACACTGTACTAAGTGCTGGAGTAGATAAAAGCCAATCAGGTTGGACCCAATCCATGTCCCAAATGGGGCTCACGGTCTTAATCCCTCTAGACTGTAAACCCAGTGTGGACAGGGATTGTCTTTATTGCTGAATTGTACTTTCTAATTGCTTAGTACAGTGCTCTGCACAGAATAAGGGCTCAATAAATATGACTGAATGAATGATTGAATAATCCCCCTTGTCTGGGTGAGGTAACTGAGGCCCAGAGAGGAGAAATCAACTTGCCCAAGGTCACACAGCAGACAAGTGGTGGAGCTGGGATTAGAACCTGGGTCCTTCTCATTCCCAGGACCATGCTCTATTCATTCATTCAAAAGTATTTGTTGAGTGCTGTATTAAGCGCTTGGAATGTACAATTCGGCAACAATCCCTGCCCAATGTCGGGTTCACAGTCTGATCAGGGGAGTCAGACTGCAGAGCAAAACAGAACAAAACATAAACGAGACATTATCAAGATAAATAGAATCAAGGGGATGTACACCTCAATAACAAAATAAATAGGGTTCACTAGGCCTCTTTGCTTCCCTTGACAGGGACTACCCAGGTGGTACCTTGAGGTTGATTTGGGAGAGTTTGTAGACACCTTTGCAGCAAGCAGCGGCCGTGCCCGTCGACAGCACCCAGGCCCCCAAGTGGATACCAACTTGAACCATTCTCTTCTTTAAAGGAAGCTTCACTCTGTCCTGCAATCTCTCCGACAGGTTTTCCTGGAACCACAAGCGAATGCCTGGTGAAACACAGACCATTCTGCTGAAGGCAACTCTCTCATTCATTCGTTCGATCGTATTTACTGAGCACTTATTGTGTGCGGAGCACTGTACTAAGTGCTTGGGAGAATACAACAAGAAACAGACATATTCCCTGCCCACAATGGGCTCACAGTCTAGTGGCAGATGGCCCTATTAGGGGACAGACTGGGAGTCAAATTTCTGCGTTCTCAAGGTCCTCTTCCTGTGAGGATGACCCGATAGCTCCCATAAGAGAGCTTTAACTTCTCCTACCAACAGCCCTACAAGGCCGCTAAGGGATGGGAAAGCAGAGCTCTTGTAAAACTCTTCGATGCACTGAGCTTTCTGGTGCGGAAATGCAGATGAGCAAGAAATCTCAGAGTTGAGCTCGGAAATATCTCGCGTCTTCCTCGGTTGTTCCGGCACCTTAATCTGAGTGCTCAGGTTCTTTTGCTTCAGCTGCACAGCTTTATCATTAGTGATGTTGAAGTCCCAGGAGCAGAGGATCCTGGAGGCTCCCCCGGTGTAGTTGTAGGGGTTGATGAAGTTGTTCCGGAAAGACTTGGCCATGCTGTAGGGAGACAAAACGCCACTGACAGTTACAACTGAGAATGGCAAAAAGCCCTGGGTGTTACAACCGAGAACGGCAAAACGGCCCGGGCAGTTACAACCGAGAACGAAAAAGATGCCTTCGGTGGTTACAACCAATAATGACAAAAAACCCTAGGGGTTACAACCGAAAAATGGCAAAACACCCCAGGTGGTGAGAACCGAAAACAGCAAACCCCCTGGGTGGTTACAACCGAGAATAACAAATCACCCTGGGGTTGCAACTGAGAATGACAGAAAGTCCCAGTGGTTACAACCAAGAACAGCAAAAAATACAAGAAAGAAAACAGGAATCTCGAGAAAGAAAATAAACAAAGCAGGAGCAATGGAGGACAGAGAGGTGATCCAATTCCTTAGAATGAGAAAAGGGGGAATCCATCACCCTGACCACCTTCATCTTGGGGCACATAAGCTCCACGCGGGGGGGAAGCAAGTCTACTAACTCTATTGTCTTCCCCCAAGTGCTTAGTAAGAGGGCCCTCCACCAGCCTGTAAGCTCCTTGTGGGTAGGGGGTCATGTCTACCAATTCTATTGTCCTGTATTTCCCCAAGTGCTTTGTACAACACTTTGTACAAGAAATACCACTGACTGTACCGAATAAGCCCTCAGTAAATACAGTGAATACATCGTCTCCTTCACTTTATGAAAAACTGGAGCAGCATGGCAAAGTGGATGGAGCATGGTCCTGGGACTCAGAAGGTCATGGGTTCTAATCCTGGCTCTGCCACTTGTCTTCTGTGTGGCCTTGGGCAAACCACTTCACTTCTCTGTGCCTCAATTACCTCATCTGTAAAACGGGGGTGAAGACTGTGAGCCCTGGGCAGGACAGGGACTGTGTCCAACCCGATTTGCTTGTAACCACCCCAGCGCTTAATAATGCCATTATTATTATAAGAAACTTTTAAAATAGTAGCCCTCTTTAATAGGAAAATTCTGGCAGCTCCAGCTCTGTCATGGGGCTTATTCCATGAAGTAGAGTGCTCCACCCCCATGCGACAAGCACCAATATGCAGCCTCTAGCACCTCTCTGTGTTCAGTACAACTTTCTCCAGACACTCAGACTTTCCCTTACAACCTGAGGCTCCCCTTCTAGACTCACTGTGGGCAGGGGATCTGTCAGTTATATTGTACTGACACCCAAGTCTTTAATACAGTGCTCTGCACTCAGTAAGCGCTCAGTTGATGACGGAGGCATTTCAGCAAACAAGACATTTCCTTTGCAAGGTGAGGAGAAGAGGCCCAAAAGAACATCAGCCGCGGAAATGAGCATACATCTGTTTGGAGATGATGGACTGACAGAGGCATTTCAGCAAACAAGACATTTCCTTGCAAGCTGAGGAGAAGAGGCCCAAAAGAACATCAGCCCCGTAAATGAGCATACATCTGTTTGGAGAGAAATGTTGTGGACTAGGGAATAAGAGGAGTCCTGGGTATTGTGGATATTGTCATTATGGATCGTGTTTCTCTCCATTCCTTGCCAGTTAAACATATAGTAAATAAGAGTTTAGTTCAATACGTTTTAGACAGAGTCCCTGGAGAAACAGGGACCATATCTAACGCTCTCCTGTGAATTTTTTCCCCAGGGCCTAATGCAGACCTTTACACAGAGTAAACAATAAATAATGTTTACTATTACTAAATTTGATAACTGCTAATTTGATAACTGAAGACCCAAGAGGAAATTAGCCCTATAAACTTGAGGCTAGTGGAAATAGGGAATTCCCCTTTCTCCAATCACTGACGTTCAAAGACAGGATCAATGAATTCACAGGCAGGATCATTGATGTTTCTTTTATGATAATACTAACTGTGGTATTTGTTAAGCACTTCTTAAGTGCCAGGCACTGTACTAAGCACGGGGTTGGATACAAGGTGACCTGGTTGGACTCAGTTCCTGTCCCACATGGGGCTCACGACTTAATCTCAAATTTACAGATGAAGTAACTGAGGTGAAGTGAAGTGACTTTCTCAAGGCAGGCGAATGGAGGAGCCGGGATTAGAACCCAGGTCCTTCTGACTCCCAGGCCCATGCTCTATCCACTGGGCCTCCCTGCTACTCTTATCTGAAGCTCCCTTAGCCTCAATTATTTCAGACAAAGGAGATACTCTTAAAAACAGAGGGGGCACTTTTGGCATCTGCCCTTGATAAGGTAGCCCAAAAGAGAGAAACGTGGCCCCAAGACAACAACTCCTTTGACTTTGCAGACTGTGAAACCGAAGGAATTGCTCAGTACGATTTGCTAGCTGTGACTTGGCATTTGGGAGGAAACACCTAGAGAGCACAAACTAAAGTCATTAATATAAACAGGATTTCTAGTTTCCTGAAAATAGCTGGCTAACATGGGCAGCAAAGATTGCAGCGGTTACCCCGGCAACCTCCTGCAAGTCTCTGGCACTTGGGCCCAGCATCGGCATTTTGTGGCCATCTCTTTGACTAGAAATAATGATAATCATAATAACAATGACATTTGTTAAGCGCTTACTATGTGCCAGGCAGTGTTCTAAGTGCTGGAGTGGATACAAAAGAAGCAGTATGGAGTAGTGGATAGAGCACGGGCCTGGGAGTCAGAAAGTCACGTGTTCTAAACCCAGCTCCTCCATTTGTCTGCTGTGTGACCATGGGCAAGTCATTTCACTTCGCTGTGCCTCATCTGTAAAACGGGGATTGAAACTGTGAGCTCCATGTGGGACATGGACCGTGTCCAACCTGATTTGCTTGTATCTACCCCAGCACTTAGTAGTTCAGGGCACGTAGTAAGCGCTTAACAAACACCACAATTGAGTTAATTGTCATTTCTCTATATTCTAGGCGGTATCTTCGTTAGGTTACAAAGACAATTTTATAATAAAGAAGAGAGTTACCTGAACACCAAGCTAAAAAAACAGATCATGAAATATACTCCAATGGTGAAGATATATGCCAGCTGCATGTTGTAAAACAAGCTGTTGCTTTCGTTGGTGATTGTTGAGTTGGTATAAAAACCATAGTACATCACTGTCTCCTGAAAATACCCCTAAAAGAAAAACAAGAGCTTTGAGTTAGGGAGCAACTTAGAGACTCAAGAACTACAGATGGATTTAGGGTCTCAGTACTCTCAGCCTGAAACAAAAGTCCCATTAGATTGAGGACAGGGACCGGGTCTTTGACTTCTAGACTGCAAGCTCTCTTTTGTTAGTTTTTTATGATATTTTGTAAACACTTGCTATATGTGAAGCATTGTTCTAACTGTTGGGGTAGATACAAGTTAATCAGGCCAAATACAGTCCATGTCTCACATGGGGCTCACACTCTAAGTAGGTGGGAGAACAGGTATTGAACCCCCCCCTTTTGCAGTTGAGAAAACTGAGGCACAAAAAAGTTACGTGACTAGCCCAAGGTCACACAGCAGCCAAATGGTAGAGCTGGGATTAGAACCCAGGTCATCTGGCTCCCAAACCTATGATTTACCCACTAGGCCATGCTGCTTCCTTAAGTTTCTTCTCGTTGTGGGAAGGGACTATATCTACCAATTCTGTTAATACTGTAGTCTCCCAAGCGCTTAGAACAGTGCTCTGCACACAGTAGGCACTCATTAAATACTAGTGATTGATTATTGTGTGATCATGCATAATAGAGTGCTCAGGGTTATGTATATGGCTGCTCCGCGGCGGGATCCTGTCTATTAACTATTTGTATTCTCCCCATTCTCTTCTATGAATCAATGCCTTATCGTGGCAGGAGAATTTGTGTACACTGATGAAGCTTAGAGCTAAGCCCTTGAAGGAGATTTTCTCGTCAGGGTTATTCATAATGGAAAGGTCTAAGCAGACGCATCAGACAGAGTTGATTCGCCGGTGCTGGAGCGGCATGGGAAAGAGTCAAATGCGGCTAATCGAGTGATCAAATCGTTGATCAAAGACAACTGCAGAGGATCAAGTTTTAACTGCGCGGAAGGCGGCAATGGTAAACCACTTCCGTATTTTTTTACCGAGGAAACTCTATGGACTACATTCCAGAATGACACTGAGGAGGAGATGTGTCGAAGGTGTTGCCATGGGTCGGAATGACTAGACAGCGTTTGACGAAACATTCTCCCAAGCCCTTAGTGTGGTGCTCTAAGAACTCAATAAATACTAGTGATTGATGAGCTAAGCAGTCAGGAGATGGCTAAGGTACAAAGTGACACAAAAAGGGAACCCTCCAATCGCAATCTTGGTGGCTACTCATTAACCCATGCTTATCTTACATTATAGAACTTGGATTTACTCTAGCTGAGAGAACAAAGCAAAGTATCCTGGAAGTAGAAGAGTTTCTGTTGGGGTTGCCAGGAGACTGGAGGGAGGGGGAAGTATTTAGCATGTAGTTCCTGTCCCAGAACTATTTCGGAATTTAGAAAAGTGAGCCTCGCTAAAATCCACCCTTTCCTCTCCATCCAAACTGTTAGCACTTATCCTATCCCTCCTTGATTACTGCATCAGCCTCCTAGTTGACCTCCCTGCCTCCTGTCTCTCCTCACTCCAGTCCATACTTCACTCATCTTTCTACAAAAAAGTTCAGTCCCCATTTCCCCACTCCCCAAGAACCTCCCGTGGTTGCTCTTCCACCTCTGCAAACAGAAACTTCTTACCGTAGGTTTTTATAACACTCAATCACCTCGCCCCCGCCTACCACAACCCAGCCGCACACTTCACCCCTCTAATGCCAACCTACTCACTGTACCTCGATCTCCTCTATCTCCCCTCTGACCTCTTGCTCACATCCTGCCTCTAGCCTGAAATGCCCTCCCTCTTCATATCTGATGGTCAATCACTCTCCCCCATTCAAAGCCTTATCAAAGGCACATCTCCAAGAGGCCTTCCCACAAAGCCCTCATTTCTTCTTCTCCCACTCCCTTCTGTGTCACTCTTGCCCTTGGATTTCCTTCTTTTATTCATCTCTTCACCCCCACAGCACTTATGAACATATCTTTAATTTATGTTAATGTCTGTCTCCCCCTCTAGACTGTAAGCTCCCTGTCGACAAGAAACCTGACTTTCAACTCTGTATTCTCCCAAACACTTGCTGCGGTGTTCTGCACAGAGTAAGTGCAGAATAAAATTGATAATCACAACTGTGGTATTTGTTAAGCACTATGTGCTAAGCGTTTACTGTTCTAGGAGCTGGGGTAGATATAAGATAATTGGGTTGGACACGGTCCCTGCCCCATATAGGGCTCACAAGTCTTAATCCCCATTTTACAGATGAGGGAACTGAAGCACAAAGAAGTGACTTACTCAAGGTCACCCAGCAGACAAGTGGTAGAGCCGGAATTAGAACCCAGGTCCTTTTGACCCCCTGGGCCCATGTTCTATCCACTAGGCCATGCTGCTTCTCTGACAGTCCATTAAGTGTAGTGTGAACAACAGCTGTCTCTCATGAAACCCATTCAGGTGTCTTCCCCCTGCAGACTCAGCAAGGTCAGGATCAGGTATGAGTCAGACTAAGTTTCTAGAAATTCATGGCCTTTCCAGGTATCCTCAGGAAGGATCTAGGATGAGAGGTTGTAGGCACTGAGTCAGTCTTAGATGACCATCCTTCCCAGAAGCAGCCAGAGACAAGTTACTGGGGCGGATCACACAGGGAAGGGTTGCCCTGACAGTTTGGTGGCCCTGGGGCAGGCAGATGTATCTAAACTGTGGTAGAAAGAGTGGAAATTCCTCCTGTAAACTGCAATCTTACCCAGACCAAGCTCTGGAAACCTTATTGAAGGCACTTCTCCCCCAAGAGGCCTTCCCCAACTAGGTCCTCATTTCCTCTTCTTCCTCTCCTTTCTGCATAAACTCTTGCACTTGGATTTGTACTCTTTTTTCACCCCACCCTCAGCCCATCCATAGTCTCACAGCAAGAATCTGTTCTCCCCGGCCCCACAGGTCATACAGCCGCAAGTGGCTACAGATGATTCACGTTCCAAAAGGCCTAGGTTTGATGAAAAAGCCTGAAATAATCTAATTAATCGTATTTGTTGTGGGCAGGGACCTTGTCTACCAACTCGGTCGTGTTTTACTCACCCAAGCACTTAGTACAGTTCTCTGCACATAGTAAGTGCTCAATAAATACCACTGATGGATTGATTTCTTCACCACTTTGCTGGGAAGTAGGATAGTGATCATCCGAAACACCAGAAATATGTTAGTAACTTTGAAAACCCTATTATTACTCACGAAATCTGTTCCCCCGGGGGAATAACCCATCCAGTCCATCCTTAACCCACCAGAGCCCAGGAACTACTTACCGCCCCAGTGAGAAGCTCCAAGCCAGTGAACGGAAGATTATTTGGTTTGGAGTCCACACACTGGGGGATTGTGATGAAACTGAAGTTCACGATGAATGAGAAAATGTTGAATTTGAGCAGCCACTTGAGGAAACTGAAATAGGAGAGAATGCTAGTTCCGAACTGGCCACCGATGACTTTGAGGGTTTTCTGCCACAGTTGCAAAGACAGGAAAAATTCGGACAAAGTGCTCTTAAACCGTCGGAAAGTCTAGAATGAGAAAGCATATGGGTTCAGGGGCAGTCGATCAGTCAGTCGTATTTATTGAGTGCTTACTGTTTGCACAGTACTGTGTTAAGAGCTTGGGACAGTACAATACAACAGAGTTGGTAGAAATGTTCCCTGTCCCACAAGGAATTTACAGTCTAGAGGGGAGACAGACATTAAAATAAATTAAGACTATAATGATGATGGTGTGATGGTATCTGTTAAGTGCTTACTTTGTGACACACACTGTTTTAAGTGCTGGGGTAAATACAAGCTAATCAGGTTGGACACAATCCCTGCCCCAAGTAGCACTTACAGTCTTCATCCCTATTTTACAGATAAGATAAGTGAGGTGTAGATAAATGAAATGACTCACCCAAGGTCACATAGCAGACAAGTGGTGGAGTTGGGATTAGAACCCCGGGTCCTTCTGACTCCTAGGACCATGCCCTACCCACTAGGCCATGCTGCTTCCCACAGTACCTGAGGCCTGAGGGTAGGATTGATAAAGGGTGCAAATTCAAGTGCCAGAGCAGTGCCAGAAGGGAAAGGGAGTAGGAGAAATGAGGGCTTAGCTGGGGAAGTCTTCTTGGAGGAGCTGTGATTTTAGTGAATCTAGCCAGGTGGATTAAAGGGATCCACCAGAGCCTCTAAATAGTTCCTAATTTCAGCAAACTTCCCACTCCTCCCTGCTAAGTTAAATTGTTAATAACAATAACAACTGTGGCATTTGTTAAGTGCTTACTATGTGCCAGGCACTGTATTAAGCTCTGGGGTGGATACAAACAAATCGGGTTCGACAGTCCCTATCCACTACAGGGCCCAAAGTCTCAATCCCCATTTTACAGATGAACTAACTGAGGCACAGAGAAATGAAATGACTTGCCCAAAGTGAAACAGCAGACAAGTGGCAGAGCCAGGATTAGAACCCACGTGTTTCTGACTCCCAGGACCGTGCTCTACCCACTGCCGTACTCTAGATGGACCTTGTCCATTTATCTTCCAATTTCTTTCACACATACACCCCCAATTTCTAAGGACTAGGGGGAAAGGAATGGTGAAACAAAGACAAATTCCATGTCTTTCCTCTTATCAGCCTTAATGATAAGTTAGCTAACTTAGCTAACCAATAAGGGGAGGATTTGCTAACAATACTTTTTGTCACATTTCAACACAGAAGGTCTGTAAAACTTAGTACATTTGGCCCTTTCTTTTGGTCTCATTAGAAATAACTAAGGACTAAAACTCTGGGCGTTTGGAGAAATGAACCGCCCGGTCACTTTCATTCATTCATTCAATAGTATTTATTGAGCTCTTACTATGCTCTTACTATGTGCAGAGCACTGTACTAAGCGCTTGGGATGAACAAGTCGGCAACAGATAGAGATAGTCCCTGCCGTTTGACGGGCTTACGGTCTAATCGGGGGAGACGGACAGACAAGAACAATGGCAATAAACAGCGTCAAGGGGAAGAACATCTCGTAAAAACAATGGCAACTAAATAGAATCAAGGCGATGTACAATTCATTAACAAAATAAATAGGGTAACGAAAATATATACAGTTGAGCGGACGAGTACGGTGCTGTGGGGATGGGAAGGGAGAGGTGGAGGAGCAGAGGGAAAAGGGGAAAATGAGGCTTTAGCTGCGGAGAGGTAAAGGGGGGATGGCAGAGGGAGTAGAGGGGGAAGAGGAGCTCAGTCTGGGAACGCCTCTTGAAGGAGGTGATTTTTAAGTAGGGTTTTGAAGAGGGAAAGAGAATCAGTTTGGCGGAGGTGAGGAGGGAGGGCGTTCCGGGACCGCGGGAGGACGTGACCCAGGGGTCGACGGCGGGATGGGCGAGACCGAGGGATGGTGAGGAGGTGGGCGGCGGAGGAGCGGAGCGTGCGGGGTGGGCGGTAGAAAGAGAGAAGGGAGGAGAGGTAGGAAGGGGCAAGGTGATGGAGAGCCTTGAAGCCTAGAGTGAGGAGTTTTTGTTTGGAGCGGAGGTCGATAGGCAACCACTGGAGTTGTTTAAGAAGGGGAGTGACACGCCCAGATCGTTTCTGCGGGAAGATGAGCCGGGCAGCGGAGTGAAGAATAGACCGGAGCGGGGCGAGAGAGGAGGAAGGGAGGTCAGAGAGAAGGCTGACACAGTAGTCTAGCCGGGATATAACGAGAGCCCGTAATAGTAAGGTAGCCGTCTGGGTGGAGAGGAAAGGGCAGATCTTGGCGATATTGTAGAGGTGAAACCGGCAGGTCTTGGTAACGGATAGGATGCGTGGGGTGAACGAGAGGGACGAGTCAAGGATGACACCGAGATCGCGGGCCCGAGAGACGGGAAGGACGGTCGTGCCATCCACGGTGATAGAGAAGTCTGGGAGAGGACCGGGTTTGGGAGGGAAGATGAGGAGCTCAGTCTCGCTCATGTTGAGTTTCAGGTGGCGGGCCGACATCCAGGTGGAGACGTCCCGGAGGCGGGAGGAGATGCGAGCCTGAAGGGAGGGGGAGAGGACAGGGGCGGAGATGTAGATCTGCGTGTCATCTGCGTAGAGATGGTAGTCAAAGCCGTGAGAGCGGATGAGTTCACCGAGGGAGTGACTTGACTCTACTTGGTTGACTATCAGGCTGACTTACCCAAGATGTGTTGTACAGGCACTGGGTGAAGCAATTAAGCTGAGATAGGCCACTTTTTTTTTTCTTTTTCTGCATATAGACTTTATTCCTGTCAAGAATGGCAAGAGAGCACAGCAAGTATGTCAATCACAAAAACAGTCTGCTTCTCCCAAACTGGGACCATCCCAGTGTAGCAAACAACGAGAGCCCAATCAATCAAATCAACCATATTTACTGAGCATTTACTGTGTGCAGAACACTGTACAAAGTACTTGGGAGAGTAGAGTATAACAGAGTGAGCAGACATGTTCCCTGTCTACAGTGCTATTGGTATTCCAGTAGGTTAGGCTGTGAGCCCTGTGAGGGCTAGGGGCTGATTCTGATCTGATTTCTGTAGACTATAAGCTTCCTGTGGGTAGGGACTACATCTACCACTCTACTGTATTGTACTTTCCCAAGAGCTAAGTACAATGCTCTGCACAAGGTTAGTGCTCAGTAAAAACCACTAAATGATTGACTGTATTGTATCTACCCCAGTGCTGAGCGGAAGCAGAGCGGTTTAGTGGATAGAGGAGGGACGTGGGAGTCAGAAGGACCCGGGTCTGCCACTTGTCCGGTGTTTGACCTTGGGCAAGTCAGTTAACTTTTGAATCGCATTTACCTCACCTATAAAATGGGGATTAAAAAAGTGGGAGCCCCATGTTGGGACAGGGACTGTGTCCAACCTGTATCTACCTCAGTGCTTACGACAGTGCTTGGCACATAGTAAGCTCTTAACACGTACCATAATTATTATTTTTTAAACGCTTGGACCACAGTAAATGCTTAAATTGCACACTTATTACTACCTGAATGATGATGGTACCATCCTTCTCTTTCCCTCCATTTCCCCAACATGGATAGCCAATATGACATATGTACAACAGTACATACATTGAAGGTGCTATATACAAGTTGACAGTGTCCATCCTGATAATCTTATATTTGTCCCTGTGCTTACCACAGAGTAAACATTTACCGTAATGAAAATAATCATTTCTTTATGGCGCTATATGAAGCACTTCCTAAATTTGCTCAAAGGCTGGTCTCTGCCCTCTGAACTGGTGTTTTGAAAAAGGGATCCATACACATGAATCTTCAGGTCAAAGTGTACATGGGCCAAAACTAAGGTCAGTTAAAAAAAAAAATCTATGTTTCTTAACAGCTCTGATGAAATTTGCCTCATTAGCCAGTTAATAATAATAATAATAATGTTGGTATTTGTTAAGCGCTTACTATGTGCCGAGCACTGTTCTAAGCGCTGGGGGAGATACAGGGTAATCAGGTTGTCCCACGTGAGGCTCACAGTTAATCTCCATTTTACAGATGAGGGAACTGAGGCACGGAGAAGTGAAGTGACTTGCCCACAGTCACACAGCTGACAAGTGGCAGAGCCGGGAGTCGAACTCATGACCTCTGACTCCGAAGCCCAGGCTCTTTTCCACTGAGCCACGCTGCTTCCCAGTTAATTATAGGACGATTTGTGAACAATTCTTCATGGTGCAGTTCAACTCATGAGGGCTGGAAGGTTGAGGACCTGGGGATGTCTTTTGAGGGGTGAGATTTTTATTTTCATTTCAAATTTTGGATTAACTCAAGGTCCTCCTGATTGACAGCTGTCCTGGTGGGGAGGCTGGTAGTTCTGGGCTGCCCCTTCATCACCCCCAAGGCAGCCTGCTGAGACTAGTGGGATTACCCTGAGGCCCTCCAGGTGGGCTGTGGGGCTGGAGTACAGGGTGGGGGTGGACAAGGCCAGAAAGGAAGTCCAGCACTCAGGGGATGGGCCATTACTAAGGCTCCAGGAATGTGGTAGGGAACACTGCATTGATCTCTGACTTCTTTGTCTGGAACATTCCCCACTGCTATTATGTTGGGGCCAAGGGTCAGATGAGCCCCAGGCAGAATTGTAGGGAGGAGGAAAGGGGGAGGAGAGAGAGAAGGGAGGGGAAGAGAGAGGAGAGGGATGATGGAAGGTAAGGAGGGGGAAAGAAAAATAGGGGAAAGAGAGGCGAGATGGAAGAGAGAGGAACTTACAGGGGGAGAAGTCGGGGGACAGAGAAGGGAAGAGGGGAGAAGGGGGGGGGGAAGAAGGAAGGGGAAAGAGGAGGGAGGGAAGGGGAAAGGGAGAAGCAGCATGGCCTAGTGGATAAAGCATGGGCCTGGGAGTCAGAAAGACCTGGGCTCTAGTCCAGACTCCCCTATTTGTCTTCTATGTGATCTTGGAGAAGTCACTTCATTTCCCTGGATCTCAGTTACCTCATGGACGTATACTATGAGCCACAAGTGGGACCTAATGATCCTGTATCTACCCCAGCATTTTGTATGATGCTTGACACATAAGTGCTTAACAAATATTATTATGATTATTATCAATAATCATGTCAGATAGAAGAAAAGCAGTGTGTCCTAATGGAAAGAGGAGTTGGGAGTTCTAATCCCAGCTATACCAGTTGCCTGCTCTGTGACCTGGGGCAAATCACTTAACTTTCCTGTGTTAACCTTAATTTCTCTGGGTTAACCTTAACTTGTGTGTGTTAATTTCCTCATCTGAAAAAACAGAGATTGCATGCCTATTTTCCCTCCCTCTTAGACTGTGAGAACCATGTGGGACAAGGATTGTGTTTGAACTGATTTTATTGTATCTACTCTGTCGATTAACACAGTGTTGGGTACATAAGTCATTAACAAATAATATTTGTCATAAACTAGGATTTTCTTAAAAATCCTAGCCTGTTTTTCCCTCTAGGAAACTCACTGTGGGCAGGGAACATGTGTAACAAGTCTGTTACCTTGCAATCGCTCAAGTGCTTAATACAGTGCTCTGCACACAGTAAGTGCTCAAAAAATACCATTGATTGAAAAAAATATTTCCTACAATCCAACATTCATGGATATACTGGCTTACATTTTAGTTTCTTTTTAATACTTTGATACTACATGAAAATATTTTTTTCCTACAATACTACAGGGCAAGATAATTGTACACCACACCCTTGCTTATTCTCTCACGCAACAGTAGCCTGTTATAAAGCATGATGTCTCTAAGTAGGTTACAGGAGTTTTCACTCAAGAACAGCAACCAAAAACCTTCTGCTATCTCAGGGAGGGGTACTTTGCACGGCCCTGGATGGGCTGGTAGGAAAAGTCACTGTACCAAGAATGCAGCAGAAGCTCACCATGCTTACCTAATGTTTTTTTTCTCCTTCAGAGTCATCGGTAATTTCTGAATGGCTTTCATTCTCTCCCTGTTGGACAGGCTTGCCAGAGTTGTGATTAGCTTTTGTTCTGCATAAGGGAAATTACAAAATTTACTCTGGGGTGGTGGATGTTATTTTTTTTGATGCATATGTACACTAATGGTATTGTACAAAGCACAAGGAAATAGCAACGTTAGTTCAAGGAAAGGAAATCATTCATCCTAGACATTTTCAGACATTCATCTGGCCCCCACATTTGCATTCTATTCCAGCTCTGTAGACACAGACTTTTAGAACCAAAAGTAAACTGGAAAGGACTTCCAATCCATGCCTCCTTTCTTCGGGAAAGGCCCCATAACCACACCTCAGTCTAACAAAAACATGCCTTCTTTTTGAAAACGTGGGCAAATCCCAACTTCCCTGTGACTCAGTTCCTGGTCTGTAAAATGGGGGTTCAATACCTGTTCTCTCACTCCTCTAGACTGTGAATTCCATGTGGGACAGGAACTCTGTCTGAATGAATCATCTTGCATCTACCTGAGTGTATAGTACAGTGCTTAGGCATAGAGTGCTAACAAATACTTGAATGCCATAGTAATTATTATTAGTATTGAAATTCCAAGACTACTGGCCTAGGAGTTGCTGCTGCCAAAATAAGGCACCCAAAACACATCCACAATGACTTTTGTCAACCCCAAGTCCCAGGCAATAGCACTACCTCCTTGAAGAGCCTTTGGCTAGGAAATTCCACACAGCCCTATTTCTGAGCCCAGATGCAAAGTCTACCTTGTAGGGTTTTCCCTCGAAACATCTGAACCTTTAGAACATCCCAGGTTTTCCAGCAAAAGTCTTTTAAATGACCCTCTCCTTCCTTTCTCCCTCCTAGATTAATCCCAGAATGTTCCTCGAGAAACCTACCTCTTTTGTGAGAGTCAAAAGCGTTGGCAACACTGGGAGATATAATATCAATGGTGTCTTGGAATCTGTTACGCCTCCTTATACTGCTAACTTTTACAAAAGAAAAATGATGTTAAGATTAATATTGACTTTTTCTGAAAGAATGAGATTTTATTGATAGAGTTGAAACCAACTACAGGGAGCAAGTAATTATAAATCCCAACTGAGTTTTTAAAATGTGCTTGCCACATTCAACTTACTTGGTTTGTCCAACATAGCCTCATTAATGTTAGATTAAGCCTTAGTAGCTAAGCACCTAGGTAGTCACCTCCCTTCCCACCCCCACAACCCTATGAACATCTCTCTTTATACTTTGCTTCTCCTACCTGAGATTTATTTTAATGTCTGTCTCCCCGACTAGATTGTAAGGCTCCCCGTGGAGTCTTCGTGTCTGCTAACTCTATTGTACCGTACTCTCCCAAGTGTTTAGGGCAGCACTCTGCACCCAGTGAATACTATTAATTGACTGGTTGATTAATCAGAGCCTATCAAATCTTCCTTCCTCCTTTCCATCTTCTTGGCCAAATGGTCTCTCACTCCTCTCATTTACTTTTGAAGCTATGGGGAATCCAAATTCAGAAATGGCTGTTACTCAAGAAACCCCTTTCTTCCATTTCCAACCAACCCCCTCCTTCTCTGGAGCTGTGATACCTTGTACCGCCGACTCTGAAGAACTAGAATACTCTGAAGTCTCATTTTCCTCAGAAATTTGGAGAGAAGTTTCCATCCATCCAATTGCCTGTCCTTGCTCTTCTCTGGACACTCTGCCTCCTGGAATCTGGACCATTGACTCTTCATCATCTTTTGCTGTCTCAGCACTCACTTTGGAAAAAATAACCTGCACTTGAGGATCACTTTGCCTTTTCCAATTAAAATAACTAAAGGGTTGGCTGATTTTTCTCTCTCCAGAAGTATAGCCTGGATCGTCAACATCTACGCTTGTCTCCGTTTCTTGATCTTCGTAATTCCTCTGTCCCTCTTCCCCTAGATCTTTGTTCTCGCTTTGATTTATGAAATGGTTGGAAAGCATCTTTCAGTGAGTTGTTGTCTACTAGATTCTAGCAGGGCTGGTTTACCACCAGCCAAATGCTTGTCAGGGAAAATTAAAGGTCACCAGAAGGCTTTGACAAACACCATTTACAGTTTCTGAAATGCTAGAAGCCATGTAAAAAAAAATGAAAACCCAAACTAAAGCTTCCTGGGCTCCTTGTTTTCATGGAGATAGCTTTTTTCCCTGGTATCTAGGGAAGAAGCCTAGAATGGAATGTTCCATGAAACACAAAAGCATTCTAGAAACAGAAGACAGGGCTTCTAATAATTGTTCTTGTCTGTCCGTCTCCCCCGATTAGACTGTAAGCCCGTCAAAGGGCAGGGACTGTCTCTGTTACCGATTTGTACATTCCAAGCGCTTAGTACAGTGCTCTGCACATAGTAAGCGCTCAATAAATACTATTGAATGAATGAATGAATGAATAAAGCTGGATTGGTCCTGGAGTTTACACTGGATTCGTTTCGTAGAGGCAGTTTTATAAAGAATGAACACAAGTGCTGATAACATTAAAGTTTGACAACTCCCCATAGTTACCTAGGGAAGGATGATTTTCCCAAATTCTCAAGACACAGCAGAGAGCCTTCTTTTCTTTAAAATGTGTCTTTTCCATAGCGATATCTAACAGTGCTAGGCGAACACCTTTCATCTATGTTACTCGCCTAAAGGTCATTCTTCGATATTCTACTTTTTGCTCCTACTTGATCTAGTGAATGGATCTTAGGATCTCAATTCGGGAAAATGTAAATGACTGGAGTTAGATTAATCAGCATCATCACCATCAACATCAATGTTATTTATTGAGTGCTTTCTATGTGCAGAGGCCTATACTAAGCACTTGGGAGAGCAAACTACAACAGAGGTGGTAGACATTCCCTGCTCACAACAATTAATGCTGCCCTTGAACCACTAGTGGCTCTGTGAAAATGACTAGACTCAAAGAAGTTTAAGATGAGTCAGGTGTCGTAGTGGGTTCTTTCAATCAATCAGTGATATTAACTGATCGCTTACTTTGTGAAGACTACTGTACTAAGCGCTTGGCAGAGTACACCACAACAGAGTTGGTAGACACGTTCCCTGCCTGCAATGAGCTAACAGTCTTGAGATCATTCAACATTACCTTCACCTGCCATATCCGGATGTCGATGTCCATAATCCTCCTCCGCGTTGTAAGTGGGAAATGGCAGAGAATGCTCAAAATCGCTTTCACGCGCATAAGCAGGGTTAGCTGCCAGAGGGAAGCAGAACAGTTTAAATGACCTCCTGTGTCATTCATTTAATAGTTGTTGTATGCCTAAAAGGAGCCTGGCACTATCTTAGTGCCTTGGGAGTTAAAGAAAAAAGGGAGGAGGGAAGGAGAGGAAAAGTCATTCAGCAACAATACGGAATTCTTCCCTTAGAAGTAACATCTTTGTCTAGTATCATGCGAGGCAGCATTTGTATTAGACACGAAAGGCGAAATAACGCAAAGGTGGACGGGGTGAGTGTGGTGTGTGTGTTGGTGGGGGGAGGGGACATCCTTTCGCTCTCCCTCCACCCACCCGAGATGCCCCGAGACTTCAAAGCTCTCCATCCCCTTGCCCCCTCCTACTTCACCTCCCTTCTCTCTTTCTACTGCCCACCCCATACACCCCGCTTTTCCGCCGCTCGCCTCCTCACCGTCCCCGGTTGGCGCCTGTCCCGCCGTCGACCCCTGGCCCACGTCCTACCGCTGTCCTGGAATGCCCTCCCTTGTCACATCCGCCAAACTCGCTCTCTTCCCCTCAAAGCCCTACTGAGAACTCACCTCCTCCAGGAGGCCTTCCCAGTCAGCCCTCCCTTTCCCTCTGCTCCTCCTCCCCTCCCCATTCCCCCTTCTCCCGCTCTCTGTTTTTCCCCCTTCCTCTCTTCTCAGCACTGTGCATATTTGTACATATTACTTATTATTCTCTTTATTTTGTTAATGATGTGTATACAACTATGATTCTATTTATCTTGATGATGTTGTTTTGCTTTGCTGTCTGTCTTCCCTGTTTAGACTGTGAGTCTGTTATTGGGCAGGGATTGTCTCTGTTGCCAAATTGTACATTCCAAGTGCTTAGTACAGTGCTCTACACATAGTAAGTGCTCAGTGAATACTACTGAAAAGGAAACGAGGAATGCAGAGACATTTTGTTAGCTGCAAAAGATAAAATCAAGAGCCATAAAGGGGAAAAATAGCTTCCTCCAAAAATGACAGTTAAAAAAATGTATTC
Source organism: Ornithorhynchus anatinus (assembly GCF_004115215.2). Classification (NCBI taxonomy): domain Eukaryota; kingdom Metazoa; phylum Chordata; class Mammalia; order Monotremata; family Ornithorhynchidae; genus Ornithorhynchus; species Ornithorhynchus anatinus. The sequence goes on from NC_041729.1 coordinate 47,409,672, forward strand.
AAAGCATACTTATTCCAAAAGAAAGATAACTTCATAAACTCCTTTGCTAGATTTTAAACTTCTTGAGGGCAGAGATTGTGCCTATCTACTGTTTTTCTCCCAAGTGCTTAGTACAGTGTTATGCCCACTGTAAGAGCCCAGTATTTACCACTGACTGACTGGTTAAGGGGTATCTGAACTCTAATAAGATGTACTTTAAGATGAATTTCTGAGGCTGCCAGAGACTCTGCCTCCATTTGCATGAACCTTCCGCCTAGCAAACACCTACAAATACCAGTTTACAGGCCTGGGAATGTTCACACTACCAGCAGTGGCAGGTCTAGAGCAATAATGCACTTCTGGGACCTATGAAGGGAGGAGCAGCGTGGCTTAGTGGAAAGAGTACGGACCTGGGAATCAGAAACAAGGTTCTAATCCCGGCTCCACCACTTACCTGCCATGTGACTTGCCCAAGGTCACTTTTCTGTGCCTCAGTTACCTCATCTGTAAGATGGGGGATTCAATAGCTGTTCTCCCTCCAACTTGGATTGTGAGCCCTGTGTGGGCCCAGGGACTGTGTCTGACCTGATTATCTTGAATCTTCCCCAGAATTTTGAACATAAGCCCTTAGCAAATACCACAGTTATCCTTTTTATCATTATATGGACCTACTGTCAATACAAGCAAAGAACAGTGAATGGGATAAACGCACAAACACCACCAAATTCTATTACAGCACTCATTTAACCCATTTCAGGTGCTATGGGTTGACCCGGCAGTGAAGCTCCCCTCAAGGAAACTCCTGTCGATTTTAGTTTTTCCTTGGCAGGGATCAAGTCTCTGAATTCCTTTTAGGAGTTACTTACAGAATCCTCGTTCATAGGGAACAGAGTGCTGGCTACTCGGCGGTATCTCTGTCATGGGGATCGACTCCGGATAACACAAATCTCCTTCCCCGCGGCCGGGATGGTCACTGAAGCGGTTATTCCGACGAGAGGAAGCGGAGTGGCTAACCAGCGCTCTGTCGGGCAACCTTAAAGACAGAGGAGATGGGGTAAGATGGGGGAATCCTTTTGGCTAAAAAAACTATTTGAAAACCACTGAGCGGGGGCAGAGAAGGGGTCTACAAAAGGGGCTATTGGAACTGTGGAATTGGAACTGTGGGGGGCAAGTTATTAGCTTCATCCCAACAGCTTTTTTCGGGGGGTCTGTCCTGATCACCAGTCCCAGGAGCATGAGGGCAAGGAGGACAGTGTGAATCCCATGAAAGAGAGTGTTAGAGAGTGGCAGGAAGGGAGAGAGAGAGAGAGAGGGAGAGAGAAAGAGACAGACATACAACACGAGTCTATATCTCTCATTTTTCACCCCTAGCCCCATCTCCTAGGAGCTCTGTCTCCCTCCACCTGAAGCCCTTCCCCAGTTTGGCCCATGCTGAAAAAGATGGGATCTCACAAATCAAGCCATTTGGTGGACAGTCAATCTAAGGGGCAGAGCCTTCATACAAGAGCATTGGATTCTGTTAGGAGCCACCAGGGGCTACTTCTCTGGGCCATGGCTTGCCAAGGAGGCAGCTGGCTGCAACCTTGGCTGGCTTAGAACTAGGCAGGAGCTGCCACAGGCCAAAGCCTGGACTGGGCCAGATGAAATTGCTTGGGTGATTGTATCTGCCCTGCACATTGAGAAGCGGCATGGCCTAGTGGATAGAGCATGGACCTGGGAGTCAGAAGGGCCTGGGTTCTACATGGACCTGGGAGTCAGAAGGGCCTGGGTTCTAATCCCGGTTCTGCTACTTATCTGCTGTGTGACCTTGGGCAAGTCACTTCACTTCTCTGTGCACTTAGAACAGTGCTGGACATATAGTAAGTGCTTAGTGAATCCTATTATCATCATTAATAATAAGACGAAGAAGAATTTTCCCACCCCCAGCCTGGACTCTCACAGAATAAGAGTTGCCCTGGAAAAAGTGTCTCAGATTTCAACATCTCAAGTTGAGGGTCATATAAATAATTATAACTATGGTATTTGTTAAGTACTTTCTATATGCCAGGCACTGCACTAAGTGCTGGGGTGGATACAAACAAATTGGGTCAGCCACGGTCCCTGTCCCCCGTGGGTCTCACAGTCTCAATACGCATTTTACTGAGGTAACTGAGGCCCAGAGGAATGAAGTGACTTACCCAAGGTCACACAGCAAACACGTGGCAGAGACAGGATTAGAACCCATGACCTTCTGACTCCCACTCCCATGCCCTATCCATTCTGCCAAAGCATTTGGACAGTCTGTGGTCTCCCTTCTCCCTTGGAATGGGAGAACCACTCATATTCTTCCAGTCTTGCACACTGCCCAGAGCAGGGAAGGAAACTTTGTCCCCTCCAATATAGTCTTCCCAGAAGCCAGCTTTACTTCAGAATTTTCTAACCCAGAACAAACCTCCAAACAAGGAGATGGTTGCCAAAATTTACCTTCTATCAAAATCCAGAGGCTCTGTGGAGGGATAGTCTGGGTAATCCGGGTTGTTCCATGAGCCCAGAGAGTTGGGAACATTTTGGGAATGTGGATGATCCCAGGACCTTGGATAGTTTGGCTTGTCCTGGAAGTCTGTGTTTTCCCGTGAGTCTGGGAAGTCCGGATAGTCCCGGGAGCCTGGATAGTCCGGATAGTCCCGGGAGCCTGGGTAGTCCGGATAGTCCCGGGAGCCTGGGTAGTCCGGGTTGTCCCGGGAGCCTGGGTAGTCCGGGTTGTCCCGGGAGCCTGGGTAGTCCGGGTTGTCCCGGGACCCTGAGTAGTCCGGGTTGTCTCGGGACCCTGGGTAGTCCGGGTTGTCTCGGGACCCCGGGTAGTCCGGGTTGTCTCGGGACCCTAGGTAGTCCGGGTTGTCCCGGGACCCTGGGTAGTTTGGAGAGCCCTGGGTGCCTTGGTAGTTCAGATAGTCCCGGGAGCTTGAGTAGTCCGGGTATTCAGGGATATTTGGATCATCTTCATATCTTCTATTACTGTAATAGGCTACCATACTGGAATGGATGCTTCAAACTATATGAAAACTTCCGTCTGCCCAAGGTCTCTCCTGCCGCCGGTTACTCAGGGTTCCTTTCTCACCTACAAGCAAGGAGAAATCAAATCATTTCCTCTTTGTGGAAAAGAAATAGTCAAACAGCAGAAACTCTTGAAAGACTTTGGGGCCTTCAAGCTACAGAGCAGAGGCTGGAAGCATGACATCATCAGAACCACCTCAGGGAGTAGTCTTACCTGGTCAGTAATTGTCCCACACCCAAACAAGCCACTTGGATCTGTATCCCCTAAACACTTTAATACTCACCCCTCCCCTATCCCTTCAGGACTTGGATACATTATCTTATATTCTGCTCTTTGCCCTACCAGTAATTTATTTCAACATCTGTCTCCTCCTCCTCATATAAGCTCTTAGAGTGCAGGGATTGTGTCTACTATTGTATTGTGCATTGTGTCTTATTGTATTGTATTATCCCAAGTGCTTAGTACAGGTGCTTGGCCCACGGAACACGCTCAGTAAATACCGTTGACTGACTTTTCTTTCTCTATAAGTAAAGCCCCATCTCGGTTTAGGGGCTTTGCTTCAAGGCAAACTTTCCTTAATGCATCAAAAAGGTTAAGTAGCATAACTTTTACTCTAGAATTAAATGTTTCATTTTGTAAAAAGAAATACAGTTCCAGATCCCAGGAGTTTAAGCAAAAACCACGTAGTGAGGTGGGACATGAGGGGAGGAAATCTTGCTGCCTAAACGCTCAGGATCATGGCTTTTAAGTGCTAACCAAAGTTTCTCCACTTTGCAAACTGGGAGGTTTTCCAGCCATTTATCTATCCATACATCCATCCAGTAGTATTTAGTAAACAATTACCACAGCTGCACATACAGAATAACTCAAGATCCTTTTCTGCTGGCAGTGGATATGCCTTTTCCCTCAACTCCCGGTCTGGGCAAGGCTCAGTCAGACTGCAAAGGGGTCAGAAACATCCCCCTAGTGTGCTTTCTAGATTTTCCTCTCAGAGACACTCACACTCTTGGATGCAGCCTCACCGATGGCAGCGTCTTCAAACTGAAGAATGGCTCTACCAGTACTTAATGGGTACCTACCAGGATAGAGCATGGAGCCAGGAGTCAGAAGGTTGTGGGTTCTAATACCAGCTCTGCCACTTGTCTGCCATATGCCCTTGGGCAGTCACTTTCCTTCTCTGTACCTCAGTTACCTCATCTGTAAAATGGGGATTGAGACTGTGAGCCCCATGTGGGACAGGGATTGGGTCCAATCCGATTTGCTTGTATCGACCCCAGTGTTTAGTAGAGTGGCTGGCACATAGTAAGCACTTAACAAATACCATAATAATAATAATTATTATTATTATAATTATTTCCTTGGGAGGGCACCAGAAAAGTAATCTGGGTACCAGACCTCATGGAGCTTAATGGGAGACAGAGGCAGATATAAATTGAATGTAAACATTGGGAGACAGAGGGAAAATAAGAACACAAAAGGGTGGAACAAAGGAATAAAGGGAATATGCTATGTGTTGCGACTAGAACCTCGCTGAGAAATTATGGACGGCTTCCTGTGACATGCCTCTATGGTACTAATACATGATACAAAGTTGGCCAAAAATGTTGTGAACTTATGTGTAGCTTGAGTCAGGGTATGCATCCCGCAGCCTGAGCTTTTCTTAACTCATTGTTAGGCTGTAATCTCAGTCTGACTATAAGTAAATCAATATAGAATAAAGAGCAAAGGGTGACGGTTGGGATAACTGAGGCGAGGGAGAGGTGGTTGGAATTTGCCGAGGAAGGCCTCCTAGAGGAGACGGATTCCCACAAGCTTTGAGGTCAGAGAGTTGGCATCCCGTAGAGGTAAAGGGGGTTTTCCAATCGGGGGAGAGGGGTGAACAAGAGGTCGGAGGTGGGAGTGTCCGGGAAGAAGGTTGCCTTGGGAAGAGCCAAGAGTACAAACTGGGGTGAAACAGGTGAAAAGAACAGGTAATAGATGCATCAGTAAGTAGGAGATAGACAGCTGGTGGAGAGCCTTGACGGTAACGAGCAGCAACTTCTAAAAAGAGAGATTGGAGTGGGGAAGAGGGAGAGATGCTGACTGATTAGAATCTGTGGTACTAGGGATTCTGGGATCCCCGATGGATATCAGACCTGAGCCACCGACTCTAATGATTTAGATTTGCTGCTCTCTTATGGGCTGGGAGTGCTTAGTATAAATACATATATATGTACATATATATATATATATTTGTTATATTTAAATGCTTACTATGTACCAGTCATTGTACTAAGTGCTGAGATAGATACAAGTTAAGCAGGTTGGATGCAGCCCCTGTCCCAAATAGAGTTCACAGTCTTAATCCCCATTTTACAGATGAGGTAACTGAGGCACAGAGAAGTTAAGTGACTTGCCTGAAGTCACACAGAACAGACAGGTGGCCGAGCAAGGATTAGAATCCAGGTCCTCTGACTCCGAGGCCCATGGGAGTATGGGCCTTCTATACTGCTGCTTCTATATTTCCAGAGAATTCCCCTCATCCTCCTTCTGTCCTGGGATTTCTTCCCCCTCCATACACATTAGACCATCACTCTCACCACCTTCAAAGCCTTATTAAAGTCATATCTCCTCCAAGAGACCTTCCCCAATTAAATCCTCTTTTTCCTGGCTCATTCTCCCTTCTGCACCATCTATGCATTTGGATCTGTGACCTTTGGGCATTTGGTATTTGGCCCACAGCACTTATGTACATATCTATGAGTTATATATTATAAATTATTTATTTATAGTATCTGTCTCCACCCCTAGACTTTAAGCTTACTGTGGGCAGGAAATGTGTCTACCAACTTTGTTGCACTCTCCCAAGTGCTTATTACAATGCTCTGCACCCCGTAAGTGCTCAGTAAATACCACTGATTGATTGATTGAATTCCCTTTAGTTACCCTGCAAACCATCCCAGTTTTCTGAAGGTCATTATATCTCTGAGACTGAAAGGCAACAGATACACCAGAAGGTAAAAATAATAACTTTGGTAAGTGCTTACTATGTGCCAAGCACTGCTCTAAGCCTTGCGGAAGATACAAGCAAATAGAGTAGGACACAGTCCTTGTCCCACAAGGGGGTCACAGTCTCAATCCCCATTTTACAGATGAAGTAACTGAGACACAGAGAAGTTAAGTGATTTGCCCAAGGTCACACAGCAGTCATGTGGCAGAGCCAGAATTAGAACCCACAACCTCTGACTCCCAGGCCTATGCTCTTTCTACTAGGTAATGGCTGAATGTTTGGCCAATTCTGCATGAGGAAAACATAGATTATTATCACTCATCATTATTATTAGTAATGGTGCTGATAGTCTTTAAAGGCTTACTATGTACTTAGCGGTGTACTAAGTGCTGGGATAGATAGAAAATGATCCCAGTGGAAACAGTGGTCCATGTGCCTACTCACAGTCTAAGGGAGAGAAAAAGAGAAAAGAATTACTTTACATTATACAGATGAGGAAACTGAGGCAAAGAGAAGTCAAGTGACTTGCCAAGGCCCCCCAGCAGTTTAGGGGTAGAGCCGGGGCTACAACCTGGGTCCCCTGACTGCCAGTGCTCTCTCCACTAGGTCATGTGAACATTCATTCATTCATTCATTCAATAGTATTTATTGAGCGCTTACTATGTGCAGAGCACTGTACTAAGCGCTTGGGATGAACAAGTCGGCAACAGATAGAGACAGTCCCTGCCGTTTGACGGGCTTACAGTCTAATCGGGGGAGACGGACAGACGAGAACAATGGCAATAAACACAGTCAAGGGGAAGAACATCTCGTAAAAACAATGGCAACTAAATAGAATCGAGGCGATGTACAATTCATTAACAAAATAAATAGGGTAACGAAAATATATACAGTTGAGCGGACGAGTACGGTGCTGTGGGGATGGGAAGGGAGAGGTGGAGGAGCAGAGGGAAAAGGGGAAAATGAGGCTTTAGCTGCGGAGAGGTAAAGGGGGGATGGCAGAGGGAGTAGAGGGGGAAGAGGAGCTCAGTCTGGGAAGGCCTCTTGGAGGAGGTGATTTTTAAGTAGGGTTTTGAAGAGGGAAAGAGAATCAGTTTGGCGGAGGTGAGGAGGGAGGGCGTTCCGGGACCGCGGGAGGACGTGACCCGGGTGTCGACGGCGGGATGGGCGAGACCGAGGGACGGTGAGGAGGTGGGCGGCGGAGGAGCGGAGCGTGCGGGGTGGGCGGTAGAAAGAGAGAAGGGAGGAGAGGTAGGAAGGGGCAAGGTGATGGAGAGCCTTGAAGCCTAGAGTGAGGAGTTTTTGTTTGGATCGGAGGTCGATAGGCAACCACTGGAGTTGTTTAAGAAGGGGAGTGACACGCCCAGATCGTTTCTGCGGGAAGACGAGCCGGGCAGCGGAGTGAAGGATAGACCGGAGCGGGGCGAGAGAGGAGGAAGGGAGGTCAGAGAGAAGGCTGACACGGTAGTCTAGCCGGGATATAACGAGAGCCCGTAACAGTAAGGTAGCCATTTGGCTGGAGAGGAAAGGGCGGATCTTGGCGATATCGTAGAGGTGAAACCGGCAGGTCTCGGTAACGGATAGGATGTGTGGGGTGAACGAGAGGGACGAGTCAAGGATGACACCGAGATTGCGGGCCTGAGAGACGGGAAGGATGGTCGTGCCATCCACGGTGATAGAGAAAATGTGTCACAGAACTTACATTAGAGAAGCAGCGTGGGTTAGTGGAAAGAGCACAGGCTTGGGAGTCAATGGTTGTGGGTTCTAATCCCTGCTCCACCACTTGTCCCCTGTGTGACTTTGGGCAAGTCACTTAACTACTCTTTGCCTCAGTTACCTCATGTGTAAAATGGGGATTAAGGCTGTGAGCCCCATGTGGGACAACCTGATTACCTTGTATCCCCCCCCACCGCTTAAAACAGTACTTGGCACATAGTAAGTGCTTAACAAATACCATTATTTTTATTATTATTGTTTTAAAGGCCTTACGAAATCAATCACGTTCACCAGTTGTAGCATATACTAGTGGAAAGAGCAAAGGTCTGGGAGTCAGAAGCTCTGGGTTCTAGTCCGGGCCCCTTCATTTACCTGCTGTGTGATGCTGAGCAAATCACTTCACTTCTCTGTGCCTCAATTCCCTCATCTGCAAAATTGTAATAATAATAATAATAATAATATTTATTTATAATTATAATTATTTATAATTGTGATCATAAACCTTCACTCCCTCCTACTTAGAATGTGAGTCCCATGTGGGACCTGATTACCCCAGTGCTTACTACCATGTTGGGCACATAGTAAGTGTTTAAATACAGTTATTATTTGTTCCCAGTACTTTAATTTTATTTGCAATTTAGCCAAGAACCAACAAAAACCATCCACCTGAAATTGGATGGATGACAGGGTTTGTTTTTTTTTTCCTTTAAAATTTCATCTCTGAATCCGCATCCATGACAATCTTGCCCCATACCCCATTGAGGAATTGAAAAGAATATTCTGCTTCATGCAGGTATAGGCATTTATTCAAGTTAGAAAACTGGGATCATTCTTAGAGGAGGCGGAGGAGGAGGAGTGGGACAGGGAGTGAGGATGAGAAAGCAAAGGAAGGAGAGAAAAGCCAAGAGAACAGCAGCTAAGTCATTTTGGAAAAAACGCATTATCTCCAGCAGCCATATAGGTTTTCATAAATTCAAAACGAGCATAGTTCACTTCTATTGGAACTCCAGATCTCACACTTTATTAGTAATCTATCTGTGGAGAGTGGGGTGGAGAAAGATAAAATGGAAAAAAGCTCTGACAGCCATTTCAGATTCCCTGATCAGGAAAAAAATAACATTTACTTAGGGTAGAGGGGTTGGGGGGGAGGGGAGTAAGGGGGTGGTGCTTGACAGTGCTAAACTGACTGCAAATAACTTTGCACAACAAGGAAACTCGCCCTTCTATTTACTCTTCTTGTGAGGATTGATGTATTTGCTGTTCATTCATTTTGGGGCCTTATTGAAAATCAAGTTGTTGAATCACACCCCCAAGCTGATTAGTTTATTTTGTAAATGTTGATTCTGGCATCAGTCTGGAACCAGCAAACCTGGAAACCAGCAAGTTGCAGTAAAACAGGCATCCTTTTCTTCCTTCTGAGAGAGCAGGTAGGGGAGGGTCAGGGTTGTAGGAGTTCAGTAGATAGGATGGAAAGAAGGCAAGAAGATGATGAACAGTTTTCACCTAAAAGGAGGCTCCCCGGTGCCCAGGACTGGGCAGGGCAGAGATTAGGGAGGCAATAAACTCTAACAACTCTAAAGGGGTTAGAAGATCACCAGAGACCCACTGGAAATTAGTTTCTAAGTAAAGAGAAGCTGGTGGGAGGATGGGGCCAACTCAAATGTCATCAGCAGCACAAAAAAGACTGAAACAGCATGGCATAGTGGATAGAGCACGGGCTTGGGAGTCCGACGTTCATGGGTTCTAACCCCCGATCTACCACTTGTCTGCTGTGTGACTTTAGGTAAGTCACTTCACTTGTCTATGCCTCAATTCCTCATCTGTAAAATGGGGATTAACACTGTGAGCCCCATGTGAGATAGGGACTGTGCCCGACCTGATTAGTTTGTATCTACCCTAGTGCTTAGAACAGTGCTTGACAAATAGTAAGAGCTTAACAAATGCCATAATTATTATTAATATTATTATTGAAATTAGACAGGTTGAGCATGGCCTAGTGGAAAGAACATGGGCTTGGGAGTCAGAGGACCTGGGGTCTAATTCTGATTAAGCGCTTAGTAGAGTGCTTTACACACAGAAAGCACTCAATAAATATGGTTGAATGAATGATTCTACCACTTGCCTGCTCTGTGCCCTTGGGTAAATCCTTTAACTTTTCTGTGCCTCAGTTTCCTCCTCTTTAAAATAATAATGCTGGTATTTGTTAAGTGCTTACTATGTGCAGAGCACTGTTCTAAGCACTGAGGTAGATACAGGTTAATCAACTTGTCCCACGTGTGGCTCACAGTTAATCCCCATTTTACAGATGAGGGAACTGAGGCCCAGAGAAGTTAAGTGACTTGCCCACAGTCACACAGCTGACAAGTGGCGGATCTGGGATTCGAATCCATGACCTCTGACTCCCAAGCTCGGGCTCTTTCTACTGAGCCATGCTGCTTCCCTGGGAGTAAGATATCTGTCCTCCTTCCCCTTTAGGCTGTGCGCCCCATGTCATACGCGGACTGTGTCCTACTCGATTATGCTGTATCTACCCCAGAGCTTGATTCAGGCAAAGGATGCATATAAAATAATTATGATTATAATAATTGTGATATTAACTGCTTACACTATGGTCAGCACTGGGGTAGATACAAGATAATCAGGCCAGGCACAATTCCTGTCTCATATAGAGTCCACTGTGTAAAAAGGAGAGATAACAGGTATTTAATCCATTTTACAAATGAGCCAATTGAGGCAGAGATTACTTATTAAGTCACTTGCCCAAGGTCATCCAGCAGTCAAATTGAAATCAGAATTAGAACCTGGCTCTCCCAATTCCCAGTCCAGTGTGGCATAGTGGATAGAGCATGAGCTCCTCTTCTCCCAGACTGAGCTCCTCTTCTCCCTCTACTCCCTCTGCCACCCCCCCTTTACCTCTCCGCAGCTAAACCCTCTTTTTCCCCTTTTCCCTCTGCTCCTCCACCTCTCCCTTCCCATCCCCACAGCACTGTACTCGTCCGCTCGACTGTATATATTTTCGTTACCCTATTTATTTTGTTAATGAATTGTACATCGCCTCGATTCTATTTAGTTGCCATCGGTTTTTACGAGATGTTCTTCCCCTCGACTCTATTTATTGCCATTGTTCTTGTCCGTCCGTCTCCCCCGATTAGACTGTAAGCCCGTCAAACGGCAGGGACTGTCTCTATCTGTTGCCGACTTGTTCATCCCAAGCGCTTAGTACAGTGCTCTGCACATAGTAAGCGCTCAATAAATACTATTGAATGAATGAATGAATAGAGCATGGGTCTGGGAGTCAAAAGGGCATGGGCTCTAATCTCGGCTCCACCACTTGCCTGCTGTGTGACCTTGGGCAAATCATTTCACTTCTCTGTGCCTCAATTACCTTATCTGTAAAATGGGGATTAAGACTGTGAGCCCTATGTGGGACAGGGACTGTGTCCAACCCAATTTGCTTGTATTCCCACCCAGTGCTTAGTACAGTGCCTGGCACATAGGAAGCACTTAAATACCATTATTATTATTATTATTATTATTATTAATTACTATCTCTCCACTAAGTCCCACAGCTTACAAAAATGGAAAAAATAAATTAATCTTACCCTCCTCAGACTGCTGCCCTAATCCTCCAGGACCATCTCCTCCCAGGAGCTTCTCTCTGACTGCTCCACTAACCAACAGAGAGATTAACAGATTAATCTTGGGAGAGACAATCAGGTACTGCCTGTTCCTGAGTCCACTCAGGAAACAGGGAACAATTGCTGTCCTGAAATGACTTCTTGGGACAAAATAAATCCACTGAACCAGAGGGCATCATCATCGGGGCAGGATTTCTCAACAGGCCTTGGCCTAAGGTGGCAAAATTTTTTGAGGTGGCAATTTTCAGAAGGAAAAGAAAAAGCAATCTAAAAATTTTTCTATTCATACACAGTGCCTGTACGTGTTTTTTTGAATAGCAGTCTATGCCCTACAGACTACACAAGCGTCCCTAGGGGAAGGAATCATGTCTACTTACTCATTAGAGAATGTGTCTACCAATTGTGTAGTGGATAGTCAGTAGGTCATGGGTTCTAATCCCAACTCTGCCACTTGCTTGCTGTGTGACCTTGGGTAAGTCACTTCACTGCTCTGGGCCTTAGTTACCTCATCTGCAAAATGGGGATTGAGACTGTGAGCCCCATGAGGGAGAGGGATTGTGTCCAACCTGATTTGCTTGAATCCACCCCAGTGCTTAGTACAGTGCCTGACACATAGTAAGTGCTTATCAAATACCATCATTATTATTATTTTGTACCATCCCAACCACACAATAAGCACTCAATAAATACAATTAATTATGCATTCTCCCAAGTTCTGCACTTAGTAAGCACTAAATAATAATTTTAAAAATTATGGTTATTTGTTAAGCCCTTACTACATGCTATGTGTGGGACAAAGGTAATCAGGTCAGACCCAATCCCTGATCCACACAAAGCTTACTGTCTAATGGGGAAGGAGAACAGATATTTAATCCCCATTTACAGATGAGGAGATTGAGGCACAGAGAAGTTAAGTGACTTACCCAAAGTCACACAACAAGCAATTGGCAGAGTCAGGATTAGAACCCAGTTCTCTTGACTCCCAGTCCTGTGCTGTCTCCACAAGACCACAAGACCACTGCCTGATTGAAGCGCATTGCGACACAGGGACCCATCAATCAACTGGGCACTGACTGTGCACAGAGCACTATACTAAGACCTTGGGAGAGTACAACACAACAGGGTTGGTAGACACGTTCCCCGCCCAAGACGACCTTACAGTCTAGACTACGGATGGCATCCTTTATAGTCCTGGGATGGCCCAGGAGCAAGCGCGACTCTAGAGTGGAGCAGCCCCGGGCATGAGAAAATGTCTTTTCTTAAAAATAAAACTGAAGGAAAAAAATGAAGCATAGTAAAGTTGACTAAACAACGACAGGAGAAGCTGTCTCATCCTCAGTGATGATAATTCTATCTGCTTCAACATTAATTCCTTCACTGAAAGGCGAGACAATGTACCGTGTTAATTTTCTGGTAAGCCCTTGGGGTAATAAACATTTTTCTAATTATTTCAAACATTACAATTAGAAAATTAAGGGGCTGTGATGAGCTTGGTGCCTTTTGGGTGGCAAAATAACCTATATTTCCCTCACAAGGGTCCTCTTTCACCTGCTCCAGTTGTGGGAGAGCCCAGAAGAGCACAGTTTGCCAATGAGTGCCCAGAAAACTTGTTAAGCAAATTACAATACATCCCCAGAATTTAGGGCAGGTAAGTATGAAAATAAATCTATCAGTGGTATTTGTATGGTGTCTGGCAAAACAGTAAGAACTTAAATAACATAAGTATTATTATTATTTATTGAGCGCTTACTATGTGCAGAGCACTGTACTTCATGCTTGGGAGGGTATAATACAAATCCCTTCTAAAAGGCAGGGAAATGGCTAAGGGAGAAAATAACTGTGTAACATCCTCAAGGATCATACAAATACTAAGAAATTGTGTTTGTCTCAGTTTCTAGGCAAAAAAAGCTATTTTACAAGATTTTACAACACTGACATGCTGCCCAACAGTCAGTGATGTTTGTTCAACTGGGTACACACAGGGTTTGTTTCACCCAGCCACTTCTCAGGGGAGCTAACTTCCTGTTCTTTTTCTCCCCAACTTTACATGAGTTTCTCCCACCAAGTCTTGTTTAAAAAGCACCTGGGTGACAAAAATGACTTGCAATCTCCCTAGATGTGCCATTCAACAGATGTCTCATTTCAATTCTATGCTGTTGGATAAGGAATCTGTACTACCTGTTTTAAAATCGTTTGACGTTAAAGTCTCGCTAACTACCATTCCCAAAGGACAATGCTCTGGACACCCTGAGAGATTCCTAGGCTCTCGCTGTGGATTATAAAGTCTTAATCCCTAAAACATAGAAAAAGGAAAGTTTTTTCTGCTTACAGAACTGTAGAGATCGAGTTCATTTGGCCAGATATGGAAGAGGATTAGGCTTGCCGTGCTTCCTTATTTTGTTGCCTAATAAGAAGGATCAGATAAACTAGAAGTCATCCTGCCCAGATCAGCTGGTTTCAAATAACATTTACTTCTGGAAAATCCAAAAACAAACAATATATCATCTCTCCCTTCAGTGCACCTGTACGCATTCCATTCACCCCACACTTCTCTCACTTTCACTGTCAACCATCTCCCTGTGGCAATAACCCTTTTTCCTGTTCACCTCCTTCCCGGGGACCTTATTTTCCCAACCTCCTTCCTGTTGTTCAATCAATGGCATTTACTTATTGAGTGTTTACTGTGTGCAGTCTCTTAGGCTGAAAAGATATTTTCCAGGTGGATTCTCTTGGCTCCAACCTCCCCAGGAAGATAGAACTATGCTCCTCACAGCCACCATCCACCATGCCTTTTTCTCCCGGAGTTACTTCCCTGTAATTACAACCCATTTACTGATCACTTTCTTCTCTACTGTTTCTGAGTCAGAAACCCTGGCTTACTCTAACTGTACCCCAGAAATGTTTACTTGGCTATTTATCTAAAGGCCTCGTAATTCCAATCAGATAACCCGGCTCTACCCAGAATTTGCTAATCTCCTTCCTATCCAGATGTATATCCTCTAGCCAAATCTACCTTCAGTTTTTTTCCCATGTGAGTGTCTCAGAAAAGAACAAACTGTCACAGGCCAAAATTTCCCACTTTCTTCCTGAATTAAAACAGATATTTTGAGTCCGTCCCCCCGCTATCCTCCCCCAACAAAAAGTCCTGAAATGCTCTTGCAGCAGAGGCCAAGGCATTTAAGACAAAGTTCCCAAGTACATTCTGCACTGGGCTGTTTGAACAAGGAAGTTACCTTTCTTTTATCCTTGGGGGAAAATTTCAGTTTCCAGAATGGACTTTTGAAGCATGGCTCTGGGGTGGGGATGGCCCTTTAAAACCTCACTCTCCATAGCGGGTAAACTGCACTGGTGGCTAAACACTTTCAGGACAGAATCTTGAGACCTATAGATTTTGCTCTCAAATTACAGAATTACAAAACGCAGATGGAATGACCCCTCTTAGAGTTGTTGACCCCTTTCTAATTTTCTTCTAATTAGAACGAATCACACCAGACAAGCACAAAAGAATAGACACAAGATGAGAATCACACTTTGGAACTTTTAACTTCATTTTGCAGCTAGAGGCACTGATTGTCAAATCAATCAACAGTATTCCTATTGAGTACTGAGTATTCTATTGAGCTTCTATTGAGATCGAGCACTGAACACTGTACTAAATGCTTGTTTGAGTACAATAATGATCAAAGATATGATTCTCACCCTCCAGGACCTTACATTCTAAGGGAGGAGCCAGACATCAAATACAGATAGAAGGAGGGGCTTAAGTAGTAGAGCATATAAATCGATATGTACAAAAGCACAAAGGGCATTAAGCAGCATGATGTAGTGGATAAAGCAGGGGAGTGGGAGTCAGAAGGTCATGGATTCTAGCATGGCCTAGTGGCAAGAGCTTGGGAGTCACAGAAAGTGGGTTCTAATCCTGGCTCCTCCACTTGTCTGCTGTGTGACTTTGGGCAAGTCACTTAACTTCTCTGGGCCTCAGTTACCTCCTCTGTAAAATGGGGATTGAGGCTGTGAACCCCATGTGGGACAGAGACTGTGTCCAACCTGATTTGCTTGTGTCCACCCCAGTCCTTAGTACAGTGCCTGGCACATAGTAAGTGCTTAACAAACACGATATTATTATTATAAATGCTGAGATGGTAGTTGGGAAGCTACGACCTAGGAAGAAGACAAATTAACAACCGAAAGCCTCCTGGGGAGGAAGGATTTCAAAAGGGCTTTGATGATGGGTGAAAAGCTGTGCTCAGGTGGATTTCAAGGGGGGGAGAGTTCTTGTCAAGAAGAAGGGCTCAGGTTGGAGATGGGAGAGTCCAGAAGGAGATGAAATGTGTAGGGAAGATTGAGAGGAAGGAAAACAGCAAGTTTAAACTCAAACCTGAGAATGTTGACAACTGCTGACACCTTTTGATCTTCAGAAAAATCCACCTACATTTATATCCCTTTCTATATTTGTCTGCTGTGTGACCTTGGACAAGTCACTTAGCCCTCTCCTCATCTGTAAAATTCCTGTTCTCTCACCTCCTTAAGACTGCTAGCATGGACTGATTTGGTTATATTTTTTCGACTCCAGCATTTAGAAATCAATGATATTTACTGAGTGTTTACTTTATGCAGAGCATTTTACTAAGCACTTGAGAGAGAGTGCAGTACAGTTGGTAAATATGATCTCCACCCTCAAGGAGCTTATAGTCTAATGGGGGGGGCCGACATTAAAATAAATTACAGATAAGGAAGGGAAGCAAGGAATACAAGGATATGGACATGTGATAAGTATAGGGGTAGGGATGGTGCTCACGTACTTAGGGGGTCGGGGAGACGATAGGGAGGAAAAATCGGGGAGGGAGGTAAAATTGCTTAACAATAATAATAATAATAATAATGTTGGTATTTGTTAAGTGTTTACTATGTGCAGAGCACTGTTCTAAGCGCTGGGGTAGACATAGGAGAATCAGGTTGACCCATGTGGGGCTCACAGTCTTAATCCCCATTTTACAAATGAGGTAACTGAGGCACAGAGAAGTTAAGTGACTCACCCACAGTCACACAACTGACAAGTGGCAGAGCAGGATTCGAACCCATGACCTCTGACTCCAAAGCCCGGGCTCTTTCCACTGAGCCACGCAATCCAGGAAGGCTTTCCATAGGAGATATGATTTCAATGGGCTTTGAAGATGGGGAGGATGCTGATCTGTCAAATATGGATGGGAAGCGAGTTAAGGTTAGAGGAAGGGCTTGAGAAAGGGATGGATGGCAAGTGAGATGAGAGCGAGAGACAGAAGTAGGTTGGTATTAGAAGAGAGAAGTGTGTTGGCTTGGTTGTAGCGCAAGAGGAAAGGATACGTAAGGGGGAGTGAACTGAGTGCCTAGAATCTCACAGCGAGGAGTCTCTGCTTGACGCAGAGAGGGTTGGATAAACATTGGCGGCACAGTGCTTGGCATTTGGTAAGTTCTAAATATCACAATTATGATTATTTTCACCATCTTAAAATGAAGTAGTGACAAGGGCAGAATCTTTGTCTATTTAGCACCTGCGTGTTCATTTCTGGAGCTTAGTTTAGTGCTCTGAACCCAGTAAGGGCTTACGGCACTGCATGAGATTCGCCTGCTACTTGGAACTTGGAGCCAGTTCTGGGGCAGAGAACATGAGTGAGGCTGAGGCAGGTGAGTGGGTTGAAGGTGGGTTGGGACAGAAGCGGGTGTGTGAGCCGCTGGCTGGACGACGTTGGGCACAACGGCCTAAGCCTCCCTAACTACGTTTTTTGGCATTCATGTGTTTACTATGTGTCAGGCACTGTACTAAGCGCTGGGGTAGATATAAGCTAATCAGATTGGATATAGTCCCTGTCCCACTTAGGGCTCACAGTCTTCATCCCCATTTTTCAGATGAGGGCACTGAGGCCCAGAGAAGTACAGTGACTCACCCAGGGTCATCCAGCAGATAGGTGGCAGAGGAGGGATGAGAACCCAGGTCCTTCTGACTCCCAGGGCCAGTCTCTACCCACTAGGCCACACTGCTCCTCACCCATTCCTTGGGGTCGAGGGCTCCTGAAGGGGCGATGATGATTACCGTAAGCTCTCTGTGGGCAGGGAGTGTGTCTGCTTATTGTTATATTGTACTCCCCCGACGACTTATTAGTACCTTGTTCCGCACACACTAAGCACTCAATAAATATGAATGAATGAATAAATAACATTGCTACAGCTACAATCGCTGGTTGAATGAAAAAATGAGAAAAACACAGCTCCTGATTTCTTAGGGTTTGCAATTAAAACATCTAAACAGTGTTGTGAGCAAAGTATTCACAGACAAGCAACAGGATCAACCAAGTCAAATGAATAAAATGATGTGCTCGAGTCATTACCTCCTAAGCAATTTGGTACTCACCCCAGATCCAGAGCACTTATATTCATATTCTTGTATTTTGCTGCTTCCCATATTTGTAATGTATTTTAATACCTGTCTCCCAGACTCGATTATAAGCTCCAAAGGGCAGGGATAGAGTCTACCAACTCTACTGAATTGTACTCTCCCAAACTCTTAGTACAGTTCTCTGCACAGTCAGAATAAATAAACATCAGAGTAATTTATAGACAACATGCCTCCTGAGTTATCTCAGACAGTTTCAAAACTGCTTTCTCTGTGTCAGAGCACTCAGTGGTTTGCACCAACACTGCTGAGCAAAAGACTATTTTCAATTAAGAAGCACGAGGTAGGTGCTATCCTTCACCACCCCAGAAAGTCTTCCTTTCTACCCTAATCTCATCCTGCAGGCTTCCCGTGAAAGTCACTATTTCCTGCTCTTCCCCCAGTGCGCTATTAACTCTGGAGGGTGAGTAGGGACCCAGAACGCCCAACTGGGAGTAGGCTCCCCGAGAGACTGTTCTATGGGACTCAGGACAGCCTCCTCTTAACTTAATACCAGAAAAGCAAAGACAGAAGTCTCTTTGTGACCTTAGCTTTGTAGGGGGCTCTCTACTCCTCCCCTATCAGTTGGAGTTGGGCGGGACAAAGGAGGGGAGACAGAAGGGGGGGGGAGAAGGGGAGAGGGAAGGAGAGGAGAGGGAAGGAGAGGAGAGGGAAGGAGAGAAGGAAAGAGAAGGAGAGAAGGAAAGAGAAGGAGAGGAGGGAAGAGAAGGAGAGGAGGGAAGAGAAGGAGAGGAGGGAAGAGAAGGAGAGGAGGGAAGAGAAGGAGAGGAGGGAAAGAGAGAAAGGGCGAGAGAAGGAAAGAAGGGGAGAGAGGAGAGGGAAGAAGGGGAGGAAAGGCGGAGAGGGGAGGAAAGGAGGAGACGGAAGGAGAGAGGAAAGAGAAAGGGAGCGGGGAAGCAGAGACGGGGAGAGAGAAGCAGAGACGGGGAGAGAGAAGCAGAGACGGGGAGAGAGAAGGGGAGGAAAGGAGGAGAGGGGAGGAGAGGAGGAGAGGGAAGGAGAGGAGGAGAGGGAAGGGAAGGAAAGGGGGGGAGGGGGGGAGGAGGCGGAGGAGGGAGAATAGGAGAAGCCTTTTCTTCATTTCACATCGAAAGTCAGAGGAGGAAGCCGAAAGAGCACCGTAGCAGCCTGGCCGGGGATCTCAGCCTCATTCCGATGTCCCTCTGTCAGCAGACAGTCACCCCCCCCCCCAGCCTCCCTCCCTCCTTTCCGAAAAGCCCCTCGGAAAGCCCTTGCGGCCGTCCATCCTCGACGGGGAGCCCGGCCCGGCCCGGCCCGACCCTGCCCGGGGGACAGCCCTACCTGCCGGGCAGCGAGGAGACCCCCAGGCCCACGGCTGCCAGGACCTGCGCTAGCCTGCCATCCCTGTGGCCTGCAGTCGTCCAGCTCACCACACAGGGACAAGGAGTCCACTCCACTCCGCCTCCTCCAGCAGATCACTGAGTGTCCGCAGCAGCCCTCGCACCTGTCCCGACCCAAAGCTGCTCCTCCTCCTCCTCCTCCTCTTCCTCCTCCTCCTAGCCCAGCCCTCGGCTGGGCAAGGACGGTCCTTCGCGTGGTCGCCCTCCCTCCAGGGGCAACGCTTGGCAGACTCTCTCTCTCTCTCTCTGCTTCTCTAGAGAAGCAGCGTGGCTCGGTGGAAAGAGCCCAGGCTGGGGGATCAGAGGTCATGGGTTCTAATCCCGGCTCCGCCCCTTGTCAGCTGTGTGACTTGGGGCGAGTCACTTCACTTCTCTGGGCCTCAGTGACCTCGTCTGTAAAATGGGCATGGAGACTGTGAGCCCCACGTGGGACAAACTGATCCCTTTGTATCCTCCCCGGCGCTTAGAAGAGTGTGACTTTAGGCAAGTCACTTCACTTCTCTGGGCCTCAGTGACCTCATCTGTAAAATGGGCATTAAAACTCTGAGCCCCACGTGGGACAACCTGATCACCTTGTATCCTCCCAAGGGCTTAGAGCAGTGCTTTGCACACAGTAAGCTCTTAAATGCCATCATCATTATTATTATTACGCCCCTACTGTGGGCACAAGGCAAGTCTTGGGTGGCAAACACTTGAGGCCGAGAGAACAATGTGGCTTCATTCTGCTTTCTCCTGTAGATTGACCCTGGCACTCCGCCAACACCAACTAGGCCCCAAGTTATAATAATCTTGGTATTTGTTAAGCGCTTACTATGTGCAGAGCACTGTTCTAAGCGCTGGGGGAGATACAGGGGAATCAGGTTGTCCCACGTGAGGCTCACGGTTAATCCCCATTTGACAGATGAGGTAACTGAGGCACAGAGAAGTGAAGTGACTTGCCCACAGTCACACAGCTGACAAGTGGCAGATCCGGGATTCAAACTCATGACCTCTGACTTCCAAGCCCGGGCTCTTTCCACTGAGCCATGCTGCTTCTCTGTTATCACACATTTATTCATTCAATGGTATTTATTGAGCATAAAGTACTGTACTAGGAGCTTGGTTAGCAAGACCTTCCTTGCCCACAAGCTTACAGTCTAGAGGAATTACTGACCGCCAGCAAGAAATCAATCAGTGGAATTTATTGAGCACTGTACTGGGTGCAGAGTCATCAATCAATATTTATTTGGGGCTCTTACTGGGTGCAGAACACTGTACTAAACTCTTAGGAGAATACAACAGAATTACAAACACATTTCTTGGTCTCCAGAGTCCCTCAGAATTACAGATAGTGAGGAGGCTGATGCAGTAGTCAAGGTTGGATATGACAAGTACTTGAAATGGCTTGGTAACAGTTGGGATGGAAAGAATAATATAGTATTAATGATGACATTTCATTAATTTATTCATTCAATCATATTTATTGAATGCTTACTCTTTGCAGAACACTGAATTAAATGCTTGGAAAGTACATTTCAGCAACAGAGACAATCCCTACATTTGTTACTATGTGGCAACCACTGTTCTAAACATTAGAGAAGACACAATCTAATCAGGTTGGACAAAATCCCTGTCCCAGATGGGGCTCACAATCTTAATTCCCATTTTACAGATGAGGTAATTGAAGCCCAGAGAAGTTAAAAGTGACTTACCCCAGATCACACGGCAGAGAAGTGGTGGAGTCAGGATTAGAACCCATGACCTTGTAATTCCCAGGCCTGTGCTCTATCCAATACGCCATGACCATAAAACTGACAGAATTGGAGGACGATAAATACAATTGAGTGATTAGAAGCAAGAGAGAAAAGGTGAAAGGAAAGAAGCTGAAATCAGAGAGGCTGAGCAGAGTTAGTGAATGGAAGGTAAACTGCTATAAGTCAAAACTCACCTGTGCTGGGCAGCAGCGGCATGGGAGAGAGTCAAGGGCGAAGATTCAAGTTTACTGTGTGGAAAGAGGCAATGGTAAACCACTTGGGTATTTTTACCAGGAAAACTCTATGGATCCACTACCAGAACAATTGCAGATAGAGGTGGGGCGTTCTGGAAGAGATGTGTCTGTGGAGTAGCTATGGGTCGGAGACTACGCGACAGCATAAGACAAGAGCATAGGAGACCAAGCTCAGGTGGTGTGAGCTGGATAGGGGGAGGAGACGGCAGGAGAGGCAAGGCCCAGGTTTCCCAGTCCTTGGTCAAGTGAGGGGGAATCTGTAGCTTCAGCCCATCAATCAATCAACTAATTAATCAATCAATGATATTTATTGACCCCTTGTGTGCAGAACATCGTACTGAGTGCTTGGGAGAGTACAACACAACAGAGTTGGCAGACTACCTTCCCTACCCAAGGAGCTCTCGGTCTAGAGTGGGGAAACAGACATTAAAATAAATTGTGGAAATGTACATAATTGCTGAGAGTAGTGTGAATATCAAGTGTGTAAAGGATATTGATCCAAGTGGAAGGGCAAAGCAGAAAGGAGAGGGAGTGGGGAAATGAACACAGAGAAGCAGTGTGGCCTAGGGGATAGAGCATGGACCTGTGAGTTAGAAGGACCTGGGTTCTAATCCAACTCTGCCACTTGTCTGCTGTGTGACCTTGGACAAGGCACTTTTAACTTCTCTCTGCCTCAGTTGCCTCTTCTGTAAAGTTGTCCAACCTGATTAGCTTGTATCTACCCCAAGGCTTAGTACGGTGCCTGGCACATAGTAAGGACTTAACAAATGCCACACGTGCAAAAAATAAGGGCTTAGTCAGGGAAGGCCTCATGGAGGAGATGTGATTTGATTAAGAAATTGAATGTGGGGACAGTGGTGGTCTGTCGTATATGAAGAAAGAGGGAGTCCCAGCCCAGAGGGAGGATGTGGGCAAGGGGTCGGTGATGAGATAGTTGAGATTGAGGTACAGCGAGTAGGTTGGCATTAGAGGATCAGAATGGTTGGGCTGGTGATAGTAGGAGAACAGAGAGGTAAGGTAGGAAGGGGTAAGGTGATTGGGCGCTTTAAAGTCGACAGTAAGGAGTTTCTGTTTGTTGTGGAGGTGGAAGGAGAAACATAGATTGAACTTTTTTTAGAAAAATGAACCTGGCGGCAGAGTGAAATAAGAACTGGAGTGGGGAGAGACAGAAGGCGGGTAAGTGAGTGAGGAGTACTCAAGGTGGGGTAGGATAAAGTGTTCGAATCAGCATAGTAGCAGTGCGGATGGAGCAGAAAGGGTGGATTTTACCAATGTAGTGAAGGTAGAACCAACAAGATTTGGTGATAGATTGAATATGTGGGTTGAATGAGAGAGAAGTCGAAGAAAATGCCAAGATTACGAGCCTGTGTGAAAGGGAGGATAATGGTGCTGTCTCCCCTGATGAGAAAGTCGGGGGAGGACAGGGTTTGGGTGGGAAGATAAGGAGTTCTGTTTTGGATACCTTAAATTTGAAGTTCGGTGGGACATCCAACTAGAGCTGTCCTGAAGGCAGGAAGGAATGCAAGACTACAGAGGAGGAGAGGTAGGGCTGGAGATGAAGATTTGGAAATCATCTTCATAGAGATGGTAGTTGAAGCCATGGGAACAATAAGTTTTCTGAGGGAGTAGGTGTAGATGGAGAACAGAAGGGGACACAGAACTGGTCCTTGAGGGACTCCCTTAGTTAGGGGGAGGGAGGCATTCAATCGATCATGTTTATTGAGCACTTACTGTCCACAGAATACCCTACTCAGCAATTGGGAGAGTACAATATAAACAGGTTGGTAGATATGTCCCCTGCCCCAAGTGAGCATAGAGTCCAGAGAGGGAAAGAGACAGTAATATAAATAGATTAAATATGGATATGTATATGAGTTACAGGATTGAGGGAGGGGTGATTAAAGGGTGCAAATCTTAGTGCAAGGACTATGCAGAAGGGATTGGGAGAGGAGAAAATGAGGGTTTAGTAGGGGAAGGTTTCTTGGAAGAGATGTACTTTTAATAAGGCTTTGAAGTTGGGGAGAGTGAACATTTGTCAGATAGGAAGAGGGAGAGAGTTCCAGGTCAGAGTCACGATGTGAGTTAGGGGTTGGCAGCAAGATAGAAGAGTTCAAGGTACAGTGAGAAGGTTGCCAAAAGAGGAGTGGACTGTGCCTGCTGAGTGAGCAGAACCCACGAAAGAGGCTGAGAATGAGCAGCTAGAGAACAGGTGGAGAACCAGGAAAAGACAATTTAAGTGAAGCCAAGGTTAGATAAGGTTTCCAGAAGAAGGAGGTGGTCCCTAGAGTAAAAGGCAGCTGAGAGGTCAGGGAGGATTGGAACAGAGGCAAGAAAGAATTCACTGGTGAATTTATAAAGTTAGTGAGCGGATAAGAAGCCAGACTGGAGGGGGTCAAGGAGAGAATGGGATGGGCTTGCAGTCTTAATCCCCATTTTACAGATGAGGTAACTGAGGCACAAAGAAGTTAAGTGACTTGCCTAAGGTCACACAGCAGGCAGGTGGCAGCGCCGGGATTAAAACCCAGGTCTTTCCAACTCCCAGGCCCGTGTTCTATCTACTAGTCTACGCTGCTATGAGAGAATACAATGCAACAACGAGTTGGTAGACACGTTCCCTGCCCACAATAAGCAGAATTAGTA
This sequence comes from Ornithorhynchus anatinus, assembly GCF_004115215.2. NCBI lineage: Eukaryota > Metazoa > Chordata > Mammalia > Monotremata > Ornithorhynchidae > Ornithorhynchus > Ornithorhynchus anatinus. Next base: position 47,433,446 of record NC_041729.1, read on the forward strand.
ATAATAATGATAGCGTTTAAGTGCTTACTGCATGTCAAGCATTCTTCTAAGCATTGGGGTAGATGAGGTAACTGAGGCACAGAAAAGTTAAATGACTTGCCCAAGGTCACACAGCAGACTAGTGGCAGAGTCAGAATTAGAACCCAAGTCCGTGCTTTTGCCATCCACCCTCAGCACTAATGAGTACACATATTCAATTATTCATTTAGTCACTTCTTCCCAATTCATTGATGTTCCTAACCACTACATCCTTGTTCTTGCTCCTCCTCTACCTACATGACTGACATCTGCCTGTCTCACCCAATTAGGCTGTAGGCCCCACTGCACCCCACAGCAAGAGTCACGGCTTCGGCACATGGTTTTGCTTACCAGAACAATAAGCAATAAAATACCAACAACCGATTTGACTATCAAACTGAATACAGACCAGTGCAGCCCAGGTGCTACCTGGTTAGACCTTGGTTTATCAATCAAATCTTTAAAAGGTGTGGCCTAGATAACACTGTAGCATTTCTTATAGCCACAGCCGATTATCTCTTGACCAAAAAGGTCATTTCTTGGCACTGAATCCCCAGTTTCTTCATCATCTAATAGTATAGTTCAATTGTCCAGAGATTCAAAATAATATTGATGTCTTCCACCTAATGAAAATTGGAATCTCATGAGGAGACCTAGTCCTCCCATCTATGAAGCCCACTGTGTTCAGCTCTTGGGTTTTATGCAGGCAGCATTATGGAGCCTCATACCTGACCTAAACTCCAGATGCCTGGTGCAATAAACATCTTTCTGTTTTAAAGGACCAAGACACACACAGCCTTTGATGATGGGAGCTTTATTTGATTGCCAGGAACGGCTATGCAAATTCCACCACCTTTCAATGGGAGCATGATGACCTGCTGAAATAGCTTACAACTGTTTTGAAAGGCTAGATCCCTGGCAGATGAGAGCAAATCAGCCACCGAGCAACCTTACTCCTTGTGTCCAACCCATCTTGCTTCATTTCATTTTGAAGACACCCAAGAGAGCGGAGTTGACTCCAGAAAACCTCTTCTTCCCAAGTTCCATGGTCTGGAGTGGTCCTCAGTCACTCAATAATAATGGTTGCATTTATTAAGCACTAACTACGTGCAAAGCACTGTTCTAAGTGCTGGGGGGATACAAGGTGATCAGGTTGTCCCACGTAGGGCTCAGTTTTAATCCCCATTTTCCAGATGAGGTAACTGAAGCACAGAGAAGTTAAGTGACTTGCCCAAAGTCACACAGTTGGCTCAATCAGTGACCCAGGCTGGTGACCTGATGCAGCCAATTGATGGCCCTGGGGAGTTGGCAAGGTTCCTCTCCTCTCACCATGTGGGTTGAGAGGAGTGAAAACCTGACCCAAAGAATTTCTCTCAAAGTACAACATAGTCTGGCAGGTAATGCAGTATTGATATTGGCAAACATCAACAGTCACTATGACTAGCGTACCCAACTTTATTGATTCATTCAATAGTAATTATTGAGTGCTTACTATATACAGAGCACTGTACTAAGTGCTTGGAATGTACAATTCGGCAACAGATAAAGACAATCCCTGCCCAATAATGGGCTCAAAGTCTAAATGGGGGAGGACAGACAGCAAAGCAAAACAGAATAAAACAAAACAAGCACACTAACCCAAATAAAAATAACAAAATGCAATGTTGATATTGACAAATATCTGCAGTCATTATGATTGGTGTAAGAAACTTTACACTAATCCAAATAAAACACAAAATGCAGTATTGATATTGATGTGTCAACAGTCATTATGACTAGTGTACACAACTCTTAACCCAAACAAAAACACTGCCACAAAAACCCGCAGACACTTTCTATGCCTGGATTGCCCATCTAGCCTAGAAGCTAATGCCCCAAAGAGGTTGGTTTAATTTGAATTATTTATCACAACACACCAGAGGTCACAGTGGAACTTGGGAAGAAAAATGACTTATTAGCAGTACCTAATGGATTTCTTCATATTTTATTGAAGCCATAACATTAACCCCTGGGCATCATAATTTGATTCAAACAGTGCAAATTATGACCTGCCCCTCAAAAGAAGTATAGTTTACTTCAGATAAGGGCATGTGTTAAGAAGATCAAGTGGGTTTCTAAGCATATTTCACCTCTGGTGCAAAAGCATCCTTGGATTGCTATTACTACTAATGATAATTATGGTACTTGTTACTAGCTTATTATTTATCAAGCACTCATTGTATTCAATCATATTTATTGAGCACTTACTGTGTTCAGAGCACTGTATTAAGTGCTTAATTAAGAGCTGGGGAAGATACAAGATAACTTGGTTGAACAAATTCCCTTGTCCCACATGGGGGCTCACAGTCTAAGTAGAGAGAGAAGGATTTAAATAATAATTATGGTATTGGTTAAAGCGTTTACTGTGTGCAAGGCATTGTATTAAGCATTGGTGTGGATACAAGCAAATCAGGTTGGACACAGTCCCTGTCCCCTTGGAGCCCACAGTCTCAAGCCCCATTTTACAGATGAAGTAACTGAGGCACAAAGAAGTGAAATGACTTGCCCAAGATCGTAGACTCAAGTTGACTGTGCAGATAGAGGCAGTGGTAAACCACTTTCGTATTTTTACCTAGAAAACTCTATGGATACGCTACTAGAACGATTGCAGATGGAGGTGGGGTGTTTTGGGAGAGATGTGTCCATGGCGTCGCTATGGGTCGGAGATGACTTGACGTCATAAGACAAGATAAGACAGCAGTTTAAAACACAGCCCCTGTCCTCAAGGAGTCCAATAAATTAGATCTGAGTTTATTTTTTAAGGGGATAGCCCATGCAACAGCATGTACAGATAATAATAATGTTGGCATTTAAGTGCTTACTATGTGCCAAGCACTGTTCTAAGTGCTGGGGTAGACGCAAGGTAATCAGGTTGTCCCCCGCGGGGCTCAGAGTCATCCCCATTTTACAGATGAGGTAACCGACGCACAGAGAAGTGAAGTGACTCATCCAAGGTCACACAGCTGACAAGTGGCAGAGCCGGGATTAGAACCCACGACCTTTCATTCATTCATTCAATAGTATTTATTGAGCGCTTACTATGTGCAGAGCACTGTACTAAGCGCTTGGGATGAACAAGTCGGCAACAGATAGAGACAGTCCCTGCCGTTTGACGGGCTTACAGTCTAATCGGGGGAGACGGACAGACGAGAACGATGGCAATAAACAGAGTCAAGGGGAAGAACATCTCGTAAAAACAATGGCAACTAAATAGAATCGAGGCGATGTACAATTCATTAACAAAATAAATAGGGTAACGAAAATATATACGGTTGAGCGGACGAGTACGGTGCTGTGGGGAAGGGAAGGGAGAGGTGGAGGAGCAGAGGGAAAAGGGGAAAATGAGGGTTTAGCTGCGGAGAGGTAAAGGGGGGATGGCAGAGGGAGTAGAGGGAGAAGAGGAGCTCAGTCTGGGAAGGCCTCTTGGAGGAGGTGAGTTTTAAGTAGGGTTTTGAAGAGGGGAAGGGAATCAGTTTGGTGAAGGTGAGGAGGGAGGGCGTTCCGGGACCGCGGGAGGACGTGACCCGGGGGTCGACGGCGGGATGGGTGAGACCGAGGGACGGTGAGGAGGTGGGCGGCAGAGGAGCGGAGCGTGCGGGGTGGGCGGTAGAAAGAGAGAAGGGAGGAGAGGTAGGAAGGGGCAAGGTGATGGAGAGCCTCGAAGCCTAGAGTGAGGAGTTTTTGTTTGGAGCGGAGGTCGATAGGCAACCACTGGAGTTGTTTAAGAAGGGGAGTGACATGCCCAGATTGTTTCTGCGGGAAGATGAGCCGGGCAGCGGAGTGAAGAATAGACCTCTGACTCCCAAGCCCAGGCTCTTTTTACTAAGTCAGGCTGCTTGTCATCATCATAAGTGATGATGAGGATTATGATGATGCAACTCAAAGAAAAAGATGTAAAAGTCCGAGATGAACTATTGGCTTTAATGATAATAATAATGTTGGTATTTGTTAAGCGCTTACTATGTGCCGAGCACTGTTCTAAGCGCTGGGGTAGACATAGGGGAATCAGGTTGTCCCACGTGGGGCTCACAGTCTTAATCCCCATTTTACTGAGGCACGGAGAAGTTAAGTGACTTGCCCACAGTCACACAGCCGACAAGTGGCAGAGCTGGGATTCGAACTCATGAGCTCTGACTCCAAAGCCCGTGCTCTTTCCACTGAGCCACGCTGCTTCTTTATAGAGTTCCATTCTCTTTCCACAATGTGCCTTGTCGTCTCTTATTCCTGCTCTTGAAATTAGAGATATGAGGCCGGGCTTGCTTGTTCTCGAAATTAGAGAGACTGACAGGGCTGGGTTGAGTGATTTGCTTAAAGTAACCATGCACAGTGAGTACCCACTACCCACCCATTGGCAAGGAGGTAAAGTCAATGAAATTTTCCCAATAACCATCAATAACCATCAAATGCAGAATTTGTTGCACTAATTACAGAATTCTAGATTGAGCCTAAGGGTCACTGTTTCTTGTTTCATTGTTTCTTTTCTCATTTGTACAGAGCTAGGAGGCAACTCCGCCCAGATTTTTATGGTCTACTGGGTGCTTTCAGGGCCGGGCACAGGCCGGGACTTGCACTTGAAGAACTCCGTGACCAACAGCCGTTGCGTGAAAGCTTCACAAACTCTTTAAACCATTTATTTGTACAGGCCTGCTGCTCCATGCCCTCGCCTTTAATTCTTTTCTCCATTCCCCAGCAATCTGGAGTTCACTCCTCTGAAATTGCGTCAAGGTCTCCAGTGATCGTCTGTGTAAATAGAATGATCCAATCCGGCCTGATCTATGATACTATGGACCTCTCCTCCTCCTAGAAACCCTTCTTTATGTTAGTTATTAATCTATTTTAATGTCTGTCTTCCCCTCTAGACTGTAGTAAGGTTGCTCTGGGCAGGTATTTTAATGTCTACACTGTAGACTGTAGTAGTCATTATGAGCAGGGAACGTGTCTACCAACTCTGTTTAATTGTACTCCCCTAAGTGTTTAGTCCAATGCTCTGCACATGGTAAGCGCTCAATAAATACCACTGACTGGTTATGGTATTTGATACTATCATTATAATACTCTTCTGAGATGCTTGTATCCACCCCAGCCCTTAGTACAGAGCATGGCACATAGTAAGTGCTTAAAAAATACCACAATTATTATTATTACTCTCTTGCTTTTCTTCCTTCCAGGCTGATCACTCCTCAGCCTCCTGCGGTAGTTTTTTTTTTTATGGTATTTGTTAAGCACTTACTATGTTCCAAGTACTGCTTTAAGCACTGGGGTAGAGACCAGCTAATCAGGTTGGACACAGTCCACATCCCACATGGGCCTCACAGTCTCAATCCCCATTTTACAGAGGAGGTAACTGGAGACTCAGATAAGTTAAATGAATTGCCCAAGGTCACACAGCAGACAAGTGGTGGAGCTGGGTCTAGAACCCAGGTCCTTCTGACTCCAAGGCCCATGCTCCATCCACTAGACCACACTGCTTCTCATTCTAAAACTGTTTCGCTGCCTCCCCCTATCCTTTAATTGAGGATGTCCAGCAAGATTAAGTCCTGGGTCCTCTACTTTTTGCTCTTCAGTCATTCCCTGGAGAACTTCAACTTCACGGGGTTTCAGCTACGTGTCTGCACATAAGACTCCCTCCCCATATCTCCTTCTCCAGCCCTGTCCTTTTACTTGCTTTACAGTCTTGTATTTCCTCCTGCCTCCTGGACATCTCCGTGGGAATGATTCACCAATATCCTAAATGCAATCAATATATCCCAAAGTGAATTCTTCATCTTCCCTACTAAACTGTCTCTTTTTCCTTTCTCGCCACAGTCAATACTATCAACATCCTTTCTCTCCCAGAAGCTCACTGCCTTGGTGCCATTTTTGAAATCTTGCCAGTTTATTACTAATACTACTACTAACTAATATTTGTTAAGTGCTTATAATAATAATAATAATAATGGTGGTATTTGTTAAGTGCTTACTCTGTGCAAAGCACTGTTCTAAGCACTGGGGAAGATGCAAGATGATCAACTCACAGTCCCTATCACAGTCAGGACACACAATCTAAGTAGGAGGGAGAATAGGTATTGAATCCCCATTTTACAGATGAGGTAACTGAGGCACAGAGAAGCAACTTGTCCAAGGTCACACAGCAGGCAAGTGGCAGAGATAGGATTAGAACACAGGTGCTCTGACTCCCAAACTTGTCTCTTTTTATTAAACCACAGTGCTCCTCAATATTTCACAGATCTGAGCCTGTCACTTCTCCTTCTCCATTACAACCACGACCGGTGTTCAGGTCCTCAGCACCCCCTGAATGGGCTACTGTATGAGCTTGGCTTTGCTACTTTAAGTTCTTCCTTCTTGAGTTTAATAATGTTGGTATTTGTTAAGCGCTTACTATGTGCAGAGCACTGTTCTAAGTGCTGGGGGTGATACAGGGTAATCAGGTTGTCCCACGTGAGGCTCACAGTTAATCCCCATTTTACAGATGAGGTAACGGAGGCACAGAGAAGTTAAGTGACTTGCCCAAGGTCACACAGCTGACAAGTGGCAGAGCCGGGAGTCGAACCCATAACCTCTGACTCTGAAGCCCAGGCTCTTTCCACTGAGCCACGCTGCTTCCCAGCCATGCTATACTGCGTTCAGTTTTGTGTATTGTCTTAAAACCTAATTTGAACTCATTACTCCCCTTCTTGAAAACCTCCAGTGGCTTCCAAACCTCCATGAGATGCAGCGTGGCCTAATGGGTAGAGCAGGGGCCTGGGTTCTAATCTTGGTTCCACCACTTGTTTGCTGTGTGACCTTGGGCAAGTCACTTAACTTCTCTGTGCCTCAGTTCCCTCATCTCTAAAATGGGGATTAAGACTGTGTCCAACCCAATTAGCTTGTATCCACTGCAGCGCTGGCACAGAGTAAGCGCTTAAAAAATCACATAAAGAAAGACCATCTCTTCTTCCATAAAGCAAACATTCCTAACCATTGGCTTCAAGGCTCTCCACCAGTTGTCTCCCTTTGAGCTACCCCAATTTTCCTCCATTAAAATCCACCCGTCGCCCTCCCAAGCTAATCTTCTGACTGTACCTCATCTTTAGTCACCCTATTAAGATTTTAACAGTTAGGCATGTTAGGAAGAAATTGTCTTATAAACAGGTGAGCCTTTCATTTAGCTAAACTTTCCTCTCTGTCCCACCCTCTCTCTAGATTCCATAAAAGGGTTTGACAGCTGAAAAGTGGTATAAAGGAGCTGTTTTAACTCTTTTTGCTGTGGGTAGGTTACTGAGATAATGAGTAACCCTATAGGATGAGTACCGTGCTCTAGACACGAATCACAAGTCAATATAACTGAACCATTTTAACATTTGTTGTTAACCGACATATTTTAAACCTAATGAAAATTGCAGCTGAGTTCTGATCAGCTCATCAAGATGGGGATAGGACAAATTTGAGACCATCCCCCAGGCAAGGATAATAATAATAACAATTGTGGTATTTGTTAAGCACTTACTGTGTGCCAGGCACTGTACTAAGCACTGGGATGGACACAAGTAAATTAGGTTGGACACAGTCCCTGTCCCACATGGGGCTCACAGTCTCACCCCATATTACAGATTGAGTAACTGAGGCCCAGAGAAGTTAAATGACTTGCCCAAAGTCACACAGCAGAAAGATAGAGTCTTCAGAAGCACCCAGAGTTCCCAGAATCTTGCGATCTTGTCCTCCTCATTCATTCGATCATATTTATTAAGTGCTTATTGTGCGAAGAGTACCATACTAAGTGTTTGGGAGAGTACAATGCAACAATAAACAGACATCCCCTCTATGAATCTGGGTTTTGCTTCCAGGTTTAACTTCTCTGGGCCTCAGTTCCCTCATCTGGAAAATGGGGATTAAGACTGCGAGCCCCACATGGGACAACCTGATGACCTTGTATCCTCCCCAGCGCTTAGAACAGTCCTTGGCATATAGTAAGCGCTTAACAAATACCACCATTACTGAGAGCTCACCTCCTCCAAGAGGCCTTCCCAGACTGAGCTTCCCCTTTTCCCTCTGCTCCCTCTCTGCTCCCCCTTCCCCTCCCCTCAGCTAAGCCCCCTTTCCCTCTTCTCCTCCCCCTCTCCCTTCCCCTCCCCTCAGCACTGTGCTCATTTGGATAGATGATTTTTATTACCCTATTAATTTTGTTAATGAGGTGCCCCTCCCCTTGATTCTATTTATCGTGATTCCGTGGTCTTGTTTTTGTCCGTCTCCCCTGATTAAACTGTAAACCCGTCATTGGGCAGGGATTGTCTCTATCTGTTACCCAACTGTACCTTCCAAGCGCTTAGTACAGTGCTCTGCACCTAGTAAGCGCTCAATAGATACTATTGAATGAATGAATAATGCCTTCATCCAATCGATCCTTATTGAGCGCTTACCTCGTCTGTCCCCCGGCGCTTAGTACAGTGCCTGGCCCTTGGTAGAAGCGCTTAAAAAATGCCATCGTGGTGATGGTTAGGATTATTCCATCGAATTTATTGAGCGCTTACGCCGCGCAGAGCAGTGGACCAGCGTTGGAGCGTGCGGAGCCCTGGGCCCAGCGGTTGGAGAGGGCAGAGGGGTCGGTGCGCCCCGTGCCCCTTTACCCCCCGAGTGTGCCCCGTGGCCCTCGGGTGCCCCTTGCCCCCCATGTGTCCCGTGGTCCTCGTGTGTCCTGTGCCCCCCTGTGGGCCCCGTGTCCATCATGTGTCCCGTGTCCCCCTTGTCCAGCGCTGTCCCGTGTCCCCTGCGTGTCCTGTGCCCCCCGTGTCCATCGTGTGTCCCGTGTCCCACGTGTGCCCCGTGTCCCACGTGTCCCTCGCGTATCCCGTGTCCCACGTGTGCCCTTTGTCCCCCATGCTCATCGTGTGCCCCTTGTCCCCCGCGTGTCCCGTGTCCCACGTGTGCCCTTTGTCCCCCATGTCCATCGTGTGCCCCTTGTCCCCCGCGTGTCCCGTGTCCATCGTGTGTCCCGTGTCCCCCGTGTGCCCCTTGTCCCCCGTGTCCCTCGCGTGTCCCGTGTCCCCCGCGTGTCCCATGTCCATCGTGTGTCCCGTGTCCCCCGTGTGCCCCTTGTCCCCCGTGTCCCTCGCGTGTCCCGTGTCCCACGTGTGTGTCCCATGTCCATCGTGTGTCCCGTGTCCCCCTTGTCCCCCGTGTCCCCCGTGTGTCCCGTGTCCCACGTGTGCCCCTTGTCCCCCGTGTCCCTCGCGTGTCCCACGTCCCCCGTATCCCTCGCGTGTCCCCCGCGTGTCCCATGTCCCTCGTGTGTCCCGTGTCCCCCGTGTGCCCCTTGCCCCCCGTGTCCCTCGCGTGTCCCGTGTCCCACGTGTGTGTCCCGTGTCCCCCGTGTGCCCCTTGTCCCCCGTGTCCCTCGCGTGTCCCGTGTGCCCCTTGTCCCCCGTGTCCCTCGCGTGTCCCGTGTCCCACGTCCCCCGTATCCCTCGCGTGTCCCCCGCGTGTCCCGTGCCTCCCGTGTGCCCCCCGTGCCCCCCTTCCCCCCCCCCCCGGTCTTCTGTGACGTGTCCTGGAACCTCCCCTGCCCGCCGAGCCGGCGCTGGGATTGGGTGGGATCGGGAAGGGGACGGGAGCGGCTGGGGAAGGTGGGCGGGGGTCTCGGCCTCCCCTCTCCTCTCCCCTGGGGCCCGGCTATGGCCCAGCCACTGCCCCAGCCCCGGCCCGGCCCGGACAGCGGTAAGAGGGGCGCCCCTCTCCGGCCGGGGAGCGCGGGGGGGGGGGGGGGGGGTCCTCCTGCCCTGCCCTGCCCCTGCTTCTGCCCCTGCCCCAACCTCTCCCTCTGCCCCCTGACCTGCCCCACCCTCTGCTCCTGCCCCCGGCCCTGCCCCACCCTCTGCTCCTGCCCCGACCCTGCCCCACCCTCTGCCCCACCCTCTGCCCCTGCCCCTGTTCCCAGCCTCTGCCCCTGCCCCAGCCTCTGCCCCTGCCCCTGTCCCCAGCCTCTGCCCCTGCCCCAGCCTCTGACCCTGCCCCTGTCCCCAGCCTCTGACCCTGCCCCCACCCTCTGCTCCTGCCCCTGTCCCCAGCCTCTGCCCCAGCCTCTGCCCCTGCCCCCAGCCTCTGTTCCTGCCCCTGCCCCAGCTTCTGCTCCTGCCCCTGCCCCAGCCTCTGCCCCTGCCCCAGCCTCTGCCCCAGCCTCTGCTCCTGCCCCTGCCTCTGCCCCAGCCTCTGCTCCTACCCCTGCCTCTGCCCCCAGCCTTCCCCATGGCCCTGCCCCAGCCTCTGCTCCTGCCCCCAGCTCTGCCCCAGCCTCTGCTCCTGCCCCCAGCCCTGCCCCAGCCTCTGCCCCCGCTCCTGCCCCTGCCCCAGCCTCTGCCCCCGCCCCTGACTCCTCTGCCCCTCGCTTGATGATGTTGTCTTGTTTTGTGCTGTTTTGCCCTGGCCGTCTGTCTCCCCCTGTTAGACTGTGAGCCCATCACTGGGCAGGGATGGTGTCTCTCTGTTGCCCAATTGTACCTTCCAAGGGCTTAGTCCAGTGCTCTGCACGTGGAAAGCGCTCAATAAATACGATTGAATGAATGAATGCCTCAGCCCCCTGCCCCCTGCCCCTGCCCGGGGTCGTGGGAAAGCGCGCCCTGAGCGGGGAGACCCCTGGCCCTACCTCTGTGACTCCCCGGAGGCCGGGCCTGCACGCCCGCCCAATGTGCGCGCCCCCCGAGCAGCCCCCGCCGACCCCCGGGCTACCTCTTTCTGCGGACTGTGATCCGGCCTCGGGGCACCCCTCTCTCTCCGCCGACCCCTCCTCCACCTCCGATAAGTCCTAATAATGCTATTTATTAAGGCTTACTATGTGCCAGGCATTCCCTCCCCCCGCCCACTGAAGTCTTAATAATGCTATTTATTAAGCGCTTACTATGTGCTAGGTACTCCCCCCCCCCATTTCAGGAAGCCTTAATAATGCTATTTATTAAGCGTTTTTACTATGTGCCAGGCACTCCCTTTCGCCCATACCGAAAGCCTTAATAATGGTATTAAGTGCTAGGCACACCCCTTTCCAGAAAGCCTTAATAATGGGGTTTATTAAGCGCTTACTCTGTGCTAGGTATTCCCCCCTACCCCTTTCCCTCTGCTCCTCCTCCCCTCCTCATCGCCCCTCCTCCCTCCCTCTGCTCTACCCCCTTCCCCTCTCCACAGCACTTGTATATATTTGTACATATTTATTGCTTTTTATTTTATTAATGATGTACATTTATCTATGGTTGCATTTATCTATTTTGATGCTATTAATGCCTGTCTACTTGTTTTGTTTCGTTGTCTGTCTTCCCCTTCTAAACTGTGAGCCCGTTGTTGGGTAGGAATTGTCTCTATCTGTTGCCCAATTGTACTTCCCAAGCGCTTAGTACAGTGCACTGCACACAGTAAGCACGATTGAATGAATGAATGAAGCCTTAATAATGGTATTTATTAAGCGCTTACTATGTGCCAGGCACTCCTCCCCTTCCAAGAAGCCTTAATAATAATAATAATAATAATGATGGTATTTTTTAAGTGCTTACTATATGCCAGGCAAGCACTGTTCTAAGCGCTGGGGTAAATACAAGGTAATCAGGTTGTCTTAATCCCCATTTTACAGATGAGGGAACTGAAGCCCAGAGAAGTGAAGTGATTTGCCCAAAGTCACACAGCTGATAAGTGGCGGAGCCGGGATTCAAACCTACGACCTCTGATTGCCAAGCCAGGGCTCTTGCCACCAAGTCACGCTGCTTCTCTCATAATAATAACATTTATGGTATCTGTTAAGTGTTTACTATGCACCAGGCACTGTACTAAGAGCTGGGATGGATACAAGCGAATCGGGTTGGACACAGTCCCTTATCCCACGTGGAGCTCACATTCTCAATGCCCATTTTACAGATGAGGTCACTGAGGCCCAGAGAAGAGAAGTGACTTGTCCAAGGTCAAGCAGACAAGTGGCAGAGGCGGGATTAGAATCCATGACCCGTGCTCTAGCCACTATGCCATGCTCTCCTCTTCTCCCATTCCCTTCTGCACCACTCATATTTGCTCCTTTATTCATCTTCTCTCCCTTCCCCACAGTACCTATGTATATATCTGTATATATCTGTCATTTACTTATTTATCTATTTATATTAATGTCTGTCGTCGTCCCCCAGGCTGTGAGCTCACTGTGGGCAGGGAATATATTTGATGTTATATTGTACTCTCCCAAGCGCCTAGTACAATGCTTTGTACACAGCAAGTGCTCAATAAATATGATGATTGTTAATATTAATAAGAGTAATGATAGTACTTATTACTAATGCCAAGCATGGCACTAAGTGCTGGGAAAGATACAAGATGAGCAGGGTACTTTAGTACAGTGCCTGACACACAGTTGGCTTTTAACAAATACCATTATGATTATTTTACCGGACTCACAGTCAAAGGAGGAGGGAGAATGGGTATTTTGCCCCCATTTTCCAGATGAAGAGACTGAGGCACAGAGAAGATGAGTGACGTCCAGGCATCTGATCTGCTTGGAGCCGGAATTTGAAGGGGGATGATTGGGGGAGTAGTTGTGGGTCTCCAACTACCCCGAGCTTTGGATCTGGGCCTTTCTTCCTCCCAACAAGGAACTGTAGGGAAGAACTGGTTAGCAGCTTTCTTCACATTTCTTTGTTTAGCCTATTTAGGTTTAAATAAGTTGCTCGTCGCAGCTTGGATGCTGCCTGGGGGAGTGGGTGGGGATTTGGTTTATATCTTTGCAAAGAGCCTTTGCTCCTTGCCAAACCCGTTGGGGAGAGCAGTTAGAAAGCCATGGCAGGCTGGGTGGAGAGAGCTTCACCCTCCCCCGGGCCTTTGGATGTAATCTTTTTGCTCCTTGGGTGTTAAAAGAAAATGCCTCTTTAAAACCCACTGTAGCCTAGGATGATAATGAACTGGTTCCCGTGAACCCATCCCAGGTTTTTAAATTAGGAAAACTCCCTCCCCCCTTCCAACTCATCCCAGCCAGCTGCTTATTCACCTTCTTACACCTACTTACTACCTCTTTACTCACCCAAGGCCTGTCCCGGCCAGGAAGCCTCCCCTCCCACTTCCTTTTCCCTCGGGTACATTGGGATGCATGGCCGCGCACACCTTTCCCACGGGTGTCATCCATGCGAACCGTGTTCAAATTCAATCTGAAAAAAATCATCTGAACCTCCTAGATAATAATAATTGCGGTATTTGTTAAAGCATTTACTCCGTGCCAGGCATCGAGTTGGACACAATCCCTCTCCCACATGGAGTTCCTAATCTCAAAGACCATTTTATAGATGAGGTAACTGAGATACAGAGAAGTACCACAGTCCTCCCCTCTAGACTGTAAAATCGTTGAGGGCAGGGAATGTGTCCTTCTATTGTTGTATCATACTCTCCTGAATAATTAGTACAGTGCACCGCACACAATAAGAGCTCAAAAAATATGATTGCATGAATGAATGAAGTGAAGTGACTTGACCGAAGTCACACAGCAGACAAGTGGTTGAGTCAGGATTGGAACCCACAGCTTTCTGAGTTTCAGGCCCAGGCTCCAACCACTACCCTAGATCTGCAGCTACGTCTGAGCTCCAGAGTTGTGGTAGCCAAAAACTCCCAAGCCCCTTCAATCAATCAGCAGTAATTGTGTAGTACTTACTATGGGCAGAGACTGGAGTAAGCTCTTTTTAAAAACAAATGGTATTTATAAAGTGCTTACTATGTGTCAAGCGCTGGGGTAGGTACAATTTAATCGAGTTGGATCGTCCCTTTCTCATTTAGAGGTCCCTTTCTCATTTAGAGTTTACTTTTCAATCCCAATTTTACCACTGAGGTAACAGGCCCAGTTAAATTAAGTGACTCGCCCAAGGCCACACAGCAGACAAGTGGCAGAGCCAGGATTAGAAGTCAAGTGCTCTGACTCACAGGTCCATGCTTTTTCTGTTAGACTGGGCTGCTTTTCAGCACTTGGGGTGGGTCAGTACAGTATGTAGACATGATCCCTGCCCTCAAGGAACTTCATTGCCAACTTCATTTGGAGTTCATGGAGAGGTGGTGTGGATTTGTGGAGGATCTTTCATCATCACTGATATGTAGCTGTATAGGCACCTAAGTGCAATAAGAAGTTCTTGGGAGAAATACAATAGAAGCAAGACATAGGGGGTTGTGAGAACAAATCAAAAACTCAGTGGTATTTATTGAGCACTTACTAAGTGCAGAGCATGCTACTGAGCACTTGGAAAAGTACAATACAACAGAACTGGTAGACGGGATCCCTGCCCAGAAGGAGTTTTGGGAATCAGAAGGTCATGGATTCTAATCCTGGCTCTGCCTGTCTACCGTGTGACCTTGGACAAGTCACTTCTCCGGGCCTCAGTGACCTCATCTGTAAAATGGTCTGAGACTGTGAGCTCCACGTGGGACAGGGATTGTGGCCAACCCGACTTGATGATGATGGCATTTGTTAAGCGCTTACTATGTGCAAAGCACTGTTCTAAGCGCTGGGGGGATGCAAGGTGATCAGGTTGTCCCATGTGGGGCTTACAGACTTCATCCCCATTTTACAGAGGAGGTAACTGAGGCCCAGAGAAGTTAAGTGACTTGCCCAAGATCACCAGGTGACAAGTGGCGGAGCCGGGATTAGAACCCATGACCTCTGACTCCCAAGCCTGGGCTCTTTCCACTGAGCCATGCTGTTTCATCATACCCACCCCAGCGCTTAGTACATAGTAGGTGCTTAAATACCATAATTATTATTACAATCTACGGGGGGGACAGGCATTAAGATGGATTAGGGAGAATCTCAAGATTAGGGATAGTAATAATGTAATAGTAATGTTGGTATTTGTTAAGCGCTTACTAGGTGCCGAGCACTGTTCTAAGCGCTGGGGGAGATACAGGGTCATCAGGTTGTCCCACGTGGGGCTCACACACTTTTAATCCTTATTTTACAGATGAGGGAACTGAGGCACAGAGAAGTGAAGTGACTTGCCCACAGTCACACAGCTGACAAGTGGCAGAGCCGGGAGTCGAACTCATGACCTCTGACTCCGCAGCCCAGGCTCTTTCCACTGAGCCACGCTGCTTCTCCGTGGGATAGGGGAAATAGTAGAGTATAAGAATATTTAAGAAGTAGAGTATAAGAATATTTAAATAGCTACCGTGGGGCTGGAGAGACAGTCAATCAAAGTTCTTCAGGGTCCATATTCAAGTTCTTTATCGGGTACAGAGAGCATGTTGATATTAGAGGAGTAAAGTGTGCATGTTGATATTAGAGGAGTAAAGTGTGTGGGCTGGGTTGTAGTAGGAAATCAGCGAGGTCAGGTAGGAAGGGGAGAGTTGATTGAGTGCCTGAAATCCGAATTTTGGATGAGGAGGTGTTTGGATGACAACTGGAGGCTATGAGGAGCAGGGAGATGTGGATTGAACTCTTAGAAACATTATCTGTGTAGCAGAGTGGGAAGAGACAGGAAACAGGGAGGTCAATTAAATCAGTGGTATTTATTGAGCCCTCCTATGTGCAGAGCACTGTACTAAGCACTTGGGAGAGTACAGTACAACAAAATTAGCAGACACGTTCCCTGCCCATAATGAGTTTACTGTATAGAGGGGGAGATAGACATTAATTTAAGTAAACGTGCTTAGTACAGTGCTCTGCATACAGTAAGCACTCAATAAATACATTGAATGAAACAAGTAATTTACAATAAACAATTTAAAGATATGTACCTAAGTTCTGTGGGGTTGGGGGTGGGGTGGGGTGAATATCATCTGTGGCCCAAAGGTCACAGATCCAAGTGCATAGATGATGCAGAAGGAAGAGCGAGCTGGGAAAAAGAGGGCTTAATCGGGGAAGGTCTCTTGAAGGAGATGGGTCCTTAATAATGCTTCAAAGGTCGGGGGAGTGTGGTCCATTTTGTTTTTTTAAAGGTATTACTGAACGTTTCCTAGCATGTCTAGACTTTTCTTCAACTGCTTGGGCAAATACAATAGAATTGGTAGATGTGATCCCTGCCTTTGAGAAAGGAGGTTATAGACTATAGGGGAGACAGACATGATAATAAATCACAGATAGGGGAAAGATAAAGGGCCTTCTGGGGAGCCCCAAAGGAAAGGGCAGACCCAGGACTTAGGGTTGTGCAGTTGGGTTTGTTGTCCGGAAGGGAAGGGAAAAGATCTTGGAGAAAGAGAGGAAATGACTTTTCAAAACCTTTGTTGTAATTGAGCAGCCGAAGCAAACTCCAACAATCTGTTGGGTTCCAGAAGAGCAGCAAAGAATCTGTCTCTGAATCCCTGGCCTAGAGGCTTAGGCACATGTCCTCCCGTCACCCCATCCCTCAGGGGCCCTGAGGTACTCCGGGTTCTGCCTTGTCCTTGACCAAAAGAGAAACTTGTAGCTGAACTTGTAGTTGGGTTGCCGAAAGAGTGAGCCAGAGACTTCCCTTGCCTCAGGGCAGATACCCAGAACTCGGATAAAGGGCTAGGGAACTCATTAATCCTTGGAGTAATACTCCATGAGCTAAACTGTAAGCTTCTTGAGGGCAGGCATCCTGTCCACCAGCTCTGTTGTATTTTACTCCCAAGAGCTTAGTACAGTGTTCTTCATACAGTTAACACTCAATAAATACCACTGATTGACTGGAATGGGAGTCCATTTAGTGAAAGGAGTGAATGGGCAGGAAGGAGGAAGTGCCAAATTGTACTTTCCAAGCGCTTAGTCCAGTGCTCTGCACACAGTAAGAACTCAATAAATACGATTGAATGAATGAATAGATGGTGAGCAGGGCAAAAGTAAGAAACATCTCGTATTAGGATGTACAGACATTTATTTGTGGTGTTTGTTAAGCACTTACTATGTGTCGAGCACGCTACTAAGCGCTGAGGTAGATAGAAGATAATCAGCTCCCACATCGGACTCACAGTCTAAGTAGAAGGGAGAACAGGTAGACTGTGAGCCCCCATGCAGGACAGGGACGCTGTCCAACCTAATAACTTATATCTACCCCAGCGCTTAGAACAGTGTTTGATACATAGCAACACCACAAAAAACAGCAGGTATTGAATCCCCATTTTGCAGATGAGGGAACTGGGGCACAAAGAAGTTAAGTGACTTGCCCAAGGTCCCACAAAGTGGAGCCGGGATTGGAACCCAGGTCTAAAGGTTGAGGTGTTGAGTAGGCACTTAATGTACATATCCATAACTCATTTTAATGTCTGTCTCCCCTTCTAGACTGTAAGCTCCTTGTGGGCAGGAAACATATCTACCAACTTTGTTGTTGGACTCTCCCAAGTGTTTAGAACCGTGCTCTGCACACGATAAGTGCTTAATGATTGCAGTGGGTCGATTGATGGGACAGAGCTGCTCACCTCACCCTGTAGCCCAGTGTGGACGCAGGGAGTCCTCACTGGTCCGGCCACACCACATGCCATAGCCAGAGCGCAGGTCACCTTCCTCCTTCTTCTCCTCCCCCTCGCCGGCCCCCTAGAGAGGGTTGCGCCCACCCAGAGCTGTCCTGGGCTCCCTGTGGGATCAACATGGCATAATGGGTAGAGCATGGGTCAGAAGGTCATGGGTTCTAATCCTGCCTTTGGTACTTGACCTAATAATAATGTTGGTGTTTGTTAAGCGCTTACTATGTGCTGAGCACTGTGGCACTGTTCTAAGCGCTGGGGTAGACACAGGGGAATCAGGTTGTCTCACGTGGGGCTCACAGTCTTAATCCCCATTTTACAGATGAGGTAACTGAGGCACCGAGAAGTTAAGTGACTCGCCCAGAGTCACACAGCTGACATGTGGCCGAGCAGGGATTAGAACCCATGACCTTCTGACTCCAAAGCCCGTGCTCTTTCCACTGAGCCACGCTGCTTCTCACCTGAGAGTGTGAACCCCGTGTAGAGCAGGGACTTTGTTCAACCTGACTAACTTGTATCTACCGTAGTTCTTGGCACACAGTGAGCACTTAACAAGTATCATAATAATAATTATTATTAGTGTCTGTTTTGTGACCTTGGGCACTTAAGGATCATTATTATTACTAGTGTCTGCTTTGTGACTTTGGGCAAGTCACTTAACTTCTCTCTGCTTAGGTTTCCTCATCTGTAAAATGGGGTTTAAGAGTGTGAGCCCTATGTGAGAAGCAGCGTGGCTTAGTGGAAAGAGCCCGGGCTTGGGAGTCAGAGGTCGTGGGTTCTAATCCCTGCTCTGCCACTTGGCAGCTGTGTGACTTTGGGCAAGTGGCTTAACTTCTCTGTGCCTCAGTTACCTCATCTGTAAAATGGGGATTAAGACTGTGAGCTGCTCCTGGAACAAACTGATTACCTCGTATCTACCCTGGTGCTTAGAACAGTGCTTGGCACATAGTAAGCACTTGACAAATACTATCATCATCATCCTACCTGATTTGCTTGTATCCACCCTAGTGCTTAGTCAGTGTCTGGCACATAGTAAGTGCTTAACGGAGACCATAGAAAATGCAGGAGCAACTTTGGGTCTAGGTATAATAGTCCAGGAGCCTTCAAACTGGTCTGGCAGGGAGGGGTGGAAACTGCATTTCAAGGATCAGGACAAAAAATGATTCAGAGGCAGCTCAATTCTAACTTGATCTCCTTAATTCATTTTCAGAAGGTCAGAGGGCGAGTGAGGCTGTCTATCTCCTCCTTACGGGCAAACCGTGGAGTCGATGGACTGAAGAAGTGATCTAGAGCTTCACAAAGGAAACCGGGAGCTCTTAATGCATATGACTAGAGCCCCAAGCCTAGCATTCAAATGTAAATTAAACTGTAAAATCCCCTTGTGTAAAAATCAATTCAAATTACTCCTCTAGGAGCAGGTCTTGACACAGATGGGGCCTTGTCTGTTTATCCCAAAGGGAAAAATCCATATATTTAGCTCCCATAGAGTTGTGCCAAGTGTCAGAGTTTTGAAGCCTGGACCCAGAGGAGGCACTGAATAAATGCTGCTCTTACACATTTTATTGTAACGAGTGAGGTCAGTACTGGTGGCTGGGTCATAATGTAGGATGTATTCCGAGCAAGTGTTATATAATGCACCCGTACATGGCCCTCTGAACAAATTCATTTGCCTGGATGAGACTCCTGGGAGAAACTCTAGTGTATACCGGAGAGTGAGATGGCCACCTTCAGGAGGGTAGGACCTGTTTTTTGGTTTTTTTAAAAATGCTATTTATTAAGCACTTACTATAGCAGCGTGGCTCAGTGGAAAGAATCCCGGGCTTGGGAGTCAGAGGTCGTGGGTTCTAATCCCTGCTCTGCCACTTGTCAGCTGTGTGACTGTGGGCAAGTCACTTAACTTCTCTGTGCCTCAGTTACCTCATCTGTAAAAGGGGGATTAAGACTGTGAGCCCCATGTGGGACAACCTGATTCCCCTGTGTCTACCCTAGCGCTTAGAACAGTGCTCTGCACATAGTAAGGGCTTAACAAATACCAACATTATTATAGACGAGGCACTGCTCTAAGTGCTGGGGTAGTCCCATATGGTGCTCACAGCCATAATCCCCATTTTACAAATGAGGCATAAGATAAGATAAATTACAGATAAGTTAAGTGATTTGCCCAAGGTCACACTGCAGACAAGTGACAGAGCAGGGATTAAAACCCAGGTCCTTCTGACTCCCAGGCCCGTGTTCTGTCTAGTAGTAGGTCCTGCTGCTTCTCCTTTGCTGTCTCTCCCTTGCTGGAGGAAATAAATGTTTTTCATAAGCAATGGACTAGCTGTGATCTCTGACAAGTGTATTATTCATCACTATTAATAATAAGAAGAATAATAAAGTACTTACTATGTGCTAAGCACTTTAAGTGCTGGAGCATAGAAAAGATAATCTGCTAAAACACAGTTCCCATAACTAGGAAAGGCCCACAATCCAAGTGAGTGAGGTCAGGCCCATAAAGGACAATAAGAATACATTACAAAAAACAACAAGCGCCAATTAAAAATTCAAAAGTCCAAATTAAAAACATTTTTTATGACTGGGGGTCATTGCTAGCCACTTCCTTTGAGAAAAAATGCACAATGAGGCTTCTGAGAAGGCCCTGCTACATATTTGAAAGGATGGTATTCTTTGTTTATAGCCCTTCATTGTCTTCTGTGATGTAGGGAAATAACTATGCACCCAAGATGATTGGAGACAGAAACCATGAGGGCTGTCCTAATGACTGAAAGTTCACTCAAATAATCACTGGTATTTATTGAGCTCTGACTATGTGCAGAGCACTGCACTGAGCACTTGGGAGAGTACAGTAGGATAGAGCTGCTATGTATATCCCCTACCCAGAAGGGCGGCCAAGTGAGACGCAGCTTAGCCTAGTGGATAAAGCACAGGCTTGGGAGTCAGTCAGTCAGTCATATTTATTGAGTGCTTACTGTGAGCAGAGCACTGTACTAAGTACTTGGGGAGAGTACAATACAACAATAAACAGCCCATACTTCACTCTGCTGCCCAGATCACTTGTGCAAAAATGGTCAGGACATGTTTCCCCATTCCTCAAAAAAATGTTCAGGACATGTTGCCCGTCCACCTCCGTATCAAACAAAGACTCCTCACCATTGGCTTTAAAGGCCTCAATCATCTTGCCCCCTCCTACCTCACCTCGCCACTCTCCTACTACAACCAGCCTGCACACTTGGCTCCTCTAACGCTAACCTTCACACTGTGCCTCCTTCTCATCTATCTCCCTGCCGACTCCTCACCCAAGTCCTGCCACTGGACTGGAATGTCCTCCATCCTCAAATCTGACAGTTACTTATCCCCGCCTTCAAACCCTTATTGAAGGTACATCTCCTCCATGAGGATTAATTAGGAGAGGCTTCCTGGAGTAGGTAGGCTTTGAACTGTAATAAAGGAGGGGAGGTACCCACGTTAGGTAGTTGGCATTTATTCTCCTGTAGGTCTACCGAAGACACAACCGTGTCTTTTTTTGGACTGAGCCACAAAGACCCTGAAATCTTGCTATTACTTTCGTGTTGATTTCATCCTTATCTCTTATATTTTTGTTCATCTTTCCTCATGTGTCTGCCACCCACTCCCCACCCCACTCTAATTCTTAGATTTGTGTCTGTACTCATCTTTGTGTTCCTTTTCCAGTGTTTATTTCAGTGATTTACTCATCCTAAGTCCTTAATAAATACTATTCCTAGTACTGTGACTTTGTAAAGGTGGCAACTTTGATTCCTTGGTGGGCAGAATTGTACTTGCCTCTCTTTGTTATTATTTTATCATCATCATATTTACTAAGAGCTTGCTACGTGCCAAGCACTGTTGTCAGCACTGGGCTAAATACAAATTAACCATGTCGGACCCTGGTCCTGTCCCTCATGGGGCTCACAGTCTAAGAGGGAGGGAAATCAGGCATTGAATTCCCATTTTACAGATGAGGTAACTGGGGTATGGAGAAGTTAAGTGACTTGCCCAGGGTCACACAGAAGGGATTAAAACCCAGGTCTTTCCAACTCCCAGGACTGTGCTCTTTCCACTAAGCCATTCAGCTAGTCATAGGTAAGTCGAACAGTTCATTCCAACATACTTTACTGGCCCGGTCAGATCGCCATCAGCAAAGACTTGCTATGGTACATGATTTCACTGTCATTTTCTCCCGCTGTTCACCAGGGAACTGTTTTCTCTCTCTGGCTGTTTCCCCAGATATTTTTGCTCCAGAAATGGATTCCTTGACTCTGCCCAACGTGGCTTTCCTCCAACAACTGCCCAGTTACCGGTCCATCGTGAGGCGGAGGATGTCTAAGACCGGGAGAGACCAGGAGAAAAACACCCTGCAGAGGCAGGAGACGGCCGAGGTCAGGACTCCATTGGAAGATTTGAGGGAGGAGAATTATTTCAGAGGACAGTCAATAAGAGAATTTGCGATGAATATCTCTGAGAAGAGGAGACTGAGGTTTGTTCAATAGTCATCTTTCAGCTGCCCGATAAGCTATTCCAGAGGTGGCACGATGGGATGTGGAAAGATGATCCTTGCCTCCTTAACAATAAGGCTTTCTGAAATTGATTCATGTTCTGAATTTTTTTTTGCTGAAATAATAATAATAAGTGGTATTTGTTAAGTTCTTACTATGTGCTAGGCATAGTACTAAGTGCTGGGGTGGACACAAGATAATCAGGTTAGGATCAGGATAACAGGATGTCGGCCCGCCACCTAAAACTCAACATGAGCAAGACTGAGCTCCTCATCTTCCCTCCCAAACCTGGTCCTCTCCCAGACTTCTCTATCACCGTGGATGGCACGACCATCCTTCCCGTCTCTCGGGCCCGCAATCTCGGTGTCATCCTTGACTCGTCCCTCTCGTTCACCCCAAACATCCTATCCGTTACCAAGACCTGCCGGTTTCACCTCTACAATATCGCCAAGATCCGCCCTTTCCTCTCCACCCAAACGGCTACCTTACTATTACGGGCTCTCGTTATATCCCGGCTAGACTACTGTGTCAGCCTTCTCTCTGACCTCCCTTCCTCCTCTCTCGCCCCGCTCCGGTCTATTCTTCACTCCGCTGCCCGGCTCATCTTCCTGCAGAAACGATCTGGGCATGTCACTCCCCTTCTTAAACAACTCCAGTGGTTGCCTATCGACCTCCGCTCCAAACAACTCTCCGTCACCTCGCCCCTTCCTACCTCTCCTCCCTTCTCTCTTTCCACCGCCCACCCCGCACGCTCCGCTCCTCCGCCGCCCACCTCCTCACCGTCCCTCGGTCTCGCCCATCCCGCCGTCGACCCCCGGGTCACGTCCTCCTGCGGTCCCGGAACGCCCTCCCTCCTCACCTCCGCCAAACTGATTCTCTTTCCCTCTTCAAAACCCTACTTAAAACTCACCTCCTCCAAGAGGCGTTCCCAGACTGAGCTCCTCTTCCCCCTCTACTCCCTCTGCCATCCCCCCTTTACCTCTCCGCAGCTAAAGCCTCATTTTCCCCTTTTCCCTCTGCTCCTCCACCTCTCCCTTCCCATCCCCACAGCACTGTACTCGTCCGCTCAACTGTATATATTTTCGTTACCCTATTTATTTTGTTAATGAATTGTACATCGCCTCGATTCTATTTAGTTGCCATTGTTTTTACGAGATGTTCTACCCCTTAACGCTGTTTATTGCCATTGTTCTCGTCTGTCCGTCTCCCCCGATTAGACTGTAAGCCCGTCAAACAGCAGGGACTGTCTCTATCTGTTGCCGACTTGTTCATCCCAAGTGCTTAGTACAGTGCTCTGCACATAGTAAGCGCTCAATAAATACTATTGAATGAATGAATGAATGAATGAAAGGTTAGACACGTGGGGCTTCCAGTCTCAATTCCCATTTTACAGATGAGGTGACTGAAGCACAAAGAAGTGAAGTGACTTGCCCAAGGTTGCACAGCAAAGTGGCGGAGATGGGACTAGAACCCACGACCTTCTGACTCCCAGGCTTGGGCTCTATCCACTACCCCATGCTGCTTCTTCCTTTAAATTGGAAAGCGAGATACTGAAGGTGAACAAAAACTATTCTTCCTGGATGACAGGCTGAGTCCAGGGTGTGACACCTGCCCCAGGTGCCACTGAGAAGTATTTTATTGTTGCTGTTATTATCATAGTAAACACAATGGTCAAAACACTCTTAATAGATGCTCAAGCAATTACACAAAGCACTCAAAGCAGGATCCCTGGTCCCTAAGGGGCTCATAGGCTGAAGGGGAAGACAGGCACATAGGACAGAGGACATTTTACAGAAGAGGTAACTGAGGCACAGAGAAGTGAGGTTTCCCAAGTGCTTAGTGAAGTGCTGTGCACACAGTAAATGCTCAGTAAATAAACTGACTGACTGAACAACCCCAGGGTGTAGTGTTGAGCTAGTTATTGTAAAGAATAGTCATAGTTAATGCTTCTAGGGAGCCTGAAATCTAGTAGGACAGTGTGAGGCAGAAAACTTATAATCGTGTTGAGACTAAGAGATTGGTTGGCATTGTAAAGAAAGGTTGGTACTAATGTTGAGCAGTTTCTTGGAGGAGATGGACTGGGAATTGCAATTTAATGGGAGGGGGATCTATAACAAGTTGGATAGTAGACTGGAGAGAGGTTCCATGCTTTTTTGGGCAGCCTGAGTTTGGAGGTAGGAAGGGAGGGCAGAGACGAAGGCAAAGATACCACTAGAGTGGAAAATAGAAATATGTGTATTGGTAATAATAATTATGGTGTTGTTAAGCACTATGTCAAGCACTGTTCTACGCTCTGGGTTAGGTAAGTTAATCAGGACAGCCATAGATTTTATCCACGTGGGGCTCACAGTCTGTGTAGGAGGGAGTAGGTTTTAATCCCCATTTTACAGAGAAGCTAAGTGACTTGCTCAAGGTCACACAGCAGACCAATGGTAGAATCAGGACTAGAACCCATGTCCTCTGATTCGAAGGATAAAGTCAGTTAAGTGGATGAAGTCATCTGTGATCTTTGATCTTTATCTGTATCTGTGATCTTTCTCTGGACATATCTACTCCCACACCCAGAAGTGTTACTTCTGAGCTCTGGAACCAAGTCTCAGACTTTGAAAGTCCTGAGGAATCAGACCTGAGGAAGCCTATCCCCTGTGGCCTTTTGCTACTGCTGTTTTTCAAGAAGACTTGAGTTCCTATGGCAGTCCAAAGGGTATCGATTGAGCCAATATTTATGTAAAATACTGTTGGGAATAAAGTAATAAATAAAGATTTGAATGTTCTCCAGGCAGGTATGCAAAAGATATTTTAAAAATTCAGCTGATTATATTGATACCATTTTATGACATGATATCACAGTATTTTTGTTTCTCAACAATCTGTATATAGTAATCTTGTGTGAGAGATTGCTAATAGAACTGCACTCAGAATTGATTCCAGCATATAATAAATCCTGAATACCTTATAATTATGAATGCCATTATTATCATTTTCTTAGGGAAATTCAGGAGACCCAGACCCAGTATTTATCCGAATGGGACCAGTGGAAACAGTACAGCAGCAAGTCATGGAAAAAATTCATAGATGAAGCTAAGGAGCTGTCATCCCATCTGGAGCTGTGGAGGAATGACATTCGCAGTATTGAGGGTATTGGGATCGCATGTGTGATTTTGGGGGATGACCAATGAATGTGGCCTTGGGGTGGTAGGAGGGACTTTTGTCAGAGCACCATCTTGAAGATTTTATGCTCAGTGACTTTCACTTTACCTTTGCCTTACTGTGGTGCGTGAACCCAGTCAGGAGGCTGAGGTGCTGGGAGATGTGAGAAAGGGCTTTACCTGCCAATTAGTAATAACAATAATAATGGTACTTTTGAGCGCTTACTCTCTGTCAAGCACTATACTAAGCACTGGGGTAAGTTGTAGATAATCAGATCCCACATGGGACTCACAGTCTAAGCAGAAGGTAGAGCGGGCATTGAATCTCCACTTTGTGGATGAGGGAGCTGAAGTGCAGAGAAGTTAAGTTATTTGCCAAAGGTCACACAGCAGACCTGTGGCAGAGCCGGAATTAGAACCCAGATCCTCTGACTCCCAGGCCCAAGCTCTTTCCACTAGGCCATGCAAATGCCTGGGAATGTCTTTCAGAGCCGGGATTGGGCCTGGGATTGCGTTCTTGACCAGTTTTCCTACTGAGTCACCATATGACCTGAGCAGGTCACTTCACCTCTCTGGGCCTCAGTTTGACCTTCTGTAAAATGGGGATGATAACCCCTGCCCCTCCCTCCCAAGGATGATGTGAGGTTAAAATGAGAGAAAGCACTTTGGAAATGAAAGTGGTTGCTGAAGATGAAGTATTATCATTATGATGAACCCCTTCAGGCTCAGAGGACAATACCCATTCCGGACAGACTGTCTCTAAAGTATCCTAGTTAAATGGGACTCTATCTTTAAAGAATACCAGAGGACTTTCCACATCCTCTTGGAAACATTTTCACATGTTTCCCAAGAGAAGCAGCATGGTGTAGTGGATAGAGCCAGAAGGTCATGGGTTCTAATCCTGGCTCTGCCACTTGTCTGCTAGTGTGATCTTGGGCAAGTCACTTCACTTTTCTGGGCCTCAGTTACCTCATCTATAAAATGGGGATTGAGACTGTGAGTCCTACGTGGATGAGGACTGTGTCCAACTCGATTTGCTTGTGTCCACCCCAGCGCTTAGTGTCTGGCACATAGTAAGGGCTTACCAAATAACACAATTTTTTTCCCCGTTCTAAAGAGCTCATTATTATCCTGGAGCTTCGTTGAGACTAGCCTGCAGGTTTCTCCAGATTAGAAACCTGCATAAGGCTCTACACCCAGCCTGGCACAGTCTGCAGAGAATCTCATGGGATTTGGGCCGGTTTCAAACTGGGGCAGGGTTGACTCTGTTGTGTTGTACTCTCCCAAGTACTTAGTTCAGTGCTCTCCACATAGTAAGCATTCAATAAATACCATCAGTTGATTGATTTGACTTTAATAGTGGAGAGGCAGCATGGCCTAGTGGAAAGAGCATGAGCCTGGGAGTCAGAAGGACCTGGGTTCTAATACCAACTCTGACACTTGTCTGCCATGTGACCGTGGGCAAGTCATTTCACTTATCTATCAATTACCTCATCTGTAAAATAGGAATCAAGTCCCATGGGGGACATGAACTGGGCCCAACCTAATTAATTTGTATGTTCCTCAGCATGTAATACAGTGTCTGGCACATAGTAAGCACTTAAATACATAATAATAATAATAATAATTGAAAAGTGTTTAGATCGTGGGGATCTGAATGAAAGCAGTTTAGAATATTGGAGAAAAGAGAAAAAAATGCCCAGAAGACGAGCAGAGTAGAGTGGTCTGGGCTTGTTTGGAGATAGCCACACCTTGTTTGTTCAGTTATCTAAATTTGCCTCAGTCCCAATTAATTAAGGCAATCGGATTTCTGTGCTGGTGGTGGAAAATGCATGTTTATGGCTCTGTTTTCCAGGAAAATTTGGCACAGGGATTCAGTCTTATTTCTCCTTCCTGCGGTTCCTGGTGGCTTTGAATTTTGTCATATTTCTTGTGATGTTCGGGTTTATTTTACTCCCAATCATCATTTCTAAGCACGGGGTTATTGAAAGCAGTTTTGTGTCATCTTCTCCTAAAAATGTGGGTAAGTATTTGGGGAGGGGCGGGAGCACTTTTCATTATGAGTCTGGGGGCAGTGATTCGGGGAATGGAGGGCTAAGGAGACTGGGAAGGAACAGGCTCCAAAGAGCTAAGTTAGAAAGCCACATGTGGGGTTTTTTTCACCCAAACTGGAAACGCTCAGGTCTCAGCGAAGCCCTGGGACAAGCAAGTCTGGGAGTTGAAGTTGTAAAGCTGTGGTGACTGTAAGCTCGTAATGGGCAGGGAATGTATCTGCTAATTCTGTTGTATTGTACTCTTCCAATCGCTTAGTACAGTGCTCTGCATGTAGTAAGTGCTCAATAAATGTCATTCCAGTGGCTGGGTTAGTTACTGGCCAGAGGGGTGAAGTTGGGATGGGGATTTGAGAAGTGATGGTGTCCAGGAGATGAGGTTTACAGAGGCGGAGGCTCCTCATTTGCCCTCATGACTGGCCCTGGAGCA
Organism: Ornithorhynchus anatinus; assembly: GCF_004115215.2. Lineage (NCBI taxonomy): Eukaryota > Metazoa > Chordata > Mammalia > Monotremata > Ornithorhynchidae > Ornithorhynchus > Ornithorhynchus anatinus. Next base: position 47,461,032 of record NC_041729.1, read on the forward strand.
CACTGGTGGATAGAAAAGCCCCCAGCACTGAGTCCAGATGAGAGTCACAAAAACACCTCGTCCAGTGTTTTTGATAGAGGGAGAAGAAGCTCCAGCCTGTAGGCCTAGTTGGGCTGATAGAAGCCTCTGGCATGGCTTTGGAGCCCACTGGGAGCAAGAGAAACCCTGCCGGATGTCTAGGCCAGGCTAGACCGGGAGTCACAGTCCACTGGAAGGGGACCAAAGGTGGAATTGTCATCTTAGTTCTGCTTCTGGCTCCCATCCAGATCCAGGGGATGGAGTGGGCCAGGTAGCTCTCCCCCTTGCCCAAAAAAGCTGTGGGATTGAAGTTAACGGCTCTTCCCACATTTCCTATTCCATGGGAATGATCATCCCCTTTGTCGCCTGTGAGTTAATAGCCCTAGGTAAGCCTCTTCTAAACCCTTTGCTCTTTCAAAGTGGCACCCCTGTTCTCCAGGGGAAGGTTTTGGCCTACGCGAAAGCCTTAGATGTGTTAGAACTACAAACACTTTGTGATTGAACTGGAAACAAAATCTTGATCTCTGAGTTACCCTCTCCTGTAATTTATTTTTCCTTTGGCAGAATCTCATTGCACAGTATATAGAGTTGTGAGCAGTGGACTCATTTATTTCTACAGCTACATAATAGACTTGCTTTCTGGTACAGTAAGTATTTAAATTAATCATCTATTTGTGTTCTAGAACAACCCAGAGCAGGGTTTTTTCCCTAGGAAAATAACTTTCTGAATCTTTGTTAAGGATTATTTATATCACCTATGAATCGGCAGGTTGGCTACAGGCCAAAATTCTTTCTCTCTGCCAGTGTTTATAAATGGTGTTCCCCTTCCCCTGACCCTGCTATTTCAAACTGCTGCTGTTCCCCTCCAGTACTGTTCCCAGGCTTAGTGGATAGAGCACAGGCTTGGGAGTCAGAGGGACCTGGGTTCTATTTCTGGCTCCGCCACATGTCTGCTGTATGACCTTGGGCTAGTCACTTCACTTCTCTGGGCTTCAGTTACCTCATCTGTCAGAATGGTGATTAAGATGTACATCACCTTGATTCTATTTATTTGCTATTGTTTTAATGAGCTGTTCATCCCCTTGATTCTATTCATTGCTATTGTTTTAGTCTGTCTGTCTCCCCCGTTTTGACTGTAAGCCCGGCAAAGGGCAGGGACTGTCTCTATCTGTTACTGATTTGTACATTCCAAGTGCTTAGTGCAGTGCTCTGCACATAGTAAGCACTCAATAAATACTATTGAATGAATGAATGAATGAGTGTGAGCCCCATGTGGGACAGGGACTGTGTCCAGTCTGATCAACTTGTATGGAAACCAGTGCTTAGAACAGTGGTTGGACATTGTAGCACTTAAGTGTCATAATAATAATAATAAATTAAAAGAACCCAAGTACTGGTCTGCAACAGAGTTGTCCAACAGCACTGACAACTCTGGTTAAGAAAAATCAAATCTCTCCAACCTCCAGCACCTATTTTTAGATTGCAAGCTCTTTGAGGGCCAGGCCGAGTTGTATTTATCCTTTATTAAGCTCGTTCTGGGTAGGGAACGTGTCTATCAACTCTGTTATATTGTTGTATTGCACTCTGCCAAGGGCTTAGTACAGTGTTCTACACACAGTAAGTGCTCAATAAATATGATTGATTGACTGACTTTTATATTCGGCCACACGTGCATGCACTCTTGGGAGAACTTTACCATTCTGAGGTGAAGGACTACTATATATTATTTTCTTCCTCAGTATTTTGCACACAATAGGTGCCCCCAAAATAAATTAGAATAAATGAATGCAAAGCTAACTGAATTTCTCCTAGATTTGCATCTGAATTTCTCGAAGACCTCCTGATCTGTAATAATTATGGCTACCTTTAAAAAGTTGTTTCTTCTATGTGGTATAGCCATCCTGAAGCCAATCCAGATATTTTATTATTTCTTTTGAAAATGGCATCATAAAGTCGAAAAACAGTAAATTCTTTTAAAAATGATTTTCATTTATGTGAAAATATATACTTATATATTTGTTTATGTACCTTTGGAGTACATGTGAGGAAAAACTTAATGAAACATATTAAAGAATGTGTTGTAGAGCTGGGAAGCTTATCCACTCTATCAACTCCAATTCTGATCCTCTTTAGCCAGTATTCCTTGACTATGGGAAATGCTCTAGTTTCAAAAATATATAAGTATGCCAGCCTTAACAGCCTAAACAGATGCCAAGTAATCCCTCTGAGTTTCTTCTTGACCTGTGAAATAAGTGGTCTTTTCATCCTGTGGCTCTCCAATATACTGTTTATTTAATGACTCAAGCAAGACAATTCCTAAGAAAATGTTTGGTGTAGAGAGAATTACTTTGTGGATTCGTGATTGAGAAGTTGTTTTGTTTTGCTCTGGGAGGGAAAACTCCATAATGATTGTGAGGATGATTGTGATGCGCAGGTATATTGCATCAATCAAGTTTTATGAGTTGATCTTTGTAAGGTTTGGGGCTTTGTCCTTTGAAAGTAGATGAGTCTGGTAGGTCTCCTGTCTCTCATGGCAGTTAACATTCTGAAATAGGCACCTGGAAATGACATGTACCTATTTTGAAAATTAACAAAAAAAGGAAATAGAGTGGATAGAGCTTAGCTTGGGAATCAACCTTGGCATATAATGCCCTCTAATGGCCACCATTGATTTCCAGCCCCAATGATTAACATGAATTTTAAGAATGTTTCGGTTTTACAACACATCCTTTGTCTTTTTTTATGGTATCTTAAGCGCTTACTGTATGCCAGGCACTTCATTGAGCCCTGGGGTAGATACAAACTAATCAGTTGCACACAGCCCCTGTCCCATTTGGGGCTCACAGTCTTAACCCCCATTTTACAGATGAGGGAACTGAGGCACAGACGAGTTAAGTGACTTGCCCAGGAGCACCCAGTAGACAAGTGGCAGAGCTAGGATTAGAACCCTGAGATTACAACACCAGCCTCCAGTATGGAGCCGTTTGAAGGGGCGGGAAACATGGGACCATGGGGGAATGGGGAAATAATTTCAAAAACCCATGATGGAGAGAGGAAAAGTTTAATGAGGACTGAGAGGAGGGGATAAGGAGGGAGTGGGGGTTGTTGCCTGATCGCTAAGCAGAGACCCAGGAGAGTCAACACATCCATTTGACTTCCAGTGAGGTGAGAGTCAGCCAGCGTATTATGGACACTCTCTCAAACGGAAGCCAGTTAGTAGTAGTTGTACTGAGTATTTGTACAAATGACCTCAATCATGAGTGGTCTTTTGGTGTGTGGGTGCGGACATGGGCATCTATTAAAACACCAGGCTGATCAGAATTCTGCCGTTCTATACTTCGCCATGCAAAGTATTTGGATAACGGAGGCCAGAAGGGAGCCATCCCTGAATGCTGCTATGGTGTAGAGAAAGCCTCAAGGCAGCGTACTAACCTCAAAGCGAGACCTTTAATTTATTTGATTACTGTGGCCTAATGGGAAAGAGCACAGGACTGGGAACAGGGACTCCTGGGTTTTAATCCCATCTCCACCACATACCTGCTATGAGATTTTGGGCAAGTTACTCAGTTCTTCTCTTTGCCTCAGTTTCCTTATCCTTATCTCAGGGGGAGACTGTGAGTCTGTATGTCTAATCCGAGTATTTTGTACCTACTCCAGTACATAGCACAATGCTTGAAACATAGTAAGAACTCTTTTTTTTAGGTCTTTATTAAGCACTGTACTAAGGGCTGGGGTAGATACAAGCTAATCAAATTAGCTGTGGTCCTTTTCCCTCACGGGACTCACAGTCTTAGGGGAAAGTCACTTCTCTGTGCCTCAGTTCTCCTGTTCTCCCTCCTACTTAGACTGCGAGCCCCATGTGGGACAGGCAGGGACTGTGTCCAACCTATTTAACTTATACCTATCCCAGCATTTAGAACAGTATTTGCCACACTGTAAGCGCTTAACAAATACCTGGCAAAAAAAGTCCCACAGCAGACAAGTGACTGAATCAGGATCAGAACCCAGGGTCTTCTCACTCCCAGGCCCGTGCTCAATCATCTAGGCCACACTGCTTCTCTTAAACCCTTACAAATGCCACAGTTATTCTTATTCTCTTAAATTCAAAGATCCACTGACACACAGTCGTTCTCCTGGTGGCCTTGAAAGAAAACCACTTGGCTGTGATGACGAGAAAGCTTTTTTGCCTTAAATGCTAAAACGGTCAGTCAGCGACATGTCATGAAGGGCCCTACCAAGGCAGAGATATCTTTCTTCAACTGCTGAAGGCATAAGACAGTTCTATAACCTTAACGGGACACTGCTCTTTTGTAACCCAAATGTTATCGTGTGCCCTTTGTCCCTCTGTGCAGGGTTTCCTGGAGCACACCAGCTTGTTTTATGGATATTACTCTCTGGATGCAGTGAAATTCAAAGGCATCACCTACAATATTCCCCTGGCATATTTACTGAGCACTTTTGCTTATCTAGCACTGAGTCTCATCTGGATAGTGAAAAGGTAAAGTCTACTTATTTATCACTTGTTTGCCACTTGAAATTGCTGTAGTCCACGGCTGCTGGTGAAGGTGGGTGGCGAGGGCCTTGGGGTTTGGCTGAAACATTGTGGGGGAAGGAGGAGAATTGAAATGGTGGGTGAGAATGGGGACTAGAGAATAATAATAATAATTATGCTACTTGTTAAGCCCTTAGTATCTGCCAAGTACTGTTCTAAGCGCTGGGGTAGGTAAAGGCTGATCAGACTGGACACAGTCCCTGTCCCATATGGCTCTCATTCTTAATCCCCATTTTACAGATGAGGTAACTGAGGCACAGAAAAGTTAAGTGACTTACCCAAGGTCACACTGCAGACATGTGGCAGACTGGGATTAGAACCCAGGTTCTTCTGACTCCCAGGCCCGACCTCTATCTACCAAGCTATGCTAATTCCCTAAATCATGCTTATCTCTGCTCTCACTGCCCCCTGGGTGAAGGCCAGGACGTTGGGGGAGAGTCCCTCCTGAATCTAGGGCTTCATCACCTTATCCCTATCTTTATCACAAATATGAACTGGGGCATCTAACAACAGCTGAGGGTGGCGGGGGTTGGTGGGGGAGACCCCTCCAGCAGACCTAAGACTCCCTCCAACTCTTACTTGGGAAGCAGGATGGCTATTCCCTCTTCAAGAATCAGAATCAATCAGCCAAAGTACTGTGCTCTTACTGTGGCTGGATCACTGTACTAAACGCTTGGGAAAGTAATAATAATAATGTTGGTATTTGTTAAGTGCTTACTGTGTGCCGAGCACTGTTCTAAGCGCTGGGGTAGATACAGGGTAATGAGGTTGTACCACGTGAGGCTCACAGTCTTAATCCCCATTTTATAGATGAGGTAACCGAGGCACCGAGAAGTTAAGTGACTTGCCCAAAGTCACACAGCTGACAGGTGGTGGAGCCGGGATTAGAACCTGTGACCTCTGACTCCTAAGCCCGTGCTCTTTCCACTGAGCCATGCTGCTTATGCAACAGAGTTGGTAGACTAGTTTCCTGCCCACAAGGTGCTTACAGTTTATAGGGGGAGACAGACATTAAAATACATTACGGATACATAGAAGGGCTGTGAGGCTGAGGATGAGCTGGGAAGCAGCGTGGCCTAGTGGATAGAGCATGGGTCTGGGAAGAGGAGGACCTGGCTTTGCCACTTGTTTGCTGTGTGACCTCGAGCAAATCACTTCACTTCTTTGAGCCTCATTTACGTCATCTGTAAAATGGGGATTAAGACTGTGAGCCCCATGCAGGACAGGGACTGTGTCCAACCCGATTTGCTTGTTTCCACTCCAGCGCTAAATACAGTGCCTGGCGCATAGTAAGCACTTAACAAATACCATAAAAAAAGACTATCAAGAGTTGAAAGGGACCAGATTCAAGTGCATAGCGACACAGAGGAGAGAGGGAGTAGGGGAAAATACGGGCTTAGTTGGGGAAGGAATGATTTTGGACAATGGAGATACATAAGAGGCTTATACAGGTGTAATATATGTTTCATTAGCAGCTTCCTTCTCCTTGGAAGAGGTAAGAGAGCACTTTTATTCTAAGCATAGAAACTTTGGGATCCCACCTAGCTGTTTTGTAATTAGCATAATGAAATGTGCCGTTGTACAATTTTTCCTGAATTTTCAAAGGCAATGAGCATGTCTCTGTCATCTCAGGTCAGTGGAAGGATTCAAACAAAACCTAGTCCGTGGTGAGGATCAGTTCCAGAGTTACTGCAACAAAATCTTTGCCGGATGGGACTTCTGTATAACAGATCTGAACACCGCTCAGCTAAAGCACAGCAGTTTGCAATATGAGCTCAAAGTAAGTCACTTTGAGCTTTACTTGGGAGTCCTTGCAGAGTTAAGATTTGAGAGGCAGCATGACCCGGGGGAAAGAGCAAAGGATTGGGAGTCAGGAGGCCAGGGTTCTCATCCCAACTATGGCTTGCCTCCTGTGTGACTTCAGGTAATTCACTTAACTGCTCTGGGCCTCCATTTCTTCATCTGTAAAATGGCGGTTAAATCCCTCTTCTCCCTCCCCTTTAAACTGTGAGCCCCGCGTGGGACAGAGATCGTGTCTGACCTGATTGAATTATATATACCTCCATCGCTTACGACAGGGCTAGTGCCGAGCACATAGAAAGCACATAACAAATGCCATTTTGTCATCATAAGTTACATCATAAACACACATCCCCTTTTTGAAGCCACCACATAATGGAAAACCTATTTGGGGGAGATGTTCCTGGAAGGACCCCAAAGCAAGAAAGCATGGCTTTTTACACCTAGTAAGGAACAGTAGCAGAGCATCTAGTTTACAGTGAGCAAAGATAAGGGGGAAGAAGTTGCTAAAGAACTTGGGGAGAGGTGCTTCTTCAGGATGTTGTCTTACAGCATCAAGTGAAATTGTTCTCTGGATAAAAACTTTTCTAGTCCAGCCAAGGCGTTCTCCCAGAGTTTCCAACCAAGGATCACAGTACCCCAATCTAACATGCCAAGCAAATTTCCAGAATGCCAAGTGACTAGGTGAAGCTGCCGCTAAGTCCAAATGTCTCAGGAACAGGTTTTGTTCTGCATGGCAACCATAAGGACAAATTTAGGCTCTTGCTCTCTTCTGCTATCATTTGGAAAGTGTCCAAAGCACTTTCCAGGTAAATTCCTGAATGTCCATCTTCCACCTCCATCCTGTTTCCGACTCTTTGTCCCCTTCTCTCTCCTCTCAGTCTCAGATGCACCTGAACATCTGTACAGTTCTGCCAGCTCTCACTGTAACACACGGGATGATTGAACTGGGCTGGCATGAGGGTCATTAGGAGAAAAGGTTTAAATCCTTTCTCATCCTGCTAGATTTACACAGCCTTGATCAAGTTCTGACCACACTAGTGTCTTTCTCTGCCCAAGTGTTCCACTCTTAAAAATGATTTTCCTTTTTTTGTAGACCGATTTGGAAGAAGAAAGACTGAGACAGAAGATAGCCGAAAGGACTCCAGAACAAAAGCTGTGGATCTATTCTTTGAGGCTGATTTTAAACACTATAGTCTTCGCAGTCTTGATAGGATGCTTTTACTCTATCTACCTAGCAACTGTGTACTCCCAGGAAAACATGTACATGGTAAGGACCTGGATAAAGTCCAGTACACGGGAAGTCCGAGTCCCAGATTCAGAAAGAGTCCATCTTGTCTCTTTGGACCGAATCTTTTACTCTCTGTACTTCTAAATCTCTAGAGCTAAAGAGAAAATCATGGAACATGATTACTTTCATGGGAGCAATGAGTTGGGAAAGAATCTTTGTAAAAGACTTTGAGAAGAAGCATGACCTAGTGGATAGAGCATGGGCCTGGGAGTCAGAAGGACTGGGTTCTAATCCTGGCTCCACCACTTGTCTGCTGTGTGTGACCTTGGATTAGTCTCTGTGCCTCAATTAACTCGTCTGTGAAAAGGAGATTAAGATGTGAGCTCCATGCAGAACATGGACTGTTTCCAACCTGATTAGCCTACCTCTACCCCAGCACTTTGTACAGTGCTTGGCACCTAGTAAGTGCTTAACAAATACCATGAAAAAACAAAATTCCCCTTTATAGAAAGTTTATGTTCCAAGAGGTAGTGAATGTGTCAGTGGGTGAGGAGATGGGATTTAAATGCATGAATAGGGCAGCTGTCATTCATTTTAATTCAGGTGAGATATTTTGTATCTGCAGGAGAGCAAGGAGCTAATATTTGGAGAGAATCTCCTTGTGCAGTATTTACCCTCAGTTGTGATCACTCTGGCTAACTTCATCACTCCCATCATCTTTTCCATCATCATCTACTATGAAGACTATTCACCAGCTTTTGAAATCCGCCTGACCCTCATGAGGTGAGACCTTGATTTTCTTTCCTCTTTTCCCTGCCCATAGTGTGGTCAACTCTAGTCAAGCCTGGCTTCTGATGGTAAGCCAGGTAAGATGGAATAATGGGGAGCCTCCTGACCCACTTAAGATGGCCACCAGGCCTGCATAGATTTCCCACCGCTCCCTCCGATGCAGTGTGCACGCCATATTAGTTTCACTTTCAGTCAGTCAGTCGTATTTATTGAGCGTTTACTGCGTGCAGAGCACTGTGCTAAATGCTTGGGAGAGTACACTACAACAATAAGCCGACACATTCCATGCCCACAGCGAGTTTACAGTCTAAAGAATCTTCCTCTCCTCCTCATCCCTCCTGCTGTCCCCTGAAATAAAAGCATCTCTGCAGAGTCACCAGATTTGCTGATCTTTTGAAACAAATTGCTAATTCTCCTCCCTTCAGACCACTTAAGATTGTGAGCCTCTCGTGGAACAACCTGATTACCCTGTATCTACCTAGAGCTTAGAACAGTGCTCTGAACATAGTAAGCGCTTAACAAATATCAACATTTTTATTATTATTACCTCGGCTCTCCATGTCTTCTCCTTCCCTCCAGGGTTGTCTGCTCATTGCAGAGGGTGCAGAAATCATTTACTTTTTAAAACTGCAGTTTACTAGAGAACTGGCCCCTATCTGCTCAGTTAATTAATTTATGGCATTTCATTCATTCTTTCAATCGTATTTATTGAGCGCTTACAAATGCCATCACATTATTATTATTATTGTTACGGTGTGCAGAACACTGTACTATATGCCAGACACTGACCTAAGTACTGGGGTAGATACAAGCTGATCAGGTTGGAGACAGTCCATGTCTCACATGAAGCTTGCAGTTTTCATCCCCGTTTTACAGATGAGGTAACTGAGGCACAAAGAAGTGAAGTGACTTGCCCAAGGCCACTCACCGGACAAGTGGCAGAGCTGAGATTAGAACCGAGGTCCTTCTGACTCCCAAGCCCATGTTCTACCCACTAAACCAAGCTGCTTCTCTAAGTTGCAATTCCTGGCTTCCTGGGAGGGGTCTGCAAGGTGGGGAGAAAACCCTATGATTCCCAGTAAGTTTTGCATCTTTCCCAGGAAGGTTTGCAGCTGCTTTAATGGCCTTTTGCCATGTGGTTGTATTGGGATGTCAAGGGGCCCGCCCGTTGTGTTTCCATAACAAAGAACTGGGACGTCAGGAAAAGCAAGTGGGCTCCAGTTCTCCTCACAGCTCTGTCGGGTTTCTGGCGAAACCTTAGGACAGAGCCCCACTCATCTCCTCTCCGCCAGGTGCGTCTTTGTGAGACTGGCCAGCGTTTACGTGCTCTTCTTCTCCTTGTGGACCCGAATCACCTCCTGCAAAACTGACAAGTGTAAGACCTGTGGCTACAACTACAAGCTCTACCCAGTAAGTTGATTGATCACTCTAATTGCTCGGGTCCTCTATGACCAGTCACTCAATCAACAGTATTAATTGAACACTAATTCTCTACAGAGAACGGTACTAGGTTCTTGGGACAGTTCAGTAGATTAAGCAAACGTGAGCCCTACCCTTGAGGAACTTACAATCTAGTCAGGGAAGACAGGCAAGAAAGTAATTTGCAGACAGGAGAGAGAAGGGGAAGGGGATATGTATTTGAGTCAGTGCTTAAGTAAAAGGGTAAGAGACACAAATACGTGTTATGGGAGGTTGTGAGGGTTGAGGTGGTTCGGTGGTGGAGAAGTGCTGCAGTGGCAGTTGTGGGGATGAGCTATCAACTGGAGACATTAAGGAGGAAGGGGCCAAAGTTGATCCAGAGCCATTTGTTTGGTAATTCCGTGGGTGCCATATTGAATCTTCCCAGGCCCTAAATTACACAGATTGGTCGGTGCCCTTAAGGCAGTAAGTGAATTTGGAAAGATGGATTTTCACCGGAGCCCTGAAATGAGTCAAAAATCTTCATCTTGTCCTGAACTGAACTCAGGAATCAGTCCTGGTTGGGTCTGGCCCAACTCCCAAATGGACCGGAAGGGAATCCAGGGCTCCCTGCTGAAACTGACAGTGTGTGCCTGGACTCACCCTGCATCAGTGACAATAACACATCTGCCATGCCACATTCCCCCTGAATCCTCGGGGCCCTAAAATCCTGCTCGTTGGAGGGGGAAGAGTTTAAGCCCAGCAAACCCAACCCTGACCCAGGTTAGCCTGCCCTGACTCAGCATACACTGCAATTGACCTTGGACCCAGAGTCTGACCAGAGTCTAGACAGGGGCTCTGAGCTACACAGCTCTGATTGTCCAATTGGAGGTGATTGCTACAGGAGGGTGCGTTGGCTTCTTCCACTTTCTGCGTCCTCCTCCTGCACTTTCTGCCTCTCCATTTTTTCAGACCTACTGCTAGACCTATAGGGAGACATACTGTATGACCATGTGGTTTTTGGGTTGAGTGGTAGCAGGGGTTGTGGGATGAAAAAGTCTGAGAGCTGCTCGCCTAATTCAGCCACTCAGTTGAGATTTTTCCGCAGACAACTTAGCTGTCCCAGGCACCGAGGGATCAAGGTTCATCTTACATTTCCCCTCAGCGGATTTTCTAAGAACACAAGCTTCTGTGCCCTGAAACACAGGGCTGGCGAGGTGATTGGCATCAGCCACTATCTGTTTCTTCAAGGAACCATCTCTGTTTTTGCCAAGATATGTTGGCATTTACCAGCATGGCTTTTTGGGTTGATTTTATCTCATGAAAATGGAACCAAAGGCTAAGTCAACAACTAGGTGTCATATTTGTCCTTCCATGTACAATCACAACTATAAACTGGGTCCACCAGTTAAGTCAGTCTTCAGAAGAAAGTCAAGAAGGAGGGCAGGATTGGGCCCAACTCAGTCAATCAGGGGTATTTATTGAGTGCTTACTGTGTGCATAGAACTGTACTATGCGATTGGGAGAGTATATGCAGTTGGTAGACATGATCCCTGCCCTCAAGGAGGAGGTTCTATTTGTCGCAGAGATGGATGGGCAGCCATTGGAGTTTTAGAGGAGTCAGGGAGATGGGTGCAGAATGATATTTTAGGAAAATGATCCATAGAGCAGACTGAGGTATGGACTAGAGAGGGGAGAGGCTAGAGGCAAGGAGGTCAAAAAAGAGGCTGATACCCAAGTTCAGATGGGCTATGACAAGTGCTTGGACTAGAGTGGTTAGCAGTTTGGAGAGGAAGGGGTGGATTTTAGAGATGATATGAAGGAAGAACTAACAGGATTCGTTGACTGACTGAATTCACCAAATCTCTTCGTTTTCCCGAAGAATTCTCAGGTGGCCTCATCTCCTACTACTCCAGGAGGATAGCCCATCTTCATAGCCTAGCATCCGGCCAACTCTGGCTCCCTGCAGAGTCTAGTGAAGTAACAAGAATAATTCCTCTTAGACACGGTTCATTCCTCTCACTTTGTTTGGTTTCAGTGTTGGGAATCTCAAGTTGGGCAGGAAATGTACAAACTGATGATCTTCGATCTGATCATGATCATGGCGGTGACTGTGTTTGTTGATTTTCCTAGAAAGTAAGTATGGGGAGTGTATTCTGACACCCAGAGCCACTGCACTCACAGAGAGGCTGACTCTTGGCAACAAAAGCCAGAATTTGAACTCTGGGTAATTCAGATCAAAGTGAGTTTTAAGGACCTTAATTATCTGGATAATCTTCTGGTATCAACTCAACGCTAGGTAGATTCTCAAGACAACAGAAAACTGAAATGTCTCCTCTTTGATCTAAAACTGGAGTCACGGTGACCTGCTTTTCCCAACAAGTATCTGTGCTTCTGAAAAGGATTTGAATTTGTTGTGCCTCGATGCATTTCTGATGAAGTCTGTAATAGACAGATGGGCAGAAGGGAAAGTTGAACTATTCAAAAATGCCAAATCCAGACTCAATAACTGGGAGCAGCCAGAGAGATAGTTGAGTGAGCTGGCCTCCCTTCTCCTTGTCCTCGTTACCTGGATTTGGCATCAAGCAGCAAAACCGGACTCTGAGAATTTACATTTTTCTTCTTCAGTCTGCCTATTCGGCAAGGTACCTCCGGGGTGCCCATTTGAGTTTTGAGAACGCAGCTTTGGTTCCCTTTTGTATCTGTACCCATCATGGTCAGAGGCCAGTCTGAAGAATATGGCTGTGGGGCCTCCATAGCTTTAATATAACATTCCCTTGGGGTTGCTCCATGAGAAGACATCAGTTTGTTCCCCAGGATATTCCTCTTTCTTTAACGGAATTAAGTGTGGATGGCCAAAGTGTCATTTTCCTTCTTTCTTTCAGGCTGTTGGTGACCTACTTCTCTTCTTACAAGCTGATTAAGTTTTGGGGTAATCAGGAGTTTGGCATTCCTGATAATGTCCTTGGAATTGTGTATGGACAGACAGTCTGCTGGATCGGGACCTTTTATTCACCCCTTCTTCCTGCCATAGCAACCCTGAAATATATTATAATTTTTTATGTAAAAAAGGTAATAGATGAGGCGGGAAAGGGTGGGAAAGGTAGGAGGTGGAGGGGCATGGTGGGGAGGAATGGAAGGGGAATACTAGAATTCTGGGCTTTCTTATGTCTCCCTTTCTGTGCCCTCAGTCAGCTATTTCAAGTTTTGAACAAAAGAGGAGACTAACGCCACTTTGAGCAGGAGGGTGAAGGAAAATTCCCAAATCATTCTTTTTTAACCTAGGATGAAAGGAATTTGGATTGAAACAACCCCAGGATATAGAAAAGCAGCGTGGCTCAGTGGAAAGAGCACAAGCTTTGGAGTCAGAGTTCATGAGTTCACATCCCAGCTCTGCCACTTGCCAGCTGTGTGACTGTGGGCAAGTCACTTAACTTCTCTGTGCCTCAGTTACCTCATCTGTAAAATGGGAATTAAGACTGTGAGCCCCACGTGGGACATCCTGATTCCCCTGTGTCTACCCCAGCGCTTACAACAGTGCTTGGCACATAGTAAGTGCTTAACAAATACCAACATTATTATTATTATTATTATGTGTTTAGTGTTGGTTTGGGTCTTTCAGGGCCTGAGAAATGAGATTGGTAGGTTAAGGCATCTCAACCTTTGTAACTGCTCTGTTTTTACCTGTGACATCTCCAAGCCCATCCTCTTTTTTTAAAAATGAAATTTGTTAAGCACTAAATATGTGCCAGGTACTGTACTAATAATCAGGTTGGACACAGTCCCTGTCCCACATAGACTGTTCACAGTCTTAATCCCCATTTTATGGATGAAGTACTGAGGCCCAGAGAAGTTAAGTGTCTTGCCAAGGTCACACACAGACAAGTGGCAGAGCCGTGATTAGAACCCAGGTCCTCTGATTCCCAGGGAGGTGTTCTTGAAACCCTAATTTCTGTCCTTTATCTGAGAAGGTGGATGGTATTTTGTGGTTTATCCCGTGACTTCCTCTAGAGAGAGTCTTCTTTTTTTTGCAAGGGAAGAGTGTGGTTGAAAATTCTAATGCAATGCTAATCATTTTTCCTTTTTTCCCCTCGCCAGATAAGCCTGATCCACACCTGTAGACCTTCCACGAGGCCTTTCAGAGCATCAAATTCGAACTTTTTCTTCTTGCTGGTGTTATTGATTGGGCTTCTTTTGACCTTCATTCCTCTTGAACTCAGCATTGCACAGTAAATATGATGTAGTCTGCCATTACATTTTAATTCTGGGCACATTTCTTTTTTAAAATCTGAAAGGGGAGTTCCCGCCACTGCTGGAACCAAAAAAAAAAAGGAAGAATATGCATGTAAAAGAGCATATATCTTACTTTTGCAAGATAAGGCATCTTCTTTGTTCATCCAGTAAGGATGTTGGTTGAATATCAAACCCAGGCCCAATAATAATACAACTGTAGTATTTATTAACAACTTCCCTATGGACCAAAATACTGAACTAAATGCTGGGGTACACAGGACTCATAATCTAAGCGGGAGAGGGAACAGATATCTCATTCTACCTCATCTTGTCAGGAGGAACAGGGTGGATTTTTAACTGGTTAGAAATTCCTGATATTTGTATAGCTTAACCTAGTACTTGTACTTTCCGATTGTACTTTCCAAGCTCTTAGTACAGTGCTCTGCACACAATAAGCGCTCAATAAATATGATTGAATGAATGAATAGTACGGAGGCAGCAAAGCCTAGCAGAAAGATCAAGGGCCTAGGAGTCAGGAGATGCAAGGTCTATTCACAGTTTTCCCAGCAGTGTGACTTTGGGGAAATCACTTCTTTGAACCTCAGCTTCCCCATATTAAATTTCTAACAATAATCATGGTATTTGTTAAGCACGTACTATGTGTCAATCCTAATGCTAAGTGCTGGGGCAGACACGGTCTCTGTCCCACGTGGGGCACACAGTCTAAGGGAGAGGGAGAACAGATCAATCAGTCAATGGAATTTATTGAGCACTTGCTGTGGGCAGAGCACTGTCCCAAGTGCTTGGGAGAGTACGCACGTTCCCTGCCCACAACTGAGCGTACAGTCTAGAGATATCTCCATTTTAAAGATGAGGAAACCGAGGCAAAGAGACTTTAAGTGACTTGCCCAAGATTATATAGTAGGCAAGTGGCAGAGCAGGATATAGAAATCGTGTCTGCTGGCTCCCGATCCCATGCTCTTTCCACTAGGCCATGTTGGTTCTGAGGTGCTTTCGGGAGGCGATGTGTGTTTTGCAGGACGGACTGGTGCTCTTTGCCTCAGGTATTTCTGGGAAAGACTATCTTAGTAATGTTCCACAAACAAGGCAGGCAGCATGCCGTACCGGAAAGAACACAAGACTGGTATTTAGGAGACCCAGGTTCAAATCAGAGCTCTGCCCTTGACTTGCTGTGTGACACTGGACAAGTCACTTACCCTCTCTGTGCTGCAGTTTCCTCACCTTTAAGATAGGAGTAAGATACCTGCTCTCCCTCCATCTTAGACGGTGAGCACAGGCCTCTGGCCCGATTATCCTGCAACTACCCCACTGCTTAACATCACGCCTAGTAAGTGCTTAATAAATTAACGCCATTTAAAAGCTCGCTGCCGGCAGGGAACGGGTCTACCGACTCTGTCATGCTGTGTGCTTTATTCAGTGCTCTGTACACAGTTAGTGCTCAATAGATACCACTAATTGATTCAAAAAAAGAAAAAAGAAGCACTTGGGGCTGGAACGTGGGCCGCAGAGGCAGGGCCGTGCGTGGCCGTTCTATCACAGCAGTGGGTTTCCCCACCACAGCCATGCCTTGGAGTGACTGGGCCTCTCCCAAGAACCGCTAGTAATTCCTCCATAAATTCGACCGAATGAATCTTTTGATGTGCCTGCCAACCCTGCCGCTTCCCGCCCCCATCATTTGGTGGTATCTAATATAAAAAGGTGCAATTCCCCCAAGTGCCAGTAATGAGTGTTCCAGATTCAAGGTGATTTCAGAAAAGGACTGAGAGTCAGGAACTTTACTGGAGTTTATTGACCCAAACCTCACTGTCTGTCTTAACAGTATTCCATCCTCCAAAGCCTGCGGACCTTTTATTCATTATAACAGCTCGTGGGACATTATCCCACAGACAGTCCACACCTTCCCAAATGCCCTGCAGAAGGTGGTTTACGGTATCACTTCAGAAGCCTTCGCCCTGCCTTTCTTCATGGTCCTCTGGTGAGTGAATCTGCTATCTCCACCCATCAGGGATGAGTCGGGTATGAGGATTAGACATGCCCTTGAATGGGGGGCGGGTTGGATCCCCTCAAACTCTTTCCCTTGGGCAAGCTCACAGTGTGATTTATTTGACACCAGGGGATGAGAAGAGAAGCAGCGTGGCCTAGTGGGTAGAGCACCGGCCTAGGAATCAGAAGTTCTAATCCCGGCTCTGCCACTTGTCAGCAGTGTGGCACGCTGCAGACCTTGGGCAAATCACTTAATTTCTCCATGCCTCAGTTAATTCATCTGTAAAATGGGAATTAAGACTGGGAGCCCCATGTGGGACGTGGACTGTGTGCAACCTGATTAGCTTGTATCTACTCCAATGCTTAGACCAGTGCTTGGTACATAGTAAGTGATTAATAAATACCATAGGAAAAAAGAAGCAGCGTGGCTCAGTGGAAAGAGCCCAGGCTTGGGAGTCAGCGGTCCTGAGTTCAAATCCCAGCTCACCCGCTTGTCATCTGTGTGACTTTGGGCAAGTCACTTCTCTCTGCCCCAGTGACCTCATCTGGAAAATGGGGATTAAGACTGTGAGCCCCACGTGGGACAACCCGATCACCTTGTATCTTCCCCAGCGATTAGAACAGTGCTTTGCACATAGTAAGCACTTAACAAATGCCATCATCATCATTATTATTATTATTAAGTGTGAAATGTGGTGAAGGCTTTTGTCTCACAAAGAGGACATATTCAGTGCTTTCCCAGAGTGCAGTTTTTCCCCAATTTGCTTTTGCTTTTACCCTTGACTTTCAGAGCCTAAGTGACTTCTATTTCCTTTAAGATAAACGAATTTATTTTACACACTCAGCAGCATTCTAGGTGTTCACTGTAGCCTCCCAAGCATTTAGTACAGTGTTCAGCACACAGTAATCCTTCAATAAGCAGCAATGATTGATTGACTGACTGAGGGAGACATTACGAAAAGCTGAATAAGGCCCAATCCCTGCCCTCAAGGAGAGGGAAGACAACATATAGAATATTTAAAATGGTGTGAAATAAAAAAAATTCCACTGAGGCAGTCTAAAACTACTATTCATTCATTCATTCAATAGTATTTATTGAGCACTTACTATGTGCAGAGCACTGTACTAAGCACTTGGAATGAACAAGTCGGCAACGGATAGAGACAGTCCCTGCGATTTGACGGGCTTACAGTCTGATCGGGGGAGACAGACAGACAAGAACAATGGTAATAAATAGAGTCAAGGGGAAGAATATCTCAAAAAAAAAAAAGACAACTAAATAGAATCAGGGTGATGTACATCTCATTAAACAAAATAAACAAAATAAATAGGGTGGTAAAGATATATACAGTCGAGCGGATGATTACGGTGCCGAGGGGGTGGGACGGGAGAGGGGGAGGAGGAGAGGGAAAGGGGGGAGAAGAGGGTTTAGCTGCGGAGAGGTGAAGGGGGGTAGAGGGAGCAGAGGGAAAAAGGGGGGAGCTCAGTCTGGGAAGGCCTCTTGGAGGAGGTGAGTTTTAAGTAGGGATTTGAAGAGGGGAAGAGAATTAGATTGTCTGAGGTGAAGAGGGAGGGCTTTCCAGGACCGCGGGAGGACGTGGCCCAGGGGTCGACGGCGGGATGGGCGAGACCGAGGGACGGTGAGGAGGAGGGCGGCGGAGGAGCGGAGCGTGCGGGGTGGGCGGTAGAAAGAGAGAAGGGAGGAGAGGTAGGAAGGGGCAAGGTGATGGAGAGCCGATGCGGATTCTTTGTGTGTTGGTTCTGCTTGGATAACTTGTCCCTGTCTTGCCCTCTGCCTGCAGCCTCATCATGTTCTACTTTGTTGCACTGGCTGGAGCTCACAGGCGAGTTGTGGAGCAGCTCAGGGAGCAGTTGGCTCTGGTAAGATCAGCCTCTGTTTTTTGGAGCGAAGACTTTCTCCCTCTCAGGACAGACCACCATTCTCCCCACCTCTAAAGCCTTATTAAAACCACATCTCTTCCAAGAGGATCATTCATTAATTCAGTCATTTATTGAGCGCTTACTGTGTGCAGAGCACGAGAGTACAATACAACAATAAACAGAAGCATTCCCTGCCCACAACAAGTTTACAGTCTAGAGGTCTTCCCCAACTAAGTCTTCATTTCTCCTTCTCCCTCTTCCTGCTGCGTCACCCTTGCAATTGGATTTCTACCCTTTAAGCACTTGATATTCACCCCAAACTCAGCCCCGCAGCACTTATGAATATATCCCTAATTTATTTTAATGTCTGTCTTACCCTGGAGAATGTAAACGTGTTGTGGGCAGGGAACTTGTCTACCGGTTCTATTTTATTATACTCTCCAAAGTGCTCAGTACGGTGGGAGAAGCAATGTGGTTCAGTGGAAAGAGCATGGGCTTGGGAGGCAGAGGTCATGGGTTCTAATCCCGGCTCCGCCGCTTGTCAGCTGTGTGACTTTGGGCAAGTCACTTCACTTCTCTGGGCCTCAGTTACCTCATCTGTAAAATGGGGATGAAGACTGTGAGCCCCACGTGGGACAACCTGATCACCTTGAATCCCCTCCAGTGCTTAGAACAGTGCTTTGCACATAGTAAGCGCTTAACAAATACCACCATTATTACAGTGCTCTGCAGAACAGTAAGCTTTCAGTAAACATGACTGATCGATTGATTACCCTTCCCAAGTGCTTAGTCCAGCGCTCTGCCCAACAGTAAATTCTCAATAAATACGATCGATTGATTACCCTCCCAAACAGTGAGTACAGTATTCTGCACATAGTAAGTGCTCAATAAATATCAATGATTGATTTTTTGATGGGAAAGGGGCCTCAATATAGTCTTAGGGGCCTAGCCATCTTGCTGCTTCTAAGGGAAAATGTCAAATACTATTCAGAAAACAAATTAGGACTTCACTAGTTCTCTGGAGAAGTTCTGGATCTTCTAGGGAATTCCAACTGCTGAGACTTGGCCTTTGAATGTGAGAAATATTTCTAAGAAGGGAGGAGCTCAGGCTGTTACTTTTGATCAACAAGTGTTGGCTGGGTTCTTTATCCTCCATGGGGAAATCCCCTTCATCATGCTCCTCCTTTTCCTCCTCACCCCCATCGTTGGCAACCTGGGTTTCTCCCCCCCTCACCCGGGATAGAGGTGAAGTGACTCAACAGGATCACACAGTCAGAGTTGGCATCCAAGCCCAAGTCTGTCCCTGGTCTCTTGTCCAGCTAATTATATGGAAAATAAGTGAATATCCATCCTACGTGCATCATAATCCACATCTCTCTTCTCTTGAATTTTTTTTTCCAGGAAAGCCGTGACAAACTCTTTCTAATCCGGAAGTTAACGGAGGCCCAGAAAGAGGTGGGAATCCGTTGATTTTACACAAGGTACCACCTGCTGCTGCTAGGGAACTGGCCAAAATCTTATGCAAGCCCCTGTTCCCCATTGTAAGGGCCATCTGACCCCCAATATCTTTGTAAATACAGTTCTGAGGACTCATGTGTGCCTTCTGCATCTGCTCCAGATTTCCTGATGCCCCTGCAATTCAGGATATGGCCAGGGTTTGTAGAATCAGTCCCTATTTTCAGGATTTTGTAAACCATAAAAATGTGCCTAGACTTAGTCTTGGCCCTCTGATAAATCTGTAAGGCTCGAGTTTTGACATTCCAAGAAGGGAAGAAAGAAATTCATCCAGTTTATTTGAAAAGTGATTTTAAATTCTTCATTGGCGATCACTAACGCATAATCTCAGGTTAGCACTTCTGGACAAAACTTCCGGTGACGTTTCCTGATCATAATTTTCAGATATCTTGTTTTATAGATCACTGATAAGGAAGATTATTTAAGCATTATGCTTAGTGGAATCAATGTTGAGAAGGTCAAGAGCCTGTTGTTACAATGAATATTGAAGGACTAATTACTTTCACCACTGAGGTGGTGATAGGAAAGGTGGAAATTCACTTTCCTGAATTGATTTTAGTTTTTGAGGTGTAAATACCAACACATACATGACCCCTGTTCTCATAGAAGTGCTCCTTACCAGGTGTCATATCATAGTCTGATTGCGTAGATCAAGAAGGATTCAAGTGAACTCAGCATTGATCCGGGTGGACCTCTGATTTTTCCTTGGTTTCCAAGTGTAGAGTTCTGACAGGAATACTTACAATTCATGGCCCCTACAGTGAGGGTCCAAAGGGAAAGACAGAAGACTGTCCTTGGTCACTTAAGCTATATATGCAGAAAATGCAATATGCTCAGAACTTTAGAAGCCCACAGGAAGGGTGATACAAACTTGTAAACCCTGAATGGAAAGAAGATTTCATTTTAAGATGATATTTTGTACTTCAGCTGGACTGTGGTCAAATATTTGGGTATTTGACAGTGCTTTTCATGTTCAACCCTCTTGCCCCTGATTGGATTGGGGGCAAATTGTTACTCTTGCCCAGAACCTCATGAGACTCAACAACTGTAAATCAATTGCTGCTGTTGCAACATGAATAAGTTGCTTTTTCCTTCAAGATCAGTGTTAACATGTTGATAATTTTGTGTGGCTCTTAATGCAGGTACATCTATGCAAGAATTTTCAGTAACAGTGAAAATCCCATTCTGGGTGCCTGGAGTGCATAAACAAATCTCTCCCCGACTCAACATGAACATCCAGTGTTATTGCACTGTATCTACAAGAAAAACAATAACGCTAAACCTTTTAGGGCATACAAACTTCATTCTTTAACACATTTTAACACTGACTCCTTGGCATTTATTAGTGCTCCTTTTACATTAATCCAAACCCTCTGCAAAGGTTAGCCTTTACCAGAATCCAAGGTTGGTTAGATCTTCAAGAAATGATTTGCTATGATCCAGTCCTATGGGACTAAAATTTCTCTTGCAGAACTGGAGGATTACAGGATCAGTCCTCCCTGACCAACAGAGGCCACCTCATTTCCTGGTCCGGCAACTGAGAGCCTTTGGCCATTCATGGCCATTCCATGTTTACAAATGCACTTTACTTTCAGGATCTTCAGTGGCCTTCATCCTCTTTTACAGACAAAATCGAATTACCCAAAAATCTATTTTTATTTTTCCAAGAGAACCGTGAGAGTAAATTATGAAATAAGCAGGCATCGAAGCTTGTGACTGCCATAACCTGGACGCTCTTCCTGGAAATTCTGTGGCTTTACCTGTCCATCATATGATGGGCATTTGGAGTAACATTGGTTATTTGGCCCAGTTCTAACTGCTTTTTATTTCTGTCCAGGATCAACATTTTTAAAAGTGTCATTAAGTGTTAACTTATTAAATTTTCCTACTTGCCACAGGTGAAAATATACAACTGTTACATTTCCTTTTTAAGACTGATCAATGTAGTATTTGTTGTTGCAAACTGCTGCCAATTGTGATTTTACTTGAATTTTTTGGGGGGTCATCTATTTAATAACTGAGGATAAGTCTGTTTTTTTAAGACAGTCCTCCTAATTGTGCGTTTGGACTACTGATTAAAGTTAAATTTTTTCCTTTTTCATAATGAGTACATGAGTGTTCTTCGATATTATGCGGTCACTTTGTAATCTAGACCAAAAGTCATGGTCGTCAGATATCCATTTTCTAAGTCATCTTCTGCTATAGTCTCACAATAGGAGAACAGAAAAGATGAATGCCCCCATCTTCCTGAAATTATGCCAGGTTCAGAAAAGTGTTTGCCAAGTACCCCGGGCTTGTTTTAGCTGTGGAACATACGGTTTAAACATTTTTGAGAACATTAGCTGTGGGTTTCTGTGGAAAGTCCAATTATCTCAAGGCTCAGCCCCGGTTTCGGCTTGAAGATGCCAGAGGACGTGTTGGCATTGTCGTTAGCTCTGCAGAATCCCAAGGGTGGGTGGGTGAAAGAACCCAGCTGGAAGCCAGTTCAGTTGATTTGAAGCTGCAGGGGAGGGTTTTCCTCACCTATAAGCAAAGCTTCCATTTGGAGAGGGAGGGGACGGTTAATCCGAGTTGGCTGCAGTGAGACAGAAGAGACTAGTGGTCTGCCCACCTTCGCCCACTGGGGTAGCCTCATTAATGGTGCCATTTGAGTTTTGCAAATGGATTACCACCATTCTACAGAGCTAAAAATAGATTTCCCAGTGGCCTCTTTGGACAGTTCTGTATTTTACAAATCCACTCAAAACTGCATTAGATTAAGTGAATCCCAATACCGGTGAATAATGGTTGGTATTTATGCCGGCTTTTTCTTCCTCCTCAATCAATCAGTGTTATTTAGTGAATGCTTACTGGGTACAGAGCACTGTCCTAAACACTTGGAAGAGTACAAAACAACAGAGTTGGAGTCACTTTCCCTGCACCCTCCTAGCTCAAACACTTTGTTATTCTTGGTAGGTTTCAGAATTAAAGCATTATGGTTTACTGGTGTCTGTTGTTTTGTGATAAACATTATGTTAGGTACAGTTCATTGCAATTCGCATATTAATCTGTTTCAAAGTTTTGTTTCAAGTAAACGGGATACTAGGGTTTCTAGTGGAATATTAAGAATTCAAGTTCAAATCCTTAGACATGGAAAAAAGGTAGTTCAAATTATATCAGTATTTTTTTTTTGCAAGTAAACTGGAAGGTTTTTTACATTTTTTTTTTTTTTTTTTTGCTATTCTTGTCATTCACTTAAGTCCCTGATAGTTATTAAAGAAAAGCAGAACTTCAAGATGCTGATGCCTACAATTAGAAGTCAGCAGTAAGCGTCAGGTCATACAGTCACAAAAAATGAGTCCCTACTATTTTCCACCAAGGATAGTTAGGGCCCAGTAAGCCATTTAAGCATTTCACAGTTTTTCTATTAATACCGCTGCTTCATTGATACTCTCCCATTCACCTTCCTAGAGGTGATGTCCTTATTATCTAAATTTAGACCTTTTAGTGAGGTGATAGCTCAATCTTAATAGCAATACTTATTAAAAATGTGAGTGTCCTTTGAGTTCCCTGTGTCTGTCTGTCTCCCCATCTTGACTGCAAGCTCATTATGGGCAGGGACCATCTCTACTAGCTCCCGTTATATTGTACTCTCCCAAGTGCTTAGTATAGTGCTCTGCACACAATAAGTGTTTAATAAATGTAATTGATTAAGTCTGGGCCTTGTCAAATGATGGGAGGTTACAGCAGTAGAAGATGGGAGGGATGCAAGAGGCTTAGCAGGCAGGGACAGCTGATCCGTCCCCTATCCATGACCAATATGCTTGGGCAAATCACTTAATTTCTCCATGCCTCAGTTAATTCATCTGTAAAATGGGAATTAAGACTGGGAGCCCCATGTGGGACGTGGACTGTGTGCAACCTGATTAGCTTGTATCTACTCCAATGCTTAGACCAGTGCTTGGTACATAGTAAGTGATTAATAAATACCATTGGAAAAAACAAGCAGCGTGGCTCAGTGGAAAGAGCCCAGGCTTGGGAGTCAGCGGTCCAGGGTTCAAATCCCGGCTCACCCGCTTGTCATCTGTGTGACTTTGGGCAAGTCACTTCTCTGTGCCTCAGTGACCTCATCTGGAAAATGGGGATTAAGACTGTGAGCCCCACGTGGGACAACCCGATCACCTTGTATCCTCCCCAGCGCTTAGAACAGTGCTTTGCACATAGTAAGCGCTTAACAAATGCCATCATCATCATGTATTATATCCAGTTCATTTTTTTTTAAGTGCCAAACCTACCTCCACTGTGGCTCCTGCTACCCTGTTCTAGAGCTCTGACCCCAGAGATCCCATGGACCCGGGAGACCAATGTGATGACTCTGAAGCAAATGAGGGAGGAACTGGGGTGGGATTCCCCTGGAAAAATGCTTTAGGATATGGCAAAACTCAGGTTTTGCATCTGCAAAATGCTCCATGAACCATTAGACGTATCCTGGCCCTCAGGGCCTCACAGTCAAAGGGAGGGGGAGGAGGAGAAGGGATGGTCAACAGATAAGGATGAATCAATAAAAACAAAGTCAGTGTAAAAGGCAAGGCCAATGATACAGGAATTCTTATTACATTTATTAATACGCTTATAACTGCAAACTTCCGAGGAAGACACGAAGAGCTCTTAAATCATTCATTCAATAGTATTTATTGAGTGTTTACTTTGTGCAGAGCACTGGACTAAGCACTTGGAATGCACAAATCTGCAACAGAAATCAGTTTTACCATTTTACTATCAGGAATTGTAAACACCAGATTCTTAGTGAGCGATCCCCTACAGTGAATACAAACTCATTTAATGTCCCACAAGTGGCATAGTGGACAGAGCGCGGGCCTGGGTGTCAGAAGGTCATGGGTTCTAATTCCATCTCTGCCGCTTGTCTGCTGTGTGACCTTGAATAAGTCACTTCCCAAAGAAGCAGCGTGGCTTGGTGGAAAGAGCCTGGGCTTGGGAGTCAGAGGTCATGAGTTCGAATCCCAGTTCTGCCCCTTGTCAGCTGTGTGACTGTGGGCAAGTCACTTAACTTCTCTGTGCCTCAGTTCCCTCATCTGTAAAATGGGGATTAACTGTGAGCTTCACGTGGGACAACCTGATTACCCTGTATCTACCCCCAGCGCTTAGAACAATGCTCTGCACATAGTAAGTGCTTAACAAATACCAACATTGTTATTATTATTATTATTATTCTCTGACCCTCTGTTCCCTCATTTGTAAAATGGGGACTGACACTGAGTGACATGAGGGACAGGGACTTTCACCCATTCAATTGTATTTATTGAGCACTTACTGTGTGCAGAGCACCGTACTAAACGCTTAGTCATTCAATATTCAGCGCTTACTATGCAGAGCACTGTACTAAACGCTTATTCATTCAATCTTATTGAGTGCTTACTATGTGCAGAGCACTGTACTAAGCACTTACTAAGGGACTGTACTAAGGGACTACTAAGGGACTGGTTTTGTTTTTCTGTCTCCCCCTTTTAGACTGTGAGCCCACTGTGGGGCAGGGATTGTCTCTCTGTGTGGCCCAATTGCACCTTCCAAGCGCTTAGTACAGTGCTCTGCACACAGTAGGCGCTCAATAAATTCGATTGAATGAATGAATGAATGACTGGGTCCAACCCCATTTGCTTGTATGCACCCCAGGGCTTAGTACAGTGCTGGCACCAAGTAAGCCCTTAAAAAAATACCATTATTATTATGATTATGTCCAACCAAAGGATCTACGCGGCCACAACGGAGTCATGACCTCTGAATGTGTTACCGATTTGTCCATTCCAGGCGCTTACTACAGTGCTCTGCACATAGTAAGTGCTCAAATCACGTGGCTCAGTGGAAAGAGCCCGGGCTCGGGAGTCAGAGGTCCTGGGTTCGAATCCCAGCTCTGCCACTTGTCAGCTGGGTGACTGTGGGCGAGTCACTTCTCTGGGCCTCAGTGACCTCATCTGTAAAATGGGGATGAAGCCTGTGAGCCTCCCATGGGACAACCTGATGACCCTGCATCTCCCCCAGCGCTTAGAACAGTGCTCTGCACATAGTAAGCGCTTAAATGCCAACATTATTATCATTATTATTATTACCCCAGCGCCTAGAACAGTGCTCTGCACATAGTAAGCGCTTAACAAATACCAACATTATTATTATTATTATTACTCCAGTGCTTGGCACATAGTAAGTGCTTAACAAATACCACCATTATTAAATACTATTGAATGAATGAATGGATGAATGAATACTATTGAATGAATGAATACTATTGAGGGAATGAATCCACGGCAACCCAAGTGACACCTCCCCGCCTGATTGACAGCGCCGACAGCCAATCAAAAGACGGCAGTCGCAGCCAGGCGACCAATAGGAGCCGGGGGGCGGGGCGTCCCGAGCCCCGGCGGACGAAACCAAACGCAAACTTTTGACGGGGCATTTCAGAGAACTCGTCCTCCCCCCCCCCCGTCCATCGCGCCGCCGATTCTCGAGACCCTCCCTCGAACTCCACTTGGTCTCGTCCGGCGCGTTCCCGTGGGCGGGAACGTGTTCGAAGGCCGGGGGGGGGGCGATGACGTGATCGGCGGTCGCCCGCGGCGCGGTGATGTCATCGGAGGGCGCCTGGTCGGTCGCTGTCCACTTTCCCAGCAGGCGCCGGGACGGAGCGATGGGCCGCGCTGGGGGCCTGGGGCGGTTGTGCGCAGGCGCGTGGCGCTGCCCTGCAGGTACAGGGGCAAGGAGGGCCAGGCCCCAACCAAAGTCATGTCATCCCTGCCCTGCCCAACCCCTCCCTCCAAACTCACTCTCTTCCCCTCTTCAAAGCCCTCCTGACACCTCACCTCCTCCAGGAGGCCTTCCCAGCCTGAACCTCCCTTTCCCCCTGCCCCCCTCCCCCCTCCTCCTCCTCCCCCCCCTCCTCCTCCTCCCCCTCCCCCCCAGCCCTTGGGCCTCTTTCCATCTCTTATTTATTACTCTATTTTATGATTTAAATTATTGATTTTTTGTGGTCTAATTTATTACCCTATTTTGTTATTTGTCATTTAAGTTATTGATTTTTTTTGGGGGGGGGGTCTCTTTTGGTGTGTTCTGTCTTGCTGTTTCCCCCTTCCTTCATTCAGGAGTATTAATGGAGCAGAGGATTAATAATGTTGGTATTTGTTAAGCGCCTACTATTGTACTGGAAAAGAGAATGGAACTAAAAGGCAGTGAGGATTCGAACCCAAGGTGGTGACGCAAGGAATAATGTCGGTATTTGTTAAGCGCTTACTATGTGCCGAGCACCGTTCTAAGCGCTGGGGTAGACACAGGGGAATCAGGTTGTCCCACGTGGGGCTCACAGTCTGCATCCCCATTTTACAGATGAGGGAACTGAGGCACAGAGAAGTTAAGTGACTTGCCTACAGTCACACAGCCGACAAGTGGCAGAGCTGGGATTCGAACTCATGAGCCCTGACTCCAAAGCCCGTGCTCTTTCCAATGAGCCACGCTGCTTCTCTAAGTAAGGAAAGTAACACTCAGAGACAGTGTTGGATAGATCAGAAAAGGGAGGAAGGTGACCGAGTGCCCGTTCACCTCCAGAGAGGTACGAGTGACACAACGGCCCCCCTCTCCTGTTTGGCTGGGCCTTTATTTGCAACATATAGGAGAAGTAGCCAATCACAAAAGAACTCGGACAGTGTGTTTTCTTCAATGACCAAAGAGACTCTTCAAGCAGGCCTTATCTGTTTTGGGTAAGAAGTAATCTCCCGTCCAAGCAGGCCTTATCTGTTTTGGGAAAGAAGCAATCTCCTGCCCCCCGGAATTTGGAATTTGCAGATGTGATATACATCCCACCTGAAATGGGGGACTTCCTGAGACAAAAACAGAGTCATTTAGATCAAAAGCTGCTATGCTCAGAATGCTGTTTTTAACACTCTGTGCAGAGCACTGTTCTAAGCGCTGGGGTAGATACAGGGGAATCAGGTTGTCCCACGTGGGGCTCACAGTCTCCAGCCCCATTTTACAGATGAGGTCACTGAGGCACAGAGAAGTGAAGTGACTTGCCCACAGTCACACAGCTGACAAGTGGAAGAGCCGGGATTCGAACCCATGACATCTGACTCCCAAGCTCGGGCTCTTGCCACTGAGCTATGCTGCTTCTCCTAAGCGCTAAGAGATGTTAATTGACACTAAGTGCAGAGCACTGTTCTAAGCGCTGGGGTAGATACAGGGGAATCAGGTTGTCCCACGTGGGGCTCACAGTCTTCAGCCCCATTTTACAGATGATAATCCCTCAAGCGGCGCTTGTTAAGCGCTTACTATGTGCAAAGCACTGTTCTAAGCGCAGGGGGGATACAAGGTGATCGGGTTGTCCCACGTGGGGCTCACAGTTTTAATCCCCCTTTTACAGATGAGGGAACTGAGGCACAGAGAAGTGAAGTGACCTGCCCACAGTCACACAGCTGACAAGGGGCAGAGCTGGGATTCGAACTCATGACCTCAGACTCCCAAGCCCGAGCTCTTTCCACTGAGCCACACAATTGTCCCTTCCAAGCGCTTAGTCCAGTGCTCTGCACATAGTAAGCGCTCAATAAATACGATTGAATGAATGAATTATTAATGATCTGCATATATCTGTGATTCTATTGGTCTATTTTGATGGTATTGTTGCCTGTCTGCTTGTTTTTTGTTGTCTGTCTCCCCCCTTCTAGCCTGTGAGCCCATTGTGAGGCAGGGATGGTCCCTCTCTGTGCCCCAATTGCCCCTTCCAAGCGCTTAGTCCAGTGCTCTGCACATAGTAAGCGCTCAATAAATACGATTGAATGATTTTATTAATGATGAGTAGATATCTATGGTTCTGTTGACCTATTTTGATGGTATCGATGCCTGTCTACTTATTTTGTTTTGCTGTCTGTCTCTCCCCTTTAGGCTGTGAGCCCATTAGTGGGCAGGGATTGTCTCCATCTGTTGCTGAATTGTATCTTCCAAGCGCTTAGTATAGTGCTCTGCACACAGTAAGCGCTCAATAAATACAATTGAATGAATGAATGAATGGAAGGGATGTTATTTTCAGGGGGCCGAGAAGGGTTAGGCGGTGAAGTCACACCTGGGCGGCCCCGAGTTCGAGTTGACCAGGCCTGAGTGACGACGGGGCCTGAGCCAAGGGTCCCTCAGTGTCACGTGATCACATCACAGGAGAGCAACAATAATAATAACAGTAATAACGATATTTGTTAAGCACTTAACTATGTGCTAGGCACTGTACGAAGCACTGGGGTGGATACAAGCAAATGGGGTTGGACCCAGTTCCTCTCCCATGTGGGGCTCACAGTCTCCATTCTCATTTTACAGATGAGGGAACTGAGGCCCAGTGAGGTGACTTGCCCAAGGTCACACGGCAGACAAGTGGCCAAGCAGGGATTAGAACCCATGACCTTCTGACTCCCAGGCCCCAGGGCATACAAATAAATCTAGTTGGACATAGTTCTTGTCCCACCTGGGACTCATTCTCAGTCCCCACTTTACATTTGAGGGAACTGAGACCCAGGGAAGTGAAGTGACTTACCCAAGGTCACACAGCAGACAAGTGGCAGAGTCAGGACTCGAACCCACAACCTTCAGACTCCCAGGCCAGTGCTTTATCCACTGTGCCATGCTGCTTCTCACTTATAATAATATAATATAATAATAATAACGGTTCCAAGCGCTGGGGGAGACACAGGGTCATCAGGTTGTCCCACATGGGGCTCACAGTCTTCGTCCCCATTTTACAGATGAGGGAACTGAGGCCCAGTGAGGTGACTTGCCCAAGATCACACAGCTGACAAGTGTTGGAGCCAGGATTAGAACCCACGACCTCGGTCTCCTAAGCCCGGGCTCTTTCCACTAAGCCATGCTGCTCTTGGAGTGTGACTTACCAAGGTTGTTGGGCTAAATGTTAAGACTACAGCTTGGGGGGGAGGAGACAGTGGTGTGGCACAATAATGAGGGTATTTATTAAGCGCTTACTATGTACCAAACACTATTCCGAGTGCTGGGGTAGAATACGAGGTCATTAGGTTGTCCCACATGGGGCTCACAGTATTCATCCCCATTTTATAGATGAGGTCACCGAGGCGCAGAGAAGTGAAGTAACTTGTCCAAAGTCACAGAGTTGATAAGTGGTGGAGTCGGAATTAGAACCCCTGACCTCTGACTTCCGAGCCTGTGCTCTTGCGACTAGGCCATGCTGCTTCTCATCTATAATAATGATGGTGTTTGTTAAGCGCTTACTATATGCTAAGCACTGTTCTAACCTCTGGGGTAGGTGCAAGGTAACAAGGTTGTCCCATGTGGGCCTCACACTCGCTTATGTACATATCTGTCATTTATTTATGATAATAATGATAATGATGATGGTATTTGTTAAGCGCTTACTGAGTGCCAAGCACTTACTTATGATGATAATGATAATGATGATGGTATTTGTTAAGCGCTTACTGAGTGCCAAGCACTTACTTATGATGATAATGATAATGATGATGGTATTTGTTAAGCGTTTACTGTGTGCCAAGCACTCTTCTAAGTACTGGGGTACATACGAGGTCATCAGGTTGTCCCACGTGGGGCTCACAGTCCTGATCTGCATTTTACAGATGAGGTCACTGAGGCACAGAGAAGTGAAGTGATTTGCCCAATATCAAGCACTTTTAGGTTGTGAGCCCCCACTGACCAGGGACTGTGTCTGAATTAGCACACCTGACTGTCTCCTCAGCCCCTAAAACGGTCCTCCACGATTATCAGATAATGTGGGAGTCGCAACCGTGAGCCCGTTATTGGGCAGGGATTGTCTCTATCTGTTGCCGAATTCTCCATTCCACGCGCTTAGTACAGTGCTCTGCACATAGCAAGTGCTCAACAAATACGACTGAATGAATTCTTGCAGTATTCTGTCGAGGAGGATTCGTGCTATAGTCGTCACCTGTTCTAGCAGCCTGTGCGCAAGACATTCTTTTCCGGCTCTGAGGCCCACCGTACTTATCGACGCAGACTTGTTTCGTCGGACGAACGTTCCCCAATTCTCTGACATCGTTCTTTTCCCAGACACGTAGCAGAAAAAGATAGGTTATGGCACAATTGAGCATGCTTTGCCCATCAGAAGCACTCGAATGGTGTCACTTTTATGACCACCTCATGCTTGTCCGTCAGTATCCCGACTCCGCCCCTTGTCAACTGTGTGACTGTGGGCAAGTCACTTCACTTCTCTGTGCCTCAGTTCCCTCATCTGTAAAATGGGGATGAAGACTGTGAGCCTCACATGGGACAACCTGATTCCCCTGTATCTCCCCCAGTGCTTAGAACAGTGCCCTGCACGTAGTAGGCGCTTAACAAATACCAACATTATTATTCGTTGGGGAGAGGTCCCATGGGATTGCCCTTTTGGGTTGTAATTGTTCACCTGGTTCTAATGAGGTAAAAATCTCCGTTTCCTAGATTACGGAGGAGGAGGTGGCGGCAGGCTCAGACGGTTTTACAGCACAGGAATGACCTTGGAGAATGTCAACAGGGCAACGGTGGACCGCATCATTCGGGTAGATCACGCAGGAGAGTATGGAGCCAACCGCATCTATGCTGGCCAGATGGTCGTCTTAGGAAGAACAAGTGTAGGTCCCGTTATTCAGGTTAGTATCTATGGATCGCCCTTCTATGCCCCCAAAGAGCTTAATGGCTTGGTCTTTGGGGAAACCTGTTCTATTCAGTTCCGGTGTCCTGAAATGTCGTTTACTGGAAATGGCACACTAAAATACCCTCGAATGTGCCTCTTCTTCTTCAAATGCCGTCGAGTCGTTTCTGATCCATAGGACTCCATGGATACACCCTCTCCAAAATGTCCCATCTTCTTCCGTGAGGTCGTTCTGGTGTGTCTAGCCGTAGAGTTTTCTTAGTAAAAATACAGACGCGATTTACCCTTGCCTTCTTCCAAGCAGTAAAAACTGGAGTCTCTGCCATTGTCTTTGATCAACATTTCGATCACTTGATGATCCGCCTTTGACTCCTTCCCGTGCCTCTGTTGCCCAGTACAGATGAACCGACTTTGTCTAACACTTCGACTTAGACCTTTCCATCATGGGTAACCCCAGTGAGAAAGTGTCTCTCATTGGCATGGCTCTAAGCCTACGCAAACTCTCTTGCCACGCTAAGACATCGACTCATAGGAGAGTGAAGGTATCTAGCACTTTAATTTTCTAAAATATGTCCATTTGCCATCTCATTTAGTCTTTACAACACCTCTATGAAGTAGCTAATTTGTAGTGGGGATAAGCTATTTAATTTAAAGGTGTTTGGCTTCTTGGATGCAGGGTGGAGGCCATGAATTATTTCAATCAGTGAATCAATCAGTAGTATTTATTGAGAACCTACTATGTGAAAACCACTGTAAGTACCATTTGGAAGAGTATAATTGCCGTAGAGAGTTTTGAAGCCGGTGGTCAGGAGATTCTGCTTGAAGTGGAATCAGTCAATCAGTTAATGGTATTTGAGCACTTAAACTGTGTGCAGAGTACTGTACAACAGAATTAGTGGACACATTCCCTGCCCACAAGAAGTTTACAGTCTTGTAGGGGAGATAGACATTAATATTAGTTATGGATATGTTAGTACTGTTGGGCTGAGGGTGGAATGAATATCAAATGCTTAAAGAATACACATCTAAGTGCATAGGTGACACAGAAGGGAGAGGGAGTAAGGGAAATGAGGGCTTAGCCAGAGAAGGTCTTTGGTAGCCAGTGGATGTTAAATAGTATAATGATGCAGGCTAATTTTTTTTTTTAAAGATGTTCCGGGAAACAGACTGAAAGATGGACTGAAAAGGGGAAACGTCGGTGTCAGGGTGAGAGCAGGGAAACGGCCAATGCAGTCATCTAGTGAGGAGCTGATAAAAGTTGGAATCAGAGCAGTAATCATATGGATGGAGAGGAAATATTGTGGAGGAAAAACTGGCAGGATTTCGGAACAGACCAAATGCAAACACCAAAGAAAGAGGAATCAAGGATGACACCGAGGTTGTGGGAATTAAGGATAAGGGAGCATGGTGGTGCTATCAACTCTGATGGAAAGGAAGTTGAAGCATTTGGTTTTCTCCTTTTAAGTTTAAGGTGTTGGGAAAACCTTGTGGAGATGCCCAGAGGGAAGAGGAGATGTGAGATTTTGGTGCTGGAAAGATAGATTTGGGAGTCATCCCCAAAAGGGTGTGTTTTTTTAAATAACGAGAAGATTTTAGTGTTTGCGTGTATTTGTTACAGTTTTCTTTTCTGAGACCAAATCCAGAGGAATAACAATTTGATAAAAGGCCTGGCTTTATTTTGAAAAAGTGTTTTTAGAAAAAGACCGCCTTAGCACACAATGAAAGTAGAAAGGAAGTGAAAGGAGCATGTCAAAAGATATGTGACAACAGAAAGCCAGGTCTTGTAAGGTGACCAGGACTTGCAAAATGCAGCTTTTACATTCTACCAATTGAGAGGAAATGACAGTACATCTCTTAATGTCTCCTGGGAAGTTGTTAAAGATGCTTTTGGTAGAATGTGGCTCCTTCCTTTAATTCCTCATCCACACTATTGTTCAGAATCTGATTACTTTAACTGGTGCATTCATTATCCATGGTATTTATCGAGCGCTTACTATGTGCAGAGCACTGCACTAAACGCCTGGGAGGGTGCAGTGTTACGGAGTTGGCAGACTCGTTCGCTGCCCACAATGCATTTTAAAAGCAGAGTGAAGCAGTTACATTTACTGGGCCTTCATGTGGGGTGATTAAGCATGAAGAAAAATGTCTCTTGCAATGTTTTTGTTTTCCACATCTCCACTTCAGCTCTCCTGTTAAGATAGGAGCCGAAAATACCTTCTCCGACCCATAAACACATTCCCCATTGGGTTATGTTTTTGAAGAGAAGGAGGGTTGAATTTAACGCAATCTTGTAATTTTATTTTTCCCGCAGAAAATGTGGGATCAAGAAAAGGATCATTTGAAAAAATTTAATGACTTGATGATTACATTTAGAGTTCGACCAACCCTCCTGATGCCCTTTTGGAATGTGGTGGGCTTTGCACTAGGTGAGTACCTGTACCAGTGAGCTGACCGTGCCAGACGGGGACACTGGGAATGCAAGAGTATGACTCCCCTTTGTTTGAAAATTCCAGGTATGGGAACAGCCTTGCTTGGGAAGGAAGGAGCAATGGCTTGCACTGTGGCTGTGGAAGAGTCAATAGCAAACCATTACAACAACCAGATTAGGACACTAATGGAAGAGGATCCAGAAAAATATGAAGAACTTCTTCAGGTACTAGAGGAAGGAAAGGGGGAGATGGAAAAACTTAAAGGGGAGGAGTAATTCATTTTAATGTCTGCCTCCCCCTATATACTGTAAGGTCCCTGTGGGATCGAACGTACCAATTCTATTATATTTTACTTGCCCAAGCGCTCTGCACACAGTAAGTGCTCATTATTATTCCCCAATCTTTGGCGTTCCACACCTCCCCCTCACTCCTGGACTATCATTGTACCGATATGCTTCTGCCTCCAATACCAGCCGTTGTCCAAAGTGGTGATTGTAGTAGGAGGAGTGATATTTATTGAGTACCTAACGTATGCATTGGACTGTCCTAAGCACTTGGGGAAGGAGAACAGAAGGAAACTTCTCTGTAGTGGTCATTTTTGAAAGGAACAGCCGCCTGCTTATTTTGATGCTGTTTCCTAACTTTCCACTGTTGGTCATATGTGAGTCATGAAATTCTTTGTGATTAATCTTGCCCTATAAGAAGCTGATGCGCTTCTTTGAAAATGGATGACAAGATAGGGCCGACAGTGGGTTTCCCCCACGAAAAGATGTCTATTTTAAACCTCAAAAAGGTAGTGCTATCCTTGTCCGTGGTCTCGCTATCACACGCCTCCCAACTCCCTTGACCAGTTATCAGATGTTCCTCAAGGAATCTCTTCCTTATTCTCTAGCTTCTCTCTCTGATCAAGAAATCAGATTCCTCTCTAGTTTTCCTGCTGAGACTCCCTGTGGGTATTTAATTGTATCACTAGACCAAAGCCACGAAAGGCCAGTGCTGACCTGCTTCTGCTTCTCTTTTTCTTCAAGATAATAAAGAAATTCCGGGATGAAGAGCTGGAGCACCATGACACGGGGCTCGAACATGACGCAGAACTGGTAAGGCTCTAACATTGAATCTCTGGAAGCAGAGGGGCCTGGTGGAAAGAGCACAGGGCTGGAAATCCGGAGATTCACATTCCAGGCACCCCTCTGCCATTTGCCCTGGGACCTCGGGCAAGTCATTTTTAACTTCTCTGAGCCTCAGTTTCATCATCTGTCAGTTGGGAATAAAATACCTCTTCCGAGCCCCGTGTGGGACAGAGACTGTGTCCGATTGGATTGTCTGTATCCACTCTGGCGTTCAGCGCAGTGCTCGGCACTTCGAAAGTCCTTATTACTTTTGCTGCGGAGCTTTGGGGAGTGCCATACCAAGGATTGGAAAATTCCAACTTGGGCTAAAGGACTCAGAACATGCAGTTACGACAGTTTGTCCTCTTCTCTTTGGGGTGGTAATCTGGAAGAAGGAAATGACCACACGATCTCTGATAAGAATAATGGGACCAGAGGAGGTCTAAGTTCGATGATGGGATTGTTCGCAGTTAGAATGTTATTTCTGCAAAGGAAGCACATGTTTTTCTCTCTTATCTCTCTTTCCCCAGCAGCATTTCTTCCTCCCTGCTGGGAGAAGCGAATTGATTCGAATGTCTTGGCAGCTGCCACCATAGCATTCTATCATTTGAAAAGTTCATACATAATGAAGGGTGAATCATTTTTCAAAAGCTAGTTTGTTCTCTCCCACTGAGGTTTACGTTGCCCCCACCAATCACTCTAGCCTGCCTAGATCTAACCACACCAATTTTGCACTTCTATTTTTTAGGCACCAGCATACACACTTCTGAAGAGTGCTATTCAAGTTGGATGTACCGCTGCAATATATTTATCAGAACGAATTTAGACTCTTCCCCCTTTTGCCACTCCTTAATTTAAGAAGTCACATGCACATTGGAAATGATACGGTGTTTGCCATTCTTATGAGATTTTTGGAAATAAACGGAATAGCGCTAATCTTTTTTTTTTAAAGGAAAGCATTCGACTTTTTGTCTTCATTAGATGTCGTCAGGCCACAACTGAATAGGTGTGCTTCCACCCTCCAATCCTGCTGTTGTGATCGAGTTTTAATATTAGTATCTTATCAGAACTCCTTATAGGAAAAATGAGAAACCACTATTCAACCATGCCAATTGAGGGGCTAAAATAATATCTTTTTTCCCTCTGGATTACATTATTTTGTTAACTAATCACATCCCTAATATTTATTCATTGGGAACATAGGAAGGTAGTGTCTGTATAAGGCTCCTTCGTTGAAATCTTGGTCAAATGGATTTTAAAATGATTTTTTTTCACCCAAGGGAGACATCGTAACATTTCTGTGCAAAATGTACTAGTCTTCCCATCGTCACAGCCCAACTAAAATCATTATCCGTTCCAGGAAGCCTTCCCTGGCCACAGTCTCTCACCTCCACTCATCCTATTCTCTCTTCCTTCAGCATCGCCTATGCACTTGAGTTGTACCCCCTAACCTTTGGATACCCCAGCCCCTCCAGCACTTAAGTGCATATATAGTTTCTTCTTACCCTACCGATAACTGACTTCAACGTCTATCTCCCTGACTCTGTTTTACTCTCCCAAATAAAGTACTCTGCACACAGTAAGCACTCAAATATTATTGATTCATGGGTTATACTCTCTCCGTCTCTCTCAGTGACTCTAAGCCACTTCGCTGGAGACTCAAGGAGCAGTGGCAACTAGAAAAGGTGACAAGAAAATTGCTCCCGCTATACCTAAAAGCTTTGGGGCACTGAGAAAAACTCTCTTCTCCCTTTTTCCAGGAGTAGCTACTGCTGTTTTTCTTGTGAGGCTAGTTATTTTTCTGTCCTAACGACTGTTTCCCCCTCTAGATCGTGGTCCCTTGACCCACTGCCAGAAGAGATACCTTCTATATGTCTCTTGGTTAGCTGTTGAGGGACATAAAAGAGATTCCAACCAAAAATAAAGAATTGCCCTCCTGCTGCTCCTCCCTCACCCTTGCAGTTGGGGCGGATGTTCTCTTTCTTTGGGTTGTGATGCAGGAGGGCTTGGTGGTAGTTGGTCCTCATTTTTAGAAGGCATGTGAGAAATCGACTGCCAAATGCCCAGAACCAGCTGGTGTTTGAGGATATCGCGAGGTCCATCTTTACACAGCTGCATCAGCAGAGGCTGCTAATTTACAGGATATTGTCAAAGGTAGGAAAATCCAAGAGAAAGCCAGGCCGTCTGCCTTTGTATGGGCTTAATAACTGTGATATCTGATAAGCACTGACTGTGTGCCAAGCACTACGAGGCACTGAGTAGATACGGTACCCGGAGAAGCAGTGTGGCCTAGGGGGTAAGAGCACGGGCCCGGGAGTCAGAAGGACCTTGGTTCTAACCCCAGCTCCGCCACTTGTCTTCTCTGTGAACTGGAAAAAGTCATTTAACTTCTCTGTGCCTTTTACCTCAAGTCTTAAAAATGGGGATTAAGACTGAGCTCCGTGTGGGACAGGGACTGTGTCCAAACTGATTAACTTGCCTCTCTTCCAGTGTTAGTACAATGCCTGGCACAGAGTAAGTCCTTAACAAATAGCATTAAAAAAAAAAGATAGATCAGATTCAGTCTGTGACCCACATGGTTCTTACAGTCGGGCTTTCAAATCAATTATGTCCTCAGGAATGACTGAATAATTGGATTTGCAGAAAACCATGTCCTTAACCTACATCATCAGTTGGCAAAACCATTTCTTAAACAAAGTGTATTCGATCTGCCTGAGAAGCAGTGTGGTCAAGTGGGAAGATCATGGGCCCAAGGGTCAGAAGACCTGGGTTCTAATCCTGGCGCTTCCACTTGTCTGCTGTGTGATCTTGGGCAAGTCACCTCTCGGGGCCTCAGTTACCTCATATGTAAATTGGGAACCAAGACTGTGAGACTATATCTGTGTACAGCGCTTAGTACAGGGCCTGGTACATAGTAAGGGCTTAACAAATACCTTAAAAAAACTATAGCACACAGATTCTGTAGTCTATACAGTCAAAATTCAGTGACTTGCTCTTCTCTATTTTTATTTTAAGTGATGATTAGGACTGTAATCTTGCTGTGGGCAGGGAACGTAACTACCAACTCTATTGTGTTGCACTCTCCCAAGCACTTAGTACAGTGCTTGGCACACAGAAAGTGCTCAATACCTACCACTGGTTGATTGGTGACCGTATGCAAGTATAGTTTACACTGGGTTTGTGTGACATTAAAAACCTGAGTTTGTTACTGTTTACTCAACCAATAACATTTACTGAGTGCTTACTCTATCCCA
Source organism: Ornithorhynchus anatinus (assembly GCF_004115215.2). Taxonomy (NCBI): domain Eukaryota; kingdom Metazoa; phylum Chordata; class Mammalia; order Monotremata; family Ornithorhynchidae; genus Ornithorhynchus; species Ornithorhynchus anatinus. Next base: position 47,498,895 of record NC_041729.1, read on the forward strand.
GGAACTTTATTGAGCACTTGGGAGGGTACAGTAGCGTGAGCAGACCCGTTAACGTCTTTAAACCAAGTCTGGCCTTAAAAGGTTATGAATAGAAAGTTTAATAGAGTCAGGGCGGAGCGATTACAGTCTTCAGATTCCCCTGAGTGGTTTTAACGGTATTTGTTAAACGCTTACTATGTGCTAGGCACTGTACTAAGTGATCAGGTTTTAATGATGTTACATCTTGCCTTTGAATGGGGACCAGCCCTTCTCCTCCCTTCTGATGTCAAGATTGGATACGATTACTGTCTTTCTTATTTTAATACCCTATTTCAGGGAGTGTTTCAATGTATGGGAATGAGTGTGGTTAAGATGGTCATCTGTACTAAGATGGCAATTATTTTCCTGTGCTGGCCCAATCTGCCCTCTAATTAGCAGGGGTGGTGCTGTTGGAGAGGATAATGGGGAATTAGAAGAGGATTTTAGTAAGGCGATAATCTATCCCTCAGAGGAAGCAAGAACCTTTCAAGGAGTTTTCCAGCTGTCAAAACACCCCCCATCCCCACCCCTTCGGCTTTACTGTAAAGTCTTCGTGAAGAAGAAAGCAGTTTCCCATTAATGTTTTTTGAAGTTTAAAAACCCGCTTGGGCTTTCCCTTTCCAGTTCCTAAATCCAAAATGGCATCCCTGCTGTGCTGTGTAAGGAATAATGAGCTTTGGGTCCTAAGAAGCTGTGTTCTGGGACCTAGAGGAAAGAACATGGGCCTGGAAATTAGGACACCTGATAAGGATAATTGTGGTATTTGTTAGGACTTGTTAGGTGCCAAGCACTGAACGGAGCGTTGGGGTGAGATACAAGGTAATCCGGTTGGATATAGTCCCTGTCCCACATGGAGCTCACAGTCTGAGGGAGAATAGGTTTTGAATCCCCATTTTAAAGATGAGGAAACTGAGGCTTAAAGAATCTAAGTGACTTGCCCAAGGTTACCTGGCAGGCAAGTGGTGAAGCCGGGATTAGAACCCAGATCTGTCTGACTCCCGGGCCCGTGCTCTTTCCAGAAGACCACGCTGCTTCTCACCCTGGGTTCTAATCCTGACTCCGCAACTTGCCTGCCGTGTGTGACCTTGGGAATGTCACTTCGCTGCGTTGCAATCAGTCGGTGCTATTTATTGAGCGCTTAGGAGAAGCAGCATAGCTCAGTGGCAAGAGCCCGAGCTTGGGAGTCAGATGTCATGGGTTCGAATCCCGGCTCTTCCACTTGTCAGCTGTGTGACTGTGGGCAAGTCACTTCACTTCTCGGTGCCTCAGTTACCTTATCTGTAAAATGGGGATTAGGACTGTGAGCCCCACGTGGGACAACCTGATTCCCCCGTGCCTACCCCAGCGCTTAGAACAGTGCTCGGCACATAGTAAGCTCTTAACAAATACCGACATTATTATTATTCTCTGTGCCTCAGTTACCTCGTCTGTAAAATGGGGATGAAGACTGTGAGCCTCACGTGGGACAACCTGATGACCCTGTATCTATCCCAGCGCTTAGAACAGTGCTCTGCACATAGTAAGCTCTTAACAAATACCAACATTGTTATTACTGTGTGCAGAGGACTGTACTCAGCACCTCGACTCCCGGCTCTGCCACTTGTCAGCTGTGTGACTGTGGGCAAGTCACTTAACTTCTCTGTGCCTCAGTTGCCTCATCCGTAAAATGGGGATTAACTGTGAGCCTCGCATGGGACGACCTGATGACCCTGTATCTCCCCCAGCGCTTAGTACAGTGCTCTGCGCATAGTAAGCGCTTAACAAATACCAATAGTACCGTAAAAGCGAATAGGGAGCCAAGATTTTCTCCCACAAGGAGCTTAAGGACCAGCTTTCTCCTCCATAGAATGGGAGGGAGATCCCTGCTCTCCCTCCTGCTTAGCTTGTGAGGCCCATAGGGGACAGGGACTGTGTCCAGTCCGTTCATATTGATTTCCCCTGAACGCTTAGCACACAGTAAGTCCTTTCTTCCAGGGAAGGTAAGGCAGCGTGGTTTGCAAAGCCCGCATTGGCCTGCAGAGGGCGCCCCCTCCCCAGAATTCCTCATTCATTCATTCATTCATAGTATTTATTGAGCGCTTACTGTGTGCAGAGCACTGGACTAAGCGCTGGGAATGGACCATTCATTCATTCAATAGTATTTTTTGAGCGCTTACTATGTGCAGAGCACTGGACTAAGCGCTTGGAATGGACAAATCAGCAACAGATAGAGACAGTCACTGCCCATTGACGGGCTTACAGTCTACTCCGGGGAGACAGGCAGACAAAAACAATAGCAATAAATAGAATCAAGGGGATGAATATCTCATTAAAACATCTCATTAAAACAATAGCAACAGATAGAGACAATCCCTGCCCAGTGACGGGTTTACAGTCTAATCAGGGGAGACAGAGGGACAAAAACAAGACAACATAATCACAATACATCGGTCCTCCCGACTCCTGCAAATTGACAGGTCGCTTAGCCAGCACCGGGATGGATTTGGGGAATGTACCCGGGATAGTCCCTTCAGCCATTCCCTTGAGGGAAGGGAAGATAATCGCTGTGGTCTTGGCTCGCGAACCCTTTTGCCTGCCTCTTTCCCTAGCTTGACTCCTTTCTCCTCTCCTTCTCTCATCCCACCGCCCAGGGCCACCTGGCTGGTGAGTGACCATGGTGCCCACAGTGACCTTGCCCATTCTACCCCCTCCCGCGCTGCTTGAGGATCTTGACCAGCGTACGGCAAAAATGCCCACTGGTTCGAGAGAGACTGGAAGGCAGCCATGGGACAACTAGCTGGACGATGGTGGTGATGATGGTGGTATTTGTTAAGCGCTTACTATGTGTCAAGCCCTATTCTAAGCTCTGGAGAAGATACGAGCTAATCAGTTGGACACAATCCCTGTCCAACATGGGGCTCACGTGCTTAATCCCCACTTTAAAGATGAGGCACCTGGGGCACAGGGAAGTCAAGTGACTTGTCCACAGTCACACAGCAGACAAGTGGTGGAGCCGGGATTAGAACCTAGGTCCTTCTGACCCCCAGGCCCATGCTCTGTCCACTAGGTTCTGCCGCTCCTGGGGCTGATTGAGCTTCCGGGTGGGTCTGTGGGCTTGGCGGACGCAGCCAGCTTTAGTACGGGAGTTGATCAGAGAGATTCCCCAGAGAGAGTTTCTGGACATAGTTTTCATTCAATTTGCCGTTTTTCATGTCACATTTTACAAGGAGGCAGAAACAGCTCCCAGTTTACAAACCACTGGTGTTCAACTGATCTTCTCGATTTATGGCCTGAATCCAGGATCCGTAGCTGGCATTTTGAGCTCAGACTGACGCTCACAGGACAGCAGAAAAGACGGCTAGTTCTTTGGTCCTGAAGGCAGGTGTCTCATCCTACTGTGGCTCCCAATTTTCCTTTGAAAAATGAACTATTAACCAGATTGTATAATTTCTCTCATCCTAATTTTTTTAAAAAGCAACTTTATTCAAGCCTTTTCTGAATTTTCAGACCAAGGATTTTATTTTAAAGCAACAAATAGCAGCTGTTTCCTTCGGCTTTAACGCTAGATTTCCAAGCTCAGCTACGTCTGGGTTACTGCACCGCTTCGCTTTCCCTGAATTACGTGCTCTTGATTTGCCGAGGATGTGGTTTGTGTTTCTATTTTCTTCACTCCATTCACTGCTCTGACAGCAGGAAACATGCAGACTGAATTCCCTGCATCAGAAGTGGTGATACCCAGGACGGTTTCACCCCTGCATTTAGGAGAACCGCCCGGTTTTTGCGGTGGAGTTTCCATTCCTAATTTCCTAGCAGAGTTACCGAAACAATGGTGGATTGCTTGGAGGTGCCATCCGGTCTATGTGGGGCTTGAGAAATAGGCGGGAAGCTACAAGGGCATAGCCATCATCAATTAATTATTATGTATCGTGGGCCCTCAGGGCTCACATCACTATTCTAAGTGCTTTGAGTTGGAGGAGTTAGCAGACTGTGGAAAAGACCCTCTCCGTGGTTTCACAGAGGTGGTAGCTAGTTCTATCGAGGCTGAGTGAATATGCCATGAAAAGCACTCTGCAGAATTTGTAGTGTGAATATAAATGTTGGGTGAGGGGGTCCGTCACTGGGCAGTAGTCAGGTCTGTTCTACGCTCCAAGAATCCTGGCCTGGTTAAACACCTCCAAGAAGATTTCTGATGAGGGAAAGGAAGGGCCCCTCATGTCACAGGCAAAAGCAGCGTGCTAGAAAGGCAAGGTGCCTGCCTGCCTGTCTGGAAACGGGCAGACCTGGGTTTGAGTCCGAGCCCCGTGACCGTGGCCCTCAACCTCTCGGTACCTCAGTTTCCTCATCCGCAAAATGGGACTAATACTACCTGCCCCACAGGGTTGTTGTGAGGGCAAAAATGAGATCAGCAACGTGAGGATGATTTGGAAGTAAAATTCTACATAAAACTCAGGTCTTATCATACTTGGAGAAGCGAGGAGCCTGACAGAGGGTGTGATCGTTTATCGAATGAGGAAACTCCAGTGGCCCAGTGTAAGAAAACAGATCACAGGGACCTGAGATGGCAAGGATTGAACCCAATCTGTTAGCCTGGGAATAGAGGTCTCATTCATTCATTCATTCATTCATTCATTGGTATTTACTGAGCATTTAATGTGCGTGCAGAGCACTGTACTAAGCACTTGGGAGAGTACAATACAACAAAACAACAGGAATAGTCCCTGCCCACAATGAGTTTACGGTTTTGAGACGTGCTTACATCTGTTTCATAGCCACTGGGGTACTAGCGGGTAACGTCCCTCGGCACCAGATGGGAAGAGCGGCTTGAAGGAGTTAATGCCTCCTCGGAGAAGCCCACTCTCCGCAGAAGATCTGGTGTCCAGCCCGCCCACCCCACCGTGCGATTCGCCGGGCGGGAGATAGGCCGAACGTCAGCTTCTCCCAGCAGACTCGATACATCCGTCACCGAGGTAATGTACTCTCTGGGCATACGGGGACTGAGGGTTAAGATTAAAATGATAAGGTAAGAATTGTTGGGCTCCTCTTAAAGGATGGGGTACTGGGCCAGTCCTCCATGGGGGTTCAAATAGGAAAGGCATGAAATAGGGACCCCAGGTGGCTTTGCTAAAGAAAAGAGAGGCCATTACGTGTTCGGGACCATTCCAGACTCGAGGGCACGGCTGGTAATCCACCCATTTTGTTCCCACAGTATGTTGCATGCCACTTCCAGCTGCTGAAGAATGAGTGACCTTTGGAAAGGTCTATAAAAAGACAGCAAGCGTATGCCACAATAACACTCTTAACAAAGGCGAGAGGGAATAGGAGAAAGAGCCCAGGTCTAAGTGCAGGGCGTACCGAAAAGGGGGTGGGGGACTATTCCTGCTGACGGGCAGGCTCGTGGGGAGAGCCGGAAGTAACAGGGCCGAACCAGATGCCGGTCACTTCAGCACCGGGTCACTTTCATCCGGAACGATCTGGTGCTATTGGGTGTTAGCGGCACCGGCTTCTGTATAACCGTGGGAAGCACGATTATAATGATAAAAACACGGTAGATCCGATTAGCGTTGTTTATTTTCTCAAAGCTTTTCCCATCGGTGATCTCATTTTGCCATAGCAGCAGTCATGTAGGGTAGAGGGAGGCAGGTTTTAGTCCCAGTTTAAAGGATGAGGAACAGCTGTAAGGTTGTGAAGTGACTTACTCAAGGTCATGCAGCAGAGAGGCAGTGTGGTCTAGTGGTCAGAGCATGGGCCTGGGAGTCAGAAGGACCTGGCTTCTAATTATGGCTCTGCCACTTGTCTGATGTGTGATCTTAGGCGAGTCACTTCATTTCTACATGCCTCAGTTACCTCATCTGTAAAATGGGGATTAAGACCGTGAGCCCGATGTGGGACGTGAACTGTGTCCAACCTGATTATCTTCTATCTACCTCAGTGCTTAGAACAGTGCCTGGCACATAGTAAGCCCTTAAATACACCCCCCCAAAAAAAAACAACCACCTAGGACTCTGGGCTCCTGACTTGCAGATCCACACCCCTGCTTGGGATGTCAGGGATGACAGAGGAGTCGCGGCCCCGAGACCTCCCAGAGGAGTTGATCATAGTACCAGTGGCTTGTACGGCATCACTGTTCCTCTTTCATCCCTGCCGGTCATGTTACGGCCAGGGGAAAGGAGTGCCACGAGTGCGTAGGCAGGCAGGGGTGAAACGCATCGCGGTCTCCGCCCACACTATGCAGCGAAAGGCAGAACCGGGACTAGAAACCCAGGTCTCCGGGTGCCCAGAGGGATGCCTTCTCCACCAGATCAACACCAGATTTCAGACCCAAGCCAAAGAGAGTCAACTGAAACCTTTCAGGCAGAGAAAGGGGCATGGAATAATGGCAGCTTTTTCAGTTTTGTTTTGTTTTCCAATGCTTAGAACAGTGCTTGGCACATAGTAAGCGCTTAACACATGTCATCATTATTATTTTAATGGCATTTAAGTGCTAGATCCTGTACCAAGAGCTGGGGTTGATACAGGCTAATCAGGTTGGACATAGCCCATGTCCCACATAACTCAGTCTTCATCCCTATTTTGAGTAGTGAAGTGACTTGCCCAAGGTCCCACAGCAGACAAGTAGCAGAGCCAGAATTAAAACCCACGTCCTTCTGACTCCCAGGCCCGTGCTCTATCGACTAGGCCATCCCACTAGACACCATCCAAGCTTTGGGATAAGCTCGATTAGATTCACTAAGGGAGGTTGTGGCATTCAACCTCAAAAATATTTACTATTGAAGGAATTTGTTAAGTTCTTACTATGGGTCAAACACTGTTCTCAGCCCTGGGACAAGTTGATAAGGTCGGACGCAGTCCCTATCCCACGTGGGGCTTACAGTGTAAGTAGGAGGGAGAAGAGGTTTTGGATCCCCATTTTACAGGCGATGAAACTGAGGCGCAGAGAAGTTAAGTGACGTGCCCGAGGTCACACAGCAGTCGACTCGTAGAGCCGGGGATTAGAACCCAGGTCTTCTGACTCCCAGATCCAGGCTCTTTCCCTTAGGCCATGCTGCTTCACGGCTATGGAGTTCAGCGCTCACACTTAATGGCTCCCAACTAACCATTCCCTAAATTTGACCGGGAATAGGGAGACCTGGATTTTTTCCTGCCAAGCAAGAGATTTCCGAGGTCTAGCTAAACGTTGTGTTTGGAAAATTATTTATACTAATATCTGTCTCCCCCTCTAGACTGTAAGCTCGGGAACATGTCTGCTGATTCTGTTGTACTGGACTCTCCCAAGCATTTAGTGCAATGTTCTGCACATAGTAAGTACTCAATAAATACGACTGATTGAAAATCCTTAATCGGGCTTCTCAATCTAAATGGGTAAAATGTACCCAGGCCATACCTAAATGTCTCAGTAGTCAGTTTCAGCATGGCCTAGTGGGCGTTGTTGGGCAGGGATTGTCTCTATCTGTTGCCGAAATGTCCATTCCAAGCGCTTAGTACAGTGCTCTGCACCTAGTAAGCGCTCAATAAATACGACTGAATGAATGAAAAACCCTGGAGTTGGGAGACCTGGGTTCTAGTCCTGGTTCTGCCACTTGCCTGCTCCCTAGGACAAGTCACTTTAAATCTCTGTGCCTTGGTTCCTCATCTGTAAAATGGGGATAAAATACCTGATCTCCTTCTTAGGCTGGGAACCCTGAGTGGGAGAGGGACGGAGTCCAAGATGATCATCTTATTCAAAGTTCATTCCTCAGCCCAGAGTAAGCATTTAAGAAATACCATCATTTTAGTCTCCGACCTTTCATTTTTATGAAACTTCTCTGGGCCTCAGTTACCTCATCTGTAAAATGGGGATGAAGACTGTGAGCCCTACGTGGGACAACCTGCTCATCTTGTATCTACCCCAGCGCTTAGAACAGTGCTTGGCGCATAGTAAGCGCTTCACAAATACCAACATTATTATTATTATTATTTTTCCTCTATTTTCGGCCAGTGTAGGCACACACCATTCCCTGCCACACACTTTAAGCTTGTCATGGGCAGGGAATGTACGGGCTAATTCTGTTATCTGCCACTTGTCAGCTCTGTGACTGTGGGCAAGTCACTTAACTTCTCTGTGCCTCAGTTACCTCATCTGTAAAATGGGGATTAAGACTGTGAGCCTCACGTGGGACAACCTGATTAACCTGTATCTCCCCCAGTGCTTAGAACAGTGCTCGGCACATAGTAAGCGCTTAACAAATGCCAAGATTATTATTATTATTTACTACAGTGCTCTGCACGTAGTAGGTGCTCAACAAAATACCGCTGATTGATTTAAACCCCCCAGGACTTATGTAAATATTCTTATACTCTACTATGTCCCCTAACCCTAACCTTTTTAATGTCTGTCTCCCACTGTGGACGGTAAGCTTCCCGTGGGCAGGGATCACAGCGAGCAACACTATCGTACTCTCCCAAGTGCTTAGTTTAATGCTCTGCGTACAGTGAGCACTCAATAAATGCCATTGTTTAATTGATTACATCCAGTAGCATCAGTGGTATTGATTCATTGCCCAAATGGGTACAGCAAAGCCCCCAGTCCAGAATCTAGTAAAACTGATTCCACTATAGAATAATTCTTATTAATAATAGTAAAGGTTAAGCTCTTACCATGTGCCAAGCCCTGTTCTAAGCTCTGGGGTAGATACAAGTAGAAGCAGCGTGGCTCAGTGGAAAGGGCACGGGTTTTGGAGTCAGAGGTCGTGGGTTCGAATCCCGGCTCTGCCACTTGTCAGCTGTGTGACTGTGGGTGAGTCACTTAACTTCTCTGTGCCTCAGTTACCTCATCTGCAAAATGGGGCTGAAGACTGTGAGCCCCACGTGGGACAACCTGATTCCCCTGTGTCTACCCCAGGGCTTAGAACAGTCCTCTGCACATAGTAAGCGCTTAACAAATACCAACATTATTATTATTACAAGTAATCAGATTGGACACAGTCTCACTCCCACATGGGGCTCACAGCCTGAATCCCCATTTTACAGATGAGGTAACTGAGGCACAAAAAAGAGTTAAGTGATTTGCCCAAGGTCACACAGCAGACGACTCGCAGAGCCAGGGATTGGAACCCACGTCCTCTGAGTCCCAAGCCCGTGCTCTTACCGCTAGGCCTTGCTGCCTCTCAATTCTTGGTTAAGAGCTAGAGGATTAAGCTGTTGGGGATATTTTATACAATGATTTAATTGAAGAATATTGTTTGCAAACTGCTTCTTGGCAAAGATGCTTGTTCATATACAGTAAACAGATGTGTTAGTCTTGGTCAAGGGGGTTTGCCATTTTTCCTCATCGGTGGAACGCTGCCCAGCCCACGGAGGCAGCAGGGTCGGGGGGGCGAGCCTATTATTGGCTGTGAGGGGCTTGTTTTGGCCATGGCCTTTCTCTGAGCGGGGCAAGTTAGTTTACCGTCTAAGCAACTGCCTGGAAACAGACAGGGAACTGTGGCTTTTTGAGGTTTTTTTAATGGTATTTGTTTAGCACTACTTATGTGCCAGGCACTCTACTGAGTGTTGGGATAGATACAAGCTAATCAGATTGGACACAGTCCATGTCCTCCATGGGGCTCACAGTTTTAATCCCCATTTTATAGCTGAAGTAACTGAGGCATAGAGAAGTTAAATAACTTGCCCAAGATCTTCTAGCCCTGGTTCTGTTATACACACACACACACTCTGTTTCTCTCTTTCTTTCTTCCTCTCTCTAATCTGGAAAATTCACTCCACCCTCTCTGGGCCTCAGTCTTCTTATCTATCAATTAAAAAGTGCAAAATGGCACATGACCCAGGCAAGACGTAAAGGCTCCAAACCTAGGTGGGGTCCCAGTCATCATCATTCATGCAGAGCACTGTACTAAGCACTTGGGAGAGTACGCTACAACAGAGTTGGTAGAAACGTTCCCCGCCCACAGTGAACTGGGATCTGATCAAACTGGGCAGGGCGGGTGTGGTTTCCTCTGCGCTACTGCCTACCCTTGTACTCATCCAAGGACCGGTCAGATAGATAACACTGGTGACTTAGTCAGTGATATTTATTGAGTGCTTACTATGTATAACGCAGTACGTGGTTGGAAGAGTACGGTAATAATAGAATTAGTAGACACATCGCTGCTCCTGGGGAAGACAGACATTAAAATACTTGGGCAGGGATTATCTCTCTTTATTGCTGTATTGTACTTTCCAAGCTCTTGGTACAGTGCTCTGCACACAGCGCTCAATAAACGATTGAATGAATACATTACAGATAAAGGAAGTGGCAGGGTATAAGGGTAAAATCACTGCGGTGTTGTTAAGCGCTTACTATGTGCCAAGCGCTGTTCATTCATTCAGTCAGTAGTAATTATTGAACGCTTACTATGTGTAGAACACTGTTCTAAGCGCTTGGAATGGACAATTCAGCCACAAATAGAGACAATCCCTGCCCAATGACGGGCTCACAGTCTAAACTGTTCTAAGCACTGGGGTAGATACAAGGTAATCAGGCTCCACATGGGGCTCACAGTCTTAATCCCCATTTGACAGATGAGGTAACTGAGTCACAGAGAAGTTAAGCGACTTGCCCAAAGTCACACAGCTGCCAAGTGGCGGAGCAGGGATTAGAACCCACGACCTCCGAGTTTGTAGGCCCGTGCTTTTGTACCTCAGGGCTGTGTGGCTGGCGAGGGGGGCGGGGGTGAATGTCAAGTGCTTTAAAGGGTACAGATCCAAGTGAAGAGGCGACACAAAAAGGAGAGGGCAGAGAGGAAATGAGGGCTTGGGGAAGATCTCTTGGAGGAGATGTGATTTTAATAAGGCTTTGATGGTGGGGAGGGTGGTGATCAGCCATATATGAAGGCAGGGTGGGGGGTTCCAGGCTGGAAGAAGGATATGGGCAAGGGGTCTGCGGCAAGATGGATGAGACCAAGGTGCAGAGAGCAGGTTGAGAAAAGTGTAGGGGCTGGGTTTTAGTAGGAGGGGGTGAGCTGATTGACTGGGCAGAAAACAGATCAAGTGCTTAGTACAGTACACTGCACACAGTAAACACTCAATAAATAGCATTGGTTGGCAGGCAGTTAGGGAAAGTGAGAGCTCAGAAAGGGACCTAGACCTGCAACGCCCTCAAAACACCGGCACCGACTTCTCTCTTGATTTATTCCTTTGGCTGAGTCTGCTGCTTCACCTGGAGACATCTTCCTCTTCCCAGTTATTCTCTATTCTTTCTCCTCCACCAAGAAAACCAGCCAGCTTGAACCTACCTCCCGGGAAGCCCCAGCGCCTCCGTCGAAACAGTCCGTTTGGGAATGAAAACGCACAGGTCTCCATTTGGTTCTCGGAGTCTCTCAAAAGCAGCAATTATTTTCATCCTTGAAAAAAACAACCCAAGTGAAAATTACCGAGTGTGACTGAGAGCCGGGCCCAGTCCCGAGCTGCATGTTTTCCCGCTGATCAGAACCCCATGAAGACTGTCACTTAGTCCCATCATCACAGGAATCACTGTAGGGTGTTGATTCGCACTTCAAGCACAACTGAGCAGTTGAGCACACAGATACTTTGAGCCTGGTTAGCCTCAGATATTATACAAACTAAATAAAGAAAAAGATGACCCCCCGCCCCCCAAAACGCGTGTGTGTATATATTTCAAATGTGATTGGAAGCAGCTTGTCGCTAGATAGAGCGTGGGATCTGGTTTCTACTCCCAGCTCCACCGCTTATCTGCTGTGGGAACTTGATTTCTCTCTGCCTCATCTATAAAATGGGGATTAAGATTGGGAGCCCCATGTGGGACAGGGACTGCGACCAACCCCATTTGCCGGTATCCACCCCATCGTTTAGTACAGTGCCCGGCACAAAGTAGGCGCTTAAATGCCACAATCATCATCGAGTTGGCCTACGAGTGTAGGTATGTGTGACTGAAGAGGCCCAGGTGAGATTCTCAGTCCCAACCAATCTTCCAAAACATAATTTTACTTATTACCTTAGGATGATGTTGCCTTTGATACAGTGCTTTAAGTTTCAAGGCTCTGTTCTCGTCCCCTTCTGTTCTCCATCTACACCTACTCCCTTGGAGAACTCATTCGCTCCCATGTACCTCGTCTTTGAGGATGATTCTTAAATCTATCTCTCCGGCTCCAACCTCTCTCCTTCTCTGCAAGCTCCCAATTCCTCCAGCCTTCAGGACAGCTCTACTTGGATGTCCGACTGACATCTTAAACTGAACATGTCCAAAACAGAACTCAATTTCTCACCCAAACCCTGCCCTCCCTAAGACTTTCCCATCACTTTAAACAAAACCACCATCTTCCCCGTCTCCCAAGCCCATAACCCTGCCATTGTCCTCGTCTCATATCTCTCATTAAACCCACACATTCAGTTTGTCACCAAATCCTGGCAGTTCTACCTTCTCCTCTCTAAAATCTGCCCCTTCATGTCCAACCAAACTGCCCCCATGCGGGTCCAAGCACTGTCATATCTTGTCTCGGCTGCTGCGTCGATCTCCTTGCCGACCTCCCTGCCTCCAGCCACTTCTCACTCCAGTCCATATTTCACTCTGCTGCCTGGATCATTTTCAAAAAACTGAACCCACACACATCTCCTCACTCCTCAAAATCCCCCAGTGGTTGCCCATCCCTCACTGCATCAAACAGAAACTCATTACTGGCATTAAGGCACTCCCCCTATTTTTAAAAAATGGTAATTGTTAAACGCTTACTATGTGCCGGGCACTGTACTAAGCGCCGGGGCAGAGACAGGCTAATCAGGTTGGACACAGTCCATGTCCCAGCTCCCAACCTTAATTCCCATTTTGCTGATGAGGTAACAGTGGCCCAGGGAAGTTAGGTGACTTACCCAAGGTCACACAGCAGATGAGTGGCAGAGGCAGGATTAGAACCCAGGTCCTTCTGACTCCCAGATGCTCTATCCGCTAGGCCACCTGCTTCTCCCCTCCTAGCTAACCTTGCTTGTATCCCACTACTAGCCCGCACACTTCTTCTAACACCAACTTCCTTGCTCTACTTTGATCGCCTATCTCTCTCACCATCAACCTTTTGCTCACATCCTCCTTCCTGCCTGGACTCCCTTGCCCTTCATATCTGATAGACCACCACTCTCCCTGACTTTAAGCCCCTACTAAAATCATCTCTCCAAGAAACCTTCCCTGACTAACCTCTCATTTCACCCTTCCTTCTTTTTTTTTTTAATATGGTATTTGTTAAGTGCTTACTACGTGCCAAGCACTGTACTAAGCATCGTAGTCGATGTAAACTAATCCTTAGAGCTAAGATAATAAAGTCCATGTTCCACTTGGGGCTAAGTCTTAATCCCCATTTCAGAGATGAGGTAACTGAGGCACAGAGAGGTTAAGCGACATGCCCAAGGTCACAGCAGGCTAGTGGTGGAGCCAAGGTTAGAACCTGAGTCCTGCGACCCACCCCCTGCTCTATCCACTAGGCCATACTGCTTCTGCATTGCCTTTGCCCCTGGGCTTGTAGCCCTTAATCACTTTGATATCCCACCCTCAGCACTTAAGTCCATATCTTTTCATTCTGCTGCATCCCCTGCCTGAAATCCATTTTAATGGCTGTTCCCCTCATTATAATGAATGAGGATTGTATCTACCGACTTTATTGTATTTATTTTAGTGTTTATTTAAACTCCTTTTTGGTAGGGATCATGAGAGCTCACCTCCTCCAAGAGACCTTCCCAAACTGAGCCCCTCCTTTCCTTCTGCTTCCCCTCCCCTCCCACCCTCTGCTCCTCCCCCTTCCCCTTTCCCCTCCCCTCAGCACTGTGCTCATTTGTATATATTATTTATTTTGTTAATGAGGTGTCCATCCCCTTGATTCTATTTACCTTGATGATGATGTCTTGTTTTTGTTTTGTTCTGCTTTGCTCTGCTGTCTGTCTCCCCCGTTTAGACTGTGAGCCGGTCATTGGGCAGGGATTGTCTCTATCTGGTGCCGAACTGTACATTCCAAGCGCTTAGTACAGTGCTCTGCACAGAGTAAGTGCTCAATAAATACTATTGAATGAATGAATTACCAACTCTATTGTATTGTACCCTCCCAAGAGCTCTGTATGGTGTTCTGCACACAATAAGTGCTCAATAAATACCATTGATTGAGTGACACTATCCTGAGTTACAGTGCTCTGCCCGTAGTGAGCCTATGTTGACCGATCTCACTAAGGCTGAATCCCACTTCACACAGTCCTCACCGATCCTGTTATCTATTTATCCGAAGGGAATTAAAATGAACAAAGCATCCAGATCATGTCATCAGCCAGTAAGAAACTGACTTTCCTAAAACTCCCAATCTCAGTATAAACACAAGATGGAGCTGAGGAGAGCCGAACTATCCCTTTGCTTATTAATGTCTAATTGTGTTATGTTTTTAGTTTAATTCTCATGGGCTTGAATTAAATATTGCACCATTTTATGGGCACAAAATTGCATTACATGCTCATTAGCCTCCATTTATTGCTTTGTGCTTGCCAGGCCAAAGCTTCCCTTTACCTAGTGGTGTCTGCACTAAGTGTGACTGACTCTGGTAGGGTCCCGTTAAGTCTCAAGTCTCTGGTTAGAGCTGGGCTGAAGCAACAGAATTCCATGGGGAAAGCTATGAATAGAAAAATATCTCCCGTGTGAAAAGACAGATTTTCCCATAAAAAAAAGAAAAAACATAAACTCTGAAACAATCTGACTTACTCTGAAATTTTCCATTGCAGGACAATTGGAACATTTGTGGTTGGAATGACATCCATTTGCCTTTTCTTGCAAAAGGGACTTGTCAAGTTCCCCACTTCTGGAAAATTTGGTGAGCAAACTCCATATAGTCAGGTGATCCAAAAATGATTTTGCAGTTATAGCAACAGCCTGTGTGTGAAGGACAATCATATAAAATGTGGTAGGGAAATGAATTCACTCTCTATTTTTATTGGTATTTGGAAAGCACTTACTATGTTCTGGGCACTGTTCTAAATGCTGGGCTAGATATGAGCTGATCAGGTTGAACGTAGTCCGTGTCCCACATGGGGCTCATATTCTTAATCCCCATTTTCCAGATGAGGTAACTGAGGCATAGAGAAGTTAAGTGACTTGTCCAAAGTCAAACTGAGAAATGCTGGAGCCGGAATTAGAACCTAAGTCCTTCTGACTCTCAGGCCCGTGCTCCATCTACTATTCAATTCTCAGGAATCTCTATTTCCTCTCACTGACCATATCATTATGAAACCTGGGCACCAGAATATCATTTTGAAGTGGGTGTCTCCACTGGTTAAGAGACTGGAGGGTTGGGGAGAGTTAGGGGCTTAAAGTCCCCTAATGTCCTGGGTCATCTGTACTACTAACAATAATATTTATGGCACTTGCTAAGTGTTTACTATGTGCCAACCACTGTTGTAAGTGCTGGGGTAGATACAAGTTAACCAGGTTGGACCCAGTCCCAGTCCCACGTGGGGCTCCCGGTCTCAATCCCCATTTTGCAGATGAGGTAACTGAGGTACAGAGAAGTGAAGTGACTCGCCCAAGGTCACACAGCAGACAAGCAGCTGAGCTGGAATTAGAACCCATGACCTCCTGACTTCCAGGCCTATGAGCTATCCATTATGCCAGCCCTCAAGGTCCAGTAACAAGGATGAGGCTATTGGAGTGGATTAGGGATGTACTGGCATACTACTTTTATTTCTACTGATAGAATAATAGAATCGGAAGGAGAGATCAGACCTTGTCAATCTGGATTCGTCACTCCTGACTTTTTGGCTTGGCCAACCGGGAAGGTGTTTAAGCATAGTAGTGGAAGATGGATGAGTGGCTAATCCCAAGGGGACGTATCAGTGACTTGGGTGTTCGACTCGGGAGATGGGTTAAGTAGTGAACCACAGGACTTAGTCAGGGCACCGGTACTTCTCAAATGTCTTTACTAGTCCTCTTGGTGAAAGAACTGAGAATTTGCTAAGCAAATCTGTAGACCTGAATTTGGTGGCCTTCCTACAGTCTGGAAAATAGAAATTAAATCCAAAGTGGCCTGGCTACGTCGGTAAAGTGAACCCTTCAATAAGAGAATGAAAGCTGATGGAGATATATGAGATAGTACACTGCTTGAGCACAAAAAAACCAAACGAAAATAAGGGGATCGGGTTAAAGAAACCCGGCACAAATTCAGCAGAAAAATTCTGGGTTCATAACTGGCCAGAAACTGAATTGGAGTCAGCAAAGTAGAAACAGTATGTTCTAGTGGACAGAGCACAGACCTTGTAGTGATAAGGACCTGGGTTCTAATCCCAGCTCCACCACTTGTCTGCTGTATAATCTTAAGCCAGTCCCTTTACTTCTCTGTGTCTCAGTGATCTCTTCTGTCAAATGGGGTTCCACACTGTGAGATGTGTCCAACCTGATTAGCTTGCATCTACCCCAGCACTTAATAGAGTGCCTAGCACATAGTAAGCGCTTAAGAAATAACATTTATTAAAAAAGGAGGAGATAGCTAAGGATCTAAAAGCCCCAGGCCCACCTACGTACCTGTGTGCAAGATTATAAAGGGTCTTAATGGGGGAACCGAAAAGTATAGTTTTACCACAATCTAAAACCATAAGGAGTCCTGACCTACATTATACAATCGACTTAAGGAATACTGCACACCAGTCACTGCATTTTAGGAAAAGTAAAATAAGGCAAGAAAGATACCAGACAGGAGTAGTTTTCGTATGCAATAAGAATAGGCTGAAAAGATTAGGAGTCTTCAGTCTGAAAATCCCAAGTCTGAGCAAAGGCATAATTGAAGTCCACAGAGTCTCGAAGGGGTGAGCCGGGTGAGCACCCAATTACCATTCTCCAAATCCGACACCACCGAGGCTAGGGAAGAACTCGTCTAAACTTGGACCTGGAGGATTCACAGCAAGCCAAAAAGGAGCCCTTCGCACAACGAACTAGACACATATGAAATTTGTTACTATGGGAAGTTGGGAAGGCAGAACATTTCAAAAAAAATAAGAAAGGTTGAAAAATGGAAAGGCCCCTAAATAGCGGGAACAGAAAGGATGTTAGAGCAAGATGGTAGAAATGTCAGGCGGCTCAAGAATGGGTTATTATTTGGGAAAGGCGGGGATTTGAGACGGTAAACCTTAGCATGAAGATGAATGCCTGGGAGGGCAGTCCATCACACTGGTGTTTTGAGCTCTCTATGGTGCCACGCTCAGACAGAATACTGGGCTGACTTGACCCGGCAGTGAAATTACTCATGTTCCAACTGAATGTGGCTGAGATGCAGAGGCCTACCCATTCCTAGCTTGGGCAGTGGCTAACGAGTAGAAGGCAATCTGCTACCAGTCAATACTCACCTGTGCTGGGCAGTAGAGGCACGGGAGAGAGTCAGGGGTGGAGACTCAAGTTTACTGCGCTGAAGGAGGCAATGGGAAACCACTTCCAGAAAACTCTTATGGATCCGCTACCGGAATGATTGCAGATGGAGGTGGGGTATTCTGGAAGAAATGTGTCCGTGGTGTCACTATGGGGCGGAGACGACTCGACGGCATGAGACAAGACAAGAGATGTAATTTAGGGCAGAGAGTAGAACAGCTGTTAATGGGCTGAATCCGAGAGGGAGGCTCCAAGCCACTCCCATGATAATATTAACAATAGCGATAATAACTGTCGTATTTGTCAATCGCTTACTATGTGCCAAGCACCAAGCGGTGGAAAGGTACAAGATAATCAGGTCCCACGTGGGTCTCTCAGTCTAAGTAGGAGGAAGAACAAGTATTGAATTTCCATTTTGCAGGTGAAGGAACTGAGGCACAGAGATGTTAATTCAATCAATGGTATTTATTGAGTGCTTACTGTGTACAGAGCACTGTACTGAATGTTTGGAAGAGTACAGTATAACAGAGTCGGTAGACATGTTCTCTACCCACAGTGAGCCTGCAGCCTAGAGGACTGCCCGAGGTCACACAGCAGACAAATGGCAGAGCCGAGATTAGAATCCAGGTCCTCTGACTGGCCTGTGCTCTTTCCACTAGTCCACATTGCTTCTCCTCATCTCCGGAGTTCTCTTGTGTGCACAACAATCCAACGGGAGAGATTGCATATGCAGCAAGGAAGGCGGGGCATCTTGAGGAGAGAAATCTTGCCCAGGAGCAAAAATTTCCATTTCTATGAGCTCGTTGTGGGCAGGGATTGTGTCTGTTTATTGTTATTATTATTACTTATGGCATTTGTTAAGCGCTTACTATGTGCAAAGCTTGTTCTAAGCGCTGAATATTGTACTGTCCCAAAAGCTTAGTACAGTGCTGCGCACACAGTACGCTGTCAATAAATACGACTGAATGAATGAATGTGGCGGTGCTGGGATTAGATCCCAGGTCCTCCAACTCCCGGGTCTGTGCTCTTTCCAGGAGTCTACGCTGCTTTGCTACTAAACACTGAACTCATCAAAGCACTGTACTAAGAGAGCATGATAAAATGTGTTGACACGATCTCTGCCGTCTCAGAGTTTATAATCTAGCAGGGGTGACAAACTCTAAAATAAATTACAAGTAGGAGGAAGAAATAGAGTATATAAGAGTATAAGAGTATATAAGTGCCTAAATTCCACAGGGGCTGTGAGTTCCTAAGTGCTTAGATGGTGAGAAAATCCTGAAATGGCCCTTGGGAGGGTATGAAATGTAGATCTTTTTCATTCTTTCATTCAGTCGTATTTAAATGAGCGCTTACTGTGTGCAGAGCACTGTACTAAGTGCTTGGAAAGTACAATTTGGCAACAGAGACAATCCCTACCCAACAACGGGCTCACAGTCTAGAAGGGCAGAGTCAGACAACAAAATAAAACAAGACAAGTGAACAGGCATCAGTAGAAATGAAGGGGGGAAAAGCTTCCTAAATGAATTTTTTTTTTAAACGGTATTTGTTAAGTGCTTACTATGTGTCGAACACTCTTCTAAGCGCTCAGAAGAGCTTTGAGCTGTAGTCTCTCAGGTAAGAGGGGGGAGGGAATTCCAGGCTGGGGAGTGATTGTGAGCAAGAAGTGAGTGGCAGGAGGGATGGGAAAGAGGCTCAGTGAAGTGGAGAAGAAGAAAGCGTGAGCAGAGGTGTAGTGGGAAAAGAGAGTAGATAAGTAGGATGAAGAAAGTTGCTTGGGTGCCTGAAAGCCAATGGTCTCTGTTTGACGCAGAGAGGAATAGAGATTTATAAGCGGAGAGACGAATGCAAACTATTTTAATAAAATGTGCAGGCATCGGTGATGTTTGGACTGGAGACCTGGAGGTCAGCAAAGAAGCTGAGGGAGTCAAGCCAACATAAGACGAGTGCTTGAACCCATGTGGGGGTCATTTGCATGGAGAGGAAGGGGCAGATACTGGAAAGATGCCAAGGAAGAACAGGAGCTGACGACAGATTGAATTTGGGAGTGCAAAGCGACGAGTCAAGGTGGTTATGGGCTTGAGAGACAAGGATGGTGATGTTTTCAAGGGTGATGGGGAAAATTAGGTGTTGAGTTCTGTACGATCGATTGATTTGGGATATGCTGGTCTTGAGGGATCGGTGGTAGCCAAAGCCACAGACGCAGACGAACTCGCCGAGAGAGGGAGTGTAGATTGAGAAAAGGACCCAGATGGGAACTTTGAGGGTTTCCTCCCGGAAGAGTGAGGGAATGGGACACAGACAAAGAGAGGTAGGGGGAGAACTAGGAGAAAGGGACGTCAAAAACAAAAGTTTGAGAGTGTTTCCCAGGACAAGGGAGTGGTCAGGGAGGAAAGAGCAGGGGGCTGTTTGATGGTGACCCTGGAGAGAGTGGCGAACGTTTAGGAAAGGGGGTGGAGAGGAGGGTGGGGGGTGGGGGGAAGAAGGGAGAAGAGAGAGCGGAGGCAGTGGGTGTATGCTGGCCTTTATGGGCGTTTAATAACCGTGGTATTTGTTCAGCGCTTCCTACGTGCCAATCGCTGTTCTAAGCAAGGTAATCAGGTTGTCCCACGTGGGGCTCCCAGCCTTAACCCCCATTTGACAGATGAGGTAACTGAGGCACAGAGAAGTGAAGTGACTTGCCCGAAGTCACCCAGCTGACAAGATCTGGGATTAGAACCCACAACCTCTGACCTCCAAGCCCGGGCTCTTCCCACTAAAGCCACCTTACGTTTGATCCGGAATCGGGGTGGGGGGAGAAGTTTATTTCCAGGTAGCTGGGAGAGGTGGCCCCCAGGGGGGTTTGGGAGCCAATTTCCCAGGAGATGAACTAAGGGACACCCGGGATGGGCCCAGGGCAGGGAGAGAAGGAGAGGCAATCCCGGCCCCCGGCGTCTCCGGCCCCCGGCGGCCCCTTCCTCGCAGTTTCTCATTTCCAGTGTGTTTCCCGTGGGATGTTCCCTTCCCACTTGTGTATATCTGTGTATATTATTTATGAGTCTATTTTATTAATGATGTGTATATATCTGTGATTCTGTTTATCTATTTTGATGGCATTGATGCCTGACTACTTGTTTGGTTTTGCAGTCCGTCTCCCCCTTTTAGACTGTGAGCCCATTTTGGGGCAGGGATTGTCTCTCTCTGTTGCTCAACTGTACCTTCCAAGCTGCGCTAATAAATACCACTGGATGAATGCCTGACTGCTTGTTTTGTTGTCTGTCTCCCCCGTTTAGACTGTGAGCGTGTCGTTGCACAGGGATCGTCTCTGTCTGCGGCCCAGTTGTCCCTTCCCAGCGTTTAGTCCAGTGCTCTGGACCCAGTAAGCGCTCAGGAAATACGATCGAATGAATGATTTTATTAATGACGTGTAGATATCTGTGATTCTGTTCATTCTGATGCTATTGACGCCTGACTACTTGTTTTGTTTTGTGGCTGGCTCCCCCTTTCCGAGTGTGAGCTCGTCGATGGGCAGGGATCGTCTCTCTGTGGCCCAGCTGTACCTTCCAAGCGCTTAGTCCAGTGCTCGGCACCCAGTAAGCGCTCAATAAATAGGACTGAACGAATGGATGAGTGTTCCGGCCCCTTCCCACGGGATCCATCCCCTCCTCCCCGTCCCGCCTCGGCCCCGGCGGCCGCTTCCACTTTCCACGTTTCCACTTTTGCATTTGGGGGCGGGGCCGGTCCGGAGGAGTCTCCCCCGCTCCCGGGCTGGGCTGCCTTTAAGGGCTCCCGGACCTCGGCAGTTCCTCCCCTCGGAAGAGGAAACCCCCGGGCGGAGTAACGGGGCCGGACGGCGCGGGAGCCGCTTTCCTAAGCCCGGAGCGCAGCGTGTCGCGCAGCAGCGGAGCCCCGGACAGAAGACAGCGGGGCAGGGGCCGCGGAGGACAGCCGGGCCCGGAGCCGGTACTGGGGTCGAGCTAGGAGGGGGACAGTTGCGACAGGACCGGGCTGGAGGACAGGAGGGGACGGGACGGGACGGGACGGGACGGGACAGCCCGGCTGCGGGACTGAGCCCCCCGGACCAGATTGGGGAAGGACACGGACGCCGGGACGGACACGGGAGGGGGCCAGGGCCTGGGCCCGGGCCAGGGCCAGGACCTGAGCCGGGGCCAGGGCCAGAGATTGAGCAAGGGCCATAGCCAGGACCCGAGCCAGGGCCAGGGCCGTCGCCAGGACCCGAGCCAAGGCCAGGGCCAGGGCCAGAGACTGAACAAGGGCCACAGCCAGGATACGAGCCAGGGCCAGAGTTTGAGTAAGGGCCAGAGCCCGGACCAGGACCCGAGCCGGGGCCAGGGCCAGGGCCAGAGACTGAACAAGGGCCACAGCCAGGATACGAGCCAGGGCCAGAGTTTGAGTAAGGGCCAGAGCCCGGACCAGGACCCGAGCCGGGGCCAGGGCCAGGGCCAGAGACTGAACAAGGGCCACAGCCAGGACCCGAGCCAGGGCCAGGGCCAGAGACTGAGCAAGGGCCAGAGCCGGGACCTGAGCCAGGGTCAGGGTCACGGCCAGAGACTGAGCAAGGGCCACAGCCCCGACCAGGACCCGAGCCGGAGCCAGGGCCAGAGACTGAACGGGGGCCACAGCCAGGAACCGAGCCAGGGCCCGGGCCAGGGCCAGAGACTGAGCAAGGGCCAGAGCCCGGACCAGGACCCGAGCCGGGGCCAGGGCCAGAGACTGAACAAGGGCCACAGCCGGGACCCGAGCCAGGGCCAGGGCCAGGGCCAGGGCCAGAGACTGAGCAAGGCCCAGACCCCGGGCCAAGACCTGAGCCAGGGCCAGAGCCAAGACCCGAGCCAGGGTCAGGAACAGAGACTGAGCAGGGGCCAGAGCCAGGGCCGGGACCAGAGACTGAGCAAGAGCCAGGGCCAGGACCCCTCGGAGCCGCCCCCCCGGCCGGAGAGAGGGTGCGGTGCCCGGCGGTGGGAGCGCCCCGGCCCGGGCCTCGGTCCGCATGCCCGGCCGGGGCCGCCGCCGCTCGGGCCATGGGCTGACCTCGCCCCGCTGCCCCGGGGCCCCGGCATGTCGGTCCGCTACACCCTCAACCTGCGCGTCTTCTGGCCGCTGGTCACCGGCCTGTGCACGGCCCTCGTCTGCTTCTACCACGCCCTGAGCGGCGGGGGCGGGGACCCCGGCGGCCGGCCCCCCGACGGCGGGACCCCCGGCTTCCCGGTGTTCAAGGCCGCGCTGCTGCTGCTGCTCGGCTACCTGGTCCTGCGCTGCCGCCACGCCGCCCGCCAGCGCTTCGCGGCCGCGGCCCCCCGGGCCGGCCGGCCCTCCTGGCCGTCGGCCCGGCCCGCCGCCGCCGGCCCCAGGCCGGGGCTGCGGGTCCTGCTGGAGAGCTTCTACGAGCACGAGGTGCGCCTGTCCCCCCACGTGCTGGGCCACAGCAAGGCGCACGTCAGCCGCATCGTGGGCGAGCTGGTGCGGGCCGGCCGGGCCCAGGGTCCCCAGGATCCCCAGGGTCGCCTGGCGCTGGCCTTCCGCGGGGACTTCGTCCGGGTGGGCAGCGCCTACGAGCGCCACAAGATCGGGCGGCCCGACGCCTTCGACGTGCTGGTGCCCCTGCGCCTGCCGCCCCTCGTGGCGCTGGAGCCCCGGGCCTGGGCCGCCCAGCCGGGCCCGGCCCCCGCGCCCGGGGCTTGCTTCGTGTGCGCCCTGAGGGCCCCGAGGGCGGCCGGGGGCCAGTGGGCCCGCGACTGCAAGCCCTTCGCCGACCAGTTCTGCGCGGACCTGCGGGGCCGGCCCCATCTGTCGTCCGGCCTGGTGCTGCGCTGGTTCCAGGCGCGGCTGCAGCGCTGCCTGGGCACCGTGCGCTACCGGCTGGAGGAGCGCTGCCGGGTCAGCCTGGCCCCGGGCGGCCAGGACCGGCCGCCCACCCTCCACGTCCTGCCCCGCCGCACCGACTACGGCTGCTGCCGCCTCTCCATGGCCGTGCGGCTCATCCCCGCCGTGCACCTGGGCGACGGGGTCTTCCTGGTGGCCCCGCCGCCGGACCGGCCTCCCGGCCCGCCGCCCCAGGCGCTCTGGGGGGTCAACACGGCCCGTCACGAGCAGCGCCTGCTGGCCTGGCTGCAGGACCGGGCCCCGCCCCAGGCCTGCCACCTCAAGTGCCTGCGGCTGCTCAAGGCCCTGCGGGACCTGGGGGCCCGGGGGCTGGAGGCCGAGGCCGCCGCCCGCTGGGGGCGGGTCCTCTCCTCCTTCGGCCTCAAGATGGCCTGGCTGGCCCTGCTGCTGCGCGGGCCGCTGCAGGGCTGGGAGGAGGATCGCCTGCCGGAGCGCCTGGAGGAGCTGGTGCTGCACCTCAGGGACTGCCTGCTGCGACGCCGCCCGCTCCTGCACTGCCTCCTGGGCGCCGGGGTCGCCGGGGTCGAGGCCCTGTCCCTGCCCCAGCTGCTCCGCGAGGCGCCCCCGGTCGACCTGCTGGCCGGCTTCGACGGGCGCTGCCGGGAGCGGGTGGCCGCCCGGCTGCTGCGCACGTGGCTCCACCTGCCGGAGCTCCTCGCCGCCTACGGAGGCCCCCGCTACCTGCTCCCCGGCCCGCCGGCGCGGGACCAGCGCGCCCCGGGCCACCCCTGGGACCTGCCGCCCGCTTAGTCAGTGGCAAGAGTGCGGGCGTGGGAGTCGGTCGGACGACCTGGGTTCTGGGTCACTCGGCGCCCGGGTCCCCTCGGGCAAGCCGCCTGACTCCTCTGGGCCTCGGTCACCTCATCTGCACAGGTGGGGCTGGAAGCCGTGAGCCCCACTTGGGACGACCCGATTACCTTGTATCTACCCCAGCGCTTATAGAACAGTCTTGGATCCGTGCTACGCACTCAACAAATACCATCATCACTATCATCATTATTATTGTTATGCAGCCTTGACCCCGGCCCCCGGGGAGAAATCGGGTGGGGGGGCGCTCCACCTGGCTTTCCCTTCCCGTCTGAAGCAGCGGGGCTTAGTGGCAAGAGCCCGGGCCTGGGTGTCAGAGGTCGTGGGTTCTCATCCCGGCTCCGCCGCTTCGTCAGCTGGGTGACTTTGGGCCAGTCACTTCACTGGGCCTCGGTTACCTCGTCTGTAAAATGGGGATCAAGACCGTGACCACCGCATGGGACGACTTGATTACCTTCCATCTACTCCAGGGTTGAGAACAGTGCTTGGCACATAGTAAGCACTTGACAAATACCATCATCATTATGATTATCCCGTCCCCGCCCTCCCCAATGGGGAAGGGACAGGGCCCGGTGGGGTTGGGGGCTGCAGCCCCCAAATTTAGGATAGGGGAGGAGGCAGGGGAGCGGCGAAAGGCCTCAACCCTTGAAGAGCAACAGCCTTCTTTCCAGTGCCTTCCTGGCTTCATCACCGGGGCCCGTGTCCTGAAAGGAGAATCGCGATTGGAATGGGCCTGGGACATCTCTCTGGCTCCCAGTTGTTTGATGTCTTCACTGGTTGCCAAGGAGGCAAGATTTGGGAACGCAACCCGTAGCCACCGGAGTGTCGCCACGATCCCGACTTCGCACCCTTTTAACGAAGCCGTGAAGAACGTGGAAGAACGTGACACGCAAAGACAACCACGGGTTGCCCACGAGCACAAGCACGAGTTGCCCACCCTCTCGGCCCCGACGGGTTCTCTGACCAGGGTGTGAGGCCAGTTTGGGATTGGAAGTGGGGAGGCGATGGGATTCGTCCTGCCTTGCCTTAAAATCACCACTCGAGTTTCTCTGAGAGCTCTTAGAGAAGCCAAATTAAGTCAGCAAAGATTTCCTGTTGTTTCCAGGTGGCGGGTACTTGATTTTGATTTGGTCTCTCTTTTTTTTTTTATGTAGATGTAAACTCGATTCCTAAATCCTAACGGGTATAACGTTCAGTGGAATAATTTGGGAGGTTCTCTGTGAACTGGAGGGGTAGAACATACAAATTGATGTCAATATAAATCGAGCTGCATAATGCGAGAACAAATTTGGCAGGACGATAAAGAATTAATTTACGCACAGATCTGCTAAAAAGTTAGCAGGCAGAGTTTGTTCAAGAGAAATTCCAGGAGAGAAAAGAGCACTTTATTTTGATAAATGCCTTCGTGTCATGGAAACCCATGCATTGAGTTTTCCGAAAAGGTCGTAATTTATGATTAACATTGCACAGCTGTGGGATTCCTCGGGCAGAGTTATTCATGTTGACAAAGTGCCAGGAGTAGGAAAAAAATGTTAGAATAGCGCAAAACGTTAGGGGAGAAACCATGAAATGTGTTTCTTTAGGCAGCTGGGATGAATGATGGGCAGAAAGCTCATTGTCACTTTTGGGATGAACAGACTTTGATTTTGCTGCATCACCTGTCAGATTCACCAATGGATTTGCAGTCTCAGTGACGGATGCAGCCCCGTGGGTCAATCGACAGTGTTTAATGAGCGCTCGCTTTCAGGCAAGGGCTTAATTTGAATTTGGCAATGGGATAACTGGGAAGTTTCGTGGACCTTAATTTTATTTCAATTAGCAAGGAAATGCAGAGCCCAGGATCCTTGAGGTAAGATTAGTAGGGCGGGGAGTTGATGCCCCTTGAAAAACAAAACAAAAGGTTGTTTTATGAGCAGTTGGGCACTCTTCCTTGAGTTAGAAGTATTTTCAAGATGACTTTCAAACTACGTTCTTCCAAACAGTACTTGTGCAGCCTACACCTGGAAAATTAGGACATGAGCCGAAAAAGTCTGGTTGCTTCAAGAGAGGGAGGCTGAGAAGACAGCTCCATTTGTGGAAGAGCAGAGGAAGGCTTTATTTTGAATGGAAAAAGCCAGTACTAGGTTTTTTTTTTTTAATGTATCAGTGTTAGTAAATAGGTACTAGAGCGACCAAAGAGATGTATCTACCAAATAACTGAAAAATGAATTTTTTTATAAAGATAAACTTTGTTTTTATGAATGCCACAGCTACATACTTTTACCTCTACAAAAAGCTGATCGGCACTAGCCTGCAGTGTTTCCATTTTAGCTGGATAAGTAAATCTGGAAGAGCAGGGAACAACTTTCAGTACTGTAATTTTAAACTATTTCTGTATTTTCAAATAATTTTTAATCTAACTTCGTGGAGGGGAGCTAAACAGACTTCGCTTCTTAAACATTTTTCAAGTTTAATTGTCCAAATTGAAAATTCCAGCTGGGCTTATGGATTTTTTTTTTGACTGCTGCAGTGATTTCTAAAATATGTTTCTGGTATCGTGCTGCCTTAGGAGCCTTATTATCAGGTAGTTAATCGAAAGCCACATTTATTCTCAACTTTTTTATTCATGGGGCATTGTGGTGGAATGTGTGTGTGTATATGTGTGTGTGTGTATGCGTGTGTGTGTATACGTATGTGTGTGTTCTAAATATATTTTAATTTATATGCCATGGTGAGCATTTGTTCTCTGTACGTGGTAACCAAAGCCTAGCGATTTAGATCAATTTTGGTCAAAATATAGTAATCCAAAGCATGTACTGTGTACAGATGAAATAATATGGCATATAAACAAGGTATAATGGATGCCTAAGGCACTTAAATTAATTTTAATATTTTATTATGGCACCATTACGACCTTCACGAGCTATATGGTGGTTCAGTCCAACATGTATCTCACATGATTTGGAACATCCACATTTTGGTGTGTGTTCAAGAATGGGGGGATAGAATACATGGAAACTGCTCAAATGTTTACGTTAAGAAGTATGGTTCTTTGTTACTCTTGTACGGGTGCTTTCGTAGGAATGTTAAGACGAAAAACGATCTGGGAAAGAGGAGCCCTGCTCTGTCCTCAGTCGCCCCGTTTTGGTGCCCTGGGGGCGGGCGAGGGGAAATTTCGCCTTCAGATGGTTTTGCCAAATGAGACTCAGACAGGAGAAAATGGAAATGAGAAGTGGATCAAAGAAACGCGTGAAGGACGGGAAAGAGGACCTAAAGAAGTGGGTCAGAGAGAAGAAGAAGAAGAAAGAAGAGAAAGTTTGCTGGGAGGAGAGGAAGAAGAAGGTGCAAGATTGACTGGTGATGGGTGATGCTGTTTTCACCATGTATAGCACTCCCCCCCAAATATATATAACTTGGTTTGTATTACGATAGTACTGTTATATATAATTGGGGGTGTAATATTTAAGTATTTACTATCTCACATCTAAAATTACTGTAAAGAAGAAAGATTAACATGGCCAAAGAGTGGACCTGTTTACCTGCTAGAACCAAGGTGCCCGGGGAGGAGTTGCAGTGTTATTCTATTTTTGTATCAAGGGAAACGCAGTCAGTCTCAGCCCAGGAGAGTGAGAAACGTCCCTTTCTCACTCTCCTGGACTGAGGCCATTGGCTCTGCGCATTGAGCGTCGAAGTCAAGGTGTTCGGAAGAGCCTGTTTAGCTAATGAGGGCAGTGGTCAAGCTCCACCTTGGGAGGTGAAAGGTCAGGTCCTTTCCCCTGCTGGATGCAAGTCAGGGACTTTGGAGCTACTTTAACTTGTCTTTGCAAGTTGATTTTTTTTTTTTTGGGAAATCTGTAAACACCCAAACCTGTTTTGTTTAAGCAGCCCATGACCTCATGGTGGTTTGATCGAATTGAGCATCAGTAGCCTAAAGGAAGCTAATCCCAGGGATCAGGCTAATCTTAAACATATCTGTAGGAGTTCCTACTTGTCTGCAGCTGGATTTTTGAGCCTGCAGACCTGTGCTAATTTGCGTGGTTGCATTGATTCTTCCAGGCCACTAGGTACGCTGAAGCAGGAATTTATTTGCAAATACTGTGTAGTAGCCTAGAGGAGAGAATGCAGCTCCCAAAGTGCCTTGTTTACATCCAGCCGAGTTCCCCCTCTCAGTGGCTGTCGCCCAAGAGCTGCGAATGTTCTATCAGAGTGAGCCTCTTGACGGCCTCGAGGCTTTGCTTTTTTGCTTCAGTCGCTCCGTCCTTAAAGTAAGGGGAATAATACTCTCCTACCTCCCAGGAAAGGAGTTTTTAAAAAATCATTATTTTACAAGGTGTTGATAGGAGTGGTATAGTCTATTGTTTGCAAATACATTTTCAAAGTGAAAATGCTGCATTCACATCATCATTTTGGTTCTTTTTAAAAAACATGTCTGCTACTTGGGCACTGTTTATTTTTATGACTCCATAGCATATTGTTACAGGCACAAAGTGTCAGTAAGGGGTGGCTATGATGCTCCATTAGCCATAGAAAAGGAAGATTACAGATTTCAACAGAATCAATTAAGGTAGTCATATCTCTCTTCCTAAAAATCAGTGGCTGAGGTATGTCTTTCAGTGTACTTTTTGTTTTTGTAATGATGCCTTAAATCTTAAAACATTCCTACTTTTGAAAATATTGCATTATGACACAAAGTGAATTTTACTTTCTGTTCATTGGAAACAAACTTTCATGGTATCCTGATTAGTTGATAATCAGGATCAGAGTTCACTGAACATGTCGTTCAGTTGGCTATTGGTGGGGAAAAAAATGTTTTCATGCTGAATATTTTGGTAGGTTTAAAAACAGCTGAAATCTGGCCTTCATTTTCTATCTGAGGTCCAAAAAATTTGCACTTTTTATTAGGAAAAAGATGACTTTAAAATGGCTTTTAATATCTCACTCTATTAATAAATAGTCATTTTGAAAGCTCTGGCCTCCAGTGAATTTGTGGAATGAAAGTCTTCTTAAACCAGTTTGCGTCTCTCATTAAGTCTTACTTGAGTAATGATAATAATCACTGTAGCATTTTTAAAAACGCTTATTATGTCCCAGGGGCTGGGGTAGATACAGTACAATCAGATCAGATACAGTCCTCATCCCACGTGGGGCTCACAGTCTAAGATGGGAAAGGATTTAGGTGATCTGGCCCACGTTCAGGCTGTCACCCGCCTCCTCAAAAATCTCCAGTGGTTGCCTATCCACCTCCGTGTCAGACAAAAACTCCTCACCATTGGAGGAGAAATCTCCTTGAGGCTTCCTATTTTCTCTGGGTGGCAAATGTTTGCTAAAGGAAAAGATACCTGGAATAAAGAAGTCACACATGCCTGGGGTCCAGGAAAGAGTGAGTTCAAAGCCTATTCACCCCAAGGGAAATTTGGGGCTTATATTGAAAGCAAGGCCCATAAGACTAGCAGTCATTTGCTGGTTAAACACCAGTCATGCAAGTTAGATTTGCCTGAGGGGGCAGGCTTAATGTATCTATCCAATATGACTCATTTTGTTTTTCCTGGATTGAGGAAAACAAAAGATAGGCGGAGGGTCTTTGTAACTTTTCTAAGTGTTGGCAAGTTTGGTCAAATGAGCCCTGGTTTGGGAGTCAGGACACCAGTGTGCTGTGTGATTTTAAGCAGGTCACCCAGGTTTTTCGAGCCTCAATCTTCTCCTCTAAAACGGGGGTGATAATGCCTGACCGTCTCTAACGTCACAGGATGGGGTGATTAATCCTCGAGTATCCATGAAGCCCTTGGAGTTTCTGGAAGAGATAGCTTTCTAAATATCCTTGGTGGTTGTTATTTTTGTCTACCTTATTGGACTGTAAGCAGGTTTCCCTCCACGGTATTCTTTGGCTGCCAATTTTTCAGCTGACTTTTTCACTCTTCAGGGAAGAGAAGAAATTCTCAGCTCTAAAAGAGCTAAGTCATGTGTGTCAAAAGGCTGGTGACCGAAACGATAAGTAAAGTCAGATTATGGCCCTGGATTTGCAGGCTGCCTGTTAAACTTCTAGTGGCATCCCGGGATTTCCAGCTTCGGCCCTGCCCTGGACCTCTCCGATCTCCGGAGCCTTCTCTAGCGGCTCTGGTAATACACTCCGGAACAGCACAGCCTGGAGGAGAATGACATCAGTGTGGCGGAAAGACTTCCGGAAGTAAATGCCAAAATTATTCATCCCCGGCCTAGCCGTAACTCAACATCAAGGAATAAACATCAGCAGACTTTTCTGGGAGCCTGGACACTTCACTTCCTGTCCTAGAGCGGAACAGAGGAGCCTTTAGAAACAGCTCTCCTGCTTTGGCGCTAGGAATGCTTGTTGTTTCGGGACTGGGCTCATAATCTCCCTTGCCTCCCACTCCCCCCCCCCCGCACCATAGCTCCCTGCTTATTTCCTAAAAATGAGGGGAGGGGTGTCAATCAGCTTCCGGGTCTTGGTGGTCCTTGGAAGAGAGCCTCACCAAGGCAGGGATCTGGAAAAAAATAAAGGTCGGGTGGTGAAATAAAATAGCCTGATGGAGGAGGAATCTAGTTCAACATGGGATTGCCTCTTCCCTCGGCCCTCAGAAATAGAAACCTAATTAAAAATGGCCTACAAGTCATTGTGAAACTTGGCATTGGGACCACATTCTCCCTAAAAGCTCTAAAATCCCAAGAGTTGGGGAAAACACAAACTGCATGTCTCTTAGGCTGCCTACCTTAGAGATTTTCTATGCAGTCCCATTTCAAAGGAGCAGGTTCATGAGTATTTCATGCCCATTTCCTCTCCTTCACCCCTGGTCTGCAGGAGGGGAAAAAGCACCCAACTTAAAAAAAAAATGCCAGTGTCAGACTTAAAAGTGCTGGAGTATTTTAATTTTATTGATATAAAATCTAGCGTGTCCAGGACTACATGACAAAGGTTGAGCCTCTGGAATCTACTGTTATTATTATTAAAAATAAAAGTGAGGTATTAGGTTAAAATACAATGAAAACACATCGGTTGTGGGGTTAGAAACAACCAACTTGGGACTCTCTTGTAATATTTTGCACCATTTAAGTAGTTGAATGACTTGTTCTGCTTCTGGGGAAGTATTTGTGATTTATTTGCAGAAGTTTTTTTTGGAGAAATGACTAGGAGTCAGAATCTGCCTGATTTGGGTGGCGAGCTTCCTCCTTTCCAAACTGTCAGATAAAGCACCCTCAGTGCACTCCTGGTTGCCCGATGAAGACGTCAAATAGAACCATTAGAGTTAAAATGCAGTTGTTGCTTGGTTCTAGCAGAGATGGAATGGGGGGTGGTCTGGGACAGCTCTAATTACCTCAAGGAAACACCTGGCAAATAGGTGGACTTCCATCAGTGAGCCTGCATGGGACTGAGAAGCAACATGGCCTGGTGGATAGAGCAGAGGCCAGAGTCAGAAAATGGGATTCTAAGCTTGCCTGCTGTGTGGCCTAGGACAGGTTACTTAACTTCTCGGAGCCTCAGTTTCTTCATCTGTAAATTGGGCATTAAATGCTTGTTCTCCCTACCCCTTAAACGGTGAGCTCCTTGGGAGAAAGGGTCTCTTTCTGATCTGATTATACTCTATTTACCCAGCATTTAGCACAGAACTTGGCACGTTACTGTGTGCCTCCTAGTGCTATAAAAATGTTATTATTATTATTGTGGGGTTTTAACACCCTCTTTCCAAAAGCCCAAATGGGAGTTCCTTGAAGGGAGGGGGAAGAGAGGTAGATGGATAGAGAGATTGATATTCATTCAAATAGGATCCAGGACATTGTGAATGAGAAGCGGAACGACAGACCTCTGCTACAGAAATAAAAGCATGATTCATTTCCTCTCCCATTTGCTGGCAAGAAAGTTTTGAATGCAGGAAGTTACATTCCGTAAATCCATCAGCCAGGGATCAAACTGAAACAACAGACAAGAGGCTTAGAGATTCGTTGGAAAGGGAGCAGAAATCACAACTGTAGATCTCCAACTCTCCCCACAGCCTGGGGTGATTGGGCCGGGTCCTTCTCGAATTCTGTGCTTCAATGAGGAAGTTTAAATAAGAAAAAAAGGAAAAGCAGGCCCTGGCTGCTGTAAGGTTTGGAAAGGAGTGGACAAGATAGCAACTTTCTACCAACTGGATACGGGTGAGAGTGGCGGGAGATGTCTTGCCTCGCTTCTATTGACTATTAAAATATCCTCAGCTGCCTGGGAGGACTGGTGACGGGACAGTAAAAGGCTAGCTTTATGAAAAAATTCAATCCTCACACTGGATTTTCCCGGCAAGCAGCAGTTTTTGTTTCCTTCTTAAATAAACTTAGTGCAGCAATCCCTTTTAGTGAGTCATTTTCATTCAATAGTATTTATTGAGCGCTTACTATGTGCAGCATTTCACACCCTACCTCCCACTCACCTGGACTTGGGCTCCATCCAGAAAATGATCATCCCCATTGGTCCAGAACCCCACTGCTGGAAGGCCCAGCGTTAGTCCTTAGCCCTCTCTTGCGGCTTTTCTGCCTCTACTCCTGGGGGCAAGTCAGATGGAAAAGTATCTCTGGACAAAGAGTTCAACGTGTTTCTTCTTGATCCTGAGTAAAGGGGATGGAAAAACCGAAGCCCAGAGGAGTTTAAGTGACTTGCCCAAGGTCACCCAGCCAATACGTCAGAGTTGGGATTCAAATATCGGTCTTCCGTTTTTCCGAGGAAATAATAATGTTGGTATTTGTTAAGCGCTTACTATGTGCCGAGCACTGTTCTAAGCGCTGGGGTAGACATAGGGGAATCAGGTTGTCCCACGTGGGGCTCACAGTCTTAATCCCCATTTTACAGATGAGGGAACTGAGGCGCAGAGAAGTGAAGTGACTTGCCCACAGTCACACAGCCGACAAGAGGCAGAGCTGGGATTCGAACTCATGAGCCCTGACTCCAAAGCCCGTGCTCTTTCCACTGAGCCACGCTGCTTCTTCTATGGGCGGTAGGGACTCAGGTAAATAAAATGCTAAAATCATAAAAAGTGTCACGCATGTTTAGAGAGGTGAGGCAGAAAGGGTGGACAAAGGAACAAATACCAAATTGATAAATAAGCAAAGTTTTCTAGTGCACTTAGGTAATATCCAAGCTACATAATAAGTGCTCAATAAATACTTTGAATGAATAAAGGGTAAGTACACTATGAAAATTGAGATAAAGGAATAGCAGAGATTAAATAAATAAGCAAAGTCTATAGTGCACTTAGGCTGTGTGCAACTGAAGAGATTAGTTCATTCAATCGCATTTATTGAGCACTTTGTGCAGAGCACTGTACTAAGCGCTTGGGAGAGTACAATAGAACAATAAACAGACACACTCCCTGCCCACAATGAGCTTACAGTCTAGAGGTTCGGTTAGGGCAGCCATGGGGTGACAAGAGTCACAAGAGTTACATCCCCATCAATCAATCAATGGTAATTACTGAGCACTTACTGTGTGCAGAGCACTGTAATAATAATGTTGGTATTTGTTAAGCGCTTACTAGGTGCCGAGCACTGTTCTAAGCGCTGGGGGAGATACAGGGTAATTAGGTTTGTGGGGCTCACACACTTTTAATCCCCATTTTACAGATGAGGGAACTGAGGCACAGAGAAGTGAAGTGACTTGCCCACAGTCACACAGCTGCCAAGTGGCAGATCCGGGAGTCGAACTCATGACCTCTGACTCCGAAGCCCAGGCTCTTTCCACTGAGCCACGCTGCTTCTCCGGCTGTGCTTGGTGCTTGGGAGAGTACGATACAACAGAGTTGGTAGACACAATCCTTGCCCACAAGAATTTTACAATCTCCAGGTGGAGAAAGACATTAAAATAAATTAGGCATAAGCATTTTTTAAAAGCTATCTGTTAAGTGTTTACTATGTGCCAGACACTGTACTAAGTGCTGGAATAGAGATGAGCTAATCAGGTTGGTCACAGTCCACCTCCCATGGGAGTTTACAGTCTTAATCCCAGTTTTACAGATGAGGGAATTTAGGCCCAGAGAAGTTAAGCCACTTGCCCGAGATCACGCAGCTGACAAGTAGCAGAGCCAGAATTAGAACCCATTTCTTTCTGACTCCCGGGCTTGTGCTCTATCCCGTAGGCTATACTGCTTCCCGTATTGTGGAGCTGGGGGGAGTAACACGGTGCTTAGAGGTACACAGCCAAGTTCATTGTTGACTCAGAGAAGAGGGGGAGAATAAATGCCTTAGTCTGGGAAGGCTTTTTGGAGGAGATCTGATTTTAGGAAGGTTTTGAAAGGGGGGAGAAAGGTGATCTGGTCATCATCATCATCAGTGGTATGTAGTGAGCAACTACTGAGTGTGAATCACTGTACCACGTACTTG
Organism: Ornithorhynchus anatinus; assembly: GCF_004115215.2. Classification (NCBI taxonomy): domain Eukaryota; kingdom Metazoa; phylum Chordata; class Mammalia; order Monotremata; family Ornithorhynchidae; genus Ornithorhynchus; species Ornithorhynchus anatinus. The sequence continues at coordinate 47,533,261 of NC_041729.1, forward strand.
GGAAAATATGACAGACGCGAAATCATGGCTACTCAGGAGCTTAAAATCTAATACGTTGGACAGACTAAATCGATTTACAAACAGTGGGAGAAAAAAGAAAAATGAAAAGGATTACTAAAACCCAGCACACACACTTTGCTCCTCTAGTGCCAACCTGCACACACTACCTTCATCTCGTCTATCCTGCCACCAGAGAAGCAGTATGTCCTAGTGGACAGAGTATGGGCCTGGAAGGCAGAGGGATCTGGGTTCTAATCCCGGTTCCACCTCTTGTCTGCTGTGTGACCTTGAGCAAGACACTTAACTTCTCTGTGTCTCAGTCACTTCAACTGTAAAATGGAGATTAAGACTGTGAGTCCCATGTGGGACATGGACTATGTCCAACCTGATTAATTTGTACTTTCCCCAGGGCTTAGCACAGTGCCTGGCACAGAAAAAACACTTAACAAATACTTTTATTACAAAAAAAAACCCTTGCCCATATCATCCCTCTGGCCTGGAGCTCCTTCCACCTTCATAGCCAACCATTCATCACTAAAATTCTCTTAAAAATTCCATCTCCTCCAAGAGGTCTTTCCTTATGTGCCCTCACCTTTGAGTCACTTATATGCACTTGGCTGTGTACCTCTTAACTACTTTGACACTCACCCCAGCCCCACAGCACTTCTGTAAATATAATAATAAATAATGTGGGTATTTGTTAAGCGCTTGCTATGTGCAGAGCACTGTTCTAAGCGCTGGGGTAGATACAGGCTTGTCAGGTTGTCCCACGTGAGGCTCACAGTCTTCATCCCCATTTTACAGATGAGGTAACTGAGGCCCAGAGAAGTTAAGTGACTTACCCACAATCACACAGCTGACAAGTGGCAGAGCCGGGATTCGAACCCATGACCTCCCAACTCTTTCCACTGAGCCATGCTGAGACGTGTCCGTGACGTCGCTATGGGTTGAAGACGACTCGACGGCACAAGACAAGACTTGCTTATTATCGTTGCTACCTCTAGACTGTAGACTCACCGTGGGCAGGGAATGTGTCTGTAATATTGTTATATTGTATTCTCCCATGCACTTAGTACAGTACCCTGCACCCAGTAAATGCACAATAAATATGATTGACTGTCTGACCGAATGACTTCATTTGTTCTTGGGGGTTCCTATTGACTGGATTAGGAGTGATTTTATCCACTCAAGGATAAAATGGAGCTGGGCGGGCGTTCCCGTCTGGTGCGTCCCCGGGTGTCTGTCTCGGAGGGTTTGTATTTTGTGGAGCTTTCCTATGGTCCCTCCTGGAGCCAGTTTCTTAGGACATTTGACATCAGCCCACAATGCAGGTCAGATAGTTTCTATGCCCCCCACCCCGACTCCAGGGTGTGCCAGGCCGGGAACGGGATGTGAGTTTCTAAGCTAAGATTTTTGGCCTCACCCCTGTCAGCAGGGGATCGGTCCAGCTTGGAAGCTCCGAGTCAGGGCGACTTTTCTGGGTGACATCACATTCCAAGGAACGGAAGATGTCTACGTAAATTCAAGATTTTTCAATCCTATCGGTACCTCTAAATCTAAATAGAGTATGAGTTCACAGTGTAGCCTGAAAAAGGTTTTTTTTTAAGGTTGGGCTTAAGAAAACCCCTCCCCCAACCCAAGCCAGAATAATAATAATAACCGTGGTATTTGTTTAGCACTTTCTTTGTGCCAAACACTTTCCTAAGCACTGGGGAACATACCAGATAATCAGGTCAGTCACACTCCTTGTCCCACACAGAACTCACAATCTAAGTAAGAGGGGGAACGGATATTGAACAGATGAGATAACTGAGGCACAGAGATGTTAAATGACTCTTCCAAGGTCATACAACAGGGAAATGGTGCAGTCGGAATTAGAATCCAGCTCCCTCTGCTCCTCCAGAGATCATGTGCTACAGCTACATCCCAAATTTTACACAAAAAATCTTTTATTAAGGATACAATGCTCTGAGAGTCTGGGTGTTACTTGCAAATCAGATTTTTCAAGGATGCTGTAAAAATGGGTGCTTTAAATTTCTTTTAAAGAGCATCTTCGAGTCTTAGTCTACCAAGCAGGTGGGGTGGAGTTTACTCTAATGCCTAGAGCCCCGTCTGTAGGTCACCTGTCTTAAATTGGAGGTACGTGTTTTCATGGAGGAGCTCATTGTCTATTTTGTGGACTTTTCAGTTCCCTGGCTTCTCTCTCAACCCCTCCAGGCTTTGGGCTATGTCACTGCACAGACACGTTTCTTGGAAGGAATGAACCATCAGGCATTTGCGATTGTTTTGAGGGAATGTGTCTGTTATATTGTTATAGTCTATTATATTGTTATATTTTACTCTCTTAGTACAGTGCTCTGCATACAGTAAGTGCTCAATAAATACAATCGATTGATTGATTAATTGATGAACAGCTAGGATAAGAAGGTTTGGTGAAAGAAGCAGTGTGGTCTAGTGGAAAGAGAGCAGGCCTGGGATCCAGAGAACTTGGATTCTAATTCCAGCTCTGTTATTTACCTGCTGTGTGGCTTTGGGCAGGTCACTTAACTTCTTTGTGCCTCAGTTCATCTATAAAATGGATTTGTAATAGACTATAAAATGGGCATTAAATCCTACTCCCTCCTATTTAGACTCTGAGCCCCATGTGTGACAGGGACTGTGACTAATCTGATTCACTTGTATCTAACCCAGCACTTAGTATGGTGCTTGGCACATAGTGTTTATTATTATTATTATATCTAATAATAATAATAATGAGGGAGAAGATGACCTGGGCAGTCATAGGGGAAAGAATAGAGTTTAGAGGAGTAGGGAATTTAGATGAGGGATTTTACTTTTGCTACTGTTGGTCCTGTTGCTCTGCCTCTGTATACACCTGGCTTATTTTTCTTTTCTTTCGTTTGGATTTTGAATATTTTCTTCCAACAGTTCCCTTTTCCAGGACCCCTTTCTGAATCACCCCAGATCTGACTCCAGGAAATCAGATGGTGACTCAATCAGTTGACACGCAAGTCCAGGAAGGTCTCTTTGAAGCGGAAGGACATTTCCCGGCCACCTCAGACCCAGAAGCCTGTCATGCTCGGGGCTGAGACCTGGAGCTCTTGAGCCAGGAGCCTGGATATCTTCCTGCCCACTATAGAGTCCGGATGCCTCCCTGCCCACCATAGAGTCCGGACACCTGCCCACCACATAGTCGGTGGACACAGTTTGATTTCAGGGCTCAGGCAGAGTCTGGAGGCCGGTGAAGGCTTGTCTATTGTTTCACACCCTCCTCGCCTCCCAGAAGAAAATCTAAAGCAGCTCTCAAGTCACTCAGGGACTCTGGTTTGTGAATGTTTAAAACTCAGCTAATAGGTTCCCTCATGCTCTCTGGTGCATCCTTGGATGTCTGACTCCTCTTTGAAAAGGAATCTTAAGCGAACTGGTTCTTAAAAACCGGCTGCCTTTGATTATTTAAAAAGTTCCCACCGTCTTTTCAGGACCGAGCGTTGTCTTCCTCTTCCCAGGTCCCCCGGCCCAGGATGTTGTGCCCCAGGGGCACTGGGGCACCTGGGGCAGGCAGAGGAAGAACAGACCCTAAGCACCTGCTGCCCTCAGATACGGTGTGAAATGGGCACTTCCGATCTTGCCGGGCAGCTTGGGCAGTGGGTAAATCTTGGCAGGAGCTCTTCCTGTAATGTGTTCTTCTGAAGCAGGGAACTCTAGAGGAGCAGCGTGGACTAGTGGTTATAGCCCAGACCCGGAGTCAGAAGGATCTTGGTTCTAATCCCGGTTCTTCCACTTGTCTGCTGTGTGACCTTGGGCAAGTCACTTCAGTTCTCTGGGCCTCAGTTACCTCATCTGTAAAATGGGAATTAAGACTGTGAGCCCCATGTAGGACAGGGACTATGACCAGTTGGATTCTCCAGCACTTAGAAGATTGCCTGGCACAAAGTAAGTGCTCAACAAATACTTTTTAAAAAAAAAATTGTCCCATTAATCCGGGCCAAGCCCTTACTGGGAATACTCTCCATCAGTGGGAAGAGCTGCAGCCCAGGTGAATGCATCTGCTTGGTTGTCTGTAAGACGTTGGCGTCAGAGAGCTCAAAGTGGGAACTCTATTTTGTGCTGTTCCCATCCTATGCTCACAGACCACCAACCCATAACTGCCCCATGCCTGCGTATCCAGCGAACGGGACAGGGTACAATACTGCCTCGACACCAATGTGCTCCTGCAACTTGCCATTCCAGGCAACCACATCACTGGGGAATCAAAGGCCAGTTGGGAGGGACTGGCCAGGCCTGGGAGGGAGAAAGGAGGCAGTCAGTCATATTTTTTGAGCGCAGAGCACTGTACTAAGTGCTTGGGAGAGTACAATATAACAATATAGCAGAGGCACTCCCTGCCCACAATGAGCTTAGAAGGGGAGACAGACAATATAAATAAATAAATTACAGATGTATACATAAGGGCTGGGAGGGGGGATGAATAAAGGGAGCAAGTCAGGGCGACTCAGAAGGGACTGAAAGACAAGAAAAAGAGGGATTAGTCAGGGAAGGCCTTTTGGAGGAGATGAACCTTCAATAAGGCTTTGAAATAGGGGAGAGTAATTGTCTGTCTGATGTGAGGAGGGAGGGTGCTCCAGGCCAGAGGTAGGATGTGAGTAGGATAATAAGGCCTGGCCATGATGCCATCCCAGTCAGGAGTTACCCTGGACAGCCTATGATGGCAGCAGCTTCTCTTTCAATTATTCGCTTAACGCAGCTGCCCTTACAGGCACCCATGCGGTGCTCTGCTCAACTCACAACACCCTGGGAGAGACAGGAAGAAAACACCCCCATTGTTGTCAGTAATAATAATTGTGGTTTTTGTTAAGGGCTTAGTATGTTCCAGGCACTGTTCTAAGCCCTGGGGTAGATGCAAATAAATTGGGTTGGACACAGTCCCTCTCCCGCTTGGGGCTCACAATCTTAATCCCCATTTTACGGAGGAGGTAACGGAGGCACAGAGAAGTGAAGTGACTTGCCCAAAGTCACACAGCGGACAAGTGGAGGAGCCAGGATTAGACCCCAGCTTCTGATTCCCAGGGTCTTGCTCTTCCCATTAGGCTGCACTGCTTCTTTGCTCCTTCTCCCTTTAGGAAAAAGGTCTTCTGGGAGGCCAAGGGTTTAATACCAAGGAGCAGGTGTGCCAGGGAGACAGAATTGGAGCAGAGAAGGGATAAGGAGGCCACGGAATTATGCGGCCTACCACGTTTCCCTTCGTTTTGAAACCAAATCATTTCTGCTCTGCACAGCAGCAGATTGTTTTTGTTTTGTTGGTTTTTTTTTATTAGATCTGGCAGCATTGACCACTTCCTCTCGCTATTCTACAGGCACCAGGCCAACCTCACAAGACTGCCCTGGCTGTTGCCTCTTTGCTCTGCACCGCTGTCGCTCCCCACCACGGCCCAGGTTTCCAAGCCCCCAGATTCTCCCGGAAGCACCAGGTGAGAAAACCAAATGCCACGGGATAGCCCCGGGGGAATCCTCAGAAGCGTGTAGGTGGAAGGGAGCCAGGAAAGGGTTTGTATTTGGTAAACAAAGTCGCTTTGAAAATCTCTCTCCAAGCTCAGGAAGCTGTCTTCAGAAAGCTTGTCAGAGCCTAAAGATTTTTAGCCGGAAATATATTAGGGCGCCTAATAAAAATATCTCCAGAAACGAATATATGTGTCAGAGCCAGGAAAAACACATCTTGAAAGAGCCTTGGGGGATTCAAAGGCAAAAAGATAAAATAAAAAAAAACAAACCCACCCTCCCCTCCAACAATGTATCAGTGGTATCAATGTCATTATAATCTGTGTCAATGCCTGCAGGCTACCTAAATTTTTCCTCTCCCTTCATTGTCTAGGTGATTTTTTTTTTAATATAATGGTATTTGTTAAGTGCTTACTATGTGCCAGGCACTCTTCTAAGCACTAGGGTAGACACAAGTTAATCAGGCTGACACAGTCATGTCCCACGTGGGGCTCGCAGTCTTAATCCCCATTTTACTCTCTCACTCTCCCTTCCACTCTTGACTGGTGGGCATTGTTCCTCTCCGCCGGGTATCCATTCCCTTATCCCTTCCCCAACTCCACCCCAGAGGAGACTGCATATCCCCCAACCAGATTAAGTACTAAGACACATATCCCTCAATCCTGGGGCCCAAGTCAATTAAGGAGAGAATCAGGGGTAGTTCATGAGGCTGGAATATGAATTTAAGTTCTTTCATTAGTCTTCAGTGCACGTTCAAAATCACTACAATTTGCCATTCGTCCCCTAGTTGGGAAAGAAGGTGAAAGATCTTTGAAACATCATGGCCTTGTGGAAAGAGCCCAGTCCTGGGAGTCAGAGGACCTCGGTTGCAATCCCGATTCAGCCACCTGTCTACTGTTTGACCTTGGGCAAATCACTTCAATTCTCTATGCTTCAGTTCCCTCATCTGCAAAATGGGGATTTCATACCTGTTCTCCCTCTTTTTAGATGTGGCTGCTGATTATCTTGTATCTGCCCCAGTGCTTAGTGCAGTGGTTGATGCATAATAAGCGCTTCACAAATTTCACAATTACTATTATTTCAGGAAGTGCTCTTATCTGTATATTCAGTACACATGCACACATACACATATGTCTATGTGTCTGTGTACCTAAATAAGTGGAAACCTGTATATAGACCTATGTTACAGAGAAGCAGCGTGGCTCAGTGGAAAGAGCCCGGGCTTGGGAGTCAGAGGTCATGGGTTCGAATCCCGGATCTGCCCCTTGTCAGCTGTGTGACTGTGGGCAAGTCACTTCACTTCTCTGTGCCTCAGTTCCCTCACCTGTAAAATGGGGATTAAAACTGTGAGCCCCACGTGGGACAACCTGATGACCCTGTATCTACCCCAGCGCTTAGAACGGTGCTCTGCAATAGTAAGCGTTTAACAAATACCAACATTATTATTATTATATGTGGACGATGTATGTGTGCATGTGTTTGTGTATATATCACTCAATAGTATTTATCGTGCACATAATAATAGTAATAATAATAATGTTATTTGTTAAATGCCAAACACTGTTCTAAGCGCTGGGGTGGATGCAAGTAAATCGGGTTGGACTCAGTCTCCATCCCACATGAGGCTCAGAGCCTCAACCCCCATTTTCCAGATGAGGTAACTGAGGCGGAGAGAAGTGAAGCGACTTGCCCATAGTCAGCAGACAAATGGTGGAGCTGGGATTATAACCCATGACCTTCTGACTCCCAGGTCTGGGCTCTATTCACTATGCCACAGCCTCTGGTGGGGGTGGGGGTGGGGTGGGGGGGAGGATGGAAGGGAGTGGGGGGTGGAAGGAGAGAGACAGAGACAGAGATGGAGAGAGACAGAGAGACAGAGAGAGAGTCACCTGCCTCCCATCAGACCAGCAGCCCCATTTAAGAACGGAGACTGTTTGTCCTTCTTCTGTCCCTCCCAGAAAACCCAGCACAGTAAGCCCTCCCAGTACAGCAGTAGCCCCCCACCTGCAGGGCCACAGTGTGACCCTCACCCAGAGCTTAATGTGAGCAGATCACTGCACTAAGCCCTTGGGAGAGTATGATATAATAATGTTGGTATTTGTTAAGCGCTTACTATGTGCCACGAACTGTTCTAAGCACTGGGGTAGATTTGGCAATAAGCATTTAACAAATGCCATTATTATTATTACTATTATTATTATGTGCTCAATAAATACTACTGATATATACGCAAACACGTGCACACATACATCATCCACATATACAGGCAGATATGCAGGTTTCCAACCCAGCCACATAGGGCTCACAGTCTTCATCCCCATTTTCCAGATGAGGTAACTGAGGCACCGAGAAGTTAAGTGACCTGCCCAAGGTCACGCAGCTGACAAGTGGCGGAGCCGGGATTAGAACCTCTGACTCCCAAGCCTGGGCTCTCTCCACTGAGCCACACTGCATCTCAATGGAGTCGGTAGACACGTTCCCTGTCTATACCACAGTTACAGGTTGTAACCCCTTTGAAAATCTAGCCACAGCTAGCTATAATAGCTAGTATGCACATGTGTATATGTGTGTCTTGGTTTGGAAATGATGCTTCTGACAGTGAGAGTTTTATCCGTGCAACGCATGTGGCCGAGAAGACCGATGGAGAATCGACAGTCCTGGCTACACGACTGTCTTTTTGCCTTTATCTCTGTCACTGTATTTATTACCCACAGCTCCTAGTGCTGTATTTTCTTTTCTTTTCAATGTCATGATCTTCCAGAAGCTCTGCTTTAAGGGATCGATCACCCTTTTTGACCAGGCTGTCTTCTCGTCTGCTCTGCCGACTCTCAGTGGCCTAGAACTAAGCCACCTTATTCGAGTTTTTGCTTCATCATACTTTGAAAGTGCTTTTTCGGTCCACCCTGTCCAGTTACCCCATTTCAGCTCACCATAGAACTCTTTTTTGGTTGTCTGTCATCATCTGTCCTTCTTTTATGCCTCCTTCATTCTCCCCCCATTTCCTTTCTGGGGAATAATTGTGGTATTTGTCAAGCGCTTACTAAGTGCCAGGCACTAAACGAAGCACAGGAGTAGATGCAGGGTAATCAGGTTGGATACAGTCCCTGTCCCACAGGGGGGTCCCAGTCTCGATCCCCATTTTGTAGTTGAAGTAACTGAGGCACAGAGAAATGAAGTCATTTGCCCAAGGTCACACAGCAGAAAAGTGGCGCTGATGGAATTAAAACCCAGGACCTCCTGACTCTCAGGCCCAAGCTCTAGTCACTTGGGTGTGACACGAGGAGCATTGCTTGGTTGCTGTTGTCCTGACTGCTTCCTGACTGTCCTGACTGGGACGGATCTAATTCCAGAACCCACTACCTTCTGACTCTCAGGCCCGTGGCTAGGACATGCTGCTTCTCGCCATGCCTAGCAAACAGAATTCTATGTTACTCTCTAACTCCAATTAATCAGTTAATGAATCAGTGGTATTTATTAAACACACAGTGTATGCAGAACACTGTATTAAGTGTACTAATGCAAAAGAGTCAGAAGACACCTTACCTGACCACAAGGAACTTACTGGAAATAAAGGAAATAGAACCTTCAATGCTACACCTTCCCTGAAAGTGAATTTAGATGGAAAATCATCACTGTTTGTTTTATGAGGGGCAGATCAATGTCCAGCCCTTAGGCTTTCTACCTGTCCACCTCTGCTTTCAAAAAAAGGGAGATGTGTCCTGTTCCCGGGTTCCCCACATTTAACATTCCCCCCAAAGAGGCTGCAAAAATCCAACCCTTCTTTAGATACTTTAAAAAGGAAAAACATCCTCTTGAGAGAGAGAAAAATACATTAGAAGAGGTTCCCCACAAAGCAAAACTCTAGGCTAGAAAAATGTAATAAGATTGCAGATTGTTCCTGCTGGGAATACACAGATATGGAAAATTTTCATTTAAATTCATAGGCAGGCAAAAGACCTATAAATCGTATCATCCCAAGGGGAGAGACCTGGTAGTTATTATTCTGATGAGGAACACAGACAAAGAGGAAAAGAAAGAAGTTTAGCAGGTGCAACTCTGTTGTGGGTGGAATGAAAGAACCCCCAAAAATGTGCAGCGAAAGTTTCGGATCAGTCAGGGCACTGAGCCCCAAGAGCTCAAGGAGCTCCATGAAGACGGCTCTCAAGTTTCAGAAACATCCATCTCCTGCTTTTCTTTCGTCATGACCTCTGGCAAGCCACTAGGGAGACTGCTCTAATGAGATGCTGGAAGAAGACCCTATGAAATATTAACAAAACAGCATCTTCACTGAAGTCACTGCTTTTCATCTTACCTCCTGCTCATTTTCTCCAGGGCAAATAGAGTATGTGCGTGTGTAGGTGCGTTCGTATAAGTGTGTGCACATCTCCGTGTCTGAGTAGGTTTGCGTGCAGGTGTGTGCGCGTGTTCACGCACGAGTCTATGTGAGCGTGCATGTTCATGGATGAGTCTGTATGTGTAGGTGTGTCGGGGGAGTGAGGGGGTAAGGGGTGTGTGAATGGGGAAATTCACATGCAGGATCCAGGACAGTAGGTGTGCTGAGCTGGAGTCAAGGATATCCACAAGAATTCCTAGACTGGGGACAAAATTGTGTTTCCTGACTTTCCTCAGCTCCCTTTCTCCTTCTTGCCAGCCTGGCCCACCCCACTCTTCTTATATATTTTAAAGCTTTCACACCCAGGCCACAGCAACTAATAAGCCCGTCATTGGGCAGGGATTGTCTGTATCTGTGGCCGAATTGTACATTCCAAGCGCTTAGTACAGTGCTCTGCACACAATAAGCGCTCAATAAATACTATGGAATGAATGAATAATAATAATAATGATGATGGGTGTTTACTATGTGCCAGGCACTGTATTAAGCACTGGATCTAGCCTGCCGGCTTGACCACCTCTCTCCATCCCTCAGCCTAATTCATTCATTCATTCATTCATATTTATTGAGCCATTACTGTGTGCAAAGAGCTGTACTAAGCGCTTGGGAGAGTACAATGCAACAATAAACGGACACATTCCTTGCCCACGACGAGCCTACAGTCTAGAGGAGTCACACAGCAGGGCAGCAGTGTGGCTTTTTGGAAAGGGCATGGGCCTGGGAGTCAGAAGGACCTGGGTTCTAATCCCAGTTCTGCTACATGTCTGCTGTGTGGCTTTGGGGAAGTCACTTCACTTCTCTGAGCCTCAGTTCCCTCATCTGTAAAATGGGGATTAAATCCGTGAGCTCCATATGGAACATGGACTGTGTCCAACCTGATTATCTTACATCTATCCCAGCACTTAGTATAGCAGTGCCTGGCACATAGCACTTAACAAATACCATTTAGAGAAAGGAAAGGAGAAAGAAGAGATGTGTGGCGGGGTGGGATTAGAACCCAGGTCTCCTGATTTCCACTCCCATGCTCTTTCCCCTAGACCATGGTATATCACAGCTCAGGAGAGAGACCCTTCTCCTAGCGTGAAGAGAAAACCCAGGTCAGCTCGACTGCTCAGAAAAATTGAAAATGCGACCACCCTCGAAATATTCATTTTGGGAGGGAGTTTTCACATCTCATGTGCTATGGACTGGGTCTACACAACGAGACAATTGAGATGATTATCCACATCATTCAGGAAGGAAAACTCTGCTACTAAAGAAGACAGTGTTGGAAGCCTGCGTGATCTAAAAATAATAACGATATTTATTAAGCACTTACTATGTGCCAGGCACTGTATTAAACAATGGGGTAGGTAAAAGATAATCAGCTTCCAAATTGGGCTCACAGTCTAAGCTGGAGGGAGAACAGGTATTGAATCCCAGTTTTGCAGATGAGATCACCGAGACCCAGAGAAGTTAGGTGACTTGCCCAAGGTCACACGGCAGACAAGTAGCAGAACGGGGACTCGAATCCAGGTCCTCTGATTTGGAGGCCTGTGTTCTTTCCATGAGGCCACACTGGTCCCTTTCTTCCTCTGCTTAATATTAAGTTGTAATGAGAATTACTCCCCTAAGCCCTTAGTACAGTCCTCCGCCCAGAGTAAGCACTCAATAAATACGACTGATGCCGACTGTAGCTTCTCGGGCAACAGTGATGGAACTTCAGCTCTGTAAATCAAGTGGCAGTCAACCTTCCCAGTGGTTCAGAACTAGCAGAGATTTACCAACTGCTGTTTCTCGATCTAGTTTGATTACCTCTACTAAGTGAATCGTGTCTCTTAGCCCCTGTAGACACTGTGCAGGCTACAGTGAAGACATAGAGGCTGAGCTGGTGGGTGCCATTTTGCCACGTTGCCTTTTGTATTCCTAAAATGCTGGTCTCAACAGGATGTTTAGAAAATTTTATCCTCTAAAGACAAGTCAACTCTGGCCAGCACTTAGACTGTGAGTATTTTATCTCTAGGGGATTTTTATGTCAGCCTCTGTCTTTAAAAATAGAACGTGTTGGAATCTACAGAGAAAATGAAAGTGCTTTACAACTGAGCGTACCCAGGCCCCGAAGATCAGATATGGAGTATAGGACATAGCCCATTTTTCATATGCACATTGTAAACAGAGTTTAATCTCCCAGGAGTGAGGTCTGTATGCTGAAGCAGGGTATGAAAGGGGTGGTACCATAACCCAGGAATCTAAGCATGGTATATTTAAAGATGAGTCTAGGACATCTGTTTATTCCAACCAGCTGAATTTTCTTGGTCACCAAATGCAGATGGATAATTAGGGTTTCTAAGACAATTGTTGTCTGTAAGAACTTCTGCACAGAGCAAAAATGGTCTTTAGGGAAATGTGTGGTCTTTGCTTTAAGATCTCCGTTTACAGAGGGGTTTTCCTGAAGCTTGCAGCCTCGCAGTCATCCTCGATTCCTCACTGTCTTTCAGTTCTCACATTCAATCTATGCGAAATTTCTGCGGGTTCTCCCTCTACAACATTTCCCGGTTCGGCCCCTGCCTCACCATCCAAACTACGATCACTTGGGACCGAGCTTTTGTCAGATCTCGGCTAGACTGTTGCATCTGCCTCCTCTCTGGACCTCCCGCCTCTCCCCGTCACATCTCTCCTTTCTTCTCCTCAGAGCCCTCCCCCGCCTTCCCGTGCCTCTTGGCATCAGAGAGCAATTCCTCATAATTAGCGTCAAGGCTCTCCACCAACCCATCCCGCCTCTCCTAGTTGGTCTCATCAGCTGCTCTTCTCCAGCTTGTTTTCTTTGCTCCTCCCTCACGTGCGTCTCACTTTCCTCTGTCTTCTCTCTCACAATGTTCCCTCGGCTTGGAACTCCCTCCTTCCCCAAATCGGACAGACCGCGGCTCTTCCCGTATATTTATTTCTGTGTGGTATTTGTGAAGTGCTTAGTAGGTAATAGACACTGTTCTAAGTGCTGAGGTAGTTACAAGGTAATCGGGTTGGACACATTCCATGCCCCACATGGGGCTCACAGTCAAAATTCCCACTTTACAGATGAGGTAACTGAGACCCAGAGTATAGTGACTTGCCCAAGGTCACATCAGACAAGTGGCAGAGTCATAATTAGAACCCAGGTCCTTCTGACTCCCACGCTCTTGCTCTTCTTTAACTCCCACCTCCTCCAAAAAGCTTTCCCTGATTAATTCTCCAGCCCCCAAAACTGTGCAAATCCATCAGCCAATTCTAGCATTTACAAACTTATTTATCCCACTCCTCAGCACCCTTGTACATATGTTTGTTCACTTATTTATTTTGTCTACTCTAGTCGTAAATACTTTCCGGTTGGTGTCTCTTAGTGTGTGAGCTCCTTGTGGTTACAGAACATTTCACTTCTTTATTCTGTACTTCCCAAGAGCCTAGTACAGAGCACTGCATCAAGTGGATGCTCAATAAATACCACTATTGTTATCACTTAATCAATCAATCAGTGGTATTTACTGAGCACTTACTGGGTGCGGAGTGCTGTACTAAGCATTTGGGAAAGTCCAATACAGTAGAGTTGGTAGATGAGAACCCTGTTCACAAGAGAGCTTACTGTTAATAGTATCCTATTTATTTATCTTGAAGCTATTGATGCCTGTTTACTTGTTTTGATGCCTGTCTCCCCACCTCTTGGTTGTGAGCCTCTTATGGGCGGGGATTGTCTCTATTTGTTGCTGAATTGTACTGTCCAAGCGCTTAGTACAGTGCTCTGCACACTGTAGGTGCTCAATAAATACAATTGAGTAAATAATGATATTTGTGAAGCATTTCCTGTGTGCAGAACACTGTAGTAAGAACTGGGAGATAATATACAGGTTGAAATTAGACTTGTCCCTATCCCTCAGGGGACTCAAAAACTACCAAAATAACCTTATAACTGTATTTCGCTCTTAACTCTCCCACCTCCTTTTTCTAGCTCATGCTGCTCTTCAAACTGTTGAAGTAGCAGTGGTTAGAGAAGCAGTGTGGCTTAGTGGAAAGAGCCCGGGCTTGAGAGTCAGAGGTCAAGGGTTCGAATCCCGGCTCTGCCACTTGTCAGCTGTGTGACTGTGGGCAAGTCACTTCACTTCTCTGTGCCTCAGTTACCTCATCTGTAAAATGGGGATTAACCGTGAGCCTCACGTGGGACAACCTGATTACCTTGTATCTACCCCAGCGCTTAGAACAGCGCTCTGCACGTAGTAAGCGCTTAACAAATACTAACATTAACATTAATGATATTTACTGAGCGCCTAAATGTGCAATGTGCTGTACTAAGTCCTTGGCAAAGTACAACGTGTTCCCTGACCTCAAGGAGCTATCAATCTAATGGGGGGAGGCACACATAAAAATATTCACAAGCAGTAGACCCAAGACAAATACAAGTGAATATTCAGGCCCTCTGGATTGATGTACGTATCCATCCCTTATTTTAATGTCTGTCTCCCCCTCTAGAATGTAAGCTTCTTGTGGGCAGGGAACGTGTCTGTCAACGCTGTTCTGCTATACTCTCCCAAGCGCTTAGTTCAGTGTTCTGCGCTCAGTAAGCACTCAATAAATACAAGCGATTGATTAATTGAGTGATCGTTTCAATCCACTATGCAGACCTAAGCAAGTAATGAAGTGGGGCATAAAGAGATAAACACAGAAGGGCAAAACATGACTGGAGGGTTGATTAGCTTCTGGGTGCTTTTAGTTGGGAGAGACTTGGAGGAGGTGGGGCTTTCGAAAGGTTTTGAAAGTGGAGAGACCTAAGGTCTTGCAGATTTGTGGGGGAAGCAGGGGTGTTCTGGGCTCTGGGCCCTGGGAACAACATGAACAAGGAGGGCCTGCGAGATGAGAACGAGAGGAGGGAAGGGAAGGAGAAGAGAGTACAAGCAGGCGAGAAGTGGGTGAGAGGAGCTGTTCAGTAATCATCATCATAATAATAACAATACTAATAATGGTATTTAAGCAGTCACTATGTGCCAGACACCGTTTTAAGCCCTGGGGTGGATACAAGCAAATCGGATTGGACACAGTCCCTGGCCCGCGTGGGGCTCACACTCTCAATACCAACTTTACAGAAAAGGTAACTGAGAAGTAAAGTGACTTGCCCAGGGCCACTCAGCAGATATGTGGCAGAGCCAGCAGTAGGACCCAGAACCTTCTGACTGCCAGGCCCAGGCTCTCTCCACTAGACCATGCTTTTTCTTGCCGCTTCTCGTGAAGTGGAGAGAGCTGCCGGACAAGTCTGAAAGCGATGCTAAAGAGCCTTTGGATCCTGAGTGACATTTTAGGGAGAGGATCCAGGCTGCGGTGTGGACTATGGACTGGTGAAAGGAGAGGCTGGAGCCCCGAGGAATATAAAACCACTGGAGCAGGCAACTGAGATGGTGGAGGAGTCCCCATCCTCTTGGCACATAGTAATCACTTAACAAATACCACAATTATTATTATTGTTATTATTTAAGGAAAAGATGGAAAGCCACCAACTCTGGAGGGTTGGTTAGTCACTTGCTCAGAGGTGGGGAGCTGGGCCAGATCATCCGCTGAGTCCCCTCACAGCTTTCCTATTCTGTAATGCACTGGTTGGGAGGGACGAGGACAGAGGCCAATACGCACATCATCTCCCCTTGACACAACTCATAAACCCCACCTTGGCCCGCAGGTCCACAGGGAGAATGTTAAATGTGAGTTATTTAATTAGCAAGGACATACGACCGCTGGGCTTTAAAGGAGGCTCTCTTTATAGGGCTGTGGGATGGAGCTGGAGCACCGGACTCTGGAGGAAGGTATTGGCCCGTTGTAGGGATGGATTAGAGAGAAGCAGCATGGCCTCGTGGATAGAGCACCGGCCTGGGAGTCAGAAGGACCTGGGTTCTAATTCCAACTCTGACACTTGTCAGCTTTGCGACCTAGAACAAGCCACTTCACTTCTCTGGGCCTCAGTTACTTCAGCTGGAAAATGGGGATTAGGACTGCGAGCCCTATATGAGACAAGCACTGTGACCAACCTGATTAACTTGTATTTAGCCCAGCGCTTAGTACAGTGCCTGACACGCAGTAAGTGCTTAACAGATACCATAAAAAATCCCAAAACTTCTTTGGTATGGAAGATTCATGGTCAGCCCTCAGGTTTGCCTCATTGCTGGGGCTTTAGTCCCCAGGTGCGACTGAAGAGAAAAGGCTAAGAGTGATGTGTTCACCCTGGGCACACCTTATCTGGGGCTTCTGTAGCCTCCCTGCAATGGCTAAAACTAAGTACCCAGGGCACCGCCTGCTTTCCAAACAGTAAAACCACAGCCTGGCTCTGAGCCACAAGGCTCCATTCACTCCCCAACCAGCAGTTGGTGGCCCTGGGTGGGATCCCACTTATTATATCTTAGGCCTGCAAGGGGCCTCAGGAATGTTAGGTGAACTCTTTCCTTGTCTCCATTCCTCGGTAGTGTTTGCCTTTCCCAGCGTCGAGGGCCAGCCAGGCCATCCGTGGACTTCCTGCTCGGGGGCAACCCCGATACAAAGTTTATTTTTGTCTGTAGCCGGTGACGCTAATGAACAGATCTGTAATTGGGTGTGGTACAATCCAGGGTGGCCTTTTGAGCTATAGTTTCTCCCACCTCAAGTTCCTCTCAATCAATCATTCAATCAATCAGTGATATTTATTGAGTGTTTACCATGTGCAGAGCACTGTACTAAGCATTTGGGGGAGTACAACAGAGTCCGTAGACCTGCTCCTTTCCCACAACGAGCTTATTACACTCCAGACATGAAGTCACCCCGGAATGAAAGACTGAAATATGTGGCATATTTACTAAGTGTTTCTCACCCAGATCTGTCCTCACAGCACTCACCTGGCACCTTGGGTTCCTTCCTTCTGATTATCGTGGCTTCAGAAACCTTGTCTTACAGGCTTCCCCAAAACAGCATCGTGAAAACTTCCATGGAAACAGATTTTGGTGCCTGACCAATCTTTGAGAGAAGAAGGAGAAGAAGACGAAGGAGGAGGAGGAGGAGGAGGAGGAGAAGGAAAAGAAGGAGAAGAAGAAGAATGATGATATGTATTAAGTGCTTACTGTGTGTCATGCACCATGAGGACTGAGATCGATACCGAGATAATCCGGTCGAACACAGTCCCTATCTCACGCGGGGCTCACAGTCTAAGGAGGGAGAACATGTATGAAATCCCCACTTTACAGGCAAGGAAACGGAAGCCCCAAGAAGTTAAGGGACTTGCCCTAGATCACTCAGCAGGCAAGTGGCGCTGCCCCGATTAGAACTCAGGTCCTCTGACTCCAGGACTTCCTAGCCTCTTGGAGTAATTTAATCTCATTTTTCCTTGCTCAGTCCTCAGAAGAGTTGGAGAACAGCTGGTCACCAACCTCCTTATAATCACCCTTCATGGATTTGAAGACCATTATTATATCATCCTCAGCTTTCTTTTTTTTTCCAGAATAAATAATTAGCTACTCTTCTCTGCCACCCTGCACTGATTCATCGGGTGGAGAGGACCTCACCGAGCTACATCGGCTTTGGCGCAGAGCAATTCTCTCCCAATATCCACGAGTCGAGGGGTTGGGGTGAATTGAGAAGAGCTTGGCTGATGGAGAAGGTTTCCCAGGTTGGGATGTTGGATTCGTTGCCTTCAGCCAGGCCCGGGGTGGCTGCCCCGTCTCTCAGCATGAGAGAAGAAGGCGGTGCACCTGCCAAGGGAGATGCTCCAAAGGTGAGTCGAACCTATTATTTTAAGGATTTAATCCCCGAATGAGGAAAGGGGGGGGGTCCAGGCAGGATCTAATAATGATACTTAATAATTGTGATGCTGGTTAAGTGCTTACTATGTCCCAGGCACTGTACTAAGTGCTGGGGTGGATACAAGCAAATTGGGTTGGACGCAGTCCCTGTCCTATATGGATCTCACTGTCTCAACCCCCATTTTACAGATGAGGTAACTGAGGCACAGAGAAGCGAAGTCACTTGCCCAAGGTCATACAGCAGACAAGTGGCAGAGCCGGGATTAGAACCCATGACCTTCTGACTCCCAGTCCTGTGCTCTATCCACAACGCCATGCTGCTTCTCTTCAGAGCAGGTGGATGAGTGTCTATTTGGTCTCCAGTGCCCTCCGGGGAAGGGGATGCTGTGACTTCCTGGGGTAACTTGGTTCAGTCCCAAGCAGGAATCTCTCCTCGCGTCTCTCCTAAATGCCCCTGGACCATAGTTGCATTAGGGGGTTGGGAGTGGGGGAAAAGGAATCGGCTGTCATAAACGTAAGGAAATGAACAGGACGTGAACAGTGAGGTGCAGTGAGGTCTAGGAGATGCAGTGTCGTCCATCGTGCCTCATTCTTTGTGCTCACAGTGGGCAGGGAATGTATCTGTTATTCTACCGTACTCTCCCAAGCATTTAGTACAGTGCTCTGCACACAGTAAGTGCTCAGTGAACACGATTGACTGACTGACTGATTCCTCAAGAGAGACTTGCCTTTCCGGGACTCAAACCCGGGGCTCAATTAGCCCAGAGCCGTTCCATGTTACTCTGAATCTTTGTCCGGGATCGAAGGTAGGTCTCAAACCGGAGCCCTGTGGCTGGTGGTCCAGCTGTGGGATTCAAAGGGTTTTAGGAGACAAGTTGCAATCAGATGGCTTAATGTCAAAATAGAAATTCATCCAGCAAGGAGCCAACGGCCAACCACACAGAAGGGGGAAATTGCATCCAAATTCTTCTTTACTAAAACGAGTCTTTTAGGGCTTTTGGCTTCCGATCCACCTGAAAATGATTTCTTAACGATGAGAAAACCATCATTATAGCTTCTGGCCACCCTTAGGTGGAGCAGGGTCAAGAAGAGATTTCAGACTATGCACCTTGGGGGACTTTCTATTTTGTGGCCTGGACAATGGGACCCAAAAACCTCTGTCCTTGCTGACCCCAAAAAAGCAGACGTTTAACTCCTGGTTCAGCCTCACTCTTTGGTGTTCCCCCAAATTCAGACGTTCGATTCCTTGTTCAACCACACTCCTTGGTGACCCCCTATAAACAGTTGGTTAACTCCTGGTTCAGCCTCACTCCTTGGTGACTCCGGAAATGCAGACTTTTAACCTCAGGTTCGCTCTATCTGTTTTCCCACCTTCCAAACTGCCCCAGGTTCGGACCCAGTGAATCATTTAACAAAACAACTTCACTCCAGTTCTCTTCTCTTTAGGAATGATTCCGAGTCTGGGTTGGAACTAATCCGGGGTAAAGATTGCTGGGCCAAATTTGCCATCTCAGCTCTACTAGGGATGCAGACTGTCAGGGGACAAGGGAAGGCTTAAGGGTGCTTTACCGATCCCTGGAAGATCAGTCCTCTCCACAAAGTGTGAGCTTCTCTCGGTTAATGGGTTTGTTCTACTCAGTGATGCTGAGACCCCAGACCTGCAGATCGTCAAAAGCTAATAAATGCTCCCCGTGTTGAGGCCTGAGTTGGCCATTTGAATTGCTCTAGGCAAGCGTGAGTTCTCCAAGAGACGGGGTGGAGACGGAGAATAGGAGGGGACCCAAAACTGAGACTCGAAGGACTCCCACATTTAGGGGGTGGGAGGCAGAGGAGGAGCACGTGAGAAGGAGCAGCCGAAGCGATAGGAGGAAAACCAGGAGAGGACCGCGTCAGTGAAGCCAAGGTTGGATAATGTTTCCAAGAGAATGGGGTGGTCGACAGGGTCGAAGGCAACGGAGAGGTCGAGGAGGATCAGGTTGGAGTAGAGGCCGTCGGATTTGGCAAGGAGATCATTGGTGACCTTTGAGAGAGCAGTTTCTTTGGGATGTGAAGGGAGCAGAAGCCAGATTGGAGGACGTCAAGGAGAGAATTGGAAGGGAGGAAGTGGAGACGGTGGGTGCGGACCACTTCATTCATTCACTCATTCAATTCAATCGTATTTATTGAGCGCTTACTGTGTGCAGAGCACTGTACTAAGCCCTTGGAATGTACAATTTGGCAACAGATAGAGACAATCCCTGCCCAACGACGGGCTCACGGTCTAAAAGGGGGAGACAGACAGCAGAACAAAACAAGTAGTCAGGCATCAATACCATCCAGATAAATAGAATCATAGATATATACATAACATTCACGAAATAGAGTTATAAATAATATATACAAATATACACAATTGCTGTGGGGAGGGGAGAGGGGGTAGAGCAGAGGGAGGGAGTAGGGGGAATGGGGAGGGGAGGAGGGGCGGAGGGACAGGGAGGGCTCAGTCTGGGAAGGCCTCCTGGAGGAGGAGAGCTCTCAGGAGGGCTTTGAAGAGGAGAAGAGAGTGAGTCTGGCGGAGGTGAGGAGGGAGGGCGTTCCAGGTCAGGGGTAGGACGTGGGCCAGGGGTCAACGGCGGGACAGGCGAGAACGAGGCCCAGCGAGGAGGTGAGTGGCAGGGGAGTGGAGTGTGAGGGCTGGGCTGGAGGAGGAGAGAAGGGAGGTGAGCTAGGAGGGGGCAAGGGGATGGAGAGCTCTGAAGCCAAGAGTGAGGACTTTTTGATTCATGCGAAGGTCGATACGCAACCACTGGAGGTTTTTGAGGAGGGGAGTGACACGCCCAGAGCATTTCTACGAGAAAGATCATCCGGGCAGCGGAATGAAGTATAGACCGGAGCGGGGAGAGACAGGAGGATGGGAGATCAGAGAGGAGGCTGATGCAACTGACATATATATATTTTTTAATTCTTGCCGATTTCTGTCAGCAGCTGCAGCATGGAATCATTCTTTCACCTGTTTTGGGATAGCCCGTGTCTTTTAGTTTCCCCCATTTGGCTAAAGTTCCTCGAGAAAACTGTTCGAGGAGTTTGGAGGGAAACGGTACGGGGGAGATGGGCGGTAACTGGAGGGAGCCATGGGGTCGAGGGAGAGTTTTTTTCGGCGTCGGGGATGCATGAGCACGTTTGAAAGCAGTAGGGAAGAAGCCACTGGAAGATGACGGTTAGAGAGGCCGAAGGAGGGGGCAAGGACTTCGATATGGTGTGAGGGGATGGGGTCAGAGGCATTGGAGGAGGGAGTGGATTTTGAGAAGAGGCAGAAGATCTCCCGAGATACTGTTGGCAGAGATGGGAGAGTGGAAGAAGGGACAGGAGAAGGGAGGGATTGGAGAGGAGCAGGGGAGATTTTTAGGGAGATCACGCCCGATGGTTTCAATTTTCTCAATAGAGTACATGGCCAGGCCATTACAGGCGAGATATGGGGAAAGCGGAGGGCAGGGACTTTGAGAAAGGAGTTCAGCGTCTGAAGCAACTGTTGGGGGCAAAGGGCACGGGAGTCGATACAGATGGCGAAATAACGTTGCCCGGCAGAGAAGAGGGCAGAGCTAAAGCAGGCAAGGATGAAAGGGAGGTGGGCAAGGTTGGCCCGTTATCTGGATTTCCACCAGCGGTGCTCCGCAGGTGAGATGGACAGAGGGATAAGGGAGGGAGAGAGTTGAGTTCAGCAGAGACGGCGGGTGGCGTCGAGGGCAACGATTTAATCTTCCAGGGCAGGTAGTTTGGAGGCTAATTACTCCGAGTGGGACAGGAACGATGCGTAGTGAGTGCTTATTCATCCAATTCAGGGGTGTTTACCGAGCGCTCGCTGTGGGCAGAGCACTGTACTAAGCGCCTGGAATGTACAATCCGGCCACAGGTAGAGGCAATCCCTTGGCGGAAAGCTGCCTTCCCCGCCATCTACGTGGCCGTAGGCGAAGGCGGCCCACTCTCCGCTAAGCGCGCTGTCCGATTGGGCCGCAGTGAGCGCCGGAGCCCCGCTAGGTGGCGCCGCCGGGCCGCTCTGCGCCACCTGTCGCGCTTGCGCCACTGTGGTCTTAACGTCGCGCTGGGGAAGCGGCTCTTTTCCCCGGGCCCCCAGGTCTGCCGCTTTAGCCCCGGGCCTGGGGGTGGGGAGGTGGGAGTCCCGCTCCTGGGGGGGTCCCGGCCCCAGGCTTGGGCCCCAGCGCAGCGCTGAGCCCGCCCCCTCCCTCTCCGCCGAGACAGAGCAGAAGGCAGGTTCTGCCCCGCCGCCAGAGGGCGGGAGCGGGTCCGGGGGCGGCCCGGGCTCTCGGCAGTCCCCAGGGGTCACCTTGTCCATCCTTCCACCCGATGCCCCGGAGAGACAACCCCCCCCCCCCCCGCCCCAGCGGCTCCGGACAGAAGCGGTCATGGAATCAGGCGCTGGTTTGTCCGGCCCCGACAGCCCGAGCCCTGCCCTGCCCAGCCTAGCTCTGCCCTGCCCTGCCCTGCCCAGCCTAGCTCTGTCCTGCCCTGCTCTGCCCAGCCTAGCTCTGTCCTGCCCAGCTCTGCCCTGCCCAGCTCTGCTCTGCCCTGCCCTGCCCAGCTCTGCCCTGCCCAGCTCTGCTCTGCCCTCCCCAGCCCAGCTCTGCCCTGTCCTGCCCGGCTCTGCCCAGCTGTCCCCTACCCAGCTCTGCCCTGCCCAGCTCCGCCCTTCCCTGCCCCTCCCGGCTCCGGGGTCGGGACAGGGGCAGCTGTAGCCTCGGCCCCCGGCCCCCCTCCGTCCAGCAGGTGCCCCTCCCGCCCCCCGCAGGCTGCGGACCCCTCCCCATCCGCCTCTCCCCTCTCCCCCTCCACTAAGCTCCCCCCAGGAGGACCCTCCCCCCTTCAGCCTTGGGTCTCCTCCCAGCAGACACCTCCCCCCCGCTTCGGCCTGGCCTCCGCCCTCCTCTACGACCCCCCCCTCCACTGTGAGGAGACCCCCCCCCATCCCTGAGCCCCTCCCCCCCGAAGCAGAACCCCATCTCCACCCCAGAGCAGAACCCCCCCACCCACTCCCGGGCAGACCCTCCACTCCAAGCAGACCTTCCCCCTCTAGGCAGACCCCCTACTCCCGAGCGGAACCCCTCCCCACCGAACAGATCCTCCCCCACCCCTGAGCAGCCCCTCCCCTCCTGAGCGGCCCCTCCCCCCACCCCTGGGCAGACCCTCCACCCCCGAGCGGACCCCCCACCCCTGGGCAGCCCCCCTCCCTCCATCCCCGAGCCGCCCTCCCCCCATCCCTGGGCAGAGCCCCCCCTCCTCACCCCCGAGCAGACCCTCTCCCACCTCTGAGCAGCCCCTCCATCCCCGAGCGGACCCCCCACCCCTGGGCAGATCCCCTCCCTCCACCCCCGAGCGGGCCCTCCCTCCATCCCTGGGTAGACCCCCCCACCCCACCCTTGGGCAGACCCCCTCCCCCGCCCCCCGCCCCTGCAGGCCCTGGGGGTCGGCGGGCATCCGACCGGGGGAGGAGGAGGAGGAGGAGGAGGAGGAGGAGGAGGAGGTGGCTCCGGCCCGGCCGGTCTGAAGGAGGGCGGTGGACGGACAGCGCTCCTCTGCGCGCCCCTGCGCTCCTCTGCGCTCCTCTGCGCTCCTCTGCGCGCCTCTGCGCCCTCGCCCAGCGCGGCTGCTCATCGCTCCCCCAAGTCACGTCCCCAAGGGCGGGTTGGCCGCCCTGCTTCTCTCTCCTCCCTCTTCCCCCGCCCGCCCCGCCAGGGAGGCCCAACCGGCCGGACCGGGGGCACCGCGGCCGCCTCGGCCACCCGGGGGCCGCGGGACATGGCCTACGTACAGGTAGGGCCGGGGGGCGCCGGGGACCCCCCCCGCCCCCCCACCTCCCCCCCGAATCCCCTCCCCCCTCCCCAGACACTGGCGGAGGGGCCGAGTCGCGGGACGGGGCGGTGGCGGTCGGGGGGCCCAGCTGGAGGTTGGGAAGGGAGCAACCTGTGGCGGGACGTTTCTCCGGCCTCGGTCGACGCGCTGCGGGCAGACGGGAGGGTCCGGGGAGGGGTTTGGGGCCGGCTGGGCCAGGGGCTCCCGGGGATGACGTTGGGCTGGGAGTCCTCCGCGTCCCCCCGGCTCACCCCCGGGCGTCGGGGAGGAGAGATCCCCTGGGCGGAGGGGGTGGCCTGTCCTGCCCCGACCTCCCCTCCCCTGTCCTGTCCTGTCCTGCCCTGTCCTGCCCTTCCCTGCCTTGTCCTGCCCTGCCCTGACTTGCCCTCTCCTGCCCTGTCCCATCCTACCCCGTCCCTCCCTGTCCTGCCCTGTCCTGCCCTGTTTTGGCCTGCCCTACCTTGCCTTCTGCCCTGTCCTGCTCTGTCCTGCCCTCTCCTGCCCTGCCCTGTCCCATCCTACCCTGTCCTGCTCTGTCCTGCTCTGTCCTGCCCTGCCCTGTCCCATCCTACCCCGTCCCGCCCTGTCCTGCCCTGTCCTGCCCTGTTTTGGCCTGCCCTACCTTGCCTTCTGCCCTGTCCTGCTCTGTCCTGCCCTCTCCTGCCCTGCCCTGTCCCATCCTACCCTGTCCTGCTCTGTCCTGCTCTGTCCTGCCCTGCCCTGTCCCATCCTACCCCGTCCCGCTCTGTCCTGCCCTGTCCTGCCCTGTTTTGGCCTGCCCTACCTTGCCTTCTGCCCTGTCCTGCTCTGTCCTGCCCTCTCCTGCCCTGCCCTGTCCCATCCTACCCTGTCCTGCTCTGTCCTGCTCTGTCCTGCCCTGCCCTGTCCCATCCTACCCTGTCCTGCTCTGTCCTGCTCTGTCCTGCCCTGCCCTGTCCCATCCTACCCCGTCCCGCTCTGTCCTGCCCTGTCCTGCCCTGTTCTGTCCCGCCCTACCTTGCCTTCTCCTGCCCTCTCCTGCCTTGCCCTCTCCTGCCCTGCCTTGCCCTCTCCTGCTCTGTCCTGCCCTGCCCTGCCCTGCCCTGCTCCGTCCTGCCCTCTCCTGCCCTGCCCAATCTTTCCCTCTCCTGCCCTGCCCTGTCCTGCCCTGTCCTGCCCTCTCCTGCCTTGCCTTGTCCTGCCCTTCCTGTCCTGCCCTGTCCTGCCCTTTCTGTCCTGCTCTGTCCTGCCCTCTCCTGCCCACTTCTGCCCTGCCCTATCCTGTCCTGCTCTGTCTTGCCCTCTCCTGCCCTGCCCGGGGAGGACGGGACGGGCAGGGAGACCCCTGGGCGAGATAGTCCACCCGCCCCGCGACCGTTGCCGTGGTGACCGTGCCCGGCTAATTGGCTGCCGCAGCCCTGGATCCGGCCGAGCGGCTCGAGGACGCGGGCTCTCCGTCCACAGACGGCCACGGCAGCCGAGTCGTGGCCGGGAGACGGCTAGACAGAGGCAGGGTGGAGTCGGGGGGCGGGAGGGACAGTGAAATGTCCCGGGTGGGGAGAAGCCAAGTGCAGAAGTTATTCTGCAGGAAGGGCCGGGGTGTGAGACAGACCCTTGGCTCCGTCATTTCCAACGAGCTTGCTCCAGTGAGCCGGATCGGTCTCTGTTTTAATTTTTTTTTATTTTTAATGGCCTTTTTAAGTGCTTACTATGTGCTCAAAGTGCCGGAGTTGATACCAGATAAGCAGGTTGGACACAGTCCGTGAACCACGTGGGGCTCACGGTCTTAATCCCCATTTTTCCAGATGAGGTGACTGAGGCACAGACAAGTGAAGTGATTAAGCCAAGGTCATACAGCGGACAAGTAAGGGAGCTGAGATTAGAACCCAGGTCCTCTGACTCTCAGGCCTGGGCTCTGTCCCCTAGGCCACGCTGCTTCGTATCCCGGAGCAGCGGGGTTGCAGGTTAAGTCCGAGGTCGCTGGGGAGCCTTGAAGCCCGCGGGCATAGGCGCACAAACACACAGCCCGCCCAGATCCTAACTGGTGAAGCTGGCTTAGCCTGGCAGTGCCAACGAGACCGTATTACATCCACGTGCCCTCTCTACCACCCTCCCAAACCCCCTCGGATGGACCGTCGGGGGATCACCGTGTACCGGCCGCCCCCAAACCTCCCCCACGAGTGGCCCTAAGCATCTGATTTTCAAGCTTGTCTTTTAGTGTTTTCTCCTGCGTTCAGTCCGTCAACCGAATTTACTGAGCACTTACTGTGGGCATAGCAGTGTACTAAGCGCCTGGGAGACTACAAAATCCCCAGGATTTCCCTCCCACTTGTGTTACTGAATGCTTCCAGCCCCTGCCCTCTTCCTTCGCCGATCTCGCCTTTCTCCCACTTCCCTCCTCTCTGACATCATCTTCATCTTCTGGTCTAGAGAGCCTTCAAGTAGACTCTGTGAGCGCTGAGGATTTCTGGGTTTCCTTTGAGAACTATTGGCCTAAATGGATCCCATTTTTGAGAGCTGGTTCAGGAGTGAGAGATTTAGACATCTAAAATTCTTCTCACCGTGGTCACCGCCCTTGGGTTACAGAGACAGTTATCTTTCCCCGGCCCCTTCGGAAAATTATAGCCCCCGGCCTCAGTCGAGCAACTTCTCCTGAGGGGAGAGAATGATGATCGTTAATGGAAGTCCTCATACAGGAGTTGCCCACTCTTCCCAGTTCTTTCTCTCATCTCACTCTTTCCTTTTCCCTTCCATCTCCATTCTCTCCCCACATTTCATCCCAGATTCCTTAAGACAGCAGGAAGAATTAGTTGCCGAAACCAGATCCAGGTCCTGTTTGTGATATTTTTTTCTTCGTTGAGTTTGGATGAATTAGAAGCTCGGGGTATGAACCGGGCTGGCCCGGCTTATTGGACCCAAGGTTCACTTGAAATAATCCCTACAACCCTTCTCCCCATTTTGCCCCTCTCAAACATAGAGAAGCTGCACGACCTTGTGGAAGAAGCACGGGTCTGGGAGTCAGAAGGCTTGGGTTCTAAACCCGCCCCCACCATTTGCCTGCTGTGGGTCCTTGGGCAAGCCACTTAACCTCTCTGTGTCTCAGTTTTCTCCTCTGTAAAATGGGAATCCGATACCTGTTCTCGCTCCTACTGGGAGTCTGAGCCCCCCGCGGGACAGGGACTGTGTCCGACCTCATTATCTTGCATCTACCCCAGCACTCACGAAACATGGCACATGGCTTGGCACATGGAAAGTACTTAGCAAGTACCGTTATTATTATTAATGTTATTGTTACTCTTGTTCTGAGCCACTTGGCTCTCATTTCTCTCCTGAAGTCAGTATCTTGGGTTCTGTCCCTACGTGTTGCGATGAGAGGCAGGCAGGGAGATGACTTGGGTCAGCTCTGACCAGGGGCTCTGAGTGTGTGTGTGTGTGTGTTCGTGTATGGTGGGGGTGGGGGTCGGGGGAACGGTGCTGCGGGGAAGAGGCAGCGGGAGGAACAGAGCATAAAGAAAAGGTGTGAGGCTGGTGGAAGGTGCATTTCCATTCCGTTAATTGATTAAAAGGTCACGCTCCATCCTCTACCTCGGGAGTGAGACTGGGCTGCTAAACTGCAGGAAGGACGGAGAAGAAAGTGGATTTTCGGATGCGTTTGGCCGTGGCAGGAGCCGGTGGTACATTTTGGTTGGTTCAAATATCCGTGCCTGATATTTCAGCACAGGAAGGTTTGCTGTTTTTCCAAAGTGTAGCTGTATTGGATAGCACAACTATCTATCCGCCCGCTCTGATTCATACAACATACGGTGCGAATCAAGTCGACATGCGAAAGTTTCCCATTTATTAGGCTGCGGTCGGCCACGCGACGGGACGGGTGGCAGCCCTGCAAATAACAGACACCTTTTTAGGAAGCACCTCTCCTCCCCGTGATGGTAAGTAGAAAGGTGTGATGATTTTGAGTTACCTGAGTGTTGCTAAACTGGTTTTGTCTGTTTCGTTTTCTTTCCCTTTGCTTCATAATGGATATCTAAAAGGACAGTTGGAACCAATAAATGAGGTGAGTTAATCTGATGATTCATTCCGTCTGGGGTCTAAATCAAGAAGAGGTTGTGTTTCATTTGGAAGTCTCACCTAGGCTATAAGTATAAGGAATGCCCCTCTGAACGATAGCTGGGCATTCGTAGCTGCCATTAACTGCGTTTTAATGAAAAGCTGCTTGTAGAAAGGCCAGTGTAAATGAAATGAAAATGAAAGCTTTTGGCTTATTCTCTTTTTCATCTACTTCTTTGACGCCGTGCTCTCTCTCCCCGTTGACACACAGTAAGCGCTTAACAAATACCATAATCATCATCATTCCTTTCTCCCTTTCCTTCTGCGTGTGGGGGTGTGTGTGTGCGCGCGCCTGTGTACACACACACAGGTGGAATAATGTTCATTTCTCTTTGGAGCATATTGTACGTGTTTCGTAAAAAGCACCTGCACGCCAAGAAAGGCGATGATGAACTACGAAAGGAAATCACCTGCAATGTTTTGCTGTTAGTGGCTTCGGTGAGATTGTTTTGCTGTTGGGTGGCTCACAGTTGGGAAACAAATGATCAAAGTATTCTGTTCTGAGAGTTCGGTGGCAGAAACAATCAACTAGCCGTCATTTTTGGCTTATTCCTTTTCTTCTTGTCCTCCCGCCCCGTCCCCTGCCCCCCCGGCCTCCCTCCGCCATCCCTCACTCCCCTGGCCCCAGGGTTTCCTTTCTAGGCTCTCCGATTTGCTGCTGTGCAGGTGGACCTGTCGACACTGCTGTCAAAAATGTTACGAGTGTAGCTGCTGCCAATCGAATGAAGATGAGGTTGAAATCTTGGGACCTTTTCCTGCCCAGACACCACCCTGGCTGTAAGTTGAGCCACCTCGATTTCTCTCCCACCGTACTCAGGGGGAGGCGGGGGAACCGAGAAAGGTCCGGGTTGGGTGGGAAATATCCTAGCGACCCTCACCCCTAGAGTACTGGGCCCGGTGACGGGCCCCCTCTGAGGGGAAGCTTTTGAACCAGGACTAAAAGGGTAACCAGGAAACACCCCTGACTGTCAGAGTTGAAATCCGGGACCCGTCGTCCACTCAGAAGGCAGTCGTCCACTCGATTCGGAGAGGTGGCGGCCGGTGGGCGTGCGTTAGGATTTGCAGGGACTTCCAGTCAGATTAGGATTTTGGAGGAAGTGAGGTCTACCCATCAAGGGGAGGTGGCGGCGCATGACCAGCTGCCTCATTCGAGGTAACGGGATGTCTCCAGGTTCCACTGTGCAGGAGCCTAGCTGGGACCGGGCAACGCGGCACCGGCGAGACCCCAGCCTCCCATCTCTCCTCCAACGCAGTTTATGTTCTCTCCAACATCTTTCATTTTATTTCCAGTTCTTTCCCCTTCTGCGTCTGTATATAACATCTCCATCTGTCTAGAAGCTCGGATATTTTTGGAAAGTGGTTTTTAATTTTCTGGTCCACGTGTCTGGTCCACCTCCCCGTGGCTGTTCCAGGAACGTGGCCAGAGGAGACCCAGACCTCGCTAGCCGCTCAACTCCGGAGGTCTGAGATACGATCTTAGGGATCTCACCCTCCAGGCCGCGGCAAGGTTGGGTTCTCCTGACTCTCTCTCCCTCTTTCTTTCCCTCTCTCTATCTCTTCATCCACTGGCATCTCCGGTGGTCCAGGGAGGGAAATCATCATCTCTCATTTCCCTGCATGTTTTCTTGTGATAGTCAGCCTGCTGGAGGTGTCTTGACCACTCTTCTGTGGGCGGCGATAGACCAATTAATTAGTGGTATTTATCGAACGCCTATTAAGGGCAGAGCCGCTATACTAAGGCTCTCGGGAAAGTACAGTGCAGTAAAGAAATAAGATCCCTGCCCTCAAGGAGCTTACAGTCTAGCGAGGGAGACAGAGAAGCAGCGTGGCTCAGTGGAAAGAGCCCGGGCTTGGGAGTCAGAGGTCATGAGTTCGAATCCCGCCGGTGCCCCTTGTCGGCTGTGTGACTGTGGGCAAGTCACTTCACTTCTCTGTACCTCAGTTCCCTCATCTGTAAAATGGGGATTAACTGTGAGCCTCACGTGGGGCAACCTG